>NC_141697.1:683150045-684350045 GCF_964263255.1 Lissotriton vulgaris
CAACTACTGAACGGATTTACACCATTCCAAAAAAAGCGTAATCTGCGAACCGGACTCTACAGTTTTGCCAAATTTCTTATAAATCCATTCAGCCGTTCGACCTGTAGCCGAGTCTAAAGGTCCTATGGAAAATAACATGGAGAAAACACGTTTTGGGACCCCCCTTTTATCTCAGCCCCCACTTGACCAATCCCCCCCAAACGTTCAGGGAAGGAGCGCAGCGGACCGAGGCATCTTCTTTGAGAAATTTGCTAAGATTCTTCAACCAGGGCCAAAGTTATTCCAAATAGAATGTTGAGGATTTCCTATGGAAACTAGGTCCTAACTATAACTACCTACTGGCGACCGCCAGTAGGTAATATATATATATAGATCGCCAGTAGGTGATTATAGTTAGGACCTATTTTCCATAGGAAATCCGCAACATTCTATTTGGAATAACGATGGTGCCGGTTGACGAATCTTCGCGAAAGTTAAAAACTGGTGAGGCGCTCCAGTCCGCTCCTATCCTGAAAGTCTTGGGGTGATTCGTGAAGGGGGTAAACGCTTGGCGTTTTGCAGCTCCCTGTTCGTATTGGTCTCCGGCCAGAGCTCCGACCACTCTGCTTTTTACTGCGCTCACCAGCACGCCAGCATTCTGATCTTAGCGGTGAGAGATTCCGTTTGTCAGTTTGCCTTCTGAAACCTTGCCCCTGCCAAGCAGGCACCCTACAGATCCCGAAAACGGAGTGACTACTCGCTGTGCTCTCTGTATTTAACCGCGACCTTCACTAGGCTGACGTGAGACTTATCTCCTAAGTCTGATCCAACTCGAAGTTTTTACTGTCTGGTCATTGCATTCCTGTTCACATTGTGCTTCTTTCGAACTCTTGTGGAGCAGTTAGGAAACCAACGAATACCTGGATGAAAGACTGTACCTTTTTCTTTCTTGTACTCTTTTAAGAGTAAGTGCTGACAGAGTTTTTCTACATCCTTTCTTTAGTCAACACTTAGGCAGACATATGCCTTTGTATGGTTACTTTTGACCACCTTCTAAAGCTCAACATATTGATAGAAACTTCTTTTCGGTGCTGCTTGCTGCGGACTCGCGGCGGGGAAATTGATAACCACACTGCCACGCTGCCATAGTGCCACAGATTTACCAGGACTTCTTGCTGCAAGGGCAGGCTGCCTGAAGGACATCGCAGGCTTCGGGGGACTTCATCCCCAGAACCCCTTTGGCCGTGCACAACAAAGACGTTACTTCAAGGTGCCCGGAGGCACTTAAATCATCACTGCGCCTCCCACGGCAGACCGAGTCAGGGCAGGGCCATCCCTTTTGGCCCTATTGGAAAACAGCTTTGTGGTAAGGAGCCATTGATTACTCATAATTGTGTAAATCCAAAAGTAGATCGTGGGCAAAAGGAAATTGGCCCCTAGCGGTGGGAAGGCATGTACAAAATAAAATGTACAGATAACTAACTTCCTGAAAAGTGCAGTGGGGATAATTACCAATGAAATAACCCAAGTCGAGGAAGAACTTGCCACTACAAAGGGTGCTTTGGCTGCAGCAGTGAAGAAATTGGATATTGAGGCAGGGAAAACAATCGTGGCTGTATCGCCTACTTTGTTGAAGGACGATGATATTCGAAAGGAAAACCTCTCTGTGGATGAGTCTCTATCTTCTAGTATCTGCGAATTAATAACGGAGAAGAGAAGTGTTAAAAATCCATGTATTATTACAGGATCTTTAGAAATATCTGAACTGACTGAATCTTTGGAAATGGATCCCTCACCTGCAAAAAAACAGAAACACTCTTCACAAAGTTAAAGAAACACCAACACTAATTGAGAAAAAAAGGTAATATCCAAACCAAAGGCCAATAAAGGGGTAAAAATTCATACAAATGCAAATAAGGAAAATGACTGTGGCATGAAACCTTTGAATTTGGAAAACGTATTTACAAAACTACACGGGAAAATGGACAATATTGAACGAAGATTGTTGTCTGAAACAGACCTAGTAAAGAAAGATGTTATGCGTCTTATAGAACTGGTTTAAAAATGTGGATCCCAAAATGTTTTAGAGAAAACATCCGTGACAAAACCACCGCCTATAATACGGAAAGACTTGTTAGGGGTACAACCTGGGCTACAAGGCCAAGAAGGTAAATCGCGATTAAGACTCGTTTCTCATGGTCCATTGCACCAAAATGATTCTCCGCTAGGCTCTTATACAAGTATGGACAAAAATGAGCCATTGATTCTAAATAATGTAAAAAATCATGAGACGATAAACGAATTAGGCTCCTTAAATAATAATGTGGATGTTTTACACTTACCCCCTCAATCAACTCCATATGTGATAATTTTGAAAAATGTTCCTAATACAAGGGGGGCAGGAAAGAATCATATGATACATTGAAAAAACCAGGAAGGTGCACTGGAATGCAAATAAGTCAAGTTTCAATATTGACCTATTACAGAAAAATATCATAATGCTGAGAAGAGTAAGTTGGGTAGGGAAATCAAGAAAAGACTGTTACGGGGATTGTGTGGTAATCAACTTCCGTAGTAGGGAATTGGTGGGTAACTTGCTAGACCAGTTTGGCAAGTGTAGGGCTGAACCCCATATATATCAGGGGGATAAGATCATAGCTTTCCCACTTGGTTATTTTTTATAATCCAAGGAATGAGCAACATTATAATGGAAATAATAACTTGGGAATGTCAGAAGTTACGGGGATCACCTCTTCAGTAAATAGATTGTTTCCACTGAGCCAGCTTAGTGATCTAGATTGACTTAGAATAAAAACTAGAGATACCAGAAAGCCCACCCGCTTGATAACAGCATATTTTGTGTAAACGAGAGGGAACCAACTGTTAAAAATGCCTGTGGTATGAAGACACTTTATGATCATCAATCCATAGAAAATGAAAAGGGGGTAATGGGTATTGAACAAGTGTCAGAAAATAGGATAATACAAGAAAAGGAGAGTGGGCTATCTGTAAAAAATGCTAGTCGAAGTATAGTACCTCCTGATCAGCAGCCCTCAGTACATGAAACGGGGGTAAAGGGCACCGAACAAATGGCCAGTGGAAGTCAACTTGCTCAAAAAAATTGAAGTATAATGTCATTGAATGTGGCAGGGGTTAGATCAAAATTAAATGACGAGGAATGGCTGAAAGAACTGGAGAACCACAGCATAAAAATGCTACAAGAAACGTGGCATACTAGACCCTTTTTTTATAAATGGCTTCCAACTTATATGTACACATGCCACACCATCTAGGATGGGTCACGCAAAAGGTGGTCTTGCATTTGCACTATCATTATCGTCTTCCCTTGTTATAAAAAAATCATTTACTAGTTCACAATTTTATCAATTTATATTTCTTTAAACTGAGGGGAAACAGTCTGTTGTTATTATAAATTATTACAATAATATATTTGATAAAACTAGATTTAAGTTGATTATTCCCTAGAAAAAGACCTTGATGACTTCTTGATAGGGTTGGGGGGCGATTATATGCTTTTATGGGCTGGCGACTTCAATATAGATAAATGTAGAGCTGTTGTAGAGGAACAATGTGGATATTTGAATGACTGTGGAGACACAATTTCGCACTTCCCCCACGATACATATGGAGAAGCCATTAACTCTGTTGTCCACAAATACAATCTGGCAATTTTGGGTGTAAAGAGTGCAGACCAACACCACCTCCACCATTCTTTCGTTGGTTCTAGATCTTTATCAACAATCGCCCACTTTATTATTACTGACTATTATACAGAACTAGTGCGTTCCTTTTTAGTCTATGAATGCCTCATTAGTGACCATCACCCCCTAGTCCTGATTCTAGAGATAAATATTTCTAGGACTAATTTAGGGAAGGCAACAGAGGAAAAAATTGAGCCTCATGGCTCTAATGGAGTCTCCATTAAGTGGTCGGGAGTAAACCCTTCCGTATTTTTGGTAAAAATTACAGGGAAGATACAACATGAAATTGATATTTGCTTACATGACACAGCAACTAACTCTGATATCATTGGTGCATTCTCTAATATCACCATTGAAATAGCTAACGACTTAAAAATAAAACAGATGTCTAAATTTTACAATCAAGAACCTAGATGGTTCAACAAGGAATGCCAGAGTCTGAACAGGGAATTAAAAGGAATTAAAAAAATTAAACCTAGGGATATGGCTGGAATAAAAGAATTAAGGATGAAATAAAATTTAGCCCTGAAAGCCAGGAAAAAGGAGATCCAAGAAGAGGCATGGGGGAGACTACTTCAAGCGGCAGCAACCCGGGATACAAATCTGTTTTGGCGAACAATTAGTTACCCCTTTTTAGGTCTCGGCCAAGCGTACACTGCGCAGCAGTGTCGCGCAGCCGAGAATTCATGTTTCTTAGTAAGGGGGCTGGAACCTGCCCCTCTTCTCCATTGGCTGGCTTCCTAAATGGAGGCCAGCCATTGGAGGAGAGGGGCGTCACTCCGTTCAAGCCCCCTCCTTTTCGGATTCGGGGGCGTGTTTTTTGCAGTTTTCTCGCCCTAACATCATCCATCACTCAACTGCAAAAAACACGCCACCGAATGCAAAAATGGCGCCGCTTTTGTGACACTATTTCTGCCAGACCGCCGCTGGAAGAAGTCGAGAAGCTGCCGAGTCCTCCGGTGAGTGCTTGATGTCCTGCCCCCTCATTGCTCGTGCTTGCTCCCCTGCCCCCCTCGTTGCTTCTGCTTGCTGTCCTGTCCCCCCTCGTTGCTTCTGCTTGCTCCCCTGCCCCCCGTTGCTCGTGCTTGCTGTCCTGCCCCCCTCGTTGATCGTGCTTGATGTCCTCCCCCCTCGTTGATCGCGCTTGCTCCCCTACCCCCCATTGCTTGTGCTTGCTGTCCTGCCCCCCTTGCTGTCCTGCCCCCTAGTTGCTCATGCTTGCTGTCCTGCCCCCCTGGTTACTCGTGCTTGCTATCCTGCCCCTCCACGTTGCTTGTGCTTGCTGTCTTGCCCCCTCGTTGCTTGTGCTTGCTGTCCTGCCCCCTCGTTGCTCATGCTTGCTCTCCTGCCCCCCTCGTTGCTTTTGTTTGCTGTCCTGCCCCCCTTGTTGCTTGTGCTTGCTGTCCTCCCCCCTCATTGCTTGTGCTTGCTGTCCTGCCACCCCCTCGTTGCTTGTGCTTGCATGTCCTGCCCCCCCTTGTTGCTTGGGGCTTCCTGTCCTGCCCCCCCTTGTTGCTCGTGCTTGCTGTCCTGCCCCATCTTGTTGCTTGTGCTTGCTGTCCTGCCCCCTCGTTGCTTGTGCTTGCTGTCCTGCCTCCCTCGTTGCTTGTGCTTGCTGTCCTGCCCCCTCCTTGCTCGTGCTTGCTGTCCTGCCCCCCTTGTTGCTTGTGCTTGCTGTCCTGCCCCCTCGTTGCTTCTGCTTGCTGTCCTCCCCCCCTCGTTGCTTGTGCTTGCTGTCCTGCCCCCTCGTTGCTTGTGCTTGCTGTCCTGCCCCTCGTTGCTCGTGCTTGCTGTCCTGCCCCCCTCGTTGCTTGTGCTTGCTGTCCTCCCCCCTCGTTGCTTGTGCTTGCTATCCTGCACCCCTTGTTGCTCCTGCTTGCTGTCCTTCCCCCTTGTTGCTTGTGCTTGCTGTCCTGGCCCCTTGTTGCTTCTGCTTGCTCCCCTGTCCCCGTTGCTCGTGCTTGCTGTCCTGCCCCCCCTCGTTGCTTGTGCTTGCTGTCCTGCCCCCCTCGTTGCTCGTGCATGCTGCCCCCCCCCTTCGTTGCTTGTGCTTGCTGTCCTGCCCCCTCATTGCTTGTGCTTGCTGCCCCCTCGTTGCTTGTGCTTGCTCTCCTGCCCCTGCCCCCTCGTTGCTTGTTGTGCCTCTGTCCCCTGCCCTGCTTGTGATCCGATTTTTGTGCCTCAGTGCCCCCCTGCGGCCTCGTTGCTTGTGTTTGCTGCCCCCTCATTGCTTGTGCTTGCTCTCCTGCCCCTGCCCCCTTGTTGCTTGTTGTGCCTCTGTCCCCTGCCCTGCTTGTGATCCGGTTTTTGTGCCGCTGTGCCCCCCTGCCCCCTCATTGCTTGTGCTTGCTGCCCCCTCGTTGCTTGTGCTTGCTCTCCTGCCCTTCCCCCTTGTTGCTTGTTGTGCCTCTGTGCCCTGCTTGTGATCCGGTTTTTGTGCCTCTGTGCCCCCCTGCCCCCTCGTTGCTTGTGCTTGCTGCCCCCTCATTGCTTGTGCTTGTATTCCTGCCCCTGCCCCCTCGTTGCTTGTTGTGCCTCTGTGCCCTGCTTGTGATCCGATTTTTGTGCCTCAGTGCCCCCTGCCGCCTCGTTGCCTGTGCTTGCTGCCCCCTCGTTGCTTGTGCTTGCTCTCCTGCCCTTCCCCCTCGTTGCTTATTGTGCCTCTGTGCCCTGCTTGTGATCCGGTTTTTGTGCCTCTGTGCCCCCCTAGCCCTTCGTTGCTTGTGCTTGCTGCCCCCTCATTGCTTGTGCTTGTTCTCCTGTCCCTGCCCCCTTGTTGCTTGTTGTGCCTCTGTGCCCTGCTTGTGATCCGATTTTTGTGCCTCAGTGCCCCCTGCCGCCTCGTTGCCTGTGCTTGCTGCCCCCTCGTTGCTTGTGCTTGCTCTCCTGCCCCTGCCCCCTTGTTGCTTGTTGTGCCTCTGTCCCCTGCCCTGCTTGTGATCCGGTTTTTGTGCCTCTGTGCCCCCCTGCCCCCTCATTGCTTGTGCTTGCTGCCCCCTCGTTGCTTGTGCTTGCTGTCCTGCCCTTCCCCCTCGTTCCTTGTTGTGCCTCTGTGCCCTGCTTGTGATCCGTTTTTTGTGCCTCTGTGCCCCCCTGCCCCCTCATTGCTTGTGCTTGCTGCCCCCTCATTGCTTGTGCTTGTTCTCCTGCCCCTGCCCCCTCGTTGCTTGTTGTTCCTCTGTGCCCTGCTTGTGATCCGGTTTTTGTGCCTCTGTGCCCCCTGCCCCCTTTTTGCTTGTGCTTGCTGCCCCCTCAAGGCTTGTGCTTGTTCTCCTGCCCCTGCCCCCTTGTTGCTTGTTGTGCCTCTGTGCCCTGCTTGTGATCCGATTTTTGTGCCTCAGTGCCCCCTGCTGCCTCGTTTCCTGTGCTTGCTGCCCCCTCGTTGCTTGTGCTTGCTCTCCTGCCCCTGCCCCCTCGTTCCTTGTTGTGCCTCTGTGCCCTGCTTGTGATCCGTTTTTTGTGCCTCTGTGCCCCCCTGCCCCCCCATTGCTTGTGCTTGCTGCCCCCTCATTGCTTGTGCTTGTTCTCCTGCCCCTGCCCCCTTGTTGCTTGTTGTGCCTCTGTGCCCTGCTTGTGATCCGATTTTTGTGCCTCAGTGCCCCCTGCCGCCTCGTTTCCTGTGCTTGCTGCCCCCTCGTTGCTTGTGCTTGCTCTCCTGCCCTTCCCCCTCGTTCCTTGTTGTGCCTCTGTGCCCTGCTTGTGATCCGTTTTTTGTGCCTCTGTGCCCCCCTGCCCCCTCATTGCTTGTGCTTGCTGCCCCCTCATTGCTTGTGCTTGTTCTCCTGCCCCTGCCCCCTCGTTGCTTGTTGTTCCTCTGTGCCCTGCTTGTGATCCGGTTTTTGTGCCTCTGTGCCCCCTGCCCCCTTTTTGCTTGTGCTTGCTGCCCCCTCAATGCTTGTGCTTGCTCTCCTGCCACTGCCCACTCGTTGCTTGTTGTGCCTCTGTCCCCTGCCCTGCTTGTAAACCAGTTTTTGTGCCTCTGTGCCCCCTACCCCCTCATTGCTTGTGCTTGCTGCCCCCTCATTGCTTGTGCTTGCTCTCCTGCCCCTGCCCCCTCGTTGCTTGTTGTGCCTCTGTGCCCTGCTTGTGATCCGTTTTTGTGCCTCTGTGCGCCTTGCCCCCTCGTTGCTTGTGCTTGCTGCCTCCTCGTTGCTTGTGCTTGCTCTCCTGCCCCCTCGTTGCTTGTTGTGCCTCTGTGCCCTGCTTGTGATCTGGTTTTTGTGCCTCTGTGCCCTGATGCCCCCTCGTTGCTTGTGCTTGCTGCCTCCTCGTTGCTTGTGCTTGCTCTCCTGCCCCTGCCCCCTAGTTGCTTGTTGTGCCTCTGTGCCCTGCTTGTGATCCGGTTTTTGGGCCTCTGTGCCGCCCTGCTTGTGATCCGTTTTTTGCGTCTCTGTGCCCCCTGCCCCCTCGTTGCTTGTACTTTCTCTCCTGCCCCTGCCCCCTAGTTGCTTGTTGTGCCTCGGTGCCCTGATTGTGATCCTGGTTTTTGTGCCTCTGTGCCCAGCTTGTGATCCGGTTTTTGTGCCTCTTTGCCCCCTGCCCCCTCGTTGCTTGTGCTTGCTGCTCCCTCGTTGCTTGTGCTTGCTCTCCTGCCCCTGCCCCCTCGTTGCTTGTTGTGCCTCTGTCCCCTGCCCTGCTTGTGATCCGGTTTTTGTGCCTCTGTGCCCCCCTCTCCCCTCATTGCTTGTGCTTGCTGTCCCCTCGTTGCTTGTGCTTGCTCTCCTGCCCTTCCCCCTCGTTGCTTGTTGTGCCTCTATGCCCTGCTTGTGATCTGGTTTTTGTGCCTCTGTGCCCCCCTGCCCCCTCGTTGCTTGTGCTTGCTGCCCCCTCATTGCTTGTGCTTGCTCTCCTGCCCCTGCCCCCTCGTTGCTTGTTGTGCCTCTGTGCCCTGCTTGTGATCCGGTTTTTGTGCCTCTGTGCCCTGCTTGTGATCTGGTTTTTGTGCCACTGTGCCCCCCTGCCCCCTCGTTGCTTGTGCTTGCTGCCCCCTCGCTGCTTGCGCTTGCTCTCTTGCCTCTGCCCCCTCGTTGCTTGTGTGCCTCTGTGCCCTGCTTGTGATCTGGTTTTCGTGCCTCTGTGCCCTGCCCTGCTTGTGATCCGGTTTTTGTGGCTCTGTACCCCCCTGCCCCCTCATTGCTTGTTGTGCCTCTGTGCCCTGCTTGTGATCCGGTATTTGTGCCTCTGTGCCGCCCTGCTTGTGATCTGTTTTTTTTGCCTCTGTGCCGCCCTGCCCCCTCGTTGCTTGTGCTTGCTGCCCCCTCGTGGCTTGTGCTTGCTCTCCTGTCCCTGCCCCCTCGTTGCTTGCTGTGCCTCGGTGCCCTGCTTGTGATCCGGTTTTTGTGCCTCTGTGCTTGTGCCTCTGTTCCCTGCTCATGCCTCTGTGCCCTGCTTGTGATCCGGTTTTTCGTGCCTCAGTTCCCTAGGGCGTTTCCTGGGCAGAGAGCTCTGTCTGTGTGTGTGTGGCTCTGTGTGTGTGTGGCTCTGTCTGTGTGTGTTTGGCTCTGTCTGTGGTTGTGTGTGGCTTTGTCTGTGTGTGTGTGTGTGTGGCTTTGTCTGTGTGTGTGTGTGGCTTTGTCTGTGTGTGTGTGTGGCTTTGTCTGTGTGTGTGTGTATTTGGCTTTGTCTGTGTGTGTGGCTTTGTCTGTCTGTGTGGCTCTGTCTGTGTGTGGCTCTGTGTGGCTCTGTGTGTGTGTGGCTCTGTGTGTGTGTGGCTCTGTGTCCGCTAACGCTAATACTCTCTACTACTCTCTAATGCTCACCTATTGCCATTGTAAATGACAATGCCATTTATTTCTGTTTTAAAAAAATCAAAAAATGAAAAAAATGCCATTTGCAATGCAAATAGCTCTAACTTTAATAAAGCCAAGACCATTGCATTGTAAATGCTTGTTTAAGGATACCACTGCTGTAAAAATAAATGCCCTAGTGCCCGTTGAGAGCTGGATAACCCACTTTGGAAATATTTTCAATCCTGGAGGAATCGACATCCTACAAAATAAGGAAAAATCATTTTTAATCGTAGAGCCAGCAGAGATGCCCCAGATAACTGTAGAAGAAATAAAAGGTGCACTAAACAAAAGTGCAAGTAGCAAAGCCGCTGGCCCTGATGGGGTCCCTATCGATGTCTTTAAATGCAATATCGATTTTTGGTTACCTGTTTTACAGAAGTTTTTCAATGCAACCCTTGACGGAAAACTGCCCATATCTTGGGTGGAAAGTATTATAGTCCCTATTTTTAAGAAAGGGGATAGAGGAAATCCAAAATGTTACCAGCCCATATCCCTTCTAGATTCTACCACAAAACTGATGGGAAGAGTATTGCTAGGTAGATTAGAATCTTGGGCCTCTGAAAATAACATCCTTTCAGAGGTCCAATACGGCTTCAGGAAAAGGATAGGAACAATTGAACAATGTTTAAACCTGGATCTCCTGGTAAGTAAATATACTATAGCTAAAGGGGGAAGTTTACATCTCTGTTTTGCTGATCTCACCAGTGCTTTTGACCTGGTTAATCACAAAAAATTGTGGCGAATTCTGGATGAGATAGGAGCACCCAAAGATATTGCTGTTTACCTATCTCAAATTTATACTTTCCTTCTATCCAGAGTCCGTTTTGGGCCAAAGGGGAGTATACACCAAATTTTAGGGTAACACGAGGAATTAGGCGGGGGTGCGTTTTAGCACCCCTACTATTCTCATTGTATATAAATAACGTTGACCGTTGTCTGCAAAATATTAATGCTGATGTACCGAAAGTGGGATCCCGACCGACACCAGTGTTGCTCTATGCAGACGATACAATCCTTATTTCAAGGACGGCAAATGGTTTGCAACATCTGATTGGAAATGTTGCCCTTTTTATGACTAGAATGGACCGCAAATTAAACCTAACAAAAACCTTCGTTATGACCTGTGGAAGGAAAAATAGATTGGTTAAACAACACCACGCGGAAGGTATCACGATTGAAAGGGTTTTGAGTTTTACCTATTTGGGTCTACTTTTTAATGAAAACGGGACTTGGGGGGCAACATATTAATTGAGCAAAATTAAAAGTTTCATGAAGTATGGAAGGGATCTTTAAATTTTCAGAAAAAATACGGAATAAACCTGTGAGGGAAATTCTCTCTCTATATAGATCAAAAGCAGTTTCAATTGCTTGTTATGGTGCAGCACTACAGGGGAGAGCTAGTACAGTAACCCTCCAAACACAGGAGAATACGTTTTTAAAACGTTTGCTAGCGGTCCCAAGCTCAACATCTAACACTTTAGCTCATAGAGAGTAGTCTGTCCCCTATATTAGCGACTTTATAAAAATAGCTGGTCTAACATTATGGCATGGGATTTGGTCACGCGAAGAAGCTAGGTTTACACAGAACATATTATTAGATTGCCTGGCCTTAGATAAGAGAAGAGAAATAACATGGCTGGAATATATACAATCACTCTTAGAAAGTTGTAATATCAAGTTAGATTGTAAAGAACTAATGCTAATCACAGAACACAGTAAGAAAGAACTGAAAAGAAGACTTACTGCTGCTAAAGATTTAGCGAGGGAGGGAGAAGAAACCAAAAAACATAATGTTATATCTTACTATGAACGCCCCTTCTTCATGTGTATACAACCCTACCTGGTTACTATAAGAAATGTCCAGATAAGGTTCTATCTTACTAGATTGAGACAAGGCAGCCTACACTATCTAGTTGCATTCCCCGCTAAAAGGAAAATGTACCATTTACTACCAAACTGCCCATGCGATGGTAAATCCCCACAATCAACGTTGCACTTTATTTTATTTTGTGCTTTTTATAGGGATATTCGTTAGCTTATTCTGAAACCTCTTTTTAAAACAAATGTATATTATCATTATAAGCACGCTTTTAACGTCATTTATAGCTTGGAGAATGAGAGAATTATGAATGCTGCTTGCAAATTTGTCCAAATGGCAATTGAGAAAAGAAAGACTTATTCGTATTTAGAGATTTTAATGTATGAAAATTATGAAAACTAATAATCCTTAGATACTTCATACAAATTGTGTATTAAGTACTTTTTTAATAATATTTATTGAATCATGTTTTGGTTTTAATTAATATGGACTGTATTTGTATACTGATAACGATTGTTAATTATACTTTGGATACCTTGTTTTATAGTATGCTTTTATGGTCAGAAAATGTACTGAATAAAGCTTTTTGAATTTGAATTTGATTCGTGAAGCGGGCTGAGAAAAAAGGGGTCCCAAAACGTGTTTTCCCCATGCAGTTTTCCATCAGAACAGTTCATCGCTGCTACAGCCCGAACTGCTGAACGGAATTACACCAAATTTGGCAAAGAGGTACCCCGGGACACTGTAGTTTGCTATGGCAGGGTGGGAGCCTCGTGGCTCCCACCATGCCATAGCAAACTGCTTTGGTTTTTGGAAGAGAGAGCAGGGGTGTTATAGTTAGCTGGACATTTCACTCGTACAAAACCATTGAAATTCCTCTGTGTTAGTTAGTTGTACTAATTGTAACTCGCGCGCCCGCAATCCGCTGCTGATGATGTCACATATTACATCATTCATGATATGGTCAGTGACATCACTGATGACATCACTGATTACATCTCAAATTACATCACTGATTACATCACTGAGGGACGCAATATTTTGGTAAAATATATTTTTGACATGATACTTGTGTCATAGGATATTGTTTACCTCAATATTGTGTCAGTAACCCCCCAGGTGTTACTTGCAGCTGTTTGTAGGGCCAGGAGATTCCACGCCAGATGAGATTTTCTTGTTGTAGTGGCAGAAAAAAGACTTACTTTCACCAGCTGAAGGGAAGCTCTAAGAGCAAGTCCTCACTACTCACCCTGCGGGCAAAGTGGCCAGCCGCCGTTATACTAGTATCACTCAGACTCTGTTACACTAGAATCACTCCGCAATAAGCGGAAGGTGGTGTGAAGCACTCTGAAAACCCCCTCCACAATAAATAAATAAATAATGAAACATGATTCGCTGCCTCATGGTACAGCCAAACTGAAATAATGAGTTGTTACACGAAAGAGAAACAAGCTTAGGCAAAGTCAATAAGTTTCACCTATGCGAAATCCATTGGCTTTGTTAATGTTTGTTCACATGTTGCACAGCAGATCGAGCTGCTGTGCAATATCGCTTAAAGTAAGAAAACACTATGACGCTGCCAGCTTTGACCATGTCCAAGCACTTTTTTTTAAACTTTAAGCCATGTTGCACAGCACCCTATGCTGCTCTGCAATACGTAAAAAATACAGCACAGGTGATAGGGGGTCAAGCAACACAATGGAGAAGGGTGGGAAAGACATCAGAGAGCAGAAGGAGGATTGGAAGGTGGTTTGGGTGATACTAAGGAGAGCAGGAGGAGGAGAGAGACAAACATGTAGAAAAAAAAGCACAGTAGTGTTCCTACAACACGAGGGAGGAAGGGTGGAAAGTACATCAAAGTGCAGGAGTATGGCTGTTGCCGTGTTTGGGTGTAATCACAGGGAGCGGAAAGAGGGTGTGGTGTGCCACCTAAAGGAGTAGGAGAAGGGTGGGCAGTTAATGACAGCACAGGGAGCAGAAGGAGGGCGAGGGTGAAGGTGAAGGAGAGGGACTGCAGACGCATGCATTCTCTAAGAATGATTGGCGAAAAGTATAAAAGGAGTACCAGCCAAACAACATGGTCAGTGGAAGACACTGGCCACAGGAAGCTGTACTTGGTCCATGCTCCACAGCAGGAACAAAGACGGAAAGCCAAATAGGAAGCCGGAGGCAAGGAGGATGTGCTGATCAATAGGAAGCAAGAAAAAAGAGTGTAATGGATCCAACAAATAATAAGTAACAGTAAGTAATAGGCAGGCACCTTCAAAAATGTGTTTTTCTTTACAACGGATTTTGCAAACACAGCAGAAACACTGTGCAGGAGAATCCTAACAAACAGCAGAAATACAACCATAATCCTCCCTCCCTTCGACCACTTTTCACCAACAGCCGCTTACTTCCACTTTCCTCCCAACCCATCGCTCAAGTCGGGGGTCCACGCGGGTGGACGGCATCCCCCTACTCTTTTCACAGGCTGGACGCCGTCTCCCCTGCCAAGAAGCTGGGCCCCACAGAAATATGCTGAACGTGTGCCGGTGTTAATTTCAGACACCGGGACACGTTTAGCATGTGACGTCACTAGGTCATTTGCATACTATCAGTCCCCCCACTTCTTTTTATAGGACTTGTGCCCTGTCCCAACCCGTTCCTCACATCACATCAGGCCTTCCACTGCTTAAAATCCTCCCTGACCTCTTAGCCCTCCGCTGCTCCCTTCCAACTTTTCTTTCCGTCCTGGACTGTATCCGGCCTACCCTTTGCCTCTCCTTGTTCCTTCTGGCCGTCCATCCCTCATCTCTCCACCGACAGGTTTACAGGCCTCCACGAGACCCTGGGAACCGGTCCTGACAGGATCGGACCTGAAATTAGGCCTCCTCATTGCTCTCCTGCCTTGATTAGATGCAGACGGCTCAGCCCCATTCTCCTTCTCCATCCCCAGTTTCTGTCCTCTGGCGGGGGTCAGACACGAGCTGTCCCCAGCAGCGTCGGATTGGTAACGAGGGCCCTCGGGAAATGCCCGAGGGGCCGGTGTCCAGTTCCAGCTGTGGGCGGCTTTTTTTAGCAGCCTAAGGGGGGGCGATTTGTGCTGTTTCTGTATTGTTTAATTTCGCCAGCGGCGCAGAGGGTGCCTGAGTGGCCTTTCTGGATGTAAATGGGCGTCCATTACCTCCCTCTTTTCAACGGCAGAGGTGTCACTCCCTTTCTCTGGCTGGGCCGGCCAAATAATGTGTGCATATTGAGAGGGGCAGGGGGCCTGAGCTGAGGTGGCCTCACTTGTTTTCAGGTCTTTCACCACTGTAACCTAATCTGTGCTTTTTTTTAACCTCCCCTCCTTCTTTTAAATAAAATTGCGCTGAAGCAGTGTTTTGCAAGGCAATATGCAAATGTGGGTAAATTTCTTTTAGACTGTCCGGGCCAATTTTTGATCCCGATACAACCTGGTCCCCAGTGCCCTGTAAGGAAGGACATGCTCCTCCTTAGATCTGACGTGTCCCTCGTGAACCCACGTATACGAATGGTCTAAGTGACCACAACTGTATTACACTTGTAACAACTTTTTGGGGCCTTTGCCCAATACTTGTATCATCAACGACATAGTGCCGTGTAGACCCAACGGCCATAGGATAAAATGGAGGGGAGACAACTCAGAAAAACTCTTGGTTAAAATTGTGTTGGCTTGCCTCCCAGATCTACAAGATTGCCTGGATGAGAACTCCTCCAATCAGGGAATCTTATCCAGTTTTAATAGGATAAATATTGTAATTAATAATATCCTAACAGCCACCAAGCATGGTAATAACAAACCAATGATCGGTTGGTTCGACCACGCATGTACTGAGTCCCTGAGGAAATTAAAGACAGCATTATCTAGAAGACCACGGGATAGATTGATTGTCTCAAACTTACGGGCATCTTATAATGAACAGCTAAAGCGTAGGAAGAGAGAACTACGGGAAGAAGCCTGGGATAGTTTGACTAGAGCAGTTGAGATGTCGGAGAGATGTCGGATAGTAAACTCTTTTGGGACATGGTTAATCGCCCTCTTTTTAAGAGTGAGGACATTCCGATACTCACTGCCCAGGTCAGCAATGAAAGTTGGATGTCACACTTTCGAAGTATATTTAACTCAGATGGAATGGCTATCCCAATCCCTAGGAACACTGAACCCTGGCCGGTCAACCCGCTGGACATTACAGTACAAGAAGTCGAGGTGTCGATCAGGTGTAGTAAGGGCGGGAAGGCACCCGGTACGGATGGGGTACCGATCGATCTGTATAGGACCGACCCAAAATTATGGGGGACTGTACTGGTTAAAGTTTTTAACGCTGCAGTGACCGTAAGCACCCCGCTTTCCTGGGGGGAATCAGTGATTATACCTATATATAAAAAGGGAATTAGGTCAGACCCAAAGAATTATAGACTTATCTCTCTCCTAGATTCTACCCTCAAGACAATGAGCCGGGTGCTGCTGGCTAGGCTAGAGGAATGGGCGGAGAGTAACGGAATCTTAGCCCGTTCCCAGTTTGGGTTTAGAAAAGGATTAGGGACGATCGAACAGTGCATAAACTTAGACCTCGTAATAAGTATACGCGTGCCAAGCAGGGCTCGCTCTTTCTCAGTTTCACTGATCTGAGCAGCGCGTTTGACCTAGTTGATCATGCCCTACTATGGCCGACATTACTTGAACTGGGTGCACCCTCGGAGATTATTTATTTCCTGGCTAGATTATATACCAATTTATCGGCCCGTATGAGATTCGGCCGGGGCGGGAGTGTACTGATAGTATTGGTGTTAAAGACATAAGGCAAGGGTGCGATTTGGCACCGCTCCTTTTCTCTCTTTTTATTAATGCCGTTGAGGCTGAGCTTAGGTTAGTTAACTCTGACGCACCACAAGTAGACGGGCAGGCCATTCCTGTTCTGCTTTATGCCGATGACTCTGTACTTTTATCTAGAACCCCCTGAGGCTTGCAGAGATTAATGGATAGGTTTGCGGGGTTTATAAAAGAACGCAAACTTAAGATTAATTACACAAAAACTTTTATTATGATTTGTGGAAGTAAGCCGGGGAAGTCTAGTTCCTTTTTTATCGATGGGCAAAGGATTGAAGTTGTTAACAAATTTTGTTACTTAGGTATAACCTTTAGTAATAATGGCCTGTGGACACAAGAAATATCGAACGTCAAAGCTAAGATGTCCAACAGCGCACATGGAGTCTTTAAGTTTACAACAAAGCTTGGACAACGTCGTATATACCACATGTTGCAAATATGTCGACTGAGATGCGCCCCCATAGCTTTGTATGGGTCAGGGGTCTGGGGGCATAGCCGTTATGAGGCCCTGCAAACGGAAGAGAATTGTTTTCTGAAAAGACTACTGTGTTTACCCCAATCAGCTTCTACACCGATAATACATAATGAGATAGGGATAGAATATTTGTCGGACTTAATTAGTTTAAGACCTCTGATGGTTTGGAGAGCAATTTGGTATAAAGAAGAAACTAGCTTTACGAGAGACATTATTAATGATTGTCTTCGTTTAGACAAGAGGCTCTCGATCCCTTGGATTAATTACGTCATGACCACAGTAGGAGTATTATTGAATATGGATATTTTGGCCGACCCAGCCAGTCTCTCCGACATCCCTAAAAAGGAGTTAAAAGCTTTGTTTTTAGGGAAAAAGGCGGAAGCACGTAGGGAGGCAAATATGTTGTTAACAATTCCCCAGTAGTAATATTCTAATATCGAGACCACTGGTTTTCAGACCTACCTATCTGCGGTCACTCGGCCGTCTCACCGGTACGTCCTTACCAGGCTAAGACTGGGTATTGCCCATAACCTGGTGGCATTTCCGCATATAAAAATCCATCCCTCTGTACCGTGTCCATGTGATGGGATTACAAAACAACGCACCGTCCTCTTTTTATTTATCTGTGATTTTTATTTGCATCTTCGTGTATTTTATCTGAAACCATTGTTTGAAAAAAGGGCAATAACCACTGTAAAATCAGCTACGCGACTGCTCTTCTCTCTGAATGATCATGAAATTTGTTTTCGTACTGCGATTTTTATCTTGAAAGCGATTTCTCTGAGGAAAAGTATGCTTTTTTAAACTCATCTCTGAATTATGTAGCTTTAATTTTAACCTGTTGAGTGGAATCTGTATTAGCGATATATGAATGTTTATTGTCAGTAGGGTGACCAACCGTCCGTAAATTTCACGGACCGTCCGTAATTTCATTACCATGTCCGTTGTCCGTCATAATTCTTTTCACAGACGCCTTTTGTCCGTAATTCTGGCGTTTCCAGAAATCTTGGATGACCCATGTACGAAGCTTCAAGCGTTTTAGAGCACTCACTGCTGGGTCCATATCGCATTTTATTTGAGGTGATGAAGAGGCTTCAACTGCCCCTCACGTCGGTCAGTTAGCCCCGTTGTCATTCTGACTGTGGCGATTCTCGCATACAGAATGACAATGGGCCATGGGCCATGCTGCAGTTACAGCACGTTGTGTGTCTGTGCCTGCATTTTGCTTTTTAAAACATCAGCTTACAACTATGGTGTAATCCAAAAGCTGTATGTCAAAACAAAATTCCCTTTGGATTATTCAATGAGAAGACAACAATTCTCCCAGTCTATCACACAGATATCATTCATTCATCGAAACCTAATAAGTGGAGCAATGCAATATACAACAAAACAGTTCTGTCAAAATTAATAAATTCAGTGTGCACAGTTTATTCATATATGTATATAAAACCAATTAAAAACAGACAGATATTAAAAAATAAGGTAAAATTTAATTTTTTAAGTTTTGGGAACACAGGCAATACAAAAACGGAACAAATGTCATATAAAATTACTAAACCTAAACAGTTCCTAGTGCTAATAAGGGAGGTGCAAAATAAAGGTACAGATTCCACAACAGTCAGACTGATCCTTCATAGATGTATATTGCACTTCTCCCTTTTCATTCCACGCGTTTCGGCGGACTCTTATAATACAGCCGCCTTCATCAGGAATTTATTGCTGTTTTCCCAAAAATTATTTTCTTGTTGTCTGCAACGTCTTTTCCTAGCAAAAAAGATCGTCTGATACACCAATGTTGTCCGTAGATAAAAAGATGAATCAGGTTCTTGATATGTCAGTCAAATAGGGGGACCATACTTCTTTCAATGATACGCAACTGCTGCAAATAAGTCAGCTCAGGTTGGTACTTAGCGAAGATATCTTAATCTCCTCTATTCGACATCGCTCAGGACTCCATAACAATTAACCGTTTGGCAATAAATATAAAGCTTTTAAAATTAGTGATAATATCTCAGCACGCGGTACGCAAAAATCTCAAGATAGCCGTCCTAGTTTTTAGAAACGTACTTCTATGAGTGGGTAACTGAACACATATTGATGTTCAGTGGCGATTTAAAACCTCAGCTTCTTTAAAGTTAATTCTTGAAGCGTGCCGTGTGCCGTCCCGACTTTCTTTACCTTATTTTTTAATATCTGTCTGTTTTTAATTGGTTTTATATACATATATGAATAAACTGTGCACACTGAATTTATTAATTTTGACATAACTGTTTTGATGTATATTGCATTGCTCCACTTATTAGGTTTCGATGAATGAATGATATCTGTGTGATAGACTGGGAGAATTGTTGTCTTCTCATTGAATAATCCAAAGGGAATTTTGTTTTGACATACAGTCAGTTGCGGTACCCTATCCCTTTGGTGCAGGGGTCCCTCTCTCTTTTATTAGGTAATCCAAAAGCTTTCAGCAACGCTTATTAGAAGAGTTCTTGCTAACATACTTGACAGTAAAATTCTGCCCGGTAGGCTCAGAAGGATGAATAAATAACAAACTAAGTTCAATTTAAGTGCAGCTGATCAATAGCCATGCTTTGGGGTTCCCGGTGCGATGCATTTTAAAATTGACGACAGAGCTAATGGCAAAGACTTTTCCTAGCAAAAAAGATCGTCCGATACACTAATGTTGTCCGTAGATAAAAAGATAAATCAGGTTCTTGATATGTCAGTCAAATAGGGGGACCATACTTCTTTCAATGATATGCAACTGCCGCAAATAAGTCAGTTCAGGTTGGTACTTAGCGAAGATATCTTAATCTCCTCTATTCGACATCGCTCAGGACTCCATAACGTTCGTGCGGTACAATTAACCGTTTGGCAATAAATATAAAGCTTTTAACCCCTTCCATGCTGCTGACGGAACGGTTCCGTCATGCACTACGGGTGAGCTGTGCGGATGACGGAACCGTTCCATCATGACTCCGCCCGCGCAAGGCGGAGTCAGCATGGGCGGGGAATTCCGCCCGCACGGAAGGGGTTAAAATTAGTGATAATATCTCAGCACGCGGTACGCAAAAATCGCAAGATAGCCGTCCTTCATTTAGTTTTTAGAAACATACTTCTATGAGTGGGTAACTGAACACATATTGATGTTCAGTGGCGATTTAAAACCTCAGCTTCTTTAAAGTTAATTCTTGTAGCGTCCCGCGTGCCGTCCCGACTTTCTTTACCTTATTTTTTAATATCTGTCTGTTTTTAATTGGTTTTATATACATATATGAATAAACTGTGCACACTGAATTTATTAATTTTGACAGAACTGTTTTGTTGTATATTGCATTGCTCCACTTATTAGGTTTCGGTGAATGAATGATATCTGTGTGATAGACTGGGAGAATTGTTGTCTTCTCATTGAATAATCCAAAGGGAATTTTGTTTTGACATACAGTCAGTTGCGGTACCCTATCCCTTTGGTGCAGGGGTCCCTCTCTCTTTTATTAGGTAATCCAAAAGCTTTCAGCAACGCTTATTAGAAGAGTTCTTGCTAACATACTTGACAGTAAAATTCTGTCCGGTAGGCTCAGAAGGATGAATAAATAACAAACTAAGTTCAATTTAAGTGCAGCTGATCAAGAGCCATGCTTTGGGGTTCCCGGTGCGATGCATTTTGAAATTGACGACAGAGCTAATGGCAAAGACTTCTGTGTTCTTTGCCAGTCTGCAATTAATTTGGCAGCATACAAAAAATGTCAGTTTAACTCTGGTGATTAATGTATCTCCTTGAGAGATATCTGAACTTTGACTGGTCCCAGTATTAAAGCAGAGCAGAGGGATAATGTGCCTTTTGAAAGAACAAAGTATAACATGCAGTTCAACATTCTTTTTATGTAGATAGTTCAGTGGGTTCATTTGGATAATAATAAATATGTATCAGTAAGAACAACCCACAACCACTATGTTATGTTTTAAACCCTGACTTTGTATGTCTCCAGACCAAATATTCTTAACATGTAATCGGGGCAACTGGAATTATGCACTTCTGCGGCCGCTCTTCTTTTTCTTATAATTATTGATTTGCCGTATTTACCATATA
Source organism: Lissotriton vulgaris (assembly GCF_964263255.1). Lineage (NCBI taxonomy): Eukaryota > Metazoa > Chordata > Amphibia > Caudata > Salamandridae > Lissotriton > Lissotriton vulgaris. The sequence continues at coordinate 683,170,754 of NC_141697.1, forward strand.
GCCCATTATCTGTAGCATAATTTGCAAATATTAACAAAAAATTGTTCCTAGCTCAAATGGATCAAAAGTTACTATAAGAGTGGAAAATTGTATTCACGCATAGTGGTAGGCCCTTCAATGGTCATCTTTCGGTTGCTTATTTATTTATTAAGTTGTTAAGCTGGTACTGATGAGGGGAAATCTTTGCTCAGACAGTATTACCAATTTTCCATGTTTTAAAATTAAAAAATAATAAAGTAATACTACAAAATATGTGCCGCACTATGCTGCATAATTTGCCTTTACTTGCTGTATAATTTAGTCAACCCTTTTGCATAATTCCAGTGGCCCTGCATATAATGCCGACCTGTATGAATTACATGAAACTCCTACATCTTGCAGCCCTCCTGGTCTTAAGTAACATTTCCTCTACATTGACTTGCACACTTATGAGTCATTGTCTCTGAATAAAGTGTGTGATGTGAAGCACTCTTGACACTACATTGGGATGAGTACCACTATAAAAGAAATGATTAAATACACATGGGAGAGGGTACATGAAGGAAAGAGGGACACTGTTGAATAGTGGTACTGAGAGAATCCTTGAAGAATGAGGTCTTTGGGGGGGCGGGACCAACGTAGATTGTCACACTAGGTGGAGCCAGAAGTAAAGCCGGCGCTACCATGGGCGTAGTAATCATTCCTGTAGCCTATGCAGTGCTCCAAGCCCTAAGACAAAAGCACTTCAGAAGCTGGTTGTGGGATTGACTGGTAGTAAGGCATAGTCTATGAACAATGAGATTTAATTTTATTTCAATATTTCTAGTTAATGGAGAACAAAGAGTGCAATTAGAAATGTCTAAAATAACATGACTGGTGTGCATTAATTCCAAAATCTTCTAGTGCCATACTAACCTGCCAGGCAAGTGCCTCGTGCTGCAGCCTTGGATGGATTTCTCCCTCATTACCTGCGGCGGCCACACCAGTGGTCCTGCCGCCCTAATTTGAGTTACGTGGTCAGACTGCCGAAGGCCCTCTGCAACTGCCGGGGAACCCCCGGTACCTAGTGGTGTTGCAGCGGTGTGAGCCGGTGGTGCAGCATTGACTGAGCACATTGACGGCTGTCGGGAATCGGACCACAGTTCACTTCAAGAAAATATATGGGTTGGCTGACCATCCTCGGCGGCTTTCCTTTGCGAGTAATCTACCATACATTGGAGACTTGATCTCTGCTATCCTCAATACAATTCCAGGTTGGCTGACCAAACACGGCGGCTTTTGTCGTGAAGTATTTTACCACGCACTGGAGATTTGATTTCTTCTATCCCCAGTAATCCTTTGCCGCCTCCGTTCTCTATCTAAACTGCTGAGCCCGCTGTGACCGCAGTTCCATTTAATTTACACCGTGGTAATCTACATCACAGCCTTTGCCCCCTCACCCCACCCGCTTCCCCCGTCCTTAGGAAGACCCCCTGTAAGGCCTCCATTGATCCTTCTCCACATTGGAGGCGAAACGATGACAACTATTATTCCGTCAGCACAAATGCCTCAGTTATAATACACTCACAAGGGCCACCTAAAACATGGCAATATGAATATTGTTTAACATTGATGTGTTTGTCTTCTGGCTCCACATGGAAGCAATTTATCTGTATTTGTATTCAGACCAATATTTGATTGACCATCACTTTTTAACTTGCAAAAATTTTCCATCCTTGCATGCCATCGCACCAACTCGCACTCCCTACCTCTCCCTCACCCCTTGGGGCACAAACTTGTGTACCGTTAAATAAGCAATATATTGTTCATGCCAGGTCCATTGTGATTAAATAACAGTGTACCTGCATTACTACTTGACTTGGCTTATGTTTATGTTTTTTCAATCTTTACTTTATCTTTCTCTTATAAGTAAAAGTGGACTGGGACCCCTTCTCAATGTACCTTGTTGGTGCAGCTGCGGCACCACCAAGCATATTACGAGTTTCTTCACTGCCAGCCTTTTCATGGCGGTAAGCTGGCCATGAAAAAGGCTGGCGATGAGGGAACTAAGGGGGCTAAGACCTACAGAGTTGCGCATACCAAAAATCCCCAAGAAGTGCACGATTGTCTCAACCTAATAAAAGACTTGTACTTATTTTGGTTGTCTATTTATTTACTTATATACTATTGCGCAACCTCCTCTGATGTTTCTGTGAAACAAAAGTTTTGTCCTGAATTTAGACCTTTTGTCCTGAATTTTTGTCCTGAATTTTGACCATTTGTCCTGAATTTTTACACTCACCGTCCTCAATTTGCACCCATGCCAGTTGGTCAGCCTAATTTATGATTGTTGTTTTCAATTAATCGAATAAAGCTTTAAAATTTGAAAAATTTGAATGGGCAGTGTTTACCCCTTCAGCTTGGGCACCGGCAAGAGCAAGGAAATAAAATGGGTTTAGTAAAAAAAAAAACTCAGAACTGGGGCGCAGTGTACCCCACTCCTTTCCACCGGTATCATTATACGTGTTGCTCAATTGAGAGCTACAATCCCGGTATTTGCATCACGCCCTCCCACCCTCTCAGAGATTCTTTTCAGCAGTACCTTGCCAGAGCTGCGTAGCCCCGAAGAAGTGCGCGTCTCGTGCAGAAGTGGCCAATTGGTGCCAAGACTTCGGCTGAGCGTGCGCCGCACCACCCCGCCAGCGACAGCTTCCGGCAGCGCTCTCAATACTTCTTTATCCAATTGAACAGCACGAGGTTTTTACTGCACCACACTGACATTGCTAAGCGAGTTTCAAACTGTGTAGGCGTCCTACAACAGCGCCCTGTCATCGTCAACTCTACGGCAATTCAGAAGCGCGAGCTTCCAGTAGCAAGGCCCTTTAGCGCCGTAGGGCATAGCCGTGGGAGCTTTGTTACCACCGGGAGGACCCGCCATTTATACCCAATTCCTAACAGTGGCCTCGTCTGCATTTTTTTTCCCCTAAATGCGTTTGTATATTTAGCCGCGTCAAGAAATCCATTTCACCTCCAGCCCCCCTCTTCAGTTCCCCCCACTCCTCATTCTCACTGGGGAGTTGATGAGATTGCAGAACAAATGCGTAAGCAATTGAGTGCATTATGCATATATTATTGCCATTTCATTACCCAGGCAGCGCCCTCCTCCTGTGCCTGGGGGTCCCTATAATAGGAGGGAAGTGTTTAAATTGGAAACAAGGAGAAACGGAGATGTAAACGTCATTAATATTGTATTATGTGACTTGTGCCACTGGGATAAGTGGCAACAGACGGATACAGCCTGGGTTGGTGAATGCGGTGGCGAATGAAGTGCGCAAACTGCATGCCGGGGAGTGTGGTCATGGACATTTAGGTCCACATTGTAAGTGGGCATTTAATACCAATTACCACCCAACTCGGTATAACCGCATCTGTATCGGAGACACATCCTCCATGTCAACATTGAAGAAATGTGCTTTAAAAAAACACTCGGGTTTATGAAATCACGTGCTGAAATTTGTGTGGTAATTATGATTTCCACACAACTACGAAGCAAAAAATGCATTTGGGTGTCACAGTCACATGACTACGGTGACGTACAAGGCAAGGATCTGAAGTCCCTGCCCTGGGATTACTCATTTTGAATGTATTTTCACTGCATGAGCACTTTGTCTCTGCTATGAGAAGCCTTGATGGTAGAGTTGTCAAATCCATTTGAGTAGGAAGGGTTTCCATGTTTTCTGTCATCCCCTTTTACAAATCGCTGTAGCAAGTGACTGATGGCCCCATGTACTAAGCCCAAGTTGCAAATAGAGGCAGGTCTGCCAGCAAATTAATAAGGCGAGCAGAGCCAGAGCTGAGCCAAAGCTCTGGCTTGGCTCTAAGGCCCAGATTTACAAAAGTGTCACACAACACTCAAAGTCCCTGTGCTGTGTTGGGTGAGAGGGACACAGAGCAGGAAAGCTCTCTAGCTACTAAAATATTACACTATCCTGCTCCCTCCCTAGTGCTGGTGCACTATTAGGCTGCCAGGTGCCACACACAAACCTTTGAACCTTAGTGCAGAGGTGTCTGCATGAGTATAGTATAGGTTCTGCACTGGAACGGTACCCCGCCAAGCATATTGCGGCCTCAAGACCGTCATAACACAGCCAGGGATATCTGATCCCTGGTGTTTGCGGTGGTCCCAGGGCGGCCCGGCCACCCTGGTCATAATAAGACGGTCTGAAGACTGCCACTACCGTGCCCCAGCGGATCTGGCGGATCTGGCCGACCGGTGTCCACCAGACTCGGAATAAGCCCCTAAGTGATTTGCCCAGAATCATACGATGTTGCGCCAACTCCGAGACTCAAACCCAGATCCCCAGCTCCCGGTCCGGCAGCTCTGGCCGCTGCACTATATCAGGTCAGGTGATGTCAGCGAGACAGGAGCTTTCAATTTCTAGTGCCACTTAATGTTCGGCTGCACATCAGAATACATGCTGGCTCTCTGCCCGCATTGACATCAAGCCCTGAAGGCTCCTGGGCACCAGGAGGCTGACATTTTATAATGGGAAGTTGCTTTTCAATATTGCATTTACCCTAAGCTGGATATGTTTTTGTGTTCAGGGTTAGGACTGGAAAAGAAGACAACAGAAGACAAATGTCCCCTGTTGACTTATTGCCAAATATCAAGAAGGGGAGACACAAGAGTCAAGAATAAAAAAAATCCTATGGCTGAAGTGAGCTGGCCCAAACAAACCAACGAATGAAGAGTGAAGATTCAGAGCCATATGTAGGTAAAACGGGTTTTGCAATTCTCAAATTGCGATTTTTAGGGAATCGCAATTAGAGAATTGAAAAACGCAATGTAGGTAGGATTAGCAAAATATTTTGCGAATCCCATATATTCCTTTTTTGCGAATCGCAAATTGAGATTAGCAAATAAGGAATACCTTTCCATTCATTTCTATGGGATAGAAGACCCATAGGAATGAATGGGAAGACATTCTCAATTTCCGGTTCCCAATTAGAGAATCGCAAATTGAGAATGCAATTTCAAGGTTGCAAGGGTGTCAATAGGACACCCTGTTGCACCCCTGAAATAAGCATGTGTGTACATGTGGCGCACATACATGCGCTAAGCTCATGTATGTGCGCCACATGCCACTTTGAAAAATGCAAAAAACTGCTTTTCTTAAAGAAATTGCAAATTACCACCAACCTAAAGTTGGTGGTAATTTGCGATTCCTCAAGCCAAAATTGCACAACTTGGGTGCATCCTACATTGCATTTAAGGAATCACAATTTGGGATTCCTTTAATGCATTCGCAAATAGGGAATCGCACATTTTGCGATTCCTTATTTAGCGAGTGTGCTATTGTCTGCTACATAGCACACTGCCCAAATTGCGATCGCAAACGCTGAAATTCTGCAAATTTTAGCATTTGCGATCGCAATTTGGCTTCCTACATATGGCCCAAAAATCCTACTCCATGCTTATAGTAACATGCAGATATCTGTGCTGTCAAGCCAGTTTTAGAAAAACTGCTTGCTACAAGCAAGCATTTGTTCACTAAAACAATTCTAGGCCGGCTGGTGTTATATTTTATCCTTTGATGGTACAAAGTCAACAGAGACAACATTATAGACCAATATCGCTACTTCCTGGGGTCAGTAACATCTTGGAAAAATTGATAAATAGTGTTCTCTCTGAATTTCTCGATTCCAACAATTTACAGCACTAGACACAGACTGGTTTTCGATCTGGTTGTAATAAAGAGACATCCATACAACATTTAAGACTGGATAGGTTGCAATAATCCAACCCTCAAATGACACACCTGGTTTATTGAATCATGATGCAATGTGGGGCTTATTAAACATTTTCGCCTGAGCTGGTATTGGTTCCCAGTTTGGCTCTGATCAGCATACAGCATTTTGCAGCTGTTTCCATTTTGCAGTGAAGACAGAAAAAGATGGACTCATTTCTAGTGGCTGTTTAATTCAAGCGTTCTGTCAAAATATTTTTGTTTACTTCAGTGCGAGGCCCTAAGTGCCATGGGTATGCCCAGACATTGATCCCTTGCTAACTGTGCCAATGGAACCAAGCTGCACCTGACTGAAGAGCCCCAACTAGGGTGAAACTATTCTTGGGTTGCTTGTGTTCTGGTTTGGAGAGGATGTGGCTTGGCAGTGCGGGATAGACGGTCCATGCAGCAGCAGGACCAAACCTGATTTGCCTATGGATGGGTCTAATCTGAGGTTGGATGGTGATGAAAAACACCTATAAACAGGGATGCGGAGCCAAGTAATTATCAGAGATGAGATTAATTCAAGCATTTCAAGTATAATTTTTTTGTTTACTTCAGTGCGACACCTTATGTAAGCAGGTCTGCTGATCAGACCTAAACTGTGAACCAATACCAGCTCGGGCGAAAATGTTTAATAAGCCCCACATTGCATCATGAACCTATCCTCCGCCTCTTTTTTTAAGCAAGCCTTCAAACTCCTCCTCCTCCTTTTTAATAATAGCACCCTAGTAAACCTTTCAGGGACATTGTTCAGATATGCTCCCCTACTAGAGCATTTATTTCTCGATTTAAGGAGAGGAGGGGATGGGGAATCTTCTTCAATCTCCCACTGGATTCACTAGCTTTGACTAGCTGCTGCGTAGAAGTATTAAAACGTTCTATTCCTTTTCTAGTCCCGACAGACAACTTGATGAGGGTAGCGCCTAAAATACCATAGCGGCCTGTGATTGCCCTATTATCCGAATGAGTTCTCCCTGTTTTCCTATTAAACCTGACAGACTGTCCATCAAACCTCTAAGAACTAATAGGGGATGTATTAAAATGTACAGAAATAGTTAGGAGAATATGGGCCCTGGCGGGCTTCAGCACTGGTGGCGCCCTATGCGACAATGTCGGTGCCCCCCCCAATGACCACCTCCACCACGGATTCTCTCACTAGCACCCGTTAACAGTGACCAAGGCCAGATGTACGACGCTAAAAAGCATAGGCCCATGTAAAACAGTATTTTGCGACTCACAAATAAATTGCGACTTGCAAAATACTGTTTTGCGACTCTCTATTAGGAAGGGGCGATCCTTCCTAATAGCGACCGCAAAGCTATGTACCAATGTTTTGCGACTGCAAATGCGGTCGGAAAACACTTGCAAATTACCACCTACTTCAAGTAGGTGGTAATGCATTCGCACAAAGGAAGAGGTCCCCAGGGGACCCCTTCCCTCTTGCAAATGCAGACAGTATTATTTTTTAAGGGCAGCTAGTGGTCCCTGGGACCACTGCCTGCCCTTAAAAAATGTACAAGAAAATTTTATATTTAAAAAAAAAAAAAAATTATCCTGTTTTCCTTTAAGGAAAAGGGCTGCATTAAAAAAAAAGCTGCTTTATATAAAAACAGTCCAAGACATGGTGGTCCGCTGAGCCCAGCAGGCCACCATCCCGGGCAGGGCCTGTCACTCCCAATGGGCTCGCAAATTGCGAGAGGCTCATTAATATTCATGAGCCTCGTAATTTGTGACCCCGCTGGGAATCGCAAACAGTGTTAAACACACTGTTGTACAAGGCAAATAGCGCCTTGCAAATTGCGAGCGCAAATGCGACGCAATTTGCGAGGCGCTATTTGGCAGGTTGAACCTCTGGCCCAAAGTCTCCATAATCACTCTCTCTCAGGTGCATTGAATTAGTTATATGGCGCCACCCATTGTAGGGTGTCAGAACACTTAGCATCACACACACATTACACACAGACAATCAATCATACGTGTGTAAATCAGTGTATAGGAAATGTTACATTAGCCAAAGGACTAAAAGTGTAGGAGTCGCATGTCATCCTTACTGGTAGGCAGTATAGTTTAAGAGTGCTTGGTGTGGAGAAGCACAAACTCAGAGGCAAAAAAGAAACAGCATAGTTGGGAGTTTTCTTTAATAATAAGAATCGATTTTCAACCAAATGAACCCTTTTTGCAACATTAATCAATGTTCTAATGTATACTTTGCAGTGTGTATGCAGTTCTTTGATGAAAGTTAATAGCTCACTGTTGTATATTCGGACTTTAAATTATAAATTGCAGGTGGCAAAAGGATGTCTCTTTTAAAAGCAGTTACCTGCTGCTTTGTTTACATTATATACACTCTCTACTTGGTACACATTCTTTGCAGTAGGCATATTAACCCTCTGCACTGACTTCACATGAGTCAAAACCTCAACTATGGAAAACGCTGATCTCTCTCCAGGAAGATAATTAATCACTGAAATTATGTTGACATTTTTGTGAAGCCTGGTAATTGCCGGAGCAAAGGAACGCTGCAGCAGGTGCTTCAAAAACATAATAAACTTGCAAACACGGCGCCCCCAGGAAGCTAACACCTGGTGCGGTGGCACCGGTTGCACTGCCCTAGAAGGTAGTCAGACAACTTTAAAATAAAAATGTATACCATTTGTATCTCCACAAAATTTTATTAGACAGCAAACATGCCACCCCACCTTCGTATGTCCCCTCCTTGATGGTGCTGCTTTACAATCTTAAATAATATAATCATCGCAAACCAGTTACCCCACACACCAAGTCACCTGGAGACAAACCATATCTCCCTTTAATGAACTTAAATAATACAACTTCTCCCTTCTATACTTTATTCTTGCAGCATTCCAGGATAGAATTTTTAGCTCATTGCTAATTAGAAGGACGTTTCTATTCTGGGAGACACTAGATAATGAACCAGGTCATTGCATTTGAGGGACTCATCTTCGAAAATTCCTAGGGTGAGGAGTGAAGAAGATTCTCTAATAGACACTTGTCTGCCATGTTTCACCTTAAATCAGTCACAGACCCCCCACTAGTATAAAAGGATGGGGGAGGCAGAGGCCTTTTATCCTCAACACACAACCCATCCTCTTCTAAAATTGAATATTGAAATAACATCAATCCCCCTACATTGCAAGCATTCAGAAAATCTTAAAATAAAATTTGCTGTAAGTTTAGAATAAAAAGTTGCCCTTGATATAATACCAGCTTCAAAAGGTAAAAGGGAAACCAAATTAATATTGCTACATAGGAAAAGCTTCATATTCTCAAACTCTGAAAATATTTTATGCAAAAAGGACCTATTTAGAATTAAATCTGCATCAAACAGGGGAATGAAATCCAACCCTTCTTACTATAGAGGTCTCCTCTCTATACCAGTATCCAAAAAAGGAGCATCCTTTGGATTCAACGAAGATGGTATATAAGAGGGAGGCGCTCCATGATCTACTACTAACAATGCTGCAGACCACTCGGCCAAGCATTTACTGGACCGCAATCAGGGTCCATGGCTTGATGAACTGGTTGCGGGTATCGAGTGGTACCCTCTGCACTTTGTATGACATCCGTGCCCTTTCTAAAACGTAATCTTCTTTGGCTCTTTTGAGTATATCTATGGAGAGGATTTTTTCTTCTTCTCGCTTCGATTTTTTTTTACTCTCCATCACCTTTACCAGTGAAGTACTCGATTCACCACCATCATTTAATTTCTGTCTAGGCAAAGATTAAGAAATTGGGAACACACCCTGTTCAATACCCTGAGCGTTTCCATCCAGACTCCTCATATTTGAAATAATATTTAAGATACAGTTTGTAGATTCACCTGACTCTCAGCATGTGAAACTTTTTTGGTAAGCTTCTTAAATTGTGGTTTACCAGCCTGGGAGCAAAAATCAATTTGACAACCAACGTCTTTCTGATCATTCTCTACCAGGCATCGAGACCCCTTCTATTTTTACTGGTTCTCAGGGGCCTTAACAGCTTTAAAAATTAAATTGAAGGTAAAAACCTTTCGAAACACAATACGTAAGCTGATATTTTCACCTCTGGATCAGGAGGATGACAACGTTGTATACGACTGACATTGAGGTCAGACGTTACAGAGAGATGAGATATCAAAGAGGAATTATTTGAAAGAATACGACTAAAAAGTTGCAATCCCAAGGGAAGAATCACAGAATGTTTACCTACTGTTTCCACAGTTTTACTATTATTTTGTAAACCGTGTCTCCGACATAAATCTATGTCCAAATCTGGTTAGGTAAAATCCTCATCCCAGACATATGCCACTGTTAGAAGACAAGGAACTTCTTGAGGAATTATGTGGAGATTATCCATTACAATCACAGAAACTGATTAGGGGGTCCTAAGGAATTTAGGGGGGAGACAGACCAATGGCGGATGGACTGGAAATTCACCTAGTACACTGTATTGTATCCTTCTGCAATGAAGGTAACTCTTCCACCAGGGAACCAGACTCCACAGAACCAATAGGATGCAAATTAGCATTAACATTAGACCCTCATCCCCTTCTATTCCACAATCGAATTTGGCTCCTCTTGCAATGGTTTTTCCTTTCCCCACAAGTTGAATATCTGTTTTTTCCTTTTAACAATCAAACGGAGGCATCTTTTTTCAGGACAGGCTTTTAGTTAGTCTTTGCACAGGCCCTGCCCTGCCAAGGCTGCCTGGGGAGGCCACGTAGGGGACCCTCCAACAGGGCGGCCGCCTTAGTGCCACAGGAAGGCACACTAGTCAGCACACTAGTGCCCCCAGGTCTAGGGACCAGGGGGTCAATTGGCCGTGTCACTTCCAGCAGTGGTGGGGGAGGTCCAGAGTACAAATACCTTCCCCCGCCCTCAGTGCAGCCTCTTGGCTGCTGCCGGTCTAGCTGTTTCCCGCCCTACCACTTACCCTGCAGAAGGCCAGAGGGAGGTAAGGGGAGGGGAAGAATCTAACTTATTATTTTGTGTTGCAGCAGGAGTTACAGGGCAATCCAGAGTCTGCAAAGTATAGAAGGGTACTACATGCAGCAGCACATTAAGGGTGCTAAGTCAAGGATACCCATGGATGTCTTAACGGGTCCCCTGGAAGTACGACGGTGCCCCGTTAGTCCTAAGGGTGGTTGTGGGCCTGAGCAACCGAGGCCAGCCTGGAACGGTCCGCCCCCCTTCCGTGGGGCATGAGTAAGTGCATGGACTGGCGGTCCACTGATGGGAGGGGTGGCCCCTCCCAAAATTGGTAACCACCGATTGGCGACGGCCCCGGTGTAATTTAGCGCATCAGGCGGGCAGGCGGCATAGTGGCTGGCCGACCCTCGGATCGCCCGTAAGATAACCAACCATGTTGGCATATTTGTTATGCAGATAAACCGGCAGCAATTTTCTCCTCTAACAAGGTGTCTTGTGGTTTATTTTTGTATGTTGCTGTATGAGAACTGAGGAGTGTTGCCGATATTGGCACTATGAAGCAGATGACCCGATATCAGCTTTCTTGCAGTCATTCTTAACTTTGGTATCTTTCAAGGCTTCACACTCTGAGGACCCTGACTCTTTCTTATTAGTGTCCCCAAAAACTTTAGGCACTGGAATCTCTGAGACGACTCAGGACAGCTGACCAATCGATGCAATAGGAGGCTGGAATTAAATAAAGGGCTACTTTCGTGCCTCCATTCCTTGAGAGCTCTTTTTTTCTCAGAATCAAAATTTGGGTTTCAAGTTTTCAATTTTAAAGGGGGCTATACTGATCTAAACTCGGTAATAGAAAGCTGGATAGGCAAACGCCCCCACAAGCTGCACCTGGACCTAGCCGGGCTGCTTCCACTGGGACCGGCCTTTCCATGCCACGGCACCTTTTACCATCACTAGTCCTTTGCAGACTCGGAAGTACACCAATTACTCAAGGCCTACTTTGCCCCCCCCCCTGCCCACGACACTTGCCTCTCGTTAGTACTCATCTACTCCTCCTGCTGCAAGTGGAGAATTCTAGCTAACTGCCAGCTACCAACTGCTAGATCCATAGCAGGGTCCGCTGGCAGGTTTCTCAGGTGGCTAAGGGTGTCTGGTGGGAGGGCTTCTCTAAAACTCAATGTGGGTGCCAAAAAACAACAATAGAAGGAAGGGCCAACCTCCATGGCAGCACAACGCTGCAGCAGGGCCATGCAAATTGAGCTGTGCATCAGCACCAGCCAGCACACTGGCCAGTTCACCAGCCGGAGTATAGTAGCTGGGAGGGGGCTGCAGCCTCCGGTACCTCAGATGTAGAGATGCGCCACCCCCCGGTGTCCTCGAGTCCTAGTCGCTCCTCACGTGGTGCTCACAACTTACTCAACGTGCGTCTCAACATCACAACCTAACACAAACATTTAATCAAACACACTTGTTTCAGTTTTCTTTCTTACATTTCTTCTTCTACCACCTGCCGGCACTAGGCTCACACAGCGAGACCTTTGATTCCAATAATATCTTTCTGTCACTTTTCTCTTAAACCTGCCATCTCTTCCTTGCCACCGTAATGTGCATTCAGTCTTCCTCCATCTGCACGTCATCTACATCCAGGCCATCATACTGCTTTGTTTCCCCTACCGCAGGCCCTCTAAATGCCCTGAAACCCATCCTTAAAAATATTCCCCTGAAGGGCCTAACTTCCCAGGCAGACACACTAGTAGATTTTGCCTGAGTCATTATACCCTCTAAAAATCCTAATGTAATTGTTTTCTGCCCAATTGCTTTCTGTAAATACCTTGCTGTTCCTGTAGGAAGGTGGATATCTGACTATGGTTACCCCCAACTTTTTGCCTGGTGTTTTGCTGGTTTTTCAACTTAGTTGACCTGGGACCCTGCTATTCAGGGCCCCAGGCCCACTGCTCTCTCTGTAAAATGGATTCCATGTACCTTAGGTACATTTCTAATTGGATACTGAGTCACCTTATCAGTCCCTGTACATTGTACCTTAGGTACCCAGGGCATAGGTGTACCCAGGGCCTACCAGGGGCTGCAGCATGTATTATGCCACCCCTGGCTGGCCATCCAAATCTGATGCAACTAGCTGCACGACAGCTGGGGCAAGGTGGTGTAATCACCCCTTGCTTTAGATATAGTATAGCTATATCTAACCCTAAAATGGACACATGTATTCCTATCAGTCACTCCTATGGCAGGCCTTATCAATCCTGAAGGCAGAGTGCTTGGAATCATGTGAGATGGTGCTCTGGCATGAGCTGAGCCCGTTTGCAGCTTGCGAAACCAAGTCCTAATAGCTGTTCCATGATAACGCGTACCATATACTCTTAAGTGCCTTGTAATCCTCGCGGTTGTTTGCCAACTTTGGTATCACTTTATCAAAACATCTTGAGTAAGGTGTCATACGAATTGGAATACTAACCCCTCGCCAATTCTGGCGACGGGGTTAGCATTCCACCCTTCTAGAGGGACACGACATGTATGTACCTGTGAACCCCGGTTAAAGTTAACTCGAGCCTCAGCATCACAAAATGGATGCTGCCACCACAGACACAAGTCAGACCTCCTGCTGCTGGGAGTCCTTCCGGTGAGGAGAGCTTGGACAAAGGGTTTCCTGTCAGGGGCGGTGCTAGCACCAACCCAGACAGGGTTTTGTGTATCCCAGGTAGGCAGGGCTGAGAGGAAGGTGACTGCAAGTGGCACCCCGGTGCTCACTGTGCATATGCCAGCTAAAACCAGTTCCAGGGGCACACCAGCCCCTGAGCTGGGGAAAGTCCAGACAAGGGAGAGGAGTGTAACCACCCCCCTCCTGGTCCCACTCATGGGCAGGACCTAGTCGCGTGCCAGCCCCTTTTTCTGAGAATAAAGGTAGGAGCAGGCCCCCTTCCCAAATTAGATAATTCTGAATCTTGACTACTTTCCACGAAAGAACTCTTGAACATTTCTGAAGACTCTCCCTTGTGGCTAAGGAGTAGCCACCCTGATCAGCGGGCAACATCTAAGCGCTTGCGGTGTGCTGTAAGTCCATCCTCCGGATCAAGACTGCCCAGCTCGACGAGACCCGGATTCCCTGGCATCTCTGACCTCTACCTGCATCATCAGCTCAGCTGAGATTCGTGGGTGTGACGAGACCTGAAGGGACCGGCCATCTTCAAAACTGCACGACGCTTATCCAGCACGACCGCTGAGGGATCCTCGAGTGAGTGCTTTGGGGTTTGAGAAACCCTAAACCTGAGCAGCTCCAGCACCGAAGTCCAGCCCCCCAGCATCCATGAGATGTGCGTGGGGCCCTTCTGCTCTTTGCTGCTCACTGCGTTGTCGGTCACTTGCCTGCTGGCTAGTGGCCCTCCTGACGACGAACCACGATGATTACATCGCTGGTCTGGTTGCTCCAGACTGGCCCTTGCTCCCTCCCAAGAGAGGAGCACCCCGGACCCTCCTGGTCCACCCCAGACGCCATCTTGACTCCACCGCGTGGGCTTGCCTTTGCCGAGGTTTGTTGCCCCAATCCTGGGTCCAGCATCGCCGACAGCAGACACCTTTGTGGGACAGCTCGCACCTCCATCCTGGTCGCCGACAACGCCTCCTGGTCCGAGAGAAAGCAGAGCCCAGCGTCGCCCACTCACCTGGTCGAGGTGACTTCATCCGGCGCCATCCTGGTGCCCACCTAATCACTGGCTAGTGATTAAGAACTGAGTCCCCTCTGCTTTCAGGTCGTCTCCATCATCGATCCAGGCTTGGATCCCTCCGAATATCTTCACTGGTCGCCTGCCAGCAACTTCTTCTTTCAGGCTCCATAGACTTCAACGAGGATTCCCGACGTCTTTTGAACCCTATGCAGCCGCAGCCCCTGGGCTAGGTAACCTGAGCATTTCGGTGCCCCAACATAGGTTCACTATCCAAGTGTCCATATCCTTTGTCGTTTTCAGTCTATCTAGTCGGATTCGTCCGATAACTGTAACTTTACGAAAACTAGCATCCATAGACTTTGTCCCGCATCCCGCGTGAGAGTGCACACTCTGCACCCGATCTCCCGAGGCCTCCTGATCCTAACCTTAGGGTTCTGTAGTGTAGTCCTAGTGATCCTGAAGCCTCTGGATCTTGTTACTTACCTGCTAGTATTTCGCATTCCAGTTTTAGTGTATATGGTTTTTCGTGCCCCTCGGGCATTTGTGTAAATTGTGCAACTTAAAGTATTTTCTGAAGAGTTTTGTATTGTGCTTAGCTCCCTGACTCATAAAGAGTTCATGGTAGACTTGTTATAAATAAATATCCTTTTATTTTCATAACAACTTGTGTGGTGTCCTTTCACTTGGTGTTCAAGGGGTATATGTGATGGTATAACAGCTGGCTTAACACGCCCTCTAGAGTTTAGCCTAAAGACTGCTCTTGTCCATGCTACTAGGATAGCTGGTCTATAAGGTTGACTTACAACCAATCATCAATAAGGGTCGTTTGGAATGATACACAGTGGTCACTAGAATAGTGAACACTATATATCAGGCCAACTTCTCACATTGGTGAGCAGCGGTTGGAATTCGAGCTTGCTGTTGTTTTACCACATGTATCCTAAGAATATCATTTGAAAGATCACATAAGTACAATGGTACATATAACTTAGCTTAGAATACTCTGAGTTCTACTGAACCATCTGTTGTAGTGTAACAGGGCTTAGCACACCCTGACTACAACTCTAAGCAAGGGATCAGTAGGCAAACAAATAGTGTAGGTAGGTGCATAACTTACACCACACTAGAAGCATGTCTAACCACAGAGAGTCTGCAGAGACTCCCCTTGTGGTTATTGACCCTCCACAGGTCATGTCAAGATATGCAGCTCTTAGTTTCCAGGAGATGAGACAAGTGTGTACCTTCAGGAAGCTAAAACAGGGTTCTAACCCTACCATCCCATTTCTGATTGGTCTCTTAGAGACTTATGATGCCAGGAGAGCTTCTAACACAGGCCCTTCTAATCCAGATGGGAGCAGGCCCCCCCTAGAGGGAACCCTTGGGGACCCTGACCTCAACCTCAATGGAACGAACAGGAAGTGAAGGAGAGGAAGAGGATCAGGAGTTGTCAGGGGATGAGGTAGACAAAGGTCAGGTAGTAGTCAGAAGGCTCACCAGGACCAACTTAAGCATGCATGAGAATGGAACTGGGGGACCCCCAGGACCACTCTCAGGTGGGCTTAACATTGGGAGTGGACGAGTTAGGTCTCTATCCAGAGGCTCTAACAGATCCATTTGCACCAATGGCTCTCAGGCCTCTTCTCACAGAGGGGTGACATCCCCTCAGAGAAGAGAGCATGAAGCTAAGATGAGGGAAGTCAATCTGAGGATTGAGAGGGAAGAACTTGCCCTTGCCAAGGAAAGACTTGCCTTTGCTAGAGAGCAGAAATTGAGTGGGGCAGACCCCACTGGTGGCAGCATTTTACCTAGAGAAAAGGACAAGTGTTTAGACACTAGGCACCTGAGTAAGATAGTGCCCCCCTTTAAACAAGGGGATGACATACACAAATGGATGACTGCTTTGGAGAGGGCCTGCACTGTCCAGTGCGTCCCCCAGAGTCAGTTGGCAGCTATCTTGTGGCTCTCCTTTGAAGGCAAAGGTAGAGATGAGCTCCTCACTACTAGAGCTGTGGATGCTAACAATTACCAAGTCCTGAAGAATACACTGATTGATGGGTTTGGCTTAACAACTGAACAGTATAGGTTGATGTTCAGAGACACCCAGAAAACTCAGTCTCAGGATTGGACTGACTTTGTTGATTGTGCCACGAAGGCTCTAGAAGGCTGGCTATTGGGTAGTAAAGTTACTGACTTCACAGGATTGTATAATCTTATTATGAGAGAGCAAGTCTTAAATAATTGTCAGAACCAGATTTTACACCAGCACCTGGTAGACTCTGATCTGACCTCTCCACAAGAATTGGGTAGGAGGGCAGACAAATGGGTCAGAACCAGGATTAGGCCTAAGAACCAGGGTGGTGACCAAAAGAAGGAATCAACCAAGCCTCAAGAGAAGGGTGGGAATAAATCTTCTGATCAAACCCCAGGGCCCCAAAATTCCTCTGAAAAGGGTGGGTCCCAAAATCCTTCCAATACCCAAAAGAAACCTTATTGTCATACCTGCAAACAGGTAGGTCATTACAAAACTGAGAGCAGTTGCCCAAGGGCCAACAACAATAAGGAGAACATACCCCCAAGTAAAACTTCCCAGCCTCCTGTTACTACTAGTAGTAATCCCTAGGTGGTGGGAGTGCCCTCAAGAGTCTGGGTGCATTTACTTTGGGAGTTCCTGTGGACTCTGGCCTAACCAGGTCCCCTGACTTAGATACTCTTGTCTGTGAGACTGGCATGGGGTTTGCCAACTTCACTGCTTGTCCCAACACTTTGGACAAGTACAGACAGGAGCCCCTCATCAATGGTATAAAAGTTGAGGCCTATAGAGATACAGGGGCTAGCATCACCATGGTGACTGAAAGCCTAGTCCCCTCAAGGCAACTTATACTTGGAGCCACATACCAGGTAACCAACATTGATGGAGTGCAGAGAGATCATCCCATAGAAGTGGTCAATCTCAGCTTGGGAGGTGTCACTGGCCACAAGAGAGTGGCAGTGTCACCAAACTTGCCTGTGGATTGCCTACTGGGGAATGATTTAGAGATCTCAGCCTGGGCTGAGGTAGAGCAAGAAACCCATTTTAAAATGGTAAACCTCCATGGTAAGGTTAGTGGGGCAGTGATAGCCACAGCCCCAGTCCAAGATGTCCTCCCTGAACAGGTCAGGAGGGCTGTGCCAGTCACAGCCCAGTCTCAGACAGCTTCCTTCCCTGGACAGGTTGGCAAGGCTGTGATGGTCAAAGCCCATACCCAAACTGAGTCCCTTCCCGAAAAGGTTGGTGGAGTTGTGATGGCCACAGCTCAAACTCAGACAGATAATAGTGTTGTGAAGCCTGAAACTATGGATCACTCCACTCAGACAGAGAGCATTGAGGAGGAAGAGAAATCTCCCTCCCACCAGACTTTAGGAAAGGATCAGTCTCCTCAGGGAACTGAGCTGACCCCTTGTGAAGAAACTGCCCCAGAGGTAGTCAGGCCCAGCCTGGCAGAGCCTCTGATGTCAGTGGACCCTTCCAAGGTGGGACCCAGTCTGGAGCAGGTAACCTGCCCCTCTCTACCCTGCCTCAGTCAGCCCAGGGCTGTAGAGGTCAGGGAGGCCAGTGGTGGACCCCAAAGGGCCCCCTGTCCCAAAGAACCCCCAATCAGAAGATTAAGGGCACTGAAGCTAGTAATCCTAACCAAGTGAAAATAAAACCAACTCCTGAGAGATCCCCCTTAAAATTAGCTAGGGACCTCCCACAGATGGACACTGTTGGGCACAGCCAAACCTGGGGCCTGAAAACCCCAAACCTGACCTGTCCCTCCAGTAAGCCAAACAGAGGGACTCAGCCTCCAGCTTTAGGTAGCCAGAGGTTGACCCTGAGAGCTCACAGCAACTTAGTCCTGGAAAGAAAGGCATATATGGTGGATAGTGATTGGAGGAAGTTGAGCCCAACATTAGTGGAGTCTCCCTTCAGTACTCCATCCCAGCACCAGCCTTTTACTTTGCCAAAACACACCACAGGTAGAGATTCCCTATGGTGGAGACCCTCAGATACCCTTAGGGTGAGGGATTGCTTAGTGGACCATGATATAGGGGGTAACCATGCCAGTTCATATACCACCTCGTATGGCCAGTCAGGCAATATAGGCTTTCCTGGTCAAGGATAGCCTTATCTCCTTTCGTTTGGGGGGTTATGTAGGAAGGTGGATATCTGACTATGGTTACCCCCAACTTTTTGCCTGGTGTTTTGCTGGTTTTTCGACTTAGTTGACCTGTGACCGTGCTATTCAGGGCCCCAGGCCCACTGCTCTCTCTGTAAAATGGATTCCATGTACCTTAGGTACATATCTAATTGGATACTGAGTCACCTTAACAGTCCCTGTACAGTGTACCTTAGGTACCCAGGGCATAGGTGTACCCAGAGCCTACCAGGGGCTGCAGCATGTATTATGCCACCCCTGGCTGGCCATCCAAATCTGACACAACTAGCTGCATGACAGCTGGGGCAAGGTGGTGTAATCACCCCTTGCTTTAGATATAGTATCGCTATATCTAACCCTAAAATGGACACATGTATTCCCATCAGTCACTCCTATGGCAGGCCTTATCAATCCTGAAGGCAGAGTGCTTGGAATCATGTGACATGGTGCTCTGGCATGAGCTGAGCCCGTTTGCAGCTTGCGGAACCAAGTCCTAATAGCTGTTCCATGATAACGCTTACCATATACTCTTAAGTGCCTTATAATCCTCGCGGTTATTTGTCAACTTCGGTATCGCTTTATCAAAACGTGTCGAGTAAGGTGTCATACGAATTGGAATACTAACCCCTCGCCAATTCTGGTGACGGGGTTAGCATTCCACCCTTCTAGAGGGACACGACATGTATGTAACTGTGAAGTTGAACCCCGGTTAAAGTTAACTCGAGCCTCAGCATCACAAAATGGATGCTGCCACCACAGACACAAGTCTGACCTCCTGCTGCTGGGAGTCCTTCCAGCGAGGAGAGCTTGGACAAAGGGTTTCCTGCCAGGGGCGGTGCTAGCACCATCCCAGACAGGGTTTTGTGTATCCCAGGTAGGCAGGGCTGAGAGGAAAAAGTGACTGCAAGTGGCACCCCGGTGCTCACTGTGCATATGCCGGCTTAAACCAGTTCCAGGGGCACACCAGCCCCTGAGCTGGGGAAAGTCCGAACAAGGGAGAGGGGTGTAACCGCCCCCCTCCTGGTCCCACTCATGGCCAGGACCTATTCGCGTGCCAGCCCCTTTTTCTGAGAATAAAGGTAGGAGCAGGCCCCTTTCCCAAATTAGATAATTCTGAATCTTGACTACTTTCCACGAAAGAACTCTTGAACATTTCTGAAGACTCTCCCTTGTGGCTAAGGAGTAGCCACCCTCCATCAGCGGGCACCATCTAAGCGCTTGCGGTTTGCTGTAAGTCCATCCTCCGGATCAAGACTGCCCAGCTCGACGAGACTCGGATTCCCTGGCATCTCTGACCTCTACCTGCATCATCAGCCTAGCTGAGATTCGTGGGTGTGACGAGACCTGAAGGGACCGGCCATCTTCAAAACTGCACGACGCTTATCCAGCATGACCGCCGAGGGATCCTCGAGTGAGGGCTTTGGGGTTTGAGAAGCCCTAACCCTGAGCAGCTCCAGCACCGAAGTCCAGCCCTCCAGCATCCACGAGATCTGCGTGGGGTCCTTCTGCTCTTTGCTGCTCACCCCGTTGTCCGGTCACTTGCCTGCTGGCTAGTGGCCCTCCTGACGACGAACCACGATGATTACATCGCTGGTCTGGTTGCTCCAGACTGGCCCTTGCTCCCTTCCAAGAGAGGAGCACCCCTGACCCTCCTGGTCCACCCCAGACACCATCTTGACTCCACCGCGTGGGCTTGCCTTTGCCAAGGTTTGTTGCCCCAATCCTGGGTCCAGCATCGCCAACAGCAGACACCTTCGTGGGACAGCTCGCACCTCCATCCTGGTCGCCGACAACGCCTCCTGGTCCGAGAGACAGCAGAGCCCAGCGTCGCCCACTCACCTGGTCGAGGTGACTTCATCCGGCGCCATCCTGGTGCCCACCTAATCACTGGCTAGTGATTAAGAACTGTGTCCCCTCTGCTTTCAGGTCGTCTCCATCATCGATCCTGGCTTGGATCCCTCCGAATATCTTCACTGGTCGCCTGCCAGCAACTTCTTCTTTCAGGCTCCATAGACTTCAACGAGGATTCCCGACGGCTTTTGAACCCTATGCAGCCGCAGCCCCTGGGCTAGGTAACCTGAGCATTTTGGTGCCCCAACGTAGGTTCACTATCGAAGTGTCCAGATCCTTTGTCGTTTTCAGTCTATCTAGTCGGATTCGTCCGATAACTGTAACTTTACGAAAACTAGCATCCATAGACTTTGTCCCGCATCCCGCGTGAGAGTGCACACTCTGCACCCGATCTCCCGAGGCCTCCGGCTCCTAACCTTAGGGTTCTGTAGTGTAGTCCTAGTGATCCTGAAGCCTCTGGATCTTGTTACTTACCTGCTAGTATTTCGCATTCCACTTTTAGTATATATGGTTTTTCGTGCCCCTCGGGCATTTGTGTAAATTGTGCATCTTAAAGTTTTTTCTTAAGAGTTTTGTATTGTGCTTAGCTCCCTGACTCATAAAGAGTTCATGGTAGACTTGTTATAAATAAATATCCTTTTATTTTCATAACAACTTGTGTGGGGTCCTTTCACTTGGTGTTCAAGGGGTATATGTGATGGTATACCAGCTGGCTTAACACGCCCTCTAGAGTTTAGCCTAAAGACTGCTCTTGTCCATGCTACTAGGATAGCTGGTCTATAAGGTTGACTTACAACCAATCATCAATAAGGGTCGTTTGGAATGATACACAGTGGTCACTAGAATAGTGAACACTATATATCAGGCCAACTTCTCACAGTTCCCCTTCCCCCTGCCCAGCCCTCCAATAAGACATATTCACCCCTCTTTAAAAGGCATTCCCAGCTAGCTTTCCAGCAATGGCTACTCGAGAATATCCCATTAGCTCCCAAAATCATCACAAATTACAACATGTCCTTTTCATCACTTCCTTGTCACCTAGGCTATCCTACACCTTGCTCCATCCTTACAATTCTCTTTAGGACTGTTTACATGGGATGTATGACGTGACAACGCATACTGTTACCACTCATACCTTTACAACGCGGTATTAACAACGAATACCGTTACAACGCATAGCGCTTAGAGGTGCTGGATAGTGGTAAGTATAATTTTATATTCCAACTCCAGTCCCCGTGGACACTAGGGAAGGTGTTGGACATAAAATTATACTTATTCCCTATCCTAGAGCACCCCCCAGCGCAATGCGTTGTAATGGTATGCATGGTAATTCCTGCGTTCTAATGGTAGTGCGTTGTAAAAATTCCGTTGTAAACGTTGTATACCGTTTACATGACATCCTCAACAATACCATCAATAAACCTTTAGCCAAGCACTGCACTGTCATCTGCCTAGCGTCCAAAGTTTCTCCAGCACCATCTCCCCAGTCTGCTTTGCTTCTGGTGCCAAACCAAGGAAGCTTGGCCACTGCAATAGTGGCATTCCTATGGGGGGCTTGGTGGGGTGGGTGCCGGTTGTAAATGTGCTGCCACCCAGCTTTATGCTCCATCACTTGCAACAGCTGCAGCTACCAAAAGCAGGCACTGCAGTCTCAGCCAAGGAACAGCTATGTTGTTCATGTTTACATTTCATGTTTTACTAACTCTTGCATTCCCTAAGAGTATTTGCTATTCCCAGGATGGTGTGTTTCTGTAATTATTTCATGCAACATAATACCCATGTATGGTGCTTAGTGTGAAAAGAGTTGCTCCTATGTAACTGTGTGAGTTCAGATTTTCAGTGGGCCATGATTGAGAGCTATGGAGTTTAGGCTGAATGCATTGCAAATTTCTCACGCTGCCTATCAGTGGGCTTTACAGAGGTTCAGAGTATATTCTCATCCAATCCTTGGCTTCTCTGCAGAGTTCAGAGAGTGATGGTCCGGTTGTGCCAAGTGGAATTGTGGTTATATGCGAAAATGTCTCAAGGAGTGCACAGCTGTGAAAATATTGACAAGGTAAAAATTAAAGAAATGTAGTGCTTACAGGTGAGTTGGTGTATTGTGTGTTTGAAGTGGATTGATGAAGTGAAGGAGGAGCAAGGAAGGAGAAAAAGAGTGTACACGTCTAACAAAGAGACAGCAGATGAGAGTGTTGTGAAGAAGAGAATAGGAGTAATAGACACCCTCCGAAGACCCACTTCCACAGACCATAGTAACGTTTATTTCACAGTTTGCTTATAACGTTTCATTTACTTTGTGTGTCTATCTATTACCCAGTGGAGGTTCCCACTGGGTAGACTCTGTAGTGTGGCTCACTGGTTAGAGGCGGCAGACCCGAGAGCAGAGGACGGCCCGGGACCAGGGTTCGATTCCCGGCGCGGCAGGTTTCTGGACCAGGGTCAGCGGACTCGATAATTCTCTCGCCTCGGTGCCCACTCTGATCAGCGATCATACTCGGCAACTCTGGGCATTAGCTTGCCTCATCTTCACTAACGGCCCCACCAGACCGCCGGGGATGCCTGGTCTCACCCTGGAGATACCCATTAAGGGTCCATCTCTCAGGGAAGCCAGGAAGGGTTTCGCAGCGGTCGAAGCGCCTTGGGACCCTCCGGGTAAGTAGCGCGCTATATAAATGCCTATACATACATAGTTAAGATCATGTTTCCATAGGAAATTACTTTTTTCTGTTGCCAAAAAATGTTGGTGCCGTTGGACAAATATCCATGAAACGTCCTAGAAAAGTGCTACTTTTTGGGTAGTTAGCGCGTATAAAGTTCCAGGGAGATCCGTTGAATGAGGGCTGAGCGGGTCCCCAAACACATTTTCTCCATTTATTTTTCCATAGGAATTTTAGACACAGCTACAGCCCAAACTGCTGAATGGATTTACACCAAATTTGGCAGAAAGCTAGGTTTTGGTCCAGAAAGACAGCTTTTTTTGATTTGGTATTAATCCATTCATTAGTTTTTGAGCATTTAATGCTCAACACAATTGTATATCTAGGGATGTGGAGCCTAAGAGGATCCGACCAATCTCCTGCTGAGATCTGATTGACTGCCACCACATTAATCGGGAAGTGGTGGCAGCCATCTTAGGACTCAGGATTCAGTCCCAAGTCCTAACAAATGGGAAAAAAGACATCATGGGGCATGGTAACGATGCCCTGAGTTCCTCAGCCTGTGTGTGGGGTCCAAGAGGGACCAGCCAGGGGCCAAAAACATTTTTGTTAATGCAAATTTGGGGACGACCCAGTCCCCTTTTGTTTTTATTTTGCCCCAGGGATGGGGTCCCCGGGGCCTTTTAAGGCTTGGGGTGGGGTGGCTGCATACCAACATGCCCTTAATATATATGTTTTGGCCATGGGGATGGGATCCCTGGGCCAAAAGGTTGGCACATGCCGCTTCGCCAAAGGCTGTACATTGTGAAATCGTTCCATGGGTGGAGTGTGGGTGTTAGCACACATCCACCAATGGATTTTGGCACATTCCCAGACTTACCATGAGTGGTAGACCATGGAATGCATGAAAATGCTACATAAAGAGGCATAACGAGGAGAAATATCTTTATTTCTCCCCAGTCTTTAATTCTGCAGCACACATAGAAAGGGGACAAAGCCTGGGCTAGGTAGCTGGCAGCTGCAAGGGGTTGGCAAGGCCCTGTTGCCAAACCCCAGCTGTGTACAGATTAGGGTTGGCTGCCTGCGGGGGTTGAAAGCAAGGCCTGGTAGTGGTTCAATGGGCAGGGCCTGCAGATTACCACTGGGTAGTTATAGTTAGGTCTGCTTTTCCATAAGCCTACACCTTTTAGTTTGCTAATAACTTTGGTGTTGTTTGATGAATCTCCATGAAACTTTCTAAAAAAAAAACAGGTTCATCCACCTCAGCTCCTTCCTGGAATGTTTTAGCGTGATCCGTAAGGCGGGGTCAAAAAAATGTGTGGGGGTCCCAAAATGGATTTTCCCTATCCATTTTTCCATAGGAAATTTGGACACAGCTACAGCCCAGAGAGCTGAACAACAACAAATGTGGCTGAAAGCTAGATCTTGGACCAGAGAGTGTGCTTTTTGTGATGTGGTGTAAATCCATTCAGTAGTCTTTGAAATATTAGGGCTGAAAACGTTGATTATTTCATGACACAGAGTACACATGGTACCGGCAGATCTGATTGGCTGCCACCACATTGAGTCCTATGTCCTCAAAAAATGTTTTAATAGAACATATAGGGGGCAAGATAGGAATACCCTGCTCACCGAAGCCTATTCGGGGGTAGGGGGTCCAAAATGGACCCTCACCCCCAAGGGGCACAAAAAATGTATATACATTTTGTTTACAAAAAATTCTCAGTGGATCTGGGAAACTGCAGTAAAATAAAAAAAACAACACAGGCTCTCCTGCTTTAAATAGACCTCCCCCAGGACTAGGGCCTTGGGGTGCAAACAATTTAGTAGGGGAGCAGGCATGTGGCCACCCATCCCGAGCCTCCCAGAGGCCTGGGGACCCAATCAATCGGGTTCGACCATTAATTAATTTAAAAAAACAGTATGAGGCAGACATATAATAATGTTGCGTTGCCCTTGTGTCAACCAAGTAACGCAATTCCAATGTAACACTAACATCAGATTTGCCAAGCAACGCAGGGCCACTTGTGTGGCCCTTCAGTACTTGGTAAATATGGAGTAATGCATGACAGCGCAAGTTGCTGCTTTGAGTTACTATGCATTGTGAAATCATTCCATGGGTGGAGTGTGGGTGTTAGCACGCATCCACCAATGGATTTTGGCACATTCCCAGACTTACTATGAGTGGTAGACCATGGAATGCATGAAAATGCTACATAAAGAGGCATAAGGAGGAGAAATATCTTTATTTCTCCCCAGTCTTTCATTCTGCAGCACACATAGAGAGGGGAAAAAGCCTCAGAGGATTGATTTTGAATAAAGATGTTGCTTCCTGCACAAAAACAATCCTGCCTGCCATGCAGGAGCCCTTGCACCATGGCACAAGGGTTGCTAGGGGAAGGGAGTGGTCCACAGGAAATACCAAGTCTATATCAGTTTTCACGTTTCTTGTATTAGGGAAAACACACTCAAAAAACTCTGGACCGCTTGAGTTTTGTAACAACTAAGTCTTTGAAGGGGGTGATGAGTGTGTTTGATCAAATTGTAAATATCCTTAGGCTAAATCCTTGTCCTTATAATGAGAATCCGGAGTCCAAGCGATGTAGAAAAGATACTTTTATTAAATAGGGTTTAAAACATGAACAGCCGACACGTGTTTCGCCCCCTGTGGCGATTTGCGCCGGGGCTTTTTCAAGGCTATTTAGAGTGTCATATAATCATTGTACAGGTCATCAAAGAAATAACTTAGTTTCCAAGAACTCTTAATATATGTCAAGTTTCAATTTCTCAGGATATAATCCCTGCTTTCGCGAAAGCGGCCGATCGCGAGCGGAGGAAGTAGACGAGAAGCAGGGATTATATCCTGAGAAATTGAAACTTGACATATATTAGGAGTTCTTGGAAACTAAGTTATTTCTTTGATGACCTGTACAATGATTATATGACACTGTAAATAGCCTTGAAAAAGCCCCGGCGCAAATCGCCACAGGGGGCGAAACACGTGTTGGCTGTTCATGTTTTAAACCCTATTTAATAAAAGTATCTTTTCTACATCGCTTGGACTCCGGATTCTCATTATAAGGACAAGGATTCAGCCTAAGGATATTTACAATTTGATCAAACACACTCATCACCCCCTTCAAAGACCATGGCACAAGGGTGAATGCATTAGCGCTAGGTAAGCAAAAGAGTGCCAGCACAGGGAGAGTAATGTTACATTTGGCGCATTCATGCACTCTCCCTTTCACACAGTGCAGCGCAGCGCAGCAAGGTGTCTTGCTACCATACTTTGCCTACATTTTTGATAATTCTGTGCCTGGGTCTCCTAGGTCATTAAATCCATGTCTTCAGGAGAGTTTACTATATTTTTTTATTTCACTTTGAGTTGGAGCTGTATGCTCTTGAGCTGGAGTGTGGATACCTCTTGTGGTTGGTTATATGGTTGCACTTTGTGCCTTGACAAATATTAAAAGAAACATGGTAAGGTTTTATTTTAAAATGGCTTTATTCAAAATATTTTTGCATAATCACTTTTTTTAATCATTACAATGTGCAACTTTATGAACTATACCGTTGATCATAGTTATTGGTGATTTTTTGACAATGCTAGTATATTTGCATTACTTAAAATAACATCATTTATATTGTCACACATAGGCAG
Source organism: Lissotriton vulgaris (assembly GCF_964263255.1). Lineage (NCBI taxonomy): Eukaryota > Metazoa > Chordata > Amphibia > Caudata > Salamandridae > Lissotriton > Lissotriton vulgaris. The sequence continues at coordinate 683,197,453 of NC_141697.1, forward strand.
CTGTGCACGGCAGCAGGTGGTTGGGTGTGGGACCTGGCCCTGCCCAGATCCTGTGCCCAAAATACCCATTGTGCCTGCCTGGCCATAGGTCTGGCCCTGTGACAAAGGCCGTGCACAGCTGGAAGTTAAGCAGCAGCACGGGGCTGGGCACAGTTATCTCAAGTAACTAAACCCTAAAGTAACTATAACTTACACCCTTGCCATGAACTGCAAATTACTGCCAAAATCACCTCACTCATTATATGTTCTATGACACCATGTATAACATCACTGCAACATCTGAAATGACATCATTGATGACAACACAGTGAACGGTGGGCCTCAAGTTATAGTTACTTAAGGGTACGTGTTATAGTTGCTTGAGATAAATAGAGCTTGTGAATTTGAGTTAATTTTTCAAACCTGGTATGCCCTGTTCTTGCAACAACACATTCAAGTGCAAGCATCTCAACACACATTTCTCAGCAATTTCAAAACCCAGTAGATACTTGCAATCAAGTTATTTATCAGACTGACCACCGCCTCACTGTCAGTGATGAAAATCATCTTGTCTGCTGATTATCAAGTTTCCCTACTACTCAATTGCCAGTAGTACAGGAAAAAGCAATCTGGAAAGTCAATGGTGTGTTTTTTGTCTCTTTTAGTCATCTGGCTAGCTTTTGAGCCACAAACAACTGTTCAAGAACAGGCCTAAATCTCCAGCATTTGAGGCATCAGAAAACATTCTGAGGTCCCATTCATAAGGTTAGGGGTCATGCACAAAAGTTACTCCATTGTAGTTATCAAGGGACTTCATTAAAATTCTCATGTTCTCTCATACTCCTTCAATTACTCTCACCTTGGGGTTTGGCTTAGAAGCACCCCACAAATCCAACGATGTGTGCCTGCAAAAACGTCTCCCTTGGGCAACCACTCTGCAGTAAAAAATAATTAAAGTACCTCAATACCTGCTACATTTTTCTTAGCATTCATTTCGGTGTGGCCTGCACCTCCGGCAACATCTTCGCCAGGGTTGTTAGCATCTCAGCCAGCAGCCTGGATAACTTTGCTACAATTGCAGCTCTATTCTCAGGAAACACCAAAGTATACAAAAAAGTGATGGATGGCATTCTTGAATTAATCTGGCCCACTGGTAATTACTCAAACCACATCCCAGTTCATCATTATTTTGCACACCATGCCACCCCATGTTTGGACACATCTATATACATATCTGTTTTGACCCTGCACCACTGAGAACTGTCCAGCCTGAACTGCCAAAGCAGGTGCTCCCTGAACCGGAACACCAGCAAACCAGGACTGGTTTCACCCTCCTTAGCGCTCATCAGCCAGGTATTTCTTGGTTCCAGTGAAACAGTGTGCCCCGGACCAATGTCTGAGAATGCCCTTCCCACTTAGGGCAACACAACAAAGTAAAAAAAAAGTGATGGATGGACTTCTTGAAATAATCTTAGTCACTGGTAATTACTTGGCGGATATCCTGATCCATTGTAATTTGCACACCACGCTTCTGTCTCTGTAAATAATATTTTGGACAAAGCAAAAGACAACGATGCAGTTTCTCTTTAATTGGCTGAGTGAGTGCCTGACCTCTTTAAAATTGCAGGTCTGCCATCTGGAGGTTGTTTTTCTTGGCCATGGAGTAAAATCTCCTTTTCAGCATGTCTGGCAGATTGATAGAGTAGTTAGACAAGGCTGGTCTGCTCAAATGGGGATGAAGAAATAATTCCCTGTGATACTTTTGGTTTACCTAGTTTGGTCCTGCCGGTTGCCTCCTTCCATCTCGGCCACTAGCATCTTCTCAGCATGTGACATGTCAGTTATTTGGGATTTTGCCTAGGTGCTGTCTGTTCGCCCTGGATTTGGTTAGCAGTGGATCAATAGATTTAATAATTTTGTGGCTTTTTACCAATGGTTATTCCAGGTCAATACACTTGGGGCCAAATTATCAAGAAAGGGCGATACATTATCGCCGCTTTTATCGACAGGAAACTGCAGCTAAAGTGGCGATAATGGGCTTGATAATATACCCTTGTGAATTCCCATAGAAGCCCAGGTTAACACCAGAACCTGGGCTTCTATGGGAATTCACAAGGGCATATTATCAAGCCCGTTAATGCCGCTTTAGCAGCAGTTTCCTGCCGATAAAAGGGGCGATAATGTATCGCCCTTTCTTGATAATATGGCCCTTGATGTTTTGAGCCATGCATCGCTTTTTCAGACCCTACATGCTGGGAGCCATCTTGATCCCTTCTTTAATAGGGTATATCCTCAGTCACATTCAACTGCAGCCTTTGGGAAACGCTGGGGAATTAGTAAGAATTCCTTTCATCATTTCATGCCAACTAAAAAAAACGACACATTTCCAATTATTTCTACTTGCAGCTTTTTATTCTTCAGATTATTCCTACCTAAATCCACTAAATATAATTAGCTTTTTTCATATTGAATTTGAGCTCATGTAGAATTCTGACATAGTAACAATGCTTAACTCCAGTTTGCTGTAACCAAAATGTAAAATAGTTTCAGCCTTTTTATTCTAATATCTAGAGGAAAGGAACATGAAAATAAAATCGGCTCTCACCTCCCAGGCTTTTAGTATCACTGTAGCAGTTGGGTGAAGGTACCGCACCCTAGTTAAGTGTTAGATCTTTTAGGTGTAAGATCCCAGAACTGAACTGTAGATATGGAAGCATAGGAAATGTGATTTGGCATTGACAAGACAATCAATCAACCCCTTTTCACATTAATCTCAAATAATTTCAGACTAGGTATTACTGAAGTATCTTTCTGAAATCATCAGTTTAACACATTTCAGAAAAATATTTCCTTAAAACTGCTCTTGCTGACTTTGTTATATTTTTTGTTTCTGTGCATAAAAATCAAGCCCAATTTCATTTGAGTGGAATAAAAATCGGAAAATGAACGGACATTTCAGACATCACAATATCTTAAATACATTCCTGAAAGGTTTATACACTCGGCCAACAACATTACTCAGTACATTATGGGCCTAATTGCAATGGTCTGATCTAAGCTCATTATCTTCAGCTCTTTTTTTCGAGAAATTAAATCGGATGATTATGGGAGACCTGTTTTATTTCTTAATAAATTATTCTGTAAAATAAGTAAAGTATTTAACCTCTCTGGCCCTTATAGCTCTACGCCATACAAAGTGCTTGCTTCGCGTTTTGCTTTGTATGCAGCTAAATTATAGAAAAAATGTGGGAGGCTATTTTATGTTTGTTCACCTTTTCAGTGAGGGCAAAACAATAACTTTGATAGTTGCATTTAAAACCTAGCTATTAAAATTCTCCAGTGACCTCCCTTTTAATATTAATTATATTTATGGTCTGGTTCGCGAGAGCATGCGCTAGCACAGCGTCTCGCTTGCAAGACACTATTGTATTATACTATTAAGAAAAGGGCTTGGAGCCCACCCAGTGCTTCCCATTTATTGGCTTGCATGGCACTCTCCTTTACAGTCTCAGCAAGGTCGGCCTAACGTCATTTCCGCTCCTCTCTGTGGAGCATGGACCACTGATTGATTCAACTTAATCAGTGCTGAGTTACTATTTTGTGCTTATTAACTTTTAGTACCCTGAAAGAGAAGTTGTGTGACTGACTAAACATTGCCAGTAGGGCAAACAAATTGCGAAGATTTATTTTCTATAGTTAACTCTCTTTTATTTTGGCAAGCCTTCTTTCTCGCTTTGCACTCAAGTTTTATTTTGTTTTTGAGTGTGGGCACTGTTCTCAAATTATGAGGATTAAGTGCACTGTTCTCAAAAGATGAAGATTATGGTATTTCACAGCTACATTGTTTCTTTGTTATGTGCAATTTTTGAAATGATGCTTTAACCCATAATTGTGCAGTGCACCCCAATCCAATCCACTCCACTCCAATCCACGTCAATCCACCCCACCTCACCCCACCTCAATCTGCCCACTCAATCCAATCCACCCCAGACCTATCTAATTCAAATATATGACGTTACAACACATGCAATTACAATGCGTACTTTTACAACGCAGTCTTTACATCACAACTACCATTACATTGCCTGATTTTACAATGCATGTCATTACAACACATTTTTTTAAAACTACCATTACAACGCATTCCAATACAACATATACCATTACAACACATACCATTACAACACATAATACTATTAGGGCAACAGTAGGGTAAGTGTTGGGTAGTGCAGGGGTGATCTAATACAATCTGCCCCACTCCAACCTGCCCCACTCCAATCCAAAATAGTCTTCACCACTCCAATCTTCCACACTCGAATATGCCCCACTCCAATCCAAAACAATTTGCCTCACTCCATTCCGCACCAATCCAATCCATATTACTCCAATCCACCTCAGTCCAATCCAAAATAATATGCCCAGTGCAATCCACCCCACTCCAATGTGCCCCACTCCAGTCCAAAAGAATCTGCCCCATTCCAATCCAAAACAATCTGCTCCACTTCAATCCAAAACAATATGCCCCACTCCAATCTGCTCCACTCTGATAACTTCCACTCCATTCCACCTCACTCCAATCCAAAATAGTATACCCTCTCCAATCCACAACAGTCCAATACGCCCCACTCCAATCTACCCCACTTCAATTCGCCCACTCAAAGCTGCCACTCTCCAATTCAATCCAATCCACCTTAAACCAATCCAGCCAAATTTACCCTCTCCAATCCACCACAATCCACCTCACTCCGATCCATCCCACACCATTCCAATCCACCCCAATCCAATCTACCCCTCCCCAATCCAATCCACCTCACCCCAATCCAATCCATCTCACCCCAATCCACTCCACCCTACCCCAATCCCTCCACAATCCACCCCACTCCATTCTGAAACAATCTGCCCCACAACCATCTGCCACCCTCCAGTCCAAAAACGTTTCCCCACTCCATTTCAAAACAATCTGCCCCATTAAATCCAAAACAATCTGCCCCACCCCAATCTGCCTCACTCCAATCTAAAACAATTTGCCTCACTCCGATCTGCCTCAATCCAATCCAATTCACCCCAATTCAGCCCCATCTAATTTAGCCCACTCAAATCCAATCCGGCTCAATCAAATTCAAAGCCTCAGACCCCCATCCGATTGAAAATAAGTTTCCCCACTGCAATCCAAAAACAATCTACCCTGCTCATCAGCCCTATTCCAGTTTTAAAAAATGTGCCTCACTTCAATCTGCCCACTCCAATCTAAAGCAATTTGCCTCACTCCAATCTCTAATCTATACACTACTCACCAATCCAATCCACACCAATTCAACCAAATCCAATCTACCCCACTCTAATCCATTCTACCCCACTCCAATCCACCCCACCACAATCCTTTCCACCCAAATCTAATCCACCAAGTTCAATCCACCCCACTCCACTGCAGTCCAATCTATCCCACTCAACTCTATCCATCCCACTCTACCCAAGTCAATCCACCCCACCCCATTTCAGTCCACCCCACTAATTCCAATCCATCCAGCCACAACTCCCCCAATCCACTCCCCTTTACCCCAATCCACCCTCCCCTCCCCAATTCAGTCCACCATACTCAATCCAATCCATCCAGTCCACCACTTTCCAATCCACCCAACTCCAATCCAGTCCACCCCACCCCAATCAAATCCACCACTCCCCATTCCAATTCACTCCACTCCACTCCAATATAGTCCACTTCATCCAGTCCACTCCACTCCAATCCACCCACTGCAGACCACCCCACCCTGTTCATTCCACCCCACTCAACTGTAGTCCAATCCACCCAACTCAACTCCAATCCAATCTACTCACCCCAGTTCAGTCTACCCCACGAAATCCAATCCATCCAGCCCACCACACTCCAATCCACCCCACCCCATTCCAATCCATTCCAATACATCCCACTCCTATTCAATCCACTTGTCCCCAGTCCCCACTCCATTCAAATCCATCCCACTCCAATCCAATCCATCCTCTCCAGTCTGGTATAATCCACCCCCTCCACCCCACTCAAATTCACCCCGCTCCAAACCACCCTATTCTGATCCAATCCATTCCTTCCACTTCAATCCAAACCACTCACCTCCATGCAATCCACTACAATCCACCACACTCCAATCCTCCCAACCCACACCAATCTGGCCCACTCCAATCTGCCCCAATCCACTTAGCCGCAGTCCAATCCAAAACAGTCTGCCCCACTCCAATCTTCAGCACTCCAATCTGCCCCACTCCAAAACAAAACACTTTCCTCCTCTCCAATTCAAAACAATCTGCCCCACTCCAATCTGAAATAATATGCCCCATCCCAGTCAGCCCAACTCCAATCCAATCCAAAAGAGTGTTTCCTACTCCAATCTTCTGCACTCCAATCTGCCCCACTCCAATACAACACAATCTGCCCCACTCATCTCAAAAACAATGTACTCAATTAATCTGTCCCACTTCCATCCAAAACATTCATCCCTACTCCAATTCAAAACAATCTGTCCCACTCTAATCCACCTCACTCCCTCCAATTGACACACTTCATCCACCCCCCTCCAAACCAAAATAATATGCCCACTCCAATCCACCACCACTCCAATCTGCTCCACTCCAATCAAAAACAATCTCCTCCAATCCAATCTGCCCCACTCCAATCCGCCCCACTCCAATCTGCCCCACTCCAAAGGCCCCTCTCCAATCTGCCCCACTCCAATCAGCCTCAATACAATCTGCCCCTCTTCAATCAACCCCACTCCAATCCAAAACATTCTGCTCCACTCCAATCCAATCCACCTCAGCCCATTCTACCGACTCCATCCCAATTCACCCCACTCCAATCCACCACAATCCACCCCACTCCAATCCGCAGAACACCAATCTAATCCGCTGAACCCCAATCCAATCTATCCCTCACCAATCCAATCCACCTTATCCCAATCCAACCCACCTCAACTCACCACAATCCACCCCACTACTGCCCTAATCCACCCCACTCAATCCAAAACTATCTGCCCCACTCCAATCTGAACCACACCAATCTACCTCACTCCAATCCAAAACAATATGCTCCACTCCAATCCAAAACAATCTACCTCACTCTGAACTTCCCCATACCAATCCAATCCACCCCAATACAATCTAACCCACTCTAATCCAAAACAATCCTGCCAACACCAATCCAATCCACCCCATCTAGACAAATCCAATCTGCCTCACCCAATCCAATCCAACCTGCCCGCTCCCCAATCCACCCCACTTCAATCTAATCCACTACTATCCACTCCAATCCAATCCAAAACAATCTGCCCCACTTCAATCTGCCCAACAACAATGTACCCCACTTCAGTCCAAAACAATCTGTCCCACTCCACTCCAAAACAATCCTCTGCACACCAACACAATCCACCCAAATCTACCCAAATCCAATTTACCCCACTCCAATCCACCCCAACATAATCCACCTCAAACCAATCCACCCCACCCCAATCCAATGCACCTCCTCCCAATCCACCCCACTCCAATTTACCCCACTCCATTCCACCTCGCTACAATCCACCCCACTAGTCTACGCCACTGCACTCTGTTCCACCCAACCAGACCCCACTCCAATCCAATCCATCCGACTCCACTCTTCTCCACTCCACCCTATTCCAATCCAATCTACTCCAACCCACTCCAACCCACCCCACACTAGTACACCCTACACACCCCATTTCAACACACCCCGCTCAATCTAATCCACCCCATTTCAATAAACTCCACTCAACTGCAGTCCAGCCAACCCCACTCTACTCCAATTCACTACACTCTACCTCAATTCACCCACCCACCCTACCCTAGTAAAGTTGAACCCCTCAATCCAATCCATCCAACCCACCACTTCCCAATCCACCCCACTCCATTCCAATACACTCCACCCCAATCCAATTCGCCCCTCCCCATTCCAATCAACCCCCACTCCAATCTAGTCTACTTCATCCAAGTCCACCCCACCCCACTCCAATCCACCCACCTCCACTGCTGTCCAAATCCACCCGCTCTACTCCAATATACTACACTTTACCCTAATCCACCGACGCTACCCCAGTTCAGTCCACCCCGCTCAAATCCAATCCATCTGGTCCACCTCTTCCCAGTCCAGCCCATTCCAAGCCACCCCACCCCACCCCTATCAATCCAATCCTCCCCATTCCAACCAACCCAACTCCAATCCAGTCCACTCCATCCAGTCCACCCCACTCCAATCCACCCGGCTTTACTGCTGTCCAATCCACCCCACCCCACTCCAATCCACCCCACTCCACTGCAGTCTAATCTACCCCACTTTACTCCAATTCACTACACTCTACCCTAATCCACCAACCCTTTCAAATTTTAGTCCACCCAACTCAATCCAATCCATTGAGTCCACCACTTCCCAATTCACCTCACTCCATTCCAATCCACCCCTCCCCAATCCAATCCACCTCTCCCCATTCCAATCAACCCCCACTCCAATCAAATCCACTCCATCGAGTCCACCCAACTCAAATCGACCAGACTCCACTATTGTCCAATCCACCCCACTCCACTCCAATCCATCCCACTCCACTGCAGTCTAATCTAGCCAACTCTACCACATACTAAGCCACCCCACCCCAGTTCAGTCCACCCCACTCAATTTAATTCATCCAGCCAACCGCAGTCCAATCCACCCCATCCCATTCCCATCCATCCCACTCCACTTCAATCCACCCCCTTAAGTCACTCCAATTCACCCCCTCCAGCCCACTCTAATTCTCCCCATTCCAAACCACCCTACTCTAATCCAATTAAACCTTCTGAGGCACTCCAATCCACCCTACACCCTCCAATACGACCCCCTCTACCCACCTCACTTCAATCCAAAATAAAATACCCCCTTCAATCCACCCCACTCCAATCTGCCCCACACCAATCTAAAACCATCTACCCCAATCCAGTCTGCCCCACTCCAGTCTGCCCCAGTTCAATCAGCCCCACTCCAATCCAAAGTATTCTGCCCCACTCCAATCCAATCCACCTCCGCCCAGTCTACCGACTCCATCCCAATTCACCCCACTCCAATCCACCACAATCCACCCCACTCCAATCCGCTGAACACCAATCCAATCCACCCCAATCCAGCCCAATCTAATCTAACCCTCTCCAATCCAATCCACCTCATCCCAATACAATCCACCTCACCTCACCACAATCCACTCCACCCCACTACAGCCCTAATCCACCCCACTCAATACAAAAAAATCTGCCCCACTCCAATATAACCCACACCAATCCACCACACTCTAATCCAAAATAATCTGCCCCACTCCAATCCAAAACATTCTGCCCCACTCTGAACTTCCCCACACCAATCCAATCCAGCCCAATACAATCTACCCCACTCTAATCCAAAACAATCCACCCCACAACAATCCAATCCACCCCTTCTAGACAAATCCAATCCACCTCACCCCAATCCAATCCAACCCGCTTGCTTCCCAATCCACCCCACTTCAATCTAATCCACTACAATTCACTACAATCCAATCCAAAACAATCTGCCCTACTTCAATCTGCCCCACACCAATGTACCCAACTCCAGTCCAAAACAATCTGTCCCACTCCAATCCAAAACAATCCACCGCACACCAAAACAATCCAACCCAATCTAGCCAAATCCAATCTACCCCACTCCAATCCATCCCACCCCAAACCATTTCAAACCAATCCACCCCACCCCAAATCAATACACCCCATCCCAATCCACCCCATTCCAATTTACTCCACTCCATTCCACCTCGCTCCAATCCACCCCACTCCAGTCTATGCCACTGCACTCTATTCCACCCAACCCGACCCCACTCCAATCAAATCCATCCAACTCCACTCCACCCTACTCCAATCCACTCCAATCCAATCTACTCCACCCACTCCAATCCACCCCACAGTAGTACACCCTGCCCACCCAATTTCAACACACCCTACTCAAATCTAATCCACCCCATCTAGTCCATTCCAGTCCAATCCACTCCACTCCCCTGCAGTCCAACGAACCCCACTCTACTCCAATTCACGACACTCTACCCCAATTCACCCACCCACCCTACCCTAGTAAAGTTGACCCCATCAATCCAATCCATCCAACCCACCACTTCCCAATCCACCCAACTCCATTCCAATACACTCCACCCCAATCCAATTCTGGATACTCCAGAGTAATTGAGCGCGCTACAAAACCACCCATAACCAATAACATAACACCACTGTAGTCCAATCAAACCCACTCTACTCCAATTCACTACACTCTACCACAGACCCATCCCACCCACCCTACCCCAGTTCAGTCGACCCCCTCAATCCAATCCATCCAGTACACCACTTCCCAATCCACCACACTCCATTCCAGTACACTCCATCCCAATCCAATTCACCCCTCCCCATTCCAGTCAACTCCCACTCCAATCCAGTCCACTCCATCCAGTTCACCCCACTCCAATCCACCCAATTCCACTGCTGTCCAATCCACTCACTCTACTCTAATTCACTCTACTCTACCTTAATCCACTCACCCTACCCCAGTCCAGTCCACCCCACTCAATCCAATCCATTGAGTCCACCACTTCCCAGTCCACCCCACTCCATTCCAAGCCACCCCACCCCACCCCAATCCAATCCACTCCTCCCCATTCCAATCAACCCAACTTCAACCTAGTCCACTCCATCCAGTCCACCCCACTCCAATCCACCAGACTTTGTTGCTGTCTAATCCACCCTACCCGACCCCACTCTAATCCACCCCACTCCACTGCAGTCCAATCTACCCCACTTGACTCCAATTCACTACACTCTACCCTAATCCACCCACCCTTCCCCAGTTCAGTCCACCCAACTCAATCCAATCCATTGAGCCCACCACTTCCCAATTCACCTCACTCCATTCCAATCCAACCCACCCCAATCCAATCCACCCCTCCCCATTCCAATCAACCACCACTCCAATCTAATCCACTCAATCAAGTCTACACCACTCCAATCGACCAGGCTCCACTACTCTCCATCCACCCCACTCCACTCCACTCCTATCCATACCACTCCACACAGTCCAATCTACCCCACTCTCCACATACAAAGCCACCCCACCGCAGTTCAGTCCACCCCACTCAATTCAATCCATCCACCCCACCCCATTCCAAACCATCCCTCTCCACTCCACTCCAATCCACCCCCTTAAGTCAGTCCAATCCACCCACTCCAGCCCACTCTAATTCTCCCCATTTCAAACCACCCTACTCTGATCTAATTTATCCCACTCCAGTCCAAACCACTCACCATAATCCAAATCCACTTTTATCCACCACCCTCCAATCCTCGCAACCCACCCCACTCAAATCTTCCCCACTGCAATTAGCTGCAATCCAGTCTAAAACAATCTTCCCCATTCCAATCCAAAACAATCTTCACACACATCAATCTTTAGCACTCCAATCTAACACACTCCAACTCAAAACAATCCCCTCCACTCTAATTCAAAACAATCCGCCCCACTTCTTCAAAAACAATCTGCCCCACTCCAATCTAAAACCATTTGCCCCAGTTCAATCGGCCCAACTCCAATCCAGAAGAAAGAGCTTAACTCCAATTGTCTGCACTCCAATCTGTCCCACTCACATTAAAAACCTTCTGACCCACTCCAATCCATCCTACTCCCTCTAATACGACCCACTCGCTCCATCCCACTTCAATCCAAAATAATATGCCCACTCCAATCCACCCCACTCCAATCTGCCCCACACCAATCTAAATCCATCTATCTCAATCCAATCTGCCACACTCCAATCTGCCCCACTCCTGTCTGCCCCACACCAGTCTGCCCCACTCCAGTCTGCCCCACTCCAATCCAAAATAGTCTGCCCGACTCCAATCTGCCCCACTCCAATCTACCCCACCCCACTCCAATCAAATTCACCTCACCCCAATCCACCCATTCGTCCCAATTCACCCACCTCCAATCCACCACAATCAAACCCATTCCATTCCATTCCATCCCGCACCAATATAATCTACCCCTATCCAGGCCAATCCAATCTACCCAATCCAATCCACCTCAACCCAATCCAATCCACCTCACCTCACCACAATACATTCCACCCCACTATCTCCTTAATACACCCCACTCCAATCCAATCCAAAACAATCTGCCCCACTTCAATCCAAAACAATCTGCCCAACTCCAATCCAAAACAATCTGCCCCACTCCAATCCAAAACAATCTGCCCCACTCTGATCGTTCCCACGCCAATGCAATCCACCCCAATCCAGCCCAATCCAATCTACACCACTCCAATCCAAAACAATCCACCCAACACCAAACCAATCTACCCCTATTGAGCCAAATGCAATCCACTTTTTGAAAAAAGAGAGTGCAACACCCTCAATAGCAAACAGTTATCTCAAAACTGCCCTTCATATAATCAATATTTGAAATGCAATCCACCTCACCCCAATCCAACCCGATTCCTACCCAATTCACCCCACCCCACTCCAATCTAATCCACCCCAATCCAATTCAAAACAATCTACTCCACTTCAATCTGCCCCACACCAATGTACCCCACTCCAGTCCAAAACAATTTGCCCCACTCCAATCCTAAACAATCCACCGCACACAAATCCATTCCACCCCAATCCAGACAAATCCAATCTACCCCACTTCAATCCACCCCACCTCAATCTGCCTAAAACAATCCACCGACCCCAATCCAGTGCACCACATCCCAATCCACCCCACTCCTATTGTCCCTGATCCATTCCATCCCACTCCAGTCTACCCCACTCTACTCCATACCACCGACCCCACTCCAATCCAATGCACCCTACTCCACCCCACTCCAATCCACCCCACACCAGTACACCCCACCCACCTCATTTCAACACACCCTACTCAAATCGAATCCACCACATCCAGTCCACTCCAGTCCAATCCACCCCACACCACCTCAGTCCAATATACCCCCACTTCACTACACACTACCTCAATCCACCCACCCTACCCCAGTTCAGTCCACCCCACTCAATCCAATTGATCCCACCGAATCTAATCCACCCATCCCCTCCCCATTCCAATCAACCCCCACTCCAATCTAGCCCACTTCATCCAGTCAACACCAATCCAATCCAACCCACTCCCTCCCCACTCCCCCACACTCCAATTCCATCCACCACAATCCACCCCACTCCAATTCAATAAACCTGCCCCACTCCAACCTGCCCCACACCAATCTACCCCATTCCAGTCCAAAACAATCTGCCTCACTCCAATCCAAAACAATCTGCCCCACTCAATGTAAAAGAAACCATCCCACTCCAATCTGCTTCATTCCAATATAAAATAACCCCCCAGTCCAATCCAAAGCAATCTGCCCCACTCTAGTCCAAAGCAATCTGCCCCACTCCAATCTGTACACTCCAATCCAGAGCTATGTGCCCCAATCATCTACACACTCAAATCCAAAACATTCTGCTCCACTCCAAACTGCCCCACTCTAATTCAAAACAATCCACCCAACTCCAATACAATTTACCTCACCCCAAGCCAATCCATACCACTCAATCCATTCCACCTCACTCCACTCCAATCCAATACACCCCAATCCAGCCAAATCCAATCTACCCCACTACAATCCACCCCTCTCAATCCAATCCACCTCAATTCAATCCACCCAATCAATCCAGTGCACCCCATCCTAATCCAATCCAACCCAACCCATCCCAGTGCAATCTAATCTACTCCACTCCAGTACACACCACCGGACCCATGCCAATCCTATCCAAACCACTCCAATTTACCCCATTCCATTCCACCCCACTCCAGTGCACCTTAATCCATCCCACCTCAATCCAATTTACCTGACTCCACTCCACCCCACTCCAATCCACCCCACTCCAATCCACCCCACTCTAAGTACACCCCTCTCAACCCCATTTCAATATATCCCAATCCAATCTTATCCACCCCACTCCACAGCAATCCAATCTACCCCACTTGACTCTATCCACCCACTCTACCCCAAGCCAATCCACCCACTTCACCCCAGTTCAGTCCACCCCACTCTTTCCAATCCATCCAGCCCACCACACTCCAATCCACCCCACCCAACTCTAGTCCAATCCATCCCACTCCAATCTGTTCCACCCCATCCCAATCCAATCCACCCCTCCCCATTCCAATCCACCCACTCCAATCTAGTCCACCCCACTCCCCTGCATTCCAATCCATCCCACTCTACTGAAATCCACCTGCACTACCCCAATCCTTTCCTCTCAGACCAGTTCAGTCCACCCCACGCAAACCAATCCATTCAGCTCACCACACTCCAACCCAACCCACTCCAATCCAATCCACCCTACTCCAAATCTACCCACCCCACTCCAATCCAATCCATCTGACTACAATTCAATCCTCCCCTCCAGTCCAGTCCAGTCCAGTCCAATCCAACCCTCCAATCCACTCTAAACCACCCTACTCTAATCCAATCCACCCACCCCACACCACAATAAACCAATCCAATCCACCCCACTCCAAACAAACCTAATCCATCCCACTCCAATTCAGCCCAATCCAATCCACAGCACCTCATTTCAATCCACCACTCTCCAATTCGATCGACCCCATCCGGTCCAACCACTCCAAGCCACCCTACTCCACTCAATCCAGCCCACTCTACCCCAGTTCAATCCACCCCAATCTACTCCAGTCTAATCCACCCCACTACCTCAATGAACTCTAACCAACTCCACCCTTTTCAACCCCACTCCACTCCACTCTACGCCACCCCACTCCACTATAGGGAATGCCCAGCGTTAATCTTGACAAATAGGCAGAAAAAAATTACCGTTATAATATTGAATTATATTGGGCCAAGCAAATATATCTGCGTACTCCCCTTGTGAATTCAAATGTCCTTAGTACTCTCACCAAATTGAAGATATCTTAATTTAACTGAATTGTTAGCATTCAATAAAAAGAGTACTTTATTTAAAAGAGCTGGCACCAACAGATCGTCCATAGCTAGTTTCAAATTAAACCTACTGGCATTTTTGAAGGTACTTCGACCCTCCCTCCCCTCGCCCCCCCCCCCACCTCTCAAACAAAACAGACTACAATTTTTTAACAAAGCATATTACCTTATTAGGAGATTCCTCCTAATACATTGTCCTGTGGTGCCAATCTCACGTTAAGTGGATTTAGGTATTTGCAAGGACATTAGAAGCCTCCAAAATGACTGATATTCTTTCAAATAATATACTTTTCCAAGAATGTTCCCAATGCCATTGAATAGATATCAAACGGTATTTCTTAGGGCCCCTTTTAATGCCCTCTTTAGGTGTGTTTGGCATTTTTCAGCCAAGAAAATGAGGAGGGTGGTGTAAATCGTTGCACAGCCCTTTCAGAAGAAATAGGGTGCACGGATGGACTTTGGTTACTCCTTGCACAATCCTGGGCACAAAAGCTACTCCTGAAGTGCCCCAAGGCTTTCCAAGGTGCTCCTTGAGCGCTTGTTTTCTGAGGGAATGCTTTCCTCCTCCTGTCCACCACCACAGAGGCCCGGGGCGTTGTCGAAGATTTATGACTCGAGTGAAACCGAGCCAAACACTCAGCTATTCCTAACATTTTCAGAAGAAACAAGCTGAAAGTAAAGTGTCAGATACAGACACTGCTTGAGACATAGGCAGGCGCTGGTGAAACAGGAATCTGCTGATGGCACATATCCCGATACAAACTCTGGTGCCACAGGATGGGGTGCGGACACTGCTCCTGCCTTAGCAGGCTTCAGTGACACAGGATACCGTATGAGACTGCTCGCCACACATGCATCAGGAGAAGGTTCAATGACTCGATTAACCTTCCAGAGCAGCGTGCTACATGCCATAAAGCTCTTCAACTCCTCGCCAAGGGCAGTAAGCGCTATATGAATACACTTACAATTAAAATTGCCACAGGGTGGAGCAGAGACGCTACCCAATGAAATTAACCTAAAGTAGTCACCAGTATGGAACCAGGCAGTGCATATGCTGCTCTATACAGAGAGCTGCTTCACAACATGTCATGCAGCGCCTGAGAAAGACAGGTCCCACGAGAGACTGTCGAGGAACTCCGGGGCATATTATCAAGACAGTCTTGACCCTGTGCCTCATGGGAACAGTCCAGCCTGAACTGCCAAGCCATGTCTTCCCTGGACCGGAATCAAGCATCCTAGGACCGGTTTCTGGCTATCAGCCATCATCAGCCAGGATAGCTTGATTCCAGTGGCATGGAGAGCACGGGACTCATGTCTGGGCATACCCATCCCGCTCGGGGTGAAAAATGCAAAAACAACAACTGATGGACGGAATGTTGCACAATGGCAAAACATTCACCCTCAGCCACAGATCTGGGTTTAATCAAATGTATGCTCAGACGTGAGTCCAGTGCTCTACATGCCACTGGAATCAAGCTATCCTGGCTGATGAGGGCTGAAAGCCCAAAACCGGTTCTAGGATGCTTGTTTCTAGTCCAGGGAGGACCTGGCTTGGCAGTTCCGGCTGGACTGTTCCCATGGGGCACAGAGTCAAGACTGATTTGCATATGGCTGGGTTCAAACTGGAATGGCATGGTGAGCAAGAAAATGATGGATTTAGGCTCAGATATCTGTACTGGGGTGAATGTATGACATTGATCTGCATTCCGTCCATCAACTGTTGTTTTTGCATTGGTCACCAAAAATAATCCCTGGTGTACCTCACCTGCAACCACCGGCTCACATTAAGTAGTACTTCATATTTTGGAACAACAGCATGTAGTCAACCGGAACCGCTGGTTTACCACATTTAAAAGTGTTTCCAGACTCCTCTGCCTCAGACCCCTCCACATTTACTATTATATCAGTGGGTCCTTATGCCTCTGTTTTGCAGGAAGTGGGATAATTTATGATGTATTACTTAATATGATCGGGCGGTGAACCCAGAAACTGGTTTTTTATCTCATTATTAATATTTTGGAGTGGGGGGGGATTGAAAGAGGAAGTTCCCATGATTTATTTGCGATAAAACAAAATTTACCCTTGGAGGATTGTGCTTGTAGACTACTACTACCAGTCGTTGAAGCAGTTTATGGGAAGTGGTAGGCAGCCAATAGCCATTTTAGTGCCTAGTGTAAAGGACTGTACTACTGAATATTAAAGCTAAGAATATCGAGATTCAAGAAAAGTGGACAGAAATTTCGAAGACCGAAATATTGAAAGTTAACCGCATATAGAGGAAGTATATATTAACTATTCCTAACTCCACATCTGCGTACCATGAAGATGTTTATATGGCCAAGGTACATTAAACTGAAATTAGTTAAAGAAAATAAAAACCTACTTACCTTTTCATACTTTGGATTTGATATTTTGTCCTCGATATTTGTATACCTTCAAAATCTAGCTTTGATTTTCAGGGGTAATAATGGCTAAAGGTATCAGGTTTCATTCAATATTCGGAAAACCTTTCATGGTGACTATTAAGGTTTTAAATGTATCCACAGCCCCTAATACCACAAGCAGGGGGTAAAGTCCTCTAGATCATGACAATAAGCTTCTGGGTGGTGGACTGTAGCTCTAACAACATGGAATTAGCTGACCCTCTCTAGATACATGGTCTACCCCACTCTGGGGTTCAGCGCTTGGAACCTGTTAGTAGGAGTGAGCATAACTACTTCCGGGTCCCAAGTTGCAGTATCAAATAAGTGCACATTGTAAGCAAATTCTCAGTCTTGATATTTAGAAAGAATATTGGAAACAGAACTATTGTGGACAAAAATATGGCAAGAAGATCAAGGACACAAATATTGTGAAGGTAAGTTTCTATAGGTAAATTAAGTTTTACTGTATATAACTCCACATCTACGTACCTTGAAGACACATATATATTCAAGATACTTAGATGTGGAGTCAAAAATAGTAAATGAATACTTGCCTATTTGCACCTGCCTTCAACATATTTTGATCTAATATTATGTTCACATGATATTTCTGTTTCCGATATTCTGTCAGCGATCTATCAGCCCGACTCTTCCTCAGTCTCTATTCTATTATCAGCTTAGGTAATGGCATCCTGAATCTGTTGTGTTTTCTCCTCTTGAATTTAAGTTATGTGCAGAGGCTGTTATCCTTTTTAGTTGTGAATCACAACAGCATGCTTAGAACTAGTATGACATTTGCATCGTCTGGTCCCAAATAGAGGTTCAGCCGAACTGATGAAATTATGTTTTTTGGAGAGTTTCACTAAAGTGTTGCAAATTATTTTTCATTTTGTATCAAAACGTGGTTGGGGTCTTTCGTTTGCCAAATTTTCCTATTATCTTGTTAACAGGTACTTCAAAATGAACATAAGAATTAAATCAGGCTCCATGTAGACTCCTTTCATAGAAACAATGTCTAGCCCGGGTGAATCCCAAATTATTGTAAAATGGATTCAGACTTTGTAGTCCAAAATCTAGCCTCAATACCCCAGCCACTGCCTTCAATATCCACAAATCCTGAGAGCCAAAACCAAATGGAGTTTGGCGGTGAATGTCAGCCGAGCTTCTTCAAGTTTCTGAAGGGACTGCCTTGTGCTTTATTTGGGCTGGCAGTTGCAAGTTGGACCCGTCTACACTTATTTCTGAGAACTGGGACTTATTTATCATCATCAGACTTTGACCCAGAACAAGAGAGAGAGAAAGGGAATAAAGGGGAGAAAGAAGGGGGAAGAAAAAGACGGAAACACAGACACAAATAGAGAAAGCAGGAAATGAAAAAGAACCTGCTAGAGTGAGACAAAGTGGCAGGGAGTGTATTATGGTGGATGAGATTGGCAAGTAGTGGAATCAGCTTATTTGGATCCCTGACATTTGACATCACGCGTAGTGGACTTCTGAGAATATCTTCACGCCACGGCTTCTACAAATGAAGCATTCTGCTGCCTGCCCTGGCCATGACTGCGCTCACCGGAGCCATAGTAGCTCTGCTGCATGATTAAGCCAAGGCTGGTCGCTAATGGGAACCATGTAGGCAGGGTAACCAAAGATGTTTTTTTGGATGAGCTAACATGGGTCACACACTTCTCGAATTTATATAAAAAATACGATGACCCACACATGAATACGAGCGTAGAAAATCTTGAATCCCCAGCCGAACGTCTGGTCTTCACTATAGGGGAAACAGAGCTAGCAATATCACAAATCAAATCCGGGAAAGCTCCAGGTCTGGATAAAATCCCAGGGGACCTGTACAAGCACAACCTTGAAGTATGGGCACCTTATATTAATTATTTGTGCAATACATTTTCTCGAACTTTAGTATTCCCAGAAAGTTGGAAGGGAGCGGAAATTGTTTTAATTTTTAAAAAAGGAGATAGGATGGATCCATGTAATTATCGGCCAATAAGTCTAATGGACATTTTACAGAAGATATACTCACGACACATTTTAATAAGAGTGAGTAATTGGCTAGATGAAAATTCCTTTTTAACTAAATTCCAAGCTGGATTTAGATCGAAGGTCAGTACAATAGACCAAATTTTTAGATTTTGCTGCCTCTACTGGAAGTACGTAGTGATTAAGAGGTGCCATTTATATGTAGCCTTTGTAGATTTAAGGGCTGCATTTGATTTGGTGCCTCGCAGTCTTCTATGGGCAACCTTGAGTGCAGCAGGCATACCAAAAAACCTTGTCGTCCAGATCAAAGAATTACATGAAGGGAACTTTGCGAGAGTTAGATGGGGTCCAAATGGTGAATTAACCCAAAAAATACCCATCGAACGAGGAGTACGCCAGGGTTGTGTTCTGGCCCCGACGCTATTTTCCCTTTTTGTAAACGACATCCCCTCCTTTTTAGAGAGATGTAAAAACGATTCTCCAAAACTGAATGGCGAGAAGGTGACATCCTTGCTTTTTGCCGATGACACCATTCTGATCTCCCAAACAAAAAATGGGTTGCAGACATTATTAAATACCTTTAATGAATATTGTAGCCAAAAGGGATTGGAGATCAATGGCAAGAAGACCAAATGTATGGCCCTAAATCCGATTAAACCAGATAAGGGCTGTTTAACACTCAAAGGAGTTACGCTTGAATCAGTGCCACATTTCTCTTATTTAGGGGTGACTCTGGATTCAAACTTTACTTGGAAAGCCCAAATTGATAAAAGCAAACTAACCTATGTGCAAAATGTAAAACCAATACTTAGGGAGCAAAGTATGAGCACCAGTAAAGCGGTATCCCCAGTGATGGAACTATTCAAATTCAAGGTTCAAGCATCTGCTCTTTATGGTGCTGAAATATGGGGCCCCGGGTCTAGGGAGTCTTTCAGTGTTTTGGATAATAATTTTATGCGTAGCCTGGTAAGAGTCCCTAGAGGTACCCCGTTAGTTCCCCTGGAGTTTGACTTAAACTTCAAAAGGACTGATCACCAAGTTTTGATCCGACCTTTAATGCTGTGGGTAAGACTATGGAAAGTGCCCGAACTTCGGGACTACCGAGACGGGTTAAAGGAAATTATGACTCTTGACAGTCAGAGCACCACTCCATGGCTAAGGCACATCAAGACTTGGATGAATAATATAGGATTGAAACACTTTTGGGAGAATCCCGAGCAATTACCTGTTAATCCCAAATTAATCCTAAAAAGAGCATTTTGGAGCTTTATGTTAAGTAGAACTGTAAATATTACAACCAGTGGCACATTAGTTGCAAAGTTCCTAAACTTTAAGGATGAACCGCTCTACGAGATGTTTATGGATGAGATCGAGCCGCCACTTGCCAAAACTTTATTTCTAAAATTTCGGTATGGAAATCTATTGATTAAAACTACCTTGGCACGGTGGGCTAGAAATCGCGATTCAACATCCCCAGTAATGGATGAACTCTGCCCATTGTGTGACCTAAATCAGACCGAAAATGAACAGCATATTCTTTTTTTCTGTCCCCTCTACGCACATGCTAGAGGGAGGTGGATTAAACCAATATGCTTACTTCTGGGCTTGAGGACATGCTCCCAGGCTCTGAGAATCCTATTAACAAACACATCTCAACAAATAGTATTTAGTGTTAGCAGATTTTTGCTCTCTATCTTTTATCAAAGGAAAAAAGTTGGGCATCAATTGTAACTGTATCGATGTTGGGTTTTTCAGGATGGTCCACTATATCCTTTATGAATGTATCCTTCTGCTCAAATTACCTTCCAACTTGTACTGTATTTTATATTTTGTGTTTTATGTATTTATGTGATAACATGTTTTTAATTACTAATGAATCGTAATGTAATGTATGCACTGTCTTTTATGGCATATTAGCCGAAATAAAGAATTTAATGATAATGATTAAGCCAAGGGCCCTGCCCCTAGTTGGTTCGATGGCTACTATGTGCATTGTCTCCTGGACCCTGAAATCCTCGAACAGTTGAAGAGATTCCTACAGCTAAGATGCTGTATTAGTGGCTGCAGCAAGCAGGCATGGCTACAAATGGCTGATTTGGGACCACTCCACCAGTGAGGGAGTGAGGGGCAGATGGGTCAGAGGGAAAGCGAATGGGACTGGAGTCGTGTGTGCAATCTTCTAAGCAAAAGGATAATAGTCACCCAGACTACAAGGGGTACAACTCTGGATGGACAATGTACTCAATCTCCAACAGAATAAAGCAATTTGCTGGTGAGCAGTTTATTTAGCAAAATCACCTGGAGCACACCTCAGGGAACTCCTTATATGATTCCCCTGGGAAAGAACCCTACGGGATATATCATAAAATGAAGTGTTCATAAGCTTTGATCCTACATAAGAGCACAGGGCACAATCACTGGGACATGGAAAATCATACAATGAGAAATAGAGACGCCCACAAGGGCACACGAGAAAGCACACGAGAAGACGAGATAACAATGTGTCACAGACACAAGGTTGCAGATTTTGAAAAAATAGACACAATCTCTGGGCTGTGAAACCAGGGCAACAACGAAAACACAAAGGCATTCTTCTAGCAAGGAATAGCATCGCTCTGAAAGCCCTCATTCCCTATCTTTACTGCATTCCAGTTCCATATTTGCCCTTCTCTCTGTTGTATTTATCTTTCCAGGTTTCCATTTTCTTCTCGGCTCTCCTTTCCTCCGTCCCTCTTTTCCTTACCCTTGTATCTCATTCTTTCTCCTTTCTCAACTCTTCGGCTTTGGCAGCTGCAGTTTTCTCCTAATCCTCTATGTGAGATCCTTTGTCCTTCCTTCCTCATTTATTTATCCTTCTCCTATTCACCTGCCTTTTGCTCACCTTTGTTTTCAATATTTCTTCCCTTAGACTCTGATTTTGAGCTACCGCACATATTGGGAATCATTGGACCAATCGTACTGAGGATCTAGACTTGTATTTTTGTGTCCTCCTCTTTCCTCCGCTGATTTACCCTCGTACGTTTCATTCTCTCTCTCTCTCGTTCCTTACGGCTCTTTTGTTGCCCCGTAGCTCTCCCATCCTTTCATTTCTCCCTCTTTCGCTTTCCAGTCAGCACGCCTCACAACTACCTCCTTCCATTTGCAGGTTTTCAATCGCTTCTCTTTTCCTGCTTTTTACGGGTCTCCTGTTTTGATCATCCTATTGCCAGCTCGCCCCTTTGTCCCCTTCCGTTTATGCCCCTAATTCTCCCCTGTGATTTATATTATTTACATGTTAATCAATTCTCGGTTGCATGTGCGATCAGTGTTTTGATCTCCTCCCTGCTCCTCCCGATATCAGAAACGGCTCCGGTTGTCATGGTGACGTGTATTTAAAGCCTATAAATCTCTGTGCATGGATCCTGGCCATTCTGGAGGAGAGGCACTAACGAGGTTAACCCTTTGAGATCTGTGCTCACTCCGATACTATTAGCGAAAGTCCAGCTGAGCAGCCTTAATTTGTGTACGTGGTAGCAGGTGGTGGGCTCATTTGTGGGGACTGGGGCTTATTTTAGAAGAGAGAAAGGCAGAATAGAGAGAAAGGAGGGTTGGGAAAATAGTAACAAAGGCAGAAAGCACAGAGTAGGGTCCGACCCGGACAGAAAATCGTAGAGTGGGTTTCATAGGGTAGATTGTAGAATGGAGTGGTGTAAAGTACAGTGGTGCAGAGTAGCTTGGTGTAGAGTGCATTGGTTTCGAGTAAAGTGGTGTAGAGTACACTGGCATAGAGTAGATAATTTCAGAGTAGAGGGAATTGGCGTGGAATAGAGCTGCTCAGGGTAGAGTGGAGTGGCATAGAATGCAGTTGTGTAGAATAGATTGTTTCAGAGTAGAGTGAAGTGGTGTAGAGTGGAGCTGTGCAGGGTAGAGTGGAGTGGTGCAGAGTAAATTGCAATGGCATAGAATGCAGTGGCGTAGAGTAGATTGTTTTAGAGTATAGTGAAGTGGTGTAGAGTTGAGTGGTACAAGGTAGAGTGGAGTGGTGCAGGATAGAGTGCAGACGTGTAGAGTAAAGTCGGTAGAGTGTTGTGGTGTAGAGTAGAGTGGTGTGAAGTGCACTGGTGTTGAGTGCAAGGGTGAAGAATAGATTAGAGTGGCGTGGAGTGATGCAGAGTGTAGCAGCATAGAGTTGAGTTGTGCAGGGTAGAGTGCAGTGGTATGGAGTAGTGGTATAGAGCACAATGGCGTAGGGTAGAGTAGTACAAAGTAGAGTAGAGTGTAGTGGAATAAGGTGCCTTTGTGTAGAGTGCAGTGGAGTGACATAAAGTTGAGTGGACCAGAGCAGTGTGCAGTGGCGTAGGGTGCAGTGGCACAGATTATAGTGAAGCAGAGTAGAGTGGTTCAGAGTAGAATGATGCCGAGTAGAATGGCGAAGAGAGCAGTGGCATAGAGTACAGTGGTGCAGAGCAGATTTGAGTGGCAGAGAGTGCAGTGACACAGAGTGGATTGGTGTAGTGTGAAGTGCGTAGAGTGCAGTGGTGCAGAGTAGAGTGCCATTGAATTCAATGGTGGAGAGTGCAGTCTTGCAGAGTAGAGTGTCGTACACAGTAGTGGTGTAGAGTGCAGTGGCATAGAGCAGAGTGGTGCAGAGTAGAGTGGTGCAGAGAGCAGTACCTTAGAGTAAAGTGGTGCAGAGTAGAATAGAGTTGCAAACAGTGCAGTGACATAGAGCGGAATGGGGAAGAGTGGCATAGCGTGTAGTAGCATAGCTTGCAGTGGTGTAGAGTGCAGTGGCGTAGAGTGGAATAGAGTAGTATCTAGTGGCATAGAGTGAATGCTGAATAATAGTTGCAGTTGAGTGCATTGGTTTTGAGTAAAATGGTATTGAGTTCACTGGCATAGAGTGCAGTGGTTTCGAGTAGAGTGGTGTAGAGCGCAGTTGCATAGCATAGAGTGGTGAAGAGTAGAGCAGAGTGGCATAGTGTTGAACAGTGTAGAGTGCAATGGCGTGGAGTAGAGTGACATAGAGTGCAGTGGCACTGAGTGGCATACAGGGCAGTGGCAAGGATTGCAGTTATGTAGTATAGATTGTTTTATAGCAGAGTGAATTGGTGTAGAGTGGAGTGTTCAGGGTAGAGGGGAGTTGTGCAGGGTAGAGTGCAGTGATATAGCACAGTGGCATAGAGTGCATTTCCATAGAGTGCATTTGCATAGAATGTGGCAGAGTAGAATATAGTGGAGTAGAGTGGCAGAGAGTGCAGTGTCAAAGATTCCAGTCGCATAGCGTAGATTGTTTTAGAGCAGATTGGAGAAGTGCTGGGCACAGTGGATTTGTGCAGGGTAGAGTGCATTGGCATAGATTATTGGCATAGAGTGCAGAGGCATAGAGTAGAGTGGTGCAGAGCAGAGTAGAGTGGTGCAGACTGCAGTGGCATAGAGTGGAGTGGCACAGGGTGGAGTAGAGTGGTGTAGAGTGCAATGGCTTAGAGTAGATTGTTTCAGAGTAGAGTGAAGTGGTATAGAGTGGAGTATGCAGGGTGGAGTGGAGTGGTGCAGGGTAGAGTGCAGTGCCATAGAATAGTGTCATAGAGTGAATTGACATAGAGTGCAGTGTTTCAGAGTAGAGTGGCATAGAGTGATGTGATGTAGAGTGCAGTGGCAAGAGTGCATTGGTGCATTGTACAGTGGAGCAGAGGGCACTGGCATAGAGTAGAGTGGTGCAGAGTAGAGTGAAGTGGTGTATATTGCAGTGTGAGTGTGTAGTGGTGCACAGTACATTAGAGTGGCTTAGAGTTAATTGGCAGATAGTGCATTGGCATAGCATGCATTGGCATAGACTGTAGTAGGGTGGTATAGAGTAGAGTGGTGCAGAGTAGAGTGCAGTGGCAGAGAGTGCAGTGGCGCAGAGTAGAGTGGCGTAGAGTGGAGTGGCGCAGAGTGGAGTAGAGTGATGCAGAGTGCAGTAGCAAAGAGTGCAGTTGTATAGAGTAGATTATTTAAGAGTAGAGTAAAGTTACGTAGAGTGGAGTGGTGCAA
Source organism: Lissotriton vulgaris (assembly GCF_964263255.1). Lineage (NCBI taxonomy): Eukaryota > Metazoa > Chordata > Amphibia > Caudata > Salamandridae > Lissotriton > Lissotriton vulgaris. Next base: position 683,222,897 of record NC_141697.1, read on the forward strand.
GGTAGGGTGGAGTGGTAGAGGGTAGAGTGCAGTGGCATAGCGTAGATTTTTCAGTATAGACTGAAGTGGTGCAGAGTGGAGTGGTGAAAAGTAGAGCGGATTGGTGCAGAGTAGAGCGCAGTCACATAGAGTAGTGGTGGAGAGTGCATCGGCATGGAGTGCAGTGTTGCAGAGTAGAGTTACAGAGAGTGGAGAGGCTTTGAGTGGAGTGGTGCAGAGTAGAGAGGAGTGTCTTTGATTGGAGTGGTGCAGAGTGCAGTGGTAGAGAGTGCAGTTGTGCATATCAGAGTGGGGTAGAGTGTACTGGCATAGAGCAGAGTGTAGCACAGTAGAGTGAAGTGGCATATAGTTGAGTGTCAAAGTGCTGTGGTGCACAGTAGATTAGAGTGTTCCAGAGTGTAGTGGCCTAGAGTGCCTTGGCATGGAGTGCATTGGCACAGAATGTATTGGCACAGAATGCAGTATAGTGGCATAGAGTAGAGTAGTGCAGAGTAGAGTGCAGTGGCATAGAGTGCAGTGGCACAGAGTAGAGTTGTTCAGAGTGGAGTCACGTAGAGTTCAGTGGCAGAAAGTACAGTGTTGCAGAGTGCCTTGTTGTAGAGTGAAGAGGTATAGAATAGAGGAATGTAGAGTGCATTAGGGTATAGTGCGTTGGTACAGCATGTATTGGCGCAGAGTGTATTGAGTAGAGTGGCGCAGAGTTCGGTGCAGTGACACAGCATACAGTGTTACAGAGTAGAGTGGTCCAGAGTTGAGTGGTCCAGAGTAGAGTTTGAGGAGAGTTCAGTGGCGGAGAGTGCAATGTTGAAGAGCACAATGTTGTAGAGTGCAGTGGTATAAAGTGGAGTGGTGTAGAGTGCATTAGTGTAGAGTGCAGTGGCTTAGCATGGTGCAGAGAAAAGTGAAGTAGAGTGCAATGTTTAGAGCTGGGTGGCATAGAGTGCATTGACATAGCGTAGAGTGTTGCAGAGTAGAGTATAGTGGCGCACAGTGCAGTAGTGCAGAGTAGATTGGCAGAGAGTGCAGTTTCATAGAATGTATTTATTTTGAGGAAAGTGGCATAGAGTGCATTGGTGTTGAGTGCAATAGCATAGAATGCAGTAGCGTAGAATAGAGTGCGTGGAGTTGCGCAGGGTAGATTGAAGTGGCGTAGAATGGCATAGAGTAGAATGACACAGATTGGAGTTGAATGCAGTGGCATAGAATAGATTGTTTCTGAGTAGAGTGCAGTGGCGTAGAGTGCAGTGGCACAGAGTGAAGTGTTGATGAGTAGATTAGAGTGGCTTTGAATGGTTTCTCATAAAGAGCAGTGGCGTAGAGTGGAGCAATACAGAGTTGAGTGACATAGAGTGCAGTGGCATACAGTGCATTGGTGTAGAGTGCAGTAGAGTGGCAGAGAGTAGAGTGGCACAGAGTAGAGTGCGGTGGGGAAGAGAAGAGTGGTGTAGAATTCAATGGTGGAGAGTGCAGTGTGGCAGAGTAGAGTGGCATAGAGTGTATTGGTCTTGGGTAAAGTGGTGTAGAGTGCATTATCGTAGAGTGTACTGCATTGAATGGAGTGGTACAGAATAGAGGGGAACAGTGCAGGGTAGAGTATATTGGCATAGAGTGTAGTGGTGTAGAGTGCATTTGTGTAGAGTGGCACAGAGTAGGGAGGTGCAGAGTGCAGTGGCATAGAGTGCAGTGGCAAAGAGCCCAGTGGCAGAGAGTACAGTGTTGCAGAGCAGACTATCATAGACGGCAGTAATGTGCAGTAGAGTGGCGTAGAGTGCATTAGCATAGAATGCAATGATGCAGAGTAGAATAGAGTGGCATAGAGTGCAGTGACATTGAGTACAATGGCATGGAGTGCAGTGGCTTACAGTTCAGTGGCATAACGTGTGGTAGATTATAGTGGCGTAGAGTAGATTGGTGTAGAGTGCATTGGATTTGAGTAAAGTGGTGTTGAGTACATTTACACAGAGCAGTGGCAGAGAGTAGAGTGTAGTGAAGCAGAGTGCAGTGACACAGAATGCAGTGGCGTAGTGTAGATTGTTTCAGAGTAGAGTGGAGTGGTGCACAGTAGAGTACAGCGGAGTAGATTAGAGTGGCATAGAATGCAAAACAGATTAGACTGGCACAGATTGGCTGGTATAGAGTGTACTGGTGTAGAATGGAGTGGTACAAAGTAGAGTGCATTGGCTTTGAGTGCAGTGGCATACAGTGCAGTATTTCAGGATAGAGTGGCTTACAGTGGATATGTGTAGAGTGCAGTGGTGAGGAGTGCAATGGTACATAGTAGAGTAGTGTGTGGTAGAATGCATCAGCATAAAGTAGAGTGGGGACGAGTAGAGAGGAAAAGAGTGAAGTGGCGTAAAGAGGAGAAGTGCAAAGTCGAGTGCCTCAGTGTGGAGTGACATGGAGTGGAGTGGCGTAGTGTCGGGTGGTGTGGAGGAGTGCGGTGTAGAATGGAGTGGGTAAGTGAAGTATGCAGGGTATGGTAGCATGCTGCGATTACATACAACACATCTTCAACTGAAATGGTCACTACATTTGCACAGACATACAGTTTTACTGATAACCATATACAGTGCACAAACAATAATGTGTGGAAATGTCATCACTAAGTGTATTGATTTGCTTTGATCGTAATAAAATATTTGTTTCCCTCACACTTCAGAGTTACCAAAAATGTGCTTCATGTATGCTTTTCTAATTCAGATATATTGTGAAATGTCTGCACATATAATTTACAGACATTTACATTTTATTGTGTGCTAGAAAAAACCTAACATCATACAGCCTTCCCTAAAGCTAATCCCAGTAGCCACCATGATTGTCACATAAATCCTTGCACTTTAAAGTCAGAGAAAGAAAAGTAAACACCAAACTCCCTCAAAGACAGAGCCTAACATTTGACCTCTGTCTTTGAATGCACAGTTAATGTGACAATATATGAACAAAATGTAAAGTCTTGTTTATAGAAATCGAGTACTAGTGCAAGAATACAGTAAATAGAGTTTGGGCAATGGAAGTAAAAAACTGAAACTAGACAGCCTGAAACAAGTAGAGCTAGGAAATAGAAAGCAAACAAATGTGAGATACAAACTACAAAGCCAACTATAAGGAAGCTTTCCAAATGTCCCAATATGTCATTAGCAAACCAGACTGAAGTGCTGTCTGGTAGACTTTGACATAAAAACCATCCCACCATGCCATAAAACAGCCCAACAAACCTCCAAAAAAGGTCTCCCACACACTGACCTATAATGTCAGGCCCTCTGGTAATGCCTGATTGCCCTATAAGCCAGTCTGAACCTGTATAAATCAGCCTCTGAATTAACTAAGCCTACAGTTCTTACTGTTTTGATTTCTGTGAACCTCCATTGCATACCTACTGAAAGCCGGATAAACGTACCGGAACAAGAACACTTCAAACACAGAAAATATTTAAAATGTTAATTAAATCAAAACCCCAAAAAACTGAAGCAAAATCAATTTTTTTTATTTTTGTGTGGAGCTTTTCAAAATACTGTTTTATTTCTAAAATGCAAAGCAATACTATAGAATATTATTTTGTCTTTTTTCTTCCCAAAGCATGCTCTCCTTTTGTTAGTGTCTCCTTTCTTCAGTGGCTTAGTTGAATCCACTAACCCATACTCGGTTCCTTCGGCTGTACTTGCGCTGATCCATGAATCAAGATAAGGATTCCAACTTCATTTTAGCTTACTATTTCAAAGAACTTCATACTAAATAATGTTTTATATTTTTTAATGTTGCTTTTATATCTATATATGTTATTAAGCAGCTAATATCATATAATTTTACAAATGATCGTGTATCCCGTTAGTATGCGGCACCACCCTCCCGGGGTCCATGGATCCCGGGCCATCTTAAAACCATTATAGGCCCCTATGTCAAAGCTGCCTACACAACCATTTACAGGAATAAAATTGTTTAACGGAAAATGAGTGTTAAATGATGGTCTGCATGGGGCCCCTATTCTTGTTGGTCCCCCGGACAATTGCCCAGCATGCCCATGCGTCAAAACCGCACTGCACGGATCCCAGGTTAAGAGCCACTGGACTATGCCATTAGATCACTTCATTTTGAACAAAGATGTCTGTGATGGCAGCCTCCGTTTTCCAATCTGATTTTGAACATTGCTGCTATGTTGCAGCATATTGCATCAGATGTGCCGGGCCTGATACACTGCACTTTCTGCACGGCCATCTAAAGCAAATAAATTCCCCAGCATATCCCATGAAACTTAATTGGCAGCGTAATGCTGTGCAATTAATTTCACACCTGCTTCCATGATGCATAATTCTGGAATGCAGGGACTAAGCTTTTACTGCACCTCAGAGATGCTGAAGATGACCCTGTGTGTTCTGGTAGAGTTGTCCCAAAGGAGATGCAGCATACTTGCAGGAGCGGACTGGGACAGTAAATAGGCCCAGGAGACTCTCAGAGTCTGCTAGGAAGATAAGAGGTAAGAGCGCAGCAAAGGGCTTGGTGGGGACCAGTATATCCCGTAAAAAGAAAGCTAAAAGCGCGCTGCAAGTTACTGAAGAGGAGGCTGGCAGAGAGGTTTTTGAGCTAGGAAAAAGTCTCCAATCCGGCGCAAAATTAAATCCAGATCAGGAAACATCCTCATATCTTTCGACAGAGGTTAAAGCAAAAAGGGGTAGGAAACGCAGTAAAGCAAAACCCTCTACAGCTCCAATACCTAAAATCACCCCATCTCTGAGCTCATATTTCAAGGTGGTTCCCCAAATCTTGAATATTGGGAAAGAACATTCCCAATCTAGCAACAATATTTTCAAACCCAGTTCAGAGACCATGGCAACCAATGGGCAGGTTCTGTCCCCCGTGACTGAGGCCTCAGCCAACTCTCTAGACAATCAGCTTCAAACAGCTAGTATTGACCCCTCTCATACATAACGACCAGAGGAGAGACCATCTAATGAGGTTGAGGTAGAGAGCTTAATGCTTAAAAATACAGCAGACCAAGCTACAATAAACTCTGATATGTCAAAGGCAGTGGATGAAACGGTATTACCCTCTGTACCAGCAGATGGCTGTAGTGATCCCATCAATGTAGTTACAGTTAACATTGAAGATAATTTTGAGGCTGGAATATTTTCTGAACCCCCTTTGATAACACCCCAAGAATTAAGTGAAGTTGTCGGGTCATGTTCAGAAACTATCTCCATAGCCTCAATACAAACTATGTTTGCAGCACTATCCGCGGAGATTTAGCAAGGATTTGCGGAGTCAGCCTCAAATCAGAGAGAGATAAGGAGTTTTTGCGAGTCTCTTGATGAGAGATTAGGCACCCTGACGCTGAGAACCCAAGCATTGGAGGAAACTGTGGGCCAAATATCGATGAGGGCCGAGGGCACCACGGAAGACATCGCAAGATTAAAAAAAGAAGATCAAGCCCTCTCGGAGAGAATGGAGATTTTAGAAAACAACGCAAGGCGTAGTAATATACGCATCTTGAATGTTCCTGAGGGAAGTGAAGGCTCGGACATTAAGAGTTACATAATCACTCTACTAAAAGAAACTTTAAACCTTTCCCACCCTATTGAGGAGTTAGCAACGGACATTCAACGCATACATCGGGATCCTTTTAGACGTAACCCCCAGCGGACTAAGCCTAGGAAAATTCTTGTAAACTTTCATACCTACTCCTTGAAGGAACATATCTTAAATCAAGCACTTAAGCTTAAGTCACAAACATTCAAAGGCTTTAACTTTCAGATTCGCTCAGATTTGTCCCGCTTCACCTTAGATAAACAGTGGGAGCTGGGCCAAAGAATGGACGCTTTTCATAAACTGGGCGCTACAGTACAGATGGGTTTTCCTGCATCTCTCAAGATTATGTTAGACAACAAAATGTACAACATTAGATCAGTGCAGGCTGCAGATGATCTCCTATTATCCTTTGGCAGCAGGAAACAAAGGGAGTAATACTGAGATGTGTTGAAACAACCAAAAAAGAACTAATAAAGAATGCCATCAACTCTTAATCCCTGAATGCCCAATGCCTAAACGCCTAAATACATTGATTTAGGTAATGTCGATAAATTATACTATGAGTAAATGAAGACGTGAATTCACCTTGGGTAAAAAATAAAAAATTAAAAAAAAAATTTTTTAAAAAAAAGAAAGAGTGAGTAAAAGGGAAAGGGTAAAAAAGGAGACTATAAAGGGAAAAGGGAAAAGGAAAAAAAAAACATAAAGTGAAGGGGGAAAAAATAAAAGGTGGAAAAAAAGAGAAAAAAAAATAAAAAATAAAAAAAAATTAAATAAAAACACAATAATACTTGCCCATAAGTTAAGCATAAAGTCTAAAGGCGAGTCACACTATAATACTAGAGGCACATAGGGTCGAGATGGGGAAGAGCTAGGGGCACTTACTCCTGGAAATTTTCCGGTTGGTGAGTACAGGGTTTTCCCAGGGTAGGGAGGGGAGGGGGGGAGGGCATGGGGGGGGTTGGGGGGCACAACCACACTTCTAAGAATGAGCTCCAATCTTTTTGTGTAAATAAGTTTTTGATTACAAGGTTCTTCACTCATCTCAAGCAAAATAGCAATAATCTACATAAATTGTCACATATTTTCTCCTTTTTATTGTCAGTCCTACCAAATAACTTAAACTTACAACACAATGAGTAAACTCAAATTATTATCCTGGAATGTTAATGGTCTCCGCACCAAGCCTCGTGCTAACAAAATTATGCAATATCTTCGAGATACCGATGCGGGAATCATTATCCTCCAGGAGACACACTTAATTGAAAGTGAGATACTCGAGTTGGTTCGAAGGAATAGATGGTTAGAATCCTCGATTTCAACAACACAAGGTTCTAATACACGGGGGGTCTTGATTCTCTTCAAAAAATCCGTTAGGTTTAAGATAAAACAGCAGAAAGTCGATTCTGGAGGGAGATGGGCCATCGTAGCAATAGAATTAGAAGACATCAAGTTAACACTTGTGGGCTATTATGGTCCAAATATTGACGATCCCTCAGCACTGAAAACCCTTTTCAACCACTTGCTTAACTTCCCAGACCCGGTGATTATTGCTGGGGATTTTAATATTACTTTGAACCCACTTCTGGATAAATCCCCCAACAGTAGACAAAAAATCGTTTCTAAATCCAGAAATTGTCTTCTAGGTTTAATGAACCAAAATGACTACATTGACATCTGGCGGTTTAGAGAGGGTCAAAGGCAAGAATTTTCATTCAGGAACTCGAAGTATAGACATAGATCTAGAATTGACTTTATTCTCACTAGTAGAGCTCTAGCTGAGGACATTACCTCAATACACTACACTCCAATACATCTCTCTGATCACTCTGCAGTTGAGTTAGAACTAAAACTGGCTACGACACCTTTTAAAAGAATATGGTCCTTTGACAGGTCTCTACTCTCATCAGTAGAGGATATTGAATTTTTACAATCAGAAACACGCCACTTCTTTAATACCAATAAAGGTACAGCCTCAATAGGAACTATATGGGATGTATTTAAGTGTACATTAAGAGGCCTCATTAAAAATAAAGTAGCCTATCGAAGAAGGCAGTATACAGAGGAAGTAACCTCCATTGAAAGTAATATGTTGGCAGTTCAGAATGATATTGACAATACCGCTCTAACAGATAATCACAACCTTGCCGCAAAACACGCAGAGTTGGACAGGCTAAAGTATTCACTATCTGCAATTCTAGAGAAACGTGTCATGCAGAGATGGGAGGCAAGCAAGCTCTCGCATTTCCAATATGGGGAGGGAGCAGGGAAATTACTTGCCTGGAAAACAAAATCTGACCGGGTCCGTAACAATATATCTTCTGTCACATCAGCGGGGGGCACCTTTTCTAGGGACGATGAAATCAGGGTAGCTTTCAGAGATTTCTTTCAATCCATATATCAGTACGACCTTAATCTTACGCAGAATGATATAATGAGTTGGCTCGAAGGTATCTCCCTTCCATCTTTAACAACAGAACAGTCCTGTTCTTTGGATGAGGAAATAACGACTACAGAGGTAGAGGAGGCTATTATTATTATTATTATTAATGGACATTTATTAAGCGCCTGGTTACGCCACTGGCGTGTCCCCGCGCTATGACAAGTGGAGTGACTGTCCCCCCTCCTCCCAACCAAGCTATCTACTGAAAAGGTGCGTTTTAAGTTTTTTCCTAAACTGGACTTCGGAGGGTTCAAGCCGAAGTTCCAGCTGAAGATTATTCCAGCGCTTGGGAGCAAGGTATCTAAAGGATCTGCCTCCCATACGAGCTTTGAATATTCTTGGGACTTTTAACAGCCCGGTCTGCGAGGACCGAAGACTGCGTGCAGGCTCATAATGGGATACTAGGCTCTGGAGCGGAAGAGGTGCTTTGCCGTTCAAGATACGGTGACAGGTGGCAAGGGCCTTAAACTCCACTCTCCTCTCGATGGGGAGCCAGTGGAGAGCCCGTAAGGCTGGTTTGGCGGATGACCTCCTAGGGAGTCTGAGGACCAGCCGCGCTGCCGCATTTTGAAGAACCTGCAGGCGGCCGATGACCCTGCCTGTGGTCCCCAGATAGAGCAGGTTCCCATAATCAAGTCGGGAGGTGACCAAGGCATGCACCAGTGTCCGACGAGCGGAGATGGGAAGCAGATCTAATACTTTCCTAAGAGCCCTCAGAACACTGAAACATATCCCCGCCACCCAACCGACCTGTGGGCCAAAGGTGAGGTCCTTATCCAGCCACACGCCAAGGTTCCTGGCCTCACGGCAGGGAGCAGGAACTTCCCCCAGACAGGGTGGCCACCACGCCGACGACCACGCAGACGGTGCACCCCCCACCACGAGCACCTCGGTCTTGCTCCCGTTTAACTTTAAACAGTTTGCAGACATCCAGGCAGCAAGGTCTTTCATGCAGTTCCTGAAGATGTCTGCCGCAAGTCCGGGCACGCGCGATAGGGAGATGACCAACTGCGTGTCATCGGCGTAGGACACCAAGCGGAGACCATACCCCTCCACGATAGCCGCCAGGGGGGAGACGTAGATGTTGAATAGAGTTGGGCTCAGGGACGAACCCTGAGGTACGCCCTGGGCCAACTCAATCTCCCTGGAGTAGCAGTCGCCTAATCTGACTTGAAAGCACCTCTCAGAAAGGAAAGACTTGATCCAGCCAAGCGCAGCTCCTGTCACCCCTCCTCCATTCAGACACTGTAGCAAGGTGGAATGTGCTACAGTGTCGAATGCTGCGCTTAAGTCTAGTAGGATCAATGCCATAAGGAAAGCAAAGAGTGGAAAGGCTGCAGGCACTGATGGTTTGCCATGTGAAATTTACAAAAAACTCATCACAGAGGTCTCTCCAGTCTTGGTTACTCTTTTTAACCAAATTCTAAGAGATGGCGAGTTGCCACCCGATTCATGGAATAATGACTCCATAACCCTCATCCTGAAGCCTGGTAAACCCTCCTCTGATTGTGGCTCATACCGGCCTATCTCTATATTAAACGCCAACTATAATATCTTTACAACTATATTGGCTAATCGGTTGGGCCGGGTAGCTCCTAATATTATAGATCCGAACCAAAAAGGGTTTATAAAAGGGAGACAGCTTTGTGAGCTTACGTATGAATTACTAGGCTCGATAGATATCGCTATAAAAGAGGCAATCCCTCTGGTTGTCCTCACGTTGGATGCCACCAAGGCTTTCGACAGGGTGAATTGGCTGTACTTGTCGGAGGCCTTGAGAAAATTCAACATGGAAGACAGATTTCGGAGAACGATTAATTTGCTATATCGAAGCCCATCCGCCTCACTGTTGATAAATGGAGGCCTGACGGAGCCTTTCATGGTCACGAGAGGAACTAGACAGGGTTGTCCCCTGTCCCCCCTCCTCTTTGATGTATATATCGAACCCTTCGCTCAAACCCTAAGAGACAGTATACTCATTAAACCTTTTATTTATGGTGGCTGGGATAAAAAGGTGGCACTTTATGCAGATGATATTATGATTTTTTCTACGAGTTACGACGAAGCATACCCAGAGATGATCGAACAGGCCCTCAAATTTGGCAAAGTGTCAGGGTATGAAATTAACGCCCTAAAGACAGAGTCAATGTCCTGGAATACTAATACAACTGATAATAACGGGACATCCAAAACCCAAATTCGTTATCTGGGGTAAACATAGTTAAGGATATCAACTCGATTGCTTCTTTTAACTTCAACAAAGTAGCTGCAGAGTGTCGGAAACTCATGAGAGACTGGTCTCATCTTCCGCTCACTGTTTTGGGTAAGGTTAATTTGGTGAAGATGAGTATCCTACCAAAAGTTTATTTTTTGTTTAACTCAATTCCACTTCTTTTTGATCCAAAATTGATTTCAAAACTACAGAGCGCGATTACCAGTTTTATTTGGAATAGTAAAAGCCCTAGAATCTCGTGGAAAAAAATTAAGCGTCGCAGGGAGAAGGGAGGTCTGGCTGGACCAGACCTTCAAATCTACGCATGGGCGTTTCAGCTTTCGCACACGTGTATGCTGCTTAAAACCCCTACATCAACAGGGATGGGCCTACTTTTTTCAAAATTATTGGAATACGAAGGAGTAGACCAAGCTGGTTTTTTGTTTAAATTTGGCGACCCCAAATTCTTTAAGAAGATAAACTTGAAAGTTTTACAAGGGATTGTATCTACTTGGTACAAAGTTAGACAAGCGATAAAGGTTGGCTACTATTCTGCGAAGGCTCCTATATGGAACCTACCCGCCCCCCCCTCATGGACAACAGATGCCCTTAATAATCCGCTAATAGAAGCTGGTATCAATAGTTGGGATGACTTGTTTATGGATGGGTCTTTACTTCCATGGGACTATTTAATTAATAAAGTAGGCCCAAGCCTGTCGAGATTTAAATATATCCAGATCTCCAGCTGGTCACAGTCATATAAAGAGCAGTCAGCACGTAGTAACAAGCAGCCTATAGGTGGTTATAGCGATTTGGTAACTTGCCTTTTAGACAGCCCAGTGGCAAAGAAAGAAATTTCGCGTTGGTACAATAAAATAATAGATGAAATAGATGTCAACTTTCAGCTACCGACATCACTGTGGGCTGAGCTAATGGCAGGCTTAGATGTAGAAGAGCTCTGGACTGCTTCTTGTTCAACGCTTTGGGACCTAGTTAAACCCTCGTGGCTTCATAGGAACCACCTCTTCACTATACATAGGGCATACTTTTCTCCCCATAGGTTAACTAAGTTCTCGTTAACAGGCCCAGTCCTATGCCCAAGATGTGGGTCAATCGCAGCCTCGGATATACATATGTTTTTCGAATGTCCAAATCTATCGGATTATTGGGAAGCCATCAGGAATAAGCTATCACAATCTTTGGGTGAACATGTCTCTATAGATCTCGCTCTTGTTATCTTTGGTCTTAAAAGTAAAACCCGCAACGCAGCAACCAATTTGATATTTTATTCCACTCTAGCGGCACGTAGGGAGATATGTAGACACTGGAAAGATGCTCAACCGCCTACAGTACATGAATGGCGAACGTCACTCCTTCAAATCTCCAAACTAGATCTAGCCAGAGCAGGAAATCCCAATAGGAGAGCTTTTTGGGCTATGCTTGGATAGCAGTGCAATACCTGTTTTTTTTTTTTTTTCTTCCCCAGGTCCTATGATTAATGTGTGCATTGCCTATCCTAGTTACCGTGACTAATAGTCTTGGTGCTAAAGGGGTCTCGATAATTCGGGCACTATCTACTAATGGCACTGCCCGAAGCAAGTTCATGTTTGGTCTGTGTGTATGGTGCTGACGGGAATGGGTCTTCCTCCTTATCGTATGAATTCCCCCACCAGCTATAAGCTGAGATAGCACAGAACACAACCATTCGCTTCTTTGCTCTGTGGCGTTTTTTTTGGTTTTGATAGATTGGAGCTATGCACGCAAATGAGGATAAAAAGAAAAAAAAGGGAAAAAGAAAAAAAACAACAAAAAAAAAAAGTAAATAGGCCCAGGCACCAAAATTAGAGAGGCCCTATTAGTGAATTATATAACTCATAAAAAGGCTTATCTATGTGAATGTGGGCATGTTTGAACTTGCAAAGGACACGCTGTACAACTGTTTTGCGAAGTATGGAAGATTACATTTCAGCTTGCTGCAGGCAATGTTTGATTTAACAACAGGGAAATCAACAGTAAAAACAAATCGACCCAGCAGATCATAAAACAGGCACACAATCAGCTATAAAAAACTGGCCCACACACTGACCTGCCAAACCAACCAAATGGGATACACAATAAATGAAACAATAAGCCAACGCAACAATCGCACCTCCCTCCGTATCCCAAAATCCTTCGGATCTATAAAGTAAATAGAAATATTGCATGCATATCCACTGCACCTGCTATTTCAAAAGGTATGACCACAAAAGGTCAGAAAAGTTCAAAATATATACGTGAAGTGCCCCCACACAATATTCCAGACATGTTAGTCCAATCTTTTCATATGTCCTCCAAGGTAATCTTTATTTTTCTTAGAAATGGAACAACCAATTGGGGCCCTTCTTGATTGCCCTATGGGCCAGTCCAATCCTGGCAGGAAGGGTAAGAGCCTGCAAAAATGATATAAAGAGATTTGAAGTGTATGGTGTTAGAAGAAAGAGTCAGAATGTAGAAACAGTGCATAATTTGAGCCCTTGGTTGCAGGTGGGGCCCACCGGCATTCATTTTTGAAGATCGGCACTTATTTTTCTTTCACAAACTTTGATCCAGAGAGAGACGAAAAAAAGTGAATGGAAGTGGGCAAAAGAAACGAAAACACTGTGTCAAAGGGAGAAAGCATTAGCAAAGAAGAACCAGTAAGAGTGAGATGAACCTCATGGTTCACAGACTCCCTCAAAGCCGCAAAGAAATCCTGCCAAACACTTGAAAAGACCTGGCGCCACAAACGGACAACAGAAAACATGACATCCCTCAAAAACGCCACCCGCGAATACCACCAGCTGATCCGGGCCACCAAGAGGACATCATTCAAAGAGTGACTGGACAACAACACCCACAACAGCAAGGAACTCTTCAGCATCGTCAAAGAACTCTCCAACCCCAATGCCAGCAACAACGACATCACCCCTTCACAAGACCTCTTCAACTCCCTCGCTGTGTTCTTCCATCGCAAGATCGCAGATATACACGACAGCTTCGGACCCCAAACACCACCTCCAGCCACTAAACCAGTGACCCCCACCACCACCCTCATCTCATGGACCCCAATCAGCAGTGAAGACACCATCCACATCATGAACACCATCCACTCCGGCTCTCCCTCCGACCCATGCCCCCATCACATCTTCAACAAAGCCGATACCATCATCGCACCCAACCTTAGGAATGTCATTAATAGCTACTTCGCATCAGCCACCTTCCCTGAGAGCTGGAAACACGCAGAAATCAACGCCTTTCTGAAGAAACCCACAGCGGACCCCAAAGACCTCAAAAACGTCCGCCCCATCTCTCTTCTCCCCTTTTTGGCGAAAGTCGTCGAAAAGACCATCAACAAACGGCTGACCACATTCCTCGAGGCAACCAACTCTCTCAACCCTTCCCAGTCCGGATTTCGAGCCAACCACAGCACCGAGACCGCCCTCATCGCTGCCACAGACGTCATCAGAACCCTGATGGACAACGGAGAAACAGCCGCTCTCATCCTCCTAGACCTCTCAGCAGCCTTTGATACTGTCTGCCACCACACCCTAATAAACCACCTCGACAACACCGGAATCCAAGGAAAGGCCCTGGAATGGATCACCTCGTTCCTCTCCGGCAGAACCCAGAGAGTCCACCCCCCCTTCCGTTCCACGGCCACCGAGATCATCTGCGGCGTACCCCAAGAATCCTCACTCAGCCCAACTCTCTTCAATGTCTACATGATTCCCCTCGCCACCATCGCATGCAAAAACAACATCAACATCATCATCTACGCCGACGACACACAACTGATACTCTCCCTCACCAAAGACTCAGCCTTCGCCAAAACCAACCTTCAGGAAGGCATGAAAGATGTAGCGCAATGGATGAAGCACAGCCATCTGAAGCTCAACTCGGACAAGACGGAAGCCATCATCCTCGGACAATCCTCCTCAGCATGGGATGACTCCTGGTGGCCCACGGCGCTGGGCACCGCACCGACCTCCACGGACCACGCACGCAACCTGGGATTCATCCTGGACTCCTCCCTCATGATGACCAAGCAAGTCAACGCCGTCTCATCCTCATGCTTCAACACCCTGCGCATGCTCCGGAAGATCTTCCGATGGATCCCCACCAAAACCAGAAGAACAGTCACCCAGGCCCTCGTCACCAGCCGACTGGACTTCGGGAATGCCCTTTACGCAGGAACTACTGCCAAACTTCAGATTCGCCTCCAGGGCATACAGAATGCCTCCGCACGACTCATCCTCGACATCCCTCGCCACAGCCACATATCCGCCCACCTGAGAAACCTCCACTGGCTCCCTGTCAACAAAAGGATCATGTTCAGGCTACTCACCCACACACACAAGCCACTCCACAACATGGGCCCCGAATACCTCAAAAGCCGACTCTCGTTCTACACCCCCACCCGCCAGCTCCGCTCCACCAGCCTCGCCCTCGCCACCGTCCCACAAATTTGCAGAACCACCACCGGAGGAAGATCGTTCTCCTATCTGGCAGCGAAGACTTGGAACTCCCTCCCCAAACACCTACGACTGACCCAGGACCACCTCACCTTCAGGAAACACCTCAAGACCTGTAGCAGCAGCACACTCCCCCGAGCCTTGAGACCCTCACGGGTGAGTAGCGCGCTCTATAAATGTCTTCATTGATTGATTGATTGAGTATCTGGTGTTGTATTAAAGAAGCATGAGGTGGAATCAAGATTATGCAGCCCTGGTATTCAGCACTTTGATTTTCAATAGCACCTGCTGTGGGCTTCTGAGCAAACTATTGGTCTCAACACTTATTCTTTTACAAATTATGTTCTGGCTGTGGCATTTAAGCAGTGTATTTGACAATCATGCATTTATCAGAGCCAGTTACAAGCTCCACACAAAAATGTCGGTCACCTGCACTTAACTTTTGCGGTTTAAATAATCCTAGTAGTATCTCCCCTCACTTCAGTCTCTTGACCATTGACCATAAAAAGTATTAAGTTAACATATTTGCATTTTATTTTGTAAATATTGAATGCTTCTTCTTCTACCTTCACAAATGCTTCTGCTGCATGTCTATTCACCTACACTTTGCACTTAGGATTCTTTGTGATGGCTTTTTTGTGATTGCTCTTAATTAGTTGCCTAAAGAAAAAGGTTTTATCAACATGTCCACATCAAGAAATTCTCTTCAATAGACCTAGGACTGCTTGAACAAAACCCTCAATTTTCAAAAGTAGCTTTCCTGAAGCACAGGATGCCTACAAATATATGGTAACTCTGCAGGTTTAAGTCAACTACATATTGTGTTGTATTAGGTTGGTATTTACATCCTGTTTCCCATACTCCTTACAATGCCTAAGATGCTTTCTCAGTTGTTGAGTAAGTAGCTACAGACACCACAGGACACTTTCACTGCCTGGAAAGGAGGGACTACATCTCCCAGGCGCCACTGCTTCACTGCTTCTGACACTGCTCTGGAAGAAGGAGGTGCTTAATAGTGAACTGTGCTTCCCTTTATGTGGGGCACTCCATACACCAGAGGGCACTTTGACTTCCTCAGAGGGAAGGACTTTATCTCCCAGGCTCATTTGGAACACTGCTCCTGATGACTGCTGTGGGAGGAGTTTCTATATACCTGTTGAATTCTCTCTGTAAGGTCACCCCCATACTTTTGCCTCCATCCCTCCTGTTTTGCTGAAGTCATTTTTGTTGGTCTTAGAACTCTGTGTACTTTGCCACTGCTAACCATAACATAGCATAACATAACATGTGTATTTGTAAAGCGCACGTTCACCCAAGGGTATCTTGGTGCTGAATAACAGAAACAGATCTTTATTGTTACCCAACTCAATGCCACTCATTTAATTGACCTCAGAAGGATGAAAAGCTGAGTGGACCAGCTGGGGTTCTAATTTGTGACTGTGAGGTAGAACACAGGTCCCTATGATGAACACATTAGTCCACTAAACCACCAGACCCAGTGCTAAAGCGCCTGAGCTCTCTCCTTTAACCGTGGTACAAATGGCTAACACCCAGTTGGTACATTTAGTTTACATGTAAGTACCTAGTGCAGGGGTACTATATGTATCCAGGGCCCATAAAGGAAATACTACAATGTAAGAGGCCGGCTTAGTATTTGGTGCACACTTATTCAAGTGAAGCACCCTGAACTAATCCAGACAGCCCTTATGCTGATTTTAGTGGTCTTAGACAACCATAGAAAGCTCTCTAAGTGGTAGCTGTAGAGAGCAGGCTTCAGGCTTAGTTCAGAAGGAGTGTTAAGCAGCTTGTTTTACCAGAACAAATCATATAGTGTGGGTTAAACAAAAAAGAACCACACAGTGTAGTTATAGAAATAGTTATATTTATTATACACATTCATGAACACATTGGTATATCGAATACCCAGAGATATCAACACAATGCACACAATATTTCTGAAGTAGAACAGTTAAGTTACACAAATACACAATAGTCTCCAGGGGGAGACCACACCATATACTGAGAAAGTGAAATTTTAACTACAACCAAAGTTGAGACTTGACCCAGAAGACTCAGAAGAGCTAGGGACCCAAGGAACCACCGAAGGTAAATACCCAGGAACCCCACGGAAGCTTTTTGCAGAGTGGAAACACAGGAGCGTACTCAATGTAAGTCCACGGGGATGTTGTGGGTGCAGTTTTCAAGACGAAAGACCCTTCCCTGTGGACCCTGAATAAACCCAGCAGAAGATTGAAGGTTGGAGAGTCACACCGCCCATGGATACCCAGGAACCAGGATACCTACAGCAGGGAAGCCGGGTGCATAGGTGCAAAGTGACGCCGGAAACCGCTCTGGACCACAATGGAGGACTTCAGTGAAGATGCCGCTGACGAAGAAGATGAAAGAATCCAGGGGAATCCAAAGATTGATTCTGGAAGAGAAGTACCTGCAAGCAGAGGCGAGTGACCAGGAGGCACGGAAGACCAATGACCACCGATGATGGAAAGTGCAGGAGAGTTGACAGTGATCTTGTTGCTGCAGCTGTGAGGACCAGGTGATGCTGTGGAAGACCAGGAGCCATTCATGAGTCATGTTCCACTTTGGAAGTCCAGAACCAGAAGGTCTGTGCCAGGAGCACCAAAAAGCCTTGGCAGCAGCAACAGACATGTAAAACAAAGAAGGTGCAGTGTTGGGACCAGCAAGGTCCAACTGACTCACCAAATGCAGCAGAGTCAGCACAGACCCTGTGCAAGCAAGGGAGCTCACTTAAGCCAAAGAAGACTCTCAAGAGGACCCACAGGCCAAGGGGACAGGAGTGGCAAGAGGACCTCGAGTAGCTCACCAAGGATGCAGGCCCACGGTGCAGAGGATGTGGTGAGGACGAAGATCTTGGTATCAAGAGATGCTGGAGGCTGGAGCTTCTTGTATTCCGAAGATCTCTGGAGGACAGAATCAACAAGTCTTGGCAACTACAAGTTGACACGGTGCACAGGGGTTCTGTTCCAGCAGTTCTGAAGAGGGATACTGGCCTCAAACTTGCTGGGAATACAGTGCGGGCCTTGCAGGAGTTGCAGAACCACCACCTATGTTGCTGAGCCTTTCAGAATTTCTGGGATCTCAGGAGTAGCAGACTGGTCAGTTTCGCTGCAGGGCCTGCAAATGCAGGGGAGTGACTCCTTCATTCAAAAGGGGATTACTTCGGCTGTCTTTGATGCTCACAGACCTGGAGAAGAACCTGGATGAAGCACAGGCATAGATGATGCGAAAGACTGGCAGGACGACAAGACCAGGAGCAGTAGGAGTTTTCCATGTTGCAGTGTCAATTCCAGGCGAAGTCTAACAAAGTCCAAGGTTCCCAGACGGTTGAAGTGGAAGTGATTTCGGATCTGAATCTTGTCCCATGATGAATCTGAAGAGCCACCCACAGGTAAACCCTTAAGTACCCAACGTCAAGGGTTGTGATGACTCAGGAGTCCCTTCAAGAGGAGGGGTTGGACATGGGGGAATATACTCCCATGCCCTTTGTCCAGTTTTATGACAGAGTGGGAGCCAATGGCTCCCTGAACTGGTTTCTACTGGAGTATGCAAGGAAGGCATCAAATGGGTCCTTCAAAGCAGTCTGGTGGCACTGGCAAGCACCCGCCCCCCAGTCCAATACACTACGTCAGGTCTGGGAGGTGGTCACACCTCCCTGTGACAGGAAACCTATTGTTTTACCTTTCCCTGCTCAAGCCTGGCTCCGCAGCAGGAGGGCAGAATCATGTCTGTGGTCGGCAGCAGCGCTAGCTTGCTGTTAGACCCTGGAAGGCTGGTAACACCGAATACAGGGGGGCTCCCTAGGGGAGCCCCCCAGTACATGGGATCCTACATTCAATATTGGAATTTGTGTTGGGGGTAGGATTCCAACATGTTTGATATTAAACATGACTGGTTTCATTGCAGGCAGTATATAGTTAGACATCTCGTAATTAACTTGATATCCACTATATTTATATAAAGGCTGACCGCACTTGCAAACCCTGGAGAATTGACTCCTTGGTTTGTCTGGAGTGTCCAGCTCATGCAAGGCATCCTCACGCTTATAACCAAGCAACCTGCCTTCTGGATTGAAATGCCTACCTTAGGGGTGACTTATAGGTTTTAAGTGCAGTGACATCAGATATAAGGAAACTTTTATCTGTTGTGAGTGGTGGTTTCACCAGTTCACACAAGCTGCAATGGCAGGCCTGCAGTCACAGTTTGAGTGGTCTCTCATGTGTGGCATATTATATGCTGCAGCCGATGGGAGACTCCTAGATGTACTTCAGTACTATATACCAGGGACTTAGAAAGGTACACCAGTAGCCAATAAGGAAGGTATCAAAGTACTTACCATAGTCAAATTTAGGGCGAGAGCACAGGGACTGGAGTCCTGATTAGCAGGATCCCAGTCAGACTAGTCAGAAAACAAAATGACACCAGCAAAAAACGTGGGGGTTACCATAAAAGCAGATCCTACTTTCCTACACTACTAATGGGCCTGTAGCACTTGTTGTGCCACCCACTTAAGTACACTTTCTAAACCTGCCTCAGGCCTGCAATTGTAGCAGTTGTGTTGAGTTTAAAATTGAAAAAATAGAAAGTCCCTAAACACAGAGAGTACAAATTCTCAAGCTAACAGAAAAAAAGATATTTGTGCCATACTGTTAAATAACCCACTGTATAATCTAAACAGATCAGAAAAAACAAATTGTTGGCTTATTATACCAAGGTATATTTTTTCATTTTATTAAATACAATACACATAAAAAATAAATTTTACTCAGGAGTAGTCATATACATTAAAAAGATTACAGGTTAAAATCAACTAGTAAATTTCATGACATAAAAAAACATTACATTATGCAGGTTACAATATTCGAGAAAGGTAGTTGTCGACGCAGCGTTTCGGTATTTAAAAAAAAGATCATACACCTTCTTCAGGACAGTTTCCAAACAGTAGAAAACACATAATTACTTATATAACCAGTTTACATTCTTTTAGCAAACAATACACAGAGCTTTTACACAAGTGGTCAGTAGGCAGATTCTAAATCAATTATCTTGTATACCATTTAGATTTCTCAATGTAATTCATGATTATCGTCTGAAAAACCTAAATCGTTTTGTACAGTCTACCAGTAAATATAAAAAATATATAAATAAAACATATATATATATATATATATATATATATATATATATATATATATAAATGTTTTATTTATATATATATATATATATTTATATATATATATATATATACAATGTAAATAGGGGACTACCAATCACCCTATAGCTTGTCATAGTTGCTAAATCAACATTATGGAGTAATCTATAGTCTGTCTACTCACTCTCTGGACTTTGACTGTAATAGTGAAAAGTCACTTATCGTGTTGGCGATTGTTACGATGTATACGCCACTCAGGGATAACCTATACATTTTAATTGTCAATTCCCTGCGGTATTATCCACACAGATTACATACCTCAAAAATTGGACACTTTAGGAGATGTTCTTAGAAAAGACTGGAAAGGTAGATTTGGTGATGAGCCCTTCGTTGGATGTGTGCTAGAATCTGCTACTCACACCCAGTGGTTCTGGTCATACTAAAACACAGAGGTGTACACTTATTACAGTTCTATGTTTTAAAATACAATATACTCAATATCGATAAGATACGAGTAAAATTCTACCTCAGATTGTAGTTATAATTTCTAAATTCATCCAGGGGAGCCACGATCTTTATGGGTAGATTCAGGATAAAATCTAAAAAGGTAATAATAAAACTAAAGTTGTGGCTTTTACGTTTTTATTCATAGCTACAGTTGTAGATTTGTGAC
This sequence comes from Lissotriton vulgaris, assembly GCF_964263255.1. Taxonomy (NCBI): domain Eukaryota; kingdom Metazoa; phylum Chordata; class Amphibia; order Caudata; family Salamandridae; genus Lissotriton; species Lissotriton vulgaris. The sequence continues at coordinate 683,243,423 of NC_141697.1, forward strand.
TAACAGTCTCAGAAAATTACTTACCAATTATAAATCAAACAATGGTTTCTGTCGCCCCAGCCTTTATTGAAATACTGCTTATTTCGCCGGCATATGGTACTATTGATTGTACTCTTAAAATATGATTGGTAATTAATATCCAATCTGCAACAAAAGCAACAAGATTGTGCTTAAAATCTATTTAAAAGCTGCATTATCATTTAATATCTCTAGTTTATCTTCAGCGTTTCATTATTGCCCATTATACAAAATGCTCAATTTGTTTGGGGTATTATTTATATTTTTCGCTAATAACCCCAATTGCAGTGAGCTAATATCATTCGCTCTACTTCGTACAGATTCATCAAGTCAGAGGCATACCACTGTTCTACATTCACTGTGTGGGTAGGTCGTGTTTATAAATCAAATATATAGTCCGTGACCACCCAATCTCGTTTTACATATGAGTAGTATTAATTAAGGGGCCACAAATACTCGGTATTAGCCTTGACATTTGTTGAAGACAAACTAGCTCGACATAGCTGTACCCGATAAGGTTATTATTGCGGGTCATATAGGGGTGACATGTTATGGCGGTTGTTGGGTCTTAATTCCAAGTCACTCGAACAATTTGCCATCGCTCTTTTATTCTCGCCTCCTATTGTGCAGCAGTGCACAAGCTTACCTTGATTTAAAATGACGGCCTCCCTTCTCCCTCTGGCGTGAAATTGGCATTGCGCCAGTTCCTGTATTTTGAGCGTTTAAATAGAACCCGATCACCTATTGGACTAAGTTCTGCTCACATGACCAATCAGGTGACCGGAATACTAGCCAATCAGGTTAATGTTCAAAGACATACCGCATGAATGACCGGTTAAAAGTTACACTTTCTTTTCTTCAACTCAAACAAAATGTATCAGTTTATGCATTCCCTGTCACTAGTACAATGTGCTATTATGTGCAATTTTTGTCATCGTATTGGGACATTTAAGGTCTAGTATTAAACCAATTGGGCTACGGGAGCATGGTCAATAGGACCGATTCTAATGTGCATGACACTGCCTACAAACCACAAAATACATGAATCGACCAGTGTCAAAGATCCACAATCATTCACGAGTATCACAAACATTTATATTATACTGGTTTTTTAAAAAAAAACATGCAGCCTTAGAAAATAAGAGGAATCATGGGGAAAGAAATACAGAGTCCTAGTATTTTCCATGGGGATGGTATCCATAAGATGTTAATACTTCAAAAAAATCTATCGCCAACTATACGCATAAGATAGCTTTCTCTTCTCGCAGTGGGGTCATAGTTAAAGAAATATCACCTAAGTGAAAACAGTAGGGTCAAAATTGAAGGTTACAGAATTAGATGGTTAATCAATTTGTTCCCAATCCTCTTTGCTGTTGAGGCCGTTTCGAACTGTATTAAGGCGTGACATATAATATTAATCTCGTTTTTTTCTTTTAATATTAATATCACCGCCCCGGCTATTCATTTCAATGACCTCCAGTCTACACCAAGTGACATCATCACTCGTGTGTCCTGCCTCTTTCCAGTGTTCAGTAAGGGGAGCACCTTTCTTGTGATTTCTAATTGCAGATCTATGTTCGTTCATCCTTACACGCCTTCCATTCCTGGGGAGTCCTCGGCTGAGGCTCCTGTTTTCGAACATCCCTGAGGTCAGCCGTTTGCCTAGCGGCTTCTTCTGTTTATTTCCTGTTGTGTGGATTACCGGGTGATCATCGGTGATCGGGGAACTTCCCTCCTATGCTCTGGTGAAAGACTGGCTTCCTGATTCACGGAGAATTTGTTCGTGTCACTTGTTATTCCTTTTGCCTAAGTTCACATCGGAAAAGGGGACTTTTGGATTTACCTGCAGGTGACTCTGATTGCCAAGAAGTGCCTTATTTACGTTGGGAGTATTGTCAAACTAAAGACGTATTCAGTTTTTTAAGGCTTCAGAATATATATTTACGTAAGGATCCAGAACTATTTGTGTGACTCTTTTCATGCAGTATCGTGTGTATGTCTGGTGAAGTAACCAGGCGTTACATATCCAGTGTATTAGACAATAACTATTGTCTTCATTTCTTTATTTTGTGCAACAGGGGCTTATGAGCTTCGCCTGGCTGGCTACCTACCATACTGACCCCTGTTGAAGCCATATTAGACAATTATGTTGGTATGTGAATTAATACTGTTGTGATTAGTGCACTAAAACACCTCAGAGGAAAAACTGACCACAGGGTTTTTGTGTTTTAGATTGAGCTACAAGTTCAACTTTTCTGATTGCCAGGCAAAGCCATCCATTTATTCCTTTCCAGGTATACCGCCTTCACTTCACACTAGGGTGGGGGTAAAGGGTTACGTAGCAGTGAGTTGTACTTATAGTCTGTGCTTGTCTCATGGTGCCTTGTTCTCGTTTCAGCTTCCCCTCCCAGCTGCTCCCTTCCTTCCCCTCCTGAAAATCCCTCGCTCGATCATTCCTGTGTGTCTGTTCACATTCAGACCCAGGGGCTGTCGAGAGGTGGACCCCATAGAGCATCGTGAGATCCTGAGGACCTTTGGACCTGACAAGAATAATATACATTTTTGTATACTCGGGAATGATCGTGGACCGTTGACACTGGTTGATTCATGTATTTTGTGGTTTGTAGGCAGTGTTATGCACATTAGAATCTGTCCTATTGACCATGCTCCTGTAGCCCAATTGCTTTAATACTAGACCTTAAATGTCCCAATACGATAAAAATATTGCACATAAAAGCACATTGTACTAGTGACAGAGAATGCATAAACTGATAAAGATTTTTGTAGTTGAAGAAAAGAAAGTATAACTTTTAACCAGTAATTCTTCCGGTATGTCTTTGAAGATTAACCTGATTGGCTATTATTCCAGTCACCTGATTGGTCATGTGAGCGGAACTTAGTCAAATATTATATGTCACTCCTTAATACATTTAGAAATGGCCTCAACAGCAAAGAGGATTGGGAAAGAATTGTTTAACCATCTAATTCTGTAACCTTCAATTTTGACCCTACTGTTTTCACTTAGGTGATATTTCTTTAACTATGACCCAGCTGCGATAAGAGAAAGCTATCTTATGCGTACAGTTGGCAATAGACTTTTTTGAAGTATTAACATCTTATGGATACTATCCCCGTGGAAAATACTAGATCTGTATTTAAATAGATTTTAACCACAATATTTTTGCTTTTGTTGCATATTAGATATTAATTACCAATCATATTTTAAGAGTACAATCAATAGTACCATATGCCGTCGAAATAAGCAGTATTTCAATAAAGGCTGCAGCGACAGAAACCATTGTTTGATTTATAATTGGTAAGTAATTTTCTGAGAATGTTAGTCACAAATCTACAACTGTAGCTATAAATAAAAACGTAAAAGCCATGACTTTAGTTTTATTACTACCTTTTTAGATTTTATCCTGAATTTACCCATAAAGATCGGTGGCTCCCCTGGATCAATAGAGAGATTATTTCTACAATCAGAGGTAGAATTGTACTCGTATCTTATCGATATTGAGTATATTGTATTTTAAAACATAGAACTGTAATAAGTGTGTACACCTCTGTGTTTTAGTATGACCAGAACCACTGGATGTGAGTAGCAGATTCTAGCACATATCAAACGAAGGGCTCGTCACCAAATCTACCCTTCCAGTCTTTTCTAAGAGCATCTCCTAAAGTGTCCACTTTTTGAGGTTTATACTTTTTGTGGATAATACCGCAGGGAATTGACAATTAAAATGTATAGGTAATCCCTGAGTAGCGTATACATCATAACAATCGCCAACACAATAAGTGACTTTTCACTATTTCAGTCAAAGTCCAGAGATTGAGTAGACAGACTATAGATTACTCCATAATGTTGATTTAGCAACTATGACAAGCTACAGGGTGATTGGGAGCCCCCTCTTTACATTGTATATATATATATATGTTTTATTGATTTTTTTATATTTACTTGTAGACTGTACAAAATGATTTAGGTTTTTCAGACGATAATCATGAATTATATTGAGAAATCTAAATGGTATACAAGCTAATTGATTTAGAATCTGCCTACTGACCACTTGTGTAAAAACTCTGTCTATTGTTTGCTAAAAGAATGTAAACTGGTTATATAAGTAATTCTGTTTTTTCTACTGTTTAGAAACTGTCCTGAAGAAGGTGTATGAATTTTTAAAAAAATACCGAAATGCTCTGTCGACAACTACCTTTCTCGAATATTGTAACCTGTATAATGTAATGTTTTTTTATGTCATGAAATTTACTAGTTGATTTTAACCTGTTATCTTTTTAATGTATATGACTACTGTTGAGTAAAATTTATTATTGATGTGTATTGTATTTAATAAAATGAAAAAATATACCTTGGTATAATAAGCAAACAATTAGTGTTTTCTGATCTGTTTAGATTATACAGTGGGTTATTTACCGTATGGCACAAATATCTTTTTTTCTGTTAGCTTGAGAATTTATGCTCCATGTGTTTAGGGACTTTCTATTTTTTCAGCTTACTTACCCCTTGTCCCTGATCGTATTCTTTAGGGGCCCTCTCTCTTCGTTTTTGGTTGAGTTTAAAATTGCCATTTCGACCTGTCAAAATAAATCTTTTTTCAGGCCTAAACCTTATTTTTTACTATGCATAAGTCACCACGAGGATAGGGCCTAAACAGCGCATAGGCATGCTGCTTTTTATTTAAAGAGGTGGAGATGTACTTTTAATTTTGACATGTTCTGGTGGAGAAAAATACTCAAAATAAATGTTCAGTACTGCAAAGCCTACTTCTCCCTTAGGAAAACATTGAGTTACCATTTTACATGAATTAAATTGTAACTGTTGGTTTGAAGTAGGTGGTGTCTGAGGAAATGTATCTTAAATCCCTCTTTAATGGTAAAGTCAGATTTTAAATCACTTTTCTAAAAATGCAACTTTTAGAAAGTTGTCATGTTCTTGCTCTAATCTTTTGGTGTCTGCAGCCTGTTACTGGTAGTAAAAGAAGCCATGCGTGGACAGTCATGGACTCTTGAAAACAACCCTGCCCTTAAAAACACCCCGCCCGAACTAGACAATGTGGGTTGATTCTGTTTACCTGAACAAGCTTATTCTTTTAATTGTTAGTGATCCTTTTAAATCATTTGTGATATGTATTTTATGGTTTTAATTATCCGAAATGAACCTGCCTTGACATGAGCCTGTTACTGGGTTACCTGACTAGCTGTAGTTCTCAGTTGGTCTTTGTGTTTTCTGTGTCTTCAGACAGACTAGGACTAGGACAGGGAGGCCGTAAATTCCAGACACCTCTGTAAGGGGAGAACTACAGACATTGCTTCCACTTTAATGTGGGCACCAGGTATGAAAAGGGGACTCTCAGACCCACTCTTCAGTACACTCCTGAATCTATGGCTACTTTAGAAGAAGGACTGCCCTGATGTTAAAGGACTATCCTGTAGCTTCAGGCCAGCCCTGATGTCTGAAAAGGAAGACGTGACAGAAGGCTGAAGTGACTCTAAGGGTCAGCTTACTGACATCCTGTTCTGACCTACATGGACACAAAAAGCTCCAGAGCCTCTCTGCCATTATCCAGCAGACCTGCTGTACTGGACCTGCCTCGACCTACAACTGGGCCTGCCTGAGCCCTGCTAGCCCCTGCTGGAGTGAGTTCCTGACCCCCAAGAGGCGCCTCTCAGGTTCTGGACCTTTGAGTGGCATCCGTTGCGCTCCTCCTAAAAGAAAAGGAGAAATCCTGAAGTTTCCTGCTCTATGCGTTAAGATCTTGCTACCCTCACTGACCACCAATGAGAAGCTTTAGTAAAATCAACTCTTTGCGCTACAGGAACCACCAGCAATAGGTGGCAAAGCGAGGTCAGTGCTGGGATTTTACAGCATTGACGGCATGTGAAGACCGCCAATGCAAAGCTCCAGAAATGAAGGTACACGACACTCAACAGGATCTTGCACTACAGTGACAACCATCTACACGAACGGCCTGCTCTTTTCCCAACAGCGACGAGCACCCGCTATGCTCTCCCTGCTCCTTGCGGCCTCATCTATCATGGACAGCACTCCTTTCCTGAAATATAGATGGTAACTTTTTCAGCAGGACTAACCTGGTCCCTGCATCTGGCCCACGCTCTATTCCAGTTGACCTGAGCTTGTGACTTTCACCCGATCTTACATGACTAGATAACCATGAGTGGCGCTTTGTGCTTTTAGGTGCTATAAGAATATAACACTTATTATATTTTACCCTATTTTTCTAAATCGGTGTGTGATTTTTCTTGTGTTGTGTTTTCACTTTATTGCTATTTGTGTTTTCTATGAATACTTTATACATTGCCTCTTAGTTATTATTAAATTATTATTAAATTACACTTGTATAGCGCTATCTACCCGGAGGCCTCGTAGCGCTCATGACTGACACTTTATTAGCGCGGGGGCAGGGCAGATCAGCGTGCTTTTGCATACAAGTGTGTTTTTAGGGTTTTCCTGAAGGAAAGATGGTTATTGGTTTCCCGAAGGGATAAGGGGAGGGCGTTCCAGAGCCTGGCCGCGGTATGTGAAAAGGAGCGACCACCCCATTGAGCCTTCTTGACTCTGACGGAGGTGGCCAGCTGAAGGGAACCAGAGCGGAGGGAACGCACAGGAACGTAGGGGGTGACCAAGGTCTGCAGAATTGCGGGACCAGTGTGATGGAAGGCCTTGTGTAAAATACACATAGCCTTGAACTGCACTCTCGCCGCAATAGGGAGCCAACGGAGTTCTCTCAAGGCATTCCTAGCTGACTGTCGGCGAGGAAGATTGTAGAGAAGGCGGGCCACACTGTTTTGGGTGACTTGGAGCTTTTGGATGACAAAGGAAGGGGCTCCCATAAAAAGAGCGTTCCCATAGTCCAGGCGTGATAGTATCAGGGCCTGGACCAGGATCCTCCTGGCCTGAAAAGGAAGCAGGGGGAGCACCTTCCGCAGCATCCTCATCAACCCAAAACAGGTGGCTGCAATCTTAGTGGCTTGTACTGAGAAGTTCAAGGCTGGGTCGAACCAGATCCCTAGGCTCTTTATCTGGGGCTTGGGAGTGGGGGGCTCACCCAGACATGGTGGCCAGATGGATGCAAAAGCGGAGGGGGAAGAATTCCCCAACAGAATGAAATCCGTTTTCTCCCCATTAAGTTTTAAACAGGAGGAATGCATCCATCTGGCGACCGCCTCCAGACAGGGACCTAAGGTGTGGGACGAACCCTCCGCGTGGTCTAAAGAGACCACCAGTTGGGTATCGTCCGCGTAGGTGACAATACGCACACCGAAGGGTTGGACTATCCTGTCTAGAGGCTCCATATAAACATTAAACAGGGTGGGGCTCAGGGAGGAGCCCTGAGGAACCCCACACCTGAGAGAATGTTTAGGGGACACTGCCTCACCCTCAAAGACCTGGAAAAACCGGTCGGTCAAGAAGGACGTCAGCCATTCCAGGGCCGCGCCCGACACGCCCATGTCCGTCAGTCGTTGCAACAACGTGACATGGTTAACCGTGTCGAACGCGGCACTCAGGTCCAATAGGATAATGGCGACTTTCCCACCCTGATCCAGCACAGCTCTTGCTTCTTTCGTGACCGCTAGAAGAGCAGTTTCTGTCCCATGTCGCGGACGAAACCCTGTCTGAGAGGCACGCAGGAGACTGTTTGACTCCAGATAGTTCGTTAAGGTGTTGTTTACGTGCCTCTCAAGCAGTTTGCTCAACCAGGGGAGCAGGGAGATGGGGCGATAGTTTGCCATGTTACTTTGGTCAAGATTGGGCTTTTTCAGCAGTGCTCTTACCATTGCGCACTTCCATGGCGGGGGAACGGATTTGGAGGAGATGGAGGTGTTAAGAACATCCAATATGATGGGGCGGATCATATCCATCGCCAGTTTGAGAGTGTGTGGGGGTGCTGGATCATTGGGAGATCCAGAGGTGACTTTAGCAGTCAGTTTATCTAGTGCCGAAGCATCCAAGGGTGGGATTGTGTCTAGCCTACAAGAAGCTAAGGCATCGGAGGTTGGGGGGGTGTAGGGTTCCAGCTCGTTATTTGTGTCCTCAAATGAGGAGTAAATTGTAAAAATCTTTTGAGAGAAAAAGTTAGCCAAATCGTTGCAGCGGTTTTGAGCACCCTCAGTATCGGGGCATTCGGCTGGGGGGGAAACGAGGGATTTCACAATTTTAAAAATTTCCCTAGGGGCATTGGCGGCTGCTTGAATTCTGCTGTCGTAGAAGGAGGTTTGTGCTAGTTTTATCTCCTGTTTGTAGAGCCTAATATTGGCTCTATATTCATCCTTCTTAGTTTGGGAGTAGTCCTGTCTCCAGGCTCTCTCCTGCTTACGACAGGCTAATTTCATACTCTTAAGTGCGGGGGTATACCATGGAGCAGCTTTTGTTTTTTTTGTAAGATTATTGTTTTGAACAGGAAGAACCATATCAAGTGTAGAGGTGATCCAGCCGTCGAAATTGTTGGCTGCTATGTTGGCATGCATCACCTTCCCGGGGGGGTCTCTAGCCAAAGCAGCTTCCCATGCAGGGAGGGAGAGAGAGGACCATTTCCTAGCTTGGTGTTTGGCGAGACAGTGAGCAGAGGGGAGGGTATTTGTGCGCCAGATGAAAGGTATCACAAAATGATCCGTCCAAGGTAAAGGGATGGGGGGCTCCACTGTAATGTCGTTGATATTACTAAAGACAGTGTCGAGAAGATGACCTCTATTGTGCGTTACATGGAATCCCTTTTGATAGAGGTCCAATGCTTGAAGATTAGCACGAAGCGAGTTAGCAGCAGTATCGAGAGGATCATCGAGGTGCAAGTTGAGATCCCCCAACAGGGTGAAATTAGGTGAAGATAAGACGACACTGGCAGCCAACTCAGTAATCTTAGTAATAAAATCACTAAGGGCGCCGGGAGGGCGGTAGATCAGAATGCCAGAAAAGGTGGTAGTGGGGGAGAGTTCTAGCGAAAATTGAAGACTTTCGCAGGTCGATGAGGTAAATGGGGTGATTCGGCACTTATAATTGTTCCGATAAACAATAGTCAGTCCACCGCCTCTCCCAATTTGGCGGTCCAATCTCTTAAGAGTAAATCCTAGTGGGATGGCTCCGACAACGGCCGGGTCGTTGTCTGCCTGAAGCCAGGTTTCTGTTAGGAAAAGGGCGTGGGGATTGAGCTCCTCGATCAGTAGACGTAATTCGGTGTGGTGTTTATTAAAAGACCTACAGTTTAGTAGGAACATTCTCCACTCCTGAACAGAAAATGGGCGTCGGTTGACGCGAATTGAGGGACTCCAATTACAGTTTTTACAAATAAAATCAGAAAGAGTAGGCAGAACCAGGTGATCACAAGCCGGACTAGTAGCGTAACGTAGGGCATGGAGTGTGGAGCAGTCATAAACCATTGTGGGTGCAGCCACAGCCATGATAAGCAAATCTTACCGCAGGTAGCAGGAAGCGTCTGGACGCGGACTGGCGCAGACTGGCTTCTCTCTGGCGCCTCTCCGGCGCGTCTACGGCGCTACCACTGCGCGTCACCGCTGCGCGGTTGAGCGAGGGACTAAGTAGGTTAGGCGGAGTGGGAGACTAGCGCGTCAACCCACCAAGTATGGCCGCCTCCAATGGAGCAACCAGGAAGTAGTGCTGCTTGCCTCCCTCCACATCAAACAGCACTGGAAGCTGCGGTGGACCGGGGAGTGAGCGAGCACACAGCAAGTAATTAATTACACGATGCACAAAGTATTTAAAACGGTCTAAAAACAATTCTTAGCAGGAATACAAGAACACGCTTGTAGCAGTCCTACTTGCTACCAAGCGCCAGCGCGATAAATTTGTGAGTCAATTTCGAGCGCGCTTCAGGCCAGCCCTTTAGTAATCAGGGCGGAGTGGGAGACTAGCGCGTCAACCCACCAAGTATGGCCGCCTCCAATGGAGCAACCAGGAAGTAGTGCTGCTTGCCTCCCTCCACATCAAACAGCACTGGAAGCTGCGGTGGACCGGGGAGTGAGCGAGCACACAGCAAGTAATTAATTACACGATGCACAAAGTATTTAAAACGGTCTAAAAACAATTCTTAGCAGGAATACAAGAACACGCTTGTAGCAGTCCTACTTGCTACCAAGCGCCAGCGCGATAAATTTGTGAGTCAATTTCGAGCGCGCTTCAGGCCAGCCCTTTAGTAATCAGGGCGGAGTGGGAGACTAGCGCGTCAACCCACCAAGTATGGCCGCCTCCAATGGAGCAACCAGGAAGTAGTGCTGCTTGCCTCCCTCCACATCAAACAGCACTGGAAGCTGCGGTGGACCGGGGAGTGAGCGAGCACACAGCAAGTAATTAATTACACGATGCACAAAGTATTTAAAACGGTCTAAAAACAATTCTTAGCAGGAATACAAGAACACGCTTGTAGCAGTCCTACTTGCTACCAAGCGCCAGCGCGATAAATTTGTTAAGCCTGGCTGTTTTTGTAACAAGCTACCAGAGAGTCAAGCAGACTTTAGTGACTGCTTGAGGTTCACCTGACAAGGAATGTGGCTTTTGCATGAGAAGGGCTTACACTCCTGAAAGGAAGATGTGAAGAAATCAGGAAAGATGACCTTTCTTTATTGAAGCTTGTTAACATCCAAGGTAAACGTCCGGTCAGAGCAGACAGCAATACCAACTGCTGTCCTGACCGTTCCACATGCCACCATTGAAACATGGAACATGTAGTCATGGTGGCATGGGAAAGAATTCAAGGTATACAGAACCCAACACATCTCTTGCCTTACAACAATGAGAAAAGAAAAGTTATGCAGAATACACACAGTTGAAAAATAAACCAAAATAAACAAAAACAAAAAACATATACATGAACTTCAACCAGGATCATGACTAAAAATGCATCAAGATTTAACATAATACTTGAACCAAACAGGAGGTCTCCTTTCTCATGCAGAAGCATTAGAACTAGGCTCACTTTGAATGATGGAGCTGGTCACACTTTGAGAAGTCATGCATCATTCAGTTTAACAGATCTTCCTCTCAAAACAATGATTTGCATAGGACAAGAACATTTAGAATGACCTTAGGCAACAAAACCAGGAAGTCTCAATTTAACCCAATCCCCTTCTTTGAAAACCACTTGTTTTCTTCCTTAAATTGGTTCATTAGTAACATACTTGCTCTGAGCTTTGTCACTACTGTGTTTCACTAATTCAGGTTTCACATTAGAAACACTTAAATCCCGCATCCAGGGTCTAACCAATTTAGTGGATACTAACCTGCCTTTTAATAATGTAAAAGGAGATTCTTTAGTGACGGCATTGGGAGTGGTACGTAAAACCCACAGCAAATGTACTGGTTCCTTTTTCCAGTTTATACCATTGGCCATGGACAATTGAATGTTATCTTTTATGACCCTGTTACAGCGCTCCACTAAACCATTGCTGCGGAATGATATAAGGAAGTAGTGATGTGTTTGATGCCCCAATGACACAAAAACTCTTGAAACTCTTTAGACATGAACTGCACCCCATTGTCAGTGACAAGTTCAATTGGAGCACCTTCCCTCAAAAATAAAGAATGGAGAAAATCCATAACCTCTTCAGTATTGGCCAATCTCAAAAAATAATCCACCACCACCAAACCATACCTGCCCCGTTCATCTAAAACAAACATTGGTCCTATGATGTCTAAAGCTAATTTGACCCATGGTTTGTCAGGAACCGGAACAGCCTGGATTGGACTGGAAAACGTGATTTGGGTCTTATCACTGACAGAGCATGAAATGCAGTCTCTCACAAAATGTTAAATTGAATGATCCATTCCAGGCCACCAAAAAACTTCTCAAAGTCTTCTCTTCATGGCCCTCATAGATGCTCCTTGGAGTGTAAGCCGCGCTTTACAAAAACTATATCATATCATATCATATATGGCCTTTATGGGCAAGAATCAAAACCTTGTTCTGCAAAGAAACAGGCACTAACAGTAAATCCATTCTCTTCAAAAAACCTGCATGCATATTTAACTCAGGAAAAACATGTTTAAATGAACTCACATTACCATCCTTTGGTATCCAACCCTTACCTAACATGCCAACAACTTCTTGAATCAATTCATCCTGCTGAACTGCAAACTTCCACTCTTCCTCTAAAATACAATTAAAACCAGAACCATCAAAGAGGCCACAATAAATAATTCATCCTCCAACTGTTCACCTGATTGTTCATTCAAAAGAGGCACTCTGGATAAACAATCCGCAAAACTGTTTTTAACTCCAGGAATATACTCCCAATGAAAATGAAATTCAATCAATCTGTAATGCCACTTGGCAATGCGACGAGTAGCATTACTAGCACCTTTAGCAGAGAACAAATTAACCAAAGGCTTGTGGTCCATACGAATGATAAACTCTGAAGCCCATAAACATTGTCTAAAGTAATCCACATCCCACCAACAAGCCAACGCTTCACACTCTACAACAGAGTAAGTGGACTCAGCACCTCTTAAAGCATGTGAGGCAAAAGCCACTTCTTCCCCCTTCCCCTCTCTTTTTTGAAGAAGAACAGCACCCAAACCTTACTGGCTGGCATCTGTGACTACAATAAACTGATTGTGTGTGTCAAAAGGTTGTAGAGGGATGGCATTACACAATTCTAATTTTATCAACTGGAATTCCTTCTCTAGATCAGATGATCATAGGATATGTTGATTCTTTGTCATAAGCAATCTCATGTTATGTGTCTTAATACTGCAGTTGGGGATAAACTTGGCTTAAAACTCTAACATGCCAAAAAAAGATCAAAGTTGGTCCTTGTTATATGGAGTAGGGAAGCCCTTTATTGCATTACCAAATGTTCCTTAGGTTCAACTCACTTGGCAGACAATTTGTAACCCAGGTAGTTCACCTAATCCACAGCAAATTTACATTTCTCTGCTCCTAAAGTTGCACTTTGGTTAGTTAGAATCGATAAAACCATGGCCAAAGTTTTGTCATAGATTCCATACTTTTACCATAAACCAATATATCTTGAAAACATTTGACATTGGGAACCTTAGAAAACAATGCCTCCATGACTCTTTGAAATGCAGCCGAAGCTGACACAAGACCAAGATGCATTCTTTTGAATCTGTAGGCGCCAGAAGGAGTGACAAAAGATGTAAAATGACGACAATCTTTTTTTTTTTTTTTTTTTTTTCCTTTTTTTTTAGAAAATGAAATAAAGGGGGGAAATAAACAGGATAAAGACCATAAAAATACAAAAAAAGAAGAAAAGAGTCTTTCTTTCACTGTACTGGGTTTATCCTACTATTTTTCCACCCCGTAATAGGTTGCCATATTCTATTACCTAAAACCTTAGCCCTCCTTCCTTTTCTTTCATAGATTGCTTTTTCTAGGTTGTATATTGACAGAAGACTTGCAATCCATTCCTGGAATGGGGGGGGAGCTTTATTCAGCCAGTTTCTTGCTACACATAAACGATAGACTGCGAGTGAAACAAAAATAAACTCTACTGGCATATCTTCTGCCGTGCAACCCACCCCTAGTATAACTAATTTATCAGTAAGTTGGATCTTAAGGCTGAGTGATTTATCAAAAAAGTCCTCTATGGCTTTTTTCAAGGTAAACAATTGTGGGCATTGCGAAAACATGTGTATGATATCTGCTTCATTTGAATTGCAGCGAGGGCATGTTATACCTGCCGTGCCACCCCTTTGTGCTATTCTGGCCGGGGTATGATAGAGGGAAAATACCGTCTTAAAGTGCTGTGATTGAAGAGTCGCGGAGCATAGCACTGTTCTGCCCAAATCCAAAGACGTCTGGAAAGTTTCTAATCCTGACTCCAATTTTTCAGCCCATTTTTGTGCATACTTTGTCCTTTCATCTGTTTTATTTCCTTTCAGTTCTGCATAGAGTTGTCTAATTGTACACTTATTAGTTATTTCTAAATATTCCATCAATTTACAATGTCCCATTCCTGCCGGACCACCATGTTTTTGAGTTAAAAAGCTCCTAACCTGGAGATATTTGAAAAAGCTGTTATTTTCTAGCCCAAATTTACTTTTTAAGGTCGCAAACTGTAACATGTTCCCCTGATTATCCGTTAGGTTCCCTATTTTCCCTATCCCCTTATTATGCCAATCTCGCATAGTGCCATCCCTAAAAATCTCCTCCGGTAATGAACAATTTGTAAATAGCCGCGTATAGTTATTAAATCTACCCAATCCCAGTTTTTTCGACGCTCCTTGCCACACCCTGTAGGCTGCCTTCAAGGTCTTAAATCTTGTATGCTTGAAATAACTAAAATCTGTTGTATTTAGAAACCCATTTTCAGCCTCCTCCCCCAGCAGTGTGGTATAGACGTTGTAGGCATTATTTGATCCTGTCTCGATTTCTCCTGAGTTCTCTCTGCCTCCCCCACCTAGTAGCCCCCAGCAGTACTGTATTACAGCTGCCCAATAGTAGAGCCTGAAATCCGGCGCCCCCCAACCGTCTTTATCTCTGCCTACCGTTAAATGTCTATAAGCTCTCCTTGTTTTTCCTTTGGCCCAAATAAATTTATTCAGAATTGCTTCTAATTTATTAAACCATATATTTTCGAAAAATAATGGGATAGACCTAAAAAAAAAAAGTACCTTTGGAAAAGTAACCATTTTGATTACATTAATACGGCCCATTAAAGTCAGGTGTAAGTTATTCATTCTTTCTGTGTCAGTTTTTATTTTAAGCAATAGCGGGTTCATATTTATTTCAACTAGTCTGTCTAAGTCAGTTGTAATCTTGACGCCTAAATATGTCACTTCATTAGCTACTCTTATATCCTGAAAGTTCACCCAGTTATTTTGTATAATCTGCGTTTTCCCTTTATTCAGTGAATATCCTGCAATATTTCCAAAACGCACAGCTTCTTGTTCGATTTCTGAGATAGCCGAGCCAGGTTCTGGGGTAACCACTGCCACGTCATCTGCGTAGGCAAGTGTTTTATACTCCTGTGTGAGTAATTTAATTGGAAGAATGTTGGTATTCTCTTCCAGTCTACGCAGAAAAGGGTCTAGGTATAAGGCAAATAACAATGGCGAGGCCGGACAGCCCTGCCTTGTACCACGCCTTATACGTATGCCCTCAGTATAACCTCTGTTTACTCTTACTTTAGCTGTGGGCTCTAAATATAGCGCCTTTATGGCCTTTATATACCCTGCTCCTAACCCAAACCATTCCAAGACCTTCCACAGGTACCCCCAGGAGACCCTGTCAAAGGCCTTCTCTGCATCCAAGAAAATGGCCGAAGCAGGGTCTCCTGTGACACCTGCTGCGTCTAATATGGTAACCATCTGTCTGGTGTGTTGAGTGGTCCCTTTGCCAGGTATGAATCCGTGCTATGTTGCGACTACCATCCCCTCAATTACCCTACTTAGTCTTTGGGAGAGAGCCTTGGAGTAGATTTTCGCATCCGCATTCATAAGCGTTATTGGCCTATATGAGCCTGGATCTAAGTGTGATTTGTTTTTTTTCAGAATAACTATAATATTTGCACCAGCCCACGATTTTGGTACATTTTCCCCTCTCTGCGCATGTCTTAAAGTTTCCAACATATCAACCCCCAGGGTATCCCAAAAAACTCTATAAAATTCCGCCGGAATTTGATCGGGTCCCGCAGCCTTCCCTGACGGGAGTTTGATTACTGCCATATGGATCTCACCCAGCGTTAGAGTAGATTCCAATGTCTCCTTATCCTCCTCACCCAGTTCTTTATGGGGGATATCCATTAGGTAGTTCTCAATCTCATCCTCCACATCACCCAAGTCCTGATCATATAGCTCAGAATAAAATTCCCTGAACACCTCCCTCACATCTGCTGCCTTAGTCATCACATTTCCCCTTTTATCACGGATTTCTTTAATTTCTCCTGCTGCCATATCTTGTCTAATACGGACTGCTAACATATGTCCTACCCGTTCATTAAATTCATAACATTTCTCCCTTTTTGCCAAGTAGTTACTTGCCGCTTTATTTGCCAATTTTTCGCTAGTCTCTGCTCTCTTTAGTTCTATTTCCAATAAAATCTCTTCCAAAGGCCCCTGATTGATAACCGCCTGGATAAGCTGTTGTTCTAGCTCTGTTAAAACCTGTAGCCTATTTATTAATTCCAGCTTTTCTTTTTTACTCCTATGAAGAGTATATGCCAGTGTTTCCCCTCTTACCCCTGCTTTGAATGTGTCCCAGACCACTCCTACAGAGGCCGTACCTCTATTTATCTCCCAGAACTGCCTAATCCATATATTCATTCTGTTAACGTAGTCTTCTTCTTTAAGCAACCCTCTTTCAAAGGTCCAATTGTATTCTTTACCTACAGCATTAGAATTCTGAGGTATAGTCAGCACCAGTGGGTTATGATCTGAAAAAACCCTGGGCAGTTTTTCTATTTTTAAATTTGTTACTAAGGTGCTGGAGGCTAGGAAATAGTCTAATCTAGCAACAGCCTTATGGGGTGCCGAGTAAAAAGTACTACCCGTTCCCACGGGATTTTGTGCTAACCAGACATCGACCAGAGCATTATTGCCCATTAAATTAGTGATAGCTCTACGAGTTTTCTTCTTGCGGTCTCCCTTCATCCCCCCTCCCGGCCTACACAACCCTGATAGCCCATTAACATTGAGATCCCCACATAAGATTACTGGCTCTGCCCATAATGCCAGCTCGATATCAAGTAATTCAAATAGCTCAGGTTCATCCTCATTAGAGCCATAGACAGACACAATTGTATACCGTCCTCCAACAGTCTCCCCTTCAATCATCACCCATCTCCCTTCCTCATCCTCCTTCTTTTTCTTAACCACCATGATCCCCTTCTTTGCAACAATTGCCACCCCTTTCGTTTTTACATCCTGTTTTGTGTATGCTAACACTTCATACCCTAATTGATCAATAAGATATTTATCCTTTCCTCTCACATGTGTCTCCTGTAAGCATATAACGTCCAATTTCAGTAGTCTACACATAGCTGCAACTTTCTGTCTTTTCCCTCCATCGTTTAAACCGCAAATATTAATGGTTGCAACTCTTAACGCCATCTAAACTCATAGGGTAGTTCCGCAACTATCATCCTTAATCTATCTATTGTCATCTGTTTATATCCACATAACTTCTTTCCTTGTGCTGTGCATAACCTAGCTTCTACACCATCCCTTTCCCCCCCCCCACCCTCTCCCACCCCCTTGTCCCCCCTCCCCTTACAGGCCCCCCCCCTGCTACAGGCAAATAGGTCAATCATGACCTATGTGTGGCTACACGCTGCTGCAGCGTCGCCTCCCTCTCCTGATCAACCTACCCGCATATTCCTGTGCTTCAGTCTAACTTGAAATATACAGCCTATACTGGATCCGATTCCCTGCTTCTCTTTCCTTTCTGATTCTCCGTGATTTCTGCGAGATATTCGCCTGCTTTTACTTCTGAAAAGAACATTCTAACACGACCACCAGTGACAACTTTCAGCTTTGAGGGAAACATTAGGTACGCTTCAGAGCCTTGACGTTGAAATGGGGTGATTAGTTGCCTAAGTTTCCATCTTCTTTCGACGGTCGTGTGGCAAAAGTCTGGCCTCGTGAAAAATGTGATCCCATCAACTGATTTTTTTTTCTCTGGTCTGGCAGATTCCATAACTTCTTGCCTAGCCTAAAAATTTCCAAAGAAAACTAGCATTGCCCTAGGAAGGGTTTTCTGATTATTCTGACTGTTGTCTCTTGTTTTCTTCTGCGTCAGTGGGAATCTGTGCGCTCTTTGGATTTCTAGCTCCCACTGCCAGTGTGACTCTGGATATGCGCCTTTCAACAGTTTGACCATGAACCCTCTTGGATCATTCCCTTCCAGTCCTTCCTTTAGTCCCAGGAATCTTAGGTTGTTCCTTCACTGGCGATTCTCGAAATCCTCGAGCTTCCATTGTAGATCCTCTATCACTTTCCCTTGCTCCGCTTTAGACGCCTGCCAGTCTGTGACTTCGTCCTCCAACCTACCGGTTCTTTCCTCAACCTGAACCACTCTTTCTTCCACCTCCTCGTATTTTTTATTCATCTTCCTGATGCTTGCCTGTATTTTTTTAGTATCCTGCCTAGCTCTCCTGCTCTCCAGACGAGCTTCAATATGCATTTGTTTTAGCATGGCAAACATCCCATCCAGAGTCGCTTGTGGTGGTGCTTCGGCTGCATCTTGAGAGATATTTATAGAGTGATTATCGACGGTGTCACCTAGCTCTTGGTCCTGGTACATTTTGGAGGTACTGCCATAGTCCCATAGCAATTTCCTGTTTGTACTTGATGCGGCTCTATCAATGTCTCTATCTCTTCTTATCATAGTGCGCCTTTTTTTCCGCTGTGTATCTTTATTTCTCTGACCGCTAATATGGGACCCTTCAGATTCAGACTCAGAACCTAGTGAGAGATCAGTAGTGCTATCCTCTTCCTCTGAGCGCAGCCAGGAATCTGAGCCTTCAGTCCCAGTATAGAATTTTTCTGCCTCTGGGGAGCGTATTCTCCTTCCTTTACCACCTTTAATACCCCGACTTTCTACGCTTTTCATACTTCCCCAGGTGGATTGCACTAAGGTATTGCTGTCCCCAGGCGTAGGTGCGATATCTATTTCTAGCAGAGCTTCCAGCATTTGCTCATTATTGTTATTATTATTTATCAGTTCTCCTACCTCCTCCGGCTCTAGTGTGTCCGCGTCTGTAGCAGCGTCTGCCGCGGTGTCTGTTACAGCGTCTGTTACAGCGTCTGAATCTCCTGGAGCAGACACGGAAGCCTTCTCGCTGAGCGCGGCTCTTTCCTGCACGCACGCCTGAGACTCCGGTTGCTCGGCAACCACCGTGCTTGCGTCCTCGCGGTTACAGCGTTCAGCTTCCGTGTTCGTCTCAACGCCCGGGGCCAGACGACAATCTTTCTTGAGTGTAATCTGATGATAAGCGGAGGACATGTCTAAAGTAATACTTTTACATCTTTAAGAGAACTCAACATCTCTGTAATGTTGAACAGAGGATGTCTATCGTTTAGATCCCTCAAGTCTATGCACATTCTAAGAGCCCCATTACCTCTTCTTGCCAAAACTACAGGGAACAACCACTCTGAGCTTTCTATGGGCTCGATGATCCCTTGAGTGCAAAGAGATTCAAGTTCTCGAGATAATTCTTCCTTCATAGCTAAAGGTAAACATCTGGCTTTGTGCACCACGGGTTGAACTCCATGCTTCAAAATGATCTGATGAGAAAAACCTTTTATTTTCCCAATACCTTCACTAAAAACATGTGGAAAAGCTGCTCTCCAATCATGTGTCTCCACCGGTCAGAGCCGAAAGCAACACCAACTGCTGTCCTGACCGTTCCACATGCCACCATTCCAACATGGAACACGTAGTCATGGTGGCATGTGAAAGAATTAAAGGTATACACAACCCATCAACCCTCTCAACCAACAACCCAGTTTCTCAAAATAGAGTGCTGTGGTTCCCAATGCCCTGGCCAAGTCAGGGCCGCCTGCCCCCATCAGAGTTGGAGGGATGCTGGGCTGGACCATCTCCCTTGGCTTCTCTTTTTCATAACAATCTCTGGCAAATTTCTTCTGTTATGGGCAAAATAAATACCCTTCCCCTACCGGTGGATAGATTATGGTATAAGAAGCGTTCCACCACATCCTCAATTGATTCTTTTTATATGTACAGGGGGAGCTATTAATTATAAGACGGCAGAAACTGAGAAATGTCTTTTAAGTCCAACAAACGGTTTGTCTTCTGGTATTACTGGATCTTTATTTGCTAAGACCTCATTTAACGGGACAAGCTTGTAAGGAACCACTTCTGCTCCGAATCCATGTGTGGTTAATCATTTTTTGTGGTAGAAGGTGAGATTAACAGCAGGCATAACTCCCTATGCCTATTTCATCTGGTCACAATAGCATTTTATGTACACAGGGTGTTGCGAAGAAGATGCCGGCTCTTATCCTTCAAATTCAGGACCATATAAACATGATATTTTTATATCACAATTTTATGGCCTGTTGACTGATAAATGTTTAATTTACATTGTTACTACATTTGAGCCTTGTTTGTAATGCATAGGAGGACATTCAAAAATCATTTGAGACATTAAGATCTGCTAAGGGATCAGTCCCAGGCTTATCAAGGGCTTGCATTGCCCTTGTGTCATGCAAGGTGACGGAAGACAAAGCAAGCCCTTGAGTCAGATTTACTAAGCCATTGAGAGCCACCGTGTGTGGCTCTGCATGGTTTAGTAAATCCGGAGTAATGCAAGGCAGAGCAAGGTGCTGCCTTGCAATACTCTGCATTGGGGTGGTGTTCCATAGGTGGAGCTTGAGTGTTCCCATGTATCCACCTATGGTTTTTGGGGCATTCCTAGATTTATCAATTTTAGTTCACGTGGGAATGCGTCAAAATCGTTCGTTTTCCCAACAGAGGCATTATGAGGACAAATATGTTTATTCCTTCTTGTTGTTTTCTCTTTCTATGTGTGCTGCATTCAGATTTTTAATTTATTATCAGAGAGGAACTCGATTGATGATCACAATGCTCCAGGATGTATCCTAAAGTCGTAATCCCACTTTTTTCATAAGAGGCTGTTTTTATTTTCACTTCTAATGACCTTGCTAAGAACATTTTGATATCTTGTGTTAGTCCTATTGTTTATATTGATCATAAGCCTTTATTGCTATTCTTTTCTTTCGCTTAGCTTTCCCCTGAGTCTCATCACAACGCAAACATTGATTTGAGTATATTATAAGGTGGATGAGGATGAAATAGGATGGGATAACCCATCTTTCTCCTTAGTAAATTTATATGCATTAACTTCAGATTTATTTTTGATTATTTTGATTCTACTAATAACTCTATAATTTTGTTTCTTGATTCTTTTGATATTATTTGTGAAACTGTTAGAACTTTGATGAAGTTTAATCTTTGTCCTGCTACTTGGAGGCATTTCCTATGATTTCATAATGGATGTTCCCTAGCCAACTAGAATCTTCGATGGACTCTTAGCAGATTTCCTATGGACAAAGATGAAAAGTGCAATGTAAGCATCATTAAAACAATGTGGTTTCTATGAGAAAGAATTAACTCATGAAAAAAGCAAGGGATGACATTCTTGCTCCCAGTTCTAAAAGGGACAATGGCTGTTTCTGTAAAATTATAAATTCTTTGCAATTATACTTTAACTACCCGATTAGAAGAAACCATCTTTCCATATATAGGGGGTCAATCATTTTGGTAATATTTGTAGTGAGGTGGGTATGTCAAATGTCGTTTATAGTATCCCTGATGACTTACATGTGAGCCAGAATATGTTATTTTTGCATTTGGAGTTAAACATGGTGTTAGGACAGAAAGGTCATCCGCATAGTAATGGGCATGCACCCCTACCCTGGGTGCCCAATTGTACTGATGTTAGGATCCCAAATGCTAATTTCTGTTGTTATAGGCAAACACGGAACATACATGTGTAGCCATGATCTTACAGATTGTGGTCTTGTTGGACAGGGAGGGGCGCCCAAAGCGCTACCCACATATTGGTGTAAGGCTATTGCCTTCACCAGGAGTTAAGCAGCATGGGTGCTGGGTGGACGTGTACCATGTAGTGATCAGTAGTAGTGAACTCACACTTTTTAACCTGTGTCATTGGACTGAGGCCCACAGGCTCACTAATTTTTAAAGTCTGCAGATGTTTGCTTAACTCTCCCTTGGCATACATTAATTTGTTGGTAAGTGATGCGGAGGCCAGGAGTGGTGTTGCTGCACTTGGTACTGGGAACTGTACAATACAGGAATAATTCAGTTTTGAGCAGTGCGTGCATGGTGAGTGCATGTGTTGGGTGAATGTGTGTCTAGGAGTGTCATAGTACATGGAGGATGTAGTACTATGGAGTGCGTTCATGATAAATGCATGTGCTAAATGTATGCGTTCTAATGATTAGTACAGTGCATGAAGGATGCAGTGCATGCATTAAATGTATGTGCTGGATGTATGAGTGTCTTTGAGTGGTAGAGTATACGAAGGATACAGTGCAGTGCAGTGTATGTAGGTTGTAAACACACACTTGGTATATGTGTGCCTATTGATGGTACAATACATTTATGGCCCTGGGTTCCATTTTAGGATACCCAGGTCTGCATGGTGAAACATGGAGAAGAAGTAGAGATATCTCCCCAGACAGATTTTTGTGTTGTTCCATTCCTGTAAGCTGGATAGGACACACACTAGATAGGGAGATCTAGCCTTTCCTGTACACTTTAAAGGCGCTTTTTGATTCAGTGAGAGGTCACAAGGAAGATGCCTGGGCACATCTCATGAAGGAGATGGGGCTGATAAGAGCATCATAAAGAGTATGGTTGGGGCCCAGGGCTACCCTTTTGATGCACATTTCACCGTGGCTGACATTCTGGTGTGAAAGCTAGTCACTCCGATTACCTGTGTTGTGCGGCTGTCAGCTTTGCAGACACTCCTGCTGTGATAGACTGCTTTCAAGGGGAAGGAGAGAGAAGAGGAGTGGACACTTCAAAGGAAGCGGACCCCCAACATAAAACTTCAAATCTCCAGACTCTAAATCACATTATTTGAACATGGGTGGCCTTGGGTGTCACAGGAACTGGATGGACTAAGCACAGAGTGTTAGACTTCTTCAGCTTACCTTGATACAGCCATGGCCTGCAATTCTGCGGGGCCTCCTTGCACTGCCGGTATATGACACACCGCAAGCAGCACTTTTTAATGTAGCAGGCTTTAGCTTTCATCCCTATAAATTCCGGAGCAACCTATCTGACTTCTCCTGGAGTCTGCCTATGTGCGAAGCAAAGGGACAGCCGCTCTATGACCATATGACCTGGCACCATTAGAGTCATGAGCTCAGATGACTCTGTCACATCAGGTCACATGTAGTAAAATGATACACTGCACACTTTTAAGCAGTGCATGCACAGTGTATCTTTTTAAATTTTCACCTCATTACACTTTCTCCTTGATGCTGCTGTGCCTTTCAGATGTTTAGACCTGTAATGAGGATGCAACCAGCGCTGTAAAATGAGCACCAGACAACAGTGCTTCTGGTGTTCTGCTTTGAAGACAAATCAGCCTCACAAGTTGTTGTAAGTAGAATAATACTTCTTGAAGACTTTATCCAGGTAAACAGGTAAGTTTAATGAAGAGTAGCAACAAACGCTATATCTCTCCAGCTGACCAGACTCCAACTGACCAGACTTCAACTGACCAGACTCCAACTGGCAAGTTTGGAATCTTAAGTCCCTAATGACATAGGAGAGAACATCAAAGAGTTCTACTAGGAAGAACTAAAAGTGAACATAAAGAAAGGGCTAATTAGAATTGTGGACAACAGAGAATAATATTTACAACACAAGCCAAACCATAGCATACCTATAAATGCCCCTTACATTGGTGAAGACTCAGTCTAAAGTGAGTGAGTGAGTGAATAGATACTTATAAAGCTCAACGCGTATCCAAAGGCATCTTGGCACTGAGAATAACTCAAATAGCAAACATAACAGGCACCTCAATGGAACAGACATGTTTTAAGGGCCTTGATTTTGCACTAAGTGATAGGAAGGGCGTTCCACAGAGAAGAGGCCACAACAGTGAGGGATTGTCCTCTGTGCCTCTTCTAAAGTGAGGAACTGATGAGAACGGAAGAGCCATAACGATAGTGGCTTGTTGGTGTATGATTGCAGGAACCTGAGTTAGATTACATAAAGGGCTTTGGGCCCGATGTAGGTAATTCTAATTTACCACTTCTAAAATACCGAATCATACCGATTCGGTATTTAAGAAGTGGTAAATTAGAAGGGGGGGAAATGTAGGTATTTCAGATTCGGTAAATAACGAATCGTTAAGATTCGGTATTTGCCGATTCTGTAAATACCGAATCGGTAAAGCCCATTGATTCCTATGGGCATTGCAGCCCATAGGAATCAATGGTCATTACCGAATCGGTATTTACCGATTCGGTAAATACCGATTTTTGCAAGGGTGCAGGGGGTGTCACTTTGACACCCTCTTGCACCCCAATTCCGGACTTGTGTGCCATGTGGCACACAGACATGCCCTAAGGGCATGTCTGTGTCTCACATTGCACAGGTGTGCATGCACATCTGTGCATGAACACCTGTATTCGGAATTTTACCACCCAATTGGATTGGATGGTAAAATACCGATTCTTAAAGCCCTGTGGCACTCTGACATGTGCCAGCTACATCTGCATTTACAGAATCGGTATTTTACCGAGTCTGTATTTACCGATTCGGTAATTTTACCGAATCAGTAAATACAGAATCGGTAAAATACCGATTCTGTAAATGCATGCCCTACATCTGGAAACAGTAATACCGGTCGGGAACGGCCGAATTCGGCCGTTTCCGACCGGTATTAGGGCACCTACATCGGGCCCCAGGTGAGCCAAACGTAAAGTGTTATGCTGAATCCTTTTGGCTAGCGGCAGTCAGTGAAGCTACTGTCAGGCATTAGAGTTTCTATTGAAATTCTTAAAATGTATTACGAGCCAAGCAGCCATGTTCTGTATCTCTTAGACCTACAGATAGCAGCATTTGAGTGGTAGCAGAATTGTGTGGTTAGCCAAGAGATAATGATGGCATTGACCTCATAGTCTGTTAGGTCCCATGAAATTAAGGGAAGGACTTTCCTCAAGACTTTCATTTGGAAGTAGCAGGATGTCCCTACTTAGTTTGATTATGTGGTCATCCCATGCCCTTTGTGGAACCAAAAACCTAAGTTCTTTGTCTTATCTACTGATGCAACCGGGGTACCACCCAAAACAAAAGTCCAACATCTATGAGCCACTGGAAATCCCTACAAAGAAGCATGGCTTAAGTTTTAGAGGTATTAAGATGAAAGAATTTCTATTCATCCAGTATAGAGTGGAGGTAGTGAAGAGTGTCATTGAAACATAAATGGAATTCATCTGAGTTGGGAAACGGTGGTACTAATTGCCATAGTCAGACATGTCCTTCCCAAAAATTGCTGTGTTCACTGCATTACTGTCTCTCAGGATAATGGGTCGGTGCTCATAAAGATGTTGTTTCTGATGTCAAGAATTGAAATCCTGCCAAAGAAAACTTGACCCGCCATCTGTTCTGACTATTTAAATTGTGTACTGTAAGTTCGGTAATATTAGCACCCGTTGTTTAGAGAGCTTAGAAATTATATGAATGTTTAATTTAGTGGTGGATAAAAACAAATTATTATATGGTCTGTTTCCATTTGGTTTATTGAATAGCTATTGGCTAAAAATGCCTCTCCCATGATTAGTCCTTACAAAGAAAACAAAGCTTAAAGAGGCTTGGAGTTTTCAGTAAGTTTTAACCCTGCTTGTAGGAAGGTGGAGTATTATGTGGTGATGCTGGCTAGGTTTCACCATGACATACTCTTACATACCTCAAAAATGGTCCTTGGATTCACACTAATACATCCTTAGCTCAGTCCTGGTAGTGTGGCATAGAGCAGTCAGGTATCATTAGAGGAACATTTGTTAAGCATTTCAGAGTACCAACATGGAAGAAAAGTAATTAACATGACTTGATAGAAAGATGACACAAATGTATAATAAATACTATCATAAGTACATTTATTGACGTGCCTTGGGGTGATTCATTTCACAGTGTAGTTGCAGCTTGAACACTCACTCAGTCAGACTACATGCCTTCCCACCTCTATCTTCACTACATAAGACAGTCATTACAACTGAAATAAATTTAGCTCATTGGTTTTGGGGAGAAAGATACTAACACGCTTTAGTTTGCTGGTGTTTGCTGTCAGCCTTTTGGCTTTTCAGTGCTTGTTTTTTATGTCATGCATGGGCTTTAGATAACATTATTTTTAGTGAAGTTGCCAACCAATCCTAAATATTAAAAAAAATTGTAAAGGCAAAATTCCCCAGCACTAAAGGGAACTATTTCGTCCACGGGTATGCACCTTGTAAAAGGGTAGTATGCTGCCACTTTCAGCCAATTTAACCAATGGCTGAAGTGGTCTGACCAGTTGATCCATGCTCTATTGTCGATGGGGTGTAATAAAATGATGAGTGACACAACAACAGACCAATGGATGAAGAAGGCTGGCTAAATACTCTAGTAAGCATTTTATAACATAATATTATGAAAACCAAAAGGTATTGGGTAACACCAGATCCAAAATCAGCTGCAAATGAAAGCACTCTGGTAACTCTGTCAACAAGTAATGAAGCTGTGGTAAACCTATGAATAGAATCTGGGGAACCTGGGTTCGAGTTTTGGCAAAGACGCTGAACATCCTGTGATTCTGGGCAAATCACTTAATCTCCCCGTGCCCAACAAAAATGAATGTGACCTCATGTAACGCAACTGGTGCTATGTAAAGTGCTCTGATACCCGATATCGGGTAAAGTTCGCGCTATATAAAGCTCTGTAAAAAAAAAAACAGTAAGGACAACTGATCACATCCCTTTAAACTGGCAACGATGTGATTAAATAGAAACATTTAAATTTGAAAAGGAAAACCTACAGCTTAAACATACAACTTTCCATAGCAAACATTCTAAATTATTCAGCTGATTAATATCTGTACCAGTGCAAGGATTTTGGAATCGTGTAATTTGGATGCTTCTCCTCCAACTGCTGAAAAAAAACTATTTGGTGTGGCTTTCTTTCAATAAGTTGCCCTCTGTGTGACTTTGTTGTTGTACTATTAGGCATATGTCCACAGTTGCCTTAATATAATAAAAGCTCTGCTGAAAAGTAATTCCTATTGGAAAACAACAAATATACTCCGTCCCTGTATCATCCATAGTTTAGAAACACATAAGCATTTCAAAAACCTAACCTCAGTGATTTCTTCACACACTATAAAATGTAGCACCTCATTAGGCAGCAGTGCGGATGTCATGGGTAACTTCACACAGTGCTTCTAGGACAAGACCTCTCTGTCCAGTTCCAAAATACACATGACAACATATATATTCAGCCAGACGCACTCCCGCTTTAAGTTTCCTCCTTTTGGCCTGAATTTTTCTATGGCTTTCAGGGTGTTAAAGCAAATCTGGGAAAACTTCTCAAAGGGTTTACTAACAATAGAATATATATATTATCTGTGAATCGCAGATTTGGGCTACTAGGTGTCCCCCATCAAGAAATTAGAAAACCCCCTATGCAGTGGTATGACAGAAATATATAGGGGCAGATTTTCAAGGTTGTCACTCAATGCAGCAACCAAAGTTGCTGACAGCCTTGTATGAGAGGGATAGAGCGGGCAGTGCTGTATCAAGGCCATATCTACTATGATTTGGCACCCCTTCTCTCTTCCCTAGCGCTGGTGCACCATCAGTTTGCCTAGCGCCACACACTTCTTTGCACCATAGTGCAAAGGTGTCTATGTTATATCTCCTATAGGGTTCAGACTGGAAGGGTGCCCTTCCAGCGCACAATACTATTTGTGTACAAACGTTAAAACCTTTCCCACTTTTTGTGCTGTACAATGCATTATATTAAACTAGGCCTGTTTGCATTTATTGGTGCTACGCATGGATGAAGGTGTGAGGTCTTGTGGGACAGGGGATAATAAGGGAAGGTGATGATAGAAGGCAAGGTGAAAGGGTTTGTAACAGAAAAGAAAGTGAGCTTAGACCACACTGTGGTGTTGGCAGATGGAAAATCAGAGTCGGTCAATCCCACCCTCTACCTCTAATACACTTACTTTTAGAGGTTGGTGCCAAGGAATGGGTGGTGGCTAAGCTATCAACCATGTGGTAAACATAATGGGACTACCCAGTGTCCCTCAGAACCTGGGTATATGTATTTAAAGTAAAAATTGGAACTGTCAGGGTTTTCAATTACTTAGGGCAAGTTGCAACAGCTTACTTATAACACATATCAATGATTTGCACAGGAAGAATAAAGATATAAGACACCCCAAAATTATAATTCAATAATGTATTCAGAGAATATCAAATAATCATGGCTGTTGTAATTTACAATTTCATTTGCAATATGAAATACGTGACTGTGGTGAAAAAGTGACATGTGGTGATTGGTGATAAGGACAGTACACTATATACAGAAACAATTGAGCGTGCAATGAAAAGAGGGGAAAGAGATTTTATAAATATGTATGTCCTTATTATTTTAGCACATATGCTTCATGATCCAATGACAAATGGGACTGTGATCATGAGCGTTGTGTAGACATATACAATACGCCGATGTTTCGCCCCTGTGATTTGCGCAAAAGTGAAATGCGTCAAGGTGGGTCTTCCTCAGGACAGGAGGGTGGAATTGGCAGCCCAAAAGAAAATTTCTTTGGTGTCCCTGCGAATCATAAATTGCCTTCTAGTCAGATATGGGTGTGCGAATAAATCACAAGTGCTTCCACCAGCCAGTTGGAGCCTTAAAGTTATTCAGTAAATGACTTCCACCCGTCTCCCCATAGGTTATGCTGAGCACAGTCAAACTGACATGTAGTCGTTTATTTCCACTGTTATGATTACATTACTTTTGATGAACTTTCTCTGTTCCACCTGTAATGGTTGTCAAGTTCATTCCGTTGCCTTACCCTGTGATCACTAGTCTAATAATTTGATGAAAGTTTATATTGTAAATGTGTCATATTTGTTTGAGCATCTTCGAATACATTAGCACAAGGGGTGTCGAATATTTTTTTTTTATTTGGGATGGTGCTTATGTTCCATGATGATTTTGTCATTTTACTAAGTTTCTATTCAGAACCCCTTGATTTTTCTGGGTGCGCAAAATATTTTTCTGAGGTTTCCTATCTTGCTAGGGATGCTACCCAATTTTCTGATAACTTCGCTGCTTGGAATATTTCACATTTTTGAATATTTAACATAATCTGTATAACTTTACCTTTTTGAGCCTTCATGGTATTAACTCTGTACCACTTATTTTGAATTTTTGTAATAACACCCTTTAACTTTCATTGATTCAGCACTCAGGTTTTGAGTAGACCCCCTTACTTAATTAACTGTTTTACTCTACTAAATTGATTCTTTTAGATGGTATCTTAGGGCAGGGTCACATTGCCACATGAAATTGAGGTTTAACATTTTCTCTGATCAAGTAAACTGTGGGCAATCCGAATGAGGTAAATGTTGGGGTGTCCAAGTTTTGGGGTACGGTTTTGCTCCTACATGTATTTACACCTCAAAACCCACATATTGTGAAGGCTAAATATAGGTGCCATGTGAAGCTTCTGATAATGGCTATATCTGTGCAGAGTTCACCTTAAATCTGTGTACTCTTCCTGTAGTATCCTCAGAACACTACAATCTTTGTTGTTCAAATGTCCTCTTTGCTGCTACAATCTATACTAATATAATAAAGAGAGAGCCCAAACCTTTGAGGCGGGTAATCTCAGGAACCACAGCACCAATCACAACACCCAATACAGCGTTGGAAAGGGCAGTTGCAGCAGAAGGACATAGGCTATGCAGACGCCCACCATATACATTTAAAAGGTAAAAGAACCGTGCCAGCAAAGTAGTCCCTTGTGGGCCTGTCTGCGTTGTGCTGTGGGCGTGTGCTGGGGGCATGACAAATGCTGGGGGCGTGTGGTACGTTCCGCCCTTCATGTCATGTCTCATATCGTGTGCTAATCCCACCCTGCTCCCTTTAAATACCCCTGCACCCCATAATCATAATCCACCCTTACTCCTTAAAATACCCCAATACCCTTAAACACTAACCCATCTTAACCTTATAAATATACCCTGTACCCCAAAACCCAAACCTATCCCTAAACCCTAAAAATACCCCTGTACCTCAAAACCCAAACCTAGCCCTGAACCCTCTAAATACCCCTGTACCGCAAAACCCAAACCTACCCCTGAACCCTAAAAATACCCTTGTACCCCAAACCCAAACCTAGCCCTGAACCCTAAAAATACCACTGTATCCCAAAACCCAAACCTACCCCTGAACCCTAAAATACCCCTGTACACCAAATCCCAAACCTAGCCCTGAACCCTTAAAATACCCTGTACCCCAAAACCCAAACCTACCCCATAACCCTAAAAATACCCCTGTACCCCAAAACCCAAACCTAGCCCTGAACCCTAAAAATAACTCTGCACCCCAAAACCCACCCCTAAACCCTAAAATACCCCTGTGCCTCAAAACCTAACCTAGCCCTGAACCCTAAAAATACCCCTGTGCCCCAAACCCAAACCTAGCCCTGAACCCTTAAAATACCCCTGTACCCCAAAACCCAAACCTACCCCTGAACCCTAAAAATTCCCCTATACCCCAAAACCCTAACCTAGCCCAGAACCCTAAAAATACCCCTGTACCCCAAAACCCATACCTATCCCTAAACCCTAAAACTACCCCTGTACTCCATAACCCAAAACTATATCTGAACCCTTAAAATACCCAAACACCCCAAAACATATACCTCAGTACCCCAAAACATATACCCCTATACTCATACATACCTTAACCCAAACATTAAAAAAGAAAACATGCTTTTACCATTCATGCATTTACAACGAATTTCGTTGTAAATGTATGCATCGTAAAAGCATATAAAATGTAATGCCATGTGTTATAATGGCATTGCGGAGTCATGGTACTTTCGTAATGAAAGTATGCGGAGTGATGGTATGCGGAAAGAAAGTTGCGGAATAATGGTTGTTTACCCTCCCCGGTAAGTACATTGGTGGCACGGCGGCCCACATCTCCAGCAACATACTCATATTTTTTCGCCACCCATTTTAAAAATGCACAGGTCTCTCTCATTGATGGCCAGCACCGACATACACTTTTAGACACACCTCCCGCCACAAGTTCTAGAATTTTAGAGCTGGGGAGCTAAGTTCGAATCTCGGCATCAGCTCAACATCCTGTGATTCCAGGCAAATCGCTTTGTCTCCCCGTGCCTACCACAAATGATTGTGTTCTTCTGTAATGTAAATTGTGCTCATGCCATGTTGTCTAGTTCACGCTATATAATATTGCAATGAAAAATAAAGTAGGGAAACTCGAGTTCACACACTACGGAACGCGCACTCTTAAGTGCATCAGCAGTGCACTGTGAATCGGAGCGTTTCACAGGCCTGTCACAGATAAGAAATGCTATCAAAACGAAATCCTAATAAACAATATACTACTGGCCGGCAGCAATTCATACCCGGACAACGTCGGGACGGGCTGCTAGTAAACAATAAATCAACGTTGAAGATTTTTTATCAATTCTAAAATACTCAACAACAACACAGACGTGCTAATATTTTGTGGTACCTTTCCATTCCAGTACGGTCTTGAAGATGCAAGATGCTTCTTGAACTGTGGCATGATACTTCCTGGCAGGCTTCACTGTGTCATACTAAATAACATAGGGATGCAGGACAATTCAGAGAGAGATGCAATAAGTTAATATAAATACGAGACACCAATACCTTGAGGAAAGAAACTTCGAGATTTGCAAAAGTAAAAACGTATTAATTGCTGAAATATTTTTTTTACAAAGGATGTTCAATGTTATTTCACATCTTCAGAGAGGCGAACCTGGCACATCTGCTTATTATTCAGACTTCTCTAACATGTCTTCAACTCAGAATTACTCACTGAATTGATATAATTAACAGTCTCAATTAGCCAGTGGTGCTGGAACAGTTTTCTGATTTTGGGTGCTGATCAGCCATTTCAGCTGACCCAATATCTCGATTGCACTTTTTATGCTGCTGAAATGTGAAAAATGATGCGTACATTACTTTGTAAAGCAACCACATCTTTATTTATATATGTGTTGGGATATATCTGGAATACTATGCACTACTCTTTTCACCTGTACTCCAGCAACAGTGTCACTAATTACATTTACAAAATACCCTTATTTGTGATAGGAGAAAGGAATAGAAAACACAGCTACTCATTTACAACAATTAGCATGTTGTCAAATTAAGCTGCCTTTCATGAGACAGTTTGCACTTTAACACAGAGGATGAGGATTCTGTTTGGAAACCAGACTGTGCCTTGTATCACAGGGCTTCAGTAATGTAGGGACTGAGGCGATTAGCTAACAGTGCCCCACTTGCGCTCTTAACCTTTTCAGAGTAACAGGTGAATTGGAAACCTAGAACACAACACTCTTGTCCCCAAGGGAACAGTGAAAACCGATCATCACCTTTCGCTTTTCACTCATGAATGTGCACAATAAACAAGACAATATTTATTGAAATTATCGTTCTCTATTATGATGGAACTGTGCTGCGATTAGAAAAATTATACAACTGAGCAAAGTAATTGACATTACGAGCAAACTGTATACAATGAAAAGCCCTATCATGGCAAAATATATATTTGTCTAAACCTACTCTCACTACGTGAGCACAGGAAAATATCAATGATCTCTGGGATTAGAACTGAATCCCATACCTGGTATTTTGTTCTTAGGTGGTCCGCATCGTAAATGAAAACTCAGTTTACTCAAAGCTGGGGTCTCCGTTCCATGACCTGTCCCTCTTCAAGAATCCTCCTCTTTGTTTTCCAAAAGGCAAGTCTTGGTTTATATGATAAAAAGTGCTGATTTGGAAAACAGCAGCTGTGTCTTTGTGTTGTGTCTAAACATTAGGATCGCTAAGGATTTCACCTCACCCTCAGCCACTGTCAACAATATTGCTGCCTCACAACAACTCTGTGACAACCTATCCAACTTCTTCCATAGCAAAATCAAAAACATCTACAGCAACTTCACATACCAACCCAACCCGAAAGAACTCATTGCTAACCTACCCAAAGTTAAGATGACCACCTGCCAGCACCATCCTGACCCACATCATCAACACCTCCATCACACCACCATTTTCAAGGATAAATGGAAACGTGAAGAAATCAACATCCTCCTCAAGAAGCACACAACTTACCCTCAACAACTGAGCAACGTCCGACCCATCTCCCTGCTCCCATATCTAGCCAAAATGATTGAGAAGGTCCTTAACAAGCAACTCACAACACACTTCGAACTTTACCATCTTCTAGAAAATACACAATCAGGATTTAGAAAGAACCAGAGCAGCAAAACAGCACTCATCATGGCCACTGAGGTCATTGGAAACATCCCAGACCACGGAGAAAGAGCGACCCTCGTTCTGCTCGACCTCTCTAGGGTCATTAACACAGTCTCCTACAACACCCTCATCAGATTACTCCACAAAATTGCATACAAGTATCTGCTCTCAAATGGATCTATTGCTCCCTCATAGAAGAAACCCAAAGGGTCAGGTTGCTGCTCTTCACATCAGAGACCAAGAAATGTATATTGGTGCCCCACTCTTTTTAACATTTACATTAAACCACTTGCCAACATCATCTGATCACTAGACATCACTGTTATCTTCTACACCACTGACACCCAACTCATCCTCTCCCTGATGAACAAGACAAACACCAGCAGAACCAACTTCACCATGGTAGCAGACTGGATGCGAACCAACTGACTGAAGTTCAACTTTGACAAGATGGAAGTACTGTTCTTCAGCAACAAGACTTCCCCATGATATTCCACCTGGTGGCCATCAGAGCTAGGCGCAACACCCACAGACCACGCAAGAAATCTAGGGATCATCCTAGATGATAAGCTCAACATAATGGCTCAAGTCAGCACAGTGTGCAGCTCCTGCTTCCACATCCTACACATGCTGCAAAAGATCTTTAAGTGGTTGATTCAGAACACCAGACGGACCGTCACTCAAGTACTCATCTCCAGCAAGCTGGACTAACGCAAAAGTCTGTATGCCCAAATCTCCAAACAACTCCTAAGCAGACTCCAGACCATCCGGAAAGCAGCCGCAAGACTCATATGCTAACTCCCACAGCGCAGACATTTCAAACTTCTTATGAACCCATACAAAGACCTACACAACACAGGACCTTAATATCTGAAAAGTTGCATACACTTTCACAAACCCGCCAGACTCCTACACTCTGCCTCACTTTCACTAGCGCACTCTCCCCACATCCGCAAAAGCAAAACTAGAGGTTGCTCATACTCCTACATTGCACCCAAGATGTGGAACGACCTAACTCAACAAATCAGTGCCTCCTCCACACTTCTTGAGTACCGCAAGAAGATGAAGGTCTGGCTCTTCATATAAGCACCTTGTGACCACCCACATACACACCTCACCCAAGTGACTGGATGCTCTCTCAGGCGATTAGTGTGCTGTACAAATCAACATAATATAACATAACCCAAGTAGGTGAGGGAATGGTTTTCCCCAAAAGTCTCTCTCAACCCCTCCACCCAAACATTGTGCTAGTGTTGGGATATAAAATTATATGAACACGTGATTGGCCCACTATGTACCATAACTGTATATGCATATGAATAACCATATAGTATCACGCATGCATGCTTTACGATTGATTCATGCAGGCCTATTTAGACCTATTGATATAACTGTGGCCATCTTGTTTCGTTTCCCTGTGTTCATGTACTGCTTCCCAGAAGTCACGTGAGTTAGTCCTTGGTACGAAACCATGTTGAATTGCTTAGCCTGCTGCTCTGATCTTTTGTGTGTAGCTCAGGGAAACCCAAGGTCACACCTGCCCCTCTTATGGGATGCGTGCATTCTAGCAGAGCCCGTTCCTGTACTCCCCGGGCGCTAGATAGACAAGAGGGCATCTCACCGGCCTGCCCCCGGAATATCTCCGGCTTAGCTACTAGCAATCAATGGTGCCTTATATGGGTCTTCCTGCTGGCTCACTGACAACTTGTATTCTTCCTTGTAGGGTGTTAACCTGAATGTGTAAAAACGTATGTATGCTTTGTATCACTTGTATTTAGCCAGTCTCCTCTGCGCACCTCCATGGGTCGTGTAGACTGAGGCTCCCCTGACAGGGCTTGCATTTGATTGAATAAACGATTCGACCTTCTCCATTGCCGACTGCCTTATTATTCTTTTATGTTCTATGGGCAATTGGTAAGTATAGTCCAGCCTTGTAAAATTTCGATTCCTTCTTTTGGCGACTCCGCCGGGACTCCGCGATAGGGTCATCCCCTCCTGTAAACAGGAACAGAAGGGACAGGGAGGAGTTCTGGCCGAGTGGGTGGACAAACAGAATTTTGATTCGAAACACCCGTTTGTGGTAAGACAACTAGAGATTCCGCCCTCGAGCCCAGTATCCCTCCCAGCTGCTGAAAACCCGGAGTCCTACGGGCTTAACCCGAGAGAAGAACAGGCTGTGTCGGTCTGTCTAGAAATCGGCAGTGGAGAAGTTGTGATCGGCCTGAGTGCACCAGGTGAGTAAGCTTTCTGATTATATTAGGAAACAACGCTTGGAAGAAGTGTTCACTTGGTAATAGCAGTCTGCTTTTTGTTGGTGGTCGGGGAAGCCGGTCCACAAAGGAATCAGAGGGGTCTGACGTTGCGGCACAGGGGCTGCACGGGTAGACACCTCACAGATTTGTTTTGGTAAATATTGGAGATAATACTTGGTGCCCTCGCAGAGTACGGAGTGCTCGCTCAGCCAAAACTCACTCCGGGGAAGCCCTGGGAGCAACTGGGTAAGCTAGGGTTCTGGAGCTTCGTGCCTCGAAACCCGGCCCAACCAGAATACGACTAGTGGATGACCAGGGAATGGGTTTGTGGTTCGCCTACCAAGTGATCTCAGAACAGTCTACGGACTGTCCCTTTTGTGGTTGAATTTCGGATTGGTCTGGACTTCTTTTGAATTGATTCCCCGAACAGGAGTCGACAGGCTCTGTTAGTTTTAGAAGACATGTCATTTGCATTGAATTTGTATTGAGCTCATTTTTACCCTGACGCGCTATACAGCACTTTACATGGTTGAAAAATAGGAGGAGTATGAGAGAGTGAATGGTGAAGAGGGCGCGCCCGCATGAAAGGAATGATTGAAATTTGTAAATGAGAATTGTGACATTATTATTGTTATGCCTTGTTTTAGCAAAATATGCTTCGGGTGCTGCTGTCGGCGAGGTGCTCAGCTGGAAGAAAGACAGCCTGCCCCTCCCGAAGGAAGCCCCAGTTTTGATATGTATGTCAAACATGGTCTTACACCAATCTTGTTTAACACCTTATGGCATAAGTATACCAATGATGATACTGACTTGCAATGGCCTCTGACAGGGTCATTCGATGAGAAAAAGATTAATTATCTCCAAAATAAAATGTTTATGAAGAAAAGCCGCCAGTCGATGTTTGACTCCTTGAACCTATGGTTAAAGGAGGCAAAACGGGGACGGATAAGGGAAGAGAAATTGGAAAAGATTAAATCTGGACAGACTGTTACACAGAAAGCCATAGCTTACGATAAAGGAAAGGTAGAGGAAAATATTTCCCAAATGGACAGACAGTTCCGTTTAGAAACTGACAAAAGTTATGTGGCACGACCCGATACCGGAGATGAGCTGGAGGATTTATTA
The DNA here is from genome assembly GCF_964263255.1 of Lissotriton vulgaris. Lineage (NCBI taxonomy): Eukaryota > Metazoa > Chordata > Amphibia > Caudata > Salamandridae > Lissotriton > Lissotriton vulgaris. The sequence continues at coordinate 683,279,882 of NC_141697.1, forward strand.
GAAGCCCATCCGCCTCCTCCTTATGCTCCACAGGGTTTATATCCAGTAGTGCCTTTGGCACGAATAGATCACCCAGGGGGCTGTGTTAGCTATTAGGGACCCTATGGGAGCAGTGGCCACGGCCCCGTCTGATGGGTCTGTACGGAGGGCGCTACACCCCCCTCCCTCACTCTGACTGACTACCTCACCCTTGATTTCGATACAACCGGACACAGTCATTTCTTCCCCTTTGCATCCCGTTTTTCTCTCCCCTCCGGCTCAAAGCGCTATAGGTCCCCGAGCTTTGGCTACCTTAGATACCAGGCCTAAGCGTCTTAGGTCTGATTTGAGTGATCAACGGACTTTTACCAGATCCTCGTTAGGTATGGAGGAAAAAAGGACTATAGTAAATCAGGCATCCCAATGGATGCAGAATGCCATTTATACGATGGAGGACATTTGGAGTACCATAAAAGATTTTGAACCCGTTGCGCAGCAACTAGCTTTAGAGAATATGGCGATCCGATTAATTTTACTATGGGAACAGTGTTTCGAGGAAGGGTTCCCTCCTCAAATACTGAGGGATATAAGAGATCGAGCCCACAAGTTCCAATTGCAGTCGGAGGAAGTATATCAGAATGTAGCAACTCTCTTACATTATCAAGAGCGAATGCATCGGAAATGCGCCGATTGGGGAGCCCAACACCCTATGAGAGAGGTACACCCTTTCTTCTTTCCGGAAGTACCTGACATAAGGGACGGCGGGGGCAATGTTACCAGAGCGAGGGTGGACGCAAGGCTTCATGAACAATGGGTTTATACCCCTGGGAAACAAAGCGAGGTTCTTACGTTAAAAGCCCAGCTCCCTGACCCCCGTAAGAATCCCACAGCTTATTATAAGGAATTGACCGAGGCCGCCAGTTCCGCCATTATGACTATAGCTGACATTGAGTTATTTTTTGGCCTTTTGATCCCGGTTGATATTTGGAGACAGATACATGATACTGATCATGTTCCTGAGCTAGGGGGGACATGGGATCAACTGAAGACTTGGGATAAGGAACGAAAAGCTGGAGAGAAACCCCGAGATGAAGTTTTAGCAGTGCCAGATAAAATTATTACATTTATGCAGACCCTCCTCCCTCCTAAGATAATAGATTGGGATAAATTAACAGCTTGTAAACAAAAGAAAGATGAAAGTGTGTTGGATTTCTTCACCAGGTTTGAGAAAACGTTCATAGATTTTAGCAGACAGGACCTATCCACAGATGGGGGGATACGATTGTTTGAAAACAGATTTGTTACAAATCTGCTTCCGGAGATTATGTCTCGTCTCCAAGCAGCTGAGAGTACGTGGACTACGGCCACCCAGTCCGTGATCCTCAGTATGGCTCAATATTATGAGCATTGAGAAAATGAAAGCAAGGAAAAGACTGAAAAGAAAACGAAAGATTTAAAGACTAGAGTTCTGTTACAGCAGGTTAGTAGAGGACAGAATGCTGGACGTGGTGGGCGTGGTTCCTTCCAAAGGGGTGTAGCTGCAGGCAGAGGAAGAGGAGGTCCCCCGAATATCGGCATTAATCAATGCTCATATTGTAAGCAGGAGGGGCATTGGAGGGCGGACTGTCCTTTGTTGTTGGCAAGAAATGGCCCCAGTAGGGGACGAGGACGGGGCCGGGGAAATATGGATCGAAATAGTATGCGGCGAGAGGAGGAGGATTCCCAAAAAAACTATTTTGATAACCCACAAAATAGGCAGTACTATAACGAGAATTATAGGGAGGATTGGTACGATGGACAAGACTATGCATGAGACAGCCAAGGACAGAGAGGGGGCCACATTACAGTACCAGTTGACCAAGAGGGAACTTATGTACAAGGGGAACTGTTGGGCGCATCGGGAAAATTCCTATTGGATACTGGAGCAATGAACAGTTCAGTTGCTCGTACAATGGTCCCAGGGGCTGCTCTGTCTGGCCAAAATAACGTTTCGGTAGGTTTCTCTGGAATACCTGTCGTAAGCCCCGTTTCTAAGCCTTTGCCTTTCACTGTGGGTCCTATCTCTATACATCAAATTGTGGTGAGAACCTTTTGGGTTTGGATATTTTAAAGAAATTACATGCTCGGGTTTATTGTTCACCGGATGGTGTGTATTTGACGATGCAGAAACCTTCTTTGACGGAAGCTCAATACTTTGCAAAAAGTGAACGCCTTCCCCCCGAATTTTCTGCAATTCCTCAGACACTGTGGGCTACAGGAGACACTGATGTTGGTCTGTTAAAGATAGCCCCCATGTCCATCACCCTGAAACTTAATGCGCAGCTGCCTCGCATTCCACAGTATAAAATGTCACCAGAAGGTGAACGGGCTATGTTACACATTATTCGCAACCTTATTCAGAAGGGGGTAGTGGAAGAAACAGCGGCGAATACTTGTAATAGCCCGATTTTACCGATTTTGAAGAAAGCCCCAGTTGATGGTGCCCCAGATTATAAGGACACATATCGTTTTGTGATTGACCTTCGAGAAGTTAATAAAATAGTGGTTCCACAATATCCAGTGGTACCCGATATAACTGCTATTTTGACTATGATCCCTCCCACAGCTCAGTACTTCTCTGTGATAGATTTGAAGAATGCCTTCTTTAGCATCCCGATTCATCCTGATGGCAGGCATATCTTCGGATTCTCATTGGCTGGCTGAAGTTTAAGATTTACACGCGCCCCCCAAGGCTATACCGAAAGTCCTAGCATTTATAGTCAAGCCTTGAAGGCAGTTCTTGATGAATTAATTTTTCCAGCCGGGAATACAATTATTCAGTATGTAGATGATATTCTGGTGGCCTCTGATACCAAGGAGGGATGCAAAGAGGCTACGGTAAAATTGTTACACCATTTGGCTGAGAAAGGAAATAAAGTGTCCCTTTCTAAATTCAAATATTGTCAACAGGAAGTGACCTACTTAGGCCATTTCCTGTCGAAAGCGGGGAGGCGATTAACTCCTGAACGAATATCTGTTATAACTAACATGTCTGTACCTCGTACTCAACGTGATGTTCGTGCTTTTCTTGGCATAGCCTCTTACTGTCGTCAATGGATTCCTAACTATTCACTTCTCTCTAAACCCTTTTGCATTTGACAACCAAAGATGTGCATGAACCCCTGCCCTGGACGGATGAATGTCAAGAAGCCTTTAAAGTCTGCTCTTTGTTCTGCGCCTGTGTTGGGAACTCCAGACTACCGGAAGCCTTTTTCACTTTATGTGCACGAGGTAGACAGTTGTTCATTATCAGTGTTAACACAGACTTTTGGTGGAAAACAGAGACCCTGTGCATTTTTCTCTTCGATTTTAGACATTGTTGCTTGAGCCCTCCCAAGTTGTCTGAGGGCAAGTGCTGCAGTGGCACTGGCCATCCGACAATCAGAAGGAATAGTCCTGAACACTGACCTCACAGTCATGGTACCGCATGCTGTGGATATCCTTTTAAATAGAACTAAGACCCAGCACCTGACGAGTGCCAGATTGACAGGATATGAATTGACATTGTTTGCCCCTCACATTACTATTAAAAGTTGTGCTACTTTGAACCCCGCCATACTATTGCCTCTCCCAGAGAAAGATAAAAGAGTTGATGTCCATGATTGTGTATTTAGAACGGAAGAAGAAGCAAAGGGGCGTGTAGATCTAACTGACACCCCTTTACTTGAACCTGAAGGGAAATTGTGGTGGATGGCTCTTGTTTTAAGTTACCAGATGGCACTGCAACAGCTGCATATGCCATTACAACTTTGAAGACAGTAGTGGAAACCGCAAGGATTTCACACCACTCAGCCCAAGCAGCTGAACTAATAGCCTTGTTAAGAGCTTGTGAATTGAGTGAAGGTCTAAGAGTGAATATTTTTACAGACAGCCAATAGGCCATCTGCGTTGCCCATAGTTTTGGGAGGCTGTGGAGGGAGAGGGGTTTCTTTACTACGCATTGTCAGAAAATTCAACATGGTCCTTTGATTGATCGATTACTATTTGCTCTGACATTACCAAAGAAGGTGGCCATTATTAAGTGCAGTGCCCACAAGAAAGTTGTAGATTCTACTGGAAAGGGAAACGCCTTTGCCAATTCAGTAGCAAAAGAGACAGCTCAGGCTAAAGGGAGTCCCATATTCCCCAGTACATCTGCCCGATGGACTACTGAAACATCCCTTTTTGATAATACCATTGAAAGTGTAAAAGAGTTACAGAAAGAAGCGACTATGGAAGAGATGCAGAGGTGGGAATGGAAATTCGGGAAGCTAGATAAGAATGAATGTTGGATAGACCGATCTGAGAAGCAGCAATGGTTGCTCCCTAATGCATTGGTATATGCAGTGGTAACCATGGCGCATGGCCCATGGCCCGGCCCACATAAGTGCAAAAGGAATTAATGTAGTATTAGACCCAGTATGGAATAATCCGAACATTTCCAAAATAGCAGCACACATTGTCAAATATTGCCCAGTGTGTTTACGGCATAATCCTGGAGGTAGAGAATCTGTTTTGAGTGGAAATTTAGCTCCGCCATCCTTGCCTTTTGAAGTTATACAGATGGACTACATACAAATGGAACGTGTGAATAATTTGAAGTATGTATTGGTGGTGGTGTGTGCTTTTAGTAAATGGGTCGAAGCCTACCCCACCAAAGATGCCACTGAAGTTGCTACTGCTAAGGTTCTAATCAAGGAATATTTCCCCCGATATTGTTTGCCCCTAATTATCTGGTCGGATATCGGGCCCCATTTTAATGCCTTGCTTGTGCAAAGTGTTTGTGATGGATTAAAAATAAGACAGAAATTCCATGCTGCTAGACATCCGCAGTCAGCGGGCCTGGTTGAAAAATATAATGGTACCTTGAAGCTAAAGATGGCCAAAATCTGTGCAGACACCGGATTGAAGTGGCCTGATGCCCTCCCATTGGCCTTATTGTCCCTTAGAACGACCCCTCATACTAGAACCGGTCTGTCTCCCAATTAAGTGATTTTTGGATGCCCCACAAATGTGTGGGGAGTCCCTAGGCCCAGATCCTTCAGGGATATTGCTTACCCGTTGATGACAGATTACCTGTATGCCCTGACTAAAGATCTGCGTTCTATTCATCAACAGGTATCGGACACATTGCAGCCACTACCGGAGGGTCCTGGACATTGTTTGGAGCCCAGCCAGTGGGTACTGGTGAAGAATTATCAACGGAAATCGAGTTTGGAGCCCAGGTGGTCCAAGCCCTACCAGATCACCTTGGTCACGAGGACGGCGGTGAAGGTGCATGGCCGGAAACACTGGATCCATGTCAGCCATTTGAAGCGCCTGCCGCTGCCCCTGCCTTCTGATCGGCAGAACAAAGACGGAGTGCCGAGTCAGGAAGGAGAGCTGATTCAAAGCTTTGTGCCCTTTTTCGGATGCCCAGGAAATAGAGCAATCAAGTGAAGTGTTGCCTGAAGGGGAAGGTGAGATAACTCAGTCAGAAACAACTGCCAGTCGCGAGGCACCACAAGGGGTGACCGAGTCTGTTACCCATGCTACTGAATTGTTTTCTGACCAGGAGCAACCTGGCCGTTGTTGATACGATCAGCGGCCCATAAAACAGCGCGGTACCCCACTCTCTAATGGAAGAAATTAGACCAAGACTTTGGGCCCCATTAGGATGGTGGGCGGGCTTTGCCCGCCCGCCATCCTGTCGGAAATCGGGACCGCCCGCCCTAAGGGCGGGGGTCCCGCACACACCATTAGGATGTGCCCGCCACAGTGGCGGGCACATCCTGTATTTATAGTATTGTGGCGGGCGGAGCTCTCTGCTCCGCCCACCACAATACTAAAAATGCTTAGCAGCATTTACATAATCAAAGCGGCAGGTGCCTGCTGCTTTGATTATGCAAATGCAGGGGGGTACCACAGGTACCCCCGTGTGCCACCCCCCTTTGGCCTTCACTCCGGTGGCCCACAGGGGGCACCCAGAGTGAACACCGCCTGCCTTTCCGTGGCGGCATTATCGCCGCGGAAAGGCATTGCACACTTGCCATTGTAATATGGCTGTGAGTTTACAACGGGGTGAACCCTAAAAACTCTCTGACCTGGGTCAGTTAACGTAGGTGCGTGCACAATGGCCAGGGTCTATTGATCAAAAGCAATTATTTATCATAGAACCTTTTGTAATCGTAAATTATTCAGAGATTACTTTAGGATGGCGGGTGGATTGCCCCCGCCAGGCTGGCGGTAGCCACCGTCAGCCTGGTGGGGGAAATCCGCCCGCCATCCTTCCCTGTATTCCCCCCGCCATATTAGAATGGCGGGGGACTGCGGCGGAGCAAAACACCGCCCGCCACTTTTCCGCCCCGGTCGCATTGCGGCCGGGGCGGAAATAATTAATATGATGGCGGTGTCTATGAGACACCGCCAGCCATATTACAATAGGTGCGTGTACAATGGTCAGGGTCTATTGATCAAAAGCAAGAATTTATCATAGAACCTTTTGTAATCGTAAATTATTCAGAGATTACTTCTGTGCAGTACAAAAAAACATTTATTTCAACATTTTAAGAAAAGTATAATTCGTATCGTTCAAGATAAGTACCACAAGCATAATGACAGGCAAGAAACCAATTACTTCATTGGATCAAGTAGAAAGCAGGACATAAGTCTCAATTAAGTTCATGTGAAACAACGCTCTTGTGGATACGATTCTCAAGTGTTCGCTACATAGTATACATTTCAAATGCGCTCAAAAGTGACAAGGAAAAGAGACAGTTAGAGGGGATGGGTGTGGCTGGATGTAGGTGGGGACTGGGTAAAGGGTGTTGTGACCTTATTACAATCACAGTGGTTTTGGTGCAACCTTTACAGACTAATTTAGTTCATTAGTTCCATTTCCTTCTTTAACATAGGATCAGTATTAATCAATTGGTTGCTTCCTATGTTAGGAGGGTGAAAGAACCGACAACTCCCGGAAAACAGAATGATCTGTGTCACGACTTTTTGCAGCAAGAGCAATGAGATCCGCAAAATAGTCAACAACCATTGGAGCATCATATCTAATGTAATTGAAGTCCCAAATCCCCCCATGCATGCATTCAAAAAGGCTAAAAGTATCAGAGACCTGGTGGTACGCTCCATGCTGGACACCCCACCAGCTCCAACCATACAAACAATGTGGAATCTCCCCAGTATAATTGGAAATTACAAGTGCAGCAACTGCAAGGCCTGTGCGCTCTGCATTGAAACAAAGACTATTACACACAATAACGTTACTATTGATCTGAAAGCACTCACTAATTGCAATAGCAACGGAGTAATATATGCCATTTTTTGTCCATGCGGCCTGATCTACATAGGCCAAACTAAGCAGAATATCAAAAACAGGATACTGCAGCATTGCAGCAGAATAAGATGCCTAACTATGGGGGCGCCCTTAGTGGACCACTTTCAAGCAAAGAACCATACACCGGAATCCTTGAAATGGGTGGTTATCGAGAAAATCATACTGGGACCCAGGGGCGGGGATTTAGATTCCATTTTGAACACACGAGAATGTAAATGGATGCAGCGATTTGACTCAGTACAAAATGGACTGAATGAAACAGATGTAACCTTTTCCCAAATGGCCTTGATTAACTGTGACTAAAAATGCTGACACGTTTACAATGTTTCTTTCATGCTCCTTACATTCTAGTTATGTTTGAACGTCAAATACACCACTGTTCTGTCTCTCAACGTTTACGGAACAGTTTCCCTATGTGTATGATGATATGTTTTACTGTTTTTAAGCTTACTAATGCAAGACGTATACAGTTATTGTCAGGTTCAACTTTGCTTGTTGCCCATTTCGAGTTGCCTTAGATCAGCAACAATCCTTACCAGCAAGAACCTGCAATGTTCAAAAATCAGGACGGACATCCCCCAACTGAGGGCTTAGGGATCACCTTAGTTTCCCTCTATACTTTGTAGACACTCCCTACACAGGATGCGAATGCCGCAACCTGATTGGAGGATCATGACGTGCCTCTAGACAGTATCCAGCGCCTGCACCTCGCGGCTGGCTCACTCGCGGCTTGGCAGTGCTGTTGATAGTACTCGCTCAGATGCAGTCCTGACGGTAAGCGGCTAAGGAATCCTATACTCCTCGAGTATCTTCTACCTTATTGACTAATATCTGCTTGCTTGGATATACGAGCTAGACTTGTTTTAAATATCTAACCACAGACCTACTTGGAGACACTGGACCAATTATCTAATTTCCAGTCTTGTCTTATAGATGTCTCTAGACTTTAGTATGAACCAGAATACACATTTGTGTCCCCTTACACTGGAATAGGACTTGTTTACATTATACGAAACCTCTTCTTTTTAATCTTCAGAAATAAAAGCATCTCGATGAGCGAAGAAATGAATTCGATCCAATGATTAGGATGATTGGAAAGCCGCGGATGTCCCAGTAAGTCCCCTTTGTCATTTCTGCGAGCCTTTGCTCATAGGATTATTAAATTGACCCAGTACTCAAACCCATGCCTCCAAATTTTTTAAACACCTTTAGGTCACCACTTACTACTATGGAACCGATGATGGTCCAACGTCAATAGGCCACTGGACGGCCCTACAATAAGTAAGAAACTCCCTTTCTTAATGAACTAGTTGCAGTACTAATGCTCCTCATACTCCAGTTTTTGATACAGTCCTCTCTATAATTATCTTTAGGCGCTCCTGTACCCTTAAGTCCTGAAGAAGACCCCAGCATGAGGCTTCAATCAACCCTTATTTCGGGGTTCGAAACGTAGACCGGATTGTATTTCACCCTCCTAACATAGGAAGCAACCAATTGATTAATACTGATCCTATGTTAAAGAAGGAAATGGAACTAATGAACTAAATTAGTCTGTAAAGGTTGCACCAAAACCACTGTGATTGTAATAAGGTCACAACACCCTTTACCCAGTCCCCACCTACATCCAACCACACGCATCCCCTCTAACTGTCTCTTTTCCTTGTCACTTTTGAGCGCATTTGAAGTGTATACTATGTAGCGAACACTTGAGAATCGTATCCACAAGAGCGTTGTTTCACATGAACTTAATTGAGACTTATGTCCTGCTTTCTACTTGATCCAATGAAGTAATTGGTTTCTTGCCTGTCATTATGCTTGTGGTACTTATCTTGAACGATACGAATTATACTTTTCTTAAAATGTTGAAATAAATGTTTTTTTGTACTGCACAGAAGTAATCTCTGAATAATTTACGATTACAAAAGGTTCTATGATAAATTCTTGCTTTTGATCAATAGACCCTGACCATTGTACACGCACCTATTGTAATATGGCTGGCGGTGTCTCATAGACACCGCCATCATATTAATTATTTCCGCCCCGGCCGCAATGCGACCGGGGCGGAAAAGTGGCGGGCGGTGTTTTGCTCCGCCGCAGTCCCCCGCCATTCTAATATGGCGGGGGGAATACAGGGAAGGATGGCGGGCGGATTTCCCCCACCAGGCTGACGGTGGCTACCGCCAGCCTGGCGGGGGCAATCCACCCGCCATCCTAATGGAGCCCTTTGTGTTGAAAAACCTTGAGTAGAGTGATTGGGGTACTGAGCGAGACACTGGACTGAACTCGCAGAGAGCTTGGAACATTGTGTTAATAAGGCTCTGTTCAGAAAGAAAGACTGAGTTAAGGGCCGCAATCGTACCTTTGGAATTTGAAAGTTGGTTTTTCCTTTGATGAACAATAGGGGTCTGCCTGTGAGGCTCTAAAACGGACACAGGGAGAAGATCCCTTGGTGGGAAGAAGAAACCCTCTGGTGGTGTGCGTGCTTTGTGGATATAAAGATTAGTTTTGGACTTTTAGTAAGGGACCGAGATAGATTTGGACTTATAGAGAGTATGTTTCCTTTTGCTCGATTTATGATGGAAGATGAACAACCACTTGCCCCTCGGCGTCATATTAATAATATGCAACTGTTTTCCGGATGGCCCACCAGAGTGAAGGTGGCATTCGTTGCTTTTTTTGCTATAATTACTGTAAAAATGATGTGTGTGTTTGTATATTTGGAATTTCAGCATCCCGTGCAGAAATTGTTGAGAACTACCCCTGCTCCAGAAGAACATCTCTTTTATTATTTGCCCCCACATAAGGCTAGACATAGGGAAACTTATTCAAAGAATGTTTTTATTGAAATGTTGCATCAGACCCACAGTACCACAAACAAAACGAATTGCTGGGTCTGTGGATTGTTACTGTCAGTCATGCATCAGCATGAGTTATTCATCTCCCTTCCTTTATCCCATTTAGCTAGCTGTGAAGCATGGTGACAATTGTTATCGTTAATGTATTCACACTATGTTGCAAATTGTAAAATATATTCTGAAAGGGATTATGAAGCCATTTTGAAGTATATAGAGCGACACCAAGGATTGATGCTGAAGGGGATGGAGGTCAGGGTTCCTTAGATCCAAATGCCTGTATGAACGTATATATTGATTCCAAAAATGACACCTGGTTGCAGGAATAAATGCAGGATTTGGAACTTTTTAATTTTACTATGTATTTCCAGCATTTCAAGGAACGCAATGTTACAAATGATAAAGCTCTGCCAATCCCCATAACAAATGCTACCTCCCTGTTCTGTATAAGGGGGCGAGGTCACATTAGGGTAGGAAGTAGCACCTGTAATTATACCTATACATTGCAGACCGACAGTACTCCTCCGATGATCACTCCCCCTAATGTATATTTTGTATGAGGGGAAAATGCTTATACTTGTCTCCCTCGAGGATGGGCAGGACGGTGTTACCTTTCCTTTCTCTATCCTCTTGTGTATATTGCCCCTTCTGATTACCATAGGACCCATCGGGTAGTAAAGAGGGAGGTAGAATCTAATCGGACTATTAGGAGCTATGATACCGATAGTACTGATCAGACAGATATCTCGCTGCAGCAGTTTGAAGACATTTCAAAGGGCCTGGTTCCATGCTGGGGTCCGATTTTTAATAGTCGAAACATAAGAAGCCTGTCTAGAATAGTGGAAAATGTGGTTCAAACCACGACTGAGATATTGACCAAACTTACAGTTGAACTTCAGGCTACGAGGCTTGTTTCTCTTCAAAATCTGATGGTGTTAGACGTCATCCTGGCAGATAGGGGTGGAGCCTGCCACGTGATCGGCAGCTCTTGCTGTGTTTTTATTCCTGATTCGGCCCCTACCATACATCTCGCTATTAAGAAATTACACCGATTAGCCAGCGAGATTCATGAAGAGAACGGCACTTGGTCCCTCAGTGGATGGTTCTGGGGCCTCCTGGCCACCTGGGGTTGGAAGATATTCATGATCTTAGCAGGAGCCTTTGGGGTTATTTTCACCTGTTGTTTATGCCTCCAGTGTGGTCCAGCATGTTGCACTTTCTGTGCAACTAGAATAACGTCTGCTCTGACTGTTTCCCGGCAGGAAAATATTGAGTAGCAAATGATCCAGAAAGAGGTAGCAGACCTCATGCAGATCGATGAGGGGGTATTTGTGAGTGATGTAGTTATATTGGCCATAGTAGGCCAAAAGGGCCATCTGTTGGGATATAAAATTACATGAACACGTGATTGGCCCACTATGTGCCATATAACTGTATATGCATATGAATAACCATATAGTATCACGCAATATATGTATGCTTTACGATTGATTCATGCAGGCCTATTTAGACCTATTGATATAACTGTGGCCATCTTGTTTCGTTTCCATGTGTTCATGTACTGCTTCCCAGAAGTCACGTGAGTTAGTCCTTGGTACGAAACCTTGTTGAATTGCTTAGCCTGCTTCTCTGTTCTTTTGTGTGTAGCTCAGGGAAACCCAAGGTCACACCTGCCCGTCTTGTGGGATGCGTGCATTCTAGCAGAGCCCGTTCCTGTACTCCCCGGGCTCTAGATAGACAAGAGGGCATCTCACGACCTGCCCCCGGAATAGCTCCGGCTTAGCTACTAGCAATCAATGGTGCCTTATATGGGTCTTCCTGCTGGCTCACTGACAACTTGTATTCTTCCTTGTAGGGTGTTAACTTGAATGTGTAAAAACGTATATATGCTTTGTATCACTTGCATTTAGCCAGTCTCCTCTGCGCACCTCCATGGGTCGTGTAGACCGAGGCTCCCCTGACAGGGCTTGCATTTGATTGAATAAACGATTCGACCTTCTCCATAGCCGACTGCCTTATTATTCTTTTATGTTATATGGGCTATTGGTAAGTATAGTCAGGCCTTGTAAAATTTTGATTCCTTCACTAGTACCAATGATACCAGACTGGGACACAACAAAGATATGAGGCTATGTGAGGGGCTAAAGTCTGTGTGGATAGGAACCACATAAGAGTATTTATAACCCTCCAACTCCACCCCCTGTGCCTAGAAAATCACTCATTGGGTTGGTATACTTTACATATACTATTGCAATACAGAGCTCCTGAATATCACGCAATAAAAATGTCATAGCAAGAACATCGATAACAAAAACATTGGGATAGTAAGTATATTTATGTAAGTATACATTTTCCATTCCTAACCCCACAACGGTGTGCCTTGATGATACATACTTCTGCAAGGCACATGAATGTGGAGCTAAGAATATTAAATGTATCCTAGCTGTATATACTTACCTTTATGATATTTTGGATGTCACTGTTCTTGACACAATATCTTTCTAGCACATTATTTTTATGGTCAGTATTCTGACAGTCAATCAGCCAGTTGCTGTGGTTCACTGGGCATTTTCAACTTACTGCCTCCTAAAGAACAGTGAGTCCACATTTTGGCAACTTATTCTGTGTCCATTGCCTCCATGCTTTGTAAAGAGTAGATCTTTGACACTGGTGCCCACAGGGGATGCAATCGCCGATGGCTCTTGGAAGCCTAGAGCCTGGTCATACAGTTTATGGATCCCACAGAGGGGTGAGTCCTTCCTTCAGGTGGGGTGTTCTGCTCTAACAGGTTTATCCCCGTTTAGGGACAGTGTTTAGTCCCATGCTACAAATCCTAGGCAGAGGGATGTATGACGTTACAACGCATACTTTTACAACGCCTACCTTTACAACACAATTTTAACACCGCAACATCCATTACAACGCATACGATTACAACGCATGCCATTATAATGAATTCTTTGAAACTACCTTTACAACGCATTCCACTACAACGCATACTACATTTACAACGCATACCATTACAATGCATAACATTACATTGCATGTAAGGTAAGTATTGGATAGTGTAGGGGTAAAAATTACTATTCTAAGTCCAGGGGGTGCAACAGTAGGGTAAGTGTTGGATATTGTAGGGGTTAAAATTACTATTCTAACTCCAGGGGGTGCAACAGTAGGGTAAGTGTTGGATAGTGTAGGGGTAAAAATTACTATTCTAACTCCAGGGGGTGCAACAGTAGGGTAAGTGTTGGATAGTGTAAGGGTAGTATGTGTTGTAATGCTATGCGTTGTAATGGTATGCGTTTTAATGACTGCGTTGTAATGGCATGCGTTGTAGTGGTGTGCGTTGTAGTGTCATGCATTGTAATCGTTGCTTTGTAAATGCATGCGTTGTAATGGATGTTGCGTTGTAAAAGTTTGTTGTAATGGTAGTGCGGTGTAAAAGTTGCGTTGTAAAGGTTGTTTCCCAGGCAGAGTAAAGCAGAGGGTTGATGGGGTTGCCCATTCTCGTCAGGCGTTACTCTCTACTCATAGACCCATCATTCCATTAGCCCAGATTCATTGAAGGCAACAAGCTAGCTCATTTAAATGTGTGCCTTCGGTCTGTCGGACTAAGTCACAAACCTCAGGCATGCAAAAAACCATTACTCCACTGGTTCTCACACCAGCCTCCCTTCTTGGAGATGATACTAAGTATGCTTGCTCCCAGGTCTCCAAACACATGGCTTGCCTTGAACTCAGCCATTAAGGCACCAGAAAAAGCCCAGAAACACCAATCCAAATGTTCTTGCCCAACTGGAGACAAAAGTTATCAAAACCTCCTCTTCACTGTTGATCAGTGTAGACAGTCTTCACTGTATTTAAAGCACAGTCCTGGAGGGTACATATATGCATAGACAATATTTATTAGATCATATTTTATGCACAGAAACTGGCAGCCGCTAACTTTAAATTCTTACTTCTATTCCAATGTTGTGTTCAGTAATCCGTGTCTTGACAGCTCGCCAGGTTTAATCTCCATATGTCAAACCACAAGTACGCTTTAGCATCTCATCAACCGAACTGGAATCATTTGAAAAGGGGCCTTTCAGTCGAATATTTGATCGGATGTAATGCTATGCATGGAACTGCCCCCTTACAATAGTTCTCCACTTTTACTGTGCTTTGCGTGTAGTCTACGCCGGATCTCATTAGCATACCATGCATGTCAAGAGGGCTGGTATATGAAAAATTGAGGAATTCTGAATAGCTTTTAAGTTCATATGTGCTGGACAATAAATTCCAATTATTTTTAACTTTCGAAGTTATTTATGTACCGGTCTGAGAGAGGCCTGCCACATATTGGAGAGTGATCATCTTTAAAAGACCAACAGGGAGAGAGAAGATCAAAAGGACTTAAGGCATCATTTAGAGTACGCTGGGCAGTACACAAATAAGTGTTTTGGTGGAGGACCCCCACCCCCTCTTGCTGACCCGAAAGCAAAGTGTCTGCTATACTTGGAAATCTTTTATGATGTTTCAGGCATTTATTTTGCTGACAATTCTCCTGTAAACACTGTGGGAGCAGTGTAGAATAAAATGCAATGCCAAGTGTGCTGCCATGCACTGGCATCACCCTCAACATTGTATTTGTTTTTATATAAACAGTGAAGATTTTTATCCCTTTGAGTATGAATGAATGAATGAATGAATGAATGAATGAATGAATGAATAACTTTATTGTTTGGTTACTCAAAACCATTACATTAAAACAAACGTATAAAAAAAGAATTACAAAAGGTAAAACAGGGAATGTGTTAGCGAAATATTCTGTGCATTTACGGAGTCTCTATTCATTTAAGCCCTGAGTGGCCATCTACTTAGACTGTGTCTCTTGGATGAACTTCCCAAATGAGGCCATGTCTTTTACTGTAGACAGTGTATATAATTGATGGACCACCTCCTTTGCAGTGCGGGTCCCCGCTTGTCGTAGAATGGGCCTAAGGTAGAGACTGCGTGCTGCACGCAGGGCCGGGCAGCAAAATAGCAGATGAGCACGGGACTCGTTTGTAATTGCAGAGCCTGCATTCCAATGCACCCAGCTCTGCCCGTTCAACAGCATATAGTTCTTTAAGGGGCAGAGGTTGTAGCCTGTAGGCTAGAATCTTATGGAAAGCTGTGCGGCCCACAGCCTGCGTGAGATGGTGCTTGGGATTATACACAATATGCGGCAGGCATAGGGTCTCGTGCAGGTCTCTTATCGCTAATGACTCCAAGTCCAATTCGCGGGAGCAAACCCGAACTTGTTTCTTGATTGCATTTTTGATCGCCATGTAGTTGACTAGCTCGGGGTCCCAAAGCTCAGTGGCCAGATTGAGGCGAACTTTTGCCGCGGTAAGGGTAGCTGACCAAGGATTCCCGGGTTCCATAAAGATATATTTCAAAACTGCCTTAAGTGTCTTATCTTTTGCAGTTGTAGCAAGGTAGTAGTGTTTACTTAAGGCCGCCATCTCTTCCAGAATTTGTTGGTTGAGCGAGAATTCTAAGCGGATAAGGGTGTTTCTAGTGCACTTCGGTAGGTGAAATATTCTCTTGTATGCTCTGCAATGTATTTTTTAAAATTCCTTGTTGAGTTTGCCCGGGTACGCTTGCTGAGCGTAGTTGAGGGCCGGCATTAGTTTAGCCTTTAATACTCTTCGAAATGGCCGTTGTAGTTGGGCTGTGTAAGGAAGCTTGTAATTTTCAGAGTGCATAAGTGATGGTTTTCCCTTTGCCTTGGATTTTCTTTAACTGGGCGCCGGAGAGACCTGACTTGTGGTAGCAGACTCCCAGGTAGGTATATCGTTGTGTGCTTTCCAAGGAGAGATGACCAAGATTCCATTTTACTCGTTTTTTATGTGGGTAGTTCCCAAAAATAACTATTTTTGATTTGGAAGGATTTTCCACCAGCCTATTTTCGTTGTTATATGTTGCCAGGGCGGTCAGCATCTTTTGTAATCCTATTTTAGTGTGATCCAGGAGTACCAAGTCGTCAGCGTACTGCACAAACTGGATTTTGTGTACAGATTGAACATCAGTGGCGCTAACACGCACCCTTGCTTTAGGCCTTGGTCCGTGTCGATCTTCTCAGATGCGGAAACACTCGAGAGTTTAATTCTAACCCACGTTTTTTGGTAGAGTAACTGAATTTCTCTTAGCAGGGTCGGATTGATGTTCCATTGTGCCAGCTTTCTCCATAAAATTATGCGGTCTACCCCATCGAAAGCGGCAGAGTAATCGATGAAGCAGGCGAATAGAGGGAGGGTTTTACGTGACCGTGCGTGATAGGCCAAATAGGAGAGTGCAGTGATGTTATCCACGGTCGAAGACCCGGGTCTGAAGCCAGTTTGACAGAAAGGCAAAAGACCTTCTTCACGTGCCCAATCTGCGAGGTCCGTCAATATTGCACTGGCATAGGCTGTGCCCACAATGTCCAAGAGGGCAATCAGTCTGTAGTTGGACGGCTCTGATTTACGCCCCTTCTTATGGATTGGGTGTAAAAGCGAGCCTCTCCAGGAATCAGGCACATCCCCCAAGAGCCAGCATTCGTCATATAGATGGGACAGATTTTCGGACCAGAATTCGATGTTCGCTTTAAACATTGGCCAGGAAGGCCATTTGGGCCTGGTGCGCCATTTTTCCAGATTTTTTTTAGGATTTTTGAGACTAGCAATTTACAAGGCGAGGCCTTCTTGTCGGTGGTGGAGTATGGCTCGTCTCTTACTATCGGTCCGTTATTTTCCTGGAAGATCGGTTTGTCTTCGTTGTATAGAGCTTTTACGTGGGCTACCCAGGTTGAGGCCTCAAGGGAGTTTTCTCTGTGATTAGTTCCTCAGCCGAGATTACTTAGGGAGCTCCAAAACGCTTGCGTTTTCCCGGGGCTCAGCAGGTCAAAGATCTTCAGCCATTGTCCATCGCAATATTCACGTTTTGCAGCCCATACTTTCTTGGAATCTTTTTTTAAAGCCTCTTGTAGTTGTTTTTTTATCTGAGGCTGTGCCTTTTAACGGAAAGCTGTTTGTTTCATGTTCAGGTGTTTGGCACTATTTTTGATTACCCGGTTGAATCCGAATGCAGCTGGTAAATCCCAGTGGGGAGTCCTGTTTGAGTCCTCTCGAAGTATCGCCGCTAATGTCCCAGTGATGCCATCCCATGTTATTATAGAGCCCTTCTTCTGTTCACACGATGGCCAGCCCGCCCACGAGTTTATCCAGTTATTAAATTTGGAGGTCTCTACGTGCCCCCATTTAATTCCTCTAGGGAGCTTTATCAGTTCGTCTCCGTCAGCAGCCCCCATGCATTGCAGCCTATGGCGTGTTTCTTCTATCAAGTTCAGAGTGATTGTTAGGGCGGCATGGTCGCTGTCACTGCGCGGATGGACTGTATAATCTGACATTAGGGGTTGCAATTTGTCGCTTAAAATGATATAATCGATTGTCGTCTGGTTATTATACGTGGGGGTGACAAAAACCCCTGGATTGTTCTTTATATGGACAGAATGTGCTGAGGTCAATTTGTACGATTTTAGTAGTTCATTCATTGCCTTAGTATTACCAGACTTGTGGTTTTGTATACTCAAGACCCCTATATTATGAATGTTGAGGTCTCCAAGGATAATGCAATCTAATGCCGGAAATTGTAGCAACAAAGACTCCAGATGGTTTATTAGCATGGGCAGGTTTGCTGTATGCCCATGCGGGTTGTGATAGATGTTAATTACTAGAATTGAAGTTGTTCCATGTGACGGGTAGAATCCTTTCAAGATACCCGCCTGGAGCGTGTTTGGTAGGTTGTATATTTCCGTAAATTCTAGTTTAAGCGTGTGCTTTATATAGATACATGTCCCACCTGATGGTCTTCCAAATATGTTGGTCTTTGTTGCTGCTTTGCCGTATTCTGCGTATCCTCTTAATGAGAGTGGGTTAATCAGCCAAGATTATTGTATGCAGATTATATCTGCCTCCTCCAGAAAAGTCACCGCAGCTTGGTTATGTAACAGCTTTTTGAAACCTGCAACATTCCAAGTCATGATTTTCAGGGTCTTTATGGTTCCGGCTTTGTTTAAGAAATTAATCTGCTCGTTGGACATGCGTTGGTGGGCGTGACCGGTGTCTACAGGGAGGTGCCTGTTAGGAGCGGGGGTTTAATACTAGTGGCAGCCAGGACCAGTCCTTGTTCGCGCAACCCCTCGATACGCATGAGCGTTTTCCTTGACTCAGGTTTGCAGTTATGTTAATTGGGGTGCCATTGATTAGGCCTGAGTTCGTACAGCCCTTGAACCCTTGAAGAATTGACGCTGCGTCTTGGGCGTGGGCAGGGGAAGCGTTCAAGCGTGGATGCCCCACAGCATGCTGTTCATGAGTTTCCAAGTAGCAGAGTGAATGATGAGCTTTTAATATTGAGGGGTAGTTTTGTACTGGCTGCAGCTTTATTTTTATGCCCCAGTTTTCCAATAGCATTTGTTGGCTCTTTAGTGTCTCCACCATATGTGGGCTGATGAAAGTTATCTCTGTGGTTTCATTTTTTTCCTCCAGGTCTGGCGGAAGGAAGGAGATGGACTCAATGTGTGTGGTTTTTGTCCCTTCCAGCCCTGGGATATTTGCCCAGAGTATCAAGAAGTTGCTGCAGTTAAGAATATCCCATTTGCCCTGAGAGGCATAATCGGGATACAGCCTTATTTTCCGATCCTGGGTTGTTATTTGAGTTGAGTGGAGTACAGGGTCCACGTCCTTCTGCTTCTTAGCCTGAGTGCGAGCAAATAATTACTGAACCATGCCTGGCCAATGAAGGGTTGCCTGTTTTAATGGCCTTGTGGTTTGCTGGGCTACCACCACGCGGGAGGGGGGGCTAAGCGGCTTGTTGTTGAATAGCCTGTTCTCTGCATAGTCGAGCGTGGGGGCCAGAGTCCAATTAGGAGGGCGCTGGGAGGTTTCCGTGATTGCAATAGTCATTATGGGTTTTTTGGCATCTGGTAACACTTTGGTCACTCTGCTCGATATGGCCTTTGTGTAAGTGGATTGCTGATGGCTTACTGGGCAGGGATCGCGGTCGCGTAAAGGGGCATGATTTACTTCCCCATTTTTTTGTCCTTGCAGGTCAGTTACTTGGTTTTATGTTTTCAGTGCAGGAGTATGCCGGAGTGCTGCCAATTGAACCGGCGTCATCGGATCTGTTGCTGCGTTGGTTGTCTACTGAGCTTCTGCGACTGTCACCTATTTTTCTTCTGTTTTAGTGATAGCTGCCAGTTAGATCGTTTTCTGGATCTCGGTGTGACCGGGAGTCTGTGTGTCAGGACGTAGCCAATGCGGAATGGAGCAGGTAACAAGTGATTTGTTCTTGTTCAACTTGTTGAGTTTTCTTAGTTTTATTTTATTCTTCCGGGATAGATTTTGGCGTGCTGGGCTATTCAGTTTAGAACTATGTTGAGGGTCATGATTTTTTTCCCGATCCGTGCTAGCATTTGTTCCGCTCTCAGTGAACGTCGCTGGGGGCACCGTGCAGGCGTTTTTTTCACTTTTGTGGGATTCCGTGCTACAAAGTTGATGCGTTGTTATGCCTTTTATTTTTGAAGGTGCCTGGACGGTGTCCTGTGCAAGCGGTTTCTGATGCTTGCTTGCTTCGTTCTTGAGATCCTCGACTAATGTGGTCATGATGTTTGGTAAATTTTTTAGACTGTGCAGAATTGGGCTGCAACCACAAGGTTCTAGTTTTAAGTTTGTTCTATCCTGTGCTCTTCGAATCAGTGAATTCAAATTGTCCAATTTAGAGTCTATCCCGGCTATCAAACTTGCAACAATTTGCAGAATGTTGATTTGTGCGTCAAGCTTATCTGCGTGCATTATGGCTGCGTCTGTCATTGAAGTGAGGGTCTCATTGATCAGTGATAGATGATTAGAGATCACTGGTGTCTTCTCCCCCTTATCCGCGCGGCTGCTCGCAGACATTGGAGACTGGACCGTTTTGTCGTGTTCCGGGGTGCTCCATCATAACAAGTTCAGGGGCTGTTTTTGTATTAGGCCAGGTTAATTTGTATTTCCTCCTTCGATTGCCGCGTAGTTGCTATCAGGCACATCGGATATGATTGCTCCGTTTGCTGAGGTTCTTCCTTCTCTGGCAGCATGTGTGCTATCAAGCTCATCAGTCGTAGGTTCTCCGTTTGGGGTAGGGCACAGCTGAAGGCCCTCCAGTTGTTGATGGGTCAGGGCAGTGGTAATTGTATGGGGAGGCTTAAGTAAAGCTGTGTTCGAAACTGCTGATTTGGAGAGTGTTCCGCTCCGATGCGTGGTTATTGTTGGTGAAAGAGGGATGCCAAGTGCCCGAGAGGCTTTAGGTTTTGAAGGCTGCCTGTCCTCTGTTGCCCTATCGGTGGGTGGGCTATTTGGAGTCCGGTGGTATTCTGCAGGGTTGGATGGTTTAAGGTTGAGAAAGTCTCTTATGTCTCTATTGCCGGCGGTCCCATTAGGAGTGTCTTTCACGCTGGGACCGGGCTTGTGAACAGGTGGCTTAGGAGTACTCCATAGTGAAGCTGTTTGGCCCGGAACTGAGAGTTCTGCCGGTGCACCCAGGGACGTGGGCGTAGATCCAGTTGCTCCGGCTGTGCCTGTATATACCCCGTCCAGGGGCCCTGGCCCTAACCCTTGGTAGGAGCTCCCTGTTTCTGGGGGGTAGAATAGCTTCGCCTTTTGTCTCCTGGCTGATCTGTGGGGTGGGGCCTCTCCTGTAGTTGTATTAAATTAGAGTTTCTAGTCCTCATGGTCTGCCAAGTTGATTGACTTGCCTGATTCAGCTGGGCGCAATGCCTTCTACTTAATGTGGTGGGGGCGGTGGGAGCAGTGGTCTGGTAATGAGGGCTAAATAATCAAGTCAATCTCCCCTCCAGTGGTGCCAAGGTCTGAGTGTTTCTCCTTGCAGCGGCCAGCGCTGGTGGGCAAGGGGATGGGGAAGGGGGAAGGGGTCTCTGCATGAGTGATGGAACTTTTGCACCCGTCCTGTAGCTTGCCTGACACTGCTGCTGCTGCCGCTGCTGGTATGCTGGTGCCAATGCTGTTCTCTCCTATGGAGGGGCAGGATATAATACCTCCTGCGTTTGCCTGCGTTAATTGTCTTGCCCCTGCTCACAAATCCCTGTAAAGGAGTTTCTTATTTTAGTGAAAGTGAGGTTGGCGATCAGCTCCTGCCGTCAAATCGCCTCTGTGCCTCCACAACGGATTGTCTCTGTTGCCCCGGTGCCAGGTACCAGCAGCTCCGGGCCACTGCTGGAAGTAACTGGTGTTGAAAGGAGATGGTGACGTCACTTTCTCCTTGCTTTTGTCCTTTAATTCTTTTATTTCTTTGTACTGTAGGCTACCACTGCGGCCTTCTGCTGCTACAGCTCTCCTCGCTTAGGCAGGGCTTAGGCAATCCGCTGCATTCCGCTACAGTGCCCGGGGCCCTTTTCCCAGCAGGGGGCAGTGGGCAGTGGTGCAAGCCCCCCCGAGCTCCCCAGATCCTCCGAGCCGCCACACCGCGGGATACCTCTGCCGCTGCCTCTCGAAAGCAGTCGAGTGCGGCAGAGTGCAGCCCGGAGCCGGGCGAGAGGGGGGCAGTTGTTCGTTATTTGATTTGATTACTAAGCCCTCTCCGCTGTCTCCGCCGTCGCCACCGTACCATCAAAGGCCGAGCCCTCCTCACCTGCGATGCGGGGAATCGAGATGCCGCAGAGAGGGGTGGCCGGGCGAGACGAAGGCTGTAAAAGTTCTCCTCGTCACAGGGCTCCCAGGGCTCGCAGTGGTTCCGCTGATGGTCTCGAGGGTCTCGGCTGGCTGGCTTGGCTCAGCTCGGCTCGGATGGCTCGTGTTGTGGCTCGTTGTGGTTCTCAAGCAGAGAGCCGGCAGCCTGATTCTGTAGCTGCCAACTCGTAATGGAGTCTCAGGCGCTCTGGCGTTCTGGCGTGCTGGAGCTCTGGCGACATGTAAGCCTTGTACCCTTTGAGTATGATAAATTGAACACCTGATGTGGTTAATGGGAACTCCTATTTTTCACTCGGAAGTCACTTTATAGGACTTCTTTAATTATTATTGGGATAACATTCTGAAATCCCCAAGACCACAGACTGGAAGATCTACTAAACAAAATTTAGAACTGCAATTTCACTTGCAATTAATGAAATGGAGAGAGTACAACAGCACCATCTGTACTAAGACATGACACTGTTTCTTTCTCCACATGCACTGGCACACTTTAGCCTGCCTTGTAACAATCCCATTTCCTTGCATCATAGCTCAAGAGTTTGCATGTGATCTCTGGCACAGGTTTGATTCTATTCTCAGATGTAGTTTAATATGTCTCCCAATTTGTATGGGTACTGTACAATAAAGCACACATGAAAGGTTTCAAATGTTTTGATTCTCAAGCATTATGCCTGCCTTAAGGAGGTATATGTTTTTTGGTGCAAATCCCTGGCATTTTTTTAGATCCTGCCTGAACAATGTAGGCTCTGTCTGAGAGTCTATTGTTTTTTAGAAAAAGTAAAAAAACTTAAAATGGCTTAAAGCGCACCTGTTACTGACCAATTTTTAGGTCGACGCTTGCGCATTGCAGATGTCGATCTATTGTAGCTGAAACAAAGTCTTTAAACCAAGCGTGGATTCGGATTACATGCAGTTCATGTGCCCCTGCACGCGCTTCAGACCCGCCACAGCAATGCCGAGAGCTTCACACTTCAAAGGGATCCCCTTCCCAGCCCCCTGTCGCCAGCGCTTCCCTCCCACTCACTCACTCCCCGGCTCCTTTTTGCGGACGATTTTTCTATACTCTCATTAACCAGTCTGGACTCTGCCGATTTACCAATTCTAAACACAAACACAATGTTAAGCTTATGCATTTCACACATTCATATTTCACACACAGATGTATCGAGTTGCTGTCTCTGCTAAAGGAGCTCCTGAATATATCTTGCTCTACCAGGGCTGTGAAATCAGAGCCCGGTGAATAGAATGTTACCCAGCTATAAAGAGAAGTAACGTGTGCCATAAACGCATCAACCTTATTAGTACTACTTTGTCATTTACCACAAGCCTCGCTCCAAGTGGATGGAGACGAGAGCTGAAGGCGTACATCTCCAGCCACAAACACGCAGCAGAAAGCAGGGCTCGTGTGGCAGCATCACAGTTACTAAAGGCAAATGTACTTACCATCAGTTGGTGTTCCTGTCATTGGCTTGCTTCTTATTTGATGGCATTGCTTGTACTAGTTTGTCCATCATGTCCCTGCCCCTGTTGAGCATATCCTCGAGTATTTTCTCTCACCTATCCCTCTTGTGGTTCCCCTTAAATCCCACCTTGCTCTCCGTGTTTCTCTGTCATGTATTTCTGCCCCTCATGCCCCTTGCGCTCCGTGTTCTCACTCTTTGGTACTTCTCACTAATACTTTGTTGCTGTCACTTTTCTTTGCTCCTCTTTCTCTCATAAATCCCCAATTCCACCGCTGTTTTCTTCTCTCCGCCATGCTCTTTGTTCTTCCCCCGCCATGCTCTGTGTTCTTCCTCTGCCATGCTCTGTGTTCTTCTCTCCATGTGTGCTTCTCCCCGCCATCTATGTTGTTGTCTCCTTTTTGCAATGCTTTCCTACCTGCTACCTCCATACACTCACCCGTTACCCTCCAACACCTGCGGTCCTATTTTTTTATTTTTTACTTTGCTCTTTTGTGCTCAAATCATTTTATTATTTACTGATCCAAGTGGCAACCCTCATCTTGGATTGTAAACCAGTATAACAAACCACACGGGTGTCATTCTACAGGCACTTGCATACGTTCTAACACATGCACCAGTGCAATGACTACACCGCTTATCATAGTTTGTCATTGCGCATTTTTAGGTCGAGTTATTTTTTATCACTCGGAACCTATTACTACTGAACGAAAATCTGTTGAACCAGCCGGATTTCGCTAAATGCAGTTTTTTTCCCCTACCACCCTTCCTTTGATGTCCGCCGCGCGTTTCCCCTCCCACCCTTCCTTTGATGTCTGCCGCGTTTCCCCTCCCACCCTTCCTTTAATGTCCACCGCGGCGCGTGGACTCTGCCTGTCGCCTCTCCGTCCTTCAATGCCCCTCTCTGTCATGGAATCTCAAACCCCTCCTTCGTGAGCTACAAAAGACAATTAAAATATCTTCTCAATCAGCACATCAGGCTTTAAAGTCCATCATACAACCTGAATCCTAACTGAAACCTCCTCCTTGAGTTTCACTACATTGTTTATCCCTCTCCAGGAATTGCAGTGATTTGACTTTAAAAAGACTCTATTCTATAACTTTTAATCTTTAACTAATGTGACTTCAAAAAAGACTGCACTCTGTAACCAATTTTTATCCAACACTACCTTTGACAATATTTGAAAATCAAATGTTTTTAAAGCGCTCTGATACACTCGGGTCTTGCCAGCGCTATATGAAAAACTTGTCAAATAAAGAAGATTGATACCCATAGGAAGGTCTGTGTTCAACACCAGAGGTAGTTTCAAAGCCTTCGGGACTTCATTCAGGCAGACAAAGTGCTCCTTAGGCTTCAGATAATACAGTCCAAATGAACATCTGACAGTGCTAAGGTAACACTACAATGCTACCAAATTGTTAACCACCACAGCATAACTCTGCGCTACCCCAGCATCACTCAGCGCCACCCCAGCATCACTCAGCACCACCGCAGCATCACTCAGCACCAGCCCAGCATCACTCAGCACCACCCCAGCATACCTCAGCACCACCCCAGCATCACTCAGCAGCACCACAGCACCACTCAGCACCACCACAGCATCTCTTACCGCCACCCCACCATCACTCAGCACCAGGGGCGTAACAAACGCCCCCGCAGACCCCGCAGACCCCGCAGTGCGGGGGGGCCTCACTCTCTACAGTTAATGAAGGGGCCCCCAGGGGGCCTCGGCCCCCTCAGCTCTTCTGAGAGCTGTGAGAGAGGTCTGCCTGAAGCAAGCCTCTCTCCCTCTGCATCTGAAGCAGGTGCAGCCTGCTCGGAGCCCCTCGCCCCCTCCCTCTGACTGAAGAGAAACAAAGTATCAATATACATTGTTTCACTTCAGTCAGAGCCAGAGGCAGTCCCGGAAAGAGGATGGGGGCACCAGAGACAGCAGTCTCCACTGCTCCTCTGAGGCAGCACAGAGCCTGGCCCCCACTCTAAACAAAGCGCACCCCACAAGAAAAGAGAAGAGACAGGGACAAGGATGGGGTGGGGGGCCCACCCCACAGGAGAAGAGAAGAGACAGGGACAAGGGGGCCCCACCCCACAAGAGAAGAGAAGAGAAGAGACAAGGACAAGGATGGGGTGGGGGGCCCACCCCACAAGAGAAGAGAAGAGACAGGGACAGGCCCCCATCCGAGAAGACAGGGACAAGGATGGGGTGGGGGGCCCACCCCACAAGAGAAGAGAAGAGACAGGGACAGGCCCCCATCCGAGAAGAGACAGGGACAAGGATGGGGTGGGGGGCCCACCCCACAAGAGAAGAGAAGAGAAGAGACAGGGACAGGCCCCCATCCGAGAAGAGACAGGGACAGGGGCCCACCCCACAAGAGAAGAGAAGAGAAGAGACAGGGACAGGCCCCCATCCGAGAAGAGACAGACAAGGATGGGGTGGGGGGCCCACCCCACAAGAGAAGAGAAGAGACAGGGACAAGGATGGGGTGGGGTGGGGGCCCCACCCCACAAGAGAAGAGAAGAGAAGAGACAGGGACAGGCCCCCATCCGAGAAGAGACAGGGACAAGGATGGGGGGCCCACCCACAAGAGAACAGAAGAGACAGGGACAAGGATGGGGTGGGGGGCCCACCCCACAATAGAAGAGAAGAGAGGGTGGGGGCCCACCCCACAAGAGAAGAGAAGAGACAGGGACAAGGATGGGGTGGGGGCCTCAGAGAGCAAGAGCAAGAGACAGCACAGAGCAGTGCTCGGGACCCTGACAAGGGTGGGAGTGGGGGCCCCCAGACAGAGTATTCTCCAGGGCAAAGCTCACATGAGAAGGGACGAGGCAGCAAAATGGTGCCCTCAGGTAAGCACGCTTGTTAGAACACACCATGGGCATCCGCAGGGAGAGGGAAAGGGGGGCCGAGAAAGGTGCAAGGCAGAGGGGGAGAAGGGTGCATGGCAGAGGGGGAGAAGGATGCATGGTAGAGAAGGGTGCAAGGCAGAGGGGAGAAGGGTGCAAGGCAGAGGGGAGAAGGGTGCAAGGCAGAGAGGAGAAGGATGCAAGGCAAAGAGGAGAAGGGTGCAAGGCAAAGAGGAGAAGGGTGCAAGGCAGAGAAGAGAAGGGTGCAAGGCAAAGAGGAGAAGGGTGCAAGGAAAAGAAGAGAAGGGTGCAAGGAAGAGAGGAGAAGGGTGCAAGGAAGAGAAGGGTGCAAGGCGGAGGGGGAGAAGGGTGCTAGGTAGAGAGGAGAAGGGTGCAAGGCGGAGGGGAGAAGGGTGCAAGGCGGAGGGGAGAAGGGTGCAAGGCAGATAGGAGAAGGGTGCAAGGCGGAGGGGAGAAGGGTGCAAGGCAGATAGGAGAAGGGTGCAAGGCAAAGAGGAGAAGGGTGCAAGGCAGAGAAGGGTGCAAGGCAAAGAGGAGAAGGGTGCAAGGCAAAAAGGAGAAGGGTGCAAGGCAGAGAAGAGAAGGGTGCAAGGCAAAGAGGAGAAGGGTGCAAGGCAAAGAGGAGAAGGGTGCAAGGAAGAGAGGAGAAGGGTGCAAGGTAGAGAAGGGTGCAAGGTAGAGAGGAGAAGGGTGCAAGGCGGAGGGGAGAAGGGTGCAAGGCAGATAGGAGAAGGGTGCAAGGCGGAGGGGAGAAGGGTGCAAGGCGGAGGGGAGAAGGGTGCAAGGTGAAGGGGAGAAGGGTGCAAGGCAGAGGGGAGAAGGGTGCAAGGCAGAGGGGAGAAGGGTGCAAGGCAGAGGGGAGAAGGGTGCAAGGCAGAGGGGAAGAGAGGAGAAGGGTGCAAGGCAAAGAGGAGAAGGGTGCAAGGCAAAGAGGAGAAGGGTGCAAGGCAGAGAAGAGAAGGGTGCAAGGCAAAGAGGAGAAGGGTGCAAGGAAAAGAAGAGAAGGGTGCAAGGAAGAGAGGAGAAGGGTGCAAGGTAGAGAAGGGTGCAAGGCGGAGGGGGAGAAGGGTGCTAGGTAGAGAGGAGAAGGGTGCAAGGCGGAGGGGAGAAGGGTGCAAGGCGGAGGGGAGAAGGGAGCAAGGCAGATAGGAGAAGGGTGCAAGGCGGAGGGGAGAAGGGTGCAAGGCAGATAGGAGAAGGGTGCAAGGCAAAGAGGAGAAGGGTGCAAGGCAGAGAAGGGTGCAAGGCAAAGAGGAGAAGGGTGCAAGGCAAAAAGGAGAAGGGTGCAAGGCAGAGAAGAGAAGGGTGCAAGGCAAAGAGGAGAAGGGTGCAAGGCAAAGAGGAGAAGGGTGCAAGGAAGAGAGGAGAAGGGTGCAAGGTAGAGAAGGGTGCAAGGTAGAGAGGAGAAGGGTGCAACGCGGAGGGGAGAAGGGTGCAAGGCAGATAGGAGAAGGGTGCAAGGCGGAGGGGAGAAGGGTGCAAGGCGGAGGGGAGAAGGGTGCAAGGTGAAGGGGAGAAGGGTGCAAGGCAGAGGGGAGAAGGGTGCAAGGCAGAGGGGAGAAGGGTGCAAGGCAGAGGGGAGAAGGGTGCAAGGGAGAGAGGAGAAGGGTGCAAGGTAGAGAAGGGTGCAAGGCAGAGGGGGAAAAGGGTGCATGGCAGATGGGATAAGGGTGAAAGGCAGAGGGGAGAAGGGTGAAAGGCAGAGGGGAGAAGGGTGAAAGGCAGAGGGGAGAAGGGTGCAAGGCAGAGGGGAGAAGTGTGCAAGGCAGAGAAGAGAAGGGTGCAAGGCAAAGAGAAGAAGGGTGCAAGGCAAAGAGGAGAAGGGTGCAAGGAAGAGAGGAGAAGGGTGGAAGGTAGAGAAGGGTGCAAGGCGGAGGGGGAGAAGGGTGCAAGGTATAGGGGAGAAGGGTGCAAGGCAGAGTGAAGAAGGGTGCAGGGCGGAGGGGAGAAGGGTGCAAGGCAGAGGGGAGAAGGGTGCGAGGCGGAGGGGAGAAGGGTGCAAGGTGGAGGGGAGAAGGGTGCAAGGCAGAGGGGAGAAGGGTGCAAGGCAGAGGGGAGAAGGGTGCAAGGCAGAGGGGAGAAGGGTGCAAGGCAAAGAGGAGAAGGGTGCAAGGTAGAGAAGGGTGCAAGGCAGAGGGGGAGAAGGGTGCATGGCAGATGGGAGAAGGGTGAAAGGCAGAGGGGAGAAAGGTGCAAGGAAGAGAGGAGAAGGGTGCAAGGTAGAGAAGGGTGCAAGGCGGAGGGGGAGAAGGGTGCAAGGCAGAGGTGAGAAGGGTGCAAGGCAGAGGTGAGGAGGGTGCAAGGCAGAGGTGAGAAGGGTGCAAGGCAGAGAGGAGAAGGGTGCAAGGCAAAGGGGAGAAGGGTACAAGGCAAAGGGGAGATGGGTGCAAGGCAGAGGGGAAAGGGTGCAAGGCAGAGGGGAGAAGGATGCAGGGTAGAGAAGGGTGCAAGGCGGCGGGGGAGAAGGATGCAAGGTGGAGGGGGAGAAGGGTTCAAGGCAGAGAGGAGAAGGATGCAAGGTAAGTGTTACTTATAACAGCTGTATTGGTGACAGTGGCATAACAATCGCCCGAATCCCCTGCAGTATGGCGGGTCGCTGGCCTGAGAGCTCTAGACTGGCACAGAGAATGGGAGGGGGGCCCCCTCCATATAGTTTGCAGGGGGGCCCCCGCATGTTTTGTTACGCCACTGCTCAGCACCACCCCAGCACCACCACATTATCACTCAACACCACCAGATTATCACTCAGCACCACCACAGCATCACTCAGCACCACCACAGCACCACTCAGCACAACCACAGCACCACTCAGAACCACCACAGCACCACTCAGCACCACCACAGCATCACTCAGCACCACCACAGCATCAC
Organism: Lissotriton vulgaris; assembly: GCF_964263255.1. NCBI lineage: Eukaryota > Metazoa > Chordata > Amphibia > Caudata > Salamandridae > Lissotriton > Lissotriton vulgaris. Next base: position 683,309,002 of record NC_141697.1, read on the forward strand.
TCAGCACCACCACAGAACCACTCAGCACCACCAAAGCACCACTCAGCAGCACCACAGCATCACTCAGCACCACCACAGCATCACTCAGCACCACCACAGCACCACTCTGCACCACCACAGCACCACTCAGCACCACCACAGCACCACTCAGCGCCACCCCAGCATCACTCAGCGCCACCCCGGCATCACTCAGCACCACCACAGAATCACTCAGAACCACCACCACAGCATCACTCAGCACCACCACAGCATCACTCAGCACCACCATAGCATCACTCAGCACCACCACAGCATCACTCAGCACCACCACAGCACCACTCAGCGCCACCACAGCATCACTCAGCACCACCACAGCACCACTCAGCGCCACCACAGCACCACTCAGCGCCACCACAGCACCACTCAGCGCCACCCCAGCACCACTCAGCCCCACACCAGCATCACTCAGAGCCACCCCAGCATCACTCAGCACCACCACAGAATCACTCAGCACCACCACAGCATCACTCAGCACCACCATAGCATCACTCAGCACCACCACAGCACCACTCGGCGCCACCCCAGCATTGCTCAGCGCCACCCCAGCATCACTCAGCACCACCACAACATCACTCAGCACCACCACAACATCACTCAGCACCACCACATTATCACCAAACACCACTACATTATCACTCAGCACCACCACTGCACCACTCATCACCACCACAGCACCACTCAGCACCACCACATTCACTCAGCCCCACCACAGCACCACCACAGCATTACTCAGCACCACCACAGCACCATTCAGCACCACCACAGCACCACTCAGCACCACCACAGCACCACTCAGCACCACCACATTATCACTCAGCACCACCACATTATCACTCAGCACCACCCCATTATCACTCAGCACCACCACAGCACCACTCAGCAGCACCACAGCATCACTCAGGGCCACCACAACATCACTCAGGGGCACCTCAACATCACTATGCGCTACCACAGCATCACTGAACGCCACAGCATCACTCGTCGCCACCACATCACTCTGCGCCATCACAGCATCAATCTGTTCAACCATTCAACAACTGGTTCAAATATGTTCTCTCAATGTTTCAAGCTTTATTATAAATGTCACAAAAAGATATTAATATTTCACTTCTGTTCTTGGATTTTCGTCACAATAAAAGACACTGAACATAATCTTCGCAAAAGTTATTTTCAAAAGTTTAAGCTATTGCCATTATAAATTACAATCACTTTTATTTAAGTATTAATTAATTAAAAAATTAAAAGCCATTGTTATTTGTAATATCAATACATCTAAGTCACGTAAATACAAAACATGTTCCATTACAAATGCTATAGGTGTCCCATTTGCGAAAGTTATAACTATTGGCATTGTAAATGACAAAGCTATTAACCTCATAGCTGCTATTACACATTCCTCCCCAGTGCTGCGCTGTCCATTAGAACTAGTGCTGAATGGACGTTCAATGGTCGTGCGCAGCACTGGGGAGGTAGCGCTGCTGACGACCATTGGCCGTCAGCAGCACTTAAGGGGTTAATGTAGATTTTCCTAGTTATTATGACGGAAAGTCTTAATTTTATTAAAGACACGGAGGCGAGTATTATGCTTTCTAATCTTGCATTTATTGCAACAGCAGCCAGAAAGAGAATAAACTACATTTTTTATGAGAAAAATACTGGGATGCTATAATCAAGCCCCTGGACCGTAAATTATTCCACCAATATAGATGCGGTTCCTTGCCTCTAAGGGAGTTCACTAACAAGTGGGGCATGGGTGGGTCTGGACACTGTCCCAGGTGCCCAGGTCAGGGTGAAAGTATAAACCATTTTCTTTTTGTCTGCCCGCTGTATGCTGCCCCTAGAGCAAAATGGTTAAGTCCAGTATGCAGAAGCCTGGGAACACGCTCAGCAGTAAATGCCAGTAGAATACTAAAGACAGATCTGTCTCCTGTGATTGTAACTGGTGTAGCGAAATACTTAGGATGGGCTTGGATCTTAAGAGCAAGGTTTATTAACTTGACCTAGGCCCTAACCTATAACTTTAGGCTCATTTTTGTCTGTGTGAAACACCTATAGAGTCCGAGCTACTATGGTTATTTAATTAGGGATTTATTGTAATTTTTAAAAGATTCTTCAAACGAAGTCTTGTATAATGATTTAATATGGTCTTAGATGTTTTAATACTGCTTCATACTCTTTTTAAACACCACGTGTATTTTTTGTATTGTAATTTGTGATGCATGTCTTTTATGATGTAACAATCGAATAAAGACTTCTTTGAATTGAATTGAATAAACTACAGTTGCCAGAGGGCCAGACGACAACTGGGCCATGGGAACGTGAAAAAACGAGAATACAATAACCAATCAGTACCAAGTAAATAGATAAGAGGCCATACTGACTGCGCAGCTTCCTCTTTTCGCTGACGAGCTGGTCAGATAAAGTCATTGAACAAGGGAAAAATAGAAAGAACAATAGAAACAGCCAAAGTCCAGGAGCAGATATCATGAATCACAGGGAGCCAAGGCCAAAGTCCAACTTGAGCTTCTGGAGAAGGAGCCGGGAGAGCCGAGGAAGTCCACAAGGGTGAAGCACGAAGACGATGGAGGGAAGACCTCTAATGATGAAGCAGGTGGCAAGGCCGGATTCGCTGTAGGGAGGGAGAACACAAATTAGTAGTGTAGAGGTGGGATAATACTCGCCTCCGTGTCTGTAATAAAATTAAGTCTTTCCGTCATAATAACTAGGAAAATCTACATTTTATGACAAGACCAGAGGCTCCTATTATGCTTGTTCAAAGCATATTAATAACATCAGAAGCAACAGAATGAATAGGTTTGCAATAGAACATGCGGAAAACCCTGTCATTGGACCAATCAGCTGATCTCAGAATGACCTCCAAGTGGGAACCAGACCAAAAGGCCTTGGAGGCCATGGCTCCCCTGGCCGAATGCGCTCCGAAAACGGAGACGTCAATACCGGCAAGAGACATTACCCAACGAACCCACCTGGTGAGGGTAGGGGAAGAGACGGGAAGGTGGGGTTTACGGAAGGAAATAAGCAGTTGGGAACAAGAGGAGGCTCTGAGATTAGCGGTCTTTTGTTTATACACTTTCAAACATTGTCCCACACAAAGCTGTGGTTGGTCAGGAAAATAAGGATAAAACACTGAATCCAGATTAGTTTTTGTTCTCCTGCGAATCTAGAACAGAACACCTGTAGGAGAAAATTGTCTAGAAGAAATATCCAAAGCTCTAACATCTGAAACTCTTTTGATAGAAATTAAACAAAGCAAAATAGTTAGCTTGGCAGATAACATTTTGAGAGATAAGTTAGAATTAACAGGCCCATTCATAAACAGTTTAATTACAACGGACACATCCCATAAAAAGTTATACTTAGCCAATGGAGGTTTAGCACATCGAACGCCCTTGAGGAGACGACAGATCAGGGGATGAGCCCAAAACAGGTTTGCCATCAATCTGAACATGGTTGAGGGAAATTGCAGAGCGATAAAGGTTGATGGTACGGTAGGCCTTACCAGAGCTGGCCTAAGAGGCCAGAAAATTGATTATAAAATTTAGAGGGGCTGAAAGGGGATCGATATCCCTTTCCAAACACCAGCTTGCCCAAAGAGACCAGGCGGATTTGTTTGCTTTGGAAGTCCCAGGGGCCCAGGCCTGATTGATGAAGAGAGCAGCTTCTTGCGAAATGAGGACGTGAGGAGGGGGAGGCCGGAAACTTTCCAGGCTGACAGAATCAAGGAGTTGTCCAGAATGAGGCTGTGGCGAAGGCCCTGGGGATTGAGAAGCAGGTCGTCGAAAGAAGGAATCAGAATAGGAAAGTCTGTTGCCATCTCCAACAAGGAGGGAAACCAGATTTGCGCCTGCCAAAAGGGGGCAATCAGAACCAGAGAAGTGGCCTGGCGACGAACTTGAGACAGAACTCTGCTGATCATCAGAAAGAGAGGAAAAGCATAATTGAGGTGAAGAGACCTGTCCTGAAGGAATGCATCTGTAGTGAGGGCCAGAGGATCCGGCCGCCAACTGAAGAACTGGGGTAATTGACAGTTGAGGCGGGAAGCAAAGAGATCTATAGAAAAAGGATCCCATTTGCGAGAAAGAGAGAGGAAAACGGAGGGACAAAGCTTCCAATCGCTGGAATCGTGGAGAAACCTGGAGTGCCAGTCCGCTACCAAAGTGAGATTTCCGGGAAGATACTCTGCTGTTAAGGAGAAATGATGAGAGAGGCAGAATTCCCACAGACTTTTTGCTAAATCCGCCAGAGGCTTGGACCTGGTCCCGCCCGGATGATTGATATAGCGAACCGCAGAAACATTGTCCATGCGGAGAAGGATGGAACATTTGATTCTGTCTTTGGAAAGGCTTTGGATCGTAAAGGAACCTGCAAGCATCTCTAAACAGTTGATGTGCAACTTGGACTCCTCTGCGGACCATGTACCTCCAGTCGAGATTGGTCCACATCGGGCGCCCAAACCCGACAGGCTTGCATCGGATTCTAATACAAGATCCGGGGCAGTGGCGAAGATAGTGCGTCCGTTCCACGCATCTAAATGGTCTATCCACCATTGAAGCTCGGTGCGGGACTCTTGGTCTAGGGCGACAAGATCTGCGTAGGCAAGGCCCTGACAAAGATGTCTGATTTTTAGGCGCTGAAGAGCGCGATAATTGAGAGGGCCTGGGAATATGGCCTGGATGGAGGAGGATAGAAGGCCGACGATCCAGGCTAGAGACCTGAGGGACAGAAGGGACAACTGAAGGACGGAGGCGATCTCCGCTTTGATTCTGGAAACTTTGGAAAGAGGCAGGATGAGGGAAGCGGCCACCGAGTTCACAAGGAACCCAAGAAATTCCATGTTCTGGGACGGAGTCAAGGAGGACTTCTCCGTGTTGACGAGAAAACCCAAGTCCAGAAGAAGAGACTGAGTCACTTGAAGATCGGACAGAAGAGAAAGTCTGTCAGAATTCAGGATCAGAATATCATCTAGATAGATGATAAGTCTGATTCTGAGAGAGTGGAGAAAGGCAACCACTGGCTTCAAGAGTTTTGTGAAGCACCATGGCGCAGAAGAAAGACCAAAGGGGAGAGAGGTAAAACAATAGGTCACTCCGGACCACTGAAACTGAAGAAACTTCCAATGGGACTGATGAATAGGAACAGTGAGATATGCGTCCTGAAGGTCCAAACGAACCATCCAATCCTTTGGGCGAATGGTGTCTCGTAAATGAAGAATAGTCTCCATTTTGAAGTTACGATAAATCACAAACTGGTTGAACCACTTGAGGTTGATGACAGGACGCAGTTTCTTGGTTTTCTTTTGAACTAGAAAAATGGAGCTTAGAAAGCCGGAGGAGTTGAAGGGAAAAATCTGAATGGCCTGTTTTTGGAGAAGAGTAAGAATCTCGTTTGAGATTAGAGTGGCCATATGGGAGGAGAAGACTAGAGGGGGGGGAAGAGGTTTGGAGAGGAGGAGAAGAGAACTCTATGAGGTAGTCCAGAACAGTGTTGAGAACCCAGGGATCTGAACTTATGGTGTGCCATTTTGACAGGAACAATCTTAGACGGCACCCTACAGGAGGGGAAGAAGAAGGGCTTACTTTGTTGGTTGGAGTTGAAATCGCGGTAGGTTTTTTGTCCTTTGCCTCTGAAGCCACGGCCCGCTGTGGGTAGAATTGGGGCTTGTAGTCCTGGGAGTCATTGAAGGAGCCTCGGGAGCCTTGATTATAGGGACGGCCGTAAGAGCGACCCCTGCCTCGTCCGGCCCGTCCAAAAACACGAGGTGCAAAGACTTTTTTAATAGATTGCTGCGCCTTATCCAGGGAGGCAAAGGTAGAGACAAACCTGCTAAGGTCGCGGACCAAGTTATCGCCAAAGAGAAGACCATTGGCTTTGGGACCAGGATCCATAGGAGCAAGATTGGCCAGTTTCGGATCCAGCTTGATCAAAAGTCTCTTACGTCGTTCGTGGGTAATGGCAGAATTGGCATTGCCTAACAGACAAAAAGCTCATTGAGCCCACATAGAAATGTCCTCTGCAGAGAGATCAGCACCCTCAAGACTGGCGGATTCCTCCATGTCTAGAATACGGGCCAAAGGACCCACCATATCCAAAACCTTGTCCTGACAGGAGGACCATTGATTTTTGTTATTTAAATGTGATGTTGTTTCAGACAAGTGTGATAATTAATTAGTACTTGTCACAGTTGAAAGAGATTGAATAAAATCATGTTGTGTTTACTCAAAGACACTGTACCCATATATAATAATGCAACAATGTTTTAAGTTAAAAATGATTCCAATATATTATTGAAGTGCATTGGAAGTACGCTTGTTCATGGTGGCCGCATTGGTTGACGCCTACCGAAAGAATATGCAATTATATGTATAGTCCTTGTTTCCTTTTTAATAATGTAAGTACATGGAAGTTAGAGAGTGGCGTGGCATGAACGGATGTGGCGACGTTCAGCTAAAACAACAACATAGAAAATAAGGTCAGTAGCCTGCCATTTCAAAGTGCCCAAACAAAATAGCCAGTTGTGGGTGAGACTTCTCAATGTACAAATGCAGAGACAATATCTATTGTAATAATGACATCTGAAAACACAAGCAATCTCTCTATTGTCATAATATAGCATAAAACTCTATTTACTATTTTGTGAAATATTTACCACAAGTTTTACGTTACTAGCCAACCAAAGAGGAATATTATTCTACTAACAATGAAAAGCAAGAAACATAAAATAAAAATTGAATTATAAATTCTCTTGCATTTGACTGTTAATGTTGTCTTCAAATAGAACAAACACAAGGAGATGATGGCTGGATTGCTGAAAGTTTTCAGACACTCACCCCCAGTCACAGATCTGGGTTTAATCCATCATCGCTCTTTATCTCAATGGCCACCTCAGTTCAGACCCAGCTATATGCAAATCAATCTTGCCCCCGTGCCTCATGGGAACAGTCCAGCCCAAACTTCCCTGAACCAGAAACAAGCATCCTGGGACTGGTTTCTGGGTAACACCCTTCATCAGCCAGGCTAGCTTGAATACAGTGGCAAAGTGAGCAAGGGACCCATGTCTGGGCATACCCTGCCAACATGGGGCAAACAAAGCAAACACAAGGAGATGATGGACTTAGTTGCCATTTCAGCGGCTGGGCTATTGTAGTCTTTGTTCAGTTATAAGATGAGTCTATGAAGGCGGAAGTACACTACTTCAATTGGCCCGTCTGCTGTAGATTCGGAGGACTTCACAAGTGTGGTTGAAGTGCATTGTATTTTTTTCTAGCTTCATGTGGGTGCCACTGCTTTCCAGTGCAAGAGTGATTCTGAAAGGGGATTAGAAAGATTACAAGTAGGGGTGGTGGGCAGGAAACTCTGCCACGTTGGGGTTAACAGAGTTTTCGCAGAACTCCAAACTCCAAGTGGAGTGCAGAGTGGGCAAAACACTGTGCACTCCGCCGACTGAGTAGAGTTCACCAACTACCCCTAGTCACAATGCAATGAACACAAGATGTCTGGGCTTCAGATTTTTTTCTAGCACTCCTACCAGTGCTTTGCAGTCAATCTTACCTCTCCACATCTGGCCCGCCCCCTCCCGTCAGTTGTAGTCTTGCTGCCTCATCCCAGGGCCCACCATCCCGCCTTGTTGCTTGCCTCTCTCCAATGTAATTTGTTGTCTCACTCCAAGTTGTTCGCTGTCCCCCTCCCGTGTCGTTCCTGGTCCATGCTTGCCCGTATTTTTTTTTATCGAAATTATCTGAGGTATAAACACTACTGTTGGTAACAATACAAAGCACCCGAGATGTAACAGCTTCTGGTTTCTGATCCAGTTTCTTTTGCCTCTCATAAAGGAAAAAGACATAATGCAGTAACACTGTCGGGATATACAACTTTGCATGCAGCAGGTCTCGCTCCAACGCTGGTGCACTTCTGAGACAAATTTGTTTATCTAACCCCTTTCTCTTTTACGTGGCTGCAAATGCTATCTTTCTTTTCCAATCATAAACATAGTAGGGCGGACCAACTGCTTGGCATGGCCTGAGCCAAATCCCTTGGTGCCTCTCTCACAGATAGTTTGCACGTCGACAGTCCTCAACATTCTTGTAGTCTTCATCCTTTGCTAAATATTTGACATTTATAAAATATATATATATATATAGTGATGGCGAAACTAGCACACAAAAAAGATTAGAAAAAATTCATGTGATTCAAAAAGGTGCTGGTATTACGCCATTTAAAGGAAAATCAGATTTTGTACCTATCATGGCAAAAGATGCGGTGGACGTTTTTCAGGATTGCATAATTGCAGACATTAAAGACTTGTACAGAAGACTAACAACTATAAGAAAAAGAAATATAACGTGCAAAAGGCCAAATATTTTGAACTCATGAAGAAACTAAAAGACAACCCCAATATCGTAATAAAAACTGCCGATAAAGGGGGTAACATCGTCATTTGGCCTAAATCTGAATACTCTGCAGAGGCACTAAGGCAATTACAAGATCCTGCCTGTTACATCAAATCAAATAATAAAAAGTACTCAAAAGCTAATGATGTTTTGCACAAACTACTTCTAAAATACCGCAGAGAAGGCCTAATCTCAGCAGATGAATATAAATTCATGTACAATGAGCATCCTGTACTGCCATGCCTCTACTTAATTCCAAAGGTCCATAAAGGAACAACACCAATTCCCGGCAGGCCCATTATCTCCGCCATTAATAGTTGTAGAGAAAATGTGGGACAATATATTGATTTCTTTTTACAGAGTTGGGTTAGTAAACTTCCAAGCTTTGTCTGAGACACTACTGACTTTTTGGCCAAAATAGAGGATTTGGAATGGCAGAACGACATGTTACTCGTCACTCTTGATGTTGAACAATTATACACCAGCATTTCACATATTGATGGCTTAAATGCAATAACCTATTATCTTGGCCAACGACCTGTTGAACTGTACGAACATAACAAGGTGATATTAAGTTTGATTGATTGGTGCCTAAGTAATAACTATTTCTCATTTGGCAAGGAAGTCTGGAAACAATTAAGGGGTGTGGCTATGGGGGCCTGCTTCTCCCCCAGCTATGCGTGTTTACACGTTGGCTGGTGGGAGGAGCGGGTCCTTAAGGTCACACACCAAACTTGGGTGCGGGAGAAGATTGTAAAATACCTTAGATATATTGATGACATTTTCATTGTATGGCAAGGGGATGAATATGAAGCACAGCTATTCATTGCTGAAATTAATGATAACCCCCTCAACTTAAAATTTACTTCTAATATCTGTGCCAAACAAGCAGAATTCTTAGATGTCAAGATATACATAGACGATAACAACCACATCCAAACTACTTTACACAGAAAAGCAACGGCAGGCAATACCATGCTCCATGCCTCAAGCCTCCATCCTAAGCATTCTATCCACAGCATACCTTATGGAGAAATCCTAAGGTTAGAAAGAATTTGTAGTACTGCTGAGGATTTCAAAAAATGCACTTGTGAGTTAAAAGTACGGATGAAGGCCCGTGGCTATTCAGACCAGATATTCAACCAAGCTCTGGCTAAAGCTGAAAGTTTTTCTAGAGTCAGTCTACTCTCAAACACAGTAAACAAGAACAATGTGGCCACTAATGGGTCCGAAACAGATGATGCAGACTGCCCTAGATTCATCACAGATTACAGCAGCCAGGAAAACAAAATCAGGCAGATAATCAACAAAGATTGCCCCACTATTCAGACAGATGCTGTTCTGGGATGCATGCTACCTGACAAACCCTTGGTCACTTTCAGGCGGGCACAAAAGATGGGCGCAATTCTAGATCAGAGCAGTCCGTAATTACAACAGAAACCTAATTGGTTAATATCAGCAGGTTTTCGTAAATGCACAACTTGCAGGGCTTGCAAGTTTGGAGTGAATAAGACTCATTATAGAACTCCTTTCTCTACTGCTGATATCCCAATTAAAGGTAGCCATACCTGCAGAACCGAGTATGCTGTGTATGTCCTGACGTGCACTTGCGGCCTTAACTAAAGAGGCAGTACAAAACAGCAAGTGCACGTCAGGATTCTACAACATATTAGGGCTATCTTACATAGTGACCAGGCATATCCAGTGACTCGCCACTTTGAAAGCACCCACAATAAAGATCTTAATTGTCTCTCCTACTATGTAGTGGCTTCTGTCCCCAAGCCTAGAAGAGGAGGCAATAGGGAGCTTAAATTGAGGCGATTAGAGTCGAGCTTGATCCTCGAATTCGACAGCAAATAGCCGAACGGCCTCAATAATACTGAGGATCTGCGCCATTTTCTATAAATGCTCACTCTAATATCTATATGCTGCACTAATAAAACTTGTCATCCTAACAGCATCTTAGTAGCTTCCTAGATAGGTCAGGTTCCCTGTGATCTAGGGAGGTGATTCTTTCTGATACTTTGCACCTAATGAATAATATGTTCGTATACTTTAATCTAAGTGGCTGGTCAAGTTCCTTGTCAGCCACCTTTTTGTATATTGTTCTGCTTCTCCACTGTATATAACATTCACTTTTATATTTACATATTCATGAATTTTAGATGTGAGATCTTTTAGCACTTATTTTACACATGGTGTCTTTTTCTAATCTTTTTATATGATGATGTATTTATACTGGTATTAAATGTTTTTATGCATGTTTTTAATAAGACAGATAGGAAATGATCAATGTTCCTCTAATGTCTAAATTAGCATTTATACATTATATACACAGATTACTATCATCATGCACTCACAGCACTTTTTCCTTTTTTCATTTTCCCTCTATCTGCATTTATGCACAAAATACAAATTACTCCACGAATTGCAGACTGCGATTCAAAGACAATTTGTTATTTGCACTTTCACCACCTTTTCCCGCTCCCCAGCTGTTTACAGGTCGCAAACTTTGCACATATGCTATCATTTGCACAGGGATTTATCCCAAAATAACTGAATAGGAAGCTTTATGAATTTAAATGTTTCTTTAAAATGGAAATAATTTTTTATTAAAAGTTATTCTTGTAAATTCTTGTAAATGTAACTTATGCATGTACATGTAAACCAATTGGTCATTTACAATGTAGAGTCTTTTTTCTACCCTTGTGACCGGAGTGTAAAGTGGCGGGGACATGCGGGCTTGCACTGCATTATAAAATTGAAAAAATTCTTTGAATCGATGCATGTGAACAAGGGCTTTGGAAGCCCGAAACGCGTCTTGCCCTCGCAGTTTTCAACCCTTGCAATAAATATCTGTGTATCCTGAAAAAAAAACAAAAAAACTTGCCCTCGCAGTTTTCAACCCTTGCAATAAATATCTGTGTATCCTGACTGTGGTCCGTCTCCTACTTGCCTGGTGAGTTCTGAGTGGCACTAGAACCTGAAGCGGCGTTCTTGGGAGTTTGCGCAGATATATATATATATATATATATATATATATATATATATATATATATATATATATATATATATATATATATATATATATATATATATATATTGTCAGATCCCACGTCACATGTCACAACAGCCAAAACCTGGGATTATGAAGCAGAGAAATGGATGCCCACATCTTTTTTCTAGTTTTTCTATTAGAAGGATCCATTTCATGGATCAGGCATACCAAAAAGTTGAGAAATGTTAACACTGTTGCCTACAACAGAGGGGAGTTCAGTTCTTGAATGGCGATAGGCACATCAAGGGATAGCCAAAAAGCACATACATAATGGTAATCTCCAAGCCCCATCAGGATCACTGTAATTCTGTGCTCCTCTGCTTTTAGTTCAGCAGTTACACACGAATGACGGGCATCCAAGGTTTATGCAACAATTACACTGTACCCCACATCCTCTATCTAAAAACAGAGGTTAAGGTCTGTCACAATAGGAACAGTGCGTAAGACAGGTGCAAAAATGGTGGAGCTAGACCATGTGCCACCCATGGCGGTCCCTGAGTTTGTTGCCCACGGCATGTTAGAGGAGGAGTTTGGGTGTGTTGGCAATTCCCGTGACGGCCACAGCCTCAGGTAAGGGCAGGAGGGTTGCTGCCCCATGCCCCCCTTGCTACGCCACTGAGGTGCAAGGATTTCTGATGTTGTGGAGGCTGGACCATCTTATCAGGCAGTCAACATTTCCTCAGTGGGCAGCAGGGTAGGGGGCTGCTTCAAGGGTTGGCTTGGCAGCCATGATGAATGTGCACATGGTCCTTTTTAACCTATTTCTGCAGACGCATAGCTATCGATAGGGCAGCGTGTACAGTGACACCAGGGCCCTGGGTCTTGAGGGTACTACGGGACCCTAATTAAAACTGTTGGCAACTTCCAAATCATGGGATGTGGGTTGGCAGGGCATTTTCCTGTCAGGTCCCGCCTGAGACAGCACCAGCACTCTGGCTTGTTGGGTCTCACCTGAGACAGCACATGGGCTTGCAACAATCATTTGTTTCTTAAAAAAACTTACTATTGTTAGGTTTCATCAGTGCTCTCATTTCCTTGCTTCCCATTGGTCAGCAACTGCCAAGGTTACTTCCTCTTCTTGTGTTTGTTCCTGCAATGGAAAATGGACCTGGTATACATCAATGTATTTACCAGTGTTTTTACTGTGGTCGTGTTCGGATTGAGGTACTTTTTGGTTTCCCTCCCACTCTACTGCTTGTCGATGTTGTCACTTCTTCCTATACGATATCTTTTTGCTATGTCAATTTTTTTTATCCCTGTTACCAGCAGCATGACTCCTGTGCAGCACAGTTGAACGTACATTTTAGAAAGTGCTATGAAGCGATCAACGCTGTCTGCATCATAGCACTTTTTAATATACTTTCAGCCATGCTGCTGTACAACATGGCTGAAATACAACGGAAAAGCCAATAGCTCTCACATAGGCGAGGCCTATTGGTTTTGCCAGTGCTTGTTTTGGTCGATAGGCTTTGCATTAAAAACCATAGATTTACAGCACATATTGTGATATGTCACTGGCGCAAAGCCCTGATAAATCTGTCCTTTTGTTTTTTGATATTCACCAATAATGTTTAACTATTTTATATTTCTATGACATATGTAGGTAAGGTTCAGACACCAACCCCGATCGACCACGACTTCCCTGACTCATGGCTCAACTAAATAAAGGTAAAGGACTGTGGTACGAGAATCAAAATATTTTAAATTACAGATTCCAGGGGTGAGCACTGATTGCTATTCTGGCAGTGAAAGCAAAGCTCTAACTAAAAAGGAATACTTAAATGAAATTGGTTTAAGATACCTACAATTTATGGAGTGTGAAATGACTCCAAGTAGATCAGAGTTGAAGAAAAGATAAGTTGTTTATTTGTAGTAACAACCCCAGGGAGATCCAACACCAACACATCCAGTGACTGCTCATCTGTGCACTGCTCCCTGGATTCCACACTCTAGAATCCAGTGAGCACAGAGACATGGAACATTGCAACATCATCAGGATATAACATATCTCCCTTTCTATCAAAACAATAAAACAAAATTAAAAAGAAAAAACAAGAAACTATACTGTAACCCAAAATCATGTGGAAGAATGATGTCAATTCATGAACAAACATAATCCTTCATCCACACAGGTTTACCTTTAGGCCTAGTAGATAAAGGCACTGAAGCAGGAACTGAAGTGGAAACAAGATTACATTTGGGTACAGTGGATAAAGAAGTGGAAACAGAAACAGGAACATCATTTCTCTTCTCAACAGATGTTTTTTGAGAACGTACAATCTGACCAAGAATATGCTTACATTCAAGATCATTACATCTAGTAATGCTTCTTACATTCCATTGTTTCCCATCATCTAGTTTTACAACATTACCAGTAACTGAGACAATTTGCTTTGGTTTAGACCACTTAGAAGAACCAGGTTTTCGATTCCCCATTAATTGTGAGCGTACCCAATCACCAACCTTAAATGTCCTACCACCACAGTTGATCTTTGAATTGTGACAATTAACATATTTGTTCTGATATTGTTGAACCTTACTTGATAAGATTTTGGTGTCGACTACACTTGGACGGTTTCTGGACATCCAAGCGGGCTTGACTTTAGATCCAGCTGCACGTCCTTTTAATAAGGAAAATGGAGATACTCCTGTAGCTGAATGGGGAGTATTCCTGTAACACCATAACATTTCTTTGACAGCATTTTTGCAATCATCATCATTATTGCTGGCCAATTGAATGCATTCTTTCAACACTCGGTTGAATCTTTCAACTAAACCATTTTCCCTTGGATTATAAACAGACGTTGTCATGTGTTTAATGCCAACTTTGTTAAGGTAAACAGAGAATTCTTCTGCTATAAATTGAGGACCATTATCAGATAAGATGAAACTTGGATAGCCTTCTCTGCGAAAGATTCCTTCACAGAATTCAATAATATTGGAGGCCTTAATATCCTTGACAAAAGCCACTTCCGGCCATTTTGAATGAAAGTCCATCAAAACAATTGCAAATTTATTTTCAATACCTTTAACATGAAATGGACCACAAATGTCGATAGCCACCTTGTCCCAAGGTTTGTCAGGAAACGGAGTAGCAGCGATGGTAGTTTCCTGGGACTTATGAGACTTGTCACTAGACATACATGCCAGACAATTTCTGACACACCTGTCTATGTCCTTGTCCATTCCAACCCACCAAAAATCATTTCTAGCCCTTCTTTTCATGCTAGTCATTCCGCTGTGTCCTTCATGTAACAAATTCAATAACTTGTCACGCAAAACTGCAGGTACAACTAACCTGTCACCTCTCCTAAGAATTCCCTCATTAAATGATAATTCCGGCCAAACCATTTTATAGTCTGCCAAGATGGATTTGTCTAGAGACGACAGATCTACCCCAACGTGTAGATTGTTGATAACTTGTTGTAACAAAGTGTCATCAGACACAGCTTGAACCCATTCCTGGTTGCTGATTGCACTGTTGCAAGAATCTTCAATGCTGGCAATTAACCACTCATCCTTGTCCTCTGTTGTATCATTTTTGACACAAGGCAAAGGAAGGCGAGATAAACAATCCGCACTTATATTTTTATGACCAGGAACGTAGTTTATTTGAAAATTATATCCTTGTAATCTATACAACCACTTTGCTATTCTAGGTGTAGCCCTTGAAGCACCTTTAGTGGTAAAAATGTCAATAAGAGGTCGATGATCAGTTCTTAATTCAAATGGAGTTCCCCAAATAAAAGTCTTAAAATGGTCTACACCCCACCAACATGCTAACGCTTCTTTTTCAATTACTGAATATGAAGGTTCAGCACCCTTAAGTGTGCGAGATGCAAAGGCTATGATACGTTCACTTCCGTCATGCTTTTGCATAAGAACAGCACCCAAACCATAAGCGCTGGAGTCCACCACAATAATAGACAGGTGTTTAGGATCATACGGTTTAAGAGCTACAGCTTTTGTG
Organism: Lissotriton vulgaris; assembly: GCF_964263255.1. Lineage (NCBI taxonomy): Eukaryota > Metazoa > Chordata > Amphibia > Caudata > Salamandridae > Lissotriton > Lissotriton vulgaris. The sequence goes on from NC_141697.1 coordinate 683,324,477, forward strand.
ATATCATTTTTGATGTTCTCAAAGGCTTGTTGACACAAAGTTGACCATACAAAAGAGGTACCTTTCTTCATTAGTAGTCTTAAACTATGTACTTTATCAGCGAAGTTTGGGACAAATTTAGAATAATATTCTGCAAGTCCCAAAAATGATCGTAATTGATCCTTGTTAATGGGGTGAGGTGCTTTCTCAATGGCATCTAATAATTTCATCTTAGGTTTAACACCCTCATTGGAGATGGTATGACCAAGATAATCAATTTCTTTCACTCCAAACTTGCATTTTTCGCCACACACAGTTAAACCAGCATCTTGTAACTTCTGCAACACATTGTGAACTGCATGGTCATGACAGGTTAAATCCTCCCCCCAGATAAGAACATCGTCTTGAAAAATTCTGACATTCAATTCATCTTTTAAAATGCTACACATGACCCTCTGAAAAACTGAGGACGCAGATGCCAACCCGAATGGCATCCTGAGATATTGAAAAGCACCCTCCGGTGTAATAAAAGATGTCAAATGTCTAGAATCAGCGTGTAACTTGATCTGGTGATATGCATTGGACAAATCAATTGAAGAAAAATACATGGCATTTTTAATGCTAGAAATCATTTCATTTATGTGAGGTAGGGGATGTCTGTCTACCCAAATATTTTTATTTAGATCCCTCAGGTCTACACACATCCTAATTTTTCCGTTGGGTTTGCGTGCTAAAACGATGGGACTAAGCCATTCTGAAGCTTCAATAGGTTCTATCACCTTGGCATCACATAGCCTATTTAATTCTTCCTTTAAGGGATTCCGTAGAGCAAAAGGTACATTCCTTACTTTGTGGACAGATGGAGTGTTGTCAGCTTTTAGTATGATTTTATGTTCGAATTTGATCAGACATCCTAAATTTTTACTAAACAATTTTGGAAAGATAGTTTCCCATCTTGAAGATGAATCCTCATTGGTTAGTAAAACTTGGTCAGGATAATCATAAGCTAAAACTACTTGATCAGGATGATTTGGGTTTAGTAGTAACCCCATCTTTTTAAGATCTTTCCAACTTAGAAGTGCACGTCCACGCTCAACAACATATACTTTTGTAGAACAAGACCTTCCTTTGAAAGTCACTTTAGCATCAAAATACCCCACAACTGGTAATTTAATGCCACAATACCCTTTAGGTTGTGCATCTGGGGTTATTAAGGAGTACTTGTTCCCATTTTCCCACATATCTTTATCGATAATGGTATACGGTGAACATGAATCTGCCCATAACATCATGTATACTTCATTTATTAACACTTCACATTTAGGTGGGCAATAATCATCAGATATGTCATTGACAAAGTCATCTTGTATCATCATCACTTCGATATCATTGTCATTACTGTTAATTTCTTCATCATCACTTTCAACATTTGATTCAACAAGATTAACAGAACGTTTCCAGTTGCTATTATCACCAGTCCTACACCATTTTGCAAAGTGACCTATTTTTTTACATTTAATGCAGGTAACTTTACTAGCAGGACATTTATTGAAATCAGCAGTGTGTTTTTGACTACCACATCTGAAACATACTCTTTTTGTGAAAACTGACTTATTTCTGAAATTGGGTTTGAATTCCTTATTATCACTTTTAGAATCTGACTTTTTGTGATTTGAAGTTAAGGCATTAACACTACTTGACTCATCTTTAGAACCTAACTCCTTAACATAATGGGAAGTATTCTCCATTTTTCTAGCAGTGTCAAGTGTTTTCTGTAAGGATGGATTCTTGAGTTCCAGTAAACGTTCTTGAATTTTTATGTTTTTAACTCTATTTATAAATTGATCTCTAATTATTTCCTCGTGTAGATCTTTAAATTTACATGTAATGGCCAAAGTTCTTAAACATGCCACATATTGTTGCACATTTTCGCCGGGTAGCTGTGCTCTGGAGAAAAATTTGTGCCTTTCAACTACAATACTGGTTTTCTTTCCATAGTTTTCTTCTAATGCTTTCAATGCATCAGAATATACATCTATGGATGTATCATTTGCGCTTGTTTCGCTGGTTTCACTACCTTCATCATTGTCAACAACAGTTGAAACCACACGAATGATGGTAGGTAAAGTTTTTAAGACTTTCCTGCCCTCAACTCCCAAATTATGTTTTAATAAAGCTAGTTTCCTGGATGGCAAAAATACGTCACCCCCTATCGCCTCCAAATAAGTCTCAAAGGATTCAGACCAATCTTCCCAATTCATGGGTGGAGGACCAGGAGATTGTAAAAATTTTGGGGGAGCAATCACAGAAGATGAAACATCCATGGTATTCACAGAAACAATAACAAGCACACAATAACAGTAAGAGAAAATAGAGAAAAATAAAAGGTTAAAATAATAAAAGTAGTCACCGTTGTCACTTTTAGCATAAAATAATGAATTAAAACAAATAATGTAGTCACCGTTGTCAATTGAATTAAAATAAATAATGTAGTCACCGTTGTCAGCTGTAGACTGTAGCAATAGTAGATTATTGTTCAACAATTCCAGTTTATGAAGATGGTTGGGTTAAACGAAAACGTTATTGAAAATGAATAAATTTGGCAGCGTTTCTAAAATGAAATGAAGAAATTTGCATGTAGCGTGTCAAAACGCGTATAAATCAACAGGTTGCAATGCGACGATCAATGGCATCAAGTTGCCATGGTGATTCAAAATGGCCGCCACGTATGCGTCGTAACGTGATGATGCGTCGTGACGAAGGCGCGTTGACGTACTCTGACGTATTCCTGGCGTAGCTTGATGCAGACGCTTGAGGAGACACGAAAACAAATGAAGGATCGAGTGCACGCGAGTCAAGTTGAAAGTACACAGCGACTTTCAAGTAAGAAACGTTGGTGGCAATGGCAGCGCATGGAGACCTTTTAACGTTGCGTTTTAACGTTGCGTTTTGTTAAATAATGTCCAAGTTGCGCTATGCTTTAATAAACATTTAAGCAAAAGTATTAAAATTGCGCAAAAAGGATAAAATTGAGTGGCAAGGTTTTACTACAGAAAGTTTGTCAATTAGTTCAGATTTTTAAACGCCAAGTAATAAGTTTAAAAGTTAACACGATGTAAGTAAAAAAAATTTGAATACATACATCAAATGGTTTGGAAATCCACAGAAATGTTCAATATAATCTGGGGTTGTTATGTTCATCAGGTGAAGGAAAAAAAAAAAATCTTCAGTTTCATCAAATGATTTTCTTCATGAAGTCTTCTTCATCAGTTTAGTTGAAATTCTTCAAAACATCCCATCCTCGTGGCCACTGAAATGACTCCAAGTAGATCAGAGTTGAAGAAAAGATAAGTTGTTTATTTGTAGTAACAACCCCAGGGAGATCCAACACCAACACATCCAGTGACTGCTCATCTGTGCACTGCTCCCTGGATTCCACACTCTAGAATCCAGTGAGCACAGAGACATGGAACATTGCAACATCATCAGGATATAACAGAGTGCTTAAGAATTCGGAAACGGCAGCTGGAAAAAACATGAGAAACTTTGAAAATTATGCTGAAGCAGCGCATAAATTTAGCAATTCTATCAGCGTTTCAATTCCCCACACCAAAATGTTCCATGTTTATGAGATTTAAAATGCGGCTTCGTCAGCATATCTGAACACCTCACAAGAACTAATGCTCAGCTGGAAACTCTTAAAACATGTTTACATTCTGCAGGGTGGAGGTGGGGGGGGGGGGGGGTACCCGGACAGCAATCTTATCAGACAGATGTTCTGAATCCATGGGAAGCGGATGCTAATTAAAGCATGAGTGACATGTAAGTTACAGACAGATCTCTGGAGCGGGTGATTAAGTCAGTGAGGTGAATGTATAGGTGGATGAGTTAGTGAATATGCAAGTTCTGACACCATTCTTGCTTAGGTGAGAGACCAAGCCTTCCAAGTCAGCATCCTTGCATTCCAGCTGCTGTCATTTGGAGACCTGCTGATTGTGTAGCAGTAGCGGCTCCTGGTGGGAGTGCTACCAGGCGGTGACGTGGGGCAGGTGTGGGGCAGGATGGGGTGTATTGCGATGCAGCGCACGCAACAACATTTGTTTTATTGATTTAATTGTTAACTTACCGGCATTCATCCGGATTCCGGTTTTACTACTCCCCTTCCTGCCCCTCCCCCTCCCCGCCCCACGTCACCGCCCGGCAGCACTACCACCAGGAGCCGCTACTGTTGCGTAGATTTTTTGGTGTCCCAAGTATTAACACCATGCGCGCGGGCCGTTTTCCCGCTGTGCGCTGAAGTTTTCAAAAACCCGCGGGTCATGAGCGTACGACAAGCGTAACTCATGACGGGCAGAGCTCGCCATGAGCGTCGAAGGGGTTAAGAATCAGCGGTCACCTAGTAGGCCATTTTTATTTGGAACAGCCTCCCCATAGCATAACTAACTGTGCTCCAGACAGGCAGACAGATGCCAACCTCTATGAAAAAGGCTTGGAGTGCCCGCACACCAGGAGCTGTGCCATCACAGGATCGGTGCTGCACCTTTTCAAAATGTTGAGGGCTGCCAATAGTCTCATATGGCATTATATAGCACACATTCTACAGCTTATTGACTGGGCCTTTGCGCAATCAGTGGTTACTGAGCAGTTTCTTTGATGGCGTTTGGTGTCTCTGGTTGATAAAGTTATGATAATGAACTGTTTTATCATACTCTAGTTGGATAACCAAGTTAACTCCTTTGTACACATCAATTTCCAATAGCAGTTTAGTCGAGATGTCAGGGTTGAACCTAGGAGGCCATGTTAGGTTTGGAAGATAAATTCAGTATGGCACACTTATCACACACACACACATTATCCATTTATAGCTACTTTTTTATAACTAGGTTCGTTTTTACATGGAAAAAATGTACTGTAGTTAGAATGAGGAACAAAAAAGGAAATCTGAAAGTCCTAGCAATTTCTGGCACCCGGATATGGCTCAAATATTATTCTGAATTCTATCCCACACATTTTCATAGGTAGTATTTCACTCATCTGGGAACATTGTACCTTTAATACGAGAATAATAAACCTGTTATTGGCAGTGGCCTTGCAGCAGATAACCACACATTGGAAAGATTCTACCAAAATATCGTTCGAGGCATGGTGGTATGCTGTCTGTTACAATCATAGACTAGACACAACTTTCGTTTACCCAATACATTTAGCCTCAAAACTGAGATAAATCTGGGATCCAGTTACATTATTTCTTGATATCAGTGCTAGGCGTTCTTTGTCTCGTACTCCCTTTCAACAAGAAGTTGCCAAACCTCCATAACTTCCTCTAGATTGATATTTCTTTTTCTTTCTATTCCTACTTTTCTCATTTTACTCAAATGTTTCCTATTTGCTTAATTGTTATATGATTATAACTCGCCAATTATCTCTGCATTTTATTTTGCTCTATTCAACTGTTTATGCCACTTTCAAATGTTACACTGTATGTTTCTTTACATACTTTATATTTTTATTTTTATCCTATTTGCATTAATAAACTTGTCTTGAACTGATAAATATATATATATATATATATTATTCTGCTGCCTGGATGTTATAAGTGTATCTTAGAAATAAAACTAAAATGAACCATATAACACGTGATGACTGTAGTTAATGAGACCTCATAGCAGTTAAAGGCTCTTTTCTAGTGTTAATCTGATATCTCTGCCAAATGCATCAGATCATTGCAAAAAACTAGGAAAACATGAATGGGTCTGATTCACAAAGGGTCTCCACACTCAAGTCGGAGGCCCTACATTCATGGGGAAGTCTCCGCACTTAGGGCAGAATCATTGCAATGACAATTCTCATTTAGGAGTTTCCACCAGAGTGCGGAGATTCTGCTACGACAGTAGGGCCTCCACCATGAGTGCGGAGGCCCTTTGGGACTCAGGCCCCATATTCTTGCCCATTTGTCCAACCTTTCCTCCATCTTGCAGGTTTAAGCAACACATTTGATTGGGCTTGCGGCTCTGCTGTTGTAATCATGCTCATAATTCAGCACTCTACTGCCAAGATCGGGATCCCAATTTACCAAAGGGAGATGAAACCAGTTGCAAAACATAGAAACCTGACAGTGTCATAATTTCTTGGAGATCGATTGTCCTATGGCTTCAGTCTCATGCTAGTTACATGAGGATTACTAGACAAATGTCAAATAATATTGAAAGTTTAAAAACGAATCCAATAAATGTCAGTATCAACACCCAAGGGAGCATTTTGTGACCAGTTGGTTGAGGTGAACATTTTCCAGTGGCAGGATGTATACTGGTTTAGGGGCAACCTCTCAAATGTTGGGCTATAGCACTGGCAAAAAATTGCCCTTGCAGTGGCAAAGGTACCAATTGATACAGGCTCACCGAATGAACTGTTTTGCACATATCGGTGTCATGAGACGTTGTGTAGGTTAGAGTGTCATCACATTAATTGTGTATAATTCTGGAACTGTAGGTGATAAACCAGTTGCTTTAAAAATTCTGGACTGAGCAGCAAGCTTTAGCTGATGAGACACCCCCCCCCCCCCCCCCCCAAAAAAAAAAAGCCTAGTGTCCTGATGATTAGTCCTTATCAGGAATGGCAACATCAGCCCCATCAAGATTGCTTAGGCAGGTGGTGAACAGTTTCACAATCTTTTGGTTGACTCCATATACCCCCTTTTTCTGATCCCTAATGATCAAACACAATCTTCTTATGATGTTGATAGGTTCTCACTCTTATAATATGCAGATGGCTGTCTTATTTTCAGATCTGCTCCTGGCCAAAAATACAGCACATCAATTTGGCTCCTTGGCAGAATCTTTTCCTGAAGTCATTTTCCATGCAAATCCTAGTCAGACAGCGTGGGTCTTTTGTAGGAGAGTAGGGTCTGCTATCCTATGGTCACCCCAAATTTTTGCTTTTTACTTCACTGGTTTTCGACTTAATGAGGCTGTGGGCCTGCTAATCAGACCCACAGCCTGCTGTTCTCTCTCTAAATTCACATGAATGTACTATAGGTACATAACCCAATTGGAACTTGACTCCTTGTCAGCCCCTGTACCATGCACTATAGGTGCTCAGGGCATAGGTGCCAACAAGGCCTACCAGGGGCTGCAGCATATCTTTTGCCACCCCTGGCTGGTACTTAAATCAACACAACTGGCTGATCACCCAGCTGGGGTAAGGTGGTGTAATCACCCCTTGCTTAGATATAGTATTCCTATATCTAAACCTTTATCTGGACACATATATACCTATAAGTCACTCCTATGGCAGGCCTTAACAATCCTGGAGGCAGAGTGCTTTGTTTTATGTGAGATGGAGCTCTAGCATGAGCTGAGCCCGTCTGCAGCTGTCGGGACCAATTCCCTAAGCTGTTCCGGGATAATGCGATACCATATACTATTAAGTGCATTATAATCCATCGCGGTTATGTGCTAACTTTGGTTTGACATCATCGAAACATGTTGTGTGGTGTCATATGTTTTGGAATACTACCCCCTCGCCAGTCCTAGCGACGGGGGTAGCATTCCACCCTTCTAGAGGGAGAAGACATGTTACTTTACTGAAACGCGGTTGATTTTTAAAAGAGCCTCAGCATCACAAAATGGACGCTTCTGCCACAGACACGAGTCTGACCTCCTGCTGCTGACCGAAACTCAGCCGAGGAGGCCTGGACAAAGGGTTTCCTGTTGTGGGGAGGTGTCACACCACCCCAGACAGGAGATAGTGGATTGCAGCAGGGAGGTTTGAAAGAAACCAGACAGTGCCTGGGGAGCACAAGGCTTCCCCTTGCATAATCCGGTCAAACCGGTTCTGGGGCTCACCAGCCCCAGTCCCAGTACGACCCTGGACAAAGGGAAAGGGGTGTAACCACCCCCTTCCTGGGTCCCACCCATAGGAGGGACCTAGCAGGTAATCCAGCCCACCAGATTGGTATAAGAGTGGGAGCAATGCCCAAGCATTCAGATTATCCTGACTGAAACTTATGAAACAAAACTCTGGACCCTTCGACATCCTACTCAACATAGAAGACTGAAGAATATCCCTTGTGGTCACGGAGTGACCACCCTGTGCAAACAGGCACCATCCAGCACCTCAACATTTGCTTTGTTGCAGTTCCCGCCGGAACTCAAGCAACAGAGATCAACAAGACCCAACGTTCCTGCCTTCTAATAGCCTGATCCACAGTCCCTGCAAAGCTGAGACCCGTGGAGGCGACCTGAAGCGTGGGGCCGGCCATCTTGGAAAGACCACGAGGCACTGACCGTGCAGCTCCTGAGGCATCCTTGAAGCTGTGCATTGGGGTTTGAGAAGCCCCAGCCCTGAGCCACTACTGCACCGAAGCTCACCCCTCTACACTCACCGAGTGCTGCGTGGGGCCCTTCTGCAAATTTCGGCTCAACGTGTTGGTCTGGTCACTTGCCCGTTGGCTTGTGGCCCCAGAACCAACGAACCTTCAGATTTACACTGCCAGTCCGGTTGCTCTGGACTGGCCCTCGCTCCCCTGAAAAGGAGCACCCTCTTTGACTTTGCTAGTCCGAGAAAGAAGCAATCTTCCAGTCCTGTGTGGGTTGCACTTGCCAAGGTTTGTTGTCCAATCCGGAAGCCGACACTGCCGACAGCGAGAACCTGCGTGGGACAGCATGTGATCCACTCCTGGACATCCTCGGTGCCCCAGAGTCCACCTGGCAGCGGAGACAAGCTTCTCGACAACCACCTGATTAGGCCCGACATTGCCTGGTTCCTTCCTGGTTCCACCCTGGTCACTTCTGAGTGACCCAGACTCTGTCCCCTCTGCTTTCAGGTACTCTACATCTTTGATCCACCCTTGGTTCACACCGGACACTTCTCCTCCCAACGCCTGCAGCATCTTCATCTTCCGGCACCATCGACCTGCGTGACGAAACCCGACACTACTTCGCACCTGTGCACCCGCTTCCTGTGGGTGAGGCAACTCAGCAACGCAGGTGTTCCTACACTGGTACACACCTCTAGTGTATGTGTCTAAAGTTTTGTCCTTCTAGGTCAGTCGGAAGGTTACTTAAACAGTAACTTTGTAACTTTTACGCACCATTGACTTTGCATTGGTGCATGCGAGTGCTTTAAGTGCTGCACCCGATTCCCACGGCTTTTCCTGACTTCAGCATTGCTAGTCCCGATTGGTCCCAGCAATTCCCTAGGCCCTATGCCTAACCACTGTTTGATTGGTATCTCTTATACCACTTTTTTAATATATGGTTTGCGTGGCCCCCCGGCCTCATCCATAATTGTGCAACTTTCATATGTTTAACTGTGCTTTTGTTTAAACGCTTGTGCCTCTAGACTCATAAAGAGTATAGAGGATGATTCTAGTAATAAATCCATATAGTTTTATAATATATAACTTGTGTGGTGTCCTTTCATTTGATATTACAGGATTGTGATTGGTAAAACAGCTCGCTTAACACGACCTCTTAAGTTAAGCCTTTAAGGCTTCTTAGTCCATGCTACCATTTGGATAGCTTGTCTAATAAGGTTGACTTACAACCAGACACCATAAGGGTTGTTTGGACTGATACAAGGTTCCCCCAGAATTGGAGACATCATATATCAGGTCAACTTCTCACATCTTGTCTTCTAGCTAAGGGCCTCTCCTAACCTTCAGGACAGTCGGTAGTGCATCTTTAATGTAAGTCACAGGACCAGGGTATCTCTGGCAGCCTAGGCCCTGTCTTAAGGGGGACACTATCATGAAGGTCTGAAACCTTCTCTGAGACATAACTACAGAGTTCCACATCCATCAGTACGTTCAAGGAACTGCCTCAGGGAATGGGAGCACATCTGTATGACTTTAATTTGAATTGAGGGCCCAAAAAAGATATGGGGGCATAGCATCAAGGGATGACGACATAATTATCGCCGCTTTAGCGTCCGTTTTCAGGCAAAAAGCTGCGATAATTATATTGCATTATTTGCAAGGACACGCTAGCGCGTGTTTCCTTGATTCAGCTCCCGCTTTGTTCACTCCTCGCTTTGCATCTCTAATGAGATGCAAAGGAGGCATGCCTGACAAAACACCATGGGAAAATATCGCTACCCCAGCTTCCTATCATCAACGAGGGGTAGCGATATTTTAAATCCTGTTAACTATGCCTTAACGCAGAAATGTAACGTCTGTTAAATTCCTGACTAAGGCATAGCTAACATGGGAAGTGGATTATGGTTATACGACCACAGAGTCGTATCACCAAGGCTATCTCCGTTCCGATATCGCTGGAATAATATCCCCCTGGAGTAACTCGTTGTTAATAACGCGCTAACCGGGCGATAAATTCCAGCGATAGACGGCGATAAATATAAAAGCACTAAGCGCGCTTTGTGATATTTATCGCTGTCTGTTGCTGATAAGCCCCCTGTTCCTTTAAAAATCATAACACCAACCGGACAATGAAGTGGGCACAATCGTAGGAATTCCTACACTGAATAGTGGGGCAAAGAAGAACATTTCAGGGGGATGTGTGTTTTAGAGACAGAGGTTAGATATTCCAGACACAGTCTCGAAGTTGCTAGCTAATCTCCAACACAGTAGGGCGAAGACAACAAATAATCCCAAAAATCTCTATTTTCTTATGCCACATGCCAGAAGCCTAAGGCCCCAATTCCGAGTTGATCGATGCTTGCACAAACCCCTGTTTTTAAAGAAGTGGGCATTCTGAGTTGGGTGGCAGTGACCGCTCCGGGTCTTTACCGGGTATATTTAATAGCTCACTTCACATCAAATTTTGGCAAGTCATGCCTGCCAGAGGAGGAAAAACATACAATATTTACTGTGATATGCATATTTTCATAAATTAAGGACCACAATCTGCACATCTTCACTAAATGCTCAGCTATTGATTGCATCCATTAATTCGAAACCCATGCTGTTGGATTGTATAGGCTGAAGTAAAAAGCACATACATCTTGACGCACTTGAAATCAGGGCCTATGTGGGGTTGAGAAATTATTGGGCAGATCTGTGGCTAGGTTGCCTAGGCGTTCAAATTGGTGTTGGTCAGTTTTTATTTCCAGAACAGAATTGCAGATTCATAAGTGTGCCAATGTGTAATCCACAAAACCTTCACGGCAGGCCACAGGGTTTCATCAGGTTAAACTTCAAGTAAGCTGTCACATAAACGAACATGAAGACATTTACACTAGGGATGGGCGATAAATTGTGCTCTGCCTGCAGAGTTCGTGGAGTTTTGTCCACGCTGTATTAACCTTGTAATGCAGAGTTCTGGCAAAACTCTGCCATCTGCTGCATGGCAGAGTTCTTTCTTGCACCGGGTTCTCCATTAACTTGACATGGGTGAGTGAGAATTGGGGTACCCTAGCACGATTTTCAGGTGCTAGAATGGCAATGGTGAGGTTTTCTAAATGCGGGCAGTGAGAAAGCTGCCATTTGAGTAGAAAATCTACTCAAGCTGCAGCAAAGAACAGCACCCTCTGGCACGCTGCGTGGTGCCATTCACACTGATTTTACAGCATGGAACAAGCTCCCGGCACTAAACATCAGCACGAGTAGCACAACATTCTGTTTTCCGCCCGCTTGTAGAACTCTGTGGAATCTCGCAGAGTTTTTATGTAACCCTGCGGAATTCAATAGAGTGAAACTCAGCAAGTTCGACCCATCTCTAATTTGCACATCACATGAAGCCCATACATGCACATACAAATACCTAAACGCCACACACATTGCAGGGGAATAACTGTGGAGGAATAGATGGATTTTTCACAAGGGTGTGCCTAAACCAATCGTACAAGTAAAATGGCCCTGGCAACACCATGCATACTAAGCTGCCACCAGACATCACTCTCTCCATAGGTTAGCCTCTGTCCAAAACAGCCCTATGGAGAAGGGCAAAGCAAGTATGAAGCATCCTTAATATGATTGATGAAGGGTTTGCAGTAGGAACCAATCAAGAGTTAATCTGAGTTAAACCAAAAAAAGCCAGATGTCACAGTTTCCTCAAAGTACGCCCTATCACTCCAATCCACCAATTTACCAATCCACTTCTCTCTAATCCAAACCGCTCCAATCCAGCCCAATCCAATCCACCCCACTCCAGTCTAATTCAATCCAACTCACTCGAATCCACTCACCCCAATACAATCCACCCCACCCACTCCAATCCACTCCTCACAATCCACCCCAATCCAATCCACTTCACTTAATCCACCTCACTCCAACCTAATCTACCCCACCCCATTTCACAACAGCCCATACCAATCAACCCCAATTTAATCCACCCCACTCAATCCAATCCACCCCAATACAATCCAATCTACCCCCTGCCAATCCAAACCACCCACTCCAATCAAATCCATCCCACTCCAATCCACCCACTCCCCAATACAATCCACCCACTCCCCAATCCACCTGCTCCAATCCAATCTATCCTAATCCAAACTAATCTACCACAGCAATCCAATACACCCCTCACCACTCGACTCCAATCCAATACACCCCACTACAGTCCAATCCACCATATTCCAATTCACCCCAATTTAATCCACCTCACTTCAATCCAATCAATCCCAATCCAATCCAATCCAATGCGCCCCATGCTGATCCATACCACCCCACTCCAATCCACTACAATCCTATCCACCCCACCCCACGCCAATCCAATCCATCCCACCCAAAGCACCCACTCCAATCCACCTTACTACAGCCCATTTCAACCCATTCCATTCCAATCTACCCCAATCCAAACTACCTCATTCAATCCAATCCACCCCACTCAACCCCAATCCACCCCACTCCAATCCAACCACTACATTCCATTCTAACCCAATCTAGTCCACCACACTCCAAACCACCCCATTCCAAGCCAATATACTGAAATCCTTTGAAGGTACGGGCTTTTGCAGTGATTTCTACTTGGCCCGGCATACTATAGAAACAGCAGACGTACTCCTTCATGGTCTGAACATGGGCAGACCACCTCCCATTTTTTTTTATCCCTGTCGGCCACACCCGGCCTCCAGGGTGAGTGCTTCACATTACGTGGGTAGAGCCCAGGTGGTAGTCTACATCCCTCCAGCGTTAGTTCTAGCCATATGTATCTCACTCTGGGTTTCTCCTTTCAAATCTGGGTAAACCCACAAATAGGGCCTGGTTTAGAGTACGGTGGACCGGGTCTTTCCATCTCAAACATGATGGATATCCCAATCAGCGAAGTACAAGTCCATTCTATCTTATGGCACTTGTAATATGGTAGACAGGATATCCGTCACATTTTTGATGGAGCAACCTGTCTGCCAAACTCTAGATAAGGCCCGGTACACAGTCAAAATATTGAGTCAATGATATCGAAATGCATAAAAATCGACACCTAAATATCGCAGGTAAGAAATATCGATGTTTTAAATATCGATGTATTAAATGTCAGTTTGTTTAATATCGAAGTAGGTAATGTCGAGATGAAAAATATCGAACTGTAAAAATAGCGTTGTATTATGTTTTGTAAATTGTAATATTTTATTTTTTATATATTGTTATTTTTTTGTCAAAGATAAATGCATGGTCCTTTTTTTTAAGAAGTATTTAAGAAATTTCAAATTTAATACATTTTGTAGGAGCGGGATGTTGGGTTTATAGGAGATAAGGGTGGGAAGTGTTTTAAAAATATATATATTTTTAAAAAAAATCTAATTGGAATAGGAAATTAAAATTTAGAATTTCAAAATGTATTTTAAATTTTAGGAGCGGGATGTTCGGTTTATAGGGGATAAGGGTGGAGTGTGTTTTAAAAAATTACATATTTTAAAAAATGTTTTAATTGAAGTATGAAATTAAATTTAGAATTTCGAAATTTATTTTAAATTTTAGGATCAGGATTTTGGGTTTATAGGGGATAAGGGTGGGGAGTGTTTTAAAAATATACATATTTTAAAAAAAATTATTTAATTGAAATAGGAAATTAAAATTTGGAATTTAGGAATTTAGTTTAACATTTAGGAACAGGATGTTGGGTTTATAGGGGATAAGCGTGGGGAGTGTTTTAAAAAAAATATATTAGTTTTTACATTTTTTTTATTGAAATATGAAATTAAAATTGAGAATTTAGAAATTTCATTTGAAATTTAGGAGTGGGATGATGGGTTTATAGGGGATAAGGGTGGGGAGTATTTTCAATATATATATATATATATGTTTTAAAATTTTATTGAAATAGGAAATTACATTTTAGAATATTGAAATTTAATTTTATAATTTTGTTGTGGGATGTGTTTATAGGGGACTAGCAGCCCGCCCCAGCCTTGCCTGGGGCAGAAGGGGGCTGGAGGCAGCATTTCAGGCTTGCGTGCACTCCCGCCCGCCACGACATTGTCTGTGTCCCGGACAATGTCGTGGCGGGCGGGGTCCGAGGTGGGAGTGCACACAAGCCTGAAATGCTGCCCCCAGACCCTGAGCCTTACCGCAGTTGTTCCGGGCCAACCTCCCGCACCGGCTCCCTCCCTTCCCGTGTCCCTGAAATGCTGCCCCCAGACCCTGAGCCTTACCGCAGTTGTTCCTCCACACCTGCTCCCTTCCGTCTCGTGTCCCAGAGCCTTACCTGAGGCGCCGCTCCTCCCCGAGCTCCTCACTTCACCGTCGCTCCTCCTCGTCATCCCGTATGTTGCGGCCAGCGCTACGTCGTGGCCGTCAGCGTCGCGGCCGGCGCTACTTTCAGGGCACTACCTTTTTTTTTAAGTTATATTTTTAAATTTACGTTTTTTATTTCCATAGCCTATGTCCATCTGCACACCGTGAGGATTACAACAATGTATTGGGTGTGTGGATCGGTGCTGTGGTTCCCGAGTTTACCTTGCCAAAAGGTTTGTGTTCTCTCTTTCTAATAGTAGTATAGATAAGGGTGGGGAGTGTTTTAAATATTTATATTTGAAAAGTAAAAAAATTTGTGAAATAGCAAATAAAAAATTCGATTTTTTTTAAGGAAATTAAAAATTTTCAGAGTGGGATGTTCGTTTACAAGGGATGAAGGTGGGGAGTGTTTTAACATTTTAATTATTATTAAAAATTATAAGAAATATGAAATTAAAAATTATATTTTTATAAACATTTGGAAATTTTACAAGTGTGGTGTTAAGTTTATAGTGGGTAAGGGTGGGAATTTTACAAAAAAATAATAATTTAAATATTGTAGATTTTTTTGAATTTGAAAATATCATTTACAAAATGTATAAAGAAATGATATATTTTAGATTTGAGTTTGAATAGTAAGTTAATGTAGACTGGAGTAGGAATAGTAAATTAATTAGGTTCAGTGTCCAGCACCTACCCCAAGTAAATATCGATTGGAATGGGAATAGTAAATTAATTTGGTTCAGTGTCCAGCACCTACCTCAATTAAATGTAGACTGGAGTTGGAATAGTAAATTAATTGGGTTCAGTGTCCAGCACCTACCCTAATTAGATGTAGAGTGGAGTGGGAATAGTAAATTAATTAGGTTCAGTGTCCAGCACCTACCACAATTAAATGTAGATTGGAGTGGGAATAGTAAATTAAATTTGTTTAGTGTCCAGCACCTACCCCAATTAAATGTAGATTGGAGTGGGAATAGTAATTTTAATTTGTTTAGTGTCTAGCACCTACCCTACTTAAATGTAGACTGCAGTGGGAATAGTAAATTAATTAGGTTCAGTGTCCAGCACCTACATCAACTAAATGTAGATTGGAGTGGGAAAAGTAAATTAAATGTGTTTAGTGTCCAGCACCTACCCAAATTAAATGTAGATTGGAGTGGGAATAGTAATTTAAATGTGTTTAGTGTCCAGCACCTACCCTAATTAAATGTAGACCGGAGTGGGCCTAGTAAATTAATTAGGTTCAGTGTCCAGCACCTACCCCAATTAAATGTAGATTTGAGTGGGAATAGTCAATTAAATTTGTTTAGTGTCCAGCACCTACCCCAATTAAATATAGATTGGAGTGGGAATAGTAATTTAAATGTGTTTAGTGTCCAGCACCTACCTTAATTAAATGTAGACTGGAGTGGGAATAGTAAATTAATTTTGTTCAGTGTCCAGCACTTACCCCAATTAAATGTATATTGGAGTGGGAATAGTAAATTAATTAGGTTCAGTGTCCAGCACCGTCCCCAATTAAATATAGATTGGAGTGGGAATAGTAAATTAATTAGGTTCAGTGTCCAGCCCCTTCCTCAATTAAATATAGACTGGAGTGGGAATAGTAAATTAATTAGGTTCAGTGTCCAGCACCTACCATATTTAAATGTTGATTGGAGTGGGGATAGTAAATTAAATCGGTTCAGTGTCCAGCACCTATCCCAAATAAATATAGATTGGAGTGGGAATAGTAAATTAATTATGTTCAGTGTCCAGCACCTACCCCAATTAAAAATAGGTTGGAGTGTGAATAGTAAATATATTAGGTTCGGTGTCCAGCACCTACCTCAATTAAATATAGACTGGAGTGGGAATAGTAAATTAATTTTGTTCAGTGTCCAGCACCTACCCCAATTAAATGTATATTGGAGTGGGAATAGCAAATTAATTAGGTTCAATATGTTTATAAAATAATGTTGTTTTTTAAATTTAAAAATTTGTAAAGTACATATATTTCTAAATTAAAAAACGATACACATTTTTGTACAATGGTAGTAATAGTAATTTTTGAGGTATTAATATATAAATTACACATTTTTTTCAACATTTTTATTTTATAATTCAGAGAGTACATAAATCAAAGAAAATATTTATTACACATAATAGTATGAATTTTTAACAAATATATAAGTATTTGTATTTTTTATTTTATACAAATTATTTTTCATTTATATAGTTGTTGAGATAAGTACATTTTAGGTGCATAGAAACAGTATAGTTAATGCAAATACATTTTACATTTGTATATATTTTGTACACATAGTTGCATGCACTTTTTTATTTTCATTCTCAAAATGTATATAATTATACATATGTTGATACATTTTGCATATTTTTTTTAACAATTATGATATAAATGTCCATATACATTTGAAGAAAAATAATTCAATCAGATATTTAAAATAATATATTATACAGTTTTTACATAATAACATTTTAGTACTTTAATATGAATTATATTATTAAATATTATCAATATTAATATTGTTTTATTAATATTAATACTTTTTAAATGTTAGCAAATGTATTTTTGAAAATAAAGCTAATGTATATATTGTTTTTCACATTTTTTAACAATATTTTTTTAATCATAATATTAAATGTTATAATATGATAATATTTAATTTTATAATTTTACAATATTTGAAAATAATTTTAAAAAATACATCATTTACCATTTTACAAAATTTGAACAATGTTTTTATAATTTTTACTTTATTCTTTTCTGTTAAATAAATTATTTAGTCATTTATTTACCTATTTTTGGATTGGTATTATTATTTGGGTCTATTAATTTGTAACCGCTCTTTGTCTTTTTGGGAAGATTTAAGCTCGCAGTTGGAAGCTGCTTCGCGTCTAAGAAGGTAAGAGATATTTTCTTTATATTTTAACTATTTTAAGTGTGTTTGGAAGGTAGTAGTTTTATATTTAGGGTGTCTGGAGTTATGTTTTAGAAGTTGTAATGTTTGAAGTCGTTTATTTAGGATTTAATTCTTATCGGCGTTTTTTGGATTTACGGCCTAGTTAGTATCATTGTGTTTGTATGTATTTACTAAGTTCTCATGTTAATTATGCATGTTATGATGTTTGAAAATGTGTAATTTTACGTTTTATGTGGGTGGGAATGTTTGTCTTTCTATTCTAGGTTTTTGGAGAAAGCCTTTTTGTTTCTGGAAGTTTTACGTTTTTTTCTAAAAGGTAGTGTATTTTAGTTGTTTCAACTAATGTTATTTTTACACTTCCTTTATTATTCGGGTTTCCTGGAATGGTTTTTATTCTTTTTTAACGTTTTCGGGTTTTTGCTGGATGGTGGATTATCTATTTTTATGGATTTTCAATGTATTTGGCACAGTTGTATTTTTTCATTTTGTTGGGGTTTATTTTTATTTGACATGGATTTATAACTCACTGGATTATTTTGGAGAAGTTGGATTGTCTATTAACATCCCTGCTAAAGGTAAGTCATTTTAAATATATTTTATTGTGGGTGGGAAAATGTTTTATTTTTATATTGTTGGTGTTTTGTTGTATAATTATTTTTTCTTTATATTTTGAAAAAATGTTATATATATTAGACAAAATATTTATTTATTTTTTTAAAGTAAAAGAGTTTGTTTATATTTTAGAGATATTTTGGCTTGTTTTTAGTTTATATAGCTTTATTTGTTAGATTAGGGTTTTGGCAATCATTTTTAAGTGTTCTGGTCCTTTTGTTGTTGGATAAAGTTGAACTTGTTGTTGTAAATATTGGTACATTTGGGTAGTTTGTCGTGATAGTTTAGGTTTTAATTGTAAGACAGATTGCTCCATTCTTAGTTCTTGAAAACGTTGTTCTTTTTGGATAGCTGTTAGTAGTTTGTGTAGGATAGGAGTTGTTCGGCCTGTTGAAGATAGGAAGGCATTATGCCAACCCTCAACTGCGTTGTTTGTTTTGGGTTGATAGATATACATTCCACCAAGGGATTTGGAATTTTGGTTGTCGTCTATGGCCTAATCTGTGTAGTCTCCCCACCATGGTGTCCTCGAAATAGTCTAAAAGGGGCGCTAGTTTTTGTTCATTTTTGGTGTAGAATGGACTTTCTATTAACATGTTGTAGTGCTCAGCTATGTCTGTGACTGGCACGTATGCTTGGGCTATTAGGTGTTTTATTTGGTATGCGAATGTCATGTTGGTGGCATAATCAACACTTACAGGTCCATTAGGATGACGAGTGGACTTTGTCCGCCCGTCATCCTAGCAGGGATTGTGACCACCCGCCATAAGGGCGGGGGTCCCGTGGCGGGCATTAGGATGTGCCCGCCACAGTGGCGGGCACATCCTGCATTTATAACAGTGTGGCGGGCGGTGCTGTCAGCACAATGCTAGAAATGCATTTCAGCATTTGCATAAACAAAGCGACAGGCACCGCGCGGTGCCTGCCACTTTGTTTATGCAAATGTGGGGGGGTACCACAGGTACCCCCCGTGTGCAGTCCCCGCAGGGGGCCCCCAGAGTGAAGACCGCATGCCTTTACGTGGTGGCATTGCCGCCACGAAAGGCATGACTGACAGGCCATACTGATATGTCTGGTGGTGTCTATGAGACACCGCCACCATATTAAACATTTTCTGCCCCGGCCGCAAGGTGACCAGGGCGGAAAAGCGGCGAGCGGTTTTTCCGTCCGCCACGGTCCCCCCGCCATACTAATATGGCAGGGGGAATTCGGGAATGGATGTCGGGCGGATTGCCTCCGCCAGGCCGGCGGTGGCTACCGCCTGGCTGGCGGAGGCAATCCGCCCGACATCGTAATGGTTCCCTTAGTGTTGATTTTTGTAAATGTCTCCATAGACATTGGTTGAAGTGGAAGTAACATCCCTGTATGGATGTGTGAGGATATATTTTAAGGATGGTATTTATCATGGCTTGTT
The DNA here is from genome assembly GCF_964263255.1 of Lissotriton vulgaris. Lineage (NCBI taxonomy): Eukaryota > Metazoa > Chordata > Amphibia > Caudata > Salamandridae > Lissotriton > Lissotriton vulgaris. The sequence continues at coordinate 683,344,041 of NC_141697.1, forward strand.
CAAAGGCAATGATTATTTTTAGGGGAAAGAATTCTGCTGTTTCTTCTTTTATTTTATTTAACATTTCTGTGCATTTTGAAGTTTGTTTGTTTGGTAACAAACACTAGATAAATGGAATGCAGGTGTTATGGTATTGTCCATGTATGGTATATAATTGGTAGAATGGTTTAGGACATATACTAAAAGTGCCATCCATCATCCATGTTTGGCTTTCTTTTAAATTTTTAAATATTATTTACTGTAGAAAACATTATTATTATTTTATCATTATTGTTGTTATCATAGAAGATAAAAGGTTCTTCATTAGGAGTTATGGCAAGGTCAGGGGGAATCATTACCTCTTCAAAAGTTTTAGGTGTTAGTATTGTTGGTCTTGTAGCTTTTTCAGTTATAGTTATGGTTCTTTTTATAGAAGCTATTGTTGGTAGTTGACTTCTAGCTTCTCTAGGTGTTTTAGGAAGTACTTCTTTAAGTATTACACTTGTTGGTAGTTTTGAGGTGCTGTTTAATTCTTTAATATTTTCTAGAGTAGAACTAACCTCTATTTCTGAGAGATCAGGTGGATGGTTGTGTTCAGTTGTATTTATTACACTTGTTTCCCTGGTTGTTGCAAGCCCATAACATTTGTTAGAGTAATACTTTGAACATTTCCAGTTTACTTTAAGGTCTTTTTGTTTCTCTTGAGTATAAATATACCCCATGTAGCACAATAGAAATTTGCCTTTTTGAGATGTGATACGTTTTGCATCTTCAGTCATTGTGGATTGTTTAATTCTAGAAAAAATGTATAAAACATTATAAGCAAATGTTTTTATATTTTCGACATTAGTAATAATATATGCATTTTTAATATATACTTACCAATTATATTTTAGTAGATTTGGTATGGAGTTTTGTTCTTATTTGGTTGATGCTGCTTTGTATTTCTGTGATCTGTGGAAATGAAGTGAATTACATTTTAGTGCATGTTTAAATATTTATTTGGTGTTAGCATTTGGTAGGATTAATGTTTTATGACCAGCATATTATCTTTATTTTATAAGCATTTAATACAAGTATATAAAAAAATGGAAACGTTGTTTTATTAAGTTAACTTTTAACATTTTTAATTGTTAAGCATTATTAATAGTACATGTGTTTTTTATTATATACTTACCAGGTGTTGTTTTTTTGGTTTTAAATGTTGATGTTCTTTTAATATGTTGCTGCTTCTCTTTATTAAGTTGTCTGTGGAAAGAAAGTAAAGTGTATTTGATGCTACAAATTTATTTTTATATGCATTTGGATTTTTTCAAAGACTAGGTTTATATTATCTGTGTTTAAAAAATGTGTTAACATTTTTAGAAAATATTAAAAGTCAGAATGCCATTTGTTTGACCTTTGGAACATTTTAGCTGTTTAGTTGTCAGTTATTTAATGTTTAAAAAATTGGAATAGTATACTTACTTTTTTGGTTTGTTGTTTTTGTAGGTAGAAAATGTTCTTCTTTTTGTAGTTGGATCTGTTGTGGCTATATAGAGAGATAGAAATATAAAATTATATTTACGTTTTGATTATAAAAGGCAGGTTACATTTAAACTGTCATTTTTTTGTTTGAGTTGTATTTACTTATTTTTTGATATTTGTAGTTGTCTTCTTTCAGGTTAGTCTTTAAAGTTGTAGCAGATGTGGCAGAGTTTCTCCTTGATTATTTTACTTGAAGCTGTTAGAGTTTTCAGTTTAGTTATTTATAGTGAGTAGTTAATTAGTTGTTGTTTGTTATTGGTTAGTTATATTTAAATGTGTTTCTATTGGTTAGTTTTAATTTTTTTCACTTTGTTAATTATTTTACCTGTATGTTAAATTGTATTGTCGGCTTTTGCTGTGTTTTTCTCATTTTATGAAGGGTATTTTGAAGGTATGTTGTTTTTTACAAGGTATTATATTGTTTATAATTTTATTATATATTAACTGTGTTTGTTTAATGTTTTCTTTGGTATGGTTAATTATTTTTATTTAGAATGTTTCATTTTGGCTGTGTTTGCTATATATATTACATTTCTTATGAATGTATATTTTAAATATTTAAATTATAGTGTGTAAACTAAGAATTTATTTGTATTTTTTAGTTGTCGATATTTATGTATTGTCGATAATATTGCCGTCTATATTTTTGTTTACGATATTTTTGATATGTGCTATGTTTATTTAAGATTGTCGATATTTTGGATTTCGAAATGTGTGCTTTCAATTTTTGTGTGGTCGATATTTATTTTAACGATATTGTTTACTCGATATTTATGTTGTTTCTTAGTTATATATAGAAAGTCAATTTACTTGTTATCGATATTTAGTACTCGATAATTTTGTATTTCAATTTTTCTGGTTTCGATATGTTGTCATAGTTCCATCAGGCCCATAGGCTTTGTGAATACAGCTGGGTTTGGGGTCTGGCCCTAAGCAGTACGGTGGTGTGGACCTGCTCTGGGCCTTCTTGGTGCCTACCGAAACCTCTCTGTCCTCCATCTGGATCGGTTGACTCCTAGTGGGGCCTGGAGAAATGTCCTGCAGATTCCTCATCCAACTCTCTTCTCTTGGGATTGGGTCACATACCTCAAGGCTCCAGTCTTCCTCAGAGGGTAGTCCCTGATAAGTGTCGGCCATGCCTGGCAGTGTTGGGCCATGTGCCTTATTGAAGCATGGCATGTTCCAGGTTGTGGTTTCCCCTTGGCCCTAGGACAAGGCCATGGTCCCTTGCATTCTGATGGCTAGCTCAGGAATTTGTGTGTCCAGGGAGCCGGTCTTTAATGAACACCATGTCCCCCACCCTGAGGGCTGGCCTAAATGAGCCTCGGTCTCGGCTGGCTCGCATTTGTGTTCGGGCACTTCTCTAGCAGCTCGCCTTCATGTAAAATGGTTGGCCTCCAGTGGCAGCTGGAGGGGTGGTGTTACTGATAGGCAGCCCCAGCAAAAGATCCACAAGCGCACACCTGGTTGTGCTGTCAGGGGTTTGCTGGTAAGTCATAAGGGATTTCTGGTCCTCTCTTTGATCTCCTCCTATCCTTAGGGTCTTGTTCAGGGTCCTCATAAAATGCCCCATCTTCCCATTGATCCGGGGACATGTTGGAATGACCTTGCTGTGGTGGGCTCCAAGGCTCAAGGGATAATTCTCAAAGTTCATGCCCTGAAAGGGCAGTCTGTTGTCAGTCATAATCACGAGGCAGCTCGAACAGTGCAAAGGTTCTCTCAAGCACTGAAAGTACCACCTTGAATGCAATGGATTGAGTTACCTCCACCTTCAGGTAACTGGAATTGTTATCCATAATGATAATGGTGAATCTTCTTTTGGGGAGGCTCCCAAAGTTCATACTGATGTGAGTCCTCCGTAGCCACGTGGGCTGGTGCGGATCCTTTTCAGGTGATTTACCATTGTACACATTTGCAGACCGCCTCATCAGGAACCAAACTTTTCTCTAGCCTGGCTTTGTTCTTAGCCTTGCCCTGGTGTCTTTGGTGCACCAACTCTATCACTCAGGACCATAGTGTCTTTGGGACCATGATGCGTGAGCCTCTCAGTAATAGTCTATCAATAGTGTAGGTAAGCCTGTGGTGGACAGTTGAGTGAGTACTGAGTTGTCTTCTGCATTCCATCCTCTGGCTCCATCTAGAAAATGGTTCCATGTTCCATTCTGAAGGGCGCTCACCATCTTCTAGAGGCAGTAATCCATGCTGGCTGTCGCCCGGATGTCATCAGACATTATTACTCCGGGGCAGGCCCCTTGCATGACCATATTGATGAATGAAATTTTCCACCAACTTGTCCCCATCCTTTTCGTCCATTTCACCAGATTGCGGGTTCCTTTAGAGGAAGTCTGCAGGGCTGTGGGCCCTGGGCCTGTATGTCACTGTAAAGTTGTACATCTGCAGATGGACAGCCCAGCACTAAATCCTGGGTGGTGGGTTGCATGATGTTCCAGTGAAGAGGGGAACCAGTGGCCTATGGTCCGTGATGACCCAGAAATGATGCCTGCACAGGTAGAGATGAAAATGACGGCAACTACTCCGGGTTGCCAGAGCCTCCCTCTCAATCTGTGAATAATTGAATTCTGTAGCTGGTGTACACAACTGGGATCCATCACTTCTGGCTCAATTGCTACATGAGGTCGACCACCAGTCCCAAATGGTTAGAATCAATGACCAGGTCCGTGCTCTGCTCAGGATCATAGTAGGCAATCATGACATTGTTCATAAGGGCTCCTTTTATTGTCCTGAAAGCACCCTCTGCCTGGACCGTCCACTCCCATTTGACATCTGCTTTCATAAGGACCCTAAGGGGTTCTGACGGGGATGCCAGTTTGGGGATAAACTGGACGCAATATGTGGCCAGTTCTAGAAAACTCTGGTCCCCCCTGCTGCTCTGGTAGTCGGTGCAGTGCAAATGACTTCCACCTTCTTTGGGTCGATTTGCATTCCTTTCTTGGAGAAGATGTAGCAGAAGAACTTGATCGACTGTTCAAAGAAGGTGCACTTCTTTTTATGTAGAATCAGGCCATGTTCTGCCAGGCAGGATAGGTTGGTGCAGAGGTGCTTTTGATGCTTCTTGACTGTGCTGGAATATATGAGGATGTCATTGCTAATGTTCAGCATGCCAGCAAAGTCGGACAGCACCTCTCTGATGGTTTTCTGAAACACCTGTAAGGCAGACTAGATTCCGAAGTTGAGGCATTTGTCTCTTCTGAGACCGAGGTGAGTGGAGAATGTGGTGATGTACTGGCTCATTGGGTCTAGTTGGAGCCAGTTATTCCCAGCTTTGAGGTCTAGCTTGGAAAACCATTGGACCCATTGTGATTGGAGAGGATGTCATCCATCATCAGCACCAGATGTCTTTCATGGCAAATTGACACATTGGGGAGGTGCATGCCAACACAGAGCTGTACTGGCACTAGTTGTCTCGGCTTGGGGACAACAACCAGCAGGGACATCCAGGGTGTAGTCCCCATCACCTTCTCTATGATGTCCAGCTCCTTCAGGTTCTTCAGTTCAGCTTCCACTTGCAGTCGACGGTGGAATGGAATGTATCAGTAGCATAGCACAATGGGCCGGATGATGTGACTGGGGAACTCCTCATGATGAGGCTGACTTGGTCAGCGTGGACGTGCCGAGCGAAGAAGACAAGGCTCAAATCCTCTGCTGTGTGACAGCTCAGGAGGGTACCGGTCCCTCCTTTGGTAATCTGGAAGCGGTTCAATAGCTTCAGGCTGCCTTTCTTGATATGTAACAAAAGAATTGTACAAAGTTCCCCAGGGGATAATCTTGTAAAAGAGTCTCTCTCTCTAAATTGACTAGTGAAGTCGACAATCAGGGAACTAGGGAGGTCCCTTGTCGGAACTAAGAAACCTCACACAACTAATAGGCTGGATGACATGTTTCGTTCAGGCCTTGTGGTGTTGTATCATCATCGGCTTCCTGCTCCTACGTCAAGCTGGCGCTGCAATGCCTGACGGGTAACAACAAGTGTTACACTCTTGTGGAGATCTTTTGTTCCTTGCCGTGGTTTGATAGCGTGTGAGGGACTTAGAAAAGGGAGTAGTGAGCAAATGGGTATGGCTGGGTGAGAGTGGTGGTGCAGCAGCATGCCCTGTGCGAGTGTGGAGAGAGTTCTGTCAGACGGTGCGGATGCCTGTAGGAGTGGTTTTCTGTCATGTCTCTGGGAAATGGGTGACGGCTTTTCAGTTGCTGGCAGTGTTGCGGATTGCTTTGCGGTGCTTGGGTAGGGACCCTGCACGGTATGGGACAAATTCATTTTGCATAGGCGCGGCTACGGCAGCGGCCAGGTTGGGGTGGTCCTGGGAGGACATTAGGAAGATCGGACGGTGGATATCCCGCTGCTGCGAGCGTTATGTGCGCAAATAAGGACGAGTACGCGTGCTGCAGGTCGCGGCGGTGGACATTGTTTTTTCAGCTGTGCTAATCTCTTTTTCTTTGGTAGGTTGCATTGGGAGTCTGGGAGGCAAGACGGTTACCTGGATTGTTGGTCACTCTTTTGTTCACCGGGCCTCGAAATATGCAGACAGACAGGTGTATGGCCTTAGCCTGGGTCTGCGGAGCAGCCACCATGAGGTCAATTGGTGGGGTAGGAGCGGGATGCCTTGGGGGGCCTTGTTGCCTTGGCTGATGAAGAAGGTCTGCCCGGACATACTGGTGATTCACCTGGAAGAAAATGACTTGGTCAATAAATTAGGAGTGTCCTTATTACATCTGATGCAATGGGACCTGGTGGTAATGAGGGGCAATCTGGCTAGAGCCTGTATTGTTTGGACTGAGTTTGTGCCGCGTCGTGTTTGGAGGGGGGCTTTGAAGCCGGCAGCCGTGGAAAGGGCAAGGCGGAAATTGAATCGGGCAAAGAGAGTTTTTTGTGGCAGACATGGGGTCCACGTCATTGCTCATGTGGGTCTGCGGTTTGAGGAGCCTCTCCTTTTTAGAGATGATGGAGTGCACCGTTTGCACATGGGAAATGCATATTATATGATGGAGTTAAGGGATGCCATCAGCAAGTTGTGGAATGAGTCCATCTGTTGTCGCAGGGTGTGAGTACGAAAGGTGTACTAGTATTTGGTGGGGCAGGTACCCGCCCTCCGGGGGTTCCCTGGGTGGCAGTACTTGGGAGGGGTGGGGGGTGCATGACCTGCATACTCACCCTTTCAGTGACGCAGGATGGGGGTGTGGTTGGCAGGAGTGAGATGGCTGGAGATTGAAAGAGAAGTGAGGATGAGGATGGTATAAGTGAAGAGGTTGTGGGGTGAATTGGGAGTGAGTAATTGGTGTGGGAGTGGTGATGGATGAAAGACATGTTGGGGGGAATTTGTTAATTGTTAATTACTGGTGTTATATTTTGATTTGGTTGTCAACCCTGTCCTAATAAATGGCCTTTTACGCTAAGTTAACAGCGTGGACTGGTCATTGCGCGATGCAGCCCCAGGGGAAGTGAGGTTGGCAGACCAGTCTTCCCCTGGGGTGTTTGCGCAAGAGGGGACAGGGCTGTTAGGTAGTGTAGGGGGTAGGGTTGTAGGGTTGGGGTCATGGTAGGATATAAAGGGGGCAGGAGAGGAAGCTCTTTCTCTTCTTGTCCCCCAGCCCCTCAGGGCAGGAGTTTAGGAAGTTTGACCACCCTCCCATCCTACTGTTTAGGGAGACAAAAGGGTGGCTGTTATAAGCATGCCAGTTTAGGACGGATTGAAGTTGGGAGAGTGTAACGGTACTTGGGAGGGATGGGGGGGGTCCATGACGGGCATACTTACCCTTCCAGGGACGCAGGATGGGGGTGTGGTTGGCAGGAGTGCAATGGCTGGAGATGCTGGTGGAGGTTGAAAGAGAAGTGAGGAAGAGAATGGTATAAGTGAAGAGGTTGTGGGGTGAATTGAGAGTGAGTAATTGGTGTGGGAGTAGTGATGGATGAAAGACATGTTTTGGGGAGATTTGTTAATTGTTAATGTTAGAAATGGGAATTTCTGGTTGGCTAAGGCTTGCGCCAAAGTCAGGCAGAAACCACCATTTTAAATCAGGGCAAGGAAGTCACCCGCCAAGATAACCCCTGCTCACCCTCTTGGTAGCTTGGCACGAGCAGTCAGGCGTATCTCAGAGGCGATGTGTAAAGCATTTGCGCACGCACCCACCAGCAACGACATCCCAGGCCCCCCACAAAAGGAACTCCACACAAGGTATGTGTAAAAATAGCCTTTGTATTACAAAACACATTAGACAGTAAACACACACTTTACAATGTGCCAGAGGCACGGGCAGAATTCACAGGGTATTATGTACATGGGACCGGGCCACATGGACCACTGTCACGAATAAGCACTTTTAGAACTAGAATACTTGGTAGAAATAGCACTTAGTAGGGATAACCCTTAGAACATAGAATAATTGTAGAACCAAATAGAAAATAGAGCACACAACCAGTGATCACTGGTAAGAGGTAAGTACCACCTACGCAACCCTAACCACCTTAGAAGAATGTCACGCAGGGAACCAGGACTTCACTGGCAACACCTATACTAGGAATAACAACCACCTAAGTATCACAATACATTTAGGGGTATAGGCAAAAGAACATTTCACATGATGCATCACAACATTCAGAGGTGTAGGGAAAAACACATGATGCATAAACATACATTCAGCGGTGTAGGGAAAAGCACATGACGCATAAAAACACATTCAGAGGTGCAGCAAAGAACAACTGCGCAGAAATCACATAGGCCAGCAACATGTAACTGTCCCCAGGCCAACTGGCCTCTCTGGGGCTGAAACGCCCTGTGTCCCAATGTCAGGGGGCCTAAACAGAGCAGCTGCCCACTAAGTGCTGGGCAGCTGTATGGATTGAACCTGGCACCAGCGTGCCTCCTGGCTCTAGGTAGGGCTCTGAACATCAATGGGGCAAAAACCATGTGTGAGCCTTGCAGGCCCGGTGCCCAAAAAAAACGGTGCCCCGTGGGAGCCTCGTGGGCTCTGCAACAAATGTGAGGCCTTCGCTGGAGTCCCTCGTGGACTCGAAATACACAAATGTCCCCAAGGGCCTCTTTGGATCAAACAAAATGTCCCCTTCGTTGGAGCCTCTCGTGGGCAAAATGCCCTTGATGCTGCTGGGGTTAAAGGGGGAGCAGCCTGCAGCCTTCCGGGGCTGCTCCAGGAATATGCCCGGGCCCCCAAGGGGCCTTCAAAGGTTAATGGTGCCCGAAGCCCTTCGTGGGCTTTACAACAACCATGCAGGGGCCGCCCGGGAGAACCAACAGGGACAATCCGCACTCACCGGCTCACTGCTCCGGACCTCGCTGGAGGCGGGCGGGGCTCCCTGCTTCTGCCGATGCTGCTTCCTATCTCGGGGCTGCGGTGGGGACGGAGACTACGACGGCTGGAGCAGCAGCTTCTCCTTGGAGCTTCCAAGGCTCCCTCTTAATCCGGCCTCACAAGCAGGCGGTCCGGGGCTCCCTCGTTCTCAGGAGCCCCGGTCAGGATGCGGCAGACTTCTTCCGGCCACATGAGCGCGGGGTGGGCTCCCGTCTGCTTCCTGTTTACTTCCGCTCCCTCCACCAATTACGCGGCGGGAGGCTCGGCCGGCTGGGCCAATCCCAGCGTGGCCCTCGGGTGATGCCGGCGGCTGCCTTCTTTGGGGGGGAACTTGGCCTCGGGCCGCAACGTTTATTTTTCGGGCAGATGAGGGGTGGGCACCTGTTCTTGATCAACGGTACCAAAGTCGGCCAAGAAGCGGGGTGGGCACCCGCGCCGCAAATGGGCAAAAAAGGGGGGACCCCCAGGCCGGGTAATCCCTTGAGGGCAGCAAGTGCAGCTCTGGGCTGCAGTCCAACCCCACAGCGCTCTCCTGAAGGAGAACAAAGCGCTTCCCAGATGCTTGGCAGGCCACAGCAATCCCAAAAGTCCAGGGACAAGGTATAGCCAGGAATGAAGGCAGGGGGGGGCAACAGCCAAGAAACAGGTCCTGGAGGTCAGGGAGGCAAATCAGGGTCCAGAGGCCGGCACACAGGGCAGTCCAGAAAGGAGACAGCCCCCATGGCGGTCCCTCCTGGGCCCCACCATCAGCAAAGCCCCCTCTGTCAGGGTTCAGGAAGTAGAGGGTTCCTCCAGGCATCCAGGGGCTGGGCAGGGCCCAGGGAGGCAAGCCTTCCCCTGGGCCCCAGCAGCAGCAGGCCCCTGGTAGATTCAAGTCAGGAACAAGAACATTTTACAAGAGGTCACATCCTCTTTTTATACACATAAATCCCTTAGTCTAAAGGTGCAGGGTGGGGGCAAAACCAGGTGCAGCTGGTTTGGGAGCACTCTTGATGGGCTCAGCCCCTCTCACTATTCACTGGCCAGGCTAGGGTCATTAGACGCAACACAAGGGGCGGAGCCAGAATTGTGTGGGGAAAGCCCAGCTCTATTCAGGTCCCAGGTGCACTCCTCCCCAGCCATCACACATGCAGATCTCCCATTCCCCACTGGGGCAGATCCATCCTTACTCCTGGAGCCAAGCTCACCAGCCAGCTCCAGCCAATCACATGCCAGACACAAATTACACAAACATGCCATCTTCTAGAAGTAGCACTTCCACACTAGACACAATCACGCCACACACATCATTGCGCATCATTTAATCACACAAGTCCGCACATACCAAACTCGCATCTGCACTCCCCATGCATCAGGAACTACCAGGGACACACACATTCCCCATGCATTCCTATGGGAGGGCAGGCAAATCTCACACACGCACTGAGAGCGCATGCACTTTACACTGCGCCACAGTGCTAAAGTGCGCCAAGATCAGAAATCATTATAATTATTGAGTTAAAATGCAAAAAGTTCAGGGGTGAACCTGCCAGAAGGGCCAAGTCCAACAGTTAATTACTGGTGTTATGTTTTGATTTGGTTGACAACCCTGTCCTAATAAATGGCCTTTTACGTTAACAGCGTGGACTGGTTATTGTGCGAGGCTTAGGGGTAGCAGACTCACGTTGGACACAGTGTCTGCAGCCGCTGTAAACTGGTGCTCATAGCTATGATGCTCAGGAGGGCTGCGTATCAGAAGATGGTGCCAGATAAACTAATGTGAGTCCGGTGTGGGAACTCCTGTACGGCCTGATATAGGTGAGGTGAGCAGCAGTGGCCAGCAGGTGGCGTTGAGGAGACTGAGGAGAAGACGTTTTGTGCATTGATTCATCTGCAGTTGGTGCCTGGGGGCACGGTAATCCACTGACGGTGTGGGAGTCCTGCTACGGAAAGCCCTGGAGCTGGAAACTGCAGGCAGAAGACAGTGGCCGCCGGTGGGGAGCAGGGCCTATCAGTTGCAGGTGAGCCACTGCCCTGGGAAGCAGCAGGGGTGGTCAGTGAGTTAGCTCAGGAGAAAAGCAAGAGGTGTTGGCAATCAGCGTGGAGGCAGGCAGGCAGGTGGAGTCAGGCAGACAGGTGACAGGTGGCACAGCGACTGTGAGAGAATAGTAGGAGGACCACCAGTGTGAAGGTCCGGGTCCTCAGCAGTGATTTGGCCTTGCCCGGAATACAAAGGAATCACCAGACACACCCCTTCATTGTCTGGCCAGGAATGCAAGTGGTCCACTGCCCATTTATGTATCCCTGCCAGCCACCCCCTGCCTCTAGGTTCCTTCACAATATGTGGGTAGAGTCCAGGAGGTACTCTACAAACCCCACTCCATTCCAAACCACCCACCCCACTCCAATCCACCCCACTCAGTCCACCTGAATTCAGTCCAATCTACTCCACCACAATCCACACCACCCACCCCACTCCAATCTAATCCAACCCACACAATCTACCCCAATACAATCCAATCCACCCACTCCAATACAATCCACCCCAATTCACCCCACTCAGCCAAATTCAACCCACTCCACTCCACTCCAATCCAACCCATCTCACTCCAATCCAGTCCAATTAACCCACTCCACTTCAGTCCACCAACTCCATCCAATCCACTCCATCCAAACCACACCACACCACTCCAATCCAATCCACTTACCCACCCGACCACACTCATATTCACCCCAATCCACCCCAATGTACAACCACTCCAAACAACCCCAATTCACACACCCTGCTCCAATTTAACCCACCAAAAGCCAATCCAAAAACTCAAAAAACAATCAACCTCATTCAAATCCATCTCACTCCAATCCACCCCACCCAATCCACTCTACCAATCCATCCCACCCCACTCTACCCTGCACTACCCCACTCAATCCACACCACTCTACCTCATTACAATGCAACTTACTCCACTTATTTCACCCCAATCCACCCACTTCAATCCAATCCACTCCACTCTAATCCACCTCACACAAATCTATCCTACTCCAATCTTATCCACTCTAATCCACCCCATTCTAATGCAGACAACCGCACTCCAATCCAACCAACCACAATCCATCCCTCCTCAATCCAATCTAACCCACAGCAATACCCAGCAACCCAATCCACCCTGCTTCATTTAAATCCACCCACTCCAATCCACCCCACTCAGGTTCAATCCACCCCACTCCAATCCACCCTCACTCCACTCCAATCCAAATCCATTTCACCCCATCAAATCCAATCCAATCCACCCCTCTCCAACCCAATGCTCCATACTCAAATACAATCCACCCCACTCCAATCAATCTACCCCATTCCAGTCCAACCCAACCCACCCCAGTCCAACCCAATCCAATCCAGTCCACTTCATTCCAATCCAATTCACCAAAATCCATCCCATCTCATCCAATTCAGCCCAGTCCACCCAATCCAATCCACCCACCCCACTTATATTCAATCCACCCCACTCCAATTCAATCCAGCCCATCAAATTCCAATCCAATCCCACCCCACTTATATTCAATCCACCCCACTCCAATTCAATCCAGCCCACCAAATTCCAATCCAATCCCACATCAATTTACTGCACCCCATTCCATTCATGTCCTTCCCACTCCAATCCACCCCTCCGCTCTGCACTCCAGTCCAATGTACCCAGATCCACCCACTCCAATCAATTCTACCCCAATCCAATCCACCCATATCTAATTCACCCCACTCCAATCGAACCCACTACAATCCAATTCACCCCACTCTATTCAAAATTCACCCACTCCACTCCACTCCAATCCAATCCACCACACTCCAACCCAATTCACTCCACTCCCAGTAAAATCTGCCACCACTCCAATCAACCATGATCCACCCTATTCCAATCAATCCAACCCACTCCAATCAACCTGATCCACCCTATTCCAATCAATCCAACCCATTCCAATCCACTCCACCACACCACACTCCAATCCAATCCACGTCACTTCATTTCAATCCTATCCAACCCACTCCACTCAAATGCAATCCACTTCAGTTCAATCCACCCCACTCCAATCCAGTCCAATTCACCACAATCCACCCTACTCCAATCAATCCACCCAACCCCACTCCAATCCACCTCACTCCAATATAATCCACTCCAATCCAGTTCAACCCACTCTATTCCAATCAAATCCAGCCCACTCCACTTTAATCCAAACCACTCCAGTGCAATCCACTCCACACGAATTGAGTCCAATTCACCAGAATGCACCCCACACCACTCCAATTCAATCCAATCTATCTGATCCATCCCACTCCAATCCAGTCTACCTAATCCAAGCCAACCTACTCCTGTCAAATCCACCCCAATACAACCCCCGTCCACTTCAATCCAATTCATCTCAATCCAACCCACCCCACTCCAATCCACCCCAATCCATCCCACTTCAATCCAATCCAATCCACCCACTGCAATCATATCCACTCCACTTCCCAGAATCCACCCCAACCAGTCGAATCCACCCCATCCAATCCACACCAAAACACTCCAATCCAATCCACCCACCCCACTCCAATCCACCCCACCCAACAATATTGTATACCAATCAAATCCACCTGACTCCAATCCAATCTACCTCAATCCACCCCACCCAATCCAAACCACGTCACACCAATCCAATTCACCACAATCCTCTCCAATTCATTCCACCCCAATTCAATTCACCCCACTCCAGTCCACCCACTGCAATTCAGTCCACCCCACTCCAATCTGCCCCACCCCAATCAATTCAACTCATTCCAATCTAATCCGTCCTGATCCAATCCGACCCACTCCAGTGCAATCTACCCCACTCCTATCCAGTTCAGTTCGACACACTCCACCCCACTCCAATCCAATAAACCCTACTCCAATCCAATCCAGATCTACCCCATCAAATCCACGCCACTCCAATCCACCACAAATCAATCCATCCCACTCGAATCCAATTCACCCCAATCCAACTCACTCTAATCCACCACAATCCACCTCACTCCAATCAGTCCACCCCAATCCAATACACCCCACTCCAATTCAATCCTCTGAAATCCAGTCCAACCCACTCCAATCCAATCCAAACCAACCCACTCTAGTCCAATCCAACCTCATTCCAATCCTATCCAAATCATCATAATACACTCCACTCTAATCAATCCATCTCCCTCCAATTCAATCCAATTCAATCAACCCTACTCCAATTCAATCCACTCAACTCTACTGCACTCTAATTCACTCCACCCACTCCAATACAATACAATCCACCCACTCTAATCCACCCCACTCTAGTCCCCACTTCAATCTAATACACCCCACCCCATCTAATCCATACTACACCAGTCTAATTCAATCCACCCTAGCCCACTCCAATCTACCCGACACCAATGTACCCCACTCCAATTCACCCTGCTACAATCCAATCCACCCCCACCCAAGCATGATCTCATTCGCACCATCCCAATCCAATTAATCTTACTACTCTTGAATTCACTCCACCCAGTCCAATCCACCCCACTCAAATACAATGCACCCCACTTCAATACAATCCACTCACTTTAATCCTCCCCACCCAATCCACCCCACCACAATCCGATCCACCCCACCCCATCTCACTTCAATCCACCCCACTCTAGCCTACTCCAATCCACCCTTCTCTACCCTACTCCAATCCACCTCAGTATACCTCATTCCAGTACAGCCTACTCCACCCAGTTCCACCCCACACCACATCATCAAAATCCAATCCATCGACCCTAGTCCAATTAAACCCACTCAAATTCACTCCCAATCAATTCCACCCCCCTTCAATTCAGTACACCCAACTCCAGATCAATCCACCCCACCTCAATCCATTACACTACAATCCACCCCACTCCAATCCAATCCACCCATCCCCACCCCACTCTACCTTAATCCAATCAACCCACTCCACCGATTCTGCCCCACTCCATCCCACTCTCCAGTCCACCCACTCCCATCCAATTCCCCTCACTCCAGTACAACCCACCCTCCACATTCAAATCCAACCACCCCACTCCAATTCAATCCACCAAATTCAGGGAGGCATGGCCTGGTCGAGTACAAAGATGGTGGCTTTACCATGATGCTTCTGGGCAGCCACGCCAAAAAAATGACATGCTGGTGCACTAGTGGGGAGTGTGCAGTCCAATCCAAAACAGCAGCATCAATGGGCGGAGTCTGACGGGCATGCAGGGAGAGCTGTGGGCATGGTGACAAGGTCCAGAGGTGCTCATAACGGCTCACTGCCTGACACGGCTCTCGGAGGTCTACTCCAGTTCATCCACTCCAATCCACTCCAATCCAATCCACCTCACTCAACTCCAATTTGAATCAACCCACTCCACTGCAATCCACCACAATCCACCTCACTCCAATCCACTCAACCACAATCTAACCCATTCCACACCTGTAAACCCCACTGCAATTCAATCCACCCCACTCCAGTCCAACTCTCCCCATTCCAATCCAATCCACTCTGCTCCAATCCAATCCTCCCACTTCAATCTATTCCACCCAATTCCAATCTAATCCACCTCATGAAAATCCACATCATCCAACTCCATTCCACCCCGCTAGACTCCATTCTAGCCATCCCCTTTAAATCCACCGACCACCACCCAAGTTCAATCCATCACAATCCAGCTCACCCTACTCCAATCCAAGTCACCCCAGTCCAATCCACCCCACTCCAATCCACCCCAATCCATCCCACTCCTCTCCAATCCAACCCATTCAATCTAATTCAACACAATCCACCCCACTCAGTCCAATCCACCCCTCACCAGTATACTTCAATGTAACCCACCCCATTCCAATCGACCCAATTCCAGTCCAAATCATCGTACTTCATTTCACTCCAATCCAATCCACCCCACATCAATCTAATCCACCCCAATCCAAACTACCCCAATCGAACCCATTCCACTGCAATCCACCCCAATCCATAACACTCCATTCCAATCAGTCCACCCCAATATAATCCAATCCACCACAATCTACCCCACTGCAATCCAATCCAATCCACCCCACTCCAGCCCAAACCTCCCCTCTCCATTCCAATCCAATCTACCCCACTCCAATTCACCCCAGTCTAATCCACCCACTCAAATCCAATCCACCCCATTCCAGTCTAATTCACTCCACACTAATCCAATCCACCCTATTCCAGTCCCCCACTCCACTCCAATCTAATCGACCCCTCTTCCATCTATTCCAGCCCATTCCATTCTAATCCACCTCATGCTAATCTACATCATCCCACTCCAATCCACCACACTGCACTCCAATCCAGTCCATCCCCTATCAATCCACCCATCCCACCCCAATTGAATCTGATCCGATCCAATGCATTCCAATCCAATCCAAACCACCCCACCCCACTCCAATCAAATCAATCACAATCCAATCCACCCTATTCCAGTCAAAGATGTACCCACCCCACTCAAATCCAACCCCACTCAAATACAATGCAATTTGCCCCACTCCACACCAATCCACCCACTCCAATCAATCCAATCCAATCTAACCCACCCAACTCGAAACCAATCCACTCCAATCCAATCCAACCCACGTGATCTAATCCAACCCAACCCACTCCACTCCAGTCCAATCCACCCTATTCTAATCTAGTCCAATTCACCACAATCCACCCCACTCCAATCCAATCCACCCCACTCCTATCTAATTCGGCCCACCAAACTAATCCACCCCACTGCAAAACAATCCACTCCACTCCTTTCCACCCCACTCCAACCCACCCCACTCCACTCCAATCCTCCCCACTCCAGTCCACCCCACTCCAATCCAATACACCCCACTTCCAAACGTCCACCCCACTCCAGTCCAATCCACACCATCCAATCCACACCACTCCAATCCAATCCAATCCACCCCATCCCAATGTACCTCAAGCTTCCCCACTCCAAGCCAAACCACCCCAACCCAATCTACTCGAATTCATACCACCCAATTCAATCTACCCCTCTCCAATTCAATTCAGCCCACTCCAATTCAATCCACCCAACTCAAATCCTCCCTACCAATCCAGCCTCCCCCAATCTAATCCACTCCACTCTAATCCAATCCACCCACTTCACTCCATAGCACTCCAATCCACCCCACTCCAATCCACCCCACTCCAATCCACCGCACTCTACATCAATACAGAGAGGGAAGAGAAAGGTAGGAAAACTGAGACAAATGGCAAAATGTGAGAACGAAAAAGAAACTGCAAGAGTGAGCTAAAGAGACAGAAAGTAAGTGTGGGAAGTGTAAAGTGTGATGGAATTGAGACAAGAGAGCCTTAGTATTGTGCAACCTTTGCATTATATGGTGTTGGCGATGTACTATTTAGAAAACTTTGGCCTCTGCTCTAGTGAAGATGAAAACGGAGAATTAGATAAGAAGAAAACAAATATCTTGTGCCATTTAGGCCAAGGAGTTTAATGCTTTCTAATACATTATACTATGTGTTGCTGCTTTTAATCAATTCCACACCTAATTCTGACAAGTGCATTGCTCAGTTAGTAAAAAATGTATGTATATGAGGCCAACGTGTCTCTCATGAGCCCCTGCTGGTGTTGCAAAATGCAGGATTTGACAGCTATCAGAGCTGTCTAGCCTTAATTCTATCCCATGCCTCTTTCTCCCACCACTCAGCACTTTCTGTCTCTATCTCACTCTCTGCAGGTTCATTTACATCCCTGCTTTATCCATTTAGCATTGTTGTTATATCTTTCTCTGTCTCCTTCTTTCTTCCTTTTCTGCCTTCCTCTCTCTCTCTTACTCGTTATGTGATGATGAGAAATAAGTCCCGGTCCCCAAAAATGAGGGCACCTCCTAGAACTACCTACACAAATTAAGCGCTACACATGTGAGACCTATTATTACCAAGAGACAGCCACTTAAAAATCTTTCCTTACATGGCAGATTTTTGACTGGTGCGTCGTTGTTCTGTAGTAGTCAAGCCATTTGTTTAAAGTAATTACAGAGTCTATTTTTAATTTGGTGTAACTATGGACAAGAAGCGAGTGTAAGAGCTCTGAATGCTTTGTGTACACATCCCCCCTTTTTGGTTTGTCGGGCAATTCTAGCTGCTTCCTTTTAAGTCGCACACAGGGGGTGGGTGTGTTTTTTTGGCGGTCCAAGTATTACAAATTGCAGTAACCCTGCTTGGCTCCCATGATTTCTCTTCCAATTGCTGCCAGGTGATGCTCTCTCGGGAATGAATGCAATCTGCTGAGCAGTCTTGAATAATTGCTCGTCAATAGGATGACTTTGATATATGATTCCAAATCTATAATGGGATTAAAGTTGCAGGCCAATGTTATTACTTACTTATGGTCGTGGGGCAGGCGGGCCAACCATCTATTTGTCAATCCACTTGTACATCTGACACAGCAGCTATTCTTGAGGAATAACCAAGGCTTTGGAATAGCCATCAAAGAACAAAGCATAGTACCCACTCTCGCAAAATGATGAGTTTTTTATTTAGGGCTGTGCCACAGGCATTCCTGCTGCGCTGCCCTATGGCAAAAGAAAAGGGCAGGAATGCTCTATATCTATTTGATAATGTCCAGCCGGACAGAGGTCTTCCAAGTTTTACTCAATAAACACTTAGTTCAAACACAAAGAATACCTTCCACAATTCGCCTAGTGTGGTACACAAGCCTGTGTCCAGCACTAACAGATCAAATACAGAAGGTAGATATAGAAAGCGAAAAAGGGCTTTTTAAGGCAAAAAAACGTTTTCTGTTTCCAATTCAATTGCACAGAATTTGTAAAGGAAGCACCATTACATTACATAGTAATCAAGTTTTGTATTAGGTGCTAGATCGGTCGACGGCGTTTCGGACCCCCAATTAAATCATGGGGACCATCATCAGGACATTCAGTTGAAGCCTTAACATTATTTAGCCTCTAATTGCCTAGAAAAGGAAAAAAAGATATAAACATTTAAGTACAGAAACTAAAGAATTATATAAAAGTGACTTGTAGTGAAACGTGCACCACTTCGCTACCCAGGCAGGTGGGGTTCAAAATATGTGATGGGTTCAAGCGTGCATTTCCGTGGTCGGGCGACCGCCCCGGAGTCTGGTCATGCTGGTGGAATATAATTGCTGGTTTTCAAAGTTGGCGGTAACGCATGCACATCCAGTCAGCTGTGGAAGTGCCGGAGTTCGGGTTCTGGTTATGCCGGCATGGTGTGCTTGTCGTTGTTCAGGTGATGGCGGTGTTGCATGCACAATCGTCGGCTGCGGAAGTGCCGGTAGTGCGGAGTGGAAGCAACTGGACCGATAAGGAATTAACGTGACTATCAAGCAGTGGGAGTTGGGAGGCTCGGAGCTTGAATAGTACAGGCGCTGGCGGAAAACATACATGCTTAACAATGACGCCCAATTGAGCTTGGCCGAAGGTTCGGAGTGGAAGCAAGTGGACAGATACAATTTACCGTGACTATCAAACAGTGAGGGTTGGGAACGATTGGAGCCTATACAGTAGAGGCGCTGGAGGAAAACATGCTTACCAGTGAAACCCACTGGAGCTTAGCCGGTGGGAAATTGAAAGGAATTCGAGGTGATCGCCCTAAAAAACGGGGGAAAAAATAATTAGGGCATACAGAGGTGGTTTACGGAACTATGGGCGGGTGAGCGCGTATTCTTACCAGAATCGGGCGCACAATTCCGCTGTACAATATTGTATCCTTTGGAGCCTAGGGAAACCTGTAGGGAAACCCAAGGCATCAGGGTATTGCAAAAGCAGCTCGTATCAAGGCTATTAGATGCAAAATTACAGAGAAGGTCTTACCGGATTAGTCGGCGTTAGAGTGTGCTCCCTGGCATGCTCGTGATAGGAAGTGATGACTGAAGATATTTACGAGGGAGCTGATTGGACGAGGAACATGTGACGTTCCGGGGCATGAACATGGAGGATGGACATAGGCTATGCGGCCATCTTAGGAGAGAAGGTTTAACCCGTCACCAGGGGCTAGTGCGTGGAGTGAAGTGCATGTGACAATCAATGACCTTTAGTGAACCACATGAAATACATTCGATTGAAAGGATAACAAAGGAAAACATGAATGACTCAGGGCCATCAAGGCTGAATGAATATTAAATTAAGGCAGTCCATTCCTCCAGCAGGTTCAGTCCAGAATTCAGACTGTCAGTCTTCAGAATCCATTTGAGCTCTTCATCCCTACAGGTTTTCCTAGGCTCCGACGGATACAACATTGTACCGCGGAATTATGCGCCCGATTCTGGTAAGAATACGCGCTCACCCGCCCATAGTTCCGTAAACCACCTCTGTATGCCCTAATTATTTTTTCCCCCATTTTTTAGGGCGATCACCTCGAATTCCTTTCAATTTTCCACCGGCTAAGCTCCAGTGGGTTTCACTGGTAAGCATGTTTTCCTCCAGCGCCTCTACTGCATAGGCTCCGATCGTTCCCAACCCTCACTGTTTGATAGTCACGGTAAATTTTATCTGTCCACTTGCTTCCACTCCGAACCTTCGGCCAAGCTCAATTGGGCGTCGTTGTTAAGCATGTATGTTTTCCGCCAGCGCCTGTACTATACAAGCTCCGAGCCTCCCAACTCCCACTGCTTGATAGTCACGTTAATTCCTTATCGGTCCAGTTGCTTCCACTCCGCACTACCGGCACTTCCACAGCCGACGATTGTGCATGCAACACCGCCATCACCTGAACAACGACAAGCACACCATGCCGGCATAACCAGAACCCGAACTCCGGCACTTCCACAGCTGACTGAATGTGCATGCGTTACCGCCAACTTTGAAAACCGGCAATTATATTCCACCAGCATGACCAGACTCCGGGGCGGTCGCCCGACCACGGAAATGCACACTTGAACCCATTACATATTTTGAACCCCACCTGCCTGGGTAGCGAAGTGGTGCACGTTTCACTACAAGTCACTTTTATATAATTCTTTAGTTTCTGTACTTAAATGTTTATATCTTTTTTCCTTTTCTAGGCAATTAGAGGCTAAATAATGTTAAGGCTTCAACTGAATGTCCTGATGATGGTCCCCATGATTTAATAGATGTCCGAAACGCCGTCGACCTATCTAGCACCTAATACAAAACTTGATTACTATGTAATGTAATGGTGCTTCCTCTACATATTCTGTGCAATTGAATTGGTAACAGAAAACGTTTTTTCGCCTTAAAAAGCCCTTCTTCGCTTTCTATATCTACCTTCTGTATTTGATCTGTTAGTGCTGGGCACAGGCTTGTGTACCACACTAGGCGAATTTTGGAAGGTATTCTTTGTGTTTGAACTAAGTGTTTATTGAGTAAAACTTGGAAGACCTCTGTCCGGCTGGACATGTCACTCATAATATAGATCGACTCTGTCTATATTTATTGTTGTACACATTCCTTGTATGCATGGGACCACTGTTGTATAAACAAAGTATGTTTCCCGAGGTCCCTTGCTGACTGAATTGGGGCCCCTTGTTGCTGTTAACATATCTATGAGATAAAGCACATTCCTGTCCTTTTCCCCTGCACTGGTGCACAATGGGCTGGCCGTGCACCAATGCGGACACCTTTGTACCATGGTGCAAGGGTGCCTGCGTTGCGGGGTTGATTGTTTTTATGCAGGAAGGAAAACCTTCCGGTACAAAAACAATCGCAAGAGGCCTTTTCTTCTTTCTCCGTGTGAGGAAAAATGTGGAGAAATAAAGATATTTCTCCTCGTTATGACTCTTTTACACCTCCCCTGGTGAGGCATACATCTTTGGCACTGCCTCAGAGTTTCAATTTCCCATAGGTCAGGGACAGTGTAAAAAAAAACATAGATGTTGCTGGGAACGCCCCCAGCAACACCCATTGCACGCCCTTTTAATGCAGGAAACTGAGTTCAAGGGAACGATAGTTACAGGGCTTCATTAAACCAAACAAATTGGCTTAGTGCTGCCTGGCAAATATGGAGCAGACTCATGAACCCCCGGAGAGCCACAAAATTGACGCACCGGCTGCGAAAGGGGCTAATAAATAAGCTCCTGACTTTTCTGACTTTTCACTGTCTACAACTTTTTGAAAATCATCCCCAAGTATGCTTCAGAAAACCGGACTCTTTAGCAGGGTTTGAACGCACTCACCTGGGCTTCTACTGAAAACAGTGCTTCAACTAGTGGTCATTTATGGAATATAGGGGTTTGAAATTGCTACCCGCATGCTGTGTCTTGTCTTCCCTTGAACTGTCTGAATAACTCCCCCAATCTTTTTTCAATACTTGCCTGATGTCAAATGGGCCAGCCAGGCATTATGGAGACATGCACCCTTATTCTGTTTGGAGATGGCCTCCAATCTCTGCACTAATACGAGTGTGCTTGAGGATTAGCATTCTTAGTTGTGTGAACATTGTTCACTCTGTTATTTTCCCTTACAGACTTCATCAGGGCAAACCTGACAAAATGTATGGGACAACATTTTATGCTGAAACGGCAAAATACGTGGATTTTTGTTTCAATTAACCCACATGTAAAACATCATTTAACTTCCGAAACTTGGAATAAGCGGTATTTACTGCATACAGTAAATACCACTCCCAGGGCAATGGTATTTACTTGATGCAGTAAATTACTCCCTTTATTCTGTCTTACTTGAGTTCATTGTCATAGCGACGATTTTGAACACAACTACAGCCGGAATCACTGAACGGAATTAAACTAAATTTGGCAGAAAGCTAGATGTTAGTCCAGAAAGTGTGCTTTTTGTAATTTGGTGTAAATCCATTCAGTAGTTTCAAAGATATTTAAGTTTAAAAAATATAGATATCTGGGAGCCCAACAGACTACAGAAACCCTCCTGAAATTTGATTGGCTGCCAACAGTTCAACCAGGAAGTATTGGCAGCCTTCTTGGGAGTCAGTTGAAAAGCGTCCCATAAAAAATGAAAACAAAAAAATGGGGGGAAGGGTAGAAACACCATGACCCCCTAGGCCTCTTGTGGGGGTCCCACAGGGACACCATAAGGCCCCAAAAAAGCATTTTTTTAAAAGAAGAAATCAGCTGGATCTGTCTGAATTTTATTTTTTAAATGAGGGACGTTCTCCTGTGCTGGTTTATTATCAGCCACTTGGGATGGCCAGGTTCTGGGGACACTATTTTTATATGGGAAGGGGCCCACAGGGCCCCCTCCTTGGGCTTATTATGCCATGGGGCTTATTAATGTATTAATGCAGGGGAGGCCTGTATTGCCTCCCGTCTGCCAGGGCCTCACCCGCTGCCCCAGGGACTGCCAACACCCAAGGGCTTATTTCATTTGAAATGGGGGGCCTCCCCAACTCCCCCAGCCCCGAGGACTGACTCCTCTCGGTGCTTTATTGCAATTTGATGCGGTGGCTCCATGGACACCCAAGAGGAGGCAATCCACCTTCCCGGGGCTTTCGTTTTAAAAAATGTGGGGGGCTAGCGCCCCCCCACAGCCCCAGGAACTGCCAACTACAGGGCCATATGTTTAAGTTGAATGTTCTTCCTTACTAGAAATGGAGTATAATTGGTTTAATGCACTCCCTGCATGTTAGCAGCTCCCTATGTGTAAAAGCAGTTCCGGCTCTCGCAGGATGCGGGGAGCCGACAGGGACCACAGGGGCCTTGAGGCTCCTCCTGCAGTCCCCATTCTTTAAAAAGTGGGTGCCCTGGGTGGGCCATGGCACCCACACTACAGGCAGGGCCCAGGGGGTTGGGGTCCCAGAGACGAAATCGGTCCAGGAGGGGGGCCACGCTGACCCCTCCCATTTTTTTAAAATAAAAAAGTAGAAAAGTGTACTTCATCCCCCAACCAGTAGTGCACCAGGAGGTGTGTTTGCAGAGAGAGTGGTGGGAAAAAGGGACTGGCCTCCGAAGACCTCTTAGCAAAACCATTGTGTGGGACTTACTGGAGATGATAGGAGGGGTAGTTGGCCCCCATGATGCATAACGCTGTTTTTCAATTTATGCTAATGTGACATTCCTTGCAGCTATTCACATGCATTGTTAGTTGCAGAATAGATACATTACTGTATTAAAGATAGAGGTAAGAGCCTGAAAGAAGACCTTGATGAAGGAACACGGAGAACCTGAACTTCAACTGAAAGGCCTTTTGAGCAATTGTAGCAAACTGATATGTTATGAGATGGAGATTCCTTTCCCATGTCCAGTGTGGGAAAACCTGCCGTTGTTGCAGTCTGCAACATGAGAAATGGACAAGAAGGGACTCCTGATGCTGCCTACAAAGGGGGCATTACCTAGTGGACTTTGGGTGTTATAATTTAGCATTCAAACCGTTCGAGTTTCAGATGCCCTTTTCAATTTTTGCACATACTTTCCAGAATTCTAAGCAGGTACCCCTTTCTCTCTAGGTGAAGGCTTTCCAGACTTCTGTAAGATTCTCTCTTGGAGCCTTCTAGACCTCTCTTTGCAGATCCTGCTGCTTTCCAGTAAATGCTCTGAGTATTTCCACTGAACCTTCAGAGATTTAGAACTCTATGCCCTCTTTGATTTCTTCCTAGGTGTGGCTTGGGCTAAAACTTACTCCCTGACCCATAGAAGACTCTTGACCGAGCTTCTGAGAGGGTGACACTTCTCTACCCAATCCTTCCTTGCCAATTTATGATTTTCTTCATGGAAAATCTTTGATCTCTGAAATCCTTTAGGTTATCCAACCATCCTCTTACTTTGGACTAGATTTAGGAAATAAATTTAGATTAACTAATGCATGAACAACATAATTTGAGACTATTCTTTGAGCATCAAGTGTTTTTATTATTCTTTTGTATTGCTGTGACTGAATTGCTTGTCTGTCTTACACTGGTCTGTCTTAATTTCTTTTGCAGGCTTGGTTGGCCTGTGGCTAGTCTATCTTTCTTTAGCATTGTTTTAAAAGTCGAGCATTTGAACCTGATTTTGAATTTGTAATAAACCTTTTCGACCCATAGGTACCTATTCCCGGTCCTCATTGTGTAGCCAAATGGGTTGCACTTTTAATTAATTTTGATTGATAATTTATGCTACCTCGCAGTTGGATAAAAAAGGTTTGTCGGAGGACCAATGGTAAGCAAGGGGGCCTAGAACATGCACTATTACAGGCAGGGAATAAAACATGTTTTTTTAAATCTAGGACTTCTAAGGAGGCTTCGGATGCGCAGCTAAAATGTTATTTATGAAAATACTGGACATGGTGGGACTAGCATAAAGCTTTGCCCTACTCCTTTATTTACTCCAAAGCTATCAGTATTTATCTCAAGTAAACCAAGCCTTAATCATGCAGTGTAATAATTTCAGAACATGTAAATTGATTCAATAAAGGGTTCTAGAGCAAACAAGAAACTCATTGTCAAGTCTGTTGAAGGAGCTCATTGTCAATGTTGTTGAAAACCTGTTCGAGGCGTAGGAAAGCTAACAACAAGTGTTTCTTTTTAATTGTATATACTTCATAAAAAATAGGTTCCGCCTCAAGCCATGTTTTATTGTTCTGATTTCATGCCTAAAACCTGTTAAGAATTTTTTTAACATTCCTGACATCAAGTCCCCTATCTTAAGAACACCGTAAGATTCAGTGGGTTTCCCCAAGAATCGAGATATAATCCTCTCTTCAGAATATTAGACTAGTCAATTTGTTGCGGAACCTAGAACTAATTGCATACAATTTCTGTGAGTGGATTCTTATTGAAATTTTTTCGTAGAAAACGATGGTGAAAAGTCTACCACTCTGTCATGACGCGTTAATCTAATATGGCGATTTTTCAAAATGGCTGCCCATTATTTGAGATATAGAGTATAACTGTTTATATGCCCATGTGTGGTATCATTTTGTAGGTTTTTAGGGACGGGAAAGTCAAAAATAACATCAAAAATTGTTTCTGATGACCATAATATCAAATAATCGCGGAATATGTCAGATAGACAAAGTTTGTATAATTTTTTCGTTGACTTATATGACAAAGTGTGAAGGAACGTAAATATTACAATTAACTTTTGAAATAAAAAGTTTGCTATTCTTTGTGTTTTGTTTTGTAACTTTGTTGTTATTGTTGTTTTTGTTAATCAAAAATGTTTCATTTATGTGTTACAGGTTCTTTTTTTTTATATATCTTTATTAAGTTTTTTGAGAAAACAATTTTGTACCCCCCAGCAAGCATATCAGCATATATGTACATCTGACAAAAAGAAAAAGCGCCACAACTTACTCATGATCAGCGATCTTCATGCTACTCCATAAAACACATAATTATATTTTAAACATAAGAAAAGCAGGAAACCTAGCAAATAAGAGAAAAGGAAAAGAGAAAACAATTGAAGCGGCATTTAAACAGACTATCATCAAACTTAAATTCTTCCCCAAACTGCAATAATCATTCTTTTTCTTTCCATTTTAATAAAGGAACCCAGATGCGCTGTCCCAATAATTTCGATTTCCTACCCTTTCTGTCATAAATTGCCCTCTCTATTGTATATGTAGAGAGTAGGCGAGCCAGCCATTGCTGAAATGTGAGTAGAAGGATATCTAGCCAGGCAGAAGCAATTTTGATCCTTAAAACAGTCATAGCGACAAATAAAAACCGATATATGTTCTCCACATAGGCCAAACTACTAACTCCTAAAAGAATTAATTCATGGGTTGACTCAATTTCCACCCCAAGTGACCAATCTAAAAATTCCTCAATTTGTTTCAGTAGCTCTTGCAAGTTTAAGACAAGATGCAAACATATGAACCAGATCTGCATCCACCCCCTAACACCTTGGGCAGGTTATCCCTGATGAACCGCCCCACTGAGCAATTCTAGCCGGCGTGTAATACAGTGAAAACACAGTTCTGTAATGCTGTGCCTGAAGCCCAGCGGAGCATAGAATCGACTGACCCATCTCTAGAGACCTTAGAAGTGCACCTAGAGCGGTTCCCACTCGCTCAGCCCACTTGGCCTCCTGTTTAATTAAATCATCTTGCTTTAACCTTATTAGCTCTGCATATATCAGCTTAATACCCCCTTATTCCTTCTTTGCATTTTATCAACAATACCATTACTTTCAAACCCGCAATTGCCCCCTGTTTTTTTACCAAAAAAACGATGAATCTGTAGGTACTTAAAAAAATTACGATTCTCCAATGAAAATTCCATCTGTATATCGCTAAATTGACGAAAACCAATAATTCCATAGAGATCCCCAGCCTTATGGACACCCTTGGCGTCCCACCCTGACATCGTATCATCCGAGAATATTTCTGGCAGTGCGGGTTTTTTGTATAACAGCGTATAATGATTGACTCTGCCCAGACCAAGTTTCTTCTTTACAGCCCCCCAGTTCTAAGAAGCAGCAATCAGGGTCTTAAACTTAGGGCCTCATTAGGATGGCGGTGAATCTGCATCCTCCGGGCCGGCGGAAGCCACCGGTGGCCCGGAGGATGCGGATTCACTGCTGCGGCCACAGAATACACCCACCGCCAGATTAGGATGGTGGTAGGATTGCGGTGGGACCAGCTGCGGATGGCAGGTTGGTCCGCTGCTGATCTGCCGGATGTGGAGGGCCATTTGGTGGCGGTGTCTGCAACTCACCGTCAGCCAAATTAGGATGTGCATCGTCACATGCTTTTCCACGGCAACTTTTCTGCCGAGGAAAAGCATGTGATTTTTGGTGTTTGGGGGCCCGTTGCAGGCCCCCAGGGTGTCGGGGGTGGGGGGTGCACATGGGGGGTACCCATGGTACCCCCCAGCATTTACATGCACAAAGCGGCAGGCACCGCGCGGTGCCTGGGGCTTTGTGCATGTAAATGTTAAACATGCATTTTTAACCTTGCGGCGGCTGCTGCTTCAAGCAGCACCGGCCGCAAGGTTAAAGATACAGGATGTGACCGCCAGGGTGGCGGTCACATCCTAATTGCACCGGAGGGACCGCCGCTGCCCCTGCGGACAGTCCCCCCACCCCACCTCGGGGGTGGCGGACGGACGCAGGTCCGTCCGCCATCCTAATGAGGCCCTTAGTTTTTATGTAGTAACTGGGCTCAGAGAATTAAAAAAAAAAACACCTCCCCGTACTTTCCCCCAGTAGCAATTTATAGACATCAGGCAGTTCATTTCCCCCTTCAATATCTGGGGGACATTCCCCTGCAAGTATCCCCATGTATTGTAGAGCGGCAGCCCAGTAATAACTTTTGAGATCAGGGACCGAAAACCCCCGCTCTCCTGCGGCAAAGACCTTCTAACGTGATGAACCAAAATTTCCGAAACTCCAAAGGAATTGCTCTAAATAAATATAGAAATCTTGGCAAAAAGATCATTTTAATAACATTGCAGCACCCCACCAACGATAAGTGAAGATTGTTCAACCTGTCTAAATCCAGCCTAGCCTTTCTAATAACTGGTTCTATATTTTTAGCCACTAATGTTCCAAGATCCGTGGAAATCGGTATCCCAAGGTATACAGCCGAGTAAGTAACACAAGGATCCTCAAAGTTGATTAAATGGTTTGTGATTATTCGGTTCTTAGATCCATTAAGTGCATAACCAGAGAGTATACCAAACTCTGATGCCACCGACACAACCGCTTCCAGTGCACCTTTCGGATCTGAGGAGACTATGGCCACGTCGTCCGCATATGCGAGGACGTTTGTTTCAAACCCTTGACTGACCACAGGAAGGATTCTACCATTAACCAAAAATAAACGAATTAAAGGGTCCATATAGATAGCAAATAATAAAGGGGATAAGGGGCATCCCTGCCGCGTCCCTCGTTGTATATCAAACAAAGGATTATAACTACCATTAACCTTTATTCTAGCAGTAGGGACCATATAGTGCACTGTAACCGATTGAATAAACCCCTCTCCGAGGCCATACCATCTCATTGCTTCCCATAAAAAATCCCAGGAGACCCTATCAAATGCCTTTTCCGCATCCCAAAGTAGCGCGACCATAGGGTCCCCTGAGATCTCCACTGCATCAAAAAGGGTAATCACTCGTCGTATATGTTGTGTTGTCCCCCATCGCATAATATGCCCATGTTGATATACCCAAGGATGAATAGTTTTTAAAAATTCTATTTAGCCGCATAGCCAAGACTTTAGAGAATACCTTGACGTCACTGCTCAGAAGCGTAATTGGACGGTATGAAGCCCGGCTCCCTGGCTGGTTTATCTTTTTTCAAAAAAATCACAACATCTGCTCCTGCCCATGATTCCAGAGCAGGCCCCCCTTTTTGTGCTATTGCCAACACCTCTATTAAATCCGATCCTATATCATCCTTAACATTTTTATAAAATTCAAGCGCAATTTGATCGGGCCAACAGCTTTACCCGCAGGCAAATCTAGCAGAGCACCCATTATTTCATCTTGAGAGAATGGCATCTCCAACTCTTCCCTGTCTTTATGATCTACCTTCTGGTTTAAAATTCCATCTAAGTAATCCCGAATACCCTCCATCGCCAACCCTGCCCCGCCGGAATACAACTGATGATAAAAAAATAAAAGACCTCCCTTATACCTTCTGCCTCTGTAATAACCCTCCTATTAACATCAACAATTTTCAAAACCTCGCCCGCTGAAGCTTTTTGCCTGGTTGTAACGGCCAAGATAGCCCCACCCGCTCATTAAATTCATAGCTCTGTCCTTTCTTCGCCATCAAGATCTCAGCAGCTTTATTGGCATAGTGATCCCCTGCTTCCACTTTTTTCATAGCTAATTGCACCATTAGTTCATCAAGCGCTTCACCCGAGTTGATCGCCATTCCCAGTGCTTCATCAAGCTTTACCAACTCCTGCCTTATTTCGGCACCCCTTAACCGCTCTAGTTTCTGTCTACGTAAGCTGTAGCTTATTGTCTCCCCTCTCACAGGAGCCTGGAACGTATCCCAGACAATTCCAACCCTAGAGAAACCTCGATTATGCTCCCAACACTCCCTAACCCATCCTTTCATATATAAGATATAATCGGGGTCGTATAATAACCTACGTTTGAAGGTCCACCCGACATTCCTTCTATCCAGCTTGGTAAAATTGACGCTCAGCTCTAATGGATTGTGATCTGAAATAGTTCGTGGGTGCTTCTCGATCCCTGCCTGGGAGATACACTGATTAGACACGAAGAAGTAATCCTGGTGGGAAATAGCATTGTGTGGGGCAGAAAAAAAAGTACTGCCTGCCTCTAGTGGTTTCCGGTACGGTCATGTATCAACTAGACCATTATTGCGGACTAAATTAGACAAGGCGTAACCCACTTTCCTTTTTTTCCCTATGTATTTACTAAGCGGGTCATACCAGCGTACCCCCAGATGGTTAACATTAAAGTCCCCGCTGATAATTATCGGGGGAGGCCAAGTTGCCAGACTAGAATCTAGACCTTCCAAAATCTCTGCATCGTCACATGTGGACCCATATACTGAACCAAGTGTAAATTTTAAATGATTTAGCGAGTATTCAACCAAAACCCAATGTCCCCATTGATCAGCAGATTTTCTAAGCACCATAAGATCCTTCCTCCGGGTTAATATTGCCACCCCCGAGTTCGTGAACCCTGGGTTGTATGAACCAATAGTTTATAACCAAGCTATTCTAATACCTGTGCTCTACCACCCTCAATATGCGTTTCCTGAATAGACACAAAATCCACATGTAGGGTTTTAAGCCAAATTGCCACCTTGCTCCTCTTGGCCTGGTCGTTAAGGCTGCATATATTTACTGTTAAAAACCGTAAGGTCATATTACAACATTCTGACCACCATCGCCGCTGCTCCTATTTACGCTGGCTTTCTTGCCCTTTATTTGGCTTTCCATATTACCAGTTGCTTCATGTAGCACATTAGCTGACGATCTACAGTTCTTTTGAGTCCACCCATATGCTCCCTCACAGAGTGCCCCCTTAGCAAAGCTGACTCCTTGCATACCAACATCTCATGTTCCCACCCAAACCCACCCCCCACCCCCACCCCCCTACTACTCATACAGGCAGCTAGGTCAGTCATGACCTAGATATGATCGCTGCAACTCCTCGACGGTCAGCACCTGCCCCCCTCCAAAAATGCCACCATTGCCCAACAAACCCTACCAAGCAAATGCTCAACACCAACCTCCACCCATATTCCCAATACAGTGCTCTTTTAAACAAAAACCCCAGAAAACAGTTAGAATTTGGATGCCTCTAAGCATAAATAAATGCCTGAATACCACAGGCCTCAGTCCATTACACATAGCTCAGTCCTTTCCAGAGGCCCCTTTCCAATACATTTGCAAGAGAATTCCCTGCTGTTGAGTCTATTATTTCAGTAAGAAAATCTTGGGCCTTGATTTCTGAGAAGAACATCCTAACTTTTCCCTTATGTATAACTTTGAGTCATGCGGGAAAAAGCAGGAAGGCTTCACAGCCTGCGGTCTGGAAGGGGGTAATTAGTTGGCACAATCTCCCCCTCCGCTCGACTGTATGCCCCTCAAAGGATCTTTTAGAATCCGGCCTGGCATGATCCATAATTGCCTGTCTTAGCAGGAAGTTGCCAACAAAAATCACGAGGGCTCTGGGCTGGGCACCTTGGTTTTTGGATTGGGCCTTTTTAAACATTGGAAATCGATGTGAGCGTTGTATTTCTGATTCCCAGTTCCATTGCGCTAGCTCTGGGAAGGTACCCCTCAAGAGTTTCACAACAAAGGTCAAAGCATTATCCTCTTCAATTCCCTCCTCCAATCCAAGAAGGCGAATATTGTTGCGGCGCTGCTGATTTTCGAAATCTTCCAGCTTCCAGTCTATATCCCGAACGTGTTTCTCCTGAGCAGCTTTAAAGGTTTGGATTTTCTCAACTTCCTCCTCAACAGCTGCTGTGCGATTTTCTACCTGAGTGGTTCGATCTGCCATGTGGGAACAAAGTTTATTCGTCTTCCTGACAGCCCCTTGAAGCTTTTTGGTAGAGAGCTGCGACCTTTTACTCTCCTGCCTTGCCTCCCCTGCATTGTTTTTAAAGTTGTGTATAGTAATTCCAGTGTAGGTGTAGGCAAAGTGCTGCTAGCCCCGCCTCTAGCCCCACCACCAAGCTCTTCAGGGGTATTGCTATTCCATGCTGTTAAAGTAGATGCTGAATGATCCAGTTCAAGCTGCCTTGTTGCCAAGTCTAGGGATGTGCTTTTGGCCCTAGTTCTCCGTCTTGAGCTCGCGGGCTTGCAATGAAGTCTAGGTAATGTATCCGGAGACTCTTCCCCACTTTTACTCTCTTGCGATGTCTCTGGCTCGCTGGCCTGGGATGTGTCAGTATCATCATTTAAGGAGAAAAACATATCCCCATCAGGGGATAGCGGGGTAGCATCAACCCATGACAAACTAGCCCCTTCATTATGTGCCGAATTGCATACAAAATCATCCTGATTCTTGCTAATCTCAAGGCTCTGAGAGGAGTTAAGGTACGTTGCCAGTTGCTGCATGCCTAGAGTCTCATTACTAACATCCTCTGCCGTAGGTGCTGCAGGTTTAGCAATAACAATGGGCTCAGTGGGGTTAATGGGGTTAACATGATTAACTAGGTCGCAAACAGCTTTATCCCCAGCTTCCCCTTTCTCACCGTCAATCCTGCTTTCAGCGATGCTTATGGTCGGCAGTTGAGATAGTTCGCCCGGAGCAGCAGCAGTGACCGCGCCTTCATGCTGACCCAGGATACTACCAACCATTCCTACAGGCATTGCTCCAGAACTACCTGTCCTAGAATGCACCAGGTGCTCTCCCGGAAAGTCCAACCGGACCAACTTCTGCTGCTGTTCTGTGTTGAGGGTCGAAATTCTATTCAGAGGAATCCCGGAGACACCCTGAGCTCCCACCAGAGGTGCCGCCGAGGTAGGACATGAGCTTCCAAATGCTTCTAGTACCGAAGGCTGCCTTATTGTGCCTTCGCACGCATTAGCTGTCCGCAGCCGTGCCCCGCTGGCAACAGTACCGTCATGATTTTTAAGATCATCTGTTTTCTTTTTTCAGGCCACCGCGCCAAGGCAGCCCCAGTTTCCCCGTTATGTCAGTGGTGTCAGAGCTCTTTCTTCCTGTTGCAATGTTTACCCTCACTCGAGCCATCTTTAACACCCCCGGTTTCACTAGCGAGTGTTTTACCAGCATCTTTTCCCGGCAGTCAGATCCTTTTTATTTTTTGAATTCTTTGGAGCCATACCAAACCGTCACAGTCTCCTAAGATGCACAAGAATTTTATGGGGGATGAGAGCCAGGGATAGCGTCCAGCTCCTGATAATTCCTAACAAGTGAGCCTCAAGCAAGCAAGTTGGTAGCTGTAGAGATTCAAGCAGGTTTTAGATACAACTAAGATAGGGCATGTTCACAACCAAATTTTTAGCCTTCCATTATTCAGCAGGGTCTCAAATGAGGAGGAGGCTGGCGCCGACTTGCAGAGAGTTCAGTCAGCGGTCATCTTGCCAGGAAGCATGTGGTACAGGTTCTTGCTGTGGGATACAGTGAAAATGGACGTAGAAAAGTGTTTCATTTGTTATGTGGTGTTTCAAGAAGATGACGATGTATCTGTACTCACTGAAAGAGGAGTGACTTGAATTAAAAAAACATGCAAAGAGAGAAAAATATCTAAGTTTCACGTTTGTGTTTGGCAGAAAGTTCACAAGAAATGTGGAGCGCGTTTTGTTAACTTGAAAACTCCGTTCCAGGAGAAAGAATCAGATCCCACAACTTCTGGTGTTCTACGATCGTGCGAAACCCTATTTGATTTTAGAAAAAAAAAGAAATTCTGTGGTACTGAGTTATGTTTATACTTCAGGGAGAGGAAAAAAATGTGTGGTTTAATGCACAAACAGTTGAATTTAAATCATCAGTTTTACAAAAATGCAACAAACGCGTAGATGAATGGGCAGACAAAGTTAAGAGACAGATCCAAAATGTGTCTGATTTACATGCTATAGATGCATGCTACCACAAACAGTGTTCCGTCAATTTTTATACTGGAAAATTCATTCCCGGGCAGTTCACGGATAACCCTCCAATATCTTCAGGTCGACCAGAGGACTCAGTTTGCAAGGAAACTTTTCTTCAAGGAGTTAAATACATGGAGGAAAATGATGAAGAACAAACTACTGTTAAAGAACTTATTAATAAAATGTGAGAATTACTGCCAGAAGATAGCAAACCATACAGTTTGAAGTATATGAAACAAAAACTCAAAGAGCATTTTGAAGATGAAATCTTCATAGGAACAGTTGCAGGGGCTGCTGATGTTGTTACTTTTAAAACTACAGCTGCTCATGTATTGCAAGAGTACCACAGTCATAGCCATGAAGATGTTGAAGAGGATTGAAACAATCTCCTCATGCCAACTGCTGAAATAATTAAAAAATATATTAAAGAAATCCCTGTAGAAACAGAAATATATCCATCAATTGAAAACATGAGTAGTGTTGACAATTTTGTGAGCTATATACCTGATTCATTAAGGCTCTTATTATCAGTTTTTGTTATTGATAAAACCAATACAGAAAGAAAAGTAGCTTCTATAAGACAGGCAATTATGCAAGCTGTGTGCCCACGAGTCTTAGTTGCACCATTGCAGTTAGGGCTGGCAGTTCAATTACATGACAATACAAGCTCGAGATTTGTAGTTGAAGCAGTAAATCATATGGGATTCTGCAGCTCCTATTCAGAAGTTCTTCGTTTTGAACGTTCAGCTGCAGCAGAAAGAGGAAATACTATACCTGTCCTTGTGGAACCTTCTGAAAGTCCTTCGAAATTCGTTCAATATGCAGCTGATAATATTGATCACGATAATATTACAATAAATGGCCATGGTACTTTTTATTGGATGGGCATTATCGCCACTGTGACTCCAACTGGAAATTTTTCAATGGTCATTAAGACGGGGTTTAACACGACCGTAGAACATGAGAAGTTGTGGGATCTGATTCTTTCTCCTGGAACTGAGTTTTCAAGTTAACAAAACGCACTTCACATTTCTTGTGAAATTTCTGCCCAACACAAACGTGAAACTTAGATATTTTTTTCTCCTTGCAGGATTTTTGATTCCAGTCACTCCTCTTTCAGTGAGTACAGATGCATCGTCATCTTCTTGAAACACCACATCACAAATGAAACACTTTTCTATGTCCATTTCCACTGCATCTCACAGCAACTCACAAGAACCTGTATCACATAAATGAAACATTTTTGATTAACAAAAAAACAAACAATAACAACAAAGTTACAAAACAAAACACAAACAATAGCAAACTTTTTATTTCAAAAGTTAATTGTAATATTTACGTTCCTTCACACTTTGTCATATACGTCAACAAAAAAATTATACAAACTTTGCCTATCTGACATATTCCGTGATTATTTGCTATTATGGTCATCAGAAACAATTTTTTTATGTTATTTTTGACTTTCCCGTCCCAAAAAACATATAAAATGATACCACACATGGGCATCTAAACAGTTATACCCTATATCTCAAATAATTGGCGGCCATTTTGAAAAATCCGCCATATTGGATTAACGCATCATCATAGAGTGGTAGACTTTTCACCATCGTTTTCTACAGAAAATTTTCAATAAGAATCTGTTCACGGAAATTGTATTGCAATTAGTTCTAGGTTAGCCCATTTTTTGAACCAATTTGACTAGACTATGGGCCATATGTAGGTAAATGGCATTTACCGAATCGTAAATACCGAATTTTACCGATTCGGTATTTACATTTCGGTAAATGCCATGTAGGTAATAATTCTTTTAATATTACCGAATCGGTAATATTCGGTAATTACCGAATCGGTATTTACCGATTCGGTAATTGCCATTGATTCCTATGAGCCTTGAGGCCCATAGGAATCAATGGCAATTACCGAATCGGTAAATACCGATTCGGTAATTTTACCGATTTTGTCAAGGGGGACAGGGTGTCACTTTGACACCCTGTTGCACCCCTGATTCTGGCTTGTGTGCAATGTGACACACATACATGCCCTTAGGGCATGTATGTGTGCCACATGGCACATGTGTACATGCACAGATGTGCATGTACACAGAAATTCGTTATTTACCATGCCATTGTATTTCATGGTAAATAACGAATTTCTAAGGGCCTGTGGCACTCTTTCCAGTGCCACCTACATCCCAAATTTCCGATTCTGTACATTTACCGATTCGGTAATTTACCGATTCGGTAAATATACAGAGTTGGTAATTTTCAGGCCCCCTACATCTGGAATTACAAATACCGGTCGGTAACAGCCGAAATCGGCCGTTACCGACCGGTATTTTGCCACCTACATATGGCCCTATATGGTTAAATACTTAAGTCAATAAGGCTATCTATACATGAGGAGAATAAAGAAAAAGGTTCATAGGAACCAGATCTGAATGCTTTTGAGGAACTATTGTGCATTGAAGCCCTCATTCTCACAAAATGTGCTAACATTGATAGATCTTGCAGAGTAGAATAGAATTTAAACTTTGCTCCTTTAGATTTCCAGAGGCTTAGGAAGAGTAATGCGTGCTCGAGGTAGATGTCACTATGTGACATACAGGAAAACTCTTAGAGCCCTAATCTTCTTCGCTATTAACCACTTTTTTCTGCATTTTTCAACAGCTTTATTCGACATTTGCAGTCATAAAAGCGATGTACAATAATACAAATGTAATTAATTATACAAAAACATGGATGATTAGAAGGACATACATAGTTCATATAATAAAGCTGATTCGCATCCTCATAAGTAAAATGCATATAATAAAATCATTTAAAAGCTTGTTAAAATACAAGATAAAACCAATTAAAATATATACAAGTCGCAACATTAAGTCGTTTTTTTTTTTTTTGTCTTCACGCACTCTGGGGTATTAGGCGAGCCCTCAAAATCCATGCCCAGCCTAAAAATGTTACCATGGCTAATACAATGGGTAGTGATGTGTCAGTCCAAAAATGCATTCAGCTTCCACTACCCCCTTTACGCCCAGAAGCCTACAGATTTGTAACAGCCAAGCCCGTCGCGGGGCTGCATAAGCATCACAAACAAAGAGGATATGGGCCATGGATTTGTTGCAGGATCTACACCCCGGGCACCTAGTTGAAGATTGGGCTGACCATTTGATGGTAAAAGATCTCACCGGGAGCGTTCCCACCATGAACTGGAAGTACAACTTACGGTCCAGGGGTTTAGTGATAGTATCCCAGTAAGATTCCAACTTCGGGGCAACTTTAAGGTCCAAAAAGCGGCTAGTGAGGCAAGTTGACACTAGTTGTCTTGCGCTTTTTTCCTGAAACCATTCCCAATACTCAGTCTTCAACACCTCTTTTGATGGAAAGTGGGAGTTTGCAGGGTCTACCCACAGCGAGATCAGGCATAGATCCGCTAAAAGGTTTCGAACTACCCACAACCATTTGATGCGATGTGATGTATCAGCCCTAATTAGTTCTAAGAAACCTTGTGCATAGCCTGTAATTTCTGGTGTAATCCTTAGTCTCCTCCAGTACAGAAGGGGACGGAATTTAGCTGCTGCTGCAATAGGTTTCTTACCTAGATCAATTAATAACTGACTCGCTGGAGGACTCCAAGGTAATATGGTGATATTTCTTAAGAACTTGTTTTCAGAGATGGTAAGAGCTAGAAGGTTCTCACAACCCCAGACTTCTGAGCCATATAATGCTGAGATAACAGCTTTCAATTTATAAATTTCTAGGGCTGGGCTAATGGGCTTAAAATGAGAGAGATTGTGCTCCTGGCAGAGAATCCCTGAAATCTGCCTGAGTTTAAGAGAAGCTAATTCAATTTGGCGATCCCATTACATACTTCCTTGGAAGTTCACCCCTAGATAAGTGAACTCTTTAACTGATTCTAGTGGTCCATCCTTCAAACTAAAGCCCCTCAGGTTTGCCTTACGAGTGTTGAATGCCATTAACTTTGTCATGGACACATTGACCTCCAAGCCCCTCTGCGAGCAAAAATCCTCAAAGATCTGTAAGGCCTTTTGAAGCCCACTAGGGGTCTTGGACAGGATCAATGTGTCATTGGCAAACATCAATATCGGCACTTTTTCTCCGGCAAGTGTGGGGGCATCAGTTGGTGTTGCACTCATACATTTAACTATCCCGTTCATATATAACGAGAATAGCATAGGGGCCATCACACATCCCTGTCTCCCACCGCGTTCAACAGGGAACAATTCAGTGACTTCCCCCTGCCCCCCATCTAATTTGGGTGTCATTATCTTCATGGAGCCTTCTAATCAAAGTCAAAAGGTCCAAAGGGAGCCCAAGCTGTTTCAGCACTAGCCATAATGTCCAACAGGGTACTAGGTCAAATGCCGCCTTAAGATCTACAAAGGCGGTATAAAGGCTACCCTTGCCTATTGTCACAATCTTCCAGTAAATTAGAATAAATCTGAATACCTGGTTGATGGAGCTTATGAATGCTCGGAATACAGCTTGCAATGGAGATAGAATTCCGAACTCCTCAATCAACCCCTGTAATCTATTTAGCACCATTCTACCAATTATTTTCTGGAGGCAGTCGATTAGGCTGAAAGGCCTATAGTTCCCCGGACATGCTTTATCTCCTTTCTTGTAGACAGGATGATTTCCGCACTTTTCCAAGAAGCGGGAATTGGGGCACTTTGTGCAATCGCATTGGCAAGAAAGAGGATATATCAGAACTAGCTAGCTTTGTCATGTAGAAAGATGTCACCAGGGATGCCATCAGGCCCTGATGCTTTTCCCGGAGAAATTAATTTCAGTGCAGACTCTACTTCAGCCTTAGTAAACGTATCCCCCAAATACAGCAAATATAAGATCATTATCCCTGATAAAGGGGTTCAAGCATATTGGGGCTTAAAGTGATTTATCCAGTATGATACAGAGACATGATTTTGGGGGCGCTCAGCCTGTCCCCCGGTAGACCATTTATAAGTGTGCCAGAAATGCTTGGGATTTTTCGAGGCAGAAGCGTCCCTCAAATCCTGCCACCTTTTAGCATCTCAGGCTTTCTTGGCCTTTACTTGCATGAGCTTATAGAGTGTTCTCGTTTCGCGAACCTTTAATGGGTCACCCCCTCTTATGGCTTTCCCAAGGGCCAGGCGTGCCTCCCGGCAGTCACCGTTGTACCAACGCCCCTCTTTCTGGGCAAGTATGAGCGCAAGGGAATAAAAAAGGCGGAGTGAGTGCTCTCTATATTAGCATTATCTCTTTTCTGGTGTATGCAAGCCTCAAGTTCTTTGATAGCGTGGTCCAAGCTCAGTGCAATATTATCTAACAAGTTTGGTGCCTCTTTTACCTGTACCTATTTAAGTCTTCTTTGATTGTTGGTGGGAATAACCTCACCTAGGTGATACCTATCACCTAAGTATGAGTCTGGCATTTGGCAATTAAGAAGCAGAGAGCCACACAGTGGGTTATGATCACTTTCAAGCCTATCAGTGACCTTCATGTCCTCCACCAAATGCCACAGGCACAGGCTTACCAAAACATAGTCGATTCTACTTGCATAAAAGCCATTGTTAAAAGTATTCGCTCCTTGCCTATCTGATTTAGTGCACCCATTCAGAGCCCTTAGGCCCTTTTCCATGCAGATGCTATTCAATTTGATAGCCACATCAGTCCATTTTCT
The DNA here is from genome assembly GCF_964263255.1 of Lissotriton vulgaris. NCBI lineage: Eukaryota > Metazoa > Chordata > Amphibia > Caudata > Salamandridae > Lissotriton > Lissotriton vulgaris. The sequence continues at coordinate 683,383,499 of NC_141697.1, forward strand.
AATAGGCTGCAGCTGAAGTGGTGGAACAACCCATTTGCTATCGTCTACCTCAATCCAATGGCCATCTTCTTCGGTAAGGGGTTCAAGCGATATATTAAAATCCCCTGCTATTATTACCTTGGAAGCGTCAGGTAGCGTATCAAGGAGCTCTTCAAGAGCCGCTAAAACTCTTGATCTTTTCCCCCTTGTGCCCTTGACGCAAATGTTAAATAACACTATTGATAAATGATCATTGGTGGTTAATCTGATTGCTTGTATATCCTTGTTCTGGGTTGGAAGAACCTGGATATTGACTTTAAGCTCTTGGCGAACGCAAACAGTTAGCCCGCCCAAGGGCCTTCCCTTCACTCCCCTATCAGCTCCTACGAGAAGTTCAAATACCCATCGCAAAACAGGGGTGTTTCGGCCTAAGTCTCTTGGAAGGCACATATATTGTATGTCTTTACAAATGAATTCCATTCTGGCGAGCAGAGCTTTGAGTTAAGTCCTGCAATATTCCAACTCAAAATGTTACACACTATTGGTAAATTCTCAAGCATCTGCGGCATTCCTGATTGGTATGTGCCCATATTGCTAAAAGGTTCTCCAGGGATCCCACCCGGGATGTTACTTGCAGATAGGGTAGGATCTAGGGTCTGGGGCATGGATAGTTTTCAGAGTTGGTAAGACAGCCAATCTTATCCCACCGTCATCTTCTAGTGATGGAGCCACATTATAAATAGGGGACAGTAGCCTTTTCTTAGATCCCACCCTAAAGGATGTAAAGGAAGCACCTTTTTGAGCCTGGGAAGGTCTATAAGATTTAGTTAGTCGTTAATCTCAAGGCTAGAGCAACCCTGCAATCTATACAGTCCCTGAGAGGCCTTGATGTCATAGCCAGTGAGGGAGCACCTAAATTGTATTCTAGAGTTCTCCGGAGAACTAGTGCGGAACTCCAGTGTAAAGAGATTGTCAACTAGATCTGCACACTTCATAGTAAGTTCAATACTATCAAAAGGCTGGCTGTGGAGGTAGATCCTTCATGCAGCTATGATATCCTCCCTAATCACCGAATAACAACCTCTCACGTGCCTAATCCAATGGATGGCTTTGTTCACTAACGAATACCCATTCTCAATGCCACCATTTGAAGTTAGTTTTGGAACATTAGCCATATATATTCTAGGAAACCTATGTGTATTCTGCTTATACTCTCTAATTGACGCCAATCAAGGTCCTCAAAGCCTTAGGCCCTCTTGTGCATAATCCTTGTGCCTAAGGGGTAGATGGATCCTGCTATCTAATTGTGTACCATGCGATGGAATGATTTCAGCGGCGTCTACGGCAGGGGCTGTGTACCTCACTGATTAAACATTCAAGCCATTAGGACATCTTTTATCTGGGCATAATGTTGCATTTAAACTTGCGACTCCCAGATCTTTAGTAACTGGGAGGTGTGAGTTTGTCCGAGGACCTTTATAATCTTTAGATGATGGTCCTAATAGGGGTATCGTCTTTAGTGCCCTGTGAGCTGAGCAGACTCTGTGGACCCGCCCCAAAAAGTAGAGATCTAACCAGTGTAAGTATCTCCTCTAATGAGCCCTTCATTGTCTGTTCTTCGACTCTCAGAGTGAAAACTTATTGTGACAATTTTTCTAGAGTCTGCACTTGCAAACCAGCAGTAGACGCTGGCTCGTGAGGGAGGTTTTTCGTTTGGGCTTGAGCTTGCGCTCTCCTCAAACCATTTTCCTCTACCCTATTTTGCATTTGTGCATTTCCAAGTAGTTGGTATCTATTGGTACAGATGACAATTGGTTCAATGTGGGCTACATGATCTATATCTGAAGAGAGATCGTCTCCCTCAGGATCAGTTACAATTTGAAGAGAAGCACTTTGAACCTGGGTCTCAATGGTTGAGTTGGTAACTGACACTTTCTAACTTTACAGAACATGTCTGGGATGGCTAAATGTGCTTGGTTTACCTGGGACTTCTATTTCTGGTGGGGTTTGGTATTACTATTTACATGTTTAAGAGGGGCTGATTCGAGGATGTCCTCACACTCGATAATAAGTGTGTCTATCCGATCCATGACACAATTATTAGCAGTAACCTTCCGTGCCTTTTTCCTGATGTTGCGTTTTGCTCCCCCTCACTTCCCTCCCCACTCTCTTCTAGTGCCTTCCACTTCCCCATTATCCTGTGACTATCCCAAATACAGTTGTACTAAGGTTGGCTACACTAGGACAAGTAGTAGCCTTGCCTATCCCAGGACCCACTCTTCTCCCAGAACCTAATGAATCTCAAAAGTACAGGAAAGAGGCTGGCTTAATAGGATATAACAATAGTCCAAAAGTCCAAGGCAAGAACAGATGAAGGGCCCACAATATAGCTTGTAACAGTACCTTGGTGTGGACCAGCTTCTTTTGCAATGAAGTGCTCGAGGAGTGGGGCCAAGAGGGGGGGCCCAGCCATGCCTCTTCCTGGCTGTGACGGGCTAGGACAGGCCCACCCTTGGCCCGGGCTTTGCCAGGGCACGGCCCGCGCCCGTCCCACTCTACGGCGGTCTGTCAGCGTTTATATGGCAGCCCTGGCCCCAGCAGATGATGTCAGGGCGCTGGACCGGGCCGGGGCTGCTGCCGCTGCTGGGAGTTGTAGATTTTCAAGCCGTTCCCCTCACGACGCTGGCGATGATAAAAAGGCAGCCGTTCTCTCAGCAGGGATGGAGCTGGAAAATCCGTTACCCTCACGGCGGGATAGAGCAGAATAAGGCAGTTCCCCTCACAGCAGTGAAAGCGCGTCCCACACTGCGGTGGTCTGTCAGCGTTTATATGGCAGTCCTGGCCCCAGCGGATGATGTCAGAGCGCTGGACCGGGCCAGGGCTGCTGGGGCTGCTGGGAGTTGTAGTTTTTCAAGCAGTTCCCCTCACGGCGGGATAGAGCAGAACAAGGCCGTTCTCACAGCAGTTAAAGCGCGCTATTAGCTTCCAAAATTAAGATGTTCCTTTCACAACCAGGATTTTTTAAATAGCGTACAATCGCAAGACACCACGTCAATAACCGTTCCCTTTATTATTTTCTCACATTCAGCCTTTTTGATGGATGCTGATATAGGAAAAAGTGTCTCCTAGGTAATTTAGAAGGCTACATAATCAGTAAATGAGTACCAACAATTGTCACATAGTTACAGGATTGTAAAAGAATACAATTTCCACACTGTCACTAAAAATACATGAATTAATGTGAGAAGTGACAAGCATGTTGGCACAATGTTTAATTTTTTACAATAGTGTTCAGTGCTCCAGTCACCACACAGTGTAAAGAAAAAATCAAAACGTAGAAGAATGTGTACACACAAACAATGAAGGCAATGGATAAAGAGATTAAGCTCTCTTTGGACAGGAAATTTGAATCAAGACATGGGTGGAGTGATTAAATCCAAACAAATCAAATTGCTCCAATGTTGATGGTGTTTCAACCTATGATTAGTACAGGGTTATCATGAGGACTGAGAATTTTCAAGCCAAATCAGTAATGTGGGCCAGAAGTCAGAAATATCATACAGGCAAGGTGCTGGCCATGCAACTGGCTGATCCCTGTCAAGGGGCTGTGTCTTAATCATCGTAAGCTGACCGTAAACAAAATACTGGCACAGTATCTGATGGATCAAGCTGAATATTGCAAGTCAATCAAGTAAGCTGAAGAAAATAAGTTTCTGACCCACTACAACAGTCAGTTCAGTGCGCTCGGGGAAGAGCTGTATATATTTTATAATTCACAAGTGACCAGGTCTGGGAGATATTAGATGCGGAAAAATCAGGCTCACCTCTGGACCCAGCCCCCCTGCATCATATCCTTCAAAAAGGAGCAGACTGAATTGTCCCTGTGCTGACAGAGCTACTATACTCCTCTCTCTTGAGTGGGGAGGTCCCACAGCCCTGGAAGTAAGCCATAGTGAGACCACTCCTGAAGAAACCCTCCGAGGACCCCCGCTGTCCGAACAACTATAGGCCCATCTCTTTGCTTCCAGGAGCCACTAAGATCCTGGAAAAACATGTAAACATAAATCTCTCTGCCTTTCTGGAATCGCTAGAAGTACTCCATCCAACCCAGATGGGGTTCCGACATAACACAGCACAGAATGTGCTTTTTTTTGCACTGGTTGAAGAACTAGGAAAACTCCTGGATCAGGGTGGCTTCTCGGCTATTATCCTTCTTGACCTAAGTGCTACCTTCGATACCATCGACCACACAATCCTAATTCAAAGAGTCTCCAATCCAGGTGTTAAGTGCAGAGCCCTGAAATGGCTCTACGCCTTCCTAAAGGACTGGCCTTTTCAGGTCCTTAATCAATCATATTACTCAATCAGTCTTCCTCTTGGCTCCGGAGTGCCCAAGGGCTCCTCCCTGAGGCCCACTCTTTTTAATGTGTATGTGCTCCCTCTCGCTAAACTTGTGCAATTATTTGGACCAACACTAGTTTCCTATGCTGACGACACCCCCCAGGTGGTCTTGTCAATTTTACTTGATCAGACGATCAACCACCAATCCCTTGCCCCGTGCCTTCAAGCAGTAGCCAGGTGGATGGCCAGCTGCAAACTAAAACTCAATGAAGAAAAAACTGATGTCATGGTATTGGATAATAACAGTCTATCGAGATCCATCCCAGACTGCCTAAGTAAACTACTGCCTAAGTAAACTACTGACACAGGCTCAATAAAGAGCCTGGGAGTATGGCTAGACCGTACACTCACAATGGAACACCTGCCCAGGGAAACCTCAGCCAGCTGTTATGGCACCTTGAGGGTACTGGGGAAGTCATTAATCTCCTTCCTGTCTCAGCAAGGAGAATCATTGTCCAGGCTCTGGTACTAGGACGAGTAGATTATGGCAATGCTTTTGACCTCAGCTCACCATCCTATGTGGTAAAGAGGTTGCAGACTGTACAGAACGCTGCAGCCTTCTGACAGACACACCTAGGAACCAGCCAGCCGCCACAGCTCTTAGGGATCTCCGGTGGAGCGTACAGTACAATTCAAGTCTCTATGCATCACCCATAGGGCAATTTATAGCAGAGGTCCCCACTACTACGCTCATTGGTCTCACCTTATATGCCCAGCAGGCACCTCAGACCAGCCTCTGTGCACACACTAAAGGTCCCCAGGATTCTGAGATCACGATGGGGTGGGCGCTCTTCGTCCTTTCTGGCACCCAAACTCTGGAAATCTCTCCCTCAGCAGTTATGTCATCTGTAAGAGGGACTTCAATTCTGCAAAGCCTTGAAGACCTGACTATTCAAGGACTAGTGTCAAGGCTCAGTATTTGGTAGCTGCTAACAGCACTGGAAGCCTCTGGGTAGCCATGCGCTATACAAAAACTACAGAATAGAATCGAATAGAAAAGAATGGAATGTTCTCCATCTGAGACAATGCTTTTGTTACCTTAACTTCCGCCATACACTTGCACCATATGTGAATTTGTGGTTGAACTCCCAGATTTTAGTCCACAGGAAGTGAAAATATTGATGGATGAGCTGAGGGTCCCAGAATACTACAACGTTATTGCTCATTACTTATTAATAACCCTTTGACCAGCTGCATCTGCTTGGGAACATAATGTGGGACCAATCGCTGATGACGACTGGAGTGAGGTGCGGGCATCTCCCCAGAGATTTGGCATTGCATCACAATTTCAGTTCATCAAACCAGGGTCTGCCTCGCGCTTACCTAACTTGAGATAGATTGTGGAAGATTGGTGGGATTGCTTCCCCGCTCTGCTTGAGATGCACATCGCAGACTGGGGATCTCAGCCACACATTATGAAGCTACAGGGTAATTGTCCCTTTCTGGGGAGGGGGTGCATGCTCTCCTCTTTGAGCAAAGTGTTGGGTTGGAAATTGCCCATAAACCCCATGATGACTATTTCACATATCAATGTCAATTTACCTTCCAATAGGTACAAAATGGCACTGTTGTGGTTGGGGCCCCTCGTGGATAAACGAGACATTGATGGGCGCTGAAAGGAGACGAGTCACGCCAACTCTGAAGTATGGGAATAGGGAGTGGGCCAGTGTATGAGCTCTGAGAAACCCATTCACTTGTCTAGAGCATGCCCGCTGAATTTGGGAGGACTGACACAATTACTGTCAGATTTTGTTAAATCCATTTGGGTCCAAGCCTTAGTCTGTGAACACTGAAGTGAGATGTGAGCAAAGAGTTGTAAATGTAGCCGCTGCTATCGTGGAAGCGGTCGTGGTCTATTGCCTCAAACATTGGTTGATTATCTGCCTTATTTATTTATTTATTTCATTTCTTTAGAAAGCTTTGCATAGCGCGAAAGTGACCGTCGAGGGTATCAGAGTGCTTTAAATGGAGATAACACGATTAGCACTTAGGGTTAGGTCTGATCAACATGCAAACATATGCGTGAGAGAGAAACAAATCAATGATTAAGAATAGGCTTTGTTTGTATGAAAATCAATCAAATGTTTCATAAAATAAAAATGTTAAGCACCCGAGTAGTGGAATGCATTGTTCTCAGCAGTGGCAATTGGAAAGTCAAGCGATGGAAGAAAGAGGGAGCTGCATTCTTTTCTCTGCTCCTTCAGCTGTACGCGTACCTGGAATATGGCTGTGTGAGTGAGTAGCTGTGCGGAAGCCTTGTCCATCTGATCTCATCTATGCAGAGACGTCAGCAATGTGAGCAGAGCGACCAGCACTTAAAGTTAACCGCCTCGTCATCATCAGCAGGAATAGAGAAGTTCAGTAAAGCAGAGGCAGGGTTCAGGGTTAGACCCACGCTGTATTGCATGTGCTGGCACTGCCTACTCTACATCATAACCAGAGCCACTGGTTGCAGGAGAGGGTCAAATTATGAGGCAGGGTTGAGTAAATTATGCTGCAAGAAAAGGCAAATTATGCAGCGTCGTGCGGCATGCTTTCTGATTGCATTACTTTATTATTTTATCATTTTTACACTTGTTACCACTATCTGGGCAATGAGTGCATATCACCAGTACCAGTTTAACACCAAATATAGCAATAAGCAACGTAAAGATTACCAGTTAAGTTTTGTAAATAGTGTTTCAGTGCACAGCAACATGGTGCTGCGTTTTTAGTAACTTTTGAACCGTTTCAGCTAGAAACATTTTTTTTTGCTAAAATCTTCAGGTTATGCAGCAGATTATGGATTATTTGGCAAATCTATAATTATGCAAAAAATGATGCAGGAGCACAATCACAATAATTTCACAACTCCAGTGGCCCTGACCATAACCATTCAGACCAAGGCTTTAAATGGTATGAAAAGACTTGGGGGGCGGGTGAGGTTTCTCAAAGGGGCGTGGTCGATGAAGTTGAGGGTGTGGTTTAAAAACGCAGAAACTAAAAATCTGTCCTTAGCATAATGTGCCCCCTGACTGGTATTTTGCTGCGATTGAATCCAGATATATAATACAAGTAACATTACGTCTACAACAAGCCAGGGCTATTGGCTTTGTCAGTGGTTGTAAGTTGCATAAGATAAGTGAGGAACAACTATTTTATTTATTTTTATTTATTTTAGTAGCTTATAGAGCGCCCAAATCACCCCATAAGGGTATCTCTGCGCTAGGACCACCTAAGGTGCTGATGAAGGATGATTAGAACAATTATGTTTTCAGCCGTTTTCTGAATGCTAGGTAGTCCGTGCATTGACGCAGGTTCAGGGGGAGTTCGTTCCAGTAGTGTGGGGCCAGATGGTAGAGAGCCTTTCCACAGCGGCATTTTTTTTTGGAGCGCGGGACTTGGATCAGAGCTTTGGATGCGGAGCGGAGGGGTCTGGAGGGAACATAGTTAACAAATTTGTCATTTAGGTAGCTGGGGCCAAGTCTGTTTACGGGTTTGTATGCCATACAGTAGATCTTAAATTTGACCCTTTTCTGTATTGGTAGCCAGTGTAGTTCTTGGAGGGGGGGGGCATTGGTCACCAGTTGGGCCACAGTGTTCTGGTCCACTTTGTCTGTTTATGGCACTTTCATTATCTGAAATCAGTAGCGCATTACAGTAATCCAGGCGATTTAGGATTAGCACCTGGATCAGGGTTTTCCGGGTTGATAAAGGCAGAAAGGGGAAAACTCTTCTTAGCATGCTGAGGCTATGAAAGCAGGATCCAACTATGGAAGACACATGGTCTCCCAGCGTTAGATTGTGGTCCAATCGGACCCCAAGGTTTTTTACCACTTGTTTGGGACATGGGGTAGGACCTAATTCCTCTGGCCACCAGCTCGGCGATCATTTCACGGTGGCTTCCCCAAATAACATTATCTACGACTTAGCTGTAGTGAGTTGGAGAAAATTGACTTTCATTCACTCCGCTATGGCCTTCATTCCTTCGGCGAAGGTGTTCTGAATATTGGAGTTGGCTTTGTCAAATGAGAGGAATAGTTGGGTGTCACCCACATAGGATATGGGGATGAATCCCAGTTTCCTCAACAGTCTCGCCAAGGGAGTAACGAAAATTCTTAAACAAGGTGGGCTCAAGCATGAGCTCTGCAGTACTCCCTTGGTCCCCTTGGTTGTCTGTGAGTGGAATGGGCCTAGGTTAGCGGTCTGAGTTCTGTCGGACAGAAAGTTAGACATTCGAGTTTTTTACATGTGCCTTTTTCTAACCGCAAGGCGGAAGAGTACCACAGTGCCTGACGCCGTTTTGTGTTTGTGGGGCAATGTTTCAGTGGGGCTATGTGGTCTATGGTTGAAAGTATGCTGGCGTTGAGGGAGGCTAGACGTTTTTCTACATTTTCCAATTTTGAGTATTGAGGTGGGCAGAAGGCGGCTGCAAAGTTTGCTGGTGTTATTTTATGCCAGTGTCTGTAATTTTTATTTGTATAGCATTTGGGGGCAGACTGTGCTTTGGGACAGATACGGAACTAGACATAGAATGGTCAGGGGGAGGTTCACTACATATGATATATCGAGGAATTAGTTAGTATTATATCCAGAGTGTGACCAGCTTGGTGGGTGGGAGCTTTATTTGTTATGGTTAGATTGAGGGCAGACAGTTCTGTCAAAAGAGACCACGCCTCAAGGTTGTCTAGTATTTTGCTGTGGATGTTAAAGTCTCCAAGAAGTAGAAAATTCCTGGCAGATAAGACGTGTGGCGCAATGGGTTCCATTAGCTGTGCAGTAGTGTTGGCTAGTTGTCCCGGTGGGTAATATGCTACAGCTCCTTTCCAGCTAAGAATATGGGGAACGGGCATATAACATTGAAAATGCTTCAGTTCTGAAATGATGAGACTGAAAGAATTATATCGAGTCTCTTTGAAGTTACATCAAAGGCCGTGAAGGGTGGCACTGCTGCAGAATTAAGATTTGTTTTCACCCCGAGAGTAGGGCAAAAGTGGAGAACCCGATAGGGACCCGTCTCAGCACCTGCTTTTTAGAACTGCTGGTGCGGAGCGCCGGCAGGACCCGGCCCACTTTAAGCCCTGCTTCAGACGCAAATGCATGGACTGGATCTAGCGGGTGCGGGGGGTTCTACGTAAGTGATTAGGAGGTGCACCGCAGAGCCAACAGACACAATTTTAAAATGAACAATATGTAATTGTATTGTACTTCACTTAAGTAGGCCCGAGGGTAGTGTTCATGCGCAGCTACAACCCGGATGTAAAGTGCAGAGCAGAGCATGTAATATTCACTTCACCTGGCTGCCTGTGACCCACGTGCCCCAGGGGACATAAGACAACGCCACGCTACCAGCTGCTACTGGGACTCCCATGTCCCAGGCAGGCAGGTGGGCGGGGTCGTCTGTGATTATCACGCACTGGTGGCCAATGGTGAGGCGCGGCCTGCCCGTGACACACAGACACTTCTGCTCTACCTCTGAGCAGGTTTATTGTTTAAGTTAAAGTTAGCCAGGGAGAATTACCATTCTCCATAGCGTGCACCTAAAAATGGGAGGTCGAATGCTGACAATTTCAGGCAGCATTAAATAATACATATATTTAAAATAGCATTCATTGGCACAGTCTTTTTCTGGCTGAACACTTTAATTAGTATGTTACGATTGAAAAACTGTACCACATTTTATACCGAGTCTATTCCAAGATTAACTGCGCTCTTTTTCCCAACTAAATATGAGACCGAGACGAAAGCTCTTCGTCTGATCAACAAAATATCTAGCTCCTCTTTTAGGGTCTTTGAATATACATCAACTTATTGATCCATTGACTCGTCCAGAAATCCACATCCTCACTCATTTGCCCACTTATGCATTCACATTGATACATCCATACACTCACTCATTAATCCATTCATGAAACCACTCTATTTATCCATACAGTCACCTATTTGTTCATCCACACATTAGTTCGTTTCTGCATTTACCCTCTCGTACAACGACACACTCAAACTCACCGAATCAATGAAGAAGCAATATCAGATGTTGAGTTTGTGAGAATGGATGAGTGAGTGGATATGTGAAATACCTTAATGGGTGGAAAAATATATAAGAAAGTGCCCAGTTCAATGAATTCGAGAGCCACTCAGTGCAACATGGAGGAAAGAGCGGGTGCATGAATGGATGAGTGGCTGCCAATGATGGGCCAGTGAGTCTCAGCTGGTGACCACCCCCACCCACCTCGCCGGACACATACTCGACGCCATCTTCTCGTCCAGCAAAGACGTCGCCTTCAGCCACGCCGCTGGACTCCACTGGACGGACCACAGCTGCATCCACTTCACCTTCAGAAGAACCACGGTCCACCACCACCAGCAACAGGCCGCACGAAGAAGCTGGAACAAGATAACAGCCGACCAACTCGCCGCATCCCTGAGCCAGCACCCTCCCGCCAGCTCAGCGAACCCCAGCCAAGCCGTCGACAACCTCACGAAATGGATCTACACCTGCGCGGACGAACTATCCCCTCTGAGGACCCCGCCCAGCAGACCCGAAAGCAAGAAGGCCCCGTGGGGTTCACCGACGAACTCAAGAGCTCCAAGAAGTACTGCTGTGCCCTCGAGAAAGCCTGGAGAAGAGACCCAACACCGGACAACATGACCACCCTCAAGCTCGCCACCCGATAGCATCATGAACTGATCCGCGCCACCAAGAAAACAGCATTCAAGGACCGGCTGAACAAAAACGCACACAACAGCAAGGAACTCTTCAACATCGTGAGAGAGCCCTCCAACCCCAACGCCGGAACCAACGACATCACCCCATCGCAAGACCTCTGCAACTCCCTCGCCTCCTACTTCCACAACAAGATCGCTGACATACACAACAGCTTCAGCACACAAACAACGCTCCCCACGACCACACCAACGCCCCCCACCACCACCCTCAACGCCTGGACACCGATCAACCTCGAAGACACTATCCGCACGATGAACTCCATCCACTCCGGATCTCCAACCGACCCCTGCCCTCACCACGTCTTCAACAAGGCCGACGCTGTCATCGCACCCCACCTGCGGGACATTATCAACACCTCCTTTGACACCGCCACCTTCCCTGAGAGCTGGAAGCACGCCGAACTCAGCGCTCTACTAAAGAAACCAACGGCGGACCCCACCGAACTCAAGAACTACCGCCCCATCTCGCTCCTCCCGTTTCCAGCCAAAGTCATCGAGAAGACCGTCAACAAGCAACTGGCTGCCTTCCTCGAGACGACTGGATCCCTCGACCCATCTCAGTCAGGCTTCCGGGCCAACCACAGCACCGAGACCGCCCTCATCGCTGCCACCGACGACATCCGAACCCTGCTGGACAACGGAGAAACAGCGGCCCTCATCCTCCTGGACCTCCGCGGCATTCGACACTGTCTGCCACCGCACCCTAGTGCAGCGCCTCAGCAACGTCGGAATCGAGGAGAAAGCACTGGAATGGATCATCTCCTTCCTCACCGGAAGGACACAGAGAGTCCGCCTGCCCCCATTCAGATCAGAAGCCACGGAAGTCATCTGTGGCGTCCCTCAGGGATCCTCGCTCAGCCCCACCCTCTTCAATGTCTACATGAGCCCCCTTGCAGCCATCGCACGCCAACACAACCTGAACATCATCTCCTACGCCGATGACACCCAGCTGATCCTCTCCCTGACCAACGACCCCGCCACCGCCAGAGCCAACCTACACGAAGGGATGAAAGACGTGGCCGAGTGGATGACGACCAGCCGCCTGAAACTGAACACAGACAAGATGGAAGTCCTCATCCTGGGCTCCTCACCCTCCGCCTGGGACGACTCCTGGTGGCCCCCCGCCCTGGGTAACGCACCCAAACCGACAGACCACGCACGCAACCTGGGCTTCATCCTGGACTCCTCCCTCTCCATGACCAGACAAGTCAATGCCGTCTCCTCGTCCTGTTTCAACATCCTGCGCATGCTACATAAGATCTTCAGGTGGATCCCCACCGAGACCAGGAAGACGGTCACCCAGGCCCTCGTCACCAGCCGACTGGACTACGGCAACGCCCTCTACGCCGGAACCACCGCCAAGCTCCAGAAGAGACTCCAGCGGATCCAGAACGCCTCGGCGAGACTCATCCTCGACGTCCCCAGACGAAGCCACATCTCCAGACACCTGAGAGACCTGCACTGGCTCCCGATCAACAAAAGAATCACTTTCCGGCTCCTCACCCACGCACACAAAGCCCTACACAACCAAGGCCCAACCTACCTCAACAGCCGCCTCAACTTTCACGCTCCCAAACGCCACCTCCGCTCGACCAGTCACGCCCTCGCCGCCGTCCCCCGCATCCGCAGAGCGACAACAGGAGGAAGGTCCTTCTCCCACCTGGCCGCCAAGACTTGGAACTCCCTCCCTCCCGACCTACGCCTGACCCAAGACCACCTCTCCTTCAGGAAGAAGCTCAAGACCTGGCTGTTCGAGCAGTAGCGGTCCCCCCCGCCCCCCCCTAAGCGCCTTGAGACCCTCCGGGTAAGTAGTGCGCGATATAAATGCCTATGATTGATTGATTGATTGATTGATTCTCAGTAATGGTGAAGGACGGCAGCCACCTCCCACTAATGGGGCATCAGCCACCTCTAGCCATCTGCGTTCGTCCATCCATGTACTTACTCAGTCATCACTCTTTCATCCATAAATTTGCTCATTCTTTCATCCACTCACTCAGTTGCTCACCCTTTCACTCATCCTTGCACTGCTACTACCCACTCCACAAAACCACAGATACAATGGTTCAGAAATAAAAGAGTATTTTCTTTAAATAATGCCTGTCCTTTTGGGTGTGTCATTGCTTCTGTGGCTGCCACGATATAAAAGTTCAGAGATAGTAAACCAAGCAAGTATGCTTGGTATCAGTGTGCAGAAAACACATAGACATTGAGGGTTCCATGGTGTGTGAGTCACATATAGTCAGGGTCTCGGCAGTTATGCAGCAGGGATGACTAAATTATGCAGCTGGAAATGCTAATTATACTGCATATTTTGTGACAGTATCACCTACTTATTTTATAATTTTTTTTATCACTGTCTGGGAAAAGGTTTCAAGTCATTAGTATGAGTTTAATACCCAAACACAGCAATAAGCATAGGAACGATCACCCGTCATCCATTTCAAAGGGTTCGACTGCGCAGCAACATGTGTTGCAACGTTTCAGTAACTTTTGATCCGCATGAGCTGGAAACTCTGTTACAGTCTACAGATTTTGCAGCAGATGATGGATTAAGTGGTAAATGCGGCAAATCCATACTTATTTGGAATTTGATCTAGCTGCAAAATCACATAATTCCAGTGGCCCTGCATATAGTTCATACTGGTAGGCATTATATTTTGAGAGTGCATGGTCTGGAAAACACTTTCAAGTTTTAAGACGTACTAACAAAAAGTTTTTCTGTTTCAAACGCAGTAGCCAACTTACCTATCTACATGAAATTCAAAGGGCACATTAACCTCTATGAAACAATAAGTCTAAACTATGAGTAGACCAGTGCATTAAATGGGCCGGTACTCACCGGTACTGAGTACCGGCACTTCTCTGTTTTCTGCCCATGAGTACCGGAACTTATTTTCAGGCAAGGAGAGTACCGGTACTTTCAGAAGCAGCAGGGCTCAGGCCCTGAAGTACGGGTAAAACGGAGTGTGTTTATGTGCAGCTCTGGCTGGCAACAGCCTGTGTATTTGTGTATTCTGGGTTCAAAGGGCTTCAGCGCCCCCCCCCCCCCTCCCTCCCTCTCCTCGTGTGTTTCAGCCCGGGCTGAGACAGATTTCCAGGCACACTAACAGCCGCACCGCACCCGAGTACTTCACAGGTCTTTAAAAGACCATTTACTTATTAAGGGGGGACCCAGGGAGAGCCAGGCGCGAGCCGGTCTCTTCCTGGGTATGTTCGCGCGAGAATCAGGAATCAGGTGGGGACTGATTAGCGGAGGGGATATAAGGGAGACAGGCTGGCGGTTGGGAACTGCGTGGCGGGAGGCTAGAAGGGAGGTTTGTTTTGCCCCACCCTCCCTCTTTTTTTTTTTTTTAATTTATTTTTGTGGGTTTTTTATTTTGCGGTGCTCTAGGCGCTGCTTCGTTTTGTAGGTTTGCCACTGTTAGGACGGGTGCCTTTGTTCTTTTTGGAGGCGGGTTTTTGCTAGTGGGGGTGGGCAGCCTGGAGCGGGTTGGCCATCCTGAAGGGTAGCTCGTTGGGTAGGTCTAGGGGTAGTAGGCAGGAGTTTGTTCGGGGTTTTGGGATTTAGGTTTCGTAGGCTCACTGTAGAGTTGAATTATGTAAATAAATAAATAATGAATGTGTCATGAAATTTATGATGCACCTGTCCTAAAATAAAGTGGCCTTTCTTGCTCCTAAAGAGGTGTGGACAATGATTTCTTGCGCGATGAGGTTTTGTTGTGTTTTTCACCCATGCTTAGAGCCCCTCCGGTGATTTGCCTTGCAGGGGTTGATTCACCCTTCATGAAACCCTGCTGTGTTGCCTGAATTAAGTCAGGCAGCACAGTAAGAGAATCTTTCTAACAGTTCTCTGTCCCTGGTGTCTTGAGAGGGCCGGTGTGAAAGTGAACCTTCACAGAAAAGTGTAAACGTTCGCGCTCACCCGACCCTCTCTCAAAACCGGGACATTTGTTCATGTTTGCAATAAGTGTCGCCACTCCGGGACATTTCCCGAAAACCCGGGACTGTCCCGGCAAATCCGTACGCCAGGTCACACTAAATTAATGAGTACCAGCACTTTTAATTTTCCATTTAAAGCACTGGAGTAGACAAAACACATTGTTATCCACCAGATTTTGGGAGTTCCTAATTGCAACTTTATGTGACTGGCAATTAGGAAATTGCAAAATGTGATGTACAACAGAGTGTTTAACATTGTTTGCGATTTCCAGTAAGTCGCAAATGGACGTGCCTCATCAATTTTAATGTGGCAGTTCCCAATTTGCGACCCTTGGGAATGGCCAAAATCACAGGGATGGCACCCTGTCGGGGACAGCAGACTACCATATCTGTGACTGTTTTTTCAATAAAGCATTTCTTTGGGGGAAAATGCAGATCGTTTTCCTTAAAGAAAAATAGGATGCATTTCAAAATCAAAAAAACAAAAAGTTTTATTTTTGTTTTTTAAGAGTAAGCAGTGCCTGCTCTTAAAAAATGTTTGCACTCACATTTGCAAAGGGAAAAGGATTCCTTGGGGACCCCTTCCCATTTGTGAAAGGGTTACCACCAACTGAAGTTGGAGGTAAACTGCGAATGCTTTGCGACCGCAATTCGGTCGCAAAATATTCATACATCCCAGATTCGCTATTTGGAAGAGCTGCCCAAACACACCTCTTCAAAATACTGAGTCGATTTTGTGATTCATTAATATGTTGCCGACTCGCAAAATAGCGTTAGTACATGTCAAGAGGCTGTTTAGCGGTCGCAAACGACCCGGTTCTCCGTTTGCGAGTGCTAAAACCCTTTGGACATGTGGCCCCAAGTGCATTAACCACCAGAGTTATTTTACAGTTATTATTATCACATAAAAAGTGCCTGGAAAACAAAGGGGCAGATTTACAAGCCCCTTGCGCCCCTTTTACGCCACTGTTGAGTCACGCAGCAGCAGCTCAAAAGAAGCACCATGGTGCGGGGTACTTACAACGTGACGCATCTGGGAAAGCCGTCACATTGTAAAGCCCTGCGCCAGAACGAGGCGTTCCTGCGCAGGGGGGGGGTGCTCCGGCACAGGAACGCCTCCTAAAAGTGGCTGAGTGAAATCTACAAGATTTCACTCAGCCACTTTGGGTCCCATGCTGCGTCAAAACCCTGCGCCTGCTTGAAGCAGGCATAAGGATTGACGCAGCATTAACAAGATAGGGCCCCCAGAGCTTTGCTGGAGCTGCGTTGGGCTTGCGACGCAACTCCAGCAATGCGCCGCTTTTACGGCGCAGATGCGTCACGCATCTGTGCCGTTTTTGCCCTTTGGTGCGCCGCATTGTAAATGAGGCGCATCAATGGTGGCGGAGGCATGGCGTACAATAAGTGGCGCATCCCTGCTGACCTGCAGGGATGCGCCACTTATTGTAAATCTGCCCCATAGAACTTTAAAGCAGGTGACTTAACCCAGTAAAATATTTTAAAATGCAGACTAAACAATTAATGAAACCAGTGCAGGTTTACTGTCACGTTTGTCCATCTACAATTTATTTGCAAGTTTCAAAAAATAAATATATAAGTACATATATAAGTAGACTGTCAGTCTCTGCGTTTCATGACTTAGCCCCTCGTGCCGCCACGCCCTTTCTGCTGCCACACCTTGAGCCCCCCCCTCACCCCCCCCCCGATTTATAAGTTCCTTGACTATTTTTTTCCCATTTCCAGCACTGCCCTTAAACAGACTGACACTTTACGGTGCCACCTGATCAGGTGTCGATGGACAGCTGAGTTTGATTTAATGTTTATGCTCAACGATCCTTATTACCATTCCCTGGTTGGAATAGTGGGTGCCACGTGGAAATATTCCCTGCCGCGTCCCCCACGTCCATTGAAACACCGACAACGTGAGTCGACGGAAAGTGTCTTGTACGAGAAAGGGGCCCTTATTTGTTGTTGTGGAATGCTGTGTTGAACACACGCACCCCCCACCGCCCACCCCAGCTGATATATTTGATCCAAAGTTTCAAATCGCCTGTACTGCAGCGCCCCACTGTGGCTAAAGCCAGGTCTGAGACTAGACACCGATTTCTTTCTAGCTACTCCTACTCACTTCTTTCTACATGTTCCATACAAACATACTCATATAAATTGTGTGCAGCACAGTTACTAACTGTCATACAGAGAAGAATTTGCTGCTGAGACTACCATTTTTAATGTTTACATAGATGGCCTTCTCTTCCCTCCTCAGTTCTAAGCGATGCAAAGATAAACTGACCTACTTATTATGTTAACGATTTGTTATTTCTATCACCCACGCAGGAAGAATGAAAATATTGCTTTTGGATCCTAGAAATATTTTTTAAATGCTTAGTAAGATAAAATGGAAACATATTTTCCCAGATAAATGTAGAAACAATATTATGCAACCACGGTATGTTTAAATTCAAAATGTTATCTTCTATTTTTTACAGTTCTATATAGCGCGAGCGTGGCCCCAACGCATTAGAGTGGGTTACATGCGCACAACATTACATTACACGTTTTAATGCATTAGGAGGTGCAGTGATTTGTCCAGAATCACAGGTTGCTGAGCGAAAGCCAGAGCTCGAGCCTGGTTACCAAGGGTCTTATTATCAAGGGGCAGCGATAAATATCACTGGCCACTCTTAGTGGGAACCTATTCATCGCCGGCTATCGCTGGCAATTATCGCCATGCTATCGCTGTATTAACAACACATAGCGCAATGGCGATAATTTTCCAGCAATAGCGGTGTTTTCCATGGAACGATGTTCCATGGAAAACGGCGGTAACCCTGCTGATACAACCCTGTGGTCATATCAGCATAATCCACCCCCATTTTTAGATATGAGTAAGTCAGCATTTCAGCAGGCATTAGTTTTTGGTGAAAACCACGGTTTTCGCCAAAAATTAATGTCTGTAAAAATGCGTGGGCCACCTTGTAAATATTGCGATATACATATAGTGATATTTTACAAGGTAGTCCGTCAGGGGTATGCCCAGAGACGCTCACTTTGCATCTCATTAGATATGCAAAGCGAGGCGTTGGGAAGACAGGTGCCACCTTGTAAATAGGGCAATAAAAATATCGCCGCTTTAGCGGCAAAAAGTGCAGCTAAAGTGGCGATACTGCCCTTGTTAATATGCCCTCAAGAACGAAGGTCGGCAACTCTGGTATATAGTCACAACCTCTCCAAATGGGACCACTAAAAACAGCACACTGTAGCTTGAGCTGGGTACATGGTGACAAAAGCCTCCCCACTGATAACAGTGATATAAACGGGAACACCAATACTCAGTAATATATTCTGAGGAGTGACCATAAGCGGTCGCTCCTCCATTTATTTATACCCTCGGACAACGCCCGACCCTCCCGATGTGTTTACTGCAAGTATTGTAGAGGCCGGGTGGCACTCTGCATCCCTTCCAACTTTTATTAACTGGAAACATTCAACTTTGCTAATCAGGACCCTGGGATCCCGTCAAGATTAGAACAGGTTTGAATGGAGGGAGATCATCCTTGAAGAATGTTTGTGTACAGGCGGCACCCCCTTGAACGATCCGTCTGATCCTTTTCAATTTGGCTGAAATTTCAACCATTCCGTGGATTCGTAAGTTCGGTTCTTCCACTACACACACAGCACACCTTAGCGTGTGGACTTATATTTCACTCACATGGCTACCTCCACTTTTGTAGCCACTTCACTGCTTTTCACGCATACATTGGTCCTGAAAAAAGCCTTACGATTATCGTAAAAGGCGGAAACATTTTGACCTATAAATAAGGGATATTGAAGTCAAATTTTTCTCATCATTATATCCCTGCCTCGGTTTTTAATCATGTCCTAGGACCCTAAAAAGAAAGTTTTTTTTCGTTTGGGCATTCCTTAGAGACATTTTTAACATCACCACCCTTTGAGCACACACCACACTGAAAAACAAAACCTGCTCCGCTGTAGTCAAGCGTGGAAGCACAGCTGGGTTGCATTCAGCAGCCCAGCTAGGACCCCAATGATGAAGCATGCCACAAACTAGGTTGGTGCGTGAAGGATCTTTTTACAAATCCATTGGATGTCTGTATTCTTTTACATCATATTGAATCCAAGGAGCAGCCCTGGAGTGGATCATCTCGTTCCTCGACGGAAGAACCCAGAGAGTCTGCCTTCCCCCGTTCCGATACTCGGCCACAGAAGTCATCTGCGGCGTTCCGTAAGGATCCTCACTCAGCCCCACCCTCTTCAACGTCTACATGAGCCCTTTCGCAGCCATCGCACGCCAAAACAACCTCAACATCATCTCCTACGCCGACAACACCCAGCTGATCCTCTCCCTCACCAAAGACCCCGCCACCGCCAAAGCCAACCTCCAGGAAGGAATGAAAGACGTCGCGGAATGGATGAAGATCAGCCATCTTAAACTGAACTCAGACAAGACGGAAGTCTTCATCCTCAGACCATCTCCCTCCGCCTGGGATGACTCCTGGTGGGCCCCTGCCCTAGGCACCGCACCCAAGCCAACGGACCACGCATGCAACCTGGGCTTCATCCTGAACTCCTCCCTCACGATGACCAAGCAAGTCAACGCCGTCTCATCATCCTGCTTCAACACCCTGCACATTTTCCGAAAGATCTTCCGATGGATCCCCACCGAAACCAGGAAGACGGTCACCCAGGCCCTCGTCACCAGCCGTCTGGACTACAGGAACACCCTCTACGCTGGAACCACAGCCAAACTCCAGAAAAGACTCCAGCGCATTCAGAACGCCTCAGCACGACTCTTCCTGGACATCCCTCGCCACAGCCACATCTCTGCCCACCTGAAAGACCTGCACTGGCTCCCCGTCAACAAGAGGACACGGGCCCAAAGTACCTCAACAGCCGACTCACATTCTACACACCCACCCGCCAGCTCCGTTCCGCCAGCCTTGCCCTCGCCTCCGTCCCACAAATCCGCAAATCCACCATCGGAGGAAGATCCTTCTCCTACCTGGCAGCCAAGACATGGAACTCCCTCCCCACTCACCTACGGCTGACCCCGGACCATCTCTCCTTCAGGAAACAACTCAAGACCTGGCTGTTCGAGGAGTAGCATCCCCCCCCCCCCCCCCCCAGCACCCTGAGACCCTAACGGGTGAGTAGCGCGCTATACAGATTCTGTTGATTGATTGATTGATTGATTGATTGATTGAGTCAATACAAGGGTAAGCACTTAGCTATGGGTCCGTCCACGTTGTTTCTATTTATTATATTGGGGAAGAGGACGTACCCTTTACCTATTCCTCACTCTCCTGTTGTTTTCCACTAATTTGTTTTCAGACAGAGGCTCTAACCTTTGTGTGTGATAATGGGCATACTAAACAACTTGTCTTTGATCTGAAAGACACTTCCACCTTCAGGGTAATTTTGGGAATTTCTTGGCTAGAACACCATAATCCAAAAATCAATTGGGTACACATCACCGTAACCTTCGAATCACCATTCTGCAATGCTACCTGGTATCATTTGACCTGCAGCAGACAGACGGATGCTGTTGTGCTGCCAGAGCACTGGATCGTCACACGCTTTGAGTAACTTCATCTCCAGGTAGGAATCATCTTGAAGTAAAGACCCAAGCAGACAGACTCATGCGGTCACCGTATATATACGTACAGTGTATGCGTGCCAGACACAGCAATTAGGTTACAAACCTCTACATTGCTCCCATTCTTCCTACACAGGCCATCGCTAGAGTACCCCCTGTGTTCAGCAACCACATTCACGAGTTCCCTATCCCTAACATCAGACCACACACGATAGGGTGTGTCATCGCTTCATCATTAGCGTTGTGCTACTCACGGATTGCCAGCCCATACTCTCACTTGGGAACCCGGCTGGGTTCCCTTGTGAGTATCCTTTTTCCTTTACTATCACTCACTGTTGGCACACACTCTTCACGTGGCTGCGCAGTCGACTGCCCAGATATCCCTATATTCCTAGGTGCTGATGAAGCCCTACACCGCACAAAGTGTCAAAACTTCGTTGACAAAAAAGAGAAAAGAAAACCTTTTAATCAGCACGTATCATTGTATATAGTTGCTGTTCGTTTTGTATAATTTTACAGATGGTCAACTTTTGTAACACTTTGGAAACCCTGTAAAATTGTCACAATTTGTCACCAATACTTAAGGTTCCTGTTTTTCACTGGGGACACTACGCACTATCTTTTTATTATATTGTTTGTGAAATATAATATACATCTGTATTAAACCATACCATAGGTGTACGTGGTTTCATTTTCCTCTGACATCATTCCAACCCTTTCATTGCGATTGCACATTGTATTATCAATACTTGGTTGTACTATTCCACAGGAACCGCTGTGTCTGATATTAACCTGATAACAAGATGCTCCAGAGGTGGGAATACTTCTGCATTGCGCCTTGGTCCAAGGAACAGAAAGCCTTAAACTACCCAAAGAATTCCAGGACTTTCAAGATGTTTTTGACCCAATGAAAGTCACCCAACTGCCTCCACATAGAGCCTTTGATTGCCACATAGATCTCCTCCCATGAGTAACACTGCACTGCAGAAGAGCTTACGTGTTGACAGAACCTGAAATTCAATATCTACGCACATAGCTGGATCAACTACTAGATATAGGTATTAAACGCCGCTCCGTGTTGTCTGTGTCTTCCCCACTTATATTTGTACACAGGAAGAATGAGGAGTTGAGGGCTTGTGTGTATTATGGGGCGGTCAATAAGGTGACTATTAGGAAACACTATCCTCTCCTGTTAATTCCAATACTACTTGATCAGGTCAGAAATTCCACCATTTACACGAAACTAGATTTGCGGGAGTTTACCAGTTAATCCATGTACGATAAAGCACTGAATAGAAAACCAACTTTAGGCCTAAGTTTGGGATGTTTAAGTATTTTGTTATGCCCTTCGGGCTATGTAATGCTCTGGCAGCATTTCAATATTTAATTAACAAGGTCTTGAGGGAGCTTTTGGCTGTTTGTGCAATTGTCTACATAGATGACATTCTGATTTACCGAAACCCAGAACAAGAAGATGTAGAGCATGTAAATGCCATCTTGTAGCACCTTAGGGGAAACGTTCTATTTTCTAAATTAAACAAATGTTTCTTCCATGTACAGTCAGTAGAGTTTCAGGGGTATTACTTATCTCTAACAGGAATCACTATGGACCCCAACAAGATAGAAGCTGTTACTTATTGGCCAACTCCAACAAATGTCAAGGAAGTTCAACAGAGGCTTTACCAATTTTTATTGTCATTTCATCCCAAACATTTCAGAGATAGTGGGGCCCTGTGGTAAATATTTTAGTAATTTACCTTGATCGGAATTTCTATAATATCAATAAGGTCAAGTATGAAGAGCAGAGTCCGTGGTGGTTCGAATTCAGGGTCTTTATTCAGTAACTCGAGTTAAGGGAGAGCTCCGTCACCTGAGGAGGATCGGAAGAATCTCTAACTTTATTCTCAGAACACAGTGTATTTATACATAGAAAAGAGGAAGGAGCTTCCCTTTAATGCAGGCATGTGTCATATGTCGTAATAAAACAGAAGTCATGACTAAGGAAAAGAGGCTGCGTCATGAAAAAGAGGAAACATGGCAGAGGAGATGAGGCTGCGTCATGATTAAATGAGGAAGCACGAGAGAAACAGAAATGTGGAGAAATAACCATAGGCTGGTTCCTTAGATAAGAGAGAGAGGATGTCTGTTTGTCGTTTTTCAGCATTCGGGGGCTCTTCTTCTCGGAATTGGTTGTTGTGGTTTAGCAAAACGGTGCCTATTTCTCGGAATCCGCCCGATTATAGGGAAATAGTTACAAATGGGGGGGGGGGGTCTTGTTCTCAGATTCGGCTTAACATAGGAATGTATAGTTTGAGTGAGGAAGCTGTTTCTCGGAATCGTCCTAACCATAGAATGTACCTTTGAATTTTAGAGGAAGGAGAGTGCTCGTGCAACTTTGTATGCGCGTGATCGGGTTTGCTCGTGTGCTCCCTTTGCTCGTTTCTGACATGATGGGCTCGGGGATGGGACTGAGAGGGTGTATGATGGGACATAAACTACGAAAAATAATCATTTTCCACATTCCCTCCTTGTCCCATAATATACCCTTTTAAAATTCTTCTTCTTTTTAGTCTACTTCTATACTCATTAGGCCGTCTACTTGTTCCTGTAACACGATTCTTTCCTTTTCTTTCTTTCTGGACTGAGGTTTGGGAATACAAGCAGTGGTACAGAAACTACAGAGAGCTGGGCCACACTGAATACAGAGGCAACAGGTGAAGAGAATGGCTAAAGCAAGACCTATCATCGTAAGGATCTTCCATCCCCATGAGGACAGGAGGCCCCAGAGCCATCCCATCAGGGATCAGGCAGCAGTGTCTGCGTCTAGTTTATTTGAAAGTACATGAAGGTGGAAAATGGCAGAATATATTGAGGGGGCATTATCTGGAATGTATGTACAGCAGCTGGATCCGATCAGTTCACATACGCCACCACGGTCTGCTAATATGATATCTAGGACCATACGGTTCTGTAATGTCATGAGTCTATCGGAAGCCATCTTAGCGGTGATGTTACTTAATGCACCAGCTGTTTCATTTATGGCTCCCTGTACTACACAAGTCAGTTGTCTTATGTGGCTGCTATTGATCATGAGCCCCCAGAAAGGGATGATTCCTTTGAAGAAATCGCCAGCCTCCTGATCCACTGTGTCTTCAGCATCCATGACCCCTCTTCGCCGTCTATTAATCACGGTCGGAGGATCACTTAGATGATAATCTGCTGGGGCGGTGCAGGTAGGGGGAGGAGAAATGCAATGTAGCACTTCCCGGACCAGCCTTGAGGTAGCCAGGTACGTGCGTGAGGTCCACAAATAAAATAAGTGTTTGGGCCGTGGTCATTGTTGGGAAGTTTAAATCAGGTAGGGTGTACGTCTTATTACACTCACTGTGTCCCATCTTCTGACCCTTGCCCTTACCTCTTACACAAAACAGGCCCTTATGACGCACAGCCCATCCTCCCTGCTCTGTCGGTCTCTTCTGAACTGAGAATGTTTCTCTAAAGGAGGTACTGTCGTTAAAGAGGGAACAACTGGTATTTTCACTGTTATCTGCACGTCCCCATGTTGCGGTGAAATCTACCATCTTTTGAACAGCGTGCACAGTCTTTGTTTTTATCTCGTTCCAGGTACTAGTGTTCTTGGTCTTGGTCTCAGGGATGTTTCTAACAGAGAGACCATAGGTAGTTCCAGCACAGCCGAAAAGGAGAGGGATAAAAGGCATACCTCCGTGTACAGAGTGTGGCATTAAGCCGCAGACCCAACAGTTGGTTTTGTTGATAACTAGTTGGTGTTGATGAAGTGTGGAGATGAATGTGTTATTGGAGAATTCTTTTGTCCTACTTTCGAGATGCGGGGGAAGATCTACGTATAAATGCATAGCAGTGTTGTTCAAAAGCGTAGGGGAAGAAAGTGGAAAAGCTAGATGAAGGAACCAACCTAGACAAGCCATGATGCAGAAAATAAGAATCATGATAGAAAGGAAAATGGAAACTTTGTTCTGTAACAATTTTGCACAATGAGTCTTTGTCTTCATGATTTCGGCTGCTTAGTCTGAGTAAAGTATGCGCCAATGACCGGACACTTCTCAGCAACCGCTTCACCAAGCGTCCGTCTTGGACTTAAATAGCCACTGGTAGGCTGAGGTCTGGCACAATGTCTCAAGTCTGTTTTGGATAAGATCGCAGCCGCAATTTGTACTCTTCTTTGGGCAAAAGTTCTGCAAGGGGTGAAATAAAGTCTGTCGTTTCAGTGTCTTTAAAGTCTGATGGTTTAATGTCTCTGGTCTCGGGATTAGCAACAGCGTCCGAAGGAGTTGGTCCGTAGAAGAGCTTGCAGTGGCTCACGTGGAGCCACCCTTTTCGTCCTTCGGCTTTGAGGGCGGTCCTCGTCGTGAGCAGCACCAGCTTGGAAGATGTCCACCTTCTTTCCAGAGGCCTGGTTTGGTCAAAATTTCTGACGAGCACCCATTGGCCAGGCTGAAGGGAGTGCTCGTCGGGCGTTGTTTTGTCTGGAAAGGCTGCAGCCACCTGTGAACGACAAGAACATAGTGCAGACATCAAAGAAGCCAAGTAATCTGTCAGTACATTTGCATCAATATCAGTTAGCATTTTAGGAGATGGGACACCCCAGATATTTGGAGGTCTCCCATATGTGACCTCATAGGGTGACAGGCCCGTCCGAGAATGTGCCACCATTCGCATGTAGAACAGGGCAACTGGAAGGGCTGTCACCCAGTCTATTTGCTTGTCAGCGCATATTTTGCCAACTTGGCTTTCAATGTCTGGTTGTGTCGTTCGACAAGGCCTGCTGCTTGGGGATGTCTAACACAGTGAAATTTCCAGGTGTATCCTAACAGTAGGGAGACTGCTTCCATTAATTTACAGTAGAATGGTTGTCCATTGTCAGAGTAGATGACTCTGGGCAACCCGTATCTAGGGCAAAATTCCCTCACCAATTGTTTAGCTGTCATTTAGGCACCATAGTCTGGGACAGGGTAAGCTTCAGTCCACCGGGTTAAGGTACAGACTACTACGAGGACATACTTGTATCCTCAACATCTTTCCATTTGGATGTAATCCATTTGGAGGACTTCAAAGGGGTGATCTGGAGGATGGAACCTTCCTTGTTCAACTGATACACTTTTCCCGGGATTGAACTGACAGCAAATCATACAGGTTCGTAACTTTTGTTTGGCTGCTGCTCGCAGATGCTTGTTGTGCCATATCAAATTCAGACTGTCTAACATTCCTTTTTCTCCTAAATGGACAGGACCATGGGCAGTTTCTATCATTACGGGAACCATTATGTCAGGGAGAAACCATTTGGACTTGTCTTTTGTTACTCAACCTTGATCTGTGTGTGAACCTCCCTCTTCCTCCCATTTCCTCTTTTCGGGCTCTGTGGCTTGGATTTGGATGTCTACTACATCTTTGGTGGGATCGATAACTGGACAGATAGTTCTAATGATGGTTTCGGTGTTTAGTGTTCCTGTCTGAGCAGCATGTTTCGCTGTGGCGTCCGCCAGAGCATTGCCTCTAGTGATAGAGTCTATGACTTTGGTATGTGCTTTGCATTTTAGTATAGCTACTTCTGTGGGTCTGTGTACTGCTTCTAGTAGCTGGAGGATAAGATCTCCATGTTGGATTTTTGTTCCATGAGAGGTTAGGAAACCTCTCTCTCTCCACAAGATGCCAAAATTGTGGACTACCCCGAACGCGTATTGCGAATCGGTGTAGATGTTGACTCGTTTTCCTTTAGACCACTCACATGCTTGTGTGAGAGCTATTAGTTCTGCTGGTTGTGCTGAATGTACGGATATTCTAGCTACTAAAAGGACTGTGTTTTCTGTAGTGACAGCATAGGCTGCTGAAAGTTCGCCTGATTGGAGGCGCATACAGGAACCGTCTACAAACAGTGTGTGTTCTGGTGTACTTAGAGGGACATCTGTAAGATCAGACCGGGGCTTTGTGACTAGTTCGACTACCTCTAAGCAGTCGTGAATCTGATTGTCAACTGGAATAGTAGGCAGTAACGTAGCTGTGTTGAGGGTATTGCATCTTTTGATGATGATGTGAGGTTGGAACAGAGTGACTTCGTAACCTGTGAGGCGAGCTATGGTCAAGTGTTGTGTCTGTGTCCAATTCAAGAGTAGTTCTACTGCATGTGGAACTTGTACTTCAAGAGAGTGTCCTAGTACTATGGAATCACTTTGTCGTATTGCTAGAGCTGTAGCTGCGAAAGAATTTCAAACAGGCAGGCAAACCTTGTGCAACAGGGTCAAGAGTGCTAGAAAAATAAGCACAGGGACGATGTTTGTTGGCTTGTGTTTGTGTGAGTACTGACAAGGCTGTACCTTCCCGTTCTGTAACAAAGAGGACAAAAGGTTTGGCATAACCGGGTGTAGCTAGGACGGGTACAGAGCATAATGCTTGTTTAAGGGTGTCAAAAGCAAAAGTATGATCAGGTGTCCATGGCAATGGGGAAGAGGTTGTGGTCGTTAGCTGTATCAGGGGTTTGGCCAAGTATGCAAATTGGGGAATCCACTGTCTACAGTAGGATGTGAGGCCAATAAAGGCACGGACTTCTTTCTGTGTCTTAGGGACAGGAATGTTAAAAATGAGTTGAATTCTTTCAGGTATGAGTGCCCTACCCTCCTTTGACAGCAGGTGTCCTAGGTAGGCCACCTGCTGTAAACACAATTGTAATTTCGAGGGTGAAACCTTGTGGCCATGTTGTGCAAGGAACATTAGGACAATTTGTGATGCTTGTTTACATTCTGGTTCAGAGCGTGCGGTGATCAGTATGTCATCGACATATTGTAACAATGTTGTATTTGAGGGCATAACAATGTCGTCTAACTGTCTTTTAAGTGCCTGACTGTAGATACTGGAACTTTCTGTTGACCCTTGAGGAGCTCTTGTAAAACAAAAACTACGACCTTGTAGTGAGAATCCGAATAGGTATTGACTGTCTTGGTGAATGGGTACACTGAAGAAAGCGTTCTTCAGGTTGATTACAGTAAAATGTGTGGCTTCAGGATCTATAGCTGTTAGCAGAGTACTGATGTCAGAGACCACAGGGTATTGTGGTACCACACACTTGTTTAGTTCACGTGAGTCAACTACTAGTCTGTAAACTGGGGGTACACCGTCATCTGTTTTCTTTCTTACTGGTAAGACTGGTGAATTACATATGTTGGAAGGTACTTCTCTGACTACTCCTTTCTGTATTAAGTCATCAATAATATGGATGAGGGCTTGTTCTGCATCTGGAGGTAACTTGTATTGTCGGACACGGGGTAGGACAACACCTTCTTTTAATGTGACCATGTGTGGTGTAATGTCCATGAACCCTACGTCAGTCGGATCTGTAGCCCATAATGTAGCAGGAATGTCTCTTAGTCTGACGTCTAATTCTCGTGTGGTAAAATGACCTTTGAAATCTCGGAGGAATAGTCGTATTCCTTCTGGGCAACAGCATATCACAGCACCCAGTTCCTTTAACGTCTGGATGCCGAGTAGGTTTTCGGGACATGACTTAGTAAGTACCAAATCAGTGGATGTTGTAAGAGGACCAACTTGAAGCGATACTTGTTCAGAAACCTTGTTGATGACTGGAATACCTGAAAAACCCAAGGAAATACTATTTGAGCCAGAGAGGGGTACCTTGGGAACCTCGTTGTGTTGTACTGTCGTCCTACAGGCCCCGGTGTCTATTAGAAATGTTGTTTCCTTTGCTAAGAGCTTAGCATTTACATAGGGACCCTTTTGGTCGACCGGGATCAGTGGACGACTGTCGTGTTTCTCCCAGCTGTCGCATGAAATTGAGGGGAATTCAAGATAGGATGACACTGGGTACTGATAAAGTTTGGTGGCAGGTTTAGTATCAGTTGGAGGAGCTGATGTGGGAACAGAGGGTCGTGGGAGATAGTTACAGGGTTGAGTCTTCCCAGTGGCAATATTATGTTGTAATACTGGACAGTCACGTACAAAGTGACCTGGCTTTTTGCAATAATTGCAAGTAACTTTTTCTTGTGACACTTGAGGTTGTCTGTGCTGCCAATACCTTCATTTTAGTATCCTTTGTTCTTTTCTTTTCTTGTTCTTGTTCATCTCTAATTCTATTTTGGTGATATTGGAGCATCTGAAGTGCTTGTGAAGGGAGCTGCTTGCCAAGTACTCTCTACCTTCAGTACTCTATTTTTGATCGTAGGCAAGGCATTCTCTACGAATTTGGAGACAAATAATCGACTATAGGCGTCTCCACCTGAGGAGAGGCGGCTGTTGATGAGAAAACATTTCTCTAACCTTGTATAATAGTCCCCTATATCCTCATCTGGTTTCTGTTTGCATGCAGAGGTAGCATCCCAATCTTCTTTCTTAGTTGTCAGCAACTGGGAGAGTATTTTTGGGAGAAGGCGAGGGAGTTCTAGGGCTAGAGGTCCCAAGCCTTGTCCGGCAGCACAAGTATTTTCTTCTGTCTCTAAAGCTGTCCATGCTATCTTTTTCCCTTCAACCTCCCAATCTTTTCCCTTTAATTTGTCATATGTCCCTTGAGGCAGTAGGACTTTAAGGAGAATATTGAGATCTTTATAGGTAAAGGAACCCATTTGAAGGATGTCTTTGAGCTCCCTATGGAAACCTGAAGGATCTTTTTCATGAGAAGGGACCATTTTCTTCATTTCTAATATTTCCATTTTTGTCAGGGGTGTGTAGACAAATGTTTGTTGTAGTTTTCCTCCAGAATCTACAACAGGGTGTACTTCTCGGAGGGGGAACTGTCCCTGGTCATAGTGATGGGGATTTGCGTCATAACTGTCTGAAAAGTATTGAATATATCGCTGTCGTAGGTCAAGGAAGATATTAAGGAACTCTTGTCCCCTAGCCATCCACCTCCCTTCTAAGCAGTCTCGTAAGAGAGGATGTAACGTTTTGGGCGGGCAACCAGTATCTTCGTACATCGTAATTAGGTGTTGAACCATATAGATGCTTGCTAGCCTTTGAGATGTTAGAGGGATCGATAAAAACATTTGAGCGACTACATCAGGGCCATATATAGAGTATTGAGATACCCAATGGGTGCTTGATCGAGCTAGTTCTTTTTCTTGGGTAGTGAGTGGAGGTTCGTCGTCCATCCAATCATCTAGAGCTTCTTGTCTTCGTTGGAACAATCTATCTGTAGGAGCTGACAATTTCTTAGTTTTAATTTTGAATGGTCCACTATTCTGGAAACGAGGGATACGGGAGCGTACTGCTCCTTGAAAGGCAGTTTCTTCTTCCCTGTCTGTACTCTCATTCTCTATTTCCTGAGTAGGGGTGTCTTTTCGATGGGAATCAGAAATCTTGCTTGTAAAGAGTGGAATAAAAATATCTATTTCTTTTATTTTATTGTAATTACCTGCAACCACTGCTTGATCTAGTTGTAATAAATCATCAGGAACTCTTTTTCCTGCACTAGCTATCATTCTGATAAAACAAATGATCATGAATCGTGATAGGCATTTTCTATGCGCTATGGGTCTAATTTTAATAGCTTCTTGTAGGGCTTCTAAATTTTCTCCTGTTCGAAGAGTCGTGTAAATCTTGTTTAGGCAATTTGTGACATTCTGTACCTCCCGTATACCTTCTAGAGCCTCTCGTAGGCGAAGGGAGATATCCACTTGTGAACCTTCCCCTGGGGTCGGGTCATAATCACATTCTAACATGGGTGGCTCTCCGCTTGAGGTGTCAGGGATGGTATCAGTCTGGGTGACTATTCATCTAGCTGTTATTTGATTGGTATAAGCGGGAGGAGATTCCATTAAGTAAGTGGTAATGAAGTCTTTGGGAGCAGAAGGAGTTTTGGGACATGGAGGTGCTGTGGGAATACTAGGATTATCATCGGACTCTGTCTTTTGTGAACGGACGGGATACAGCCCTGTCACGGAAGCCGAGGCCTCCCTCTTTATTTGTTCAAAATTAATATCCGTATTCTGTTCTCGTAACTTTCTCATCATACTTTCTTCTGACATTCTATTTGCTTTCTCTACTTTCCTTTGCTCTTTCTGTTCCCTTTGATGTGCTTCCTTTCGCCATAATTCGATACTCTCTAACATCGAGGGTCTTGCTTTCTTTTCCCAACATTTCTTTTCAACTGCCATGATACAATTCAAATCCCATGTGCCACTCTTTGGCCATCTAATCACAATTTCTAAATCTTGAGTGTACTCTTTCCATAAATCCAAGTACAAAACGGCACAAATTCCATATTTCGTATACATAAGAAACCCAGGAGTATCCTTTGGGGGGACTGGTACATCTTGTTCCAGTAACCCCCTCCGGGTACCCAGTTTACACAACTTTGAAAACAAAGGCATTGTGACAATAAACAACAAACAACAAAAACTTACACTTGATAACTTGATATATCCTGAGTATCAGAATACAAACATACCGTTTTCTAGAAACCTAGAACCCGTCTTGACCGTGCTCTGAAAAATCAGAACCCGTCTTGATACACCCCCAGCAGTACTCACCGAGGTGCAGAGAACTTGAAGATCTTGAAGATCTGGACACTGGACTAGTTGCGCTGCGCTCTTGATCGGGGACTTGTCGGCGTTCTGAAGACCTCAGACCCGGCAATCTACACAAGATTCGGGCTCTGGGTCGAGATTTCCGCTGTCGTCCTCACCTCCTCGTATGGATGCTCAGACCTCGGTACAGCCTCTCTCGGACACGAAGGAGTTCATGCAGGAACACCCTGCAGCGTGCACTCTTTTGAAGTCCGTCAATGTCTTGAAGAGACCGGTTTGGGTCTGCATTACCGGCGTGTGGGGAGAAAGGGAAGTTCCTGTTCGGGCGCCAATTTAACTGTGGTAAATATTTTAGTAATTTACCTTGATCGGAATTTCTATAATATCAATAAGGTCAAGTATGAAGAGCAGAATCTGTGGTATTTCGAATTCAGGGTCTTTATTCAGTAACTCGAGTTAAGGGCGAGCTCCGTCACCTGAGGAGGATCGGAAGAATCTCTAACTTTATTCTCAGAACACAGTGTATTTATACATAGAAAAGAGGAAGGAGCTTCCCTTTAATGCAGGCACGTGTCATATGTTGCAATAAAACAGAAGTCATGACTAAGGAAAAGAGACTGCGTCATGAAAAAGAGGAAACATGGCAGTGGAGATGAGGCTGCGTCATGATAAAATGAAGAAGCACGAGAGAAACAGAAATGTGGAGAAATAACCCTAGGCTGGTGTCAGATATGATCAAGCACTCTTACCTGAGCTGAGCTCCAGCCTTACCTGTAAGGTGCTTGGTCGGTTTTGCAGAGACGCTATGAACCAATCCCCCAAAACCCTACCTTTTCAGCCAGTGATCCTTAACAATACACTAGGATGTTGGGTAGCAGTCAGGGAGAGAGGCCGGATCTGACGCTACTTGTTGATTAGTAGTCGACCTGGAAATATACCAAAAAGTTGTTTTAAACAGATGTTCTATTTATCCTAACCTTCTATCCCCCTTCTCTAACTCTTTTCTAGACTTTTCGTAAGCTGTCTCCTACCTGCGAACTACTTGATAGGTCTTCGCGTCCAGGAAGTCGTCGTCGTGATGTGTGCTCAAGGGTTGAGATGTTTTCAGTTGAAGGTGGTTGACTTGTCCGCCCCCAGACTTGGTTTTAAAGATTCTATGAAAGAAACAACACTCTTATTTGCACTTTTCTTTAAAACACTCTTTCCCTGTAAAACAACCTTGAATTAATCCTACTCACTTCTTTTCCCAGCTTGTAGATTTAATCACGACTTCTCCATTAAGGTTTAGTAGTTCAGTTCACTACTAAAGCTTTTGTTATCCCGGCTGAAACTTCAGAAAATTCTGTGAAGACTAACACTTTTTATACATCAAAGTAAAAACATTGCAGATTTTCAAACATTAAAATCACTCATGTCTGAATTAGTCTTTGACTTGGTTCACAAGGGTTAACCAGAAATATCCATTGAGTATCTTTTTAAACCAAAATGTCCAAAAAAGTTTTGAAGATGCTAGCGGTGGGCGCCTTGACGATAAATTATACTTAGCTTTAGTTTCTAGGCTGTCCGATGACCATTAGCAGATGGTTGACGCTGTCCGATGACAAATAGCAGAAGGCTGACTCAGTCCGTGGGCCTTGACGAAGTACGCGAGCTCTTCGATGAAGGTGCTGCTTCCAGGATGCTCCGAAGACCAAGCGCCTTCTGGAAACCTGGGTGTGGCTTTTATAACCTAGCCACACCCTGGGACGTCGGATATCAGTTGCGTGCCACACCCAAATCCGGCGAGCGCTCCGAGAACGGAGCATGCATAATTCTTTAGTGCGCACCAAAAAGATGCGTGCAGATTTCAAAGCGCGTCTTTTTTCCTTGCACCAAAAAGATGCGTGCAGATTTCAAAGCGCGTCTTTTTCTTCTTTTTCAATTGCCAACACTGAATGCTATTTATACAGTTCTAAACCGATCACAAACATAAGAACTACACAACAGTTTCAGAACCGATCATAAAACATGAGAGCTTCAGTTTAATAAAACAACCCTCATTGTACTCCACAGTTTCTTTGACTTGCTAATCCCTTCTTTCCTTTCTAGGTACAGGAGTGCTGGATGCACGGGACAGGGGTGGGTTTCCTGGAAGGGTGTTCTAACTTACCATGGACTTGGGAATCACAGTGTCATGACAGTACCCTCCCCGTAGAATCCCCCCTAAAACCATTGGAATCGGCTTTGGTTTGTCTGGGAATCGATTATGAAATGTTTTCAAGATTTTGGGAGAGTTTTTTAAGTTCTCTAAGGGCTCCCAAGAGCGATCTTCAGGACCATAGCCCTTCCAGTCCACTAAGTAATACAATTTGCCTTTTCTCCTCTTGGAGTCTAAAACTGTTTTTACCTCGTATTCCAAATCACCCTCTACCTCAATTGCAGGAGGATGAACAAGATTTCGAGTGTCAGAATCACAAGGTTTCAGTAATGAAACATGAAAGACTGGATGGATACGATATGAACTAGGTAGTTTCAACTTCATACTAACTGGATTGACAATTCTTTCTATTGGGAAGGGACCAATGAATCGAGGACGGAATGTCTTATGATCTTTTAGTCTTAGATTCTTTGTGGCTAACCAAACATTGTCACCCACTGAATAATCGGGCTGTTTAGTCCGATGTTTATCAGCAAATTTCTTCTGAACTTCTTTTGCATGTACCAGTTGCTGCTGAGCTTCTTGTTGGATAGAAACCAGATTATCTACAAAATCAGTGACTGCTGGTGTATCAGAGACCTTTCTATCTATGCCTAGCATATCTTTTGGGTGGAAACCATGAGCACAGAAAAAGGGTGACATACCGGTTGAAGAATGGTTTGAATTATTGTAAGCGAATTCAGCGGCCCAAATGATATCTGACCATTCTTGATCATGAGTGGTTAGTAAACACCGCAGGAACTGTTCCACTGTCTGATTTGTGCGTTCAGTTAGACCATCAGTTTGCGGATGGTAACTGGATGACATGCGTATTTCCATTTTCAGAGATTTCCCCAGGCCTTGCCAAAAATGTGACACAAACTGAGAACCTCTATCAGATAACACCACAGATGGAATCCCATGTAACCTTACAATATGTGTGACAAAAATGTGTGCTAATTCCCAAGCAGTAGGAAGCTTCTTTAATGGGATGAAATGAGCATATCTAGAGAAATGATCTACTACTGTGAGAATGGTGGTAAACCCAGAAGTGGTGCGAGGCAATTCTACAATGAAATCTAAAGACACAGTATGCCAAGGCTGGGGAGGAACTGGCAAAGGCATAAGTAATCCAGATGGAGATGTATGAACCGCTTTGTTCCTACTACAAACTGCGCATGTTTGCACATATCTCTGTACATCCATTAACATGTTCTTCCACCAAAAGTGTCTTTTTATGAGCTGATACATCTTAGTAACCCCTGGGTGGATTGTTAACATAGAATCATGATAATTCTGCATTACTTTTTCCTGTAATATTTCATTGGGAACAAACACTTGGTCATTCATAAATAGCATATTGTTTTTCCATTGCAACAAAGGGTAAAGCTTATTCCATTCTTCTTTAGTATGTGTTTGTAAAGCTTTCTCAATGTCCGGCAGAACATCAGAGTTGACATGACCAATCAGAAACCTATCCTCAGAAATTATTGGATGTAACTTTTCTTTTTGTATGTTTAGGTCATCACTTAAACCTATTCTAGACAAGGCATCAGCCTTGTTATTGTCTTTACCTGGTCGATAAGTTATGATGAAATCATAATCATTAAAAAACAATGTCCAACGTAACTGGCGAGGTGTCAAGGCTTTAGCGGATCTAAGTGTCTGTAGGTTCCTGTGATCAGTGTATATGGTTACCGGATGTCGAGCCCCTAGCAAGTAGTGTCGCCATTCTTTGAACACAGCTTTTATGGCCAATAGTTCTCGGTCTGCAATTGCATAGTTCTGTTCAGGAGGGGTTAGTTTTCTGGAATAATATGCAATGGGGTGTAACTGTCCAGTCTTTGTACTTCTCTGAGACAGGATCCCTCCTATTGCAAATTGTGAAGCATCAGCTTCTACTATAAATGGCTGGGATGGGTCAGGATGTTTTAGAACTGGGGCTGTCACAAACTGTTCTTTTAAATCCTGAAAAGCTTGTTCACTTTCTGAGGTCCATTCAAATTTTGTATTCTTGCGTAGCAATTTTGTGATAGGCGTAACTTTTAGGGAAAAGTCCTTAATAAAACGCCTATAAAAATTCGCAAAACCTAGAAAACTCTGTATCTGCTTTACAGAAGAGGGACTAGGCCATTCGACTATTGCAGTAACCTTCTTTGGGTCCATTTCAATTCCAGCCGGACTAAGAATGTACCCCAAAAAGTCCACTGTGGTCACATGGAACAAACTTTTTTCAAGTTTGACAAACAAAGAATTTTGTAAAAGCTGTTGAAGAATGGCTTGTACTTGCTTTACATGCTCGGAATGATTTCTGAGTAAATTAGGATGTCGTCAATGTATACAATACAACAAATATCCAAAAAATCTCTCAAGACCTCATTTATAAAAAACTGGAATGCTGCTGGAGCATTGCAGAGTCCGAAGGGCATTACCTGGTATTCATATAAACCGAATTTAGTTCTAAAGGCCGTTTTCCATTCGTCGCCCTCTCGAACTCGCACCAAATGGTATGCTCCTCGTAGATCCAGTTTAGTATAAATGGTGGCATCTTTAATCTGATCGAGTAAAGTCGGAATCAAAGGTAAGGGATATCGATTCTTGACTGTAACATTGTTAATGGCTCGATAGTCGATGCAGGTTCGCAATTCTCCTCCCTTCTTCGGGATAAAGAAGAGAGGAGAAGAGACCGGAGACTTAGAATGTCGGATAAACCCATTGGCCAAGTATTCATCCAGATAATTGCGTAGGTGTTCATTTTCTTTTTCAGTTAAAGCGTAAATTCGACTACAGGGCAAGGAAGCCCCGGGGACTAGATCTATCTGACAATCAAAGTCTCTGTGCGGAGGTAAAGTTTCTGCCTTTTTCTTGTCTAAAACATCCACCAAATCCTGATATTCTTCTGGGACCCCTGCAACCACTAGAACACTTTTGGATTTTTTAGGAAAGTCATATCCTTGGATTAACAATTCTGAACCTGGGAATTGTTTGAAACACTTAGCATGACAATAATCAGATTTAAATAAAATGCTCCTGTTTGTCCAATCTATATATGGGTTGTGTAAAACTAACCAGGGAATCCCCAAAATCAAACCAAATTGAGGAGCATCAATTATGTCGAAAGTTATTTCTTCTATGTGTTTCTCTGCACAAGTCATTTTTAGAATCTCGGTATGGTACTGTATAAGCCCTGAAGTAAGTTCCTTTCCGTCCACTGCCCTGACTACTTCTGGTGAGTCCTTGACTATTTGTTCTAGACCTAACTTCTGAAATAATTTTGTGTCAATAAAATTTCCAGTTGCCCCAGAATCAATTAAGGCATCTATGGACCAGGATCGTTCTTTATTCAGTTGAGACTGAAGAAGAATACGCATACTGAGGTGGCAATGAGAAGCAGTTGGAGTTAAGGAGGCCAAAGTGATGGGTGAACTCGATAGATCGACCTCTGTATCTACAGAGAGAGCTAGTTTTCCGACTGTTGCATAGTAGCTACTTCAGAATTCCTGGTTTTAGGCCTTACAGGATGTGTTGGACAATCTTTTATGAAATGCCCGGTTTTCCCACAGTACATACACTGGTTCAGTTTTCGACGCTTCTCTCTCTCATCTTTAGTGAGAGGTCCTCTAATCGTGCCTATTTGCATTGGCTCTACTGGATCGAGTTTAGAAGAAGAAGATTCGGTTCTTACATTCCCTTTATCTTTGAAAACCATCATCCTAAAATCTGATTTCCCCCTCTCACCCTTTCTTTCTGAAATCCTGTGATTTAATTTTACAACCAGATCTATGAACTCCTCACAATCTGTAGGTGGATCTAAAATTTGTGTTACCATATCTTTTAGATCATCGCGCAAACCACGATAAAACAGTGATACACATTTCTCCTCAGGCCACTCTGCTTCAATAACCAGCCGGTTAAAGATTGAAATATAATGCAGAAGATCTGAAGACCCTTGCTTTAAGTTTAGCAACTCATGATCCGCAGATTGCACAAAAACATGTTTGGCAAACAATTTCTTCATTGCCCTTTTGAATCTCCTAAAATCAGTTAACATTGGGTCATTCCTTTCTACATAGGGTACAGACCATAAGGCAGCATCTCCACCCAGATACGACAAGATAAATGCCACTTTAGAGGAGTCATCGGGAAATGCTGTGGGTTTCGCCACAAAATGCAATTGACACTGGTTTAAAAAGATAGTGAACTTGTTGCTATCCCCATAAAACCTCTCGGGTGGTGCTAAAGGTACTGACACCGGAGTAACCACCTGAATTTGAGAACTACCTGACGTAGCAGATGTAGTATCTCCACTATACAGCGTATGCATAGTGGGTTGAAAGGTTGGTGGTTTTAAAAAAGATTTTTTATCTGAAGTAAAAGTCCAGGTCTGAGGACTCGGTGCTTGTAACTTGTTCTGAACTGCAGTTAAATCCTTCCTTAATTCTGCGTTTTCAGCCCTCATTTCTAATAGTACTGCAGCTAAATCCTGCAACGTGAATTGGTGGGATTCATCCATAGCGCCTGGGCAAAACTTCACCGTGGGCTTGGTCTTCTGTCAGATATGATCAAGCACTCTTACCTGAGCTGAGCTCCAGCCTTACCTGTAAGGTGCTTGGTCGGTTTTGCAGAGACGCTATGAACCAATCCCCCAAAACCCTACCTTTTCAGCCAGTGATCCTTAACAATACACTAGGATGTTGGGTAGCAGTCAGGGAGAGAGGCCGGATCTGACGCTACTTGTTGATTAGTAGTCGACCTGGAAATATACCAAAAAGTTGTTTTAAACAGATGTTCTATTTATCCTAACCTTCTATCCCCCTTCTCTAACTCTTTTCTAGACTTTTCGTAAGCTGTCTCCTACCTGCGAACTACTTGATAGGTCTTCGCGTCCAGGAAGTCGTCGTCGTGATGTGTGCTCAAGGGTTGAGATGTTTTCAGTTGAAGGTGGTTGACTTGTCCGCCCCCAGACTTGGTTTTAAAGATTCTATGAAAGAAACAACACTCTTATTTGCACTTTTCTTTAAAACACTCTTTCCCTGTAAAAC
The DNA here is from genome assembly GCF_964263255.1 of Lissotriton vulgaris. Taxonomy (NCBI): domain Eukaryota; kingdom Metazoa; phylum Chordata; class Amphibia; order Caudata; family Salamandridae; genus Lissotriton; species Lissotriton vulgaris. The sequence continues at coordinate 683,421,872 of NC_141697.1, forward strand.
AACCTTGAATTAATCCTACTCACTTCTTTTCCCAGCTTGTAGATTTAATCACGACTTCTCCATTAAGGTTTAGTAGTTCAGTTCACTACTAAAGCTTTTGTTATCCCGGCTGAAACTTCAGAAAATTCTGTGAAGACTAACACTTTTTATACATCAAAGTAAAAACATTGCAGATTTTCAAACATTAAAATCACTCATGTCTGAATTAGTCTTTGACTTGGTTCACAAGGGTTAACCAGAAATATCCATCGAGTATCTTTTTAAACCAAAATGTCCAAAAAAGTTTTGAAGATGCTAGCGGTGGGCGCCTTGACGATAAATTATACTTAGCTTTAGTTTCTAGGCTGTCCGATGACCATTAGCAGATGGTTGACGCTGTCCGATGACAAATAGCAGAAGGCTGACTCAGTCCGTGGGCCTTGACGAAGTACGCGAGCTCTTCGATGAAGGTGCTGCTTCCAGGATGCTCCGAAGACCAAGCGCCTTCTGGAAACCTGGGTGTGGCTTTTATAACCTAGCCACACCCTGGGACGTCGGATATCAGTTGCGTGCCACACCCAAATCCGGCGAGCGCTCCGAGAACGGAGCATGCATAATTCTTTAGTGCGCACCAAAAAGATGCGTGCAGATTTCAAAGCGCGTCTTTTTTCCTTGCACCAAAAAGATGCGTGCAGATTTCAAAGCGCGTCTTTTTCTTCTTTTTCAATTGCCAACACTGAATGCTATTTATACAGTTCTAAACCGATCACAAACATAAGAACTACACAACAGTTTCAGAACCGATCATAAAACATGAGAGCTTCAGTTTAATAAAACAACCCTCATTGTACTCCACAGTTTCTTTGACTTGCTAATCCCTTCTTTCCTTTCTAGGTACAGGAGTGCTGGATGCACGGGACAGGGGTGGGTTTCCTGGAAGGGTGTTCTAACTTACCATGGACTTGGGAATCACAGTGTCATGACAGCTGGTTCCTTAGATAAGAGAGAGATGGTCGTGACAGGATGTCTGTTTGTCGTGTTTCAGCATTCGGGGGCTCTTCTTCTCGGAATTGGTTGTCGTGGTTTAGCAAAACGGGGCCTATTTCTCGGAATCGGCCCGATTATAGGGAAATGGTTACAAATGGGGGGGTCTTGTTCTCGGAATCGGCTTAACCATAGGAATGTATAGTTTGAGTGAGGAAGCTGTTTCTCGGAATCGTCCTAACCATAAGAATGTACCTTTGCATTTTAGAGGAAGGACAGTGCGTGTGCAACTTTGTGTGCGCTTGATCGGGTTTGCTCGTGTGCTCGTTTTGCTCGTTTCTGACATGATGGGTTCGGGGATGTGACTGAGAGGGTGTATGATGGGACATAAACTACGAAAAATAATCATTTTCCACAGGCCATAACACAGCTTCTCAAAAGGGGCAATCATTTGCATGGTCTCCAGAAGCCAATCAGGCATTGAAACTGTTCAAAACTAAATTCACCACTGCACACATTCTTCAGCATCCCAATCCAGACCAGCCCTATTAGGTCAAAGCTGATGCTTCGCAGGAAGCAGTAGGAGGATTTTTATCTCAAAAGAACCAAAGAACTGGCCACATACATCTCATTGCCTTTTAGTCCCAAAAACTTCTACCAGCGGAGAAAAACTATGCAGTGGCTGAAAGAGAACTTCTGGCCATCAAACTGGTGTTCAATGAATGGGGCCCTTACCTACAGGGGGCTAAACTTACAGTCACAATATTCCCAGATCATAACAATTTACAATTCTTTACTTCCTAGGTCAAATATGATGGCTGTATTTCTTTAGTGGGTTCGATTTCATCATCACCTATCGCCCAGGGACTAAGCAGTTGCAGTCTGATGTCCTTTCTAGACTGAGGCATGCTCACCCTTCCCATTACACATCAGAATCCCCTATTATCATTACACCGGAAAAGATAAGCTCAGTCAGCGAGGGTGACACCTTTATTGCGACCTAATATGAATAATATAAAATTCTAAAAGCCGAAGAATGGATCAAAACACCTAACCATACTATCACAGACAAGCAGTTCCTTCGCGCTCAGAAACCGCACATCCCTACTATAGAATAAAGACATCAAATAATTCAATGGAATCATGACACAGCATTAGCGAGGCACCCAGGTATAACGAAAACCCGAAGGAATTGTCAAAAAACCTTTTGGTGGAACAAAATGCATAAGGATATACAAGAATACGTATCTGATTGCCCAACTTGTGCACGAAACAAGAACACTCACACTGTGTCTGCAAGCTTATTACAGCCTATGCCTATACCCCCAGTTCCTTGGCATACCATTAGTCTGGATTTTATTTCTAAACTTCCAGCAAGCAATACCGTCACTAACATTTTAGAAGTTATTGACATGTTATCAAAAATGGCACATTTCACCACTCCTCAAAAAGCTACCACCCGCCGCAGAATTTAGTCAAATATTCATTGAACATATCGCAAGGCTGCATGGTCTACCAAATAAAGTCATCTCAGATTGCTATGTTCAGTTCACATCTAAATTTTGGAGAGCACTCTGTGATAAGTTAGGCATAGAGGTAGCCTTGTAATCTGCCTTCCACCCACACACCGAGGGGCAAGCTAAACATGTCAACCAATCCCTAGAAACTACACTAATATGTTTACTATCAATGTACAGAAGACAATGGGATGAGGCCTTACGCCTAGCTGAATTCACTTATAATAACAGTACCCACTCAGCCATGAACTACACACCCTTCTTCTTCCTGTCAGGACATATTTTTGCCCATCCCAATCATTAAAAATATATATATGTTGGCATTTTAAGCATAAAAGCAAGACATAATTACAATTACTACATCAGCTTCGTATTTCTCCCCCACCCATCCCTTCTGTGTTCTCATAGTGAAACATCATTATTATGTCTCATTTGGAGGCCTCAACAGTGGCCATGGCTGCCCCTTAGCATATTCTCTGTACCAATTTGATTACATTAACACCCTCCCTTCCCCCCTCATTGTCATGTCTGGTCACAGAAAGAAGATGACGACCTCTCAGTCTGTCATGCTTCTATTTACACAGTGCATTCTCTATTTATCACTTTACCAGACTTCCCCTTCATTGTCCGTCCCCTCCTCTCCCTACCCATTTATCTCCCCAGTGGGGAGGGAGGGGGGGCCTTTGCGTCCACCATTATGAGTGACCAGGCTCGCTCATCCTCATCTATCTTTTAATCTTTCCTGATCCATTTCATTCTGACTAGTTCTGCGGTTGTCCATTCACTGAGGTCTTTCAGCCATTCCTCCTTTGTCGGAAATCTGAACTGAGCCATCTAATCGCTGTCTTTCTCTTTGCCAGCACCAGTCCCAGCAGCACCAACCTTCTACTAATTTTTTTTTGATTTTGGCGTGGAAAGCAGTCCCAGTATTACTACCCGTGTTGTTTTGGGAATTTTCAGTTATGTGGCGATTCACACTAGATCTACAATGTTTTCCCAGTATTGCCAGTGATGGGCATTCCCATATCATGTGAATAAAATGTGCTTCTGTTTGACCGCATCTGGGGCATTCGTTTGTTCGATCCAGGTACATTTTGCTTATAGCCCATGAACTTAAATAAGTCTGGTGTATGATGTTGTACTATGTATGAGTTCCAATCCCGCATTTGAGCACCCGTTTAACTTCCTCATGTATTTTCATCCACTCCTGGTCTGTCAGGGGCTCATCTATTGGCTCTTCCCATCTTGTCTGAATTGGGTGGGGCTTTTTTGGAAGGACATACCGCAGCGCTCTATATATATGTAAGACCAGTCTGTGCCTCCAGTCAAGCTAATCAGTGCCTATAGTGCAGAGGTGCTGGGTGGGTCCTGCAGAAATGTGGGCCATAGTTCTCAGGCCACCGCTAAGATCCACCCATATTGGAAGAACTGTCCTCTTCCCAGTTCAAAAGTGTGTTCAGCCTCCTCTTGATTTATGAATTGTTCGTTACTGTATAGATCTCCCACTCCATGGCATCTCCCCTCCATCCATTTTTTAATAGACATTGAATCTGCTATCTTCTGAAAGGTTTCACCACCCACAATGGCATATCTGGAGCATAGGTCACGTGCCAGACATCTCTCTTATTTGATATTTCCCAAACCGCCGCTACATGTTGAATGATGAATGGGTTGGACCCGGGCCCCCCCAGCACCCAGCATAAGGGGCTCCGGTAGCAAGACATCTCCATTTCTACCTGCCAAGAGTTGTTTCACCCAGTTGTTGTTCTCATCCATCCAATGAACTGCATGCTGGAGTTGTGAGACCCTGTAATAGATTTCTAACCGTGGTACCTCCATTCCACCCGCCTCCCATTTTCGTTGGAGTGTGTCAAGTTTTACTTGTTTCTGCTTGTTTCCCAATACGAATTTGACTAGCAGGCTTTCTAACTTTGTGAAGTACTGCTTTGGGATTCTGTATAGAGAGTGCTGCAGGGCCTATAGACACCTCGGCAGGATAACCATTTTTGTTAGTGCTATCCTTCAAATCAGGGAAAGTGGGAGCTTCTTCCCGAATTTGATAGAGTTACCAATACCCTCCACTACCCTCCGCATGTTATTTTCTAGGTTAGCAGTGGATTTGTGTGTGTCAGACGGATTCCTAGGTACCTGACACCATTCTGTACCCATGTCAGATTTACATTGAGCAAATCATTTTCCGGCTTACCAACCAGCCTTCCCATAGGGAACAGTTTTGCTTTACCAAGATTGAGATGGAGGCCAGACAGTGTCCGAAATTCCTTAAGCTCTCTCAGAAGAGCAGGAATTGCATTATATGGATGTCGCATATACACCAGTGTTTTGTCTGCATATATTGAAACCACATGATTAGTGTTTCCCAGTTGAATTACCCATCTCCCCAGGGGCTCCATTGGAGTAGCAAACGTGAGAGGGGGACAATGGTGAGCCTTGGCGAGTGCCCCTTGTTAGTGTAAATTGTTCCGATACCTGCCCCCGTAGTCTCACCCAAGCAGTTGGATTGGTGTAAATTATTCGAACCCATTAAATAAACCCCTGCTCCAACCCCATCTTCTTTAGGGTCACCCATATATATTCCCCTTCTACAGAGTCGAACGCCTGTTCCATGTCTAGCAATGCTAGTGCGCAACTCTCGGTCTCCAGGCATGGAGCATGCCACACATGCACCAGTCTCCTAAGGTTATGTGTGGTGTTCCACAGTGGTATAAACCTGGCTTGGTCAGGGTGTATAAGCTAGGACATGTATGGCATTAGTCGGGTCGCTAGAATTCCACTCAACATTTTTGCGTCTAAGTTTAAGAGGGATATCAGCCTATAGGTGTAGGGGATTTTTATCCGGTTTTAGAATCATAGTCACCACCGCCTCCAGGATAGTCACCGGTAGTGATCCATTTGTTAGTTCCTCATTTTATACTTCAATTAGAGGGCCAGTTAGTAATGGGGCAAACCTCTGGTAGAATTCCGCCGGAAGCCCATTGCTTCCAGGGCATTTCTCAGTTTTAAGTTTCCTGACAGCTGCTAGTATTTCTATTTTGGTGAAAGGCGCCCCAAGAGCTTCCATGGCCGAGGGCTTCCATAGATCTATGTTGTCCAAGAAGTCCCGTTTGGGTAGGGAGAGATTGTTTGTACATATCTTTGCTAAATGCTTAGCTAGTTCTCCTCTGTGGGCTCACTGTATCTCTGTCTGTATTTTGTATTTGTAGTATAGGCGTAGTCTCCCTCTCCTTTCCTAATAACCTCGCAAGGAGTGCACTCATCCAGTCCCCTTCCATGTGGAGCTGTTGTCTGTATGCTGTGTATGTACATTTTCTTAATCTACGCCATGATTTCAGTAGTTCCTACAGGGCTGCATTCCATTTAACCACATGTTGGGGAGTTCTATGTATTTTCTCTTCCAGCTTCTGTCTTTCTTGAGATTGTATGTCCCTTTCTAGTGGTTGTCCCTTCCCGTATGCGGTTCTCATGCACACCCCCCGTATGACCACCTTCATAGCTTTCCACTCCATTGATCTGTTAGTCGTTGATTCACAGTTTTCCTCAAAGTGATGTTTTCTAACGTCTGAAACTACTGCAGAATTGGGTGGGTCTGTGAGTGCCTCAGCTCGAAGGTGTGATAGTGGTATCGTCAGACCAGACGGCCCTCCCCATTTTTCAGGGTCAACAGGAGTGGCAAATTATCATATAGGTACCAGGGTAGACAGGACAATCCAACCAACGCAGCTGACAGTTCAGGTGTAAGGCAGCCGTGATCTATGCGGATAAATGTGTTAGTTGCTGTGGTGTGGCATGAGAATACATTTTTAAGTGGATTTTGAGCTCTCCATTAATCTTGTAGTTTTGTGTTGTTTCTACGAGGTTCACTGTCCAAAGTTGCATCTAACACACAATTAAAATCCCCAGTGAGGATAATCATTGCCACCATGTATGGTGTGGCTGCTTTTTCGAGTGCTGGGAAGAAAATGGGGCAATCTGAATTTGGGGCATAGTCATTTATAATGCATAATTCTGAAGGACTGGGTTCTTTAAGACCCAGCGGTGCCAGGGCACAACACCTGAAACCTTCGTGGGTAACCTGCTCCGGCGTACGAGTCACAGAGACACGGGACACTTCCTTCGACGTCAAAGATTCAAGGTTTATTTGCTGCAGGGAACACAGAGATCACGACAAGTACACAGCGTGCAACTTGGGGAGACTGCTTCAAATTGGTTCTGTGGATCGCTCCTTTTATACAGTTTTTACCCATAGGATAACATTGAACACAAAAGTTTACAACCCGGTTCCCACCATTATCCCCCAGAGGGGTCACTTTGGTCACTTTGAAACACATGAGGTCCGGAACATAAGTGCGGAAACATTTGGCGGTTCCCAACTGTAAAAACCATCTTCCCACCATTAGCAAATTCCAATCAGCAGTAAAACAGATCGAAATAGGAAAAAGGACAGGTGTAGAGGAAGACGGAGACAGTGGGGAGATCGGAAAGGGTGTCAAAGGGGAGGTAACGGGAAACACGAGATACAGGCATCAAAGGGACGTGCCTAATGAGATGCACGGCTGAGACAATAAGTCCGTGCAGCAAGATGAGCCTCGAGCGGCGCCATCTGCCTTACAGTAACAACCCCCTCATCATAAAGACACTCACAAAGACATGTGTCTTCCGCAAATATCTTGAGAGCCCCAGGGTCGCAAAGCGGACAACGTCCGTTCGCTGGCTACTTGAGGGCAAGAGACAAAATGGATGCCGTATCTAAGATGGAACCTGTGGGTACAGATGAAAAACCCACATAACAAACGAACGGTTTAAGTTAGCACAGCGAAACTGCGCGCACTTACTAAACTCGTCATTTGCGGTTCATAGATACCAGACTCGACCATATTCGTGCGAGTCAAAAACACCACTTACAATTGTCACGGAACCTCAGACGCTCCTTTTGCCCTCATGTAGGCAAGCTCTAGTCAGAATCATATTCGATATTCATCAGACCATCGAGGTGTTGCTGTAGCATAGCTCTGTCCAACCGAGTCCCCTTGGTAACAGATGGTTGTCTCATACACGTTGTAGCACAGAGGCCACATAAGGCAGGACCACACTGCACACAAAGGCAACACGTGAACAGGAACACTACAACGACTCCGATGATCATCAGAATTTTCCAACCCCAAGTCGACATCAGGCCCCAAAACCATCCAAGTAGCGTCCAATCCCCTACATCCACGTGTATGGATTCGGAGATCTTATGCAACCTCGAGATGGCTTGATAGACAGTAGGAGCATTATCTGGAATGAAAATGCAGCAGCTCGAATGGATCACCTTACATACCCCACCTCGATCTGCTAAGATGACATCTAAAACCATACGGTTTTGTAACGTCATAAGTCTCTCCGCCTGAAGTTCTGTGGTGATATTACCAAGGGCACTGGCAGTAATATTAGCTGTTGATTCTACCACCCGAGTCAACTGTCTCAGGTTCCTACTATTGACCATAGGTCCCCAAAACGGGAGGAAACCCTTGAAAAAGTCTCCTGCCTCTTGACCGGCAGTATCCTCTTCGCTAATTACGCCTCGTACAACTCTAGTCTTATGATAATCGGCATCTACCGTAAACGTCGGAGGCAACAGATTTGCAATGAAACATGAGCCCATGAAGTCAACGGGCAACCATGTGTATGCACGATCATAACAGATAAAGTATGTACCCTTGGCAGCCAGAAACACAGGGGACGAGGACATCGGCAGAATGTAATTTTCAGTGCAAGCACTTGCTCCAAGTCGGGCTTGCGATCTTCGGCCACGACCCATAAGACAAAAATTACCAGTGTGGGGTACGACCCATATCGGAGGCGAGCTTTTAAGCTGCTTTTCGCTAGTGAACACGCTATATTCACCTCTACTTAGGACTCTATAGGCTTGTACCTCTTCTTCGGGAATAAGCGAAGGATCATAGATATCACTATCTAAATCCTCTATTGCTATCGACAAAGGTTTTTGATACGAGGTAGGACTAGAGTAGGGGGAACGTGGTTCTCGGATGGGGTGGAAACCCAGTGCGCTTCGAAACATTGTTTGAAATGCTCGAGCTGACTCTTGGGAACTATACGGTAACACCAGATACGGAATTCCCTTATCTGTAGTATGTGGCATCAACCCACACACCCAACAATTAGTAATGTTAACCACTAACTGATGCTGATGGAGGAGCTGAATGAAGGAATTGTTGCGGAATTCTACACGTCTAGCCTGCTCGTGTTCCGGTAACATATGAAAGGAATGGGGAGAAGCAGTAGAGGTAAGATTAGGGTAAGGAGTAGGAGTAGGTGTAGCAGGTAAGAAGTAAGACATCGTATAATACACCCCACCCGCCAATAATGCAGAAGCAGTCAAAAACAATACAAACAGTTGGAATATGAAACATTTGGTACGACTGAGTTGCTGCAGCTTGAATCTGTGGACATGAGCTCCCTCCAAATCATTCAGCTTCGAGAATGCCATTCCCTACGACCGTCCGCAACGTTTCTTGACGCACTTCGTTCTGTGCAGCAATAGTCAATCCCTAGGGGTTCCCAGGAACCGACGGCCTTTAACCTAGCGTTAAGACCTACTGTCCAGAAGGAAGTACGCGCGCGGCCCTACGGCCTTCAATGCACAATATGTACGTATGCAAAAACAAAGTCTCTCAGCTGTAAAGGCAAAAAGGTACAAGGAGTGAAGCTCAAAATATATGTACAAAAATAATTACAGTAATACGAAAGTTCAAAACTGATCACGGGAAAACGGGATAATGCAGTTGACAATACGGCAAGGCAAGATCTTTTTATTTGTCCTTAGTGCGGGATCGCAAAAAGTATCGAGTTTTCCCAGGACGTGTCTGCTCGTCAAACAAAGGATCCGTTGAAGAGACAGCGTCCTGCTGATCAGTTGAGTGTTCTGGTCTTGAGTCTTTTGATGCTAATTGTTCAACAGTATCTTTCTGCTGCGCTGAGAATTCCTCAACAAGCTGTGCGTCGCTAAAGGGCACAAACTCCGGCAATGTTTCTGTTTCAGATGACGCAATGCCTCTCCTTACCCACGGGTCTGCCGGCAAAGGGATGGGGACTCGTTTGGTGTGCGTAGCATGCACCCAATTCTTACGTCCCTCAAGGCGAACGGCAGTCCTCGTGGCCAGGAGCACTTGGTAGGGTCCGGTGAACCTCGGGTCCAGGTTATTTTTGTGTGAAAAATTCCTTGTCACCACCCAGTCTCCGGGCTGGAGCTGGTGGCCTGGACCCTCTGTCTGCGTCGGCAATGCGTCGTAAACCTGTTGGTGAATTAACCTCAGTTTAGCAGTCAAGTCATGTAGATAATCAATCAACATTGGGTACTCAAGATCAGAAAACATTCCTGGCCTAGGAACCCCCCACACATTCGCAGGACGGCCGAACACTATTTCATAGGGACTAAGCCCCACTCGGGAGTGCGCAGTCGCCCTAGTCGACAGTAATGCTAAAGGTAAAGCGTCAGGCCACGAAAGACCAGTCGTAGCCTGAATCTTCGCTAACTTTAGTTTAAGGGTGCCATTGTACCCTTCAACCAATCCAGCTGACTGGGGATGATTGGCGCTGTGGAATTTCTGATTAATTCCAAGGCCCTTACACACACTCTTCATCACACTTCCAACAAACTCACTTCCGTTATCTGACCACACGACTCTAGGCATTCCATACCGAGGAAAGTATTCCTTCAGTAGGATTTTCGCAGTAGACAAAGCAGTATTATCTTTGAGGGGATAGGCCTCGATCCATCGGGAGAATGCGCAAACAACAACTAAAACGTACTTCAGGTTATTGCATCGCTCCATATGGATGAAGTCCAATTGAATCACCTCAAAGGGATACGAAGGGGGAGCAAAACTGCCAGGAGGAGTTGGGGTTCCTTTGCCAGGATTGTACATTATACACACCATACAATTCTTCACCAGACGTTCAGCACATTTCATAATGCCATCATTCTTCCACACAGGAGATAGCAACTTACAAATACCTTTCGCGCTAATATGTGCTAACCCATGCGCCATTGTCACAACGGCCAGCACATACGCATCAGGCAACAACCATCTTTTCTGATCCGACAAATCAATCCAACAACCATTCGCATCCAACTTTCCCGTACTTTCTTTCCACTTCGTCTTTTCAGTCTCGGTGGCCTCATTCTGAATTGCTTTCACACTCTCGAAAGTGTCTTCACACATACTCGATTCTGTAGGCCACCTAACCGAACTCGTCACATACATTCGAGTGCTAAGGTTTCGGGCAGTCTCCTTAGCAGTCTCATCCGCAAACGCATTACCACGACCAATATCATCCGTCACCTTACGATGCGCACTACATTTAACAATCGCAACTTGCATAGGCAAAGTCAATGCATCCAAAAGATCATTCACAAGCTGGCCATGCTGTATCTTCGTACCGTGCGACGTCAAGAAACCTCTCTCTCTCCACATTCGTCCAAAACTGTGAGCAACACCAAACGCGTATTGACTGTCAGTAAATACATTCACACGTTTCCCTTTCGCTAACACACATGCTCTAGTAAGAGCAATCAGCTCCGCAGCTTGAGCAGAATTTTGATTCAGCCTTGCAGTCTCAACAACAGTATTCAGCGTTACAACAGCATAAGCAGTAGTCACATCGCCATTCGGCAACTTAAAACAGGACCCATCCACATACAAGGTGCCATCCGGATCTTCCAATGGGGTGTTTTTAAGGTCCACTCGACCTTTCGTTTCCTCTTCAGTCCTCAAGTAGCAGTCATGTTCTGCTACTTCATCTGACTCTGTGCTAATTGGTAACAAAGTTGCCGGGTTCAGAACATTACAACGTTTTATCTGAATGTGGCTTGCCAAGAGCGTCAATTCGTACCCAGACAACCTCGCACTCGTCAAGTGCTGAGTTTTCGTTCGATTCAAAAGAGTATCGACTGCATGCGGAACCATCACCGTAAGCATATTATCCATGACCAATCCTGCTGATTGTCGGATGGAGACCGCAGCTGCCGCCGTTGCTCGTAAACAACTCGGCAATGCTCTAGCTACTGGGTCCAAGGTCGAGGAAAAATATGCACATGGACGTTGCTTACCACCAAAAGGTTGCGTTAAGACACTCAAAGCACAACCTTCCCTCTCGTGAACATATAACGTAAACGGCTTACTGTAATCAGGGGTACCTAACACAGGAGCCGAACACAATGAATCACGCAGTTCAGAAAAACTTTTCTGACATTCTTCCGTCCATGGTAAAGGAGTTGAAACATCCTTGCACGTAAGAGCCACCAATGGTTTCGCTAGCAATGAAAAATTTGGAATCCATTGCCTGCAGTACGACGTGATACCTAGAAAGGCACGCACATCTCTTTGGGTTTTTGGCACAGCCATTCGCGCAATTGCTGCAATTCTCTCTGGGGTCAATCTCCTTCCCTCCTTTGACAATAAGTGACCTAGATAGGTTACTTCTTGACAACAATATTGGAGTTTAGAAGGTGACACCTTGTGATTTAACTCACAGAGATGTTGCAGCAACGACACCGTAGCAATTTTGCAAATGTCCTGAGTATCAGCAGCCACCAATAAGTCATCGACGTATTGGATCAAGGCCGCACCAACCGGCAACCTGAATGCGTCCAGTTGACCCTTCAAGGCTTGGCTGTAAATAGATGGACTTTCACAGTAGCCCTGAGGAGCGCGTTTGAACCGGAAGCTACGTCCACCGAGAGAGAAACCGAAAAGGTCCCTGCTCTCTTCGGCAATCGGGATGCTGAAAAACGCATTTTTCAAGTCAATCACCGAAAACCATGATGCAGAAGCTGGAATCAGAGTCAGTAGCGCCGTGATGTCAGGCACAACAGGAAATTGAGGAACCACAATTTTATTTACCTCCCGTAAATCGATAACAAAACGATAAACAGGCGGTTTTGAAGGATCAGTACGTTTAAGAATGGGCAGCACAGGGCTGTTGCACACGTTTCCCCGAGTCTCCTCAATAACATCTTTCTCGATCAAATCATAGATGATCGCCAACAGTGCTCGTTCACCATCAAGGGAGATACGATATTGGGGAATACGTGGCAATCGCACATTAGATTTCAACTGAACAACATAAGGGGAGATATCAAGCAGGCCCACGTCATTTGGGCCTGTTGCCCACAAAGACGCAGGAAGAGAACTCAATTCCGGTGGGAGCTTATCGAGGGACAAATACATAGGAGAGACAACCCTCTCTCCTAACGTAAGTTGCACACCCGCAGGAAAACAATACAAAGTCGCATACAGACGTTTAAGCAAATCCAGGCCCAAAAGATTTTCACCACAACCCGTAGTTAAAATCAACGGAGCTTCTAGCTCACAAGGCCCAATTTTAAGGGGCAAAGGGCGAGAAACTGGATTGCTAACAGGGGCGCCAGAGAATCCAACGGATACATTTGTTAAGCCAGACAAAGGTGCGCCAGGGAGTTTCGAATGCATGATAGAACTTTTCGCTGCACCAGTGTCCAACAGAAAAGGCTCGACGACGCCCGATGTAGCAACTGCGACGTAAGGCCCTCTCTGATCAACCGGAACTGATACCACTCCCTCTCTTTGTCTATGGCTGTCCTAGTAATTACTGTCGTCAGTTCCCTGATCGACGTAATAATCGTCTACATTGTACTGCGCAGATCGTCCTTGCGATGATCCACGTTGATCGAAACAATTATTAGAATTAGACGAGTTATCCGAGCGATCGTTCTGAGCACCACGACCTCTACCACGTGATGTTTGCTGCGAACCACCACGACCTCCTCTAGATGGGTTACCATTGTTACGTTCATTCAAAACAGGGCAATTGAATTTAATGTGTCCCTCCTGTCTACAATAAGCACATTGATTGTACCCTAACGAGGATCTTTGGGAGGAGGAGTCGTTACGGGTTTGGGATCTGTTCGATTGTGGCTGTGACCTATTCTGTTGTGAAGTATTCTGATTTGACCGCGGAGGATACGCTTGTTGCAACAACACTTTAGTTTTGAGCTCTTTCGTCTTTTTATCAGCACGGTCGTTCTCTTCTTTCTCTCTATTCTCATAGTATTGTGCCGTAGCCAATATCTGAGCCGAAGTAGAAACGGCCCATGCACTTTCCGAATTTCTCAATTTATTGCTCAAGTCGGGCAATAAATTTGAAACAAATTTATCCACAAACAATCTCTGACCACCCTCAGTACCCATATCCTGACCACTATGGTCAATGAATGCCTCCTCAAACCTCGTAAAGAAGTCGGAAACACTCTCATCTTTCTTCTGCTTACAGGCTGACAACTTGTCCCAGTTCACCTTCATAGCTGGCATAAGTGTTTTCATTAGCGTAATAATTCTTTGAGGAAGGTCAAGAATCAACTGGTCGGGTTTAGTAGCAGCTACTTGTCCGGCGTCTGCCGCTACAATGGCAGCCCAAGCACCACCTAATTCAGCCGGGTGATTTTCCTGTCGAATCTTTGCCCATACCGGTTGCGGTACGACATTGCCAAACAACATATCGATATCGGCAAGATTCATTACCGTAGCATCTACAAGCTGTGATAATTCTTTGTAATATCCTGTAGGATTCTTGCGTGGGTCAGGCAAAGATTGCTTCACCTGTAACACTTCCGAGCGTTTCCATGGGAGATGTATCCATATTCTCTGGAAGTGCGCCAATGTCGGAGGTTGAGCATTAGGATTAGCTGGTATCCAAACCGGCGGAACTTCACGCATAGGATATTGGCCAGACTCGTCTGGTTGTTTTTCAATATCCTCAACGAACAATGCATGAGGGATGGGAGCCGGACGAAGAGATAGCAATCGTTCAACAGCACGTCGAACGTTAGTATCCACTATCAGCCCATTTGCGAACTGAAGCTGGAGATCAGACAGAGCGGTGAGCACTTCGTCAGGCGCATCAACCGCTATCTGATCATAAAGGAACTTACACATTTCGTTAAACACATATCTCTGGGTTGGTATATTGAATTGACAAAATGTTTCGAGGACAACACGGGGTGGACTTCTCTGAGGATTTACCATCCAACCCATCGCCATATTATATAGCGCAACGCGTTCTCTGTTTCCAGGAAGCTGACTACGTCTCTGAGGACCATCGGAACCAGCGGACCCATGAACAGGTCCGAGCGAATGAAAGAAACTAGCCGCAAGAGGAGAATTGCGACTACGAGTAGAGGGAGAAGAATAAGACACAGGGCTAACAAGAGAAGGAGTAGAAACAGTAGCAACAGCAGGAGTTAACAAAACAGGAGCAGTAGCAGGAGCAGTAGCGGGAACAGGAGTATGTGGAAGCGGAGGAGCAGTAGGAATAGAAACAGACAAAGAAGCAGGAACAGTCGGAAGAACGGGTGCAGGTTGAGGAACAGGCGGAGGAGGAATAGGCGGAAGAATAGGTACGGCAGGGACCACAGGAGCTGCGGTACCCTGTACGTACGGAGGTGGCGACTTCATAAGATAAGACATTAAGGGATCCTCAACTGGCTCTTCCTTCTTTTCCGACTCCGTTGGTAAAGCGGGGTAACATTTATCTACAGTCATATGCTGTAATCGGTCAAACACTTCCTTATCCTTAACCTCCTTATCTCGCTGAAATTGCTCTGCTTTCTTCACTATGGTAGCAACATTATCTCGCTGATTACGTTTAGTCTGTCTGATTTCTTTCTGTCGGGCTTCCTTGCGCCACAACCGAAAGGCATCAAACATGGCCGGCCGTGACTTTCTTTCGAACAATTTAATCTCTAGATTATCTAAAATCGGGGCCTCGAAGCTACCATGAGGTGGCCAACGAAGGTCGCCGTCCTTTTTCGTATATTTAATCCAGTAATCGTTAAAGGTAACTGGGCCTAGCCCATGCTTACTATAGAGCTCATACGTGGGAGTTCCAACCGGAGGTATCGGACACGAGTCCTCCAATCGGGAATCCATACCACAAGGCTTGAAACAACTAAACAAAGTACTGCGACCAGGCATCTTGCACACTAGCCGAGTTTCACAGACTTCAAGGGTTACGGGATTTACCAAGTCCCAGCAAAGAACAAAACCCTCGGTCTTTGGCGGCTGCAGTCGTCAAACAACACAACAAAGTACGCTAGCAAAGTGTCACCGACAAAAACACTCACACAGCGCTAAAAACAAAAAAAACACTCGCTAAAGTGTCAACAACCAAGAACTATGGGAGCGACCCACAAATACTTAACTCAAAGATCGATGGCGTCACCAGGAAGGCCCGTCAATCGTCTCGCTATACCAAGGTCTACGCCAGGCGCCAAAAACAGGTCTACAGTCAGGGCAGCAGTCCGTCGCAGCCGTCCGGAGGCGGGAATCTTCGCGGGAAAAGTCTTCGGGCCACTTATTTCGACAACAGGATCGATGAAGCGGAGTGCACCTTCCCTCGGAGATTTCACACGAAGTTCCTCACGATCGTCGGGCTTGGACCGGTACCACTGATGCAGCCCCACGTTGGGCGCCAACTGAAGGACTGGGTTCTTTAAGACCCAGCGGTGCCAGGGCACAACACCTGAAACCTTCGTGGGTAACCTGCTCCGGCGTACGAGTCACAGAGACACGGGACACTTCCTTCGACGTCAAAGATTCAAGGTTTATTTGCTGCAGGGAACACAGAGATCACGACAAGTACACAGCGTGCAACTTGGGGAGACTGCTTCAAATTGGTTCTGTGGATCGCTCCTTTTATACAGTTTTTACCCATAGGATAACATTGAACACAAAAGTTTACAACCCGGTTCCCACCATTATCCCCCAGAGGGGTCACTTTGGTCACTTTGAAACACATGAGGTCCGGAACATAAGTGCGGAAACATTTGGCGGTTCCCAACTGTAAAAACCATCTTCCCACCATTAGCAAATTCCAATCAGCAGTAAAACAGATCGAAATAGGAAAAAGGACAGGTGTAGAGGAAGACGGAGACAGTGGGGAGATCGGAAAGGGTGTCAAAGGGGAGGTAACGGGAAACACGAGATACAGGCATCAAAGGGACGTGCCTAATGAGATGCACGGCTGAGACAATAAGTCCGTGCAGCAAGATGAGCCTCGAGCGGCGCCATCTGCCTTACACTAACAACCCCCTCATCATAAAGACACTCACAAAGACATGTGTCTTCCGCAAATATCTTGAGAGCCCCAGGGTCGCAAAGCGGACAACGTCCGTTCGCTGGCTACTTGAGGGCAAGAGACAAAATGGATGCCGTATCTAAGATGGAACCCGTGGGTACAGATGAAAAACCCACATAACAAACGAACGGTTTAAGTTAGCACAGCGAAACTGCGCGCACTTACTAAACTCGTCATTTGCGGTTCATAGATACCAGACTCGACCATATTCGTGCGAGTCAAAAACACCACTTACAATTGTCACGGAACCTCAATTCCCTTCCATCCAATTTTCCCTGTAGGATGACAATGTATCTCCCCTCTAGGTCTAGGACATGGTGTAGGTGCTGAAAGGGGTCCCCGGTGCCACCCATACAAGTGCCCCAGTGAAAAACCAGAATAAGAAGTTGCAAAGAGCTGTCCCTCCATCTCTTACACACACTAGCGACCGTACCTCCCCAGATATGTGTCTCTTGTAAAAAGACTATCACCACCTTATAGTGTTTCAGGAAGGCATGTAGCCATCCCTTTTTTCTAGCCCTGCTATTCCTCGTACATTTCAGGTAATAATGTTCATTATTTGAGCTACCATTTCTCCAATATCTTTCATCTCATTCAACCACTGCCCTCCTTGAGAATGCATATTTCCTCACTCCTATCCCTCTGGGTTTGAGTTTGAGATCAGAGTTTTAGACACGACAATTTAAACTTCTCCCAACATTGTACAACTTAACAAACCAAACTTTCCCTTCCGATCCCCCTCCCCTGGGCAGTCATGTGAGTCTCGCTTCTGATGTGGTAACAAAAACGATAACCAGCACTTGCCCTCCCATTAACCCCCCCTAACAATTATTTCATCTTGAATCCACAGCATTAGGTATTAGGTTCTGTTCTCATCTCATTTGATTAACTTTAGTTCCTTTGTCTGTAGGTAGGTGCTATGCCTGTGGTCTGATATCCACCGGGTGCGAGATAATCCTCAAGCTTCCCATGCGAAGCCCAGCCTCTGTGAGGGGGACCACCTCCACCCAGCAGCCCGACTACATTCTAAGGATATTATTCCTGTCCTTAGTGAATCCTCATTTCCCTCTATCCTCATATTTATACTTTCCCACCCCAGTGAAGTCATGATCATTGATCACTTATCGGTACTTTGTCTCTCTGCCCTTCCTCTCTCAGTTCAGTTATGAACGCTCCCTGAGTCTCCGGGGTCTGTTGTGTGTTCCTGTGATACCTCTTCAGTCTCAGGTTTATCTGAGGACTGTAATGTCCTGTCAGGGCGAACCCTGATGTGCCCCGGACTGCTGAGTCTCCTTGTTGTTGCTGTCGTTTTGATCTCAGTTGTTCTTGTGTCCGTTCACTGGTCGCTGAAATTCTGGTGGATCCCGTGGATGGGACCAGGCAGGTTCTCCCATCGCCCCTAGTGTCCAGCCAGTCACTTGCTTCATTTGCAGAGAAAAAGAAAATGGCGAGTCCTTCACTCTCCACGTGTGGCTTTGCTGGAAACATGAGACTATATATATATATATTTTTTTTGGGGGGAAAACCTTTATTTACCAAAACAAAGTACACCCCTATTCAGCCGTACATCCCGGAGGCCTGGCAGCATTGTGACTCAATTCGTAAACATGTACAAAACAAAAACACAGGAGTAATCAGGTTTAATTTTATGATATAAAAAGTCTAAAATAACGAGAGAAAGCAACAGAGCCAAGTAAGAGAAGAGAGGGGAGAGAAGGGAAGAGAGAAAAAGAGAGAGACAGAGAGAAAGAAAAGTCACTAGGCTAGGAAACACAAAAATTGTAAGGCACATATCACGGGGAGAGGTGGGGTCGATACATCATACAAGCATCAGGATGCTCAACAAGCACGTGGACGGGGAGCAAAAATTCAGGATTAGCCGTGTGGAACCTAGGGAAGGGGGAGCTATGGGGATAGGCGGACCTCCGGCTGAACCATCTCCGGGGGTGCACAAATGTCACCTCTATACGAGTTCCAAGCACTCCAGACCAACCCCCACATCTTGGGCTTACCCCGGGCCATGTAAACAGTCTTCTCTCAGAGCATGCACCAATCCATATTGGTTTTCCACAGGCTAGCAGTGGGGGGGATCGAAGCACCCCATTTCTGGGCGATGTCCCTCTTAGCTATCATATTGCCCAGGGTGACCCAACGGGTCTGAGCCACATTGTAATCAGTCGGACCCCACACGTTCAGCAGACAGCGCCGAGCCTCCGCATGCAGGGTCACACCAGTCACAACTCTCATTATCGCATGCACATGCTCCCAGTAGGAGGCAATGACCGGACACTCCCAGAGTATGTGCATAAAGGTGGCCATTGCGCCACATCCTCTCCTGCAGAGGCCGTCCTGGGAGAGCCCCATGTGAATCAATCTGGGGCCTGTGATGTAAACTCTGTGGAGCACTTTCAACTGGACCAGTCGCAGCATGGCTGAGATGGCCACCTCCTTAGGGGAGGAGACCGCAGATTGCCATTCCTCATCATCCATCTCAATCCCGTCATTCACCCAGAGGTCTCTCAGTTTCACCAGTAGGTCCATCCGTACATTAATTAATTTTTTATAGGTCAGGGAAATGGCACTATCCGGCATATGGCCGTCCAGCACCCTGTCTTCTAACGGGGACGATTCAGGAACTTTCTCTCCCATAGGCATAGAAGATGTGAGTGCGTGTCGTAGCTGTGCGTATCGAAAGTTTTCCGTAGCTTCCAGTTGGAACTCGGCCTGTAGAGCAGTGAACGATTTGATTTCCCCCCTAGACAACATGTCCGCGACCTTGGAAATGCCAATGAGGTCCCACCGGTCAAACCCCTTGGAGTGCCACAGTTTTCCCAACAGATCAGAGTCATATAGGGGAGTAGCCATGGTAAGCCTACCCTGCCAGCCCAAAGTTTTGGTCACCGCCCTCCACAAGTGCACCGCCGTCTTAGTGGGTCCAGTTAGTTTCCGGTCCAGAGATCTAGATTACAGCGCCCTATAGTACATCCCGTCATTCATAAGCCAGCGATCCATGGCGTATCCCGGGTTGACTGCCGGTCCGTAAAAGCCGTGATTAATAGCCGTCAGCTGAGACGCCCAATAATAGCGACGTATATCCGGCAAGGCAATACCCCCATCGTACCACGGTATAGTCAATTTAGCAATAGAGATCCGCGGTCTGCCATCCCACAATAAGGTTCGCTGCAGGCTTTCAACCTCTCCAAAGTACTTGGACGGCACTGGGTCTTGTGTGTTCTGGAGCGCATAGAGAAACCTCGGCAGGGATATCATTTTTAAACAATGCCGCTCGGCCCAACAGGGACAGCGGCAATCTCTTCCAACCCTCCACATCTCGCCGCAATCGCGCCAGAGGGGGGAGTAAGTTGTTAGTGTAACACGTACGGGCATCCATTGAAATATAGATGCCCAAGTACTTGAATCCCTGTTGCGAGATCTGTATAGCGCAGCCTCTAGGGCGACGCGGAGTGTCTCCACACAGCACGTAGAGGTAGGACTTGGACCAATTGATGACCAGGCCCGAGTAACCACCAAAAGTACACAGTACGTCGAATGCTATAATCAAAGACGGGCAGGAAGAGGTAAGATAGAGAGGGATGTCGTCTGCATAAAGCGAAACGCGATCCTCAAAGCCCGGTGACCATTTGATACCCGCAATATCGGGATGCGTACGGATCCATGCGGCCAACGGCTCAAGCGCCAAAGCAAAAAGGAGCGGTGACAACGGACAACCCTGTCTAGTACCTCTGCGCAAGGCGAATGAGGCAGACAAACGACCGTTCACCGTCACGTTGGCCATCGGGGAAGAGTAAAGGAGCCGAACCCAACTAATGTAGTCAGGCCCAAACTCAAATTTAGCAAGCACCGCCCAGAGGTAGTTCCACTCAAGCGAGTCGAACGCCATTGTCGCGTCAAGCGAAGCAAGCACAGTCGGTTCTGTGAGCATGTGAGCTCTCGCCATAACCGCATGAAGCCTGCGGAGATTAAGGGCCGCGTTCCGATGTGGGATGAAACCAGACTGGTCCGTGTGAACCAAGTCTGCAATCACACCCACAAGCCGATTGGCTAGTAGCTTCACCAGGATTTTAGGCTCAGCATTCAACAGGGAAATAGGACGGTACGACCGGCATAGGTCTCGAGGCTTTCCCTCTTTGTGAATGACCACGATAGTGGCCAAACGTTGATCAAGCGGGAGCTCGCCGGCCTCTCGAGCCGCCAAGAACATATCCCTCAGGGGTGCAGCGACGGTGTCCGCTTTAAGCTTGTACAGCTCCACTGGAATTAAATACCATTGGATCCAGGAGCTTTCCCAGAGCGCAGCGACCCTATCGCCAATGCCACTTCATCTACCGTCATGCCACGATCCATGTCTTCGCGATCAACGTCAGACAGACAAGGGAGCTCGATCTCCTCCAAAAAGGAAGCCGAGTCCGAGTCAGATATGGCGGAGACAGACGTGTAGACCGTCTCAAAATAGTCGGCAAATGACTCAGCAATAGCAGTAGGGTCAGTGACGACCAGGCCGTTGTCGCCCAGGATTTCTGGTACAACTCGGGATGCCAATTCCTTATTGTCCAACCAGGCAAGTAGCTTACCCGCCTTGTCACCGGCGTCGTAGATCCTACCCTGCTGTTCCCTGCCCATCGCCTTGGCCGCGTCAGTAGCAGTGGCGCCATACTCCGACTGCTTCAGGGCGAGAGCATGGAGCAAGTCCGGAGTCGGTCCCAGGGCCAACTGGGAATTTAATTCAGCAATATCCGATTCCAGCCGCACCATGTCCTCATCCCGTCTTCTACGCGCCTCGGCTATCAAGGAGAAGGCCTCTCCTCTAAGAACAGTTTTGAAGGCCTCCCAAAGAGAGACGGCCGAAGTCACTGAACCCGTATTTTCAGCAAAATACAGCTCAATGGACTTAGCAAGGAGGTCACGGGTCTTAGGGTTGCGAAAATACCAGGGGTTGATAGGCGCCACCCTTGCTGCCGCCACTATACCAAAGTCAAAAGACACCCAAACCGGAGAGTGGTCTGAGATGCCCCTGGCCATAAGACGAGCACTAGAAACCGACTGCGATTGAGCCGCGGGGGTCAATATATAATCGATACGGGAGAGACTACCATGAGCCCCTGAATGGAAAGTGTATTGTCGCTGGACGGGATGCAAGAGTCGCCAACAGTCAACCATGCCCTTGGTGTTCATGAAGTCCGGGAGCCACGACTGTGCACTACGAAGATCTCTGGACGGGAAACGATCAAGATCACCCGAGACCACAGAATTGAAGTCCCCACCCAGAATCAGCAGTCCCTCCGGGAGACCCAAGATGGCGCCACCAAGGTCCTGGAAGGTGGCTGTTTGCAGCCCCGGGGGGACATAAACCGAAACCAATACCAGAGTGCGCCCCTCCCACCTGCACACCACGGCCACGTAGCGGCCCCTATCATCCACCATCGTAGACTCCACCTCTAGGGGAAGGGACATGCACACCATGATGCCCACCCCGCGGGACCCCGTAGAGAACCCGGAGTGGGCCACCATTTTAAACCCTCTCCTGTTCAGAGCCTTACAGGTGTTACCAACAAGATGAGTTTCCTGTAAAAGAACAACATCTGGAACACAGCGTTTAAGTAACTGTATCACAACACCACGTTTAATACGGTCCCCCAACCCATTCACATTCCAACTCAGCACATTCAACGACTTACCCCCCATCATCAAAGACGTCCCACCCCAGCAACCCCCCCGGAATGCTGCCAACAAACCGATAGTAGCAGTGCAATGGAATCCCAGCCATGAAGAGAGTAGAAAGAAAGGAACAGATAGAAAACACACGCCCCAACCACCCCCCACCCTGCACCCCTGCATTAGACTAGAAGCCACCCCAACTAGCAGTGTGCCTGTCGCCCCTGAAACTAACCTACAAGAAGCCCCCAGAGGAGAAAGGAGACATCCTATCCCCCCGTCACCCTCCTTCTTAAGAAGTTCAGAAGTAATAAGAAAAAGAATCAATTGTTCGAGTTCGATGCCAACCGCAGCAACCCCCCCAGATAGAAAGTCATAGTCAGAGCGTTCATTCCTGGGAACCTGGACCTCCTGCTGCACCTTCCGTCTGATCCTCCGGTTCGGTCCAACGTTGAGGCAAAGTGTCCAACCATTCTCCTGCCGCATCCGGAAGATCA
Organism: Lissotriton vulgaris; assembly: GCF_964263255.1. Lineage (NCBI taxonomy): Eukaryota > Metazoa > Chordata > Amphibia > Caudata > Salamandridae > Lissotriton > Lissotriton vulgaris. Next base: position 683,444,715 of record NC_141697.1, read on the forward strand.
AAAAACACTGTCCGGTTGCCATGCTTGATTCGAAGTTTTGCAGGATAAAGCATGGAGTACCGCATCCCCATCTCTCTAAGCCGCCGCTTCACACCCATGAAACTTTGCCGGCGTTTCTGAACGGCCTGTGTGAAGTCAGGGAAAAAGTTAATATCAGCGTTCTGAAATCGCAGCGGGCCACCGCTCCTCGACGCCTGCAAAATGGCGTCCCGGTCCCGATAGTTGAAAAGTGTCGCAATGATGGGGCGAGGGGATGCACCCGACTTTGGTGGACCACTCGGCAGCCTGTGTGCTCTCTCGACTGAAAAGAACTTGCTCAGTCCTCCCGGTGCCAAGTTCTTAACCACCAGTTCTTCCACGAACAAGTCCACTGACTCATCCTCGGCTCCCTCCGGCACGCCCGTAATGCGAACGTTCTGGCGCCGGGCCCGTCCCTCGAAATCGTCAAGCCGGCGAGCAAGCGCCCCATTAGCAGCCTTCAGGTCCCGTACCTCAGTCTGTACATCCGACATGTCGTTGGTCAAGCTCGACGTTTTGATGTCGAGCGACTTCACTCTGTCGTTCGTCTTGCCGAGGTCGGCTCTAATGAGCTTGAGTTCGATCTTAAGGGTATCCACCTTGCTGGACAGCGCCACGTGTTGGCTATGCATCTCAGCCTTCACGCCAGCAATGGCTCCCATCATGTCCCGGAGTGTGAATTCAGGATCTTCAGGGGACATATCTCGTTGCGAGTCTTTAGTGTGGCCCGCCGTGCCCGGCGATCCCTTTGAATGGGAAAACCATTCCGGGATAGTAGATTGGGACTGGGTCGGCTTCCTGCTGACCCTCGGAGGTTTCCCTTTGTCCGGATCCCCTCTGCCCGCCATGTTGAACAGTGAGGGCAGGACAGTCCGAGGGAGGGGCCGGCCACCAAGAACACCTCCAGTCGATGCGAGACACACAATACAAAGCGACCCCAATACGACACGAGGAAAGTTACAAAGGAGATCGCCCGGCCAGCTGGTCCAACAAGTGTGGCAGGCCCGTACGGGGTATCCCGCGGCAGGCCAATGCTCGGTCCAAACTGCACCAATCAATGGCGTCGGTAGTGCCCACCAACTTCACAACGGCATAATTCGGTCCAGGAAGCTCGGATCTTCAGTCTGAGACCGGGCGCCGCTTCAGCACCGACTTCGCCGTTGATTCCCACCATCGTGGGACAGGATAGATAGCAGGATCAGCGCGGAGGATCGGAGGGTCTTCGGAGCTCCGAGCTCACGTGGCCATCTTGGTTGCCCGCGAAGCTCCTCCCCCATGAGACTATATTTTAATTTCAAATCCCGTAGCCTCCATTTGACCATTATAAACGTTTTCCTTTGGTCCTGGACACATTGGGTATAATCTGGGTATATTGAGATGGGGTGGCCTTCATACAGCATCGGGCCTCTAGTTCGGGTGGCTTTCAGGATTGTTTCACGGTCCCTGTAGTTCAAGAACCTGGCGATGATGGCCCGAGGAGGTGTGCTCTTTCCACATTGAAGAACTTAGAAAGTCTCTTAGGGGCTATCTCCTTGACTATCCAATCGTCTGAGAATAGTTCCGTAAAAGAGCCCTCCGATCTTACTGGAAAACCAATAAATCGCAGGTTATTCCATCTGGAAGGCCCTTCTGAGTCCTTCGCCTTCTCATCCAGCTGTATTACTTTCTTTTTGAGATCGAATACCGTAGCACTAATGTTACGTATTTCCTTCTGTCGTGTGTCCGTGTCATTCTCTGTGATGGCTACTCTATCTACCACTTTACGAAGATCACATCTCAATAGGTTCACATCGATGGCGACATGTCGATTCTGTGAACCATGTCATCTCTTGTCAATTGAATTGCTTGCATCACATCTACCAGCATGGAGGGATCTTCATTTCCCCGGTCACATGGGCCCTCACCTCTGTTTGTACCTTCTTCTCTGGCTTTTGGGCCTTGGGGCAGTGGTTGCGCATAGTTAGATATTTTATTTGTTTGTGATTTGGGCACTTTGTCTTTCCCCATTGTGGTGGTTTAGGCCTCTACCCATGTCTGTAGGTTTCAATAAATCAATAAATCATATCATTTGTAAAGCGCACTACTTACCCTTGAGGGTCTCAAGGCGCTGGGGGTGGGGAAAAGCCAGGTATTGAGGAGTCTTCTGAAGGTCAGCAGGTCTTGGGCCTACCGTAGGTGGGTGGGAAGGGTGTTCCAGGTCTTGGCTGCGAGGTGGGAGAAAGATCTGCCGCCGGATGTTGCTCTTCGGATGCGGGGGACTGTGGCGAGGGTGAGGCTGGCAGAACGGAGCTGGCGGGTGGGGGTGTAGAAGCTGGATTGTCTGTTGAGGTACACTGGTCTGGTGTTGTGGAGTGCCTTGTGTGTGTGGGTGAGGAGCTTGAAGATTATCCTCTTGTTGACTGGGAGCCAGTGCAGGTCTCTCAGGTGGGGTGTGATGTGGCTGCGGCATGGGATGTTAAGGATCAGGCGCGCAGAGGCGTTCTGGATGCGTTGCAGACGTCTCAGGAGTTTGGCCGAGGCTCCTGCGTAGAGGGCGTTTCTGTAGTCCAACCTACTGCCGATGAGGGCCTGGGTGACCGTTCTTTTAGTTTTGGTGGGGATCCACTTGTAGATCCTGCGGAGCATGTGGAGGGTGTTGAATCAGGAGGAAGAGACAGCGTTGACCTGCTTAGTCATGGAGAGGGTGGAGTCGAGGATGACCCCTAGGTTGCGTGCGTGGTCGGTGGGTGTTGGAGCTGTTCCCAGTGTGGTCAGCCACCAGGAGTCGTCCCCGGCCAAAAGGGTGGATGTGAGGATGAGGACCTCCATCTTGCCTGAGTTCAGCTTCAGTTGGCTGTTTCTCATCCATTTGGCGACAGCCTTCATTCCTTCGTGGAGGTTAGTTTTGGCAGTGTGGCGGTCTTTGGTGAGGGAGAGGATCAGCTGGGTGTCATTGGCGGAGGAGATGATGTTGAGGTCATAAAGTCGGGTGACGTGGGTGAGAGGTGCCATGTAGAGGTTAAACAGCGTTGGGCTGAGGGATGAGCTCTGGGGTACGTCGCAGATGATCTCGGTGGCTTCGGAACGGAAGGGGGGGAGGTGGATGCTCTGTGTTCTGCCGGAGAGGAAGGAGGTGGTCCAGTCCAGGGCCTTCTCTTGTATCCCGGCGTCGTGGAGGCGTGTTCATAGTGTGCGGTGGCAGACCGTTGTCGTTGGCAGCTGACAGGTCTAGTAGGATGAGGGCCGCTGTTTCTCCGTTGTCTAGGAGGGTCCTGATGTCATTGATGGCGGCGATGAGGGCAGTTTTGGTGCTGTGGTTGCTGTGGAACCCGGACTGGGAAGGGTCCAGAATTCTGTTCTCCTCGAGGTAATGGGTCAGTTGTTTGTTGACGGTCTTCTCGATAACCTTTGCCGGGAACGGGAGCAAGGAGAGCAGCCGGAAGTTCTTGAGGTCCTTGGGGTCGGCCTTGGTTTTCTTGAGTAAGGCGTTGATCTCGGCGTGCTTCAGGGATAATGCCTCTCCTTTCTAACTCCGACATTGCTATGCACTGTGCTATTTAATGTTATTTTTTCTTTTCCCTTTGCTGGTTCTCTAGATCTTTTACTGTGACTTCCAAATGCTGTCTTCAAGTCTCCCCTGGGTTCTCTTAATCCACTTTCCAGCCCTCCGGTCTGCAGGCCATTTCAGATGTTCTTCACGGGTTGTGCCCTTCACACTATTCGTGTTAATCCTCCATGCACGATGTCAGCCACTCAACGGTTCTTGGTGGGTGCATGCTTCTCTGAAGGGACTGTCCCCCTAGCCCTCTGTTTCATTTACCGGCCTTCCTTTAGCTCCTCACTTGTCTGGTAGCTTCTGTTTCCTCTGTTTTCCTCTGTTCCATTGTTCCGTGTGGTCTTCATCTTCCATGCGCGTTCGGCCCCGGTCCTGCCCACCGATTCTGCACCTTGGAGTCTGCCTGGTCTGTGATCCGATCCTCACTGAGCCCCAGCCTCTTCAATATCAATATGGCTCCACTCGTAGCCATAGTCAGAAACCACAGACTCAACATCATCTCCTACATCTATGACACACAGTGATCCTGTCACTAACCAATGAGCCCACAATTATCAGCAACAACTTCCACGACTGGATGAAGGCCATCACTACCTGGATGAGAGACAGCTGCCACAAGCACAACTCAGACAAGACTGAAGTCCTCATTCTGGGGCCCAGTTGCTCCACTTGGGAGGACTCCTGGTAGCCTGCCTTGTTAGGAACCCCCCACATCCATGGACCACTCACAAAACCTCTACATCATGCTGGACTCCTCACTCACGATGACCCACCGATCAACACGTCTCCTCATCATGCTTCTACACTCTTTGCCTGCTTGAAAAGACCTTCAGATCCCCACTGAGGCCAGAAAGATGGTCACCAATGCATTCATCAGCAGCCAGCTCGACTACGGCATGCACTCTACGCAGGCGTCACCCAGAAACTCCTCAGGAAACTACAGAATGCTCAGAACGCCAAAGCCAGACTGGACCTCAAAATACCCTGCAGCAGCCACATCTTCAAACACCTGTGAGAATTCCACTGGCTCCCAGTAAACTAAGGAGTCCCTTTAAAGCTCCTCACACACACCTGCAAAGCCCTCCATGGTTCTGGACCAGCATACCTGAACCACTGCCTCTCATTCCACGAACCCACCAAACACCTCTGCTCCTCCGAAACGGCCACCACCCCTAGGATCCACAAGACCAGGACCAGAGAAAGATCCTCCTCCTACCTCACCACCAAATCCTGGAACACTGCGCCTATCCACCTCAGGCTATCCCGTTGCTGACCCACTTCAGGAAGGATCTCAAGACCTGGCTCTTTGACAGAACCTCAGGACCCATCAGGACCTACAGCCCCCCCGGTGCTATAGGACGCTCATGGGCAAGTAGTTGCGCTTAACAAACACTGATTGATTGATTAATCGACTCCACCAAGCCATGACCTGTAAGACTGCCTTTGGGAGAGGGACTGTCAGAATTCCTGCCACAGCTCACCTCATTAGACTATCACAATATGCTGGTGTGACTCATGTCATTCCTCACAATACTTCTGAATGAAAAAACGTATTGTACTCTGACTTTTGACCATATTACATGCTGTTGGTAATAGCTAGAGGAGCTGGTGTTACCCGGTTTGTTTAAAAAAGCTTAATAGCTTTTACAAATGTTTACCATGCATATGCATGGTCAGATTTCAGGTGCCATGGAAATATCCAGAAAATCCACTAGAATAAGCATCAAGTACCGGCATAGATGACCTCCAAGTGAACCGTAAAGAAGACAGCTTTTATCAAATTATTCTGCTGCACTTGTTCCTTGCTATAAGCAATTAGAATGCAAGCTTTGTGAATATTCATCATCTGCACCTGTTCCTTGTTGTAAGCAATTAGAACGAGACACTTGTGAACATTCTCAAACTCTTTCTAGAATACAGCCTCATCAAATTATTCATCTGCACCTGTTCCTTGAAATAAGTAATTAGAACATAACCTTTGTGAACATTTTGAAGCACCTTCTAGAAGGCAGCCTCATCAAGTTAATTATGTACACCTGTTCCTTGTTACAAACAATTAGAATGTGACTTTTATGAACTCTCTAAAGCAGTTTTATTTTAAGACCGTCCACTCTTCTCCCCTTCATTTAGCCTCTTTGCCTGCTACTACCTGTTTCCCCCCACTTTGGCCTCACCACAAAATAGTCCCATATTAGTCTTGCACCTGGATGAAAGAAAGAGCAAGAAGAAAAGGAGAGACGCATTAACAGATTTGATTTTACTACACGTAGAGCTCAGTCGCAATATCTTGTTGCAAACAAAGGTACAAAGGTTTTTGTTCAACTTGTACATACTGTTGGCTCGGCGCTGCCAGAGAGGACTTGGGTGAAGCTAACCCTATCCAAATTTGCTTGTGGGCTTGATGCTGAAATCATACTCACTACAGTATTGAACATTTTGAAAAAGAGTCTCTACGGACAATCTAAATGAAAACAACAAAACTAAAGGTTGGTTGAGATTTGAAAAGTTTTTGTGAGGTGATACCTGAACAGATAGGGTTAATACTGGACTAAAGCATTATCCTTTGTTTGTTTATAGGTACCACATCTGCTGGTACCATTCATCAGACTGGTGTGAAATGAATGCCTGCTGCAGTGTTGCAGTTGAATAGCTGAGCTACAGCATCTTTGACTATACATACTCTCTCCATTCCAACCACCTTCCCCCTGGGACTTTCCACCGAAGCAGTGTCTCCTTCTGTAAACTGAGGGAAAGTGTCGGGAGGATGCAGGAACTATCATTGCTGCCCTATTGGAATCATCTGGCATCCAGGTAGGTGGCTCATGACAAGGGTCCAGGGTAGTACCCATTGGAACTGGTCAGTTGGGCTGTTGCAGCAAAGGCCTGTAAAGCCACTTCGGGACTCCCGGCAAGCAGGTCCATGCTTCTTTCAGGACCTTGAAACAGACGGGTAGTCTGCTCTCCACAAATGCAGACATGTTCTGAAGTTGGTGCTGGGATTGACACGTATTTATCCAGTACCAGTCTGTGGGTGGGGAAGCTTCAGGTCCTTACCTAGCCAATGGGTAAAAAGTTCCCTGTGGCGACCTTGCCACCTTTTGCAGCAATTCCTGTGTGTTTTAATGCAAGCTATCCCACAGTGTCACTCTCTACCTAAATCCAGCATGGCTGAACCTTTCTTCAGCTAGTCAGAGCTCCCTCTGCCCACCCAGAGGCGTGACTCTGATAATAAACACACCCTTCCTTGTGGTCACTCTTAACCATTTCTAGGGTTATCCTTGCCCCAATGGGCTTGAAGCAAAGTTGACTAGGAAGACAAAGGGAGGCAGTCCTTCTATAAGCTACATCTGATAGTGACAGGGTAGGCACTCTGTTAAGCTCTGGACGGAGCTGTCACAACCCCCAGGCTATCCTGCTCAAATAAGAAAAACACGTCTCCACATCCATGCCTTTTGTCCACTGTCTGGATGCAATACAAATAACACCACACAAGACCATTAACAGGTTATCCTGGACACTGGCAGAAAGACACATTTGGCTTAGGAAGGAAAATGACAACTTTCTAAAAGTGTCATTTTTAAAAAACGTAATATAAAATCAGACTTTACCATTAAGTTAGATTTAAAATTCCTATTAAAATATGCCCTTAAATAATTTTTACAGCTATTCCCAACCTGAAAATAAGCATTGCAATGTGTTATAATGTAACCCAGAACTTCTCTATTGAAGTGCCAACCTTGCTACAGTGAAAAAGTACTTTGGAGATTTTTCACTACCAGGACATGTAGAGAGTTTTATATACATGTCCTACTTTTTAAAACAAAGCACCATGTCCTGTGAGCATTTAAGGGCCTACCTTACGAGTGGCTTACAAGTATTAATCGAAAAGTTTAGGCCTGGCAAGAAGTTTATTTTGCCAGGATATAATGGCAGTTTAAACTGCCCACCAATGCTGCACTGGCCAACCCATACACATGTCTTATAGTGCTACTTTAGTGGGTTGCACAATGAGTGCTGCAGTCTACTAGTAGCATTTAATTTATGGACACTGGGTACATGTTGTACCGTTTGCTGGTGACTTACAAGTAAATAACTGTGCCAATCAGTCATGTGTCAATTTTATCCAGTCCAATGGCCCAAAAAATGGGTTTTGCTACAAGTAAGAAAACAAAACTCTAGGGGAATACCATGCAAAAGATAGCCATTTCCAAATGGGATATAAGTGGACTACTCATGAGAATGTAGACTATTCTCAATATGTTCAGTGAACGTGGGAAAAAATGTGTAATCTTTTTGCGTGTTGTGGTGTTTCCTCAAGACATCCCTTAGTTCTAGTTCCCTCAACTTGCCTTTCAGTTTTTTAGAGAAAGAGAGAATGAATGAATGAATTTAGAATTTCAAGCACACCGGTGACTCCAGACGGAGTGTCCTTGCGCTAAGCAGTAGCATCTTCTCAAGGTCAGGAAAAGTCAGGAGCAGGTGGGCTTCTAGTTCTGTCTAAAGAGCCACGTCTTCAAATTTCTGCAGAAAATTGCTTCCGACTGTTCGAGTCTTAGGTTGAGTGTTCCAATATCAATGTTATCCAGCTTGGGGTCCCAAACTACATTAAAGCCCCTCAAGAATAGTATGTCCCCTTCTGGCAAATTGGCTGTCAGATCGAATGTGCTGACTATGAAAGCGTCTTGGCTGGTTTTAGGCCCACACATAACTGCTATTGTGATTTTTTTACCTGCAGTTGTCCTTAAATCATGAGGTACCCACTCCACGTAGGTTTCTTTATGTTTCTCACAGTGAAGAGGAGGCAATTGTGAAGGAGGAGAGCAATACCTTTATGTCGGTATAGACCTCAGGAATAGAATGATTATGCATATTGCTTGTCCTTTAATTGCCTTTTCTCTGATCAGTTAAAATGAGTCTCATGGATTGCCACCACATCATGATCCTTCTGCCCTATGTACTGCCATATTTTTGAGCATTTGTGCAGGGCATTTTGCCCCTTTACATTTAAGACAATACTTTCACCATCTGAAAGCCTGGGAAAGATCTTATGTGATGTCCCAGTCCCTTGCTATGTTAATTTTTTGTTAATTTCGATTTATATAGCGCCAAATCACCGACAGGTCTCTTAGCGCTTATTTTGGGAACCCGTCCTGGCTTTCCCTGCGAGATAATCCCTACTGGGCATCCCCAAGGTGAAGACCAGGCATCCCATCGTGGTGGGGCCGTAGTGGAGATTAAGAAAGCTATTGCCCTGAGTTGCAGAGTGTGAACCCATGATTCGAGTAGGCACCGAGGCGAGAATTATCAAGTCCGCTGACATTTTGAGCTCAAGACCCTGCCGCGTCGGAATTGAACACTGGTCCCGGGTCTGACCTCTGCATCAGGGTCTGCCTCCTCTAACCAGTGAGCCACACTTCTCAACTTCTCCTCCCTTCTGTAGAGCATCAGCATTGCAATTCTGAGTAGCAGTGTCCATAATCCTAGCTTGGCATTCATTAAACCTCTGTGTGTGAGAGTGGCCAACATCTTCCTTCCCTTCCCCCAGTCAACAAAACATTGTAACAAAACTCTTTAATAATGAGTCATAATCTTCTTACAGTGCTGTGGAAGGCCTCTTTGTGAGGAGACCCCCGTCCTCTTCAGTGGGCATTGGTCGCACCTAACTGACGTGGCTGATCCTGGAACTCACTTAGATTAGTGGGACCCCACGAGCTCCCTTTGTCTCTGCTGGACACGAGCCAGCCTATAAGCCTGGCACCCAGGGCTCGTTGTTGACTGATTGATGTAGAGGGGCGTGCTGAGCCGGTTTCAAAAGCCTGCAAGGTACAGACCCAACAAGTCTACCTTGTGATTTATCATCATTTTGTTTCTGACAGATAAGTACTTTATAGAATTTTGGTGCTGAAATAGACCTGCCACAGACAGCTCTTAGGAGGGGAAGTTATTTGTATTTTTCAGTAGATCCTGTACCTCTGTGACATTGCAGGGGTGGCAGCTGTCATTCATCATGTGTGATCGTATTTATCCTTGATGTCGTTGACGTCTGTTTTGAAGTTTTTGATGCTGGGTCATCCAACTGAATGCCTACAATTTTAGCTGCCACTGTCTGATCCGAGGTCGTATGCATCTTGCTTTTTTAAGCTTGAAGGCGATGCCTAAGGGAAACAGCCAACCTGTAAGGAATCTTACACTGCCTCAGTTTGTCTGTTCTCGGTCTGTCTGAAATGTTTTAATCTGGCCAATGTGGAGGGGGCAATGATCAGAAATAACTGACAGTCAAATCCACTGTGACTTATTGTTCCTTTTCTCTACCCGCTTTCAGGACTCTTTCCTTTGGTAGCGTGGAAGTTTGCAAGTATCTTTCGTGGCTTGGTCAGGCCTTTAGCTCTTTGTGGTACAACTCGATGCACTCTGTTTGACGGGATCTGGTCACGGCTGTCTCCCAGGAGCGAGAAAAAGAGATCTTTAATGTATGTAGTAAGAAATTGGGAGCATTAATTGATGGGTACCTACCTCAAGTAATAACCACAGTCCTCGTTTGGGTAAATCACTAAAGCCCCTAAAATTAACATGCGCTCAACCCCCTGATAGCTATGGTACAGAGCAGACAGGCTTAGCTTCTTGTTAATGTGTACCAAAACAGTAATAAAATCAAAATACAATACAAGAAAAATCCAAAACGAGTTTGGGAGAATAGGATATATACATGTTTAAAATTTAAGGGTCAGAATAGGGCTAAAAACCTTTAAGAGCTACTTGTTATCTGGTTGTGCTTAATCAGTACCTAGATGTGAATTAAGGCCGACTGTGATGGAGCGTCGGTCACATATGGGAAGCAAGTTTGACCCTATTGGAAGTTTTACCTTAAGACCTAGTTTCTGAAATAGAAGTAAAAAATCCTAAGCGGGCCGAGGTGGATGAGTGCTCCATGACATCGGATAGCCTCTGGACGAGGTCCAGTGAAACCATTGTCATTTGACAGGAAAGCTCAGAGTAGGAGAAATTTAAATTTCATGCAAATGAAAGGTCCTCACCGGCTGGCTTCTTTTGGCGCCTCTGCCCGGTGAAGGTTTCTACATTCAGACTTAGGACCAGATTTTGATTTTGGCAAAAGGAGTAATCTCCACTTTCCTGGCAGAGGACTTAACATCCGCCAGACCAAGAGTACTTCACCTGCTAATTTAGAAATAACTAGCAAACTGGCCGTAATTTCCAAAGCATTGGTACTAACCACCATCACTGGGGTTCCTGTCAATGCTTTTTATAGTTTGGTGCAATGATGGACCCCTGCACCAAATTATATTCTTTTTGATTTTGAAAAAGAAAATGCTTCCCTTGCTATGGAAGTCCTCACCCATGGCGAGGGGAGCATTTAGCAGTTTTCACTGTCCCTTATCACCAAGGTTATCCTGGTGGTGACGGGCAGTGAAAACTGACCTTTAATTCCACCCATCCTAATTAGGTGGGTGGAATTTGAGGACTGCCTCCGACCGCCTTTACTCCACAGGGCTGTTAGAAGTTCTTTCTCATAGCAGAGATTAAGTAGTCTTTGCTGGTATTATACCAAAGCCTGCCCATGTCTAAATTTGGCAGGAAATCCATATTCTTGAAGGTAATTATTCTCCAGCGCAGATGCAATGGAATATCCTTATCACCGAGAATTAAATCAGGCCCTTAGTCACTTTTTGGGAGCTCAGATTCTACTTGTAGGGTAAGGATACAGGCATTAGCTAAATAGGGCTCCACACAGTTGGATGCATTATCTGCGTGGTCCTCCTGAATCAAATTCACTGCTATGGAAAAGCTCAGTGCAGGAACAAACTGGATCTTCAGCCCAGCTACAACACATATTCTTCAGATGGTCTGGCAGCTGCTTTATCTGGCTCCTTCAGAGGTCTTTGGAACCAAAATGTTTTTAAGTCCCAGGTTTCAGGAAATGGTAGAAGTAAGCTTTGACAAAGCCAAGGGTCCCATGACATCGGGAACAGCACTTGGGGGTCAAGACTCACTCCAGCAAAAGCCACCAGCAGGGTCAAGGGCTGGTCCAGTTGGAATTGATCAGCAGGGCAGTTGCCAGCAAGGTCTCTTGTAACTTGTTGTGTCTGTATTGCTTGAACGGAGGGTAAGCCGACTGACCCTTGAAGTGCAATTATTTGTCCTGGGTACAAGGGGGAGAGCAGGTCCAGTCTTCTAGACTATTCGTTGGCCTCAAACAACAGGTTTAGACCTCCTATGATCTTCAACAGGTAAAGTAATTTTCTGAGGAGGGTACTATAGGCTCCACAGTTATGCTTGGTAGCAGTTTGTGGGTGACTCCTGTCCCCTCCCTAACCAACAGGCAGGACCACTGGCATTATTCAATTCTGTGCCATTATATTTCCCACATTTTTATGGTTTTGCCGCATTTACCACATAACCCATCATCTGCTGCATACTCTGGAGAAGTTAACAAAAAAATTGTTTAAAGCTCAAATGGATACAAAGTTACTACAAACATGGCAACACGTGTTCCCACACAGTGGAAAGGCTTTGCACAGGTTTACTGACCTTCTTTCATTTGCTTTTTGCTTCATCTGGCATAAAACTGATAATAATATTGTGAAATCTTTGTCTAGACAGTGCTAACATGTGAAAAAATGACAAAATAAAGTAGTAATACTATCACAAATTGTCTGCATTATGCTGCATGATTCGCCTTTTCTTGCCGTATAGTTTAGTCAACCCTTTCACATAATTTGGTGCTCCCCTGCAGCAGATTTCCAATGGTCCTGCCAATAGGGTAAAAGTTTCCAGGGGTAACCTTGCCCGCTTTTGCAGCACTGCCTATGTGTCGTACAGCAAATAACCTCACAGTGCCCCTCTGACTAAATAAAAAATCGCAAGACCTATTATTCACTGTGCAGTGCCTGAGTGCGCACAGCAGATGTATGGCCAAGAAAATGAGCAACCCCTTATCTGTGGTCACGCTAAACCATTTCCGGGGCAACTCATCTCCCACTGGAATTGGTGCTGTGTAACTAGGGTAACAAAGAAAGGCCCTTCCCACTTGTTAGCTAACATTTGTATGTGACATGGTAGGGCTCTCTGAAGTAAATGAGGTTCTTGGGTACAGCCGAGATGGTAATTCAGCCAGAGAAACAGAAACACCTCCTGATCCCCATTGCCTTTGTCCTTCTCTGGAGAAAAAATATTCCAACCTGAAATTAGAATTATTAAATGTAATAAAATAACCAAGTCTTTTCCTGTGAAACAGCGACCCTTACTGCAGTGAAAATAACTTTTGAACTTTTTCACTGTAAGGAGATGTTTGACAATAAAGATTTACATATCTATATTTTAAATACAATGCACTCTGCCTTGTGTACAGTAAGGTCTAATTAGTGGTGACTTGCTAAAATGTAAAAGGAAGGTTTAGGCCTGTTAAAAAGGAGTTATTTTGACAGTTAGAATTTGCAGTTTAAAACCACAACAGCCAGGCTACAATGTTAGACCTGCTGTCATGTTTGCACTGTCACAGGTGTTGATGGCCCAATGGGTACTGCTGTCCCCAAGTGACATTTAGATTACAGGCCCTGGGTACAGTTTGTGCCATATACTAGAGACTTATAGGTGACTTAAATATGCTAGTTAGGGTGAATAGAGTTCTTCAGACCACTAAAACAATGTAAAGGCAAACAATCTGGGGGAACACCACAAAAAAGAAGGTAATTTCCTATATGGGCCACCCACAGCAGAATGTGGGAAAACTCCACACACCCATGGGAGTTCCCATTGCTAAGACTGAAGTACTTGGAAAGACAGTCAGCATTGGCTTGGTCATTCAAGTAAGTCCATATCCTGCAGGCAGATCGATCACCTCATCAGTTTAGAATTTTCCCCCCAGCATTTGTATCAGCCATCTGAAGGGTCTGTAGTCTGTCTGAACCTGAAAATTAGCCTCAGATAGTTATGGTCTCAGATATTTCATTGCCTAGACCACTTCCAATGCTTCTGTCTGAATTACATTCCATGTTTGCTCCTTGGGTAGAAGCCACCTGCTGATAATGGCTACAGGTTGGTCCAGGTCCTCTGTGCAAGAATGGCCCCAATATCATGCTCTGAAGTATCTGCAGGCACAAGGAATTATTTACTGAGGTTAGGTGCCTTGAGTACTTGTGCTGAACACATGGATTCCTTCCAAGTGTCAAAGGTCTTTTGGTACACCTCTGTCCAGATAACCTTCTTAGCTGCTTCTTGAAAGTCAGGTCTGTCATGGGGCCAACAATGGTGCCATATCCCTTGAAAAATCTCCTGTAATACCCAGTGAGGCCTAAAAAGGCCCTCACCTGGGTCTGGTTCTTGGTAGGTTCCCTGGACATAATGATCTAAATCTTGGACTGGATAATTTTTACATGGCCTCCACCAACTTGGTGGTCCAGGTACACACTAGTGTCCTGTCTTATCTGGAACTTACTGGCCTTGATAGCCAGGCTTGCCTGTTGCAGGGGCAGAACTACTTCTTTCATGAGGTATAGATGGCCATCCCAATTGGAACTGAAGATAACAATGTCATCCAAGTAGGAGGTATTGAAACTCTCCAATCAGCCAAGATTAACCTTTGGAAGGTGGCAGAGGCATTCTTCAATGCAAAGGGCATGACTCTGAACAGCAAGTACCCTTCTGGTGTGGAGAATGCTAACCTCTCTTTGGGCTCACAGTTAGAGCTATCTGCCAATACCCTGATGTCAAATCAAAGGTACTGAGGAACTTGGAAGCTCCAAACCTGTGAAGGAGCTCATTATCTCTGAGGATTGGATGAACATTAGTCCTGGTGACTAAACTGTGGCCTCTCTAATCCACACAGAACACTACTTCTGAGGTGGTTACTGGTGGGGCATTTTTGGGTACGAGAACTACTGGGCTGGACCAGGGACTACAGACTGGCTCAATCACCCCTGCATCTTGGAAACCTCATCTTTAATGCTGGCTCCCATGTTTTCAGATAGTTTATACATTTTATGTTTGATATGCATTCTTTCCCCAGTGTAAATGAGATGGGTATACCGATTGGTGATTCTAGATAAGTGAGAAAAGTGAAGAACCGGGTTTTAGAACCCAGCAGCGCCAGGGAAAACGCTCGAATTCTTCGGATTACCCTGCCTTGGCAAACAGAGACACGGGACACTTCTTGATGACGTCAAAGACCAAAGTTTATTGGCTGCAACCAGGAACAGAGGTCTACGAAGCACAACACAGGTGGTTCGCTAGAGACTGCACAAATTCAATGAGCGAAGCATGGTCTTTTATGCCAAAAATCACATTCCAGGCTAGCATCGATTACATACAAACTAACCAATCACAGTGTGACATTTCAAAAGTAGCGCATGACGACAATCCCACTTTCCGTTGTCCAGCCCACCAGAAATGACCAAGCACATTCCAATATCCTGTTTGATCAGGCCGGACAAACCCATCATAAAACCTGAACCCAAATCAGTGATTATGTCGTAAAGGAAGGAGCAGAAACAGATGAGAAGCAAGATAGAAGGGTGGGTGCAGTGTACTGTAAACTCAGCAATGTCCTGCTCTTTGATCTTTATCTGACCAGCTGCTTAACAAGGAGCTGACTCAGCGAGGTCAGCCTCGGGCAAGGGAGTCAGTTCGGCCAGGTCACTCAGAAGTCAACTAAGGTGAACGTGTCCCAAGGACTCGCTCGGCCGCAGTCATCGGCCTATGTGAGGGCAACCACACAAAATGGCTGCCGTACACAAAATGGAAGCCGAGGGTTCAAACAAAATCTCTGAATACATAGTGTTCTCATTGATCGATTAAGACGAAAACACTCGTACACAACACACTCGTGATTTGCGGTCCGCTGATACCAAAATCGTCTTTATCCGACGACCTTTATTGAACGGGTTCAGATCCTATGAACCACGGACCCTCGAACTACGGAACCACAGACCCTCCTTTTGCCCTTGCATAGGCATTAAACCCAAACCCATGTCAGTCTGAATCTAGGTCTATATTCATCAGATCATCGATATGTTGCTGTAGCATGTTCCTAGTACTTAGTACCTCTCTCTGGACAGGTCTCCTCGCACACGAAGTAGCACAGAGGCCACAAATAGCAGGAGCACACTGTACACAGAGACAGAACAGGAAAAGGATAGCTACGACCATCCCAATGACCATCAGAATCTTACATCCCCACGTGGATATCAATCCCCAAAACCATCCCATCAACGACCAATCTCCCTCATCTATATGTGCAGAGTCGGAGATCTTATGCAGTCTGGAAATGGCCTGGAAGACTGACAGAGCGTTGTCTGGAATGAAAACGCAGCAGCTCGATTGAATCAGTTTACACACTCGACCTCGGTCTGCTAGTATGACATCAAGAGCAACTCTATTCTGAAGTGTCATAAGTCGATCCGACTGGAGCTCAGCAGTCAAGTTACTAAGGGCACCGGCAGTTTCGATTATGGTGGACTCAACCACTCTCGTCAACTGGCGAATGTTCCTGCTGTTAGCCATCGGTCCCCAGAATGGCAGAAAACCCTTAAAGAAATCTCCCAACTCTTGCCCTGCGGTATCTTCCTTACTGAAGACACCTCTAGCAACTCTCGTCTTATGGTAATCTGCCGCAGCTGTAAAAGTGGGAGGCAACAGGAAAGAAACAAAACATGTGCCCGAAAAGTCAGAGGACAACCATGTATACGCTTTGTCGTAGCAGATGAAATAGGTACCCTTAGCTGCTAAAAAACGCTGGGGAAGTCTGATACGTAAATACATAAGTCTCAGTGCAGACACTCTTTCCTAACTGAGCTTTCGGATTCTTGCCATTACCCTGCAGACAATAGTGACCCTTATGGGGCACTTTCCAAATCGGTGGAGAACTTTCGCTCGCTGGTTAACACTCAGACTAACTCCATATCCAGTAACGTCCCAACCACTATATGGTTGTTTCTCATCTTTCGGAATAGTCTCAACCGCATTAGTCCCTTTAATCATGTCGACTATACCTCTAGCCAGAGCACTATTCTTCGGGTTATCTTTCGGTGAACGTTGGGGATAGACACTATGGGCATAAATGAACATAGTTCTATATGCCAAAATAGAACCATTTAGGCTGAAAGGCAAAACCAAGTACGGAATACCTTTACCGGTCGTATGGGGTATTAGACCACAAATCCAACAATTTGTTGTGTTCATAACTAGCAGGTGTTGGTGCAAAAGTTGAATAAAGGAATTGTTGGCAAATTCCAATCTTCTAACTTCTTCATGTTCGGGCAGAGGGTGAAAAGAATGAGAAGAAATGGTAGGAGGAGGTGTAGGTTGCACAGTGGGTATAAACGTCACTTTAAAAGAAAATGTCACATAACCAATTAAAAATATCATTAAGCTGAGCAACATAAACAAACACAATATTAAAAATCTTTTTTGTGTCATTAGTTTGTATATCTTGCTCTTAAAGCTTATGGTCTCAACAGGTCTCTCCAACTCGAAGAACTCCATCCTCGCTAAATATGCTGCTCGCGGTGGTAGGGTGTTCTATGCTAAGGAATGCCTCTGTCAGCCCAGGGCAACTCCCCTAGGCCAACCAGAACCGTTGACCTATTGTCTCAGGCTTGCACTCCAAAGACTTGTCAACCGCGACCCTACAGCTGAACCCGGATGGCGGTTCGAAAAACAAAAATCAGTAGTTCCTCGGAGGAGAGTTAACCTGCAAACAGAATAATCATAAAAACTTTATTAGTTTATTAGTCCAGCGACTCTCGGTCGCAAATTATAACAGTCTTTGTTAGGCAATGTCTGTTCCCGGAACAGGAGTTCAGGCTCAGTAGTGTTCAAACGATTCAAAGGAGGCACAGCTTCTTGAAGAAGATCGTCACTTTCTTTCTCAGAGTTCGTTCCTATCAAACGGGCATCGCTGAATGGCAGAAAACGAGGCACGGTCTCAGTCTCAGAGTCTGGAAGTCCCTTCTGGACCCACCGGTCGTACGGTAAGGGCAATGGAGCCCGTTTGTAGTGTACGCCGAGGATCCAGTTTTTCTTGCCGTGTACTCGAACTGCGGAACGTGTAGACAATAAAACCAAATGGGGTCCTGTCCAGCGGGGCTGCTCGTTCTTGCTCCGCTGAAAGTTCTTTACAAACACCCAGGAACCGGGTTCAATGGCGTGACCTGGATCTTCAGAAAGCTGTGGTAGACTGTCATGAACCTGTTGGTGTAAGACACGCAGTTTAGCCGTTAGTTCGTACAAATAATCAAGTAACACAGGATGTTCAATCTCACTAAACTTCGTCGGTCTTGGCACGCACCAAATATTCGCCGGGCGGCCAAACACGACCTCATACAGACTCAAACCCATTCGCGAATGCACAGTCATTCTCGTGGACAGAAGGGCTAGGGGCAAAGCATCTGGCCATTGCAAACCAGAGCTCGCTTGAATTTTGGCTAATTTTAATTTCAAGGTTCCATTATAGCACTCGACTAAACCAGCTGATTGGGGGTGATTTGCAGCGTGGAATTTCTGCCTTATTCCTAATCCCTCACATACTCTCTTCATCACTTGACCCACAAATTCACTCCCATTGTCACTCCAGATCATTCTCGGCAAACCAAACCTAGGAAAGAACTCTTTGATAAGGGCTTTCGCTGTGGACAAGGCAGTATTGTCCTTCAAAGAGTAAGCTTCCACCCATCTAGAAAAGGAGCAAACAACCACTGACACATATTTCAGGTTATTGCACCTCTCCATGTGGATGAAATCTAGCTGCAAAGCCTCGAACGGATACGTTGGAGGAGCAAAATGACCAGCCGGGGTTGGAGTTCCCTTACCAGGATTGTACATCAAACACACCATACAGTTCTTAGCCAAATTCTCTGCACATTTGGGAATTCCTGCATTCTGCTAAACCGGGGCCAACAACTTGCAAATCCCTTTCACGCTGATATGTGCCATCCCATGAGCCATTGTAACAACTGGAAGCACATACGCATCAGGTAACAACCATCTTTGATCCTCAGACAAATCAATCCAACAACCATTTGAGTCCAATCTACCCTTACTCTCTCTCCATTCATTCAACTCTTTCTCTGTATCTTCAGCTTGGATGGATTTCACACTCTCAATCGTATCTTCACACATGCTTTTATCTGGAACCCATCTCGCCGGACCTGCAACATACATTCGACTCATCACATTTCTCGCAGTTTCTTTCGCGACTTCATCTGCAAACTCATTTCCGCGACCAACATCATCCGTAACTTTCTTATGTGCACTGCATTTCACAATCGCTACTTGCAATGGCAAAGTAAGTGATTCAAGGAGTTCATTCACCAACTGGCCATGCTGGATTTTCGTCCCATGCGAAGTCAGGAACCCACGCTCTTGCCACAAACGTCCATAACTATGAGCCACACAAAACGCATACTGGCTGTCAGTGTACACATTCACTCGTTTTCCTTTCGCCAACACACATGCTCTCGTTAATGCAATCAACTCTGCTGCTTGCGCTGAATTATGTGGGATACGTGCAGCTTCAACAATCGTATGCAAAGTCGTAACAGCATATGCCGCAGTCGTATCACCATTCGGAAGCTTGAAGCACGAACCATCAGCCCACAAAGTACCATCACATTCTAGAAGAGGAGTATCCCTAAGGTCTATCCTCCCTTTCGTTTCTTCCTCAGTTCTAAGGAAACAATCATGCTGTTCTTCAACATTATCTGTCTCAGCTGAAATCGGCAACAACGTGGCTGGATTCAACGTGTTGCATCTTTTAATGTGCACATGACTCGCTAACAAGGACAATTCATAACCCGACAACCGAGCACTAGTTACATGCTGTGTCTTGGTACGATTCAACAAGGTATCCACTGCATGTGGAACCATCACAATCAGTGTATTGTCCATAACCAAACCAGCAGACTGTCGAATCGAAACAGCCGCTGCTGCTGTAGCTCTCAAACAACTCGGCAACGCTCAAGCTACCGGATCCAAAGTCGACGAAAAGTAAGCACATGGACGCTGCTTATCGCCAAACGGTTGAGTCAACACTGATAATGCACATCCCTCTCTCTCGTGAACATACAATGTGAAAGGCTTACTGTAGTTGGGGGTACCCAACACAGGAGCCGAACACAACGCATTGCGTAATTCTGAAAAGCTCTTTTGACATTCGTCAGTCCAAGGAATAGGATTTGGATTATCCTTAACAGTAAGAGCTATTAAAGGCTTCGCTAACATCGAGAAATTAGGGATCCACTGTCTACAGTACGACGTAATACCCAAAAACGCACGTACTTCTCTCTGTGTCATAGGGACACTCGTTTTCGCAATAGCTTGAATTCTTTATGGGGTCAGTTTCCTTCCCTCCTTCGATAAGAGGTGACCTAAATAGGTAACTTCTTGTCGACAATATTGCAACTTCGAAAGAGAAACTTTGTGATGAAAATCAGACAAGTGGCGTAACAACGACAAAGTAGCCTCTCTACAAATCTCTTCATTGTCAGCAGCAACTAACAAATCGTCAACATATTGAATAAGAGCAGCACCATCAGGTAAAACCAACAGATCAAGTTGCATTTTCAAAGCTTGGCTATAGATCGATAGACTCTCACAGTAGCCTTGAGGAGCGCGCTTAAAGCGGAAACTTCGTCCTCCTAAAGAGAATCCAAAAATATCTCTACTCTCCACGGCAATCGGGATGCTGAAGAAAGCATTCTTCAAGTCAATCACCGAAAACCACGTGGCTGTAGCCGGGATCAAAGTCAACAAAGCGGTGATATCAGGTACAACAGTAAATTGCGGAACAACGATCTTATTCACCTCACGAAGATCGATCACAAACCTATATATAGGAGGCTGTGAAGAATCTGTCCTCTTCAGAACAGGCAAAACCGGACCATTGCACACATTACCTCTTGTTTCCTCGATCACACTCTTTTCAATCAGATCATAGATGATCGCTAAAAGTGCTCGCTCACCATCACTCGAAATACGATACTGTGGAATACGCGGTAACCTAGCATTCGCTTTCAATGTTACAACATATGGCGGAATCTCCAAGAGGCCTACATCGTTTGGACCAGTAGCCCAAAGAGAATCAGGGAGGGAAGACAATTCAGGTGGAAGTCGATCTGTAGATATATACATCGGAGAGTTCACTCTCTCACCCAATGTAAGATGTACTCCTGACGGAGAACAATATAGCGTCGCATACAATCTTTTTAACAAGTCCAATCCCAACAAGTTCTCACCACAACCGGTCGTCAAAATGAGGAGTGCTTCAAATTTACGAGGTCCAACAGAAAGAAGCAACGGAGTAGAAATCGGATTCGTAACTGGGGCGCCAGAAAAACCTACTGAAACATTCTTTAAGCCAGACAAAGGTGCGCCAGGGAGTTTAGAGTGCATAATAGAACTCTTCGCAGCACCAGTATCCAACAGAAAAGGCTCTGACACACCTGATGCAATCACTTCAACATAGGGTCCACTCTGATCTACTGGAACTGAAACAACTCCCTCTCTTTGTCTATGGCTGTCCTAGCAATCATTACCATCCACTTCCTCACCTTCGATGTAGTAATCGTCCGTATAGTACTGAGCTGTCCTACCAGACGCACCCTGTTGCTGATCAAAACTATTCATAGAATTCTGTGGAGGCAAAGAACGCGTGTTCTGCCCGCGACCTCTACCTCTAGGCGCTTGTTGAGCAACTCGACCTCTCACACCAGAAGCACCATTTGTGCGCTGTAACAAAACCGGACAACTACTCTTGAAATGGCCCTCTTCTTTGCAATATGCACACTGATTAGGCCCATACGGAAAACGTTGTTGAGAAGACTCGTTCCTTTGCGAGTTTCTCGAATATTGCTGATTCTGCTGATAATCGCGTTGATTATTACGGGGCGGATACGCTTGTTGTAGAAGAACATTAGTCTTCAATTCCTTAGTCTTCTTATCCGCTTTCTCTACCTCATCTTTGTGCCTATTTTCATAGTACTGGGACGTAGCTAAAATCTGCGCTGACGTGGAAACAGCCCAAGCACTCTCAAAATCCTTTTGTCTATGGCACAACTCGGGAAGCAAATTATGAACAAATTTGTCGACAAACAATCTCTGACCACCTTCGGTAGCCATGTCCTGACCACTGAGGTCTACAAAGGTCTCTTCAAACCGCGTGAAAAAGTCGGACACAGTTTCGTCTTTCTTCTGCTTACACGCAGACAACTTGTCCCAATTAACACGCACTTCAGGCATCAAAGTCTTCATATGAGTAATAATTTTACCAGGAAGTTCAGTAAACAAATCCTCAGGCTTAGCGCCACATACTTGTCTATTATCGGCATCTCTAAGATGAGCCCATGTGTCACCTAATTCATCCACATGATCCGTATGACGAATCTTACTCCAAATAGGCTGTGGAACAACATTCCCAAACAACATATCTATATCTGAAAAAATTCATGATACACAAACCTACAGTCTGAGTTAGCTCCTTATAGTATCCTGCTGGATTTTTGCGCGGATCAGGCAAAGTCCGCTTAAGCGCTAGGACTTCAGGACGCTTCCAAGGAACATGTACCCAAACACGCTGAAAGTGTGCAGCAACATTTCCATCTTGAGGTCTCCAAACTGGAGGAACCTCACGCATCGGATACTGACGCGCTTTTCTACCTATTGTCGAATCAGGCTCAAACAGTCTCTCAGAAGGAGTTGCACTCCAGAATGACAACAACGTCTCAACTGCTTTTTCAATCTCGAGACCCACAACGGTCCCTTTCACAAACTCGGAACATATTCGGTACAACTCAGATGGAGCTTGTCCTACTTCTTCTACCCATTGTTCAAAAAGGAACGCACACATCATATCAAAGACGTACCGTTGCTTTGGTGCTTCCCATTGATGGAAAACATCCATAATACCCTCAAGATCATACTGCGTAGAATACGTAACCCATTTAGGCACCATGTGATCCAACACTGTCCGCTCATTAGCATCAGGCAACTGACTACGCGATTGTCTACGCTCCTCAACAGGAGACATACCAAATGATCCCAACAGAGGAGAAAAGATACTAGTAACTGCAGCAGTCATTCTTTGTCTAGCAGAAGGAGAAGGTGACAAAATAAGAGAAGACGGAGCAACATTAGGGGAAGCAAAAGTCGGAGCGGAAGGAGTATACAAGACAGGCGTAGGAGTAGCAGACGAAGGAGGTGGCAAAGTCGGTGGCCCTTGAGAAGGCTGCACCAAAGGAATAGTAGCCAACGGAAGAGGAGCTGGCTGTGGAGGAATCGCAGGTGGCAAAGTAACCGGATGTTGCACAACTACAACTGGTGGCGGTGGTGCCGTAGCATTCTGTGCATAAGGGGGTGGCGAACTCAATAGATGCGCGACATTAAAGGATCTTTTACAAGATCTTTCTTCTCTTCCTGCTCTTTAGGTGGCAAAGCTGGGTAGCACTTATCTACCGCTAACTTCCGGATCCTAAGCATCTGTTCGCTCTCTTGCTCTTCCTCATTATCCCTAAACTGTATAGCAGCTTGCACCATTGACAAACCTCGTTCTCGTTAATTCTTCTTGGCTAACTTAATTTCTTTCTGTTTGGCTTCTTTTCGCCATATGCGGAAAGAGTCAAACATTGCCGGCCAGGCTTTCTTCTTAAACAGTTTAACTTAGAGATTGTCTAAAATCTCTGTTTCAAAGCTACCATAACGGGGCCACTGTAGGACACCGTCTTTTCTCGTGTATTTAACCCAGATGTCATTATATCCGATGGGGCCCACACCATGTTTTACATAGAGCTCATAGGTCGGAGTTCCAATCGGAGGAACCGTACACAAATCCTCCAATCGGGAATCCCTAGAACAACCAAAACCAAATATCTTTCCAAGTCTGCTAAGACCAGGCATCTTCGCTCACTAGTCTAGCTTCAAACTTCAAGGGAAATCTCATAACGATAGTCTCGTGAATACACAAGTCCCTCTGCTTTGGGGCCTGCAGGTACCAAATCAAAGCGATTCTCGAAGGGATACCAAAACAAACTAAGGACTGGGAGACACTCCATTCATACTTAACTGAAATGTCGATGGCCTCACCAGAAGACCCGTCTATCGTCTCGCTCTACAAATCGTCTATGGCTCCAAGACAGGGCGACAGTCAGGGCAGCAGTCCTTCGTAGCCGTCGGAAGGCGGGGAACCTCGCAGCAAAGACTTTCGGACCACGACGACATACAGGGGTCGATGAAGTGGCAGGCCTTCCTCCAGAATTTCCACACGAAGCTCCTCACGATCTTCGGGCTTGGACCAGTACCGCTGAAGTCGCCCTACGTTGGGCGCCAACTGAAGAACCGGGTTTTAGAACCCAGCAGTGCCAGGGAAAATGCTCGAAGTCTTCGGATTCCCCTTCCTCGGCAAACAGAGACATGGGACACTTCTTGATGACGTCAAAGACCAAAGTTTATTGGCTGCAACCAGGAACAGAGGTCTACAAAGCACAACACAGGTGGTTCGCTAGAGACTGCACAAATTCAATGAGCGAAGCATGGTCTTTTATGCCAAAAATCACATTCCAGGCTAGCATCGATTACATACAAACTAACCAATCACAGTGTGACATTTCAAAAGTAGCGCATGACGACAATCCAACTTTCCGTTGTCCAGCCCACTAGAAATGACCAAGCACATTCCAATAGCCTGTTTGATCAGGCCGGACAAACCCATCATAAAACCTCAACCCAAATCAGTGATTATGTCATAAAGGAAGGAGCAGAAACAGATGAGAAGCAAGATAGAAGGGTGGGTAAAAGTGTACTGTAAACTCAGCAATGTCCTGCTCTTTGATCTTTATCTGACCAGCTATTTAACAAGGAACTGGCTCAGCGAGGTCAGCCTCGGGCAAGGGAGTCAGTTCGGCCAGGTCACTCAGAAGTCAGCTAAGGTGTACGTGTCCCAAGGACTCGCTCGGCCGCAGTCATCGGCCTATGTGAAGGCAACCACACAAAATGGCTGCCGTACACAAAATAGAACCCGAGGGTTCCAACGAAATCCCTGAATACATAGTGTTCTCATTGATCGATTAAGACGAAAACACTCGTACACAACGCACTCGTGATTTGCGGTCCGCTGATACCAAAATCGTCTATAATCGACGACCTTTATTGAACGGGTTCAGAACCTATGAACCACGGACCCTCGAACTACGGAACCACAAAAGAGATGAGAACTATTCCAGTAGCTAGTGACAGTCTCTCTGCTGCTCGCTTGTCAGTATGGGGGATCTTAGGCTCACAGTATAGGAAATACCTTTCCCAATAAATGTGTTCACCAGGGGTGCTGCCATTTTCCCAGAACTTGGCCTGCCACAATAGGCCCTCAAGAGTGGGGCACTCCCTCTGCACATTGGAGAACTAAACGTGAGATAGCCAGCTCAGGCCTGTCTACTAGAGCAAAAATATGTTACCCTGTAGGTTCTAAGGCTTCCCACTCGGGTTAAACCACCACCAGGACCATGAAAACTGCTGGGCGGATTTCAGACACCCCCTAGCTTTCCTCTGGGAAGCACAATGCCACTATTTCAGGCTCCAGGTCCTTCTGGCTCCTCTCTTTGGGCTGCCATGTGCTCATCAGCATCCACTCAGGCAAATCTAACTTCTCAAGATATGACCCGACCAACTCCTTCCAGATGGTATGCTCCAGGTCATTCCCCAGAAGACAATCTACAGGCATTGCTAGACTTATAACTATTCTCAGAGAACCATAGACCTCACCCCACTCCATAAGATCCAATGCCGTAGGATAGGATAATAGCTTACACAGTTGTGAGCTATCACAGCCTGGTGGATGACATCAGGGATTACTTGCCCTGAAGACACCAGATGCCATCTAATCATAGTCATACTAGCTCCTGTGTTATTCAGAGTCTCCACCATCTGCCCATTGATAGTAGTCCACTGCCTGTTCTTTTTAGTGTTATCAGACATGAGAGTGTGGGTACAATCTCCTTGTCACCAACAGACACTAGGATAGCATCTGCGCTTTTGTCATAACTGACAGAGTCAATCTCCTCCACCAGTACTTCACTGGAAATACCTGGTCTGGGCCCACCTGTGGGGGCTGCTTCTCTTTTGTATCAAATGGGATCTCCAGTTTGGTGTGGTGACCGAAGATAGTTATTCCACTGAATAGGAAAGGCCAAAAGGGTTTCCTTCCACTAAACTTCCCTTCCTATGGTCAGAAGAGCGATTGGACTGCCATTCATGGAAATTATTTTGGGGGCCTTTAGAGAACTACTTATGGTTATCTTTTTTTTCCGGTTCCTGTTTCTGGTGGAGAACCTGTCGACCTTTCTTGTGCTTCTCCCCAAATACCTTCACTGTGGTCATTTTATGGTCACTGTAGTACAGATCTAGACATCAGCTTCCTTCCCACGCTCTCATAGCACAGTGAGAATGATATCAATTAGGTGCTGGAGCACATCTGTAAAACAATTTTTCAGTACGTGCTCCTTCATCATCAACTTATAAAGCCTATTATAATCATGCACCTTGCTGCTCTTCATTTAACCATGTTTGCCTTACTGGAACCTCGGGTGATACTTCTCAGGGGTCAGTCCAAACTTGGTGTTAAGGGCTTCCTTCATGGAGATATAGCTCATCTGTTCAGTTATCTCTACGGCCTATGGGGTATCACTCCCAGCAATCAACATGGGCTTCCAGAGACTAGCCCCTCCAGTTCTTCTCTGGGACTCTATGCATAACCAGGACTACCTCATATGCTGCCAAGTACATATCAATGCCATCCTCCACCACATAGCTAGGTACAATGTCTTTGGGGTTGTGAACTCTTTCAACTCTCCTGCACACTTCACTTTCACTGCCACCATCTTCACTGGAATCAGAGGGCCTCTTGAACTTCAAATCCAGCTCTCACAGGCTCCTGTTTCTCCTCCAGGGTCGCAAGAGTCATTGTGGTCAGTTGCACCTTCCAGGCCCTCTCTACTTGTCTGTCCTTAAGCTCGGTTGTGGACAAACACCAAAAGGATACATTGTTTCCTGCCCTTGATAATGCAGGTGATCCTCCTTTATGGGACAAGCACTCTTGTGGCACTGGAGCCCCCTCAATGACAATTTAATTGCCCCCCATCTCTTCCTATTCTTCTCCCCTTGCACCTGTGCCTGTATTGAAACAAGAGTTCGTATTTCCCATGCTCTACCTGCAATCTGGTATTCCTCCTTCTTGGTCTCTCTGACCAGCTTCAGCCCTCTTGCTTTGAACATCTTCCTTAGATCTTCTATGTTGAGGCTCTCCATACTTCTCATATAAACTACAATTCAAATCATAAGTGCAAACATTTAGGGTGTGAATGCAGGGAAAAAAAACAATCAATTAAAAAATCACAAGTCAAGTTAAAAATATAAATGTCATTTTAATGTCAGATTACAAAAGGAGTTTTGGATTCTTACTTAAATTATGGATGAAGTCATCGGGCATGGCCAAGATGGTGGCCGAGTAGGACGTGCCTGCTTGCTTCGCCGTACCACCGCCTAGGCCCCGCGGACTAAACATCGCTAAGCACCGGGATCATCGCTGACCTGTGCTACCCCCGCATTTAGCAACACCGGAGGGTGGAACTGGCCACGAAAAGAGCCCGGGAGGTGTCACCTGACCTGCATCTGGGAGAGGTCGTCCCATCCGTGTGCCATCCTCTGTTAAAATGTGCTGAAGAGTACGAGGTGGGCAAGCAGCGAGGGGCCTGCCTGGGGGCGACCATGCCTGAAGTAATTGGGGCAAGAGATTGACTGACTGCTGCCAGCCGGTTGTGGAAGCCCTTAGACCAGGAGACCCGGCCAAGAGACTTGTGACCGGGCGGTCGAGGAGCGTGTGTAGAACGGCCCCCTAAGGAGGAGAGCCGTGCAGCGGAGGCCCCATCTTGCAGAGAGGGGGAGCCGGTGGGGATGGCAAGCAGTTAAGAACGGCGGTGATCGATGGGCCGGCCTCCTCTCTCCCCTGGCTCCACGATGAACACAGTGCTGGGTCCCGTCAGGGCCAGAGATCCCGAGCCTCACTAGGAGCTGCGATCACGAGAAACACCTCCAGGCCGACTGGTTGGAGTTGAGGCCTAGATTCTGTCCTGGATGCGGGGGACGAATTAACTTGCCCTGAGTCAGCGGAAAGCGGAAAACGGAAACGTTTTACCGGCCGAAGTGGGAGACACCCTGCTTGTTAAATTACAAGTGATACAGAACACTGCAGATAGAATGATCCTAAATCGCCCAGCAGGCTCCCCCTCGGCCTCTTTGCTCAGAGAGCTGCACTGGTTACCAGTAAGAAAGAGATCTTTTTTTTTAATTTGCTGTCTTACCTATAATGCCTTGAATGGCAGAGGTCGCCATTATCTGCAAAAATACCTCTCAAAATACTTACCATGAAGAAACCTCAGATCCAGTACATTCTTCTACAGGTTCCCCATATCCACTTGATTCGCACAGGGGGCAAAGCGTTTTCATATCTTGCCCCAAGATACTGGAATAAACTCCCTACGGCCCTGCGTAAAATCACCATATACAGTACTTTCAGGAAACAATTAAAAGCTTTTCTGTTTTAATCCTGCCTTTGATCCGTTTTCGGTTTCCTCAGCCTCAGGTTTTTTCTATTTCTAGGCAGCGCCAAGATGCCCCAGGGTGAGTCGTGCGCTATAGAAATTAAGCTAACATAACATAATATCAGCGAAGGGTTGGGCCCGCCAATGCAGCCAGGGACTGGGCAGGCGAGGATGCGGCGGACCGCTTCCCCCTCCTGTGTGAGGAAGTGATAAGGGATCGAGAAACTGGTCGGCCGGAGGGAGCTGAGATGGAGTAGTGCCGAGAGTGGACACTGGTGAGAAGAGCAATGCTTGCCTCACCCCACTCTTCTCCTAGCACTTTGGAGAAACACAGTGAGGAGACCCGGGAGGCGGGTGAGCTTGGTTGCTTGGGTGCCCAGCACTGGTCCTCCTGGATGATACCTGATGCCTGGAGGAAGCGCAATGCCCCCCCCCCCCCCCATCCCATGCCTGTGTGAGAGTCTGCAAAATACACATAATTGATGGATGGAATGCAGAACAAATCAAAACATTCACCCCCAGTCAAGCGATCCAGGTTAAATCCATCATTCTTTTGCTCACATTCCACCCCAGTTTAGACCTGGCCATATGCAAATCAGTCTTGACCCTGTGCCTCATGGGAACATTCCCGCCTGAACTGCCAAGCCAGGTCCTCCCTGGACTGGAAACAAGCATCCTAGGACCAGTTTTGGGGTTTCACCCCTCTTTAGCCAGGATAGTTTGATTCCCGTGGCACAGTGAGCCCAGGACCCAAATCTGGGCATACCTGGCGCACGTAGGGCAAAAAAGCAAAAGACACACAAATGATGGACGGAATGTAGAACAAATCAAAACATTCACCCCCAGTCAAGAGATCTGGGTTAAATCCATCATTCTTTTGCTCACCATGCCACCCCGGTTTAGACCTGGCCATATGCAAATCAGTCTTGACCCTGTGCCTAATGGGAACAGTCCAGCCCGAACTGCCAAGCCAGGTACTCCCTGGACCGGAAACAAGCATCCTAGGACTGGTTTCGGGGTTTCACCCCATTTCAGCCAGGATAGCTTGATTCTAGTGGCACAGTGAGACAGGACCCAGGTCTGGGCATACCTGGCGCACTTGGGGCGAGAAAGCAAAAGACACACAATTGATAGATGGAATGCAAAACAAATCAAAACATTCACCCCCAGTCAAGAGATCTGGGTTAAATCCATCATTCTTTTGCTCACCATGCCACCCCAGTTTAGACCTGGCCGTATGCAAATCAGTCTTCGCCCTGTGCCTCATGGGAACAGTCCAGCCCAGCCCGAACTGCCAAGCCAGGTCCTCCCTGGACCCGGAACAATCATCCTAGGACGGGTTACAGAGTTTCACCCCTCTTCAGCCAGGATAGCTTGATTCCAGTGGCACAGTGAGCCCAGGACCCACGTCCAGGCATACCTGGCGCACGTAGGACAAAAAATCAAAAGACACACAATTGATGGACGGAATGCATAACAAATCAAAACATTCACCCCCAGTCAAGAGATCTAGGTTCAATCCATCATTCTTTTGCTCACCATGCCACCCCAGTTTAGTCCTGGCCATATGCAAATCTGTCTTGACCCTGTGCCTCATGGGAACAGTCCAGCCCGAACTGCCAAGCCAGGTACTTCCTGGACCGGAAACAAGCATCCCAGGACTGGTTTCGGGGTTTCACCCCATTTCAGTCAGGATAGCTTGCTTCCAGTGGCACAGTGAGCCCAGGACCCACGTCTAGGCATACCTGGCGCACTTAGGGCAAGAAAGCAAAAGACACACAATTGATGGAAGGAATGCAGAACTAATCAAAACATTCACCCCCAGTCAAAAGATCTGGTTAAATCCTTCATTCTTTTGCTCACCATGCCACCCCAGTTTAGACCTGGCCATATGCAAATCAGTCTCGACCCTGTGACTCATGGGAACAGCCCAGCCCGAGCTGCCAAGCCAGGACCTCCCTGGACCGGAAACAAGCATCCTAGGACCAGTTTCAGGGTTTCACCCCTCTTCAGCCAGGATAGCTTGATTCCAGTGGCACAGTGAGCCCTGAACCAACATCTGGGCATACTTGGCGCACTTAGGGCGAGAAAGCAAAATGCACACAATTGATGGATGCAATGCAGAACAAATCAAAACATTCACCCCCATTCAAGAGATCTGAGTTAAATCCTTCATTCTTGTGCTCACCATGCCACCCCAGTTTAGACATGGCTATATGGAAATCAGTCTTGAACCTGTGTCTCATGGGAACAGTCCAGCCCGAACTGCCAAGCCCGGAAACAAGCATCCTAGAACCGGTTTTGGGGTTTCGCCCCTCTTCAGCCAGGATAGCTTGATTCCAGTGCTACAGTGAGCCCAGGACCCACATCTGGGCATACCTGGGGCACTTAGGGTGAGAAAGCAAAAGACACACAATGGATGGAAGGAATGCAGAACAAATCAAAACATTCACCCCCAGTCAAGAGATCTCGGTTAAATACATCGTTCTTTTGCTCACCATGCCACCCCAGTTTAGCCTTGGCCATATGCAAAATCAGTCTTGACCCTGTGCCTCATGGGAACAGTCCAGCACGAGCTGCCAAGCCAGGTCCTCCCTGGTCCGGAAACAAGCATCCTAGGACCGGTTTCAGGATTTCACCCCACTTCAGCCAGGATCGCTTGATTCCAGTGGCACAGTGAGCCCAGGACCCAAGTATGGGCATACCTGGCGCACTTAGGGCGAGAAAGCAATAGACACACAATTGATGGACGCAATGCAGAACAAATCAAAACATTCACCCCCAGTAAAGAGATCTGGGTTAAATCCATAATTATTTTGCTCGCCATGCCACCCCAGTTTAGACCTGGCCATATGCAAATCAGTCTTGACCCTGTGTCTCATGGGAGCAGTCCAGCCCAACTGCCAAGCCAGGTCCTCCCTGGACCGGAAACAAGCATCCTAGGACCGGTTTGTGGGTTTCACCTGTCTTCAGCCAGGATAGCTTGATTGCATTGGCACAGTGAGCCCAGGACCCACGTCTGGGCATACCTGGCGCACTTAGGGTGAGAAAGCAAAAGACACATAATTGATGGACGGAATGCAGAGCAAATCAAAACATTCACCCCGTCAAGAGATCTGGGTTAAATTCATCATTATTTTGCTCACCAAGCCACCCCAGTTTAGACCTGGCCATATGCAAGTCAGTCTTGACCCTGTGCCTCATAGGAACAGTCCAGCCTGAACTACCTAGCCAGGTCCTCCCTGCACCGGAAAGAAGCATCCTAGGACCGGTTATGGGGTTTCACACCTTCTCAGCCAGGATAGCTTGATTCCAGTGGCACAGTGAGCCCAGGACCCATGTCTGGGCATACCTGGCGCACTTAGGGCGAGAAAGCAAAAAACACACAATTGACAGACAAAATGCAGAACAAATCAAAACATTCATCCCCAGTCAAGAGATCTGAGTTAAATCCATAGCAAATAAATGATGGATTAAGGCCCAGATCTCTGTACTGGGGTGATTTTATGACATTGTTTCTGTATTCTGTACATCAACTGTTGTTTTTGCATTTGTCACCCTGAGTGGGACGGGTATGCTCAGAAGTGAGTCCCGTGCTCTCCATGCCTCTGGAATCAAGTTATCCTGGCTGATGAGGGCTGAAAGCCCGAAACCGGTCCTAGGATGCTTGTTTCCAGTCCAGGGAGGACCTGGCTTGGCAGTTCGGGCTGGACTGTTCCTATGGAGCACAGGGTCAAGGCTGATTTGCATATGGCTGGATTCAAACTGGAATGGCATGGTGAGCAAAAAAAAGATGGATTTAGGCCCAGATTTCTGTACTGGGGTGAATGTATAGCATCGTTCTGCATTCTGTCCACAACTGTTGTTTTTGCATGTTTGAGAGTCTGGCCATGAGATATTGCATGTAGTGCCATCACACGTGGTGCCTGTGAACCTGACACAGTCCCTGGGCTAGAAGTGATGGGCGCTGGACTTACGCTGCGAAAGGCCCTTACAGAAGGTTCCTGTTGTGGAGCTACCACACAATCCACAGTGTCCAGAAGCTGCGGGGCATCCGTGGTAAAAGGGTAGGAGATATTGAACGGTGGACACTCATCACATCCGGCAGTGCCTCACGGATTGCCTCCTGGGGTTGAGCGTAGCACTAATCGAGATGTCTTCTACCAAAACCAAGAAAGACTGGTCGGTCAAGGATCTCCTCCTCAGGTCTGGTGCCGGGAGTGCTAAGACTCACTCTTCCGCGACTGGTGGTCCTGCAGACACGGAGACAGGGTAAGCAGATAGCCCGATCACACGAGCCTTCTTTGAGTCCCTATTTGCCTCCCTGAAAGACGACATCCACACCATGAAGAAGAAGATGACCCATGAGTTGCGGGTGACACAGAGAGACATGAACTCGCTGGGTGATACAACAGGAGATGAGTAGATAGAACAGCTCCAACAAGAGGTCATCCGCCTTCAGGATCAACAATTGGACCTCTATGCTCACGCTGAAGACCTCGAAAACCGTTCCCGGAGGAAACACATACGGATCCAAGCTGTTCCACAGAGGTCTGAAGGACAAAACATCAAGGCTTTTGTGGTGGAGCTCTTCCGCCTTATCATGGGTTCCCCACCGGAGCAATGGATTAAGCTTGACATAACCCATCGGGTGGGCCCGAAGAGAGCAGCAATGGTTCCCCCCCCTGACATACTCACATGTGTGCATGATTTTCAGCTTAAAGAAAGGATCCTCTGAGAGGCCCGAGTAAAGCATCAATTCGAATACAGATCTATTAAGCCCCTGCTCTTCCAAGATTTGGCTACATCTACCCTGCAAAAAAGAAAGGAGTTTGGGCCGATCACCTCCCACTTGCGCTCCAAAGACATCTCCTACTCTTGGGTCATTCCTTTTGCTTAATCTTCAAATGGAAGGGCTCACTGGTCCAGATCCGCTCCATGCAGGATGCCAAGGAGCAGCTTGGCGTGGCTGATGAAGACCTGAATGTGCCTACGCAATCAGGGTGCAGGCGACGCCTATTTTGAACTGAAGGCTGGAAGAGAGTTGACCAATAACCCGTTTCCTCTCCGACCGGACCCTGAGACTATCGCCAAAGATGGGCAGGTGGTCAGTGCCACTCTGGGAGAAGAGACGGCTAATGCGGACTAGGAGGGGTTTGGCCACTATGAAAAGAAAGGGGGAATTAATGCAACATTTTGTAATTGAAAGCTCCAGGGTCGTTACTGCTTGGGGGCCTGGGCAGAGCGGGGAGGTGGGGTGGATCCTGCTGACATCTTACGCCTTTCCATGGGGTTGACCACCCAGGACTATAAAAATGTTCAAGGTTTCATGTTTACTTGTTGGGGTTTCGTTTTTGGGTTTTGTAGGTTTCCCCCTCCCTCCACCACAAGCCATCTGTACCGAGGTTATTGCACCGGGGATGGCCCCCGCTTGCATGACAGGCTTCCACGCTCTAGCGACCCTGGCTTTTGTATTGACCAAGGCCTTACAATCACTCTACGCGCACCTGCGAATTTACACTATGGCTATGTCCCTTAAAATGATCTTGCTTAATGTGAAATGTCTTAACAGCCCATCTGAGAGGCGAGCCGTCCTTTCATTTAAAGGAAACTCTGATGCACACATTTGCCTCCTCCAAGAGGCACATCTACTGCCCGAGACACTCACAGGCTGCGGGCAAGGGCATTTCCCCACCAGCTATTCTCTTCCCACTCAGCCAAAAAAGCTGGTGTTGCCATTTTAGTTCCTACGAACAGCCAAGGTAAGATAGGTCCCAAACGGGCTGAAATTAAGGGCAGGTTGTTGGCACTTACATTCACTTTGGGCCAGCATGCACTAACCATTGCCACAGTTTACGCCCGAACACTGATCAGGAAGAGTTTCTTTACGAGGTGGTAAAAGGAGTGGCTGAATCCCCAGACAGATCACTAATCCTAGGAGAGGATCTCAATCTTGTTCTTGATCACAACATGGATAGATCGATCCAGCAGTATGGCCAGACTGGGGTCCTCCATGAAAAAGGGAGACAGATGCTAATAGAGACGGAACTGACAGATATATGGAGGGCCCGACACCTGACGTCAAGAAAGTACACGTTCTACTCCCACCCTCACAAGACATATGCCAGAATTGATTACATACTGACCTCTGACGCGATAACCCAACAAACTCAACAGGTCGAGATACTTCCTTGCGAACTGTTGGATCATTCGGCAGTGCACTTATCTTTAGCCCTCTTTCCCCTCTCTTGTCAACACCCTACTCGTCGGCTGTGGCGGTTAAGAGAGACGATGTTACAACGCCCCATGGTGGGTCAGCGTATTACTCAGGCTATAGTGGATTACCTGGCCAATAATGATATGCCAGACACCCCCATTGCCATGTTGTGGGGTACATTGAAAGCGGGAGTCAGGGGTAGCTTTTAGCTATATCTGCGCATGATAACAAATATCGTAGAGAAAAGAGGGAACAACTCTCAGATGCGCTGGTAGAACTAGAGCGAATACACCAAAGAACTGGTGCTCCCAGGGTTTGGAAGCAACTAACAGTGGCGAGAGACCAGCTGGAAGGCTTGGACATCAATAGGGCCGAGCATGCAGCACTGCGTCTTCGGCATGCATTTTATTCTAAAAGGGAATGATGTGGGAGACTTTTAGCCAACATGCTGCGGTTGCAGCGACAGTTGTCCATTGTCTCAATGGTTATAGATCAATCTGGGCAGGAGCAAGGCCACCGATCAGGGCATTGAGGATAGCTTTAGACAA
Organism: Lissotriton vulgaris; assembly: GCF_964263255.1. Classification (NCBI taxonomy): domain Eukaryota; kingdom Metazoa; phylum Chordata; class Amphibia; order Caudata; family Salamandridae; genus Lissotriton; species Lissotriton vulgaris. The sequence goes on from NC_141697.1 coordinate 683,479,626, forward strand.
TATTATACATCTTTGTACAAAGTGCAGGAACTCCCGGAAACAGCACCTATGCTCTATCTTCAGGGTATAAACACCACCAGTCTAGTTGTTAGTCAACTGGAGGACCTTGAAGCACCATTCAGATTCCAGGAAGGATTCTCCTGCCTTTTTTATAAGGCCTTCTGTACTACCCTGGCCCCACTGCTGGTGAGGGTATTCAACTTGATTGGCTCATCCTCTCCTATTCAGCCCACGATACTGGAGGCGCTAGTCACGGTCATACCTAAACTGGGGAAGGACAAGCGGACCTGCGCATCCTACTGCCCTATCTCCCTCCTTAATAAAGACCTTAAAATATTCACAGGGATTCTGGCACAGAGGCTCTCTTCCTGCCTTCCCGGGCTACTCGACCCAGACCAGTCTAGCTTTGTACCGGGACGCCAGTGCTCTGACAACACTAAATCCCTACTTTATATAATAGATAAATCAGAGCTTTTCCAGGACGAGCGCATGGTCTTCTCAGTAGATGCTGAGAAGGTGTTTGATTGGGTACACTGGCCCTATCTCAAAGCTGCCCTACATCACTTCGGTCTACCAGACCGTTTTGTCAATTGGGTCTTTGCCAGCCACACCAACCCTATTGCACTGGTCTGGGTGAATGGAGTGGTCTTGGCCCCCTTCCCAATCCAACAAGGGACGAGACAGAGGTGCCCTCTCTCATCGCTCTTATTTGCTCTATACATGGAGCCCATAGCGCAAAGAGTGCATGATGACCCATCAATCTCCAGAGTAAAGTTTGGAGGAGAAGACCACAAAATCATTCTGTATGCTGACAAACGTGGTGTCCATTCTCGAGCAACCGGAGCAGTCACAACCTGCCTGGTTGGCGGAGCTTGAACGCTTTGGAGAGGTGTGGCTCACTGGTTAGAGGCGGCAGACCCGAGAGCAGAGAACGGCCCGGGACCAGGGTTCGATTCCCGACGCGGCAGGGTCTTGGACCAGGATCAGCGGACTGATAATTCTCGCATCGGTGCCTACTCCGACCAGAGATCACACTCGGCAACTCTGGGCATTAGCTTGCCTCATCTCCACAACGGCCCCACACAAACGCCGGGGATGCCTGGTTTCACCTTGGAGACCCCCAGGAGGGACTATCTCACAGGGAAAGCCAGGACGGGTTCCCCAGCGGTCTATAGCGCTATGAGGCCTGCGGTGCGGGTAGCAGTGCGCTTTACAAGACACAATTTACATTTTGCACATGCATTGGGATTCAAGATGAATGTCAGTAAGTCCCAGGCCCTGGGTCTGACTCTCAGTCCAGCTACGTTGGACTCCCTCAAACACGCACACCACCTTCAATGGGCTCAGGATTAAATTCCTTACCTGGGTCTGCAACTTACAAGCAACATTCAAAGCACTGTTTCCTTGAACTACACAGCATTGCTGCGCCAGATCCGCAACTGCCTCCGTCGATGGCGACCATCCTAGCTGCCCTGGCTGGGCCGTGTCGCAGCCATTAAAATAACAGTACTACCTAAAATCATATATATTCCAGGCCCTCGCTGTGCACCCTCCTTCAGGTGTGCTGCGCGCATTGCAGACAGATTTAGAACGCTTCATCTGACGAGACCAGCGGCCGAGGATGCGCAGAGATTTAGGCTACACAGCTCCAATCGAGGGGGGACTGGCGATTCCAAATTTGCAGGAATACTATTGGCCAGTGCAGTTGGGTGCTCTGGTCGAATGGTCTCGGCCAGAGTCCGAGAAGCACTGGCTGTTCATGGACAGGGCACTAGCTAAGCAACCACCATGGGGGATCCTCTACATTACTAAATTGGCTAGACCGCATAATCTGTACCTATCGAAGGTGACGCCTTCCACCATGTCAGCTTGGGACAGGGTGGCTGTCTCACGAGGGCCGTTCACATTCCCATCACCAATCACGCCTATAGTCAATAATCCTGACTTTACTCCGGGAATGGATGCAATTAACTTTGCGCAGTGGTCAAAAGCAGGTTGCCGTTCAGTAAAACACTTCTTTGACATGGAAGAGCTGTTGCCTTTTAATGACCTACGGGCACAGCATAACCTTCCTGAAAAAGAACGCTACTGTTATCCATAGATTAGGCACTGGGTACTGCAGCCAGAGGTACGAGGGGGGGCAGAGAGACAGCTTACGTCATTTGAAAAATGGCTACTCACAAGACACACAGAAGCTCGACTGACAAGGATCTTTCCTAACTAATCTGCGGAGGTCCCAGTACTGAGAAAACACCTGGTCAGCAGAGATGGGAGGGGGGACTGGGCAGGACACTATCGCAGAAGGAATGGCAGGATATCTACTTGAGGGCTTGCCATTCTGCACAGTGTAGCTAATATAGAAACTGCCACGAAAATAGTAACATATTGGTATTTGGCACCTCCACGGCTTCACAGAGGCAATCCTGCACGTAGGCCGTTATGCTGGAGTGCCTGTGGTTCATTGGGTACTTTGACCCATCTACCATGGGAGTGGCCCCAGCTGTCACATTATTGGCAACAGGTTTTGGACGACATTGATTCCAATTTTCAAACTCAAATACCTCGCTTACCATCCTACACTCTCCTAGGCCTGCCCAACCCTATTACATTCCCGCTTAGAACAAGGATGGGGGAAACAGATTACATTAGCACTGGGGCGTCTTTAAAAAACATCCTATCTCATTGGGGGAAGACAACAACCCCTACCTACGTTGGATGGTTACATAGACTGTGGGGGGTTCTCAGGATGCAAAAAAAATTCTCTTTCACTGGCCAACCCAGGGGCCTCCTTCCATGATCTGTGGAAGCCCATCTTATTGCTATTGACTTTGGAAATCAAGGAACTCACTTGCCTGAAATACTTAAGACTCCTATGTTTTGCAGACAATCTGGATCGGGGGTGAGCTTGGCCACACCATTAATTCGTGTCCTAAGCCTTTAAGGGGTGAGGGAGGGAAGATTTGGGGGAGGGGGGAAGTTTTGTTATTCATTGTGTCCTTACCTTTTTGGTTTTATGGCTTTCGTCTTAGCTTTCTGCTCCGAACACGTAGCAGGGATTATGGCATATATTCAATTTCTATATGTTTTATGTCTATCCTGAAATTAATAAGAAGTATAAAACAAAATTACTGAGTCATACTATACTACACAAGTGACGAATTCAACGGTTGAATTCCAATGTAAGAAATTAGGAGTATGGTTCAGGATGGTCGGTACCCCCCTCAAGCAATAAACAAACTCCTTTATAGGATGCAACACTAAAGGATACAGGATACTTTTAACATCACTTATTTGCTTTTACCTTGTTACTTTTCGCCGCTGCCTGTCTTCTCTATTCTCCTCCCGCTCCCCTAGCCCCGGTCCGGCACGGCTGAGTGCCGCTTGTTCCGGAGGGCTGACGGGGTTGCGGCCGCCATCTTTGGAGGGGCAGTGGTGACTTACAGGATAGCCCTCTAGTCATCGCGCACCTAGCCTACAAAAGAGATGCCCCATGTGTACGCGCAGCGGACGCGCCTGAACCTAGTGGCAGTGGGTTCGCGGCTGCTGTGGTAGCGTGTGGGCTTGCCTCCAAGTTTTTAACTACAGGATACTTTTAAAATCACTTATTTGCTTGTACCTTGTTACTTTTCGCCGCTGCCTGCCTTCTCTATTCTCCTCCCGCTCCCCTAGCCCCGGTCCGGAATGGCTGAGTGCCGCTTGTTCCGGAGGGCTGACGGGGTTGCGGCCGCCATCTTTGGAAGGGCAGTGGTGACTTACAGGATAGCGCTCTAGTCATCGCGCACCTAGCCTACAAAAGAGACGCCCCATGCGCACGCGCAGTGGACGCGCAAGAACCTAGTGGCAGTGGGTTCGCGGCTGCTGTGGTAGCGTGTGGGCTTGCCTCTGAGTTTTTAACTACAGGATACTTTTAAAATCACTTATTTGCTTGTACCTTGTTACTTTTCGCCGCTGCCTGCCTTCTCTATTCTCCTCCCGCTCCCCTAGCCCCATTCCGGCACGGCTGAGTGCCGCTTGTTCCGGAGGGCTGACGGGGTTGCGGCTGCCATCTTTGGAGGGGCAGTGGTGACTTACAGGATAGCGCTCTAGTCATCACGCACCTAGCCTACAAAAGAGACGCCCCATGCGTACGCGCAGCGGATGCGCAAGAACCTAGTGGCAGCGGGTTCTCGGCTGCTGTGGTAGCGTGTGGGCTTGCCTCCGAGTTTTTAACTACAGGATACTTTTAAAATCACTTATTTGCTTGTACCTTGTTACTTTTCGCAGCTGCCTGCCTTCTCTATTCTCCTCCCGCTCCCCTAGCCCCGGTCCGGCACGGCTGAGTGCCGCTTGTTCCGGAGGGCTGACGGGGTTGTGGCCGCCATCTTTGGAGGGGCAGTGGTGACTTACAGGATAGCACTCTAGTCATCGCGCACCTAGCCTACAAAAGAGACGCCCCATGCGCACGCGCAGCGGACACGCGCAGCGGGTGCTCCAAAGGCAAGCCCGTCTGCGCCCGTCCTCGGCCGTCCGGGGCTAGGGGCACCTCACTATGCCCAATTTTTAACTTACTCTTCAGAGGAACTCTACCTTTATCAGGGCCCTTGGACCCTTAGCCCTAACACTACCGCCACAATTGCTAAACTCGGCCTTACCTCACTCCCCCTTTCCCAACTGCCCTGCCTCCCCCTTCACTCCCACTCCCCTCTTCCCCAGAACCCCCCGCCATCCAGATCAGCGTCCACTGTTTCGGACTTTATTTTAAACACAAGATTGGCAGTCAAGCACCACTTTGAACTCTGTATGTTCCTTGACTCCCACAAACCTGATCTTCTGTTTCTGACAGAAACTTGGTTCCGTTCAGATTCCTTGCCCAATATCCTTGCTGCCCTTCCCTCCTCCTACTATGCCCTGCGTGCCGATCGACCGGCAGGCAAGACAGGCGGAGACGTCGCCCTGTTTGCCCGCTCTGACCTTCACTTTCAAGTACTTTCTTCCCCGACCATTACGCAGTCGACTGTCTAGTTATGCGATCTGCCTCCTTTCAGACTCCAATTACCTGTGTCCTTGCCTATCGCCCTCCCCATTCCAACCCCCTCTTCATTGTTGAGTTTCAGGAACTGCTCGCCACACTAGCAGTCAACAACTCCTCCGTCCTAGTACTTGGAGATTTTAATTTCTGGCCGTTCGATCCCGCGGAAGACGCGGCATCCAAAGATTTCACTGATCTCTTCAACAGTCTAAATTTCATCTCACATGTTTTCACATCCACCCATGTCAAGGGGCACACCCTTGACCAAATGTGGTCATTAAATGTCCCGGTCACATCCCCAATCATCAGGCCCTGTCTCTGGTCCGATCATTTTCTGATTTCGTTTTTTCTAGACCTTATCCTTTCCTAAAAACACCTGGGCTCGCAATTGGAATAAGGCCGATATGCACTCCCTTTGCTCCTCCCTTCAAGACTCCTACCCTGCCTTAGAGGAGCTTGCCCCTTCATCTCAGCTAGCTGCCATCAATGTTTGGCTTTCCAGGACATGCGACCAAGTGGCTCCCTTGAGACGCGTCACAGTCAAACGCTCCCATAATGCCAACAAATGGTTTACTGAGGACCTTAAGGGAAAAAAACTAGCTGTGCGTCAGGCCCAGCGCGCCTGGAGGCGCGCTTATTGTCCAACCCTGAAAACTCACTATTCCCTTACTCTTAATACATACAAAAAGGCAATCCTTATTGCCAAGACCAACTACTTTTCGGGCAAAATACTCTCAGCCGAAAATCAGCCTAGGTCAATTTTTTCCACCGTCCACGAGTTGGCCTCATCCAATAGAGTTTCCCTCAAACCTCCCCCTTCTCAATCCCTCTGCGATTCCTTAAACAATTTTTTCATTGAAAAAATTGCTGCCATTAAGGCTAACATACCATCGCCTTCCCCCTCCCCCCTTGCCTTTGATCCTCCGCCCAACAGATTCCATCTAGACCACATACCTCCTCTGACAGGGAAATCCTTTCCCCCCTGCTGGTCCATGTTAAAACCGGTTCTCCCTCCGATGTTTGCCCTGCTTTTGTTTTGAGAGAGATCTTTCTAGCTTGCCCTACCCCCCCCCCCCTTGGTTTTCCTTAACGCCTTAGCAAAGGCCTTGTCCCTGACCATCACAAAGCGGCAATAATAATCCCCATCCTGAATAAACCAGGTGCCGATCCCTCTTCCCTCTCTAACTACCGTCCCATTTCCCTTCTTCCTTTTTTGGGTAAAATCCTGGAGTGCCACATCACCACTGTCCTTGGCTCTTTTATTGAGGACAGGGGTTGTTTGGCCCCCCGCCAGGCTAGCTTTCGCCTGCTCCATTCTACTGAGAAAGTCGTGGTCTCTGTTTTGGACAAACTCAGGGAGGGGATGGATGTTAACCAGCCAAAAGCTTTGGTCCTCCTTGATTTGTCCGCTGCCTTCGACACGGTTGACCATTCCATTCTTCTCACCAATGTCGAGGCAGCGGGCATCAGGGGGCCCCCTTTGGCTTGGCTCACTTCCTTCCTGAGAGACCACACTCAGGCTGTCCATCTGGCAGACTTTTCCGCCCCCCCCCGCGCAAGGTGCAGTGCGGTGTCCCCCAGGGTTCCTCCCTCTCTCCCCTTTTATTTAATTTGTACATCTTCCCCCTCATTTTTGCTTTACAGCAACCGGAGGTCACAGTCTTCAACTATGCAGACGACCTCCAGCTCATTTTCAACCTTTCTCACTCCCCTTTGTCCCTCCACAATTTTCAATTGGTTATGATTTTCATCAGGGACTGTATGAACTTCAACCACCTTAAACTTAACCCAGATAAAACTGAGTTGGTTCTCACTGGTGGTACATCCAGTCCCTGGACCCCCCACGTTTTGGCCTTCCTCACTCGTTCCCCCCCTGTACCTTCCCATTCAGTTAAAACACTCTGGATCATGTTGAATCAATATCTCACCTTGCACTCCCAGATCAGTATGGAGGTATCATCTTGTTTCTTTACCCTTCGTACCATCAGAAAAATCTCCAGATTCTTCTCCCCCTCCGCCTTAAAACTCATTCTGATGGCAATTGGGTTATCACGCCTAGATTATGGCAACATCCTGTACAACAGTATTCCCACTTACGATCTCCAACGCCTTCAGTTGGTCCAGAACCAAGCTGCCCACCTCATTCATGGTCTCTCCAATTCGCACCACGCCACCCCTCTGTTAAAGACCTTGCACTGACTGCCCATCAGAGAGCGAGCCCTTTTCAAACTTGGCTGCACCACATTTCAGGCCAGGCCGGAACTGCCCCAGTTTTCATGAATCCCGAAATTAAACTCTACATACCGGTCAGAGAACTTCGCTCCTCCACCCAGTTCCTCCTCTCCGTACCACGATTCAGGAAAAAAAGGATGGGGGGATGACATTTTCTGTTCTCTGTCCCACTTTCTGGAACTCCCTTCCCCTCACTATCAGATCTATACACTTGTATTCTGAGTTCCCGCAAGGCGCTCAAAACTTATCTCTTCCTGCAAGCCTTCTCGTCTTAAAACCCCCCCACACCCCTTCCCCCAGGTTCAACCGCATCCTCAGCGCCAAGAAACCGCTAGGTATATGAGCGCTTAATAAATACTTTTAAACTCAAATTTAAAGTCACTAAATTAAACTGAGCTAAAACCTATCGTAGCTATGGTACTGAACCAACAGGCTTAACTTAGAGGCAATGTGTAAGGTATGAAAACAGTAATAAAGTCAAAACACAACAGAAGAAAAATCCCAAAATGATTTAGAAAAAATAGAGTACATACAAAAAAATCTATCCAAAATGACAAAAAAAGAAACCAGAGGTATGACTTCCTAAAAGTTTAAGAGTCAAAATAGCTCCAAAAATGGTTACGTGCCAACCATGGTTAACTGCTTGTACGAGACCAGTACCTAAGCATTAGTTAGGGCTGACTGTCCTGGAGCACAGATCTGATACAGAGACCAGGTTCGACCCTGGCCAGACGTTTACCTCTGACTTGGGGCCTGATTTACATCTTCGCAGATAGGATACTCGGTCACAGACGTGGCGGGTATCCCTGACGCTGTATTATAATATCCATAGGATATAATTCACTTGTAATTTGGCAGGCGGGATATCCATCATGTTTGTGATGGAATATTGCAGCTGCCAATATCTAAATCAGGTCCTTAGTCTTCAAAATGGAAGTACAAAATTCTCAGTGGGGTGAGGCAGCAGGCTGCAGCCAAAGAGGGTCCAATGATGTTGGAAAGCCACTGAACGAGGCCCCAGTGAAGCTGTTGACTTTTGGTAGAAACATTCTAAATGGGATCATTTTAATTTCCTGCACAAGGATGGCCCATCACCTCAAGATACCTTTTGGATCCTTTGCCTGGTCTAGGTTCTGACTTTTTTAGAGCTCGGATTCTTCCAGCGGGGCAAGAGTGCAGGTTGTAGTCGAAGAAGTCTCACAAGGCTGGATACCTTCACCACAAGGTCCTTCTGAATCAGATTTGCTTCTTCAGAAAGCACTGAGCTTTAGTAAACTGAATCATTATTCCATCGGCAACGCTCCTTCATCAGACCGGTCTGGCAGGTTGGTCCTGGTCCTGTAGAGGTCTTTGGAGTCAAAAGGTTTATAGGTCCCAGGTTTCCAAAAATGTTAGGAAGAGTGCACTATCTCAAAGCCAACCCCTCCTCTCTGGTCACTCTAAACCAGTTCGAGTGGCAGTTCCTTACCTACTGGAATTTGTGCCTGCCTGACTGGGGGAACAGAGAAGGGCCTGCACAGTTGTCAGTTAACATATGCCTGTGACAGGGTAGGCCTCTTTAAATTTAATTGACTTCCTGGGCACAGTCTAGATGGTCATCCTGCCAGAGGAACAGAAACACCCCACCACACCCAAGGCTTTCATCCAGTTCTGGGAGCAGTTTTCATGCCAGGCTTTAGGCAGGGAACAGTTAACTTTCTAAAATTACCTTTTCTTTAAATACTTACTACAAATTCAATGTATTAATTACATTGGATTTTGATGAAGTATTAAGAAGAGTTTTTGCATCTTACCTGCTTGGATGGAAATGTCCTCTGCATGGTAAAGACATGTACCCCTGCCATGAGTGTCCTACTGTATCATTGTCTGGATCCCTAACGCTGACTTTTTTGTCATAGGCGAGCAACAATCATGCATGTGCGCCATGACATAGGTCTGGCTAATGGACTGTGGTCTTGTTGGACCTGGATGGGTGCCCAAAGCGCTACCCTCATAATTATGGAAGGCTACCACCTTCATCAGTAATTAAGCAGCACGAGAACAATGGTGACAGTGTGTAGTGATCAGTAGTAGTGAACAGGGACTTTTTACCCTGTTTTACTGGAGTTGGGCCTATAGGCTCACTCACCATTTTTAAAGATTCCACTGCTGTGTGCTTAAATCACCCTTGGCCTACATAAGGTGGATGTGGAGTGCAGGAGTAGTGACTGTGTTGGTTGTATGTGTGCCTGGGCAGGGTACCGTACCGGGATGGAGCAGTACTGTAGAGTGCAGAGTGCATGTGTGGTTTGTACATATACTAGGTGTATGTATGCCTGAGAGAAATAAGCAAAATGAAAGATGTAGTGTTGGGCAGAGCGTGTGCAGGGAAAACATGTGTGCTTGCATGAAGGACAACAATGAAGGATGCAATGTTGTGCTGCGCACATAATGAGCGTGTGTGTGCTGTCTGTGGTTTAAAATAAGTACAACCTGATTGAATATAGGAAAGCTTTAGTACTGAACAGTGCGCCCAGACTGCGTGTACATGCTAAATGCAGGTCTATACGCAAGGGTACAATGCATAGAGATATAAGTGATGAACAGAAAGTGTGCTTTGTGTGTACACTGAGTAAATAAGCCTTGCAAGGCTGCATTATATGAAGCACCCTGGGCTTCATTTTGGGAAGCTCAGGCCTGCATGGTGAAGATGTGAGGAGTAGAGGAATCACCCAGACAGATTAGTGGATTCCTGCATTCTTGTGAGCCTTGATGGACAGACACTGTACGGAAGGGAGAGATTTCCTTTGCACTGCAAGAGTGTGAACTTTGATTCAGTTGATAGATCACAAGGAAGGAGCCTGGACACATCTCAAGAAAGGATGATAAGGAAATAATAGAGTAGGGCTGGAATCCTAGGAAAACCTTTTGATGCACGCACCTGACATCCAGGTGAGTGGTCACTCCTATAAATTTTGTTGTGAGCGTCAGCATTGGAATCATGCAAGCTGTGACAGACATCTATTGTGAAGAAAGAAAAAATTGAGAAAGGTCCACTTCAAAAGAAGCAGAACACAAACATACAACTTTGAAGACTAAGGGCCAGATGTAGGTAGCCTAATACCGGTCGGTAACTGCCGAAATTACCGTATTAAGGCCGTTACCAACCAGTATTAGGCTTTTCAGATGTAGGAGGCCAAATTGAAGGATTCGGTAATTTACCGAATCAGTGATTCTCATTCATTCCTATGGGCCCTTCAGGCCCAAAGAAATGAATGGGAATTACCCCATTGGTAAATACCAAATCGGTAATTACCAAATTTTACTGAATCAGTAAAATTTACCGAATTTTTTCCTACATAGCATTTACTGATTCTAAAATACCGAATCGGTAAAATTCGGTATTTTAGAATCGGTAATTGTAGATTACCTACAAATGTCTCTAAGACCCTAAATCACATTTGGTGTGTGGCAAAGTAGTATAAGAAGTGGTGATTGAGTCTCTAAATGTTCGCCATCTGCCAAGCAGTCAGTCAGGCTGTGTGAGGAGAAGCTCTGCTAGACTTCTTCTATCACCAGTTCTGTTGGCAAAGACCTGCCCTCTCTCCCCGTTGGGTGAGGGGACATCATCCAGGACACTAAAGATCATTTGGCCTGGAGCACCATCACCTGGCTGCTTACGAAGACCAATGTGCCCTTTGAGGGAGAGGAGAGTGTTGGATGGAGCAAGGTCTAGTGGAAAGCCCTGCATGAAGTTTCCCTGAGCAAGGTGTGAAGCTGTGCACCGATCAGGCCATTACCCATGTGCAGTATCAGCTTTGTGACCCTCGTAAGCCAGGAGAGGATCACAGTTGTTCTGAGTGGTATCCGAAGTGCTAGGTAGGAAGCACCAAGCCCAATGGCAGTGCCCCCGTATTTCAGAGGGGATCACCAGAGAACACAGAATGGGCCAGGTGCGCAGGTCTTGTGACTGCCAAAATTAGTAAAACCTATGGCAGGGTGGTGGCAGTGGTGAGAGCGATCACATAACGAGGGTCTGTCCAGGATAGTGATTAGAGCAGCAATCCCGGATGCCAGGAAGGGCTGCCAGTACCACTTTGGCCTAGGGTTCGGTTCGTCACCTGAACGGGAAGGTCACCGAGCTGCCTCCAAGGATGTCGCACTCTCTTTGGGGCTCTGGGTGGGATCCGGAGGATCACACCAGCCCTCTCCTCCCTGTAAAGGGGAAGAGCAACTTGCCTATTGTGTCTAGCAAGCGAAAGCAGCACCGATCACTGGAAACTGGCTGGCAGTGCTGCTCGACAGGAGGAGCCTGTGCCATCGGGTGCCACCACATCCATTGTGGGCAGCCTGACTTCACCATACATGATCCATACTTGGGAGAACCCAAAAAGAAGGCAGGCGCTGCACCGCCCAATGCTGCCATACCTCTGGAGCAGGAAATACTGAGATCTGGCCTCTGGGGCACTGGGGGGTCTTGCTGCTACTGATGCAGCTGCATCATAGACACTTTTGACTAATTCCTAAAGAGTCACAGGGAGAACTCTTGAGTTCAGCCTAATAGTTTATATTCCCTGGATACGGCTACCAGTGAATGGGTAATAACCCCAAACAAATTACACGAAAGAAGACGAGTCAGGGATTTGCCTGATAACTACTAATGCCCCAACCACAAGTCAGAATTGTGCTATTACTTCTGAATGTCGTATACCTTTACATGTATAGAGTTAGAAATAAAATGCTTATTTTCTTAGAAAAGCAATCATTGAACTGGACATTGATTTACTGTGCCCACTGTTTGCACTTTGAGTTATGAGTCGTGTTCACTGACCTGCATCTACATTCCCTCCAATGAAGTCTTGACTGCTCGGCCACAGCTACCACTGCGACTCTAGTGCAGAAAGGGTACTCGCCCAGTTGCACAGGACCCGCCCGGACTTGCTCCAGAACGGTCGCTCCCTCCCTCACTCCCTGGTCCCTCGCTGTGAAACTGCTATTGACCGTATTTGGGTATCGTTGCTAGCGCTGTGTGTGTTCTATTCTAGCGCTGTGTGTGCATTCAATCCTAGCTCATTTTGTATAGCGCTGTGTGTGTTCTAATCTAGCGCTGTGTGTGTTCTATTCTAGCGCTGTGTGGGCATTCAATCCTAGCTCATTTTGTATAGCGCTGGGTGTGTTCTATTCTAGCGCTGTGTGTGTTCTATTCTAGCGCTGTGTGGGCATTCAATCCTAGCTCATTTTGTATAGCGCTTGGTGTGTTCACTGCTGCTCGCTCTGCTTAGCGCTGTGTGTTATCTGTGAGAGCGCTGTGCTAGCATCACACTGTAACTCGTTTTGGAGAGATTTAAACTGACCTGGATCAGCCTTTGGCGCTGCTCGCTCAGCTCCGCATTGCAACGCTTTGGTTTACTGTAGGCGCTTTGATTCCATTTGCTGCCCCTGCCTCACTTTCACTTTGACCCTCCATTTTGTTTGTGTTGGTGCTCCCTGGGCCGCCCCTCCTTCCCGCTACCGCCTCCCAGCTGCTGCCCCTCCCACGCTCCGCCCCCTCCACCATCCATTTATGACCATTGCCCCCGCGCGCAGCGTTCACGCGCAGCGACCGCGCCCAATCCGCGCCGAAGGTGCGCCAAAGGTAAGCCCGTCTACGCCCGTCCGCGCCTGGACCGCGCCCAGCGCCAGTCCCCCTGTCCCTCTCATTGCCCAGCTCCCCCGCGTTACCTACGATGCCACCACCCTCCTAGCCCTTAACCCCGGCCGCTCCCCCAACTGCGTCCAAGCCGCTCCTGGACACACCCATGGACCTTTCTCATGCTACTCCTGCAAATTCTTCTGCACCGTCAACCAGTCCGCTACGATCACACCTCAGTTTCCCGACACCAACCACCTACAATGCATCTTGCTCAACACCCGATCGGTCCACAGGCACGCCATTGACCTATGGAATCTACTAGACACCATCTCTCCGGACGTCGCCTTCCTAACAGAAACATGGATGAACGCCTCCTCCGCCCCAGACATCACCATTGCAATCCCAGAAGATTATAAGATCATACGCAAGGATCGTACCGGCCACACAGGAGGAGGAATCGCTATCGTCCACAAGAAATCCATCCAAATCACAACCAGCTCTGACGTCAACCTCGCCAACTCTGAACACCTTCACTTCCAGATTCACATCGACCCCAAGACCACACTCAGAGGCACCCTCCTTTACAGGCCTCCAGGACCCCGCGCTCAATTTAGTGAGGACATCACTGACTTCATCACTCCACACGCGCTCCCCTCCAAAGATTACATCCTTCTGGGAGACCTCAACTTTCCCCTTGAAAAGAACAACAACCGCAACTCCACCACCCTGCTGGACAACCTCGCCAACCTCGGACTTAAACAACTGGTCACTTCCCCCACCCACATCGCAGGTCACACTCTCGACCCTATCTTCACCTCCAGCAATCATGTCTCCTTCAGCCACACCAAGAATCTCCTTTGGACTGACCACAGCTGCGTTCACTTTACCTACAACAAGCCCAAACCCAACAACCACCCCCAACCAACTCTGCAAAGAAACTGGAACAAAATCACCATCGACCAGATCTCCTCATCGCTTCTCCTAAACCCACCAGCCCACTCCTCAAACCCCGACCAAGCCGCCACCAACCTCACCCTATGGCTATCCAACAGCGCTGACACCCTAGCACCACTGAAAAAACGACAAAGCAAACTTGGCAGCAAAAAGGCCTCATGGTTCAACGATGATCTTAAGAAATCCAAGAAACTCTGCCGCTCCCTTGAGAAAATACCAAAAAAGTCTGACAAAACCCTGTGTGTTAAATGGTCAACATAATTTGACCCTTAGATTGAGTGTTTGTTACAGTATAGTCTATAAAGGTTCGAGGTAAACTCTTAAAGGAGACAGGGGTATCTATGCAATGATTCTAAGCTTCATGATCTTCAATGGCACAGGAAGAAACGAATAAAACTAAAATGTCTTGTAAAAATATATACACAAATTTATTGGGTACCTCCCATACAGGGTTACACTCTAAAATTAAAAACGTTAAAAACAATAAAAACAGTGCTTGTTTGGAGATTTTTTCTTTCTGGGTTTAAAATTACGGCCTCCCTGCTCCTCTGCCACCGGGTTTCCATCGATAAACCCGGTGGCAGAGGAGCAGGGAGGCCGTAATTTTAAACCCAGAAAGAAAAAATCTCCAAACAAGTCACCCCTAGAGCAACTAATTGAAGAGGGTACTGAACGGAGTAATAAATTGCTTCCTCTCTGATTCTAATTGATAAAAGGAATCAGAGAAATGCCGCAATAGTGAATATTCTACTATATCAAGTATCGGTGGCTCCTCTGCACCAATTGAAAAAGGAATAAGCAAGTAATTGAAGGTCCTGCTCCAATTTTTTAACGGAAGCCTATCGGAACAAGGCATTATTATCACAGAGCGTCTTGGCAACATCGATATCTTTGATCTAAAGGTACACAAAATTTTGGTGTAACCCTAGTCAAAAAACGTCCTGAAGAAGGTGAAAACTATTGTAACAATCACCGAAACGCCGCGTCGACCTTTGTCTTTTTGACTTTTTGATTATGTATATTATGGTATTTGCAAATTGTAAAAGCACTGTTTTTATTGTTTTTAACGTTTTTAATTTTAGAGTGTAACCCTGTATGGGAGGTACCCAATAAATTTGTCTATATATTTTTACAAGACATTTTAGTTTTATTCGTTTCTTCCTGTGCCATTGAAGATCATGAAGCTTAGAATCATTGCATAGATACCCCTGTCTCCTTTAAGAGTTTACCTCGAACCTTTATAGACTATACTGTAACAAACACTCAATCTAAGGGTCAAATTATGTTGACCATTTAACACACAGGGTTTTGTCAGACTTTTTTGGTATTCGCTCCCCTCCCTGTTACTGAACCAGGGGAACCTTCCAACCTATTTTTCAGCTCCCTTGAGAAAGCCTGGAAAAAAGAACCAACCACCAGCACCAAGGACGCCTTCAAAAACACCACCCGCATACACCACCAACTGATCCGAAAGGCCAAGAAAACCGCCTTCAAGGAACGACTAGATAACAACGCCCACAACAGAAAGGAACTTTTCAACATCGTCAAGGAATTTACCAATCCCTCGGCCAACTCTAACGACATCACCCCCTCTCAAGCCCTCTGCGACTCCCTAGCCTCATTCTTCCACAACAAAATTGCAGACATCCACAACAACTTCGACAACCAACCCGGAGACCAACCCACCCAACCATCTGCTGGACCTTCACCCCCCTCAAACATCCTTAATGACTGGAACACAATCTCCACTGAGGACACCATCCGCCTGATAAACTCCATCCACTCAGGATCCCCCACAGACCCATGCCCTCACCACATCTTCAACAAAGCAGACTCCATCATAGCACCGCACCTCCGTGATGTCATCAACTGCTCCTTCAAATCCGCCACCTTCCCGGAAAGCTGGAAACACGCTGAACTTAGCGCCCTTCTGAAGAAACCCACAGCGGACCCCACCGAACTCAAAAATTACCGCCCCATCTCGCTCCTTCCATTCCCGGCCAAAGGCATCGAGAAAGCTGTCAACAACCAGCTCGCCGCCTTCCTCGAAGCCAACAAATCCCTCGACTCCTCACAGTCCGGCTTCCGAGCAAAACACAGCACTGAGACCGCCCTCATCGCAGCCACAGACGACATCCGAACTCTACTGGACAATGGAGACACAGTCGCCCTCATCCTCCTCGACCTCTCCGCAGCCTTCGACACAGTCTGACATAGCACCCTTCTAGAGCGCCTCAGAAACATCGGAATCCAAGGAAAAGCACTGGAATGGATCACCTCGTTCCTCACCGGAAGAACCCAGAAAGTCCGCCTCCCACCATTCAAGTCAGAGGCCACTGAAGTCATCTGCGGCGTACCACAAGGATCTTCACTCAGCCCCACACTTTTCAACGTATACATGAGCCCCCTCGCAGCCATCGCCCGCCAACACAACCTCAACATCATCTCCTACGCGGATGACACTCAACTGATCCTTTCACTCACCAAGGACCCTAGCACCGCCAAAACTAACCTACACGAAGGAATGAAAGAAGTAGCCGAATGGATGAAACACAGCCGTCTGAAACTGAACTCTGATAAAACAGAAGTCCTCATCTTAGGTACCTCCCCCTCCGCATGGGACGACTCTTGGTGGCCAGATGCCCTTGGAAAAGCACCCATCCCGACGGACCACGCACGGAACCTGGGCGTCATCCTGGATTCCTCACTTTCAATGAACAGACAAGTCAACGCCGTCTCCTCATCCTGCTTCAACATTCTTCGCATGCTCAAAAAAACATTTCGTTGGATCCCCACCGAGACTAGGAAAACGGTCACCCACGCTCTGGTCACGAGCCGACTGGACTATGGAAACACCCTCTACGCCGGGACTACCACTAAACTCCAGAGAAGACTCCAACGAATCCAAAACGCCTCAGCCAGGCTCATATTAGACATCCCGCGTAGAGAACATATCTCTGGTCACCTGAAAGACCTCCACTGGCTTCCCGTCAATAAGAGGATCACTTTCCGGCTCCTAACCCACGCACACAAAGCACTCTACGAAATCGGACCAGAATGCCTCAACACACGACTGTCCTTCTACATCCCCTCCCGCCAGCTTCGTTCTTCCAACCAAGCCCTTGCCACGGTACCTCGCATCAACAAGACCACCATGGGAGGTAGATCCTTCTCCTACCTGGCAGCTAAAACCTGGAACTCACTTCCCACTTACCTTCGCCTTACCCAGAACCACCTAGCATTCAGAAAGCAACTTAAAACGTGGATATTTGACAAGTAATTCCCCACCCCTCCTTAAGCGCCTTGAGACCCTCTGGGTATGTAGTGCGCTATATAAATCCTTTGACTTGACTTGACTTGACATAGAAGGCCAGGCCCTGGGAAGTCAGGAGAAAAAAACCTCGACTGCACGATTGAGCCCAAAAGCCCTTGCATGCCCTGCAGCCCTCTGAAAGGGGTTCTAACACTAACTGTTTCCTAACTGAAAATAAAACTAGAAAAGTCAACCTTGCTACAATTAATATAGCTTTTGGTGCTTTTTCACTGTAAGGACATGTTTACCATTACACTTTTAGATGTCCTACTTTAAATACCAAGCACCCAGCTCCATAGGTTAGGCCTACTAAAGTGTGACTTATTCATCTTTATAGGGTGGTTAAGGCATATCATAAGGAGTTATTATGACAGGTAAAATTTGAAGTTTAAAACTGGAACAGCCAAGATACAATGGTAGACCTAAATTAATGTTTGCGCTCTCACTGTTGTGGGTGGCACAATGAGTGCTCCAATCGATTAGTGACATTCAACTTACAAGCCCTGGGTACACTTTTTAATATATACCAGGAACTTATAGACAGGTTAAATATGCCAATTAGAAGCTTGTACATTTCATCATGCTGAAATAGAGAGCACAGACACTTGTTCTTTGGTTTGCGGTGGTAAAGTACAAAAGCTTTAAGAGCAGTCAAGCCAATAATTTGGGTGTACACAACGCAAAAGATGTCAATTTCTTACATATGTTTACAAAGCCTACCCTTCAGCTCCCTACTCCTTGCTTTGGATATTCACTCTCTGGGCCTTGCTTTCAAGGTCCTTGACCTTTTTAGTGATGGCACAATTTTGTATTTCTAGGGTAGCACAATTCTACTCCAGCAATGCACACTTCTCTTTTAGAGTTTGTGTTTGGCATTTTCCTTAGATGACTCTCCTATCTGCCAAGTCTATATTAGTCCTTAGAGCTGACATCTTTCCCCTAAGTCTGGCCTCAGCACCAACAGCTCTCTAAAAATATCACACTCATGTCAAGTTCAATTTCGAATAATTCCAGACTGGTCTACAGATCTGCTTCCACCAGTATGATGTTCCTGTGGCTTAGCAGTCAGTGCTCATCACAGTCTACGTGTAGCGACCGGGTGCTGTCTCACATCCCGGTTCAGCTGTGTAGTTTGTCTGTTCATCAAAACAAAGCTGCCAATAAGTTCAGATTGACAACCACATAAATGTTTTCTATTCTTCCACTTTGCTAATTTTCCTCTCTCTGGTTTGGGGGTTTTCCCTCCAATCATGCACCCTTTTCCATCAACATTTGCAAATTATGTGTATGTATCATGTGGTCTCCTCCTTTTGCAGTTGTATTATGACTTTTTTTTGTTTGTGATTTTCAGCTTTAAAATGTATGATTGATGGATTGGGGTTTTGTTTGAATCTTTAAAGATCTGAGCCTTAAAAACAAATTCATGTAACCAAAAGAATTCACAAAAGAAACCCCACACTGAAAAATCCACACAAGAGAATGTTCAAAGTACAAACCATGAAGGTTTATTTATATTTTAAAAATAATTACAGAAGGAAAAATGGTAATGGTTAGTCAACCAATTCAAAATGCAAATAAACGCAAATTAGAATTTGCAGTTGAAGCTAATTCCTGTTCTAGCCAATAGCCAGGACCAGTGGTGGTCTGCCACAAGATATTTAAAGACCAATTTGTCACAGGGACTGCTCAGTGAAGTTAGAGAGGAGAACCTGACAAAAGTTCTCAGTACAGATCAGTAAACAGACTTATGCGGAATCTGCTCTCTATGGGGACCAGAAAAGAACCTGGCTAGCATTCGAAATAAATGCTTTTATACATTTTTGAACATGAAAAGGATATAATCAGTGTGACACAATGTAAAAGTTACATTGAGTTATCCAATAATACATATCACATGTTATAATTAATTTTTTACAGCAGAAAACAAAATAACATTGAAAATATGAACAACATCTCTTTTCGGAGAAACAGAATGGCCTTTAATTGAAACTTTACTTCCTTCAGGAACATTATGCACACATATGAGAAGCATTTGGTTGATACTGTCCAAACAGGATGGTAAAGGTAACTGAATTTCGTGCAGTTAGTAATATACTGAAGCCCACACAGGAGGCACATCAAAGAGAAAATACAATTGCTTGCTTTGCACATCACATGCATTTGAAAGTGTAATTGAAACTCGACTAGATCCACTAATGTCATTTATCAAAAATGTTACAAATTATACACAGTACAAACATTGCATTTGTGTCTCTCTATTGTTAATTAAAGGCATATAATCATTACCTGTGAAATTTGCTTCTACAAGTTATTCAAGATTCTTAATTATTCTTTCTTGCCCTTTCCAGGAAAACTGGAGGCTTGCTGGAAATATGCATCTATATTGTATCTATTTCTGTATAAGTTCCAGAGTAAGTGGGTGAAAGTCTCCTCTCTGTTGATGCGTGGTCATAGAGTGATCCTTATACAGGAGTATCTTACAGTTCGTGAAGACTACTGCTTTTAGCCTGCTGCCCTGCATAATAATCCTTTCCTTTTACTGAAAGCCCCCATGCATAGCACTATGTCACAAGGCCTAGCACCCAGTTCCTGTGACAATTCTAATTTGAGCACCTTTTGCAACAATGTGTTGAGGAATGAAGAATTGGTCCCTTCTTTCATTTTTTCTATACAGTTCCAGGTGTATATATATTACCCCTGCAAGATCTATTTTCTAGATCTTCATATTCCCTTGTAAGGTTTGTACTTGTGATTCAAGAGTAGACATTGAAGTGTGGATTATTTGGTCTGAGGCCTGGATCATGTCGTATTGGCTCTTGTGTGCCTCCAGACACTGCTTCAAGGAGTGTAGGTCACTCTTCAGGTCGGCAATTTCTGACTTGATCTCTTTTTTCAGGCTGGATGAGCTCTCCATCAAAGGATTCTCTATACCCTCCATCAATGATACAAGACTCTGATGTAAATCTTTTTCACACTGACTAATAATGGGCTTGGAACCCACCCATAGCTTACAATTCTTTGACATCATCATCACTTTTCTTCGCTGCCTTCACATTTTGCAGCACTTGACATGCGTCTGACATACGTCACTTCTTTTTCTTGCCATGGCGCATGGACCAAGTGCTGAAGAAGTAACTTTAATTAGTGTCCCTCCGCTGGCCATCCACTGCTCATGCTGTGATTGTTGAGCAATTTATTTTTCTCACATAATTCATTTGCTCCTCACACATTCCTTTTTAACAATTACTCTTGCAATCAGACTTTTTTGTTTCCATGCATGTCAACTCATTCACTTTCCTCACTACAATCAAAAACTGTATTATTTTGCTGGCCTTCGTGTAGGGCTGGTGGTGGTGTCAATGCCTGACGAGTGGCCCAGTGCCCAGCCTAAAAAGACAAAGCACTGGAGAATTTATCGGGAAAGGTTGGAAAGCAGTTTACAGGCTTCTTTCTCCGACTCACCCACCTGTGAATTTTAAATATACTGCTCTTCAAAATACCCAAGAGACTGGACAGATCCACCCAAACATTTGGATATTATTGCCCATTCATTGCTCGATTCAAAGTCAAGGCCAATCAAATTACAATGCAGCCATTTCATTTATTTACCTTATCCTTCAGAACTCTCATAAAAAATAGATTCCTTTAATATGGGGTTTTCATCCATATTTTTGCTAGCTGTAACCTAAAATTACTTTTAGATTTATTTTTGCATCTTAAGAAAAAAATTTGGAAATGTTTCCAGAAATTAAATAGCACAGAGTGCACACATGCCAATAGACCCAATTCATTATTTTGGCTGTCTCCTGCATGAAATTGCCTCTGCTTCATTAGAAGCGAATGGGGAAAATACACTCTGCCGATTATTTGTTATTAAAATCTCCCACTCTCCTCTTATATAATGTTGGCATGTATGATAGTGGTTCTAGTTTTGAAAACTTTGAAAGTGGCTCAGAATTCTGTGTCATGAGTTACACAGGATTCTTATCGGGTACAGCAGGTCTTGCTACATTATGCGCTGATATGCTGCCATCTCGGTCTGTATTTTGAAAAGTTATGCTTCAATTGTTGCAGTTCTTTGAGGTACATTTTTTGGCTTCTGAAGGGAAAC
Organism: Lissotriton vulgaris; assembly: GCF_964263255.1. NCBI lineage: Eukaryota > Metazoa > Chordata > Amphibia > Caudata > Salamandridae > Lissotriton > Lissotriton vulgaris. The sequence continues at coordinate 683,500,855 of NC_141697.1, forward strand.
ATCCTCTCATAAACAACAACAAAATGGGGCAAGTTAACACTAAAAATGAATGCTATTTATTTGTTAGAACTGGCATCCTTGGCATGGCTTTCCCCATAACATTTTGCCTTCAACTGGACTGTTTTGGTGATTTTATTTTTGCTAGCTTTAGGACTCTTAACGCTTTACCTCTGCTAACCAGTGTAAAAGTGCGTTCTCCTTAAATCGTGGTAGAATTGGCTTATACCAAAGTGGCATATTTAATTTACTTGTAACTTCCTAGTAAAGTGGCACTACCTGTGCCCAGTGTCAGTAAATTGAATGCTGCTTAGGCCCATGTCAACAGAGGTACATAGGCTAGACATGTCAGAAGGTTAAGGCCTGGAAGTTGCAGCACGGCAGCAGGATCAGATGTGGCACTGTGGGGGCGTCCCTAGTGGACCACTTTCAGACATTGGGACACCAGCCCAAATCTATCAAGTGGGTGGTATTGGATAAGGTTACCCTGGGTGTTAGGGGTGGTGACATAAATTCTGTTCCTAATGTGCGGGAATGCAAATGGATGCATACCATGGTCACTGTCCACAATGGCCTGAGTGAACTAGACCCTATAAATGCGCAATTATCATGTCTGAGCAATGAATAGCCATCTGCAACCCAATTGTGTTTAACTGTTCACACTATACGGTCTCTGTTAGCCTGTATCAGAATGTACCGTAATATTGATGCCTCATATAGGCTCCTTCTGCAACACAACCTTGTCAAACATAATTGTCTCAATGATATCCAACAAGACTTAAGTGATTTTCTCCTTAATTTAATTTGGGCTTGCCGATAACATGGTGCTGAGCTAGTGTGACAACGTTTTTTTGACATGCTCTCTTCCAGTTGTCGCTATGAATTTATTCACAATGAAATGGTATGAAAAGGATAAACCCAATGGGTGAGACGTGTGGCTCAATGGTTAGAGCGGCAGACCCTGATGTAGATGTCTGGCCCAGACCAGGATTCAATTCCCGCCTCAGGCGGGTCTTGGGCTAAATTTCCCCGGACCTGACAATTCTCGCCTCTGTGCCTAATATAATCATGGGTCCCACGCTGCAACTCTGGGCAATAGCTTGCTTAATCTCCACAACGGCCCCAACAGCACCAGGATGCCTGGCCTCACCTTGGGGGGCCCAGGAGTGGGCACTTCACATGGAAAGGCCAAGAGGAGTTCCAGAGCGGTATGTGTACAGCGCCATGATACCCCTTGGGGTGATTGTGTGCGATATAAGCACTACAACATTTACATTCACAACATTTTATGTTAAGGAGCAGTGGCTCACTAAGCACAGAATTGTTTACTCAATACTGTTTTTGTTTTACAATGACGTGCTTAATGCAATTGTTTTAACACCAGTCATAAAATGTTTTTCTTCTTTTATGATTGTGGGCCGGCACGCAACATGGTGCTGACCTAATGCGCTAAACGGCATTTGCTTTATTCACTGTCGTTCAGCTAATGTCTAAAGTGTATTCATGGTATTATTGTACGAAAGGGATGAACCTTGCTTGTGAGTCCCCTTGGAATCCAATGAGAAATATATTTATGAAATTTAGAACAATGTACCATTCGTAGGGATGTGTTATAATCATCCAAATCATATCTTCCATATCCAAGTAGGAGACGTCTATGTCCATTAACACGATATCACCTTGTTCACTTCAGTGGCTTAAAGACAGCCCCCAGTACAATCAGGACAATTTATATCTTCTCCAATGGCACTCTATCTAACAATCCATGCAACAATGTGGCACGCAGATTTTAAACAATCTCCTCTGTATTGGCTATCCGTCTCCCGACCAGGCAGGCGGGTCTAACCATCATTGCCCTACCAGAGCACAGCTCCATGTAGAACGTGCCTGTATCTAGCGACTGAACATCTCACGTACGTTGCGTGCATGCAGCTGAACACGTCCTTATCAGTGGGCACATTACCGTGCCCGGCTATCGGTTTTTAGTCAGACGGCGGGAGCAGGTACGTGCGCACGCTATGCAGACCTTTCAAGCGAGCACTCGGGGTTTCTAAAGACTTTATTCAACACGTGGCAATCTTTCCCTCTCCTTTTTAGATTTAATTGTACTACTTGTGAAAGGACTTCCAAGTACGCCAGTTGCAGTCCCATGATTTTGTATTTCTCCCAGAAAACGCGTTTAAACGGTGGCTTCAAACATTTTGTCAAATCTTTAAACTGCTTATGCCAAGTGAAAGGGTGAGTCTTTCCCCCTTTTTTCTATAGTGTGGTGATCACTGTAGGAAGGTGGATATCTGACTATGGTTACCCCAGATTTTTTGCCTAGTGTTCAGCTGGTTTTCGACTTAGTTGGCTTGGGATCCTGCTAATCATGGCCCAGGCTTTCTGCTCTCACTATAAAATGGACTCCATCTGCTTTAGGTACATCTCCAATTGGATATTGGGTCACCTTATGAGCCCCTGTATAGTGTACCTTAGGTATCCAGGGCATAGGTGCATCCAAGGCCTACCAGGGGCTGCAGCATGTATTATGCCACCCCTGGCTGGCCACCCAAATTGATACAACTGGCTGATCACTCAGCTGGGGCAAGGTGGTGTAATCACCCCTTGCTTAGGTGTAGTATCCCTATACCTACCTTTACATATGGACACATATATACCTATAAGTCACGCCTATGGCAGGCCTTAACAATCCTGGAGGCAGAGTGCTTGGTTTTATGTGAGATGAGGCTCTAGCATGAGCTGAGCCTGTCTGCAGCTTTTGGAACCATGTCCTTATAGCTGTTCTATGATATAGCCATACCATATACTCTTAAGGGCATTATCATCCTCGCGGTTGAATGCTAACTTTGGTTTGGCTTTATCAAAACATGTCGTGTAAGGTGTCATACGCTTTGGAATACTACCCCCTCACCAGTTCTGGTGACGGGGGTAGCATTCCACCCTTCTAGAGGGAAAAGACACGTTGTTCCTACTAAACCCGGTTAAAGTTACCCAGAGCCTCGGCATCACAAAATGGATGCTGCTGCCACAGACACAAGTCTGATCTCCTGCTGCTGGGAGTCCTTCCAGCGAGGGAGCATTGGACAATAGGTTTCCTGTCTTGAGAGGTGATACTGCTAGCACCACCCCAGACAGGCCATAGTGTATTGGGGCAGGGAGGGCTGAATGATATGAGACACTGCCTGGGGCACACAAGGTGTCCCATGCATAGCCTGATTCAAACCAGTTGCTGGGGCACTCCAGCCCCAGCTCTGGCACGAAACTGGACAAAGGGAAAGTGGTGTAACCACCCCCTTCCCTGGTCCCACCCATAGGAGGGACCTAGCAGGTAATCCAAAGCCTCAGATTGGTATATAGGCAGGAGCTGAGTCAAGAGATTTTAGATTTATCCTGAACTGAAACTTGAAACTAAACTCTGGACCTTCGACGTTCTACTGAAGATAGAAGACTGAATCTCCTTTGTGGTCAAGGAGTGACCACCCTGTGCAAACAGGCACCATCCAGCGATCTGCGGTTTGCTTTATCAATGCTCCCCCCGGAGCCCAATCACAGATCCTGACAAGAACCAGACTTCCAGATTTCCCTGAGCCAGATCCACAGCCACAGCAAAGTTGAGAACCGTGGAGGCTACGAGAGACGTGGGACCGGCCATCTTGGAAAACCTGCACTTTGCTACCTGCGCAGCTCCCGAGGCACCCTTGAAGTTGTGCATTGGGGATTGCCACAAGCACCTTCTACAACGGCACACAGCCCTCCACACTCCACAAATGCCGAGTGGGGCCTGCTAGTGTTTTTGTGTTTGATGCATCTGTCCAGTCACTTGCCCGCTGGCTAGTGGCCTCTGTGACAACGAACCTACAAATTTACACCACTGGCCTGGTTGCTCCAGGCTGGCCCTTCCATCCATGAAGAGGAGAAGCCCATCAGACCTTGCTGATCTGATAGAAGCCATCTTTGATTCCTGTGTGAGGTGCCTTTGCCAAGGCTTGTTGACTCCAATCCGGAAGCTGACACCGCCGACAGCGAGATCCTTCATTGGACAGTCTGTGCCCAGCTCCTGATTGTCATCGACACCTCCTGGTCCACGTGGCGGCAGAGACAAGCTTCACAACATCACCTGATTGCTTCACGACATCGCCTGGTTCCTTCCTGGTTCCTTCCTGGTCACTAGCTAGTGACCCAGACTCTGTCCCCTCTGCTTTCAGGTACTCTTCATCCTCGATCCGCCCATGAAACCAACCGGACACTCCTCTCCTGGTCGCCTGCAGTATCTTTCTCCAAGGCTCCATAGGATTCAGCGACGAAACCCAACACACTTTGACACCTATGCACCTGCTTCCTGTGGGTGAGGTAACGCGAGTACTCCGGTGCTCCTGTGGGTTTTGACTATCCGAGTGTCCTAGTTTTCAGTAGCTTTCTCCTAGTCCATTCGGAAGTGTCCTAAAAGAACTAGTTTCCATTTCTTTCGTTCCCATTCTAACTCTATGATAACTCGCGTGTGTGTTAAGACACTGCACACGCCACCCGTGGGCTTCCTGCTTCCTATCCTTTGGTAGTACAGCGTAGCCGCAGCGATTCCCTAGGCCCTAGGCCTAGGGAATCACACCAGAGAACGCTTGATTACCAACATCCAACAACTCAATCTCATTGATCAAAGGATACAATTCACCTACGTAATTCATGACAGTCAAATCAATTACCTTGATGTAACAATCAGAAAAATAGGTGATAAATTTGAAACTACCCTTCACACTAAGACCACTGATCGCAACAATCTACTTGCCTACCAGAGCTTCCACCCCACCCCTCTCAAACAACACCTCCCGTATTCTCAACTCCTCCGAGTGAAAAGAATTGTCTCAGAGCCTGAAGAATCAAAGACGCAAGCACAAATCAGGTTAAATAAATTCAAAAAAAGAGGATATCCTAACGAGGTACTACAAGGAGCTCTAGAAAGAGCTGCATTGAAAGATAGAAAAACTCTACTTTCTTCACAAAAAAGTAAAAAGACTGACAGAATTACATGCGTGAGTAAATACTCCACAGTTAGCCCCCAATTCAAGAAAATCATCAAAAAGCATTGGCGAATGCTACAAACCGAACCTGATTTTAACAACATATTCGGAGATGAACCATTGTTTGCATTCTCTAGAGCCAAAAACATAGGAGAAATTATCAAAAAACCCACGGCCATGAAACTCCAAACAACATTCAAAGGAACCATCCCATGCAAAAACTGCAGCAATTGTAATAACATTATGGAAGGTAACACCATCACCCACCCCATGAGGGGAAACAAGATCAAGCTACGAGTTAATGGTACTTGTGATACTAAAAACATTATATACATGATAAAATGCCCATGCGGCAAAGCCTATGTTGGACAGACATAGCGCAAATTCAAAACCAGGTTAACCGAACACAAAAGTAATATAAGAACAAAAGTGTTAAAATCAGCCGTCGCCACTCACTTCATTGAACACAACCACCAAATTAACCAAATCAAAGCATGTATATTGGAAGTTGTGGAAAAGAATGAAGAAACAGACAATAGAAAAGCCTTGTTAAAACGTGAAAATCACTGGATATTCTATTTACAGACTCTACGTCCACATGGAATCAATGAACGGACAGAATTTAGTTGTTATTTGTAATCTGTGTTAACTAGATATACATCTGGTATTATTATGGTGCTGTACATTTTACTGTTTAACTAAGAATCTATCGCATCATTTACAGTGAGTCATTCGCATACTACGAACACACTGAGCATTTGCCTAACAGAATAGTTCATAGCCTGGCCCTTTAACTAATGCGCGCGTATCTTTATAAACAAAGCCCAACCCACATACGTCACACGCCGACTTTTACCGCGATGAGAGCAGTCGCCCCCAGCGCGGTTTGAATCCAGACTACAGTGCATTCCCGGTAAGAACTTAGACCGCGCGTAAAGTATTTACCCTGAATGCCACTCAGAACGCTTATAGCCTACTACGCGAGCGCTGCTAATTAAACACCCAGATGAGTCCTTCGAGAAACGCGTCAATTTCAGGCATGTTAACGTAAAACTACTTATGGCATTGGTATTATGTTTTGGGATTAGAAACAATTTTTCAATACGCATACTTTGGCATCCAGTAACAGTTTAGCGCGTAACATTCAGGGGAATAATGTAACCACTATCACCAGAGCCAGGTATTATAAACACGCTCGTAGAAATTGTGTTAGTTACACTGTATACAATGTATTAGGTTACAGTCAGACTATTGTCGTTTTGTTTGTTTTTACCCTTTGCATGTAATTACACGTACCGTTCAGTGATAGATAAAATCTTTGTTCCACAGAATTCCCTGATGAAGGCCAAGCGGCCGAAATGCATTGGAATATATGGAATGTATTCTTTTGAAAAATAAGTTGGATATAAAATACAATTGTTGAATATATACATCTTCAGATTGAAAAAATGTATGAAACTTGGAAGTAACAACCTCAAAAAGTATGAATAAAATACCTAAGAGAGTTGAACAAGAAAACAGCCTCTGTTGCAAACTTTATTGGTCATAACTTTGCTGATAAATTCAGCACACATCAGTCTGTGCCCTATGTGACACTTGCACTGTATAGTGCCAGCGCAATCCTCAGTTATTTCACATACTCCTGAGCGGGGGGTATACATAGGAAGCACGACCTACGCCTCAAATCCAAGATAAACCAAGTGCAGTGCACGGCTACTATCCAAGATTGTTGTATCCAAGTCCTGCTCTGCAGCTGTAGCACGCAACCAAGAAACATGCAATATGATGTGATCACCAAACTTACGGAAACCAAAGCAGACACATTTGCATACTCCAATGAAGAACCTTCCAAAATATATTCACTCATCCATGAAGAAACTATTGAATACACCACAACTAAATCGAAAGATCAACAAGTGAAACAACTGTTGTATCTGTCACGCAAAATCATCAACCAACGGCTATTTGCCAGCACTATGATTAGATACCACAAAGCGTCTAGAATCCCAAGAGGACTGAGAATATTATTAAAACCATCTTTGTGCAAAAATTCCCAAAAATTCACTGATAAATGGTACGCAATCCTTAATAAGTGTTCTTTAGACCTTATCCTGTTGATTATTGAAAAATTGTCCCAAATACTTGAAGAATTAGACAAAGATATAACTATTGTGAAAGAAGATCTAGGCAAAATGATGACACCTGAAGAATTGAACAGAATATTAGAGGACATCAAGACCCAATTGACAAAACATTCGGAAGAAGTCAATGAAAGAAAATTACGTAAATACCGTTGAGACACCATCGATTATAAATTGGGCGAAGTGTACAATTGGGCTGAGGTATATGAAAAAAAAAAGACAAAATCGCCCATATACACAACAGACGGACACATCCTCCTCAGATACTGATGGCACATCAGACGCATCGAGAAAAAAAAACCCTAGACCAACACCCACAGTCACCGCTAGTACATCTGCTCAGCCTTTTTTAGGAGTAAGCCCCAACAAAGGAGACGACCCAGGAGGTCCAGAAGAAAATCTAGAACAAGTGAAGGAGAAAGACCCCCCACAAACCCGGAATGCAACGACCAAGAAAGACAAAAAGAAGAACAGATAGATAATTTGGTAATCAATATCTCAGACGTCAACCTCATCAAGCTACAGATTAAAACTCTTCAAAAGGGGACATCATTTGTACCTACTGCTCACACTAATCACCTAGAGGTCAACATTAGCTTGTTCAAACTAATGAGAAAACTTAGACTTCGACACTTCTTTTCTAACATAATCGGAGAACAACAGGATAATCAGGAAAACAAGGAAGACTCTTTGAAAGGTCTCACTACTACAAGTACCTACATGGCTCCCATCAGCCACAAGACTCTGGATCTGTTCGAGCAACTATTCAAACAGGATTTAAACAAAATCAATTATCGAAGAAAAACCAAAACCAAGAATCTTACTCAAAAAGAACACGCTATCCTCAAAAATATAGCGGACAACCCTAGAATCATTTGTCAGAGAGCGGACAAGGGTGGCGCTCTGGTCATCATGAACAAGGACTACTACAACTCACAAGCCTTAGTGCATCTACAAGATGAAAGCACGTACATGGAACTCAACACCAACCCCACTAAGGAAATACAGGCGGTACTCCAAACCATAATATCACAAGGCATCATGAAAGGATGTGTAGATGACCGAATGAAGAAATATCTCACCACGGATCACCCCAAAACACCAAAATTTTACTTAACACCTAAAATCCACAAAGACCCTCATCAACCTTATTGACGCCCCGTAGTATCCACCTGTGGTAGCATCCAAGAACCAGTGGGCAAACTGTTGACAAATATCTCCAACCTTATGTCATCACCATGAACTCTTTCATCAAAGACACTACAGATTTTTTGACCAAGCTTGACAACATAAAACTTGAACCTAATGAAGAAATACTCATGTGTACCATCGACGTTCAAGCGTTGTATACCTCTATACCCCACCTATTGGGGTTAGAGGCTGTAGAAGAAGCACTTCTTCAAATGGAATATGAAGAAAATATGAAAGTATTTCTTTTGGAACTACTCAACTTCACTTTGATGCATAGTTATTTTAAATGGGAGGACAAATGGTATTTACAAAAGTCGGGAACTGCCATGGGAAATCTGGCAGCCCCATCGTACGCGAACATCTTTATGCATCAATATGAGAACAACCATATCTTACAAAATGAACAATGGCAACCAGGGCTACGTCTATATCTACGATATATTGACGACATCTTCATTTTGTGGAAAGACACCAGAGAACGCTTGATTACCAACATCCAACAACTCAATCTCATTGATCAAAGGATACAATTCACCTACGTAATTCATGACAGTCAAATCGATTACCTTGATGTAACAATCAGGAAAATAGGTGATACATTTGAAACTACCCTTCACACTAAGACCACTGATCGCAACAATCTATTTGCCTACCAGAGCTTCCACCCCACCCCTCTCAAACAACACCTCCCGTATTCTCAACTCCTCCGAGTGAAAAGAATTGTCTCAGACCCTGAAGAATCAAAGACGCAAGCACAAATCATGTTAAATAAATTCAAAAAAAGAGGATATCCTAACGAGGTACTACAAGGAGCTCTAGAAAGAGCTACATTGAAAGATAGAAAAACTCTACTTTCTTCACAAAAAAGTAAAAAGACTGACAGAATTACATGGTTAAGTAAATACTCCACAGTTAGCCCCCAATTCAAGAAAATCATCAAAAAGCATTGGCGAATGCTACAAACCGAACCTGATTTTAATAACATATTCAGAGATGAACCATTGTTTGCATTCTCTAGAGCCAAAAACATAGGAGAAATTATCAAAAAACCCACGGCCATGAAACTCCAAACAACATTCAAAGGAACCATCCCATGCAAAAACTGCAGCAATTGTAATAACATTATGGAAGGTAACACCATCACCCACCCCATGAGGGGAAACAAGATCAAGCTACGAGTTAATGGTACTTGTGATACTAAAAACATTATATACATGATGAAATGCCCATGCGGCAAAGCCTATGTTGGACAGACAGAGCGCAAATTCAAAACCAGGTTAACCGAACACAAAAGTAATATAAGAACAAAAGTGTTAAAATCAGCCGTCGCCACTCACTTCATTGAACACAACCACCAAATTAACCAAATCAAAGCATGTATATTGGAAGTTGTGGAAAAGAATGAAGAAACAGACAATAGAAAAGCCTTGTTAAAACGTGAAAATCACTGGATATTCTATTTACAGACTCTACGTCCACATGGAATCAATGAACGGACAGAATTTAGTTGTTATTTGTAATCTGTGTTAACTAGATATACATCTGGTATTATTATGGTGCTGTACATTTTACCGTTTAACTAAGAGTCCACAGTGAGTCATTCGTATACTACGAACACACTGAGCATTTGCCTAACAGAATAGTTCATAGCCTGGCCCTTTAACTAATGCGCGCGTATCTTTATAAACAAAGCCCAACCCACATACGTCACACGCCGACTTTTACCGCGATGAGAGCAGTCGCCCCCAGCGCGGTTTGAATCCAGACTACAGTGCATTCCCGGTAAGAACTTAGACCGCGCGTAAAGTATTTACCCTGAAAGCCACTCAGAACGCTTATAGCCTACTACGCGAGCGCTGCTAATTAAACACCCAGATGAGTCCTTCGAGAAACACGTCAATTTCAGGCATGTTAACGTAAAACTACTTATGGCATTGGTATTATGTTTTGGGATTAAAAACAATGTTTCAATACGCATACTTTGGCATCCAGTAACAGTTTAGCGCGTAACATTCAGGGGAATAATGTAACCACTATCACCAGAGCCAGGTATTATAAACACGCTCGTAGAAATTGTGTTAGTTACACTGTATACAATGTATTAGGTTTCAGTCAGACTATTGTCGTTTTGTTTGTTTTTACCCTTTGCATGTAATTATACGTACCGTTCAGTGATAGATACAATCTTTGTTCCACAGATTTCCCTGATGAAGGCCAAGCGGCCGAAATGCATTGGAATATATGGAATGTATTCTTTTGAAAAATAAGTTGGATATAAAATACAATTGTTGAATATATACATCTTCAGATTGAAAAAATGTATGAAACTTGCAAGTAACAACCTCAAAAAGTATGAATAAAATACCTAACAGAGTTGAACAAGAAAACAGCCTCTGTTGAAAACTTTATTGGTCACAACTTTGCTGATAAATTCAGCACACATCAGTCTGTGCCCTATGTGACAATTGCACTGTATAGTGCCAGCGCAATCCTCAGTTCTTTTTAGCTCTGCCATTGGTTGTGAAATGTTTGTATTCTTGCTTCTATTGGACCAGCTGCTTTTCACCTCCTGTTCAGCACTGCCATTGGCTCTGACTAAATTTGCTCTGTCCCCTCTTGTGCTGCCATTTGATGTGCGGATGTTTCCGTCTGCCTCTGATACTTTCCCATTGGCTGCAACGAGGCACAGACTAATTGGGCCTGGTAACCAATTTCTCAGTCAATCACACTATTTCTCTTGCGCTGTTTTCTGTGCATGCCGGCTCTCCCGGTGACCCGCAATGTGACCCTCAGTTAGGGTGACCAACCGTCCGTAAATTTCACGGACAGTCCGTAATTTCGGCCGTCTGTCCGTTGTCCGTGGAGGTTTCTTTAACGGACGCCATTTGTCCGTAATTTTAAAAGCTGTTGGGTGACAGCCAATGATGAGCCTTTAACGTTTGCTGTGGAGACCCAACAAAGCGATATAAGATTGGCTTTAAAGCCATCAGCCAATCCTATAGCTCGCTGGTACCCTGCAGGAGTGCTGTTCTCATTGGCCCTGATTCAAGGCCAATGGGATCAGCTTTTGGGTACCCAGCAACGGCACTTCTGGACTTACAGGGCACGTTTTCAGCCTTTTCCCTTTTACATTTTCCGGTACCCTCATTCGACCCCTGACCTGTAGACTCAGTAAAACGCGTTTTAAACGGATCAGGCCTTAAGGTGACATTGGCTGGATTGGAGGCTGGGGAACTATTAATGTTAGAATCGAGCCTATTGCATTTTGGAGGTTTTCTGCATTTCTGGCTTTTCTTCAGGAGATCCTTATCGCAGGACACATTAAGCAGATTAAATGACAGATAAAATATGGTCTCTGTGCGGTGGTGTAACACGAGAACACTGGGCCGCAGTGCAAGCAGCAATAATGTCACACCGCTGTCTGTTTGCACAGTAAAAGTCAACAGTAATTGATGTGCAATGGACCCTGTATATTGTCATCTTAATGATTGCCGGGGCCTGTGCATGACATGTTTAGGCACCCCCTGTTCGGAACATTTGTGAATTTTACTAACCATTTTCTGAAAACTGAAGCTTACATAACGCACAAAAATAATAAACTATGTTAAAGTTTTAGAAACTGAATCATGCAGAAACAGCAGATATGTCTTCCCTTGTGGCCCAACAAGCTTTAAAACTACATAGGAGAGGGGGTACGTTTAAATGAATAGACATACACAATATAGAAATAGATCATCTTCCTAGCGGAGGGAGGGGGCCTTGGAAGTTGCACATTTAGCCCTTGCATTAAAACGTCTCTGCTCTGTTTATGTTTGCAAATGGCAAACTTATTTTAAACAATGAGGCGTAGGTTTCGTGTAACTGTGTACCACTAAAACAGGACAAAAACGTTATAGGTGGTTGCTGCAAAGGCTCTGGAAGAACTACCTAACTCTAAACTATGAGCATTAGTGGCGCCCAGGGCGTCAATCTTTGTTGGTGCCCCTCCCATGACCATCTTTATGTATTCCCTGACTACCACCCACCATGGTGTCCCTCATCTCTCCTTAGCCCCTCTCTTACATGTTTTTAATTTATAGCTCATATAGCTAGTCATGTGTATACACTGTACAAGGCATGGCCAACAGAAGGTCGAGCCGCGCTTAGGCGCCAGGGCTTGGGATCACTTTTTAGTATATTTCACTGCTTTGGCAGGTCTTCGGAAGCACTACTATGGCGGTTGCGTTGCTCCTACCCCACCCCATACATAGAAAAGTCTGCTGTGCAACTGGCACCCTTACCCTTGCCCCAGGACTCCTTACGGCTCTCCACCTCGACTTTCACCGGTCAAGAACGAGGTAAGCATCTGAGGCGGACCTCGGCGTGTACTGGAGGCGGCCAGCAGCCTTTGCCTGGTTGCAACTTTAGGAGGCCCTCGGTCCATTGTGACCGATTAAGGGGTCGTGTTTTTTGCCCGCAAGTTACTGAACTCAACCTGCCTGCTCAATTTCTGCATTAATCGACATCCGGAGAAGAAGCTCGCTATTTTAGATTGAGGGTGAAGGGTGTGTCCGTCCCATGGCCTATCCTAGAACTTAAATTAGGAACTATAACAAGGGTGAAATTCTTGATGGGCCTCTTCTGTATGCAACTCTGCAGATAAAGCCTCAGCTCATAATTATTATGAAAAGGTGAATGAGTGAGTGAAAGGATGGATGGACGGCTGGATGGATTAGGGAAAGGGTGAATGGATGAATGAAAGGGTGAATGGATAATGAGTAAAAGGATGGATGGATGAGTGAAAGGGTGGATGATGGGCAAGTGAACGGGTAGATAGATGAGTGAAAGGATGGATGAGTGATAGGGTCAATGGATGGATTCATGAGTGGATGAGTAGAAGGATGGGTGGATGGATGGAAGGAAGGATGGCTAAGTGAAAGGGTCAATGGAGAGAGAAAGGAAGGATGGATGGATGACTGAAAAGGTGAATGGGTGGAAAGATGAATAAGTGAAAGGATGGCTGGATGGGTGAAAGGGTAAATGTCTGCATGGATGAGTGGATGAATGCTTGGAAGACTGGATGGATGAGTGTACGGATGGATAGAGTGAAAGGGTGGATGGATGGATGGATGAGTGAAAGGGTGGCTGGAGGGATGTATGGAAGGAAGGATACATGATGAATAGGTTTTCAAATGGATGAATATGTTTGGATGTAGATGGGATTACTTATATACTATAGTGCGACCTCCTCTGATGTGTCTGTAAAACGTACCTTTTGTCCCAAAGTTTTGTCCTGAATTTTGACTTCCTGTCCTGAATTTTTGTCCTGAATTTTGACCCTTTGTCCTGCAGTTTTACACTCACTGTCCTGAATTTGCACCCATGCCAGTTGGTCACCCTACCCTCAGTACAACAATGGCAGAGGTAAGGCAAAAAGTCTAAATGTAGCAATGGGCAGGTTGTGCGTGTCTTTCTCAGTGAGCAAGCTGCCGTGGCAGTGGTAGGTGGAGGGCAGAGAGGTCCAAGAAACCTCCATTGCGACACTCGCAGCAAGTCTGATAACGTTTTGCTTCCTGTGCACAACTTGAGCCTTTTAACCTCTACTATGAAATGAACATGTATTCTGTGGGAACATAAATGTCTGCAATGGCATTCTATGTATCCACACATTGCTAAGGACAGACTTTAAGTAAGGATTTTATGGCTCTGTTTACAAGCAGCTCATAAAAACCTTTTAACACCGTTTTATCACCGATGGCGCAGACGAAAGGTCAAGGCTAGATAAATTAGTAATAACTTGCTTTTTATATCGCTTGCTATCAAAGGCTTCTTATTTGGAAGCGTTGATCTGCCTCTGATTTGCTAGTGACCAACTCGATCTTCCTCGACGTAAAGACCCCAGGTGGGTCAACCAGCTATTTAGACATTCAAACCTATGCCCCACTGATATTACAGTCACTCCCACATGCGTGTTTCAGCACAGAGGGGCAGATTTAAAAGAACTGGCGCATCCCTGCAGATTAGCAGGGATGCCAGTAAATTTGTGTGATGGTAAAATAGCCTTGCGCCACCATGGATGCGCCACATTTACAATGCATTTAACAACAAGGGGTGGTGATGGACAGAGTTTCTGAATTAAGCAGAATACTCTCACCCAGTCAAGAGATCAGGGCTAGATCCAACACCGTTTTTTAGCTCACTGCACCATCCCAGCTCAGAACCTGGCTATATGCAAATTAGTCTGTTCTGTCCCAGTGCATGATGGGAACAGGGCAAACCAAACTACCAAGCCAAGTCTTACACTGGGAAAGAAACAAGCTTCCGGGGACCGGTTTCTGGCATTACAGCCATCTTCGGCCCGGCTTGCTTGAATCCTGATGGTGCAATGAGCAAGGGACTCACATCTGAGTATATCCTTCCACGCTTATGGTGGACAAAATATTTAACAACAAGGGGTGGTGATGGACAGAGTTTCTGAATTAAGCAGAATACTATCACCCAGTCAAGAAATCAGGGCTAGATCCAACACCGTTTTTTAGCTCACTGCACCATCCCAGCTCAGAACCAGGCTATATGCAAATTAGTCTGTTCTGTCCCAGTGCATGATGGGAACAGGGCAAACCAAACTACCAAGCCAATTCTTACACTGGGAAGGAAACAAGCTTCCGGGGACCGGTTTCTGGCATTACAGCCTTCTTCGGCCCGGCTTGCTTGAATCCTGATGGTGCAATGAGCAAGGGACTCACATCTGAGTATACCCGTCCACGCTTATGGTGGACAAAATATTTAACAACAAGGGGTGGTGATGGACAGAGTTTGTGAATTAAGCAGAATACTCTCACCCAGTCAAGAGATCAGGGCTAGATCCAACACCGTTTTTTAGCTCACTGCACCATCCCAGCTCAGAACCTGGCTATATGCAAATTAGTCTGTTCTGTCCCAGTGCATGATGGGAACAGGGCAAACCAAACTACCAAGCCAATTCTTACACTGGGAAGGAAACAAGCTTCCGGGGACCGGTTTCTGGCATTACAGCCGTCTTCGGCCCGGCTTGCTTGAATCCTGATGGTGCAATGAGCAAGGGACTCACATCTGAGTATACCCTTCCACGCTTTTGGTGGACAAAATATTTAACAACAAGGGGTGGTGATGGACAGAGTTTCTGAATTAAGCAGAATACTCTCAGCCATTCAAGAGATCAGGGCTAGATCCAACACCGTTTTTTAGCTCGCTGCACCATCCCAGCTCAAACCTGGTTATATGCAAATTAGTCTGTTCTGTCCCAGTGCATGATGGGAACAGGGCAAACCAAACTACCAAGCCAATTCTTACACTGGGAAGGAAACAAGCTTCCGGGGACCGGTTTCTGGCATTACAGCTGTCTTCGGCTCGGCTTGCTTGAATCCTGATGGTGCAATGAGCAAGGGACTCACATCTGAGTATACCCTTCCACGCTTATGGTGGAAAAAATATTTAACAACAAGGGGTGGTGATGGACAGAGTTTCTGAATTAAGCAGAATACTCTCACCCAGTCAAGAGATCAGGGCTAGATCCAACACTGTTTTTTAGCTCACTGCACCATCCCAGCTCAGAACCTGGCTATATGCAAATTAGTCTTTTCTGTCCCAGTGCATGATGGGAACAGGGCAAACCAAACTACCAAGCCAATTCTTTCACTGGGAAGGAAACAAGCTTCCGGGGACCGGTTTCTGGCATTACAGCCGTCTTCGGCCCGGCTTGCTTGAATCCTGATGGTGCAATGAGCAAGGGACTCACATCTGAGTATACCCTTCCACGCTTATGGTGGACAAAATATTTAACAACAAGGGGTGGTGATGGACAGAGTATCTGAATTAAGCAGAATACTCTCACCCAGTCAAGAGATCAGGGCTAGATCCAACACCGTTTTTTAGCTCACTGCACCATCCCAGCTCAGAACCTGGCTATATGCAAATTAGTCTGTTCTGTCCCAGTGCATGATGGGAACAGGGCAAACCAAACTACCAAGCCAATTCTTACACTGGGAAGGAAACAAGCTTCCGGGGACCGGTTTCTGGCATTACAGCCGTCTTCGGCCCGGCTTGCTTGAATCCTGATGGTGCAATGAGCAAGGGACTCACATCTGAGTATACCCTTCCACGCTTATGGTGGACAAAATATTTAACAACAAGGGGTGGTGATGGACAGAGTTTCTGAATTAAGCAGACTACTCTCACCCAGTCAAGAGATCAGGGCTAGATCCAACACCGTTTTTTAGCTCACTGCACCATCCCAGCTCAGAACCTGGCTATATGCAAATTAGTCTGTTCTGTCCCAGTGCATGATGGGAACAGGGCAAACCAAACTACCAAGCCAATTCTTACACTGGGAAGGAAACAAGCTTCCGGGGACCGGTTTCTGGCATTACAGCCGTCTTCGGCCCGGCTTGCTTGAATCCTGATGGTGCAATGAGCAAGGGACTTACATCTGAGTATACCCTTCCACGCTTATGGTGGACAAAATATTTAACAACAAGGGGTGGTGATGGACAGAGTTTCTGAATTAAGCAGAATACTCTCACCCAGTCAAGAGATCAGGGCTAGATCCAACACCGTTTTTTAGCTCACTGCACCATCCCAGCTCAGAACCTGGCTATATGCAAATTAGTCTGTTCTGTCCCAGTGCATGATGGGAACAGGGCAAACCAAACTACCAAGCCAATTCTTACACTGGGAAGGAAACAAGCTTCCGGGGACCGGTTTCTGGCATTACAGCCGTCTTCGGCCCGGCTTGCTTGAATCCTGATGGTGCTAGAGCAAGGGACTCACATCTGAGTATACCCTTCTGACACTCTGTTCATCACCACCCCCTTTTCTGAATCGTTTTTGGCCACTATAGGTGTGGCAGGGTATACTCAGACATGAGTCCCTTTCTCACTGCACCATCAGGATTCAAGGAAGCCGGGCCGACGACGGCTGAAATGCCAGAAACCGGTCCCTGGTAGCTTGTCTCCTTTCTGGTGAAGAATTGGCTTGGTAGTTTAGTCTGCCCTGTTCCCATGATGCACTGGGCCAGGGACAGACTGATTTGCATTTAGCCAGGTTCTGAACTGGAATGGTGCAGTGAGATAAATAACGGTGATGGATCAAGCCCTGATCTTTGGACTGGGTAAGAGTGGTCTGCTTAATTCAGACACTCTGTTCATCACCACCCCCTTTTCTGAATCGTTTTTGGCCACTATAGGTGTGGCAGCGTATACTCAGACATGAGTCCCTTTCTCACTGCACCATCAGGATTCAAGCAAGCCGGGCCAACGACGGCTGAAATGCCAGAAACCAGTCCCCGGTAGCTTGTCTCCTTTCTGGTGAAGAATTGGCTTGGTAGTTTAGTCTGCCCTGTTCCCATGATGCACTGGGCCAGGGACAGACTGATTTGCATTTAGCCAGGTTCTGAACTGGGATGGTGCAGTGAGATAAATAACGGTGATGGATCAAGCCCTGATCTTTGGACTGGGTAGGAGTGGTCTGCTTAATTCAGACACTCTGTTCATCACCACCCCCTTTTCTGAATCGTTTTTGGCCACTATAGGTGTGGCAGGGTATACTCAGACATGAGTCCCTTTCTCACTGCACCATCGGGATTCAAGCAAGCCGGTCCGACGATGGCTGAAATGCCAGAAACCGGTCCCCGGTAGCTTGTCTCCTTTCTGGTGAAGAATTGGCTTGGTAGTTTAGTCTGCCCTCTTCCCATGATGCACTGGGCCAGGGACAGACTGATTTGCATATAGCCAGGTTCTGAACTGGGATGGTGCAGTGAGATAAATAATGGTGATGGATCAAGCCCTGATCTTTGGACAGGGTAAGAGTGGTCTGCTTAATTCAGACACTCTGTTCATCACCACCCCCTTTTCTGAAACATTTACAATGCGGCACACCGTGGCGCAAGGATGGACAAATGCCTGATGCATCTTGTCGGCCTAAGGGCAGCGCATGGCTGGAGTCTTGTCGCAAGCACGAGGCAACTCCAGCAATGCTTAGGAATGCCTATTCCTAACATGTTGCGTCAAGGTTTTGATGCAGTGACGTTGTAAAAGTGACTCTGTGAAATCTTTTAGATTTCACTGCATAACTTTTACGAGGCTTCCTTACGATGGAATCCCCACCCTGCATACATTAAACCTGATGCAGGTATAATGTAGCGCAGGGCTTTACAATGTGACTCATCTCCCTAGATGCGTCACATTGTAAATATGTTGCATAGTGGCGTATTGTTTACGACGCCGCTGCAGCACATAAGTGATGTAATGGTGTTGTAAAGATGTCACAAAGGACTTGTAAATCTGCCCCAGAGTACTTAGGGGCAGATTTACAAGAGCTGGTGCATTCCTGCATATTAGCAGGGATGCACCATTTAATTTGCGTGACGGTAAAATAACCTTGCGCCACCATGGGTGCGCTGCATTTACACTGCGGCGCACCCTGGTGCAAGGATAGACAGATGCATGACGCACCTTGTCGGCGTAAGGGCAGCGAATTGTTGGAGTTGTGTCGCAAGCATGACGCAACTCCAGCAATGGTTAGGAATGCCTATTCCTAACATGCTGCATCACTCCTTACACCTGCTTCAAGCAGGCGCAAGGTTTTGATGCAGTGGCGTTGTAAAAGTGAATCAGTTAAATCTTGTTGATTTTACTCCGTCACTATTACAAGGATTCCTTGCGATGGAACGCCCACCCTGCATACATTATACCTGACGCAGGTATAATGTAGCGCAGGGCTTTAGACACGTGACACATCTCCCTAGATGCGTTACATTGTAAATATGTTGCATAGTGGTGCATTGTTTACGATGACGCTGCATCACAGAAGTGACGCAACAGTGTCATAAAGATGTCATAAGGAGCTTGTAAATATGCCCCTTAAATTCTTAGGCTGATCAAAAAAATACTTCATTCAAAAATAAGTTTTTCTCTTTTCATAAACTGATGTTTGGGTTATTTCCTCTGTGATTGAAGAAAGACCCCTTTATGTTTCTAGGTCGAGGCTGCTAGAGCATGCACTTGCGCATTAATTCTCACTTGCGAGGCTATTGTGATTAATAATGGGCTTGGAACCCACCCATAGCTTTCCATTTGTTGGCATCATTATTGCTCTTCTTTCCTGCCTTGTCATTGGGCAGTGCTTGCCATGCATCACTTCCTTTTCTTTCTATGGTGCATGGACCATGTATAGATTATTTCGCTTTGAATGCCGCTCCACTGGCTATCCACTACTCACACTGTGATTGATGTAGTATGTCTCCTTTTTATTGATATAATCCATTTTGCTGAGTTTGATGCTCTGCAAGTATGTCTTTGAGCTCATTACATAACCGTATTTTCATTTAATCATAAATTAATCTTTCAACATTACTGGCTATTTTATAACACACTCTTCACTTTGTTAGAAAAGGAATTTCTTTTCTGGTAAATTCACAAACTTTCTTTTTCTTCCTAACTTCTTCTTGTTTTTCTTTTTATCGTGCTTTTCCTGGTTACGAATTTCTCCTTTCATTTTAGTGAGGTTTTGTCTTATCAGCAAACAGTTTTTTAATTGTTATTTATGTTCATCAGTCACTACCACTAGCTCAACCATTAGCTTGCCTATTTCCACACTATTATGCTGTCCAAGGCGTTCCTGCCCCTTGGCTGATCCATACGCAGCTTTTCAGCCTTTCTACTCTATATAATACTTATAATTTAGCCCTCCCCCTTCCCCATCAGATGCCCTCTCCCTCCTCCCCTGCACCTCTATCATTTTGCCTAATACAAACACTATGATGCAGGCAATGCTGGCCATGACATAACACTGGAGAAGTGTGGCTCAGGGGTTAGAGGCGGCAGACCCGGTAGCTGAGATCGGCCCTGGACCAGGGTTCAATTCCCCGCCTCGGCGGGTCTTGGCTAAAAAATTCCACGGACTTGATTATTCTCGCTCCGGTGCCTTCTCGACTCATGGCTTCACACTCTGGGCAATAGCTTGCTTAATCTCCCCAACGGCCCCTCAGGGCGGGATGCCTGGCTTTCACCTTGTGGATACCCTGCCCCTCAGGGCGGGATGCCTGGCTTTCACCTTGAGGATACCCTGCCGGGGTTGTCTCACAGGGGAATACCAGGACGGTTTCCCTAAGCAAGGCTTAGATACCGACCTCGGTCAGTGATTTGCGCTATATAAATACATTTACATTTACTTTTTTTCACAGTCAATCTCTCCATGCCTTCCCGTTGTTTAACCCCAACCTCCCTACCATTCACCACCACCCCGACTGATAAAACCAATAACTTACGCCTAGGAGAATCCTATTGGCTTTTCCATTGCTTGTTAGGTTATTGTCCTAAATACGATTTCTGGTTATGCAGTTCACTTTAAATTGCAAAGAAGGGAAGGTGCTTGAGGTTTACCTCAGGGAGCATCAAACAAGTTAGTACACATTTAATTTCGTAAATCTTTATTCGATTGTGAATACAACCATAAAAAGAGCATAACATAGACATTGATAAAAATAAAAACATATTGGCATGATGTGGCTAAAAATAAAAACCATAAAAAGATGTACGAAGCAGTATTAATCTTACAGAAAATTAAGAATCCCTCATTAACAGCAACAACATTAATCAGTCATGTTTGGAATTCCCTCGATCTCAACGCAACTGGTAA
The DNA here is from genome assembly GCF_964263255.1 of Lissotriton vulgaris. Taxonomy (NCBI): domain Eukaryota; kingdom Metazoa; phylum Chordata; class Amphibia; order Caudata; family Salamandridae; genus Lissotriton; species Lissotriton vulgaris. Next base: position 683,521,856 of record NC_141697.1, read on the forward strand.
GAAACAGGAGACAGCAAATAAAACATGTTCATTAGGAAGCAGCTGCAAACACATAAGCAACGTGCAAGTTTGTGTAAAATTCAGGGATTTCAATAACGGGATGATAAACAATTTTGGCGGCACGGTAACACATTCACAAAACAATATAAAACATGAGGTGTCCTGCTCAGACATATTGTCACAGCTGCAGGGCGCCAAAGTGGCAGGTTGGAACCATCCACTGGATGAGGCCAGAAGATGGTGCAACAGATTAAATCTGACTCTTACCAAAACAAATCAAATATGGCTCCATAACCTAGCCTTTTTTGTTTTCATCAGCTCAGCTTGTTCTCTTTGTATCGATACGTATTCTAAAACAGATCCTTCACCCTTTTCAGTTTCAAAGGGTGCAAGGAATGGGGGTTATCAAATATGTCCTCCATGCCCAAGCTGACATGAGCTGCCTTTATATAGGCAATCCAAGGGATTTTGTACGCATGATCACAGGACAGGCATTCTGAGAGGATGCGTCTACTAAGCTAGAGCCCCTCCACAGTCCAGATTTTGATCCAGTATATCAAAGGTCTCGAAGCAACTATGTCACCTATGTATTTAATTCCAAGCTCCTCGTGGACAGAGAAGTCTAGAATGCTTTCAGGGACCTTAAGTCGTCTTAAGAACAGATTTTTGGAGGTCTGAATTTTATCAACTTTCATGTACCCCCATACCTCGATGCCAGATATGATCTTTGCGGACCCGCTCAGACCTGCCCTCTTTAGAGATTCTTCTTTTCAGGGGCGTACTGTAGTGTGTTCGCTGATCAATCTTTCCTTGACTTCAGGTACGGTTCCTGCTAAGTGGAAGCAGGCGGTGGTTTCCCCGATCCTGAAAAAACCAACATTGGATCCTTTAAAGCCGGAAAACTACCGCCCGATTTCATTGCTTCCCTGGCCGGCCAAAGTCATGGAGGCCCACGTCAACCAGGCCCTATCTGAGCATATGGCCCGGGCCAACGTCCTCGACCCCACGCAGAATGGTTTCCGTGCTGGTCACAGCACGGAGACTGCCCTTCTGGCAATGGTAGAACATCTGCGGAGTGTGTTGGATGCAGGTCAAATGGCAGTGCTTATTTTATTAGACCTCAGCGCTGCCTTTGACACGGTGTCCCATCGCATCCTTCTACACCGCTTGGAGGACATTGGCATCTGTGGCCTTGCTCTGCAGTGGTTCTGCTCCTTCCTTAGCGATCGCTCCTTCTGCGTTGCCACCCCTCCTTTTCAGTCCAAATTCCATCAACTGGACCTGGGGGTCCCTCAGGGCTCCTCACTGAGTCCCACTCTTTTTATCCTGTACGTGCGGCCGCTGGCTGATGTCGCCAGGCAGTGGGGCCTAACCATGGTCTCATATGCTGATGACACGCAGCTAGCGGTCACGATCAGCGGGGATGCCGAACAGGATGCCCCCAGGTTCCGAGAAGTGCTGAGAGAGGTGGCCAGCTGGATGAATAACAACTGTCTCCAGCTGAACGCGAAAAAAACTGAGGTGATGATCGTTGGGAGGGGAGCGGATTGCTGGGGGGACGCCTGGTGGCCTCCGGAGTTAGGGCCGGCCCCTACACCAGTGATGGAACTAAGAAACCTGGGAGTGTGGCTAGATCACACCCTCTGCTTCACTACCCACACCAAGAACGTGGCAGCTTGCTGTTTCGGTGTCCTGCGTGGGCTAAGGCCGGTGCTCACATTTTTTGACGCCCCGACGAGGCAGTTGATCATCCAAGCGACGATTATCTCCCGGTTGGACTATGCCAGCTCGCTCCTGCTGGGAGTTAATCAATCTGAGATCGTCCGCTTACAGCGAGTACAGAACGCGGCTGCGAGAGCAGTGGTGGGTCTGCCGAGGTCCTGTCCTACTTCCAACACCCTGCGGTCCCTGCACTGGTTACCGATTAAAAGTCGGATCCACTTTAAGGCCCTCAGCCTTGCTTTCAAAATTCTAAAAGGATCGGCACCTGAGATCCTCAATAACCTCTTATCCGCCTATGTCCCGACGCGCTCTCTTAGATCACTTGGGCAAAATCTTGCGGTTGTTCCACGCTTTAGGCTTAGCCGGATGGGCGGTCGTTCCTTTCGTGTGAGAGCTGCGGCTCTCTGGAACTCCCTCCCTTTGGAAATCCGCCTGCTAGAGGATCTATTAGCATTCCGTAGGGCCGTGAAAACTCACTTGTTTTAATTTCCCTCACATTGATCTCTGCACTTTCTGTTTCCTTTTGCGTTGTGTTATGTTCACCTTTTCCATGCGCCAGGACGCTCCTTAGCTGGAGCATCTGTGCGCAAAATAAATGATAATAACATAACATAACATTTAGCCTGAAAGATCTTAAATAGAGCAAATGGCGACCAGTAGCCCGCCTCTGGACAAAGCTAGCCTGTGTCTCTCTAGCCTTAACAAGCTCATAATTCCTCCCCTCAATCAAGGGCTTACAATTTTTATTCACATTTAACAGGAAAAATCAGGACTTTGTCCAAAGTGTGATTAACCACGTTGAAGGTTTTAGAGTTGGTGGACCGAAGACAACTACCAGGACTTATGATTTCGTAAAGTTTACTGCAAGGTCAAACTGTTCGTAAAGGCAAAAAACGTGTCCAGTTACCCTGCAGGCCAACAGTAGTCCATGCCATGAGAACTGCATCATCAGAGTATGATAAAACTGAAAGTAATCTCTTTTCCACCCTCTGGCAATCTGCCTGTTCAGAGAGAAGAGCTTGTTCCTGACGGTTGATTTAGAGGGTAAATAGGAAAGGGGTGAGAATACACCCCTGAAGGACTCCCCTGCTGGTAGTAAAAGACTGGGTATAATCTGCACCTTAAGTACCGCACCGATGCAGAGGCAGAAGCATGTAGGTCTGATAAAATCAACATCTCAATAATGTCCAAAAATAAGTCAGGGGTATCCTATCAGGTTCTGGAGCCATAATGTGAGATGATGCCTAAATACCCTAGGATACTTCATCTAATGTAAAAACAATGTTGGCACTACCCCTCGCTAGTCCAACCCTATTCACATCGCCTACTCTAATTCAAAATTGTAAATCCCTTCGAAGTGGTCAATCCATTGCTGCAATGAGATATGATGACACAAGGCTGGTTCAGTTACATCAGCAAAACAAGTTTTATTTATCACCCTCCAAAAGAGAGAACTATCTCTGGCCTCACAAGCCTGGGTTAGCTCCTTCCACGAAGACATGGCTGCGGGGAAGTTTGTTCCCGACATAGACTCCCTATTAAGTTGGTACTCAATACAGAGTTCATGTCTGCAACAACCTTCACCCTGCACATGTTTTCCAACTGCTTCCTGTGGAGAAGTGTGGCTCAATGGTTAGAGTGACAGACCCTGCTGCAGAGATCTGGCCCAGGACCAGGGTTCAATTCCTGCCTCGGCGGGTCTTGGGCTCAATTTCCTTGGACCTGATAATTCTTGCCTCTGTGCCTATTCTAATCATGGGTCCCGCTCTGCAACTCTGGGCAATAGCTTGCTTAATCTCCACAACAGCCCCAACAGTGCTGGGTAGCCTTGCTTCACCTTGGGGGTACCCAGGAGTGGACATTTTACAGGGAAAAGCCAGGAAGTGTTCCACAGAGGTATGCGTACAGTGCCAGGAAACCCCTGATGGGGTATAAGTGTGCTTCACACGTACAAATTCATTTCTTTTTATTTCATTGCTCAGTATCACATGTGTACTTACTCACAAGAAAACAAGTTACTTACCTGTAACTTTGGTTCCCCAGTATTGGTAACTTTCATAGATTCCCATGCTTTGTATCATTCCCCGTTGTCGGAATGGGAGCCTCTGTAGTATAAAAACCATAGAAACAAAAGAGAAAAACAGGCCTAGGCCTCATCTCATTTTGTATCCTATCACTCTCTTTGTGTAAAAGAGATCAAACTTTTGCCAGGACCAATCAGAGCAGCCTCACCCTCTAGAACCTTCCTGAAAGAGATCAGAGCCTCAGATTTTCGTAGCCGTTGTGCAGACCACCACTATTTCATGTGAAAAGACTGAGCTTTCCCAGGGGAGGCGGGTGGGCGTATGGGAATCTATGAAAGTTACCAATACTGGTGAACCAAAGTTACAGGTAAGTAACTTGTTTTCTTGCCCCAGTATTGGAACTTTCATAGATTAAAATGCGTTGTATCAGAGTAGCTAGCAGTAAAATACCAAGACACATTTTGTAAAAACATGGCATCACATAACCATATAGTAATACTTATAGTAAAGTAAGAAAAAATAAACAAAATGTGCTCACCAGGGTGGAGGGACTGTAGGAAAAGCTCACCTCTCAATGAAAAAGAGTCTGCAGAACTGCTTGACCAACAGCCGCGTCGTATCGTCCTGCAGACTCTAGGCAGTAATGTTTCGTGAAGGTATGAGTACTGCTCCACGTTGCAGCCCTGCATATATCCTTAATGGCGACTCCAGAGAAAAGAGCCACAGACAATGCCACAGACCTTGTAGAATGGGCACGAACTCTACTGTTCAAAGGCTTGCCCGCCTCCTGATGGCAAAATTGAATCACACTGGAGATCCAGCGGGAAATGCCACTCTTTGCTAAAGGAAATCCCTTCCGTGGTGCGCTGTAGGACACGAACAACTGGGATGATTTCCGAAAGGGTTTTGTACGTTCTAAGTAGAATTTCAAGCATCTCTGAACGTCCAAAGAATGTAACGTGCGTTCCGCAGGTGTAGAAGGGCGCGGAAAGAAAGACTTTAAAATCAAAGGTTCATTCAAGTGAAACAAAGATGGCACCTTCGGAATGAACTTCGGATTGGTGCGAAGAATAAGAACATCCTTTTTGAATTGAAGGAATGGATGCACTATGGAGAGTGCTTGAAGCTCACTAACTCTTCTCGCTGAAGTAAGAGCTAAGAGGAGAGCAAGTTTCCAAGAGAGGAACTTCAAGTCCGCCTTGTGTACCGGCTCAAACGGAGGTTTCATGAGTTGAGCCAGGACAAGATTGAGCTGCCAACCTGGTGGAGGAGGTCGAACTGGAGGTTGCATCCGGAACAAACCCTTCAAGAACTGCTTAACGATCCGAGAGGACCATAAGGAAGGGCCTGAAGAAGTACACCGAAACCTTGAAATGGCTGCAAGATGGACTTTCACAGACGAATGTGCCAACCGAGATTTAGCCAATGATAGAATATATGGCAAGAGTTGGTGAGGCAGAGATTTGTAAGGATGGAAACCTTGTCTTTGACACCATAGGCAGAACCATCTCCATTTTGCCTTGTAAGTCTTATTTGTGCTCGGTGCTCGAGCCTGTGACAAAACGTCTCGACATTCCTGGGAAAGATTCAGATGACGGAACTCTCTGTGTTCAGGAGCCACGCTGTCAAGTGGAGCGATTTCGGATCCGGATGGTAAACCTGCCCCTGATTCCTGGACAACAGGGACGGAATTGATTATAAGCGAATTGGAGGAGCCTGGGAGAGCCGCAGGAGCTCTGTGTACCAAAATTGCCGGGGCCATGCTGGTGCAATGAGAATCATCTTGCACGGTTCTGCCTTCATTTTCCTGAGTACTCGAGGAATGAGGGGAATTGTAGGAAAAGCGTAAAAGAATGCGCTGTACCAGGCCATCGAAAGGGCGTTCCCCAGGGACCCCTGATGGTGAACCTTGCTTGCGTAAAACCGGCATTTGGCGTTCACTGGAGAGGCAAACAGGTCGATGGTAGGTGTCCCCCAAACCGAGAACACCGTCTCCAGAATGGACTGAAACAATACCCATTTGTGCGTCACCTCCGTCTGTCGACTCAGGGCGTCCTCCTTGACATTGAGTGAGCCTGCCAGGTGTTCGGCTCTCAGACTGATGTTGTGAAGGATCGCATAATCCCAGAGTCTCTGAGCTTCTGTGGACAGAGTTTGTGACCTCGTTCCCCCTTGCTTGTTGACGTAGTGCATGGCGTCGTATTGTCTGTCCGGACCAGCACTGAATGATTTCAAACTCTGGGAAGGAAAGCCTGCAAGGCCAACCGAATGGCCGTCAGCTCCAAAAAATTGATATGGCACTGGCGCTGATCCGGGCTCCAGTGTCCGCTGACTTGAAGTTCGCAGAGCACCGCTCCCCAGCCTTCTAAAGAGGCATCCGTGGTTATGATGAGGGGGGAGGGAGAAATTCTGAACGTCAGACCTTGTTAGATATTTTCTTGTACCAGCCACCATTCGCATGCCTTTCTCATTGCTGAAGTCACCAACACCTTGTCGTTGAATGATCCGTCTGCCTGGCACCATTGTTTGTCTAGTTCTTCCTGCAGAGGGCGCATTCGCAGCCTGCAATGTGATATTAATGGTATGCAGGGTGACATCGACCCTAGAAGGGACTTGTATTGACGGACTGACATGCATTTCTTGTGGAACAGTTGGCGAGCTGATACGATCAACTTTCGTTGACGGTCCTCCGACGGATGAGCCGTGCACTGTGTGGTGTCCAAAATGGCCCCCAGAAATCGTGTGGTTTTGGAGGGTTGCAGAACTGACTTGCATCTGTTTAATCGAAGGCCTAGGTGTCTGAACAACTGAATGCAAGTCGAAACAGCCTGAGAGGTTTCCTCGAAAGATGGAGCCTTGACTAGCCAGTCGTCCAAGTAAGGGAACACCTCCAGGGAATGTGTCCTTAGAAAAGCTGCCACTGGTGCCAACACCTTGGTGAACACCCGAGGTGCAGACCGAAGGCCAAACGGAAGCACCTTGAATTGGAAATGGCTCTTGCCCACTGTGAACTGCAGATATTGTCTATGAGCTGGGTGTATCGGAATGTGGAAATACGCATCTTCTAAATCCAGGGAAGCCAAGTAGTCGCCTGGGTTCAAAAGAGGAAGAATTTCCTGGAGAGTGACCATCCTGAAAGAGAGTTTGATGAGATAAGTGTTGAGCTCTCGTAGGTCTAGAATGGGGCGCCAAGTCTCTGTCGTCTTCCACACCAGGAAGAACCTGGAATAAAAACCTCTGCCCCTCTGAGAAAGAGGTACCGGTTCTATTGCCCCCTTGAGGAACAATTGATGGGCTTCTAGATGGAGTAGTCCCAGATGTTTTGTGCGGATGGCGCCCGGAGCTCTTGTTGAAGGAAGATCTTGGAATTCCAACGTATGGCCACTCTGTACAATATTCAGGACCCACTGGTCCGATGTTATACACCTCCAGCTGTTCAGACAAAAAGATATCCTGCCCCCCACTGATGTGACTGGGAGGGAAGGAACAGCAGGTAGAGCCAGGAGGCCGCTATTGCCGCTTGCCGTCGTCACGTCCTTGACGGTTCTGACGTCCTCGCGGAGCTTGGCTAGAGTAAGACGCCGATTGTCCCTGCCGCTGATTGGAGCACTGGGTCTTGTAAGACTGGGACGATTGTGAAGAATATCTCTGCTGGGCATTGCCTCTATACGAAGAGAAACCCCTGCCACGAACGCCTTTAAATGGGACCTTGCGATAGATGAGAAATCCCAGCAACTTCGCTGTGTCGGTATCTTTCTTTATGTTCTGCAGGGCATCATCAACATGCTTACCGAAAAGCATTTCTCCATCAAATGGGAGGTCCAGGATCTTATTTTGGACCTCTTGACAAAACCAGGTGGCTCTTAACTAGCCCAGGCGACGTAGCACCGCTGAACCCGCTAAGGCCCGAAAAGCAGTGGAAGCGATATCCATCGCACAGTCGATGACTTCGGAGGAGGATTTTTCTCCCTCCATTAGCACTCTCTTGGCTTCCTCCCTTGTCGCGTCTGGCAATTGTTCCACAAAAGGTGCCATGTCACACCACATCTGGCGATCGTATCTGCCAAGAATGGCGAGAGAATTAGCTGGTCTAACCAGCAAGCTGGCCATGGAAGAAAACCTCTTCCCCACATTATCCAGACGTCTACCGTCCTTGTCTGGCGGCGTAGTCAAAGGCGTCGCTGGATTTTTTGACTTGCTTTAGGCGGCCTGAGAGATGACTGAATCAGGCTTTGGCTGACCAAGAAGACAAGCTGGACAGCCTTCCGGAGCTTTATACTTTTTTTCCAGTTTGGGAAGCACCGGAATGACAGTGGCTGGATTCTGCATGATCTTCATGCCTTCCTCCCACACATGTTTGAAGTTCGGAATGGACTTGACAGATCTCCTGTATTGCTCCTTGAAGTCATAGAGGAAGCATTCAGACTCCTCTCTCGTAACCAGCAGTCCAAACCTTTTTGCCGCCCTCTCTATTAGGTGATGGAACCCCCATATGTCCACAGGAGGGGATATAGATGTATCACGACCAGTGGCGTCCGGGTCTTGTAGCCCACTGTCACCCTGATCCAGATCTGGGTCCTGCAATGGGTCAGGCAAGGGATCCACTTGAACAGCCTCATCGTCCGAAGAGGTATCCTGCTGGACAGGATCGGTTGGTTCCGGATCCGGTGTTCGAGATCGGACCAGAGGTATAACCTGAGGTGGAAGGTGTTGAACCACCTGCGAAGGAGGCGAACCAGTAACTGACTGTGCTTGTGGCAATCCCTGAGGAGGAGGTTGCGCAGACTGCGTTGAAGGTTCCGAAGGAAACCTGTTTCTATAGTCCTGTAACATCAGCTGAAGATCAGAGAGCAGAGAGGCGGGCATGGCCACCATGTCCTGTCCTAAACCAGTGGGACGTCGCTCTTGTGAAACATAATGCAACTGTTGGTCTCCTGCATGCTCGAAATATTCCTCCGTGTCAGTGTCCTGCAGTTTGACATGCAAGTCTGAGGGACTGTAGGCATCTCCATAATGGCCAAACTCATCCTCCTCTTCCTCCGACTCATCATCTAGGAGCATATTTGGTGGATGCGACGACACTCGTCGTGGAGACGTCATTTCCGGCGTAATTTTCATCCTCTTCAGAGGAAAATGCATCTTTTGACCCGTCGACGGTCTCGTCGTCGGAGCCGTCATCGACGGAGCAGCAGTCGTCGACGGTATAACCGTGTTCGTCGACGAAGTCTTGGTCGTCGACGGGGCCATCGTCGACGGTACAGCCGTCGTCGTCGTTGACGAAGTCTTGGTCGTCGACGGAATGATCGTTGACGGTTTCGTAGACGAACTCGTCATCAGAACCATCAGCGTCGACGTCGAAGTTGTCGTGGTCGCCGACATGGTTTTCGTCGTCGACGAGCCCGTCGACAGCACCTTACCGGAGCTCATCGTCGTCGACGTGGAAGAAGCAATCGTCGACGACCCTGGAACCTTGAATGACGATGAAGACGTCGACGTGGAGATCGCTACTGACGACGAGCCTGTCGACGGAGCCAAAGAAACAGCGGGAACTTTCACAGAAGGAACAGTCATCGACGTACCTGACGTTTTCGTCGTCGACGGACGCTGTTTTTTCTCCGGACCGGTTCCAGGAGTGACAGAAGAGTGTTTGTCACCGGTCTTCTCTTTTTTGGACGGAGGAGAAGTAATGGAAACCTCTTTTCATTCCTTTGAGGCTATAGCCAATCCAGTAGCCTGTCCCTGCCTCTCCTTTTCACTTCCGTGAGGAGATTGAAGGGGACCAGCCCTCTCAGACCTATCAGAGATCTTGTGAGGGGCCTTAAAAGGGGGCTCAACTGAAGAGGAAGAACCAGGGGGAGACCTACCCCTCTTCCTTGACTTATGAGAGGATGCCAGAGATGTTGAATCCTCTTCATATGATGAAAGCAGCTCCTTCCGAGTCTTCACCTTTTGAAGCCAGGTCAAAAGTCGACCCTCTCTGTCACGGAGAGTCTTGGTAGAGAAGGTTCTACAGATCTTGCAGTCGGTGGCCTTGTGGTCCAGATATAAGCAATAAATGCAGTTGTCATGCTTATCCTCCACAAAAAGTCGTTTTTTCCCACAAGAGGCACATGACCTGAACAGGGCCTTCTTCTCCTTGTCAGACATCTTGACAGTAGTTGAAAAATGTTAAGTAGTAATCCAAAAATCCAATAAGATTGTAGAAAGAAACTGAGCAGAGCTCAGTGGAGAATCCCTAGCACAATGTGCAGTAGAAAAATCTGAGGCTCTGAGCTCTCTCAGGAAGGTTCTAGAGGGTGAGGCTGCTCTGATTGGTCCTGGCAAAAGTTTGGTCTCTTTTACACAAAGAGAGTGATAGGATACAAAATGAGATGAGACCTAGGCCTGTTTTTCTCTTTTGTTTCTATGGTTTTTACACTATCGAGGCTCCCATTCCGACGACGGGGAATGATACAAAGCATGGGAATCTATGAAAGTTCCAATACTGGGGCAAGTAGGAGAGTTGGTTGTCATCAAGGCATTGAGCAGGGCCAACCTGCACTCACGGCATCACAGGATAGTCAGTATTTACACAATTCTACCCAGCAGGCGAGCATACCATCTGCACATGGTGGTCACCCCCATCCCACCGCGGTGCCACATTGTGAGCATACTTCAAGTACCTCCCTGGTTTGCTGTTTTGAGAATTCCGCTCACTGATCGTGGTGCCTATTTTTTGCTCCCCTCTTGCACTTAATAATTTTTAGTTTGCTGTCCATAGCATGCTTTCTTTTAGTGCAGTTCACTTTAAGTTGCAAAGAAGAAGGGAAAGGGTTTCGCGTTTGCTTCAGGGAGCATAAAGGAAGTTGGTACTCAATAGGGAGCCAATGTCGGCAACAGCCTTCACTCCCTCGCATGTCTTTTAACTGCTGCAGGTTCACTCATTCGGTATTGTTGGTGCACTTACTTGTGGAAGGAATGTCATCTGGGCATTGTGTAGGTCTGTCCTGCTCTGCCAATGTTCACAAAATGTCCGATGTTTGCAAAATGTGACCCTGGGGTCAGGCTCACCTCACGCAGCAGCATTATCCATCACAACATTGCCGCCATGTTGGGAGCAAGCCACAAGGGCCGCCATGGTTCTTGTGTGCTGAATTTCGGGGCTGCGCTCACTGGTTGCGGTACAGGACTATTCCGACCCACTCTTCATTGTCAGTGGTCATTCACGGTGCGTTCTGTGAGGTTCGATGGCCTTGGAAGGTGGCCAGAGGCAAGACCGGGAGAGCATAAGTGCATTCTGCCTTTTAGCATGCCTCCATCTTGCAGCTAGAAGCCACTTTTCCTCTCTTTAATTTACTGTTCCTCTATGGTGGTCACCCGTATTAGAGAAGAAATTTAAAAATATAAAAAATGAGCAAAAGTGCATTATTTAGAAAGAAGGGGCTCATCAGCAAGTTGCAGCTCCCGGTTCTCCCCCTAAAATAGAAACATAGATTGCATTAAAAAAGAGAGTTATGGGGCAGTGCAGCACCCATGGAGTAGCCTAGTAAGTAATAACACTGAATGGGGAAAGCATCCAGCTATAGGGAGGTACAGGAGAGCAACAAAGGAGCTGGGTGCAGGGGTTTTAAATAATAACAAAAAAACAAAACAAAAGCTGAGATGGATAAAAGATGAGGGGCGATTAAAGAAATGGGCGAGCTTGAGGGAGCAAGTTTGAATTGCTGGAGCAGGAATGTTAGGAGAAAGCAGCAGACAGGGGCGAGAGAAAGAAAACAATGCACTCCCAAGGTGCTCTGAAAGAAAAAACAAGCATTTACAATGCAATGGTCTCGGCATTATTAAAGGTAGAGCTATTGGCATTGCTCATGACATTTTTTTCATTTTTTTTTAGAAACAAATAAATGGTATTGTCATTTACAATGGCAATAGGTGAGCATTAGAGAGTAGTAGAGAGTATTCGCAGACACAGAACCACACACACACACACACACACACATAGACAGAGCCGTGCACACACACACACAGCCGCACACACAGACACACACAGAGACAGAGCCGCGCACACACACACACACACACACACACACACACTCACAGACACAGAGCTACACACACACACAGACAGAGCCTCGCACACACACACACACAGACAGAGCCACACACACACACACACACACACAGACAGAGCCACGCACACAGACAGACAGACAGAGCCACGCGCACACACAGACAGAGCCATGCGCACACACACACACACAGAGCCACGCGCACACACACAAACACACTTACAGAGCCACCTTCACAGTCATTCACATAGAGCAACCCACACACACAGAGCCACCCACACACACAGCCACCTACACACACACAGAGCCACCCACACATAGAGCCACCTACAAAAAAAGCTACACACACAGACAGACAGAGCCACACACACAGACACACACACACAGAGCCACAGACACAGAGACACACAGACAGATGACACTGGGCTCACGTTCCTTACAGAAAGCAGATTGAGAGTACCAAAAGGGACGCATTAAGTTCTCAACGTCTTTTAATGATGATAAATTTGCACAAAGTTCTTCATAATCCCATAACTAGATCCTATAACACTATCCTGCATATCTCCATCCACTGACATCTCACACCACAAGCCCACAATACCACTCTACAACCCATATCTCCCTATTTAGGACTACACCCCATATCTCCACCCTATAACATTGTGCCCTAGATCATCATCCAAAATCACTACACCATACAACTCCATCCTATACCATGACACCCTGTATCTCCACCCTGTAACACCAAACCCTAAATCTCCATTCCATGACACTGCACCCTATGTCTCCCTCATATAACATCAAAACTCATAACTACACCCAATATCTCTATTAATAGCACTGCACCTCAAACCTACACCCCAAAATAGCCACCCTATAGAACTTTACACCCTAAAGTAATCTTATAAAACTCCTCCATAGCGCCACCCTATAACTCTGCACTCTATATCTCCACTTTACAATTCGTACCCAAAATCTCCATCCTGTAACCTACACCCCAGCTAAAAAGGATGACAAAGGACATTACTGTTCTAAGTTAGGTATGTAGTTTAAATGGCACTGATTAACTGTATATGTAAAACTTACATTGCGGTTTGAGGCATGCTTAGATAACTATGCAAGGGTACACAATAAGACTTGTCTCCATTTGTGTGGAGTTCCACCTCTTTGAAAACCTGGACATGTGGTGTATTTAAAAAAAATTGCCGGTACAGACACTGAAAAAGCGTGACTGTCGTGGCACATTCAGGACTGTCTATTTAGTGCTAAAGCACTGATCTTTTTGCACTCTTCTCAGGCACATATCCAAGACGTGAACTCTATACGGGCGGGGGTAACCACTGCGTGTGTCATCTGTGCACTAAAACCACGGAAAAGAGCAAGGGTCTGGCTGGGCACAGTTCGGACAGGGGTCAGAGCTCCCCCGCAATCCAGGAAACGGAGACAGGGCTTAAATGATCCTAAAGACTATTATACATTTCCTACCATGGCTGAGTGGGGCATCGGGACCGGGCTCGCTGGTGCCGCTGTCCCCTGGTGGACAAACGGGAAGCGGGCCGAGCTGTCGGTATTCTGTACATCCATTTCCTGAGTCCCCTCTGTGTTCGTGACGGAAATGACGCCTGCTCACCACTGCGTACCGGTTTGCTGCAACTACGTATCGCCACGTGACCCGGAGAGCTAGGAGGATTGACGTCAGGGCGCGAGAAAACTTTGACCGGCCAGCCTAGGCACGTGAAGGTGGTTGCACTATTATGTGAGTGCGGGTAAAAGGTGAGGATCACCTTTGGAATGACGGGTGTGCTGACCCATGACTACCGTTATGGTGACACAAGAGAATCCAACAGCCTGGACTCAACCGTGTATTCAAATACAGCGAGTGCGAGACTTCTCGCCCTCTGTGAGTGTTGTTTAGAACCATTGGTTCGGTACGCTTCACAAAGTGTCCTACCAAATGCCTCAGCGCCTCGCAGACGTCCAAGATAAACACAGCACATGTGCTTCCGGGCAGAGAATGCTGCTTTGGTAAACTCAAACCTAGGTCTCAGAGCGCTTCACAATAGGAACAGAAATGATCCATGAATAGATTACGATAAGAGTGAACACGTTACAAAAGCAGACGTTAAGTTACATGAGGCAAAAGTGACAATTGTGAGCAAACAAAATACAAGAGGTAGCAAAAGGTAAATTACAGGAGAAATAGACTAGGACCTCGGCGAGAGGGAGGGTTTGGGGGGGGGGACTTAAAAAAAAGACAGAAACGCCCACGGATCGCATCAAGCCGGGGAAAAGAGTAATTGACACACATCTCTTCCAATGGCTAGCCTCCATTTACGAAGCTAGCCAATGGAAAAGAGAGGCGGGTTAAAGCCCCACACTGTTGAAGTCATGAAATCTTCGGCTCCGATCCCCCACTGCTTCGCAGTGGGACGGTAGCCTCGACCTAAAAAGAGTAGTTCCCAGGTGTGGTGCGGTGGATGGATCAAATTATTGGCTAACCCAAAGCCCTCTTTAAGTATTGGGATTGTACAAAATAGGTTGTATTAGGCTAGATCTAAAATCAATGACTTTGACACGCAGGGCGCTTTCTACCCATGCATAAGGTTCATTATTTATTTTCCCTGCAGTGACCATACCTGCCGTCAATAGGACTTCAGCCACTGTGAGGGCTGTGCTGTGGAATGTGGACCATTGTGTCAAGGGTTTACACCAGAAAAGCAGTACCAGGCTCCATCAGCAGTATCCTTCTGTTCCACAACTCAAAATGTGATGGACGAGCCAGGAAGTTGATTGATGGGGTATCCTCTGTATGTTTGGAGTATGACCTTAGTAAGAAAATGCCCTTATTTCTTGGTCACACCCCCTACTTTTTGATAGATTTTACTGCTGTATATGAACACTGGCACACTGCTGTTCAGCATTCAGTGTATGTGCTCTGACTTGTAAAAACATGTAGAATTGGCTAATCTCTGATTGGCATATTTGACTTACCTATAAGTCCCTAGTATATGGTACTCTGTGTACCCATAGCCTGTAAGTTAACTGCAGCACCCATTGTGCCTCGCTAAAGTAATAAGGCAAGGCATGTCTTTAGGATTAGTCCTGCAGCCTGTGTGTGCCATTTTAAAATAGCAAATTTTGCCATATCTAAACCTTCCTCTTTAATTCTGATGTCACCACAAGGTAGGCCTAAATGTCCAAAGTGCAGGGTGCATAGTAGTTAAAAAGTAGAACATGCGTACTTACATTTTATATGTCTTGGCAGTGAAGAATCTTCCAGGTCGTTTTGCACTGTGGCAAGGCTAGCCCTCCTAAAGAAAAAGCACTAGCTAACATTCTAAGTCAGAGCGTAAAACTTTCTGCAGTACCCATCATGGTTCCTATATCTGACCCATGCTCCATTGTGGTTGGCCTTAATTTACGGCTTTTACCCAGTCCAATGCGACCATATACCCATATTTGGCACTTTTGGACTTGGACTTTTCTGCAGGGTCAGCCTCTAACTTATTTTTGCCTTCACCCTCGTTTTTTATGAAACCATCTGTTTGGCTTTTAGGACGCTGCATACTTTACTCCTGCTAACCAGTGCTAAAGGGCTTGTGCTCTCTCCCTTAAACATTGTAAAATTGGCTTATACCTATTTGGAACATTAAAATTATCTATGAGTCCATAGTAATGGCGTACTACTTGTACCTAGGGCTGGTAAAGTAGATGATACTAGAGGGCCTGCTAAAGTATACAACAAAGTGATGGATGGAATACTGAAATTAATCTCAGCCACTGGTAATAACTCAGGCCACATTCCAATCCATCATTATTTTGCACACCATGTCACCTCAGATTGGACCCAGCTATATACAAATCAGTCTTGACCCTGATTCAAACAGAACAGCCCAGCTTGAATTGCCAAGCCAGGACCTCTCTGAACCAGAGCACAAGAAACCCAGGAATGGTTTCACCTTGGGTATGGGCTCATCAGCAGGCTACAGCTTGGTTCCAGTTACACAGAGTGCATAGGACCCACGTCTAGGCATACCGTACTACTTAGAGAAACACACTAAGGTGTACAAAAAAGTGATTGATGAAATGCTTGAATTATTCTTAGCCACTGGCAAATACTCGGGCCCCATCCTAATCGATTGTTATTGTGAACACCATGTCATCTCAGATTGGACCCACCTATATGCAAATCAGTCTTGACCCTGCTCCAGTCAGGACTGTGCAGCCCAAACTCCCAAGCCAGATCCTCCCTGAACCAGAATACAAGCAACCCAGGAGAAGTTTCGCTCATCAGCAGGGTACAGCTTGGTCCCAGTGACACATTGTGCATGGGACCCACATCTGGACATACCCGTCCCACTTTAAAGCGACACATTAAAGTATACAAAAAAGTGATGGATGCAATGCTTGAATTAATCCCAGGCCTGGTAATTACATGGGGCCACATCTCAATCCATCATTTTTTTGCACACTATGTCACTTCGAATTGGACCCAGCTATATGAAAATCAGTCTTAACCCTCCTCCAATCGAAGCACTCCAGCTCAAACTGCCTAGTCAGGTCCTCGCTGAACCTGAACGCAAGCAACCCAGGAACGCTTTCTCACTAGTTATGGGCTCATCAGTCGGTTACAGCTTATTTCCAATGACACAGTGTGCACAAGACCCATGTCTGGGCATACACATCCCTCTTAGAGCTATGCCCTAAAGTAAACAAAAAGTGCTTGAATTAATCACAACCACTGGGAGTTACCCAGCTGATGAGCTCATAACGAGGGCGAAACCAGTCGTGGGTTGCTTTTCTTCCGCTTTAGAGAGGACTTGGCTTGGCAGTTTGGGCTCCACTATTCTGATTGGAGCAGGGTCAAGACTGATTTGCATATGGCTGGATCCAAACTAAGGTGACGGTGTGCAAAATAATGATGGATTAGGATGCGGCCCCTAGTAAATATGCAATGCTCCACAACCAGGATTTGAAGTACTCTTGTTCAGCGGTCCTAACATGGACCCCTTAGCCAGCCCACGCTCCATCATGGTCAGCCTGAACTTGTGACTTTGTCCTGGTTTAGCACAACCAGATAATCACAGTTGATGCTTGTTGGTGCTTTTTACACTTAAAACTTTAAAATTGCATGTCTCTAGTTCAATTGATGTGATTGAAGTTTTTGGAGTTTTGATCTTAAATTATTTATTACATATTACTTTATTTTTCTAAATTAATGTGGGATTTTTCTTCTCTTGGTTTTCACTTTGTTACTGTGTGAATTGCTGCATTAATACTTTAAACATTGCCTGCTACCAGAGGGCTGAGCACAGGTTAATGGGGAGTTTGCTTGTGATGCAGCAGAAGTGGTGTGTTTTTTTTTTCCATCTTACGTCCCACACCATTCACCATAAGACTAACGGCAACGTAACTTTAATGACGGCCCCATAAGTCATTGTCACTCAGTTAGCAGTATCAAAGGTCCTTCGACAGATCTTTGGTAGAGCTAAAAGGGACTGAAAGACGGATTTCTATTTCCTCATGAGGACCTACAATGAAGAAATAGGCTAAACAGCAGTACACAACATTATCATGTCAAAATAATTCAATAACTCATGAATAAAGACAAACACTATTATTTTCTAATATTTCTCTTTGCTATTCATAAAATAATGGTCAAACACACGTACAAATTAGAATGTCAACTTTCAATTCTTATTGTACCAAGGTAATCTCACAAAATTAATAACAACTCGATATTCTTAAACGTCAAAATAACAGGTATAGAGGAGTGAGAAGGAGAGAGAAAAATATTTTGCATAAACACAGTTCTCATACGAACCTTGGAATTCGGAAATACAAATGCACAGTGTACAATTAGTCTGAAAAGCGAACCCCACGGCAGTTAGGATATAGCATGAGCAGCATCACCAGCCAATGATATGCAAAGTCTATAGGAGAGTCATTAGGAGTTGCAGGCAGACCAGCCAGGATATAAAAAAACAACACAGCTTACAGCATACCATGAACGCAGGGACAGGATACTGATCTTGTGAAAAAGCCGACGAACAGTTTCCCCCAGAATACTTTATATTACATTTTCATTCTTATCTGCGATTAATGTTTCTTTTCCGTTCTTCATCTCATTCCGCAATTGGTCATGTCGCAGCAAATGACAGTCATTAAATATTGAAACTGTTATACTAGAACTAACTCATCTCTCACCTAGACAGGAACAACTTAAAAACTTGATTCAGAACTAGACTAATATCTCCATTCTAAGGAAGCATTTGAAACTTTTGAAGGACAGGAGCTTGGAAGCCCACCCCCTAAAAGTTTCCAAGGCCTACATTTATTTTAGCAAAAGAGAGAATTATTTCTAAAGGCTTATGAAAACTTTCACAAAGAGTAAAGCATTTCTTCAGGGTTTATCGTGTCTCTGCAAATTAGGAGACATAAATCACATCTAGTTAGACAGACAGGATAATTTCCATTAATCATTAATTAGCAACAATTTTCATTTTTCAACTAACACTATATAGTTTTCTCAGGTTATTATTCTCCCAACTAAGGAAAATCATTTGTTGGGTCTTTCTGCTCATTTCCACGTTGTACACTTATAATCTTTGCTTCCACTTTTTAATCTATTTCCTATAATAATATTAGTATTTTTTGTTAATTAACACTCTTAGGTGGATTAAACAAAGCATATTTAATTTCAAGAAATCATGCGCCATCAATCCCCCATCTGATGATATTACAAACCATCACAATAACCCTTATCAGATTGCGATATGATAATAGTTTCTCAGAATGCAGTTGTCAGGGTCCTCATTTGTTTCAACCTAACACCCTCTATATCTTTCATAACATCATAGTAAACACCCTTTCGATCTTCCATTTCTATTTCTACTCTCTTACTTTTCCTTGCTCTACATTTCACATCTTTTGTCTTATTTTTGCAAAAAATTTTAAGCATAATTACCATTAGTATGCCCATAGCAACATCAACTATTGTTGTTAATATCCTTCCTAATAGGCTGTTAAGCAAATATCGAAAACCAATTACCTATAGTAGAGAAACCCTTACCAAGAATCTTCCAAGCACCATTAACTTTCAGTTTAGCTAAATCAGCATATAAATGAGTAGTGTTGCTGATATATCCCTGCAAATCTCTACTCTTATCAGGAATACATGTGCAACATTGTTGAATTTTCAGCATACTACAGACTCTGCCCTCTTTTGCCAATAATACGTCTAAGAGAAAACACAAATATGCCAAAACCACCATTATTTTTGAACACACTTATTCAAATAGGTCAAAAACACCACTTGTCTGATTTGAACAGGTATTTTTATTTATACCCACTATTTGTATCTTTTTGATAAATATTTTATGAGAAAATTTTTTCAGCAAATAAGACAACTGTAGGCATAGGCAAGAAAGAAGTAAAAGCTTGAAATCCACGAGATCACGCTTGTTTAATTACAAGAATGAATTTTGCAGCTCCCAACCCCTTTGAAATCATCTGATACAATGACAAGGCCCTGAAGAGATCCCAGGAACTGGTTTCCTGGCATCAAAACGCGTCGGCATAGAGAAAAAAGCACTTTTGGTCATTCAAAGTACTAAACCAGCAACTGCTGGTCTAAATAGTAGTCATTTATTGACTAGACTCCTTTAGTTTTGAATTTATTGAAGTGTACAAATTCAAGATACATGATTATATAATGGATGGTTTTGTTTAATAGTCTTGTGTTATATGTAGGATGTCAGTAATCATTTCATTTAATGTTTTTTGTATTGTCATCATTTGTTTGTGAATTGCATTGTATAATAGTGTAAATATATATGGATGTACAGTTGTCTTATTTGCTGAAAAAATCTTCTCATAAAATATTTATCACAAAAAAATACAAAGAGTGGGTATAAATAAAAATACCTGGTCAAATCAGACAAGTGGTGTATATGACCTATTTGAATAAGTTTGTTCAAAAATAATGGTGGTTTAGGCATCTTTGTGTTTTCTCTAATTGAAATAGGGTCCAGCCTAACCACTTGCCCCCACGGGCCCAACTCCTTAGGTTTATAAAATAATACGTCTAAGGCAAGTCTATTTTGTAACACCATGGTTCTCATAGCAACAATTTCAGTATCAATCATTAAAAACCCACCAGCAGTATCCGTTGATAAACGATCAACTACTGTACATAATACTTTTTAATCTTTTGTGAATTTAGAATCACCCCTACTGAAGGTATCAATGCTCCAAATATATCTCGAAAAACTTTCGCTACACTTAATCCCCTTATATGCCATGTTAGTTTTCTTTCATTGCTTCCATGTTTATCACCAACATGGTAGATCTTTGGGAAGACTATGCCCATATAACAACACCCATAACAATGTGTTGGCAACCTATAATAGGCATTCTTACCACACACATAATACACTCCTGGACAAAGTGGATCAGTTCTACCCCTTAATCCCCAGCCCCCTGCCATTAGGAAGGTATGCTCACACTCACTGCAACCAATGGAATCATTTTTGTATTCAGTCTGCTGTCTAAGTAAGCAAAGCTTTCCTCTATGAGGCCAATCCAGAGTCATTGCAGCGTAAGTCTCAGTCTTTTTATAATTACCTTTTTTGTGTGCCCATGGAGGTTCTCTAGTTTTCTACTCTGCAGATTTTCATTTAAATTCTCTACGTCTATCTTCCACTGTATTAATAGATTATATTTCTGCCCTGTGCAATTTATAATTCAAATTATTTTGATGTGCATATACTATATCGATTGTTTTACTAGTATGGAAAAAAGCTCCCAAATATTCTGCGTTCTTGGCACTATATACTATATTCATATTCTTTCTAATAGGAACTTCAGAAAAGACTAAATCAAAATTGGAGTAGAAACACTGAAAGGACTCCTTACCATAGAACAAACGTGTTAGCACACTACACAAAATTCCATATGTTAATAGAAGGTGGTGATAAGTCACCCCTTCTGACACAGACGTAGGTAACTGCATGCAGACATAACAATCTCTCGCATCCATGGTTTCAACATACGCATACAAAAGTTTAGTAAAGACATTTAGTGAAACATCATGAATAGATTTATCCTGATTTAACTCACTTCCGGTTAGTTCTTTAATATTAGTCTCTGGATCTTATTTCAGATCTCTTCTAACACCTATAGTGCATGTTCATTAGTATTAGTAGTGTTAACTACATTAATAAACATAAATTGTGGTACTATAAATTTTTATACCAACCACACAAACATTGTTAATGAAACACATGTAGAACAAACATTGAAACTTCTAAATATGCCCTGATTCTATTTACCAGTCTCAGTTGTGATTCTATCCATTCTACAAAAATCGAAAAAATATGTCAAAAATCAATTTTTTTAAATAAAAATACTAGACTAACTTTTGCTAGACTGGGTTTAGGATGTACACCCCACACTTCTAAAGCCTTAAGCTCTTCGGGATTTTCCAGAACTTTCTTCTGCTTCAAAACTTTTTCCAGGATTACATTTATTTTCAAAAATATCCTCTCTCGTTTTCTGCACCCTTTTCAAATGGAACAGTTTATTTAGGTGGTTCATTTGAATGATTTTCTCTTGAACAGAACTCAAAAAATCTTTTTTCCAGTCATTAGTTGCAGCAGCAAATACGTCCATTCTGGTGCTGTGTACACCTTGCTTGGTATTTTTATTCTTTTGGTTCTTCGCCCTGGAACTTCTTCTTCTTCTTCTGTTTCTAATGAGACCGGGAAACCAAACCTAGGTATGATCTTTCTAAGAATCAATTTAGCAACGGTACGACTCCCATTACGTCTTGTTGGGTATGCCTCCACCCAACGGGAAAATAAACAAACTATCACAAGAACATATTTTAGTCCCTGACAAGGAGGCATTTCAATAAAATCTAACTGCATTCTAGTAAATAGACCTGCCTCTTTGCCAATTCGTCCCATACTAACTACTGTTTTCCTTCCTGCATTCTGTTGCTGGCAAATTGCACATCTTTGACAGAGACTTTCTACAAGAACCCTGAATTTTGGATTAAACCACACCTGCTTGAAAATCCTGATCATTGCATATCTCCCTATGTGTGCAGGTCTGTGGTAATCTCTAGCCATCTTTGAAAACAAACTATCTGACATTACTGGTCTTCCATCTATATATATACTCATACTTCATCATCTCACCTACGTGTGCAACCTGATTTGATCCACCAATCTTTCTTTGAATCACTTGCTTCATCTTGCAAGTCTCTTACTTCATCCCAAGTTTCAACAGATGAGAACATCAATCTGCATTCGGTTTGATCATTTTGTTCAATTATTTGTTTCTCATTGATCAAATATGAATTTAGAGCACAACATTGTGCAATTTTGTCAGCATATCGATTGCCCACAGTGATGTATTCATAACTAGATCTGTGTGCTGAACTTTTTACCACCCCAATTTGTGCCGGCAATTATAGTGCCACTAGTAGATCCTTTACACACTCTCCATTTCGAATTGGTGCACCCGAAAAGGTAAGGTATCCATGTTGAGACCACAACTGCCCAAAGTAATGTACAACCCCAAAACCATATTGACTATCCGTGAATATGGTTACTGTCATTTGTTTAGTTAGATAACAAGCTCTTGATGAGGCTTCTAGTTCTGCCACTTGCGCCAAACTCACTACTTTCAACCATGAAGCTTCAACCACACAAGCCACTGTGCAAATAGCATATACAGCTCCTAAACATCCTTCTGAATCTCTCAAACACGATCCATCCACAAACAGCACATTATCAGACTCAGACAATGGTGTGTTTTTGATATCAGGCATTGGTTTTGTATACAACTCAGTCACATCCAGATAATCGTGATCTTCTTCATTCAAAACAATTTCACAGCCTTGAAGTTTGTAACAAAGTAGCTGGATCCAAACTCGTACATCTTGCTACTGTCACATTCTCAGCGCCCAATATCACTTGCTCATATTTTGTTAACCAACTACTTGGAAGATGCTGCGTGTGAGTTCATGTTAACAAAACCTCAACTGAATGCAGCACATACACTTTCATAGGATGTCCATCACAATCGATATAGCAGTGACTGCTTTTTAACATCCTGGTAATGCTGCAGAAAAATATGCCACTGGTCTTCATACTGTTCCATGTGTTTGCGTTAGAACTAACTGTGCGCAACCATCACGTTCATTACAAAATAATGCAAATTCCTTTTCAAAGTCTGGCATCCCTAATGCTGGTGCACAGCAAACTGTCTCGCAACTCTAGGAATGTTTTCATACATTCCTCTTCAAGATGTATGGATCTGTCATTTATTATCCACTGCCTGCAATATCCAACCTACAAAACATTTGAATTTCATCTGTGTTTTTGGCAGATTCATTTGCATAATAGCATTGATCCGATCCTGAGAAACTTTCCGAATTCCCTTTTCAATAATATAACCCAAATAAAGACACCTTATGCCCACCTACTGTCAAATGGTTCAGTAGATCAATTGTATCCGCCACACAGTCTTCTTTTGTTTTGAAAGCAACCAATAAGTCACAAATATATTGCACTAGAACTGAGTCTTTAGGCATTATCAATGACTCCAAACATTTCTTCAATATCTGATTGAAGATTGGGGACTCTCTCTATACCCTTGAGGAACTCAGCACCATGCCAAAACATGGTCTCTGAACCAGAGCGTAAATTAATATTGGCTATCCAGGTGCAAAGGTATTGAGAAAAAGGCTTGACATGGATCGATTACTGAAAAACATTCTGCATCACAGGGGATTTAATATTGGATCACAGCTGGATTTGGTACAATTGGTACAAGATGTAAAAATTTGGTTTACCTTTCTCAGGTCCTATGCAATCTTATATTTCCCATTTGGTTAGCAAATTCCCATTATAGGTGAATTGAATGGACTTCCTAGGATTTCTCTCAAGTCAAGTCAAAATATTTCATTCGGCTTTATGAATAAAACCATAAAAGTTGCACAGCACCATAAAACAATTTTTAAAAATACAGTTCATATCATAAAAAGTAATAATTGGTCCAGTAAAATACAGTAGGGTTTGTATATATACATCTAACAAATGATTATCGGGGATAAACAGGGCACAAGCAAGCATTATATAAAATACAGAAAGAAAATAGAAAATAAAAATGTCATAATGTAAAAGGACTATCAGTTCTCCATACAGATTCTGGATCGCAAAGCAGACTTTAAAAAGCCTACTACAAATGGTATACAATCTGGTTTCAACATTTGTAGGTAAAATAGGACAGGGCGGACCTGAATAAAATTCAACTTCTTTAAGAATAAGATTAAAAAGTATCTACGAGGAACAATGTAAAAATTGCAAAAAACATAAAGTACAGCAAGTCCTGTGGAGACACTCCGTCACAGCCACAGGTTGCTAACACCTGTCCTCTACAGCTCCCCTTTGGAACAGCGAAAAGCAAATGAAAATAATCCAAACGAAACCTGACCAAAAAAAAACGCTCAGGTGTTGACAAAATCCACAAAACATAGGGATCCATAGAGGGAATAGTTTTGAGCATCACATATTTAAGAACACTGTGTTTTCCCAGTTCAATGTGATCTCTATCACGCTTTTGTATTGTCACAAAGGTCTTCTTGGCATAACCCACATCCTCCACAGAAATACGATCAGGTTTTAAAAATAGATCAGGCCGCCCCGTCTCTTCAAAACAGCACTTAATGTTTTTTAACAACGGAATTCGTAGCATGAAATCCAGACTTAAAATATCCCTTAGAATCTGATGGTTAAGAACTAAATCATCATTTAACCAACAATTGAGCCAGAGCAACAAGGGGTGCATAGCCAGGTTGTCGCTGATACAAGACAGCCCCACTTCTTCGTGGACCACCAGGTTAGAGGTACCCCTTGGCACTCCGAGGAGGGGTTTTAGAAAATTGTTCTCCACCACCTGTAGGGCATCAGTTGTAGCATAGCCCCATAGTCCACTCCCATAACTCGCAATGGCGACACTTTTCGATTTGTATAACTTCAACATTGCCGCCACAGGACGCTTACCCATTTTGGTGGAAAAGTTGAAGATTGCTGTATTGGCCCTTGAAACCTCCCCCTTAGTCCTCTGGATAAGAGGCCCCCAATTCAGTTTATCATCCAGCAAGACACCCAAATAGGAAAATTTCTTTGTCAGGGGCACCTTTTCATTACCCACTTTAAAGGGGTACTCCTTCTTTGGACGGATCCCGACCTGCATGATGTAAGATTTAGAATTATTAATCACTAAGTCGCGATCCTCCATGAAACTCCAAAAGGTGTCAAGCAGGGTCTGCAAGCCCTTTGCTGTTCTAGCGATGAGGACTGCATTGTCCACACAAAGCAAGATGGGCAAACCCCGATGACCCACATAAGGAAAATCAGCACTGCTTTTACCAGGGTCTTGTGTAGGTCATTTATATATAGAATAAATAAGAACGGGGCCAAAATGCATCCCTGCCGTATGCCCCTCTCGATGTTAAAGTCCCTTGAGACACGTAGATCCTCTGCATATCTGATGTTAGCCTTGGTGTCCCTATGCAGATCCTCGAGGAATCCAACCAAGTTATCCTCCACCCCCATGGCCCTCATGGATTGCCACAATTTCCCCCTATTGACACAGTCAAAAGCAGAGGATAGATCCATGAAGGCCATGTAGAGCGTACCCTGGCGGGCGACTGTATACTTCCCCAGGATCAGATATAAATTAAGGTATTGAGATAAAGTGGAATGCCCCCAGCGGAACCCGTATTGAATGTCTGCGATTATCGCATTCTCCTCCGCCAGGAGGCTAATCTTTTCAGAATTACCCCACCAACGACCTTGACCACAGAATCAAGAAGGGAGATGGGTCTGTAGCACAGAGTGCTATTACGGTCCCCTTCTTGAAAACCGGTACAATTGTTGCGGTGCCCCAGGACTCCGGACAACCGACCCTGGCGTTGATCACGGCCACCAGTACCGGAGCCCAAAAATGAGGATTAGATTTAAAAAGGTCTGGAGGGATACCATCCGGGCCTGGGGCTTTGTTACCAGATAGCCCTATGATGCCCAACACTACCTCTTTCTGCTAGAATATTATCGGGGCATATGTATTAACCCTGGCTCGGGGTTGTTCAGGTACCATCTCACCCTTAAAAATAGTTGTAAAATGTGCCACCCATTCGTCCTCAGTTATATTTGTACCCATTTCTCCGTCCCTTGACTTCTCGAATAGGAGGCGATTAATAATGCCCCAGAACCTAGAGCTACTTGCTAGAGTACTAGGCTCCAGTAGTTCTCTCCAGGTTTCCTCCTTCAATTCTCCCTTCCTAGAAGCCAGTGCCCACTTATATATGAGACTTTGGGCACTGATCAAAGATTGGTCTCTCAGTATAGTTTTAAAGGCTTGCAGCCTTAGAACAGGAGGCGTCGAACCATCTAGGTTCAGAGTGCAATAACCTGTGGGAAGGGGCACTTACCAGAATCCCTACCTTGGAAATAATACCATCAAAGATGTTAAGGACTACCCCAGGACGGGTGCTGGGAGACAGACAAGATGCGATCTCGGCTGCGCATTTAGCTTTCACCTCACTGTAAACTAAGTCTGGGCGACCTGTGACCACTTTCTTCTATGCCTTCCATCTGTAGATCTCATCCTGCCCATCACCACAACCCTATCTTGGCTCGACAACAGCCCCACCCCCATATGTGCACAGATGGGATTATGATCACTTAATGAACTCTCCAAAATTACAAACCCTCGTAAGTTACTCTGTAAACCAGCTGAGATCAAAATATGATCAATGAAAGAGCCCTTAAACTGACCTTTGAACGAGGGTACAAGCTGTTTACTAAGCGGAGCAGAAAATGCCATTAAAGGAAGCAAGTCAAAAAAGTTAAGCGAATTGCTAAGGGCATCCCCCTGTGCAGAATGCTCGAAATGAAAGCCCCGCATCCTTGCACACCCCAGCTCTTTCATGCAAGTGGTTGCCGGGTCACCACAAGGGTGGAAGTTAAAATCTCCTGTTACCATAAGGCTATTTGCGATGGAACCACACATCTTCCTTGAGAGGGTACTTAACTGGGCAATTTTATTACACTCCCCCTGTAAGGCCATAGTATTATAGAAATTAATGAATCCCAGGCTATTCTTTCCTCTTTCAGGATGATGGCTAGAATATCTTTGTTAAAAAAAGGGAGTTGCGGGATCTTGCAGGTCAAAGCCAACGCTGTAAATATGGCCAAGCCAACACTAGCTCTGTCGTGCACTGACGGTAATGCAGGGATAAAAAAGGCTTTATAATCCTCCAAAGATAGGTTGCAGTCAACCAGCCAGGTCTCCTGTAGACAAACCACAGAAAACTGCCTGATGAACTGCACCCACAACGGGTCATGAATTTTCCCTGCCAAGCTTGCAATGTTCCACGACAGAACATTATATGTATCATGATTAGGCTGCTTTCCAATGGATCCCACCAATAGGGATGCTTGCTGCTGTGGCTAAACATCCCTAACTCCTCCATGCCACCAGACACAGTATCTTGGGTGATTGGGCAAGGATCCTCCTGCCATTGGATTAACTCTCCTGCTGCCTCAGGCCTCAAATGTAGTCAATCACACTCTTCCAGCCTAGAGAGGGATAAGAATCTGTTCGAGAGCTCCAGCCAAGAAACCGACTGGTGCCCATCTGGTTGCCCTACACCTCTAAGTTGTAAAGAAGGACCCGCCCCCAACACCACAGAAGATTTTTGAGCCGGCCCATTAAGAAACAAATTTGAATTTAATCGACTTCTGGGGTCGGCCTTATAGAAGAAACCCAAAGAGAGGGCCTTCATACCATAATCTCTAAAAGTGGAATTAAGGTAAACATCCCGAAGGATTCTATCCACAAGGTAACTGCTATTAAAGTTCACAATGATACAGTTGCTTCCTTCAGGTTTCCTGGTGCTCCCTATCCACCCCGCACGACGCACCATAATGATGTTATGTTCCACCATTGGTCCCATGGAGGTATTACTTGATAATTACCTTATTTCTAAGTTGTGTAAAATTTTCCTGTGACCCGTTGGAAAGTGGTGGGACATTTGTCAAGATCACTACCAGGGGCGTAGATTGTGATGGAAGATCAACAACTGCTAAGTTCTCATTGGCAGAAATGGGGGGTCCCTGATGATCAGCCCAGGCTCTTCCTGTCCTCTGAAGAGCCTGTCCCTGTCCAATAATGGAACGGTCCCCAATGGTATCTGGTCTAACACTGATACTGTGTCAGCCAGCCTACCTAAGTTATTTGCAATCACATTTGCACCACGATGCTGAGGTAATATTGGGAGGATGGCAGTCTACTGCTTCTATAGGTGGAGGAATAGGGCATGGTGTCATAGTAACTATATTCAAATTTGAAGGCACTTAATTAGAGATATATAGGGACTCTAAAAGCTTGTTTTGTTCTGACAAGATCTTCTCGATGCGATTCAACTTGTCTACAATGGGACTCAGCCTATCATTCAACATACAGCTCATGGTGGATTTAAAGGCCTCCAACATATCCTGATTGACTATATTATCCGATAACTGAACACCAGCCTTGTTTTTGAGAACTTGTTTAGAGGGTGCATTTGATTTATTTTTTTAGCCTGCCTATATATTGGTTTAGACTTCCTTTTAGCACTCCCGCTGGACCTGGGGGCCCCCTTATTATTTCCTAAAGGGCCCACATTACTGGGTACTACCTGAAGCACATGGTTCAAGATGCACTCAGACCCCTCGGACTCCAACGTAGGGGCTGATACACCACTCTCTTTATTTGCAATAATTACAGTGGGAGAAAGTACTCTATGGGGTGCTGAACGGGGAGAACCCTGCGTTTGTGATAGAACTTCAGTAATCTGAGAGTTGTCGCTCATCCCAAGGGATCATAGGGTACTCAGGGAATCAGTGGTGGTTTCCCTTGATGAAATAATGGGGCCCCCCATAAGAGAAAGTACCCCTTTAGAGGGCGATCTAGACAAACGCCTATTTACTAATTCAATTTCCCTATAGATGACCGAAGCAGCTCTTATCAAAAAGTCATTCATAGTTGTAACATTAGCCCTAGTGGCAACCCTCGCCCCCACTTGACATACTTGAGTCTTCCTTCTCCCCATAATGCACACTCGGAGTATACCCCCTGCACCTGCTGAAGATGAAATCCCAAATACTAGTACAATACAAAACCCCCTAAAATATGAGACTAATTCCACTAGATGGGGCTACAACAGTACGCCTCTGTAGGCAGCCCACTCAACAAGACAAAAGGACAAGAATCCAGACCACAAGAAGGTTACACCGTGGGTTGTTACAAGTGAGGACCAAGAGAGTGGGCCTGGCCCAGCCTTATCTGGCACTTGACGGGAAATGACGGGCCCGCCCTTGGCCCGGGCTTTGCCCGCGAAAGCCAGCATGTGTCCTGCGCCGCGGGAGCCCCCACGGATCTTTATTGTCCCGCTGGCGCTGCAAATCATGCCTCCTACCGCGAGAGCGCAATGCCCCCTGGGAGTTGGAGTTCCAGGGGGGTCCGCGCTGATGAACAGGAATGGGTCAGGACTATGCTGGCAGAGATGGCAGGTAACAGGAGGCTAGAAGTGAGTCCCAGAAGATTAGCAGGGTATGTGGCAACAGGCAAGGGCTTCCAACGCCACGGGAGCCCCCACAGACCTTTATTGCCCCGCTGGTGCGGCAAATTGCGGCTCCCCCCGCGAGAGCGCAATGCCCCCATGGGAGTTGGAGTTCCAGGGAGGTCCGTGCTCGTGAACAGGAATGGCGCAGGACAATGCTGGCAGATATGGCAGGTAACAGGAGGATAGAAGTGAGTCCCAGAAGATTAGCAGGGTATCTGGCAACAGGCAAGGGCGTCCCGCGCCGCGGGAGCCCCCAAGGACCTTTATTGGACTCATTTTATATGCTGCTATTCTTGAAAATTCTACATTTGGCTTTTCTTTAATTTGAATCGGAGCAACTCCTTTCATTATTCCGATGTCTTTCCATGTGAAATCCCACACATCAGACAACACTGTATCTCTCAATTCAGCAGGGGTATCATTTGCTGTAAATAATGGATACAAATCATTCACTTCTGTACCTTGTCCTGTCAACATGAAAATAAGGTCCTCGTCTTTCATATGAATGCTCTTTCATCTGGGGTACAATAGATGGAATAGTTCATCTTGCACAACAAGTCTCAACGTAATAAATTAACTGGACTTGTGTCACACACAACAAATGTATGTAGTTCTTGGAAATTCCCAATTTGAACTGTCATTGGTTTGGTCACTGGCGTTTTAATTGATTTGTTTGAAACTCCTACTACTTGGATACTTACTCCTGAGAGGTATAGGTTTGGGATTTACCCAGTACTCATAGTGGAATGGGCAGCACCAGTATCTACGAGGAATTTATTAACATTGCCATCAACCTCACCATCCACATAGGAACCTGACTGATCTACCTCTAGAGATGCGCCAAGAACTCACTCTTACTCCCCCCCTCAGGCAACGTCATTATGACGTATCCAAATCATTTTCTTCTGTTTGCATCAAATATTGTGAAGCCACCCGCACATTTGAATTCACTTGACCATTAGTATGAAAACCCACATTCGCACTGTATCTTTGCACTTGACCATTCATATACTGATTTGGCATAGGAGCTTCTGGTATTTGGAAACCCTGTCCTGTGAATTCTGTTTTTTCTGCTGCTTCATTTGCGCCTGATGACTTTGATTCATCATATGAGTTGAATCATATGCTCCTACCTCTCCTGTATTATTCAACAAACTTCTACACTTGTGTCGCCAATGTCCAAATTTACTGCATAAATGACAAGGAAACTTATTCTTCAACTCTTATTTGTCTCTGAAATTACCTCCACCTCCTCCCTGACCCATCAGGATCATTTGTGTCACAGTATTACCATTTGAACTACACCTTTCATACTGGCAGTAGTCTGACCATTACCTTGGTACACATCTGTCGAATCAGCACTCAAGTATCCTCCTTACTTTGCTGCTTTCATCTATGCTATCATTAATTACTCTTTCAACTTTTTATGTCTCATTTCTATGTCATCTCCAAAGACGCATAACAAAGTGTTTCATCGATCGACCTACTCTGCCAACAGATCAAAAATGCTGCTGAATCATAGCACTTATTTCTGGTTTCAATCCATATACAGACCTATATACAAAATGTCCCATATCTTTTTCTGTGATGTTTTCTATACCACTGAATTGCTTCAACACCTGAAGAAGCCTTTCATACTGATTGTACTGTACTGTACATGTACTTATTCTTTCAACTCTTGAGTAGTTCTATCAATCCTCACCCAATCTGTTTCTTTTGGAGGAATCTTCCCCTTCAAATAAGTAATAACCTGATTATATTTTTTCTTAACTTCTTCTGAAGGTGCTCCTGTTTTTGGATCTCTTGGGTATTCTTCTTTTGGCTAATCTACAGCAATCTTATACTCTATCCATAAAACAGTTAGGACCGCTATATATAAAAGACCATTCAAATCTCTCCACAAAACATTTGAGTCTTTCACAAATCTCTCTACTTGCTTATACCATTCAACAGGGTTTACTCTCAATCTCGGAAAATCATTTGTAAATGATAATATGTCCTGTCTTGACCATGGACCGTGAACAAAACCACCTCCTGGCACCTCTCTCATTGGGTATGCTGTAACAGCCTCAACTTGAAGTGACTCTTTTCCTACTTATCTTACAGGGTACAATTGCAATGTAGTACTCACTGTTGCACTCACATCATCTTTCTTTTTAGCCCATCTTCATTTCCATTTATCCAATTCTCCCCATCGTCTTAATGTAGTGATTAATTCTTTAATATGCAATCGCCTCCCTGAAACATTCAGATTTTCCACATCCTTGTCAGTGAAATCCAACCTATATGTCTTCAGTAACGCTTTTGATTTTTCAATGTCAACTCCATACATTTGTGCAACTTCAGCAAACGTGTCATGCAAGCTACTTACTTTCCTTATAATATTTTTACACAAAAATAATAACTCACCTTTCTGATGTTTACTCAATCTTTCTGAGCTAATTGTACGTGCAATTATTTCCTCCAAATCTGCTTTCAAATTCTTCACATTTATATATGCATCTTTATTTTGCCCACTACAACAGAGAGCTATTTCAATCAATCAAGGGTGTGTGAAGCGTGAGCTACAGTGAAGTAGTGTGGCTCACTGGTTAGAGGCGGCAGACCCGAGAGCAGAGGACGGCCCGGGACCAGGGTTCGATTCCTGGCGCGGCAGGTTTCTGGACCAAGGTCAGCGGACTCGATAATTCTCTCGCCTCGGTGCCCACTCTGATCAGTGATCACACTCGGCAACTCTGGGCATTAGCTTGCCTCATCTTCACTAACGGCCCCACCAGACCGCCGGGGATGCCTGGCCTCACCCTGGAGATACCCATTAAGGGACCATCTCTCAGGGAAGCCAGGAAGGGTTTCGCAGCGGTCGAAGCGCCTTGGGACCCTACGGGTAAGTAGTGCGCTATATAAATGCCTATACAATTACATACATTTACACTCACCTGGAATGGGTCCCAGGTGCTGAGGGGCGAGGGGTGGGGTCCGCAGATCCTGGCAGGTCACTGGGTTCCGTCGAAGAGCCAGGTCTTGAGGTCCTTTAGGAACTTAGGGAGCGATGTAGTCCGTTGGATGTGGAGAGGGCTTCAATTCCAGGCATTGGCCACAAGGAAGGAGAAGGAGACCTCCTGCTCTGGTTTTCTTGATCCGAGGTACAGTTGAAAGGAAGAGCTGGGCCGATCGGAGAGAGCACTGGGGAGTGTGGAAAGTGAGGTGGTGGTTCAGGTTGGTGGGTCTGATGTTATGGAGGACCTTGTGTGTGTGGGTGAGAAGCTTGAAGGTGATTCTCTTCTCGACAGGGTGCCAGTGTAGGGCCCATAGGAGTTGACTGATGTGGTAGTGGCATGATAGGTTGAGGACTAGTCTAGCAGCGGTGTTCTGGACATTCTGGAATTTGCAGGTGAAGTTCTTGTTGATCCCGGCGTAGAGTGCGTTGCCGTAGTCCATTCTGTTACTGATGAGGGCATAGGTGACAGTTTTCATGTGATCTGGGGGATCCAGTTGAAGGTCTTTCGGAGAAGGCAGAGGGTGTGGTAGTAGGAGGAGGCGATGGTGTTGACCTGGCGGTCCATTTTGAGTTCGGAGTCCAGGATGATTTTGAGGTTGTGTGTGCGTTCTGTGGGGGGGTTCCCAGAGGGTGGTGGGTCCCCAAGGGTAGGGGGCTAACCGGTGTCGTTCCAGGCATCGGGTGTGGGCCCCTGATGAGTACCTCAGTTTTGTCCCTGTTTAGTTGTAAAGCAGCTGTTCTTCATCCATCTGGCAACGGCTTCTATTCCGTCTTGAAAGTTGCGTTTGGTAATGTTGGGTTTGTTGGATAGGGAGAGGATGAGTTGGGTGTCATCTGCGTATGAAGTGATGTTGAGTCTGTGTGCTCTGACGATGGATGCAGGGCCATGTAGATGATGAACGGGGTCAGGCTGATGAGGATCCTTGTGGAACTTCGCAGGTGATTGGAGTTGGTTCTGAGAGAAATGGAGGGAGTCTGACTCATTGAGTTCTGCCAGAGAGAAAAGAGAGAATCCAGTAGAGGGCCTTGATCCAGATTCCCGCATTGAGGAGTCTGTGGGCTAGGGTGCGGGGAGAGACAGTGTTGAAGGCTGCAGCGAGGTCTAGGAGGATGAGGGCCACAGTCTCTCCTCTGTCAAGGAGGGCGCAGATGTCGTCTGTTGCTGGGAGAAGTGTGGTTTCGGTGCAGTGGATCTTCCTGAAGCCTGATTGGGAGGAGTCAAGGATGTTGTTTTCTTCCACGAAGGTGGTGAGTTGGTTGTTGATGGCTTTTTTCATGAATTTGGCCCTATAAGGGATTAGGGAGATGGTCTGAAATTCTTTAGGTTGGTGGGGTCCCCTGAAGGTTTTTTCAGGGGAGGGTTGATCTTGGCGTGTTTCCAGTCGTTGGGAAAGGAGGCGGTCTCGAAGGAGCAGTTGATGATACGTTGAAGCTCTGGGTGATGATGTCTGAGGCTCTGCTGTAGATGTGGTGGGGGTAGGAGTCCGAGGGGGGCCGGGAGTGGGTGGTCTTCATTATCCATTCCTGTAATTCAACTGGCGATGGACCTAAAGATCTCTGTACATCTTCACCAGTCTCACTTCTCGGTCTAGTAGTTGTCTGTGAATTTATCACTCTCTTTTCAGCCTGCATTAATTCCTTTGGATCAAGATTTATAACTTGTTTTGGTGTTTCATTTATGCTTTCAGAAATATCAATCCATTGTCCCATTTCTCCAGTGGCTACACTCACATTCTTACCACTATTTCCATTTGTTCTCTCGTCACTACTTGTCTCTTTATAGACCATATGAGGATATTCATTACTGCTCTCTGGAACTGTTAAAGGATGTACTCGGGTAAGCCCTTATCCATCAATACATAATTTAACTATTGGACCAATTGCCACTGGAACTGAAAAAACATCTGGATTCATTGTCGTTTTCATTCTCACTGACACTTCTCTATTTACATTTTGAATCTGTCTCACATTTTCAGACAGTCTGTTTGTTCACTGCTTATTCAATTTTAATTAAGTTGCACTTGGTGAAACAACAGTAGTGTTTGTATTAATCTGCTGTTCCTCTCGGTATGGTGGAGGTCTGTTCAGTAGTAATTCATTTAAGAAATCCTCATCTAGCTCATCTGTACCACCACCAATTAAATCTGTATATTTTTCCTGTGGTTCAGCATTTTTCTTTTTCTCTTTACTTTGTCTCCCCTCACTCGTTTTAGCTATCATAACTGGAAACATTCTATTTCCTTCAACAGTGTCTCTTCTCCACATTTTCTTACGGGCATCCCATTTTGCTTCAGAATACCTATTTGCTGTATTCTTGTATTTATTCTGCTGTCTGTCTCTTTCTCGTTTATGTTCCTCATAATCTCACTCTTCAAGAGTTTCGTACTACATAGGTCTTGGATTTGGACTCAAATTATTCATTTATCTCCTCATTTTTTCTAAAATCCTAGTGTTACAGGTACCATTTTTGAGAAAGCCAAATTACCATCCTTTTCTGTATATCTCATCAAATTTTATGCCAGGTACAACTATGATAACCCTTTTCTAATGCCATGAATGATGCAGGTGTTCCTTCAGGAGCTATAGAAATTCCTTCTCTAATGGGTTTCGCGTCATCTTTACTGAACAGTGTCTTCAATAATTTTAACAACTTCATAATTCTATATTAACTATAAATCGTATTAGTAGTAAATCTCTAACAACTTTCTTCTGTGCTATGTTTTCTCTCTCCTTCCAATCAAAGTTATTTGCATTATCCAATCCTAGTGTGACTCACACTAACTAACCTATAGCAGCGCGACTCCTCAGTGACATTTTTCTCATCAACTGACCAATACCCGTGTGACTCTCTGTTATGTCAGTATAACTCCTACTACTTGCCCTCCCTTTAAAAAATCAACATCAGTGTCTTTCCAAGTCTTGACAAACAAAACAAACTACATGAAGACAGCTTGTCTGCTCCACAAAAAGAAATATGAAAGTATTTTCATATACTCCAAGAAATTCTACACTCCAGCACAACCTTGACCAGCGTGATTATGCTCTCTTACAAACGGAAATTTCTCGGGACTTCCCCAGTTGCGCTTCTGAAGTGACCCAAATAAACCTCCACTACTTCATTCAACAAATTTCCCTGTGCAGTAACTTTTAGTTCGATGACAGCCTAGTACCTCATCAACAGCAGACAACGCACATAAAGCTTAGTGTATGCCACACTAAGACTGCCCTTAGGCTTATCCCGGGATCTTGGGCCTACGACGGACCCGCTAACTTTTTTCCATTGAGGTCAGACAGATCACAACCTGACATAAAGGTATGAACTTAACATATATAATGAAACGGTTTGAATATGTCCGATCTTTTAACTCCAACTCTTGGTGGAGAAGTGTGGCTCACGGGTTAGAGGCGGCAGACCCAGAAGTTGAGATCGGTCCTAGACCAGGGTTCAATTCCCCTCCTCGGCGGGTCTTGGGCTAAAAATTCCACAGATTCGATAATTCTCGCTCCAATGCCTTCTCGACTCACGGGTTCACACTCTGCAACTCTGGGCAATAACTTGCTTAATCTCCACAACGGACCCTCGCGGCGGGATGCCTGACTTTCATCTTGTGGATAACCTGCTATCTCACAGGGGAATACCAGGACGGGTTCCCTAAGCAAGCACCGGGAAACCCACTGCAGGTAGCTGTGCGCTATATAAGCTCAAATACATTTACATTTACTCTTCACCACCTTGCATTTTAGTCTAAACTAACCATCCGATGCAACTAACAAAACTGATGCAGCGGAAGAGGTATAGGTTTTATTTCACATTACGTCCCACACCATTCACCACAAGACTAATGGAAACGTACCTTTAATGACTGGCCCATAAGTCATTATCACTCAGTTAGCAGTATCAAAGGTCCTCCGACGGATCTTTGGTAGAGCTAAAGGGGACTAAGTAATAAAAGACGTATTGCTATTCCCTCATGAGGACCTACAATGAAGAAATAGGCTAAACAGCAGTACCCAACATTATCATTTCAAAATAATTCAATAACTCATGAATAAAGACAAACACTATTATTTGTTATTATTTCTCTTAGTTATTCATAACATGAATGGTCAAGCACACATGCAAATTAGAATTTCAACTCTAAATTCAAGATGGTTATCTCACAAAATGCAGAACAACTCGATATTCATAAATGTCAAAATAACAGGTAGAGAGGAATGAGAAGAGAGAAAAATAATTTGTATAAACACAGTTCTCATACGAACCTATGAATTCAGAAATACTAATGCACAGCGTGATATTAGTCTGAAAAGCTAACCCCACGGTCGTTAGGATATAGCATGAGAAACATCACCAGCAGATGATGTGCAAAGTCTTTAGGAGAGTCTTTAGGATTTGCAGGCACACCAGCCAGGATATAAAAAACAGCACGGCTTACAGCATACCACGAACGCAGGGACAGGTCACTGATCTTGTGAACGAGTCGTCAAACAGTTTCCCATAGAATATTTTATAGTACCTTTACAAACTTATCTCCAATAAATGTTTCTTTTTCTTTCTTCATCTCACTCTGCGATTGGTTGTGTCGCATCAAGTGACAGTCATCCGAGTTCCACTTTATACGTTTTCTAAACAACTATTGTTTTAATATTTCTACGTAAGCCTAAAGAAGGAAAAGGAAGTCCTTCTTGTTACATTTGTAAATAAATATTGAAACAGTTATGCTTGAACTACCTCATCTCTCCCCTAGACATTAAAAACCTAAAAAGTTCATTCAGAAACAGATTAATATGTGCATTCTAAGGAAGCATTTGAAACTTTTGAAGGACATGAGCACGAAAGCACATCTCCTAACATTTCTAAAGCCTACGTTTATTTTAGCAAAAGAGAGAATTATTTCTAAAGGCTTATGAAAACTTTCAGGAAGAGTAAAGCATTTAGTCTGGGTTTGTGGTGTCTCTGCAATTCAGGAGACATAAATCACATCCAGTTAGACAGACAGGATAATTTCCATTAATGCCCCGGTTACTTACCGGTAATCTTCATTACTCCGAGTATAGTCTTCCTCGCCACATGAGTTACATAGTGAGCATAAGCTCCACGACAGACCCCTCCAAAGCAAAAAAAGCCTCCCACCCCCTCCCAACATGGCCGACCAGTCACACCTGACCTCTATAAGAGGCGGACCGGCCCAACCAACAGCCTGATCTACCAAGCAAACAATGAAGCCGATAGCCAGACAGGGAGGGGGGAGGGAACTCATGTGGCGAGGAAGACTATACTCGGAGTAATGAGGATTACCGGTAAGTAACCGGGGCATTACCTCCTCGTTAGTCTTCCTCGCCACATGACTTACATAGTGAGCAAATACCCAAGCCAACAAGGCTTCATTGACCACCAAAAGAACAACACCACACGGTGATGCAGAGAAACCAACACAAGGTTGAATCAGAATAATGAAAAGAAAACAGGGATCATAGGAAACCCGAATCAAGACATAAAGAAAAAAATAGGCCATCAAGGAGCCGCAGCTCCTGCACTCAGAACGGCCCTAGAGAAGACCCCAGGGACAGCACCCCCAAGACAACGCGATAGAGTTCCATGAACATGAGGGAGGACGACCACGTCGCCGCCCGACAAAACTCCTCAGAGGAGACACCCACGAAGGAGGCCCAGGACACCGAAACCCACCTCGTGGACCGACCCAGGACCCTCGCCGGAACCACCGAACCCAGCGAAGCATCGGAAAGGATGATAGCCTGTGTAAGCCAGCGACTCAAGGTGGAAAGAGCGGGCATGTGGCCCGAATTAACTGGACCGAAAGTCACAAACAGGCAATCCCACCGGGAAAGGGGAGACGTGCGCTCCAGAGAAGCCAAAACAGCACTCCGGACAACCAGCACGGACACGGAAGGATCCGTGACGGGAGGAACAAAAGGTAATGACCCCTCCCGAGCCCGGGTCACCAGGGAAGGAACCCCGGGAAGGCAACGGGGGACATGCCGGAGAAACAACCTGTCCGGCAAAACCCGCAAGAAGGGAGGGGAGCGGAGGAACGACCACCGCACGCCCAGTCGCCCAGCAGACACCACTGCCACCAGGAAAAAAACCTTCGAAAAGGTGAGGAACCGCAAAGCCACCGAGGCCAGGGGCCCACAGGGCGGACCCTGAAGTGCTCGCAGAACGAGAGGGAGAACCCAAGGGGGAGACAGGCAGAGCGTCCGAGGGCGACGGAGAAAACAACTCCGGAGCCAAGCGAACCACCAGGGAATCCAGCCCGGACTGCGGAAGGCCCGCAAGGCATCCCACTGGGCCCTCAGGGAAGAAGGGGCCAAGCCCAAGGAAAACCCGCAGCCAGGAAATACAAGACCCGCAAGGGGTCCACGATGGCGGGGACAGCACCAAGCCGACCGCACCAACGAGAGAAAGAAGCCCAGTGCCGGGCATAGATAGAGAATGTGGAAGACCTGCGGGAGCCCAGCAGGAAACCCACAGCCCCAGAAGAACACCCCCGAGCAAGCAGCGTCACCCGCTCAAGAGCCAGGTCCGCAGATGGAGCCGGCACAACCCCGACACCTGGAGCGGGGGGCCCTTCAACGGAAAAGGCAGATCCGGGATCGGCCAGCAGGCCTGAACCGCCAGCACGTAAAAGGAGGGGGAACCAGGGGCGGCGGACCCCGCCGGGAACCACCAGAAGCAACCCGGCCCTGCCCAAGCGAATCCAGCAGAGGACCCGTGGTATCCGAGGGAACGGGGGAAACGTGTACAGCCGACCGAAAAGGTTAAGCGAACGACAGGGCATCCACCCGGACCCGGGAGGAGATAACAGAACCTGGGCAGGAGGGCCGAGTCCCCGTCCGCGAACAGATCCACCGGAGGCAGACCGAGTCGAGGCACCAGGCGCCGAAACACCACCGGGGCCAGGGCGAGACAAGGCAACGAAGGAAGATCCGACTCAGTCGATCCGCCTCCACCCAGACGGACCCCGTGGAAAAGACAGCCCGAAGGGCCAGGACCGGCTACTCCGCCCAAGAAAACAACCCCCGGGCATGTAAACAAAAGGAGTGAACCTAGCACCCACACCGAAGGCCGAC
Source organism: Lissotriton vulgaris (assembly GCF_964263255.1). Classification (NCBI taxonomy): domain Eukaryota; kingdom Metazoa; phylum Chordata; class Amphibia; order Caudata; family Salamandridae; genus Lissotriton; species Lissotriton vulgaris. Next base: position 683,561,423 of record NC_141697.1, read on the forward strand.
ACGGCTCCACACCACCAGGTCGACAGACCCGACCAAGACCTGGGGACCTTGAAGCACAGGTGCAAAAGACGGCAGGCCAGGAGGACCGCCAGCAACTCCCGACGCACGAGGAGCCGCGCGACTGCAGGAGATCCCAACGACCCCCAAACGACCCGGCGCCAAAGGACGCCCTCCCCGAACGAACCAGAGGGGAGGACCGGGTCCAGGCACACGACCCCCGAAGGAGGACAAGCCCGAGACGGGAACCGAAGGGACCACCGCACGTAGAGCAGGGAGCCGACGGAGGGGAGACACCGCCTGACGTGAAGCCTCACCCATGAACAAGACGAGGCCAAGATGTATCACACGTCCAGACGGGGAACACCCAGACCCCCGCCCGGCGAAGAAGATCCACCCGGCGGGCCAGGCGCACAGTACCCATAGCCTGCAGCACCAGGTATCCCCAGGCAGTCTCCCATCCGGGTACTAACCAGGCCCGACCCTGCAAAAATACTGAAATCAGACAAGATCAGGTGCTGGCAGGGTGGTATTGTCCTAGGCCCCCCGGGCCAAAAGGCAAACCCAACGGAAGTACCCGCAACCGAGAGTGGGGACCCCCACTCGCAGGCCGGCCTCACAGGCCAACCCCTGGTCCCAGAAAAACCTTCAGTGTAGACAAGGGAAGGAGTAGGTACCCTAACCCGTCGAGAAGGAGGGACTCCGCAGAAAGTACGCAAGACCAGCAAGACCAGACCCCGGCCAGCAAGCCCGAAGAGCCCAAGAACCGCGACAGCCAACGCTCAAAACGGGACGCAATTGGAGGCGACAGCCCCCCCCCCCTCAGGGAACCCCCTGGAGCGAGATGGCCGAAGCCAGGATCTCGGGTCGAAAAAGGGAGCGGCAGCACCAGGACCAGACCGGGAATAGCCGAAACAGGGGCACGGAAGCCAACCTGAACGCACCTTGGGAAGACCGACACCCTGTATCAGGGAGGAATGGCCGAAGGACCCCACCCATGCAAGGGCGGGACGCCCACACTCACAGGCGGACAAGGAGACCGAAGGTAGGCCGCTCCCAGGGGAGCGGGCCCCAAATGAAAAGGACAGGCAGACAAGGACGCAGCCAGACCAGACGGCCGAGCCAGCCTCGCGGCCACCCGCCCGTGAAAAATAACATGGAACGGAGCACGCATTTGCGTGACCACCCAGTGCCAAACTATTCCCTAGCGTAAATTGATACCAGAATAGCGCACCACACACCCGCAAGGGTCTCAAGGCGCTCGTACGAATGCCGCCGTGGAACCCATCCCGGCACTCCCACCGAGGCGACCACTCCCGGACACCCCCAAGGTGGAGGCCAAGCATCCCATGGAGAAAAAGCAGGCCAACGCCCAGAGCAGCCGAACGGGACTCCATGAACGGAATAGGCACCGAGGCGGGAAACACCAGGACCGTGGACCATTAGGCATCGGGCCACACCCCCCCCCCGGGGCCCCCGAGAGGGAGACGAGGCGAGGAGGGGGCATGGCAACCCGCCGCGCAAGGACCCCCAGAAGGGACAGCGCAGTAAAACCAGGAGACCCCGCAGACGGTGACAGAAGAGGAGACTGAACCCCCGCCACCCTGAGGAGACCAGAAGGCTCCGCAGCACAGACGAGCACACTGCACACGAGTCCGGCGCCCAAGAACCTCGCCAACCTGACGGGTCAGGGCGAGCCCAGTACCGACAACACAGCACAGAAGCATCAGAGCCGAGGGAACTGATCCCAATACCCGCCGAGGCGGGGCAGTGCACCCTGGACTCGGGCGAGATCGCAGCACAAGGTCCGCCGCTCCAACCATTGGGCCACAGGGAACCCGGAAAGGAAAGTCAGAAGCGGGAACAGACTTTCCGCACACCAACAGACCACCAAAATTTATCTTTTTGAAATATACATGTCATCAGTCATCACGCGAAGTGCGACTAAACCCCAGGATGAGCCACACCAATCAAGCCGTACGGAGAGTTTCCATGTAAAGAAATGCCCACACTGAGGATCGAACACAGGACCCTCAGACTACAAGCCTGACGCGTTGTCCGCTGCCCAAAGAAGGCAGTACAAACCGCTGTGCCCGCCGGGGAACCCTGGCGAGCACGGCTGACCAAGGCAATCACAGGCCGCACCAGTCAGAAAACCCAACCCCGCCCACAAGAGGCGGGAGCCAACCCCAGCACGGCAAGCAGCCGCGGGCCGTTGGGGAGGAAAAAAAAAACTACGAACGCCGGCGCCGTGTTACCGAGCCCAGGCCGGTCTGAGGGGAGCACCCGGACCCGGCCAGCTGAGCCCCCGAGGACCCGCGGACAATCGAGGGAGGACCGAGCCTGCCCTCGCCGAGTAAGTGTACAATCACACGGCCAGGCACCGCGCCAGCGCTTCCAACAATGCCGCTTGTCTACGCAGGGGTCACCACAGATCTTCTGTGTCACTTTAAACTGCTTGAGAGCAGAAACAACATAGACACATGCAGCTACAAGACGTTACCTGAAGCGCCGCGGACCTGAAAATCAAAAGTAAAACGCTGCCCCAGGCAAGGGCATAATGTGAAGCCAGAGCACCTGATAACACTCCGAGGTGCATGAAATCAAGCGAAATGTCAGGCAGAAACAACCCGAAAGCTGATCCAGCGGCACAAACACTCACGCAGTGCTAAAGCCTACTTCAGAGTCATGCAAGCACACGCATAGGCGCATAAAAGCAAAACGGAGCGCTGGACCCCCAAAGCCCACACAGTGGCCAGGGCCCTTCAGTAACGACCTGGGGAGAACACGGGAATGTACCAACACCCCACATCCCCGGCCGCCCCCCCCCCCCTGTAAACCCTTGGCACGCTAGAGCAGCACCTAACCGGCCCCATAGGACCGGGGGAAGGAAGAGGTGGGGGGGGATTTTTAGGCATAGGGCACCAGGGACCGCTAGAGCAGGATTCTCAACCCTAAAACCCAAGGGCCAGCTCACGCCGGCCCATCTTACCTGAACAGCGCCTCTGGAGAGAATCGCGCAGAACAAAAAAAACAGGCTGTTGGTTGGGCCGGTCCGCCTCTTATAGAGGTCAGGTGTGACTGGTCGGCCATGTTGGGAGGGGGTGGGAGGCTTTTTTTGCTTTGGAGGGTTCTGTCGTGGAGCTTATGCTCACTATGTAAGTCATGTGGCGAGGAAGACTAACGAGGAGGTAATCATTAATTAGCAACCACCTTCATTTTTCAACTAACACTATATAGTTTTCTCAGGTTATTATTCTCTTAACTAAGGAAAATCCTTTGTCGAGTCTTTCTGCACATTTTCACGTTGTACACTTATAATCTTTGCTTCCACTTTTTAATATATTTTCTATAATAATGTTAGTAATTTTTGTTAATTAACACTCTTAGGCAGATTAAACTGAACAGATTTATTTTCAAGAAATCATGCTCCATCACTTGTGACTTCATTCTGACAAGAATTGTGTTTGCTGCTTGAGTAGTGTTTCATCCCCTCAATCAATAACCCAATTTCTTACAGGCGCTTTGTACTTTTCAGCACTAGAAACATCTAAAACTTGGAAAAATCATGTCTCTGGTTTCCTCCATCAGATTGCTGCCAGTTTGATGTCCATTTCTTCATTGATTTTTCGCCCCATTTCAATAAATTGGTGTGAGATTTTTATTATTTTGTGTTCTCTACTTGTTAACTGTTTTGGAATTGATAACTGCTTTACCCATTTATCTTAAACTAAGTCTGCCTGCTTTGTGCTGTAGCTACCAAGGGCGGCGCTCAGCTTAAATTATTGAGACCATACTCATCTGATTAAGGAATATTGCAAATATTACTTGAAAGGGACTACCATCCACTTTAACTAATAATTCACTTTTTCTCACCTGCATTTAAATCACTCTTATGCCTTTTTCATTGAATAGCTGTGCCACCATGTGTGTATGCCTTTGAGTGTACATTCTTCTTTGTGACTGCTTGTTCACTGTGTATTTCTTTGTGTTTGTCTATATATCCACCCATTAGTGTTTCTTTATTTGTGCATGTTTTTATTGATGTGCATTAATCTACAAGTGTGTTTGTCCTCTGTGCACTTGCCACAGTGTTCCTATGTATATCTGTTGATAATTGTGTGTTGCTTTGTAACAGTTTTTGTCTGTGTGTGTCTCTCTTTTGGTGTATTAGCTTTCTCCTCATACTTGTGGGTGTGTTGCCTCTGCGTTTATTTTCATGAATTTGTTCATCTAGTACAGGGGTCTCCAAACCGGTCCTGGAGGGCCGGATCCATGCCAGATTTTTAAAATTACTACATGTATCTCAATGGGGAAATGCAAAAATTCTGGCATGGATCCGGCCCTCCAGGACCGGTTTGGAGACCCCTGACTAGTATCTGGGTCTTTTTGTATGTGTAAATGTTTATTTGCTTGCATTCGATTGTTTTGTCTCCCTGGGATTCACCAAAGTTTTTTTTCCAATGGGTGCATTTGTTCCCGTCTATGTTTTTGTCTCCCTGTGCAAGTTTGTGTGTTTATTTCTTAGTGCGGTCCTCTGTTGTCCTCTGAGTGAGGGGAAAGGCCCTGTGTATGTGTGTATGTGTTTGGCCAAGTTTGAATTCCTGTGCTTTTGTATTCGTCCCTGTGGGTATCTATCTTTGTGTGTGCCTTTGTTTTGTATTGATTCGCGCGTGCTTGTCATGAGTATAGCTATTGCTCTCGGTCTTCCTGGGTGTCTGTGCTCTTTGCATAATGCTGTGATTACCCGTGCGACTGCGGGCATGCCCGCGTGACTCCTCACACTGAGACAGCTGAGCCCAGACCTGCTGAGAAGGGAGGGGCTCCGCGTGTCTCAGAGGTCTAAAGGGATGCTCTGCTCACAAAGACAAGGGACAAAAAAAACTTTGCCATGAGCCTCAGAGCAACAGGTGGCGAATTCTGAGCCGGCGGCTTCAACTCATCTCTTCAACAGCCTGGGAAACCCGCTGCCTTCAAACCGGGTGAGACAGGGGCAGCCCTGGCATCCTTTCGCCTTTCCTCATGCCTGCTTCTACGCGCGTCTGTCTGTCCGTTTTATCCAGAATTTGTCTACGTATCTGTCTCCACAGCTCCCTGTTTGTCTGAACATCATCCTGTTTGTTTCGACTTCTCTTTGTCTGGGCGTCACCTTGCCCGTCTGTCTCAGTATCCTTTTGTTTGTCTGTCTGGCATCCAGTCACTCTATTGCCTGTCTCCCCATCACATTCTGTCTGCGCGTCTCGCATCCTTCACACTTCTCTGCATGCCTGCCACTCTTCAAGCGTCCTATTGTCTGCCTGCTCCTGTCTTTGTTGAAGAGGCGGTGAATAGTTTATCTGGCGAGGTGAGGGTGGCTATAGGAAAGACAGTGTGTGGGGTTAAGGTGGCTGTTTCAATGGTGCTCTATGGAAGACAGCAGGGGTGAGATCAGGGTTCTGTGTCTTTCATGGTGAAGAAGTCCGGAGCTGACAAGTTTCACGCTTCTAGGCGCTCTCACAGTCTGGGTTTAGTCTTTTCATTCTAGGACTTGTGGTCCTTGTTTAATTAGAGAAACAGGACTACCAGTCTCAGAATACAAAGAAAAAGCGTGGTCTAGATGGCTAGATGAGCTGCCCACGTGTGGACCCGGGCACTTGAGTGCTGTGGTGACAGGGAATTATAATAATCCATATTTGTAATCCACATCCATATAATAGTGACCAGTGCAGTGTCTCTGCGTGTAGGGTGGGGAGCAGTGGCTTTATAATGGTCTGGGCGCTTTGTCTGAAGGAGGAGGCAGCGCGTGGGGTTACAGCGCAGAAGACGTGCGTCTGAGAGAAAGTAACATGTGAGTTGGTGGCGCCCGGTACCGTGGTATGGTGCCTCTGAGGCGTGACGCAGTGGATGGACAGCGTGCGAGTAACCGCGTGTGTGGAAACTAAAGGGCGCAGAGGTAAGAGCGACATTTGGAGAGGGAAAAGTGAGAAAGGGACAACAAGGAAAGAGGAGAATAAAGCATTGCATGTGAGTCAAATGGATATGGGAAAGGCAAACAGGAGGAGGAGGGGCAGAGAAAGAGGGAAGAATCAAAACAGTAACGGGACACTGAGAACGCCATGGAACATTGAGAGGAAAGGATAAACGAGTGACATAAAGAGATGGACGGGTGAGAGGGGGTGAATGAGAAGAGTGAAAGGTGGGAGAGGGGCGTTGAAGGAGGGAGATGAGAGACTAAGGGGGATGGGGGGCTGGAGAGGCAAAATGACAAAGAGGAGCGCGGCAGATCAGCGAGAGGGAAGGGGGCAGAGGAGAGAAGGGTAAGTGATGGATGGAAGTGCTCAGATAGCGTCGTATTGCGTCATTCACATAGCGCTTCTTATACCTCGCAAGGCTCAGAAGCGCATTTTCCGACGGGTAGCATGCTACTCAGCGGGCGGTGAGTGATAGGCAGGGTGTATAGTTGTGGCACTTGGTGGGAATTGGGCTTTTTATCGTTTGTGAATGCTCAAAGGGGCCTGGTGGCTCAGGTCGTAGAGTGTGACCAAGGAGGTGGTTAGAGATAGAGTGCTGTGGCATAGGGATGTATTTTTAGCCGGTAGCTTCGGTTAGTCCTGCAGGCCCCTTAGTGTGATAGTTTTATTTAAGTTTTCTGGAGAGGTGCAGGAGTGCACCGGAAGAGGAAGGAGATCATCAGATTATTATAAGGTCCCAAATAGAGCAAGAGACAGAGTGATGGATACGAGATACACAAGAGTTAAAGGCAAAGGGGAAAGAGACAGGGGCAGCAGGAGAGGGAAAGGCACAGCGGCTGATGGAGAAGGGGGCACAGAGAGCAACGGATCTAAGAATGATGGATACAGGCAAAGGAGGATGGGAGAGAAGTGCACAGGGAAAAGGAAATGCACCGAGGAGTGATATCTAAGGGCACAAGGAGAGCAAAGACACGGAGGAGTGATATCTAAGGGCACAGGGAGAGCAAAGACACCGAAAAGTGATATCTAAGGGCACGGGAGAGCAAAGACACCAAAAAGTGATATCTAAGGGCACGGGAGAGCAAAGACACTGAGGAGTGATATCTAAGGGCACAGGGAGAGCAAAGACACCGAGGAGTGATATCTAAGGGCACAGGAAGAGCAAAGACACCAAAAAGTGATATCTAAGGGCACGGGAGAGCAAAGACACTGAGGAGTGATATCTAAGGGCACAGGGAGAGCAAAGACACCGAGGAGTGATATCTAAGGGCAAAGGAAGAGCAAAGACACCGAGGAGTGATATCTAAGGGCACAGGGAGAGCAAAGACACCGAGGAGTGATATCTAAGGGCACAGGAAGAGCAAAGGCAAAGAGGAGTGATATCTAAGGGCACAGGGAGAGCAAAGACACCGAAAAGTGATATCTAAGGGCACGGGAGAGCAAAGACACCAAAAAGTGATATCTAAGGGCACGGGAGAGCAAAGACACTGAGGAGTGATATCTAAGGGCACAGGGAGAGCAAAGACACCGAGGAGTGATATCTAAGGGCACAGGAAGAGCAAAGGCACAGAGGAGTGATATCTAAGGGCACGGGGAAAGCAAAGGCACAGAGGAGTGATATCTAAGGGCACGGGGAGAGCAAAGACACAGAGAAGTGATATCTAAGGGCACAGGGAGAGCAAAGACACCAAGGAGAAATATCTAAGGGCACAGGGAGAGCAAAGACACCAAGAAGTGATATGTAAGGGCACAGGTGGAGCAAAGACACAGAGGAGAGATATTGAAGGGCACAAGGAGAGCAAAGACACGGAGGAGTGATATCTAAGGGCACAGGGAGAGCAAAGACACCGAAAAGTGATATCTAAGGGCACAGGGAGAGCAAAGACACTGAGGAGTGATATCTAAGGGCACAGGGGGAGCAAAGACACTGAGGAGTGATATCTAAGGGCACAGGGAGAGCAAAGACACCGAGGAGTGATATCTAAGGGCACAGGAAGAGCAAAGGCACAGAGGAGTGATATCTAAGGGCACGGGGAGAGCAAAGACACAGAGAAGTGATATCTAAGGGCACAGGGAGAGGAAAGACACCAAGGAGATATATCTAAGGGCACAGGGAGAGCAAAGACACCAAGAAGTGATATGTAAGGGCACAGGTGGAGCAAAGACACAGAGGAGAGATATTGAAGGGCACAAGGAGAGCAAAGACACGGAGGAGTGGTATCTAAGGGCACAGGGAGAGCAAAGACACCGAAAAGTGATATCTAAGGGCACAGGGGGAGCAAAGACACCAAGGAGATATATCTAAGGGCACAGGGAGAGCAAAGACACCAAGAAGTGATATGTAAGGGCACAGGTGGAGCAAAGACACAGAGGAGAGATATTGAAGGGCACAAGGAGAGCAAAGACACGGAGGAGTGGTATCTAAGGGCACAGGGAGAGCAAAGACACCGAAAAGTGATATCTAAGGGCACAGGGAGAGCAAAGACACTGAGGAGTGATATCTAAGGGCACAGGGGGAGCAAAGACACTGAGGAGTGATATCTAAGGGCACAGGGAGAGCAAAGACCCCAAAAAGTGATATCTAAGGGCACGGGGAGAGCAAAGGCACCAGGGAGAGCTATCTAAGGGCACAGGGAGAGCAAAGACACTCACCCCCAGTCAACTGATCTGGGTTTAATCCATCATCATTCTTTAGCTCACTCCACCACCCCAGTTCAGACATGGCCATATGCAAATCAGTCTGACCCTCTGCCTCATGGGAACAGTCCAGCCCGAACTGCCAAGCCATGTTTTTCCTGGACCGGAAACAAGCATCCTGGGACCGGTTTTGGGTTCATAACCCTCATTAGCCAGAATATCTTGAATCCAGTGGCAAAGTGAGCAAGGGACCCATGTCTGGGCATACCCTGCCAACTTAGAGCGAACAAAGCAATACCAAAGGGGATGCTGGACGGAGCGTTTGAGCAAATCAAACACTCACCCCAGTCAACTGATCTGGGTATAATCCATCATCATTCTTTAGCTCACTCCACCACCCCAGTTCAGACATGGCCAAATGCAAATCAGTCTGACCCGGTGCCTCATAGGAACAGTCCAGCCCGAACTGCCAAGCCATGTCTTCCCTGGATCGGAAACAAGCATCCTGGGACCGGTTTCGGGGTCATAACCCTCATCAGTCAGGCTTTCTTGAATCCAGTGGCAAAGTGAGCAAGGGACCCACGTCTGGGCATACCCTGCCAACTTAGGGCGAACAAAGCGATACCAAAGGGGATGATGGACTGAGCGTTTGGAGTGATATCTAAGGGCACAGGAAAAAGGAAATGCACAGAGGAGTGATATCTAAGGGCAAAGGAAGAGCAAAGACACAGAGGATTGATATCTAAGGGCACAGGGAGAGCAAAGACACCGAGGAGTGATATCTAAGGGCACAGGGAGAGCAAAGACACCGAGGAGTGATATCTAAGGGCACAGGAAGAGCAAAGACACCGAGGAGTGATATCTTAGGGCACAGGGAGAGCAAAGACACTGAGGAGTGATATCTAAGGGCACAGGGAGAGCAAAGACACCGAGGAGTGATATCTAAGGGCACAGGAAGAGCAAAGGCACAGAGGAGTGATATCTAAGGGCACAGGGAGAGGCAAAGACACATTAGAGTGATATATTAGAGTACAGTGAGAGGCAAAGACACATTAGAGTGATGTGTGAGAGCACGAGGAGAGGCAAAGTCACATTAGAGTGATATGTAAGGATACATGGTGAGAAAAGACACTGAGGAGTGATATCTAAGGGCACAGGGAGAACAAAGACACCAAGAAGTGATATCTAAGGGCACAGGGAGAGCAAAGACACTGAGGAGTGATATCTAAGGGCAGAGGTAGAGCAAAGGCACTGAGGAGTGATATCTAAGGGCACAGGTAGAGCAAAGGCACTGAGGAGAGATATCTAAGGGCACAAGGAGAGCAAAGGCACACAGTAGTGGTATGTACTTGCACAGGGAGAAACACAGACATGTAAGAGCACAGGGAGAGGCAAAGACACATTAGAGTGATATGTAAGAGCACAGGGAGAGGCAAAGACACATTAGAGTGACATGTAAGGATACAGAGAGAGAAAATGTGACTGTAACAATGGATGAAACCCCAGGGAGAAGAAGGAGCAAAAGGGAAAGTGGAATAAGGGACAGATAGAGAGAGAGTGAATGAGATGGAGGGATGATGGGCACTGGGAGAGGGGAGTAACAAAGGCGAGAGTGGGAAGTACAGAAAGACAGACACCTGCAGAGCACAGATGGCGGTGAAAATGGGAAGTGTATGAGATGCAAGGAGAGAATCCATGAGGGAAGAAAAGAAGAGGTTGGTACGGATCCAAAAGAGGAATGAGACAGGCTTGGGCAGTCTGAGAAAGTGCAACGGATGGAGAGGGCTATAGGGGCAAAAAGACAGAGACGGGCAAAGGGGATCTAGCGGAACACCAAGAAATGTAATAGGACACACAGAGAGGGAATGTACAGTGGAGTGGTTGGAAATGGCACAGGGCATGGAAAGACGCAGAGGAGATATAGCTAGGTAATCAGAAAAAGAAGAGAAGGGTGTGACAAAAGAGACAAAGAAGAGAGAAAAGAGAGGGAGACTATATGGGGAGTTGTTTGCTTCGTTGATGTCTTTAGCACTGAAACCTTAAAGGGTACTCAGGGCTACTAAGCTTTATAGTGGAGTACTGACTGTGCTGCACCAATGACATGACCTTATGGGGAGTTACTGGCTTTTCTAAGTCTCCCTTCCAATGCATTGGGGGTAGACGAGCAAAGCCTGGCCCTCACATTGTTGTAGATGCCAACGTTTAGGAACAGAGACTAAAAATATGTTGATGCTTGCACACAACATGTACTATAACCTGGACCAGGAATTTGTGAAATTGCATGCTTTAGAAAACATGTGAACATAGGGGCATATTATCTAAGAATTGCGATAAATACGTTTAGCGCTCAAAATCATATCGCCGTCTATCGCCGATTTGCATCGGCCTGTTAGCGGCGTATTATCAATGCTCAGCTAACAGGCGATGTCCAAACCGGTGATGGACAGTGATAGTGAACATGAGCGCGTGAAAACAAGCGATATTTTCGCACGCTAATGTTCGCCATGTGAATATGGGGGGTAGGTTCAGAATTGCAATCCACGCCCCCATGCAAAGTATGGGTAAGACCAAAAAATAGCAGGCGTTGGGAGACCTGCGATAAACAAGTTTATTGCAGGTTTTTGTCTCCCAACGCCTGTGACAGCCCACCTTGAAAATAATGAGTTCCCACCGCCAACTACATTTTACATCTAGTTGGACGTGGAAATGCCCACTTTGCATGTCATTAGCAATGTTTATCGCTGACATGCAAAGTGGGGCGGTATGAAGCATGAGGCAGGCGTTAGCATGCCCTTGTTGATAGGGCGCTAGAAGTATCGCCGCTTTCTGGGCACAATTCGCCGAAAAACCGGCAATACTTCACCTTGATAACATGGCTCATAGTTCTGATACCTAATGCAACCAACGATGTTTTCTTAGACTTTTTGATTAACTTTAGATACTTCTGTTGCTTTTTTGCGCTATGTATATGTAGTACAATTTACGTTTTGTGAGTCTCATGTAGATGTGACAATACACAAATATAAATTAAGCTCACACAATTGCAAGATACTCCAGCTGCTAAGAAGAGTTTACTATTCTGAACAAAAACAAATTACATCCCATGGTCCACTCAACTTCATTTACATGCCATTGAATAGTCATTTAGGGTCACAGACTTAGTCAGGTTCTAAGATTTTGTCAGGGCCACTGAATGATGTGATTCTGCGTCTGTCCATAATTATGGGCTTGACGCATTTACCACATTATCCATCACATGACGCATAATTTTCAGATTGGAAGAAAAAGAAAATGTTCTAGTGCAAATGTGTCAAAACCTATTACACTTGCAGCGGTGTTACCAGGCAGTGAAAGCTCTTTGAAAGGTTGACTGGTAAACATTCAGTTGGTTATTGCTGCATTTTGATGTTAGACTGATAACAATTAGGTAACACATTTGGCCAGGCATTGCTACCATGTGTAGAAATAACCAAATAATTTTGTATGACTCTCAGAAAATGTGCTGCATTATGCCGCATAATTAAAGCTTTCTTACTGCATAATTTACTCAACCATGGAGCATAGTTTGGTGCTCGTCCCCTGTTGCATAATAAACGTGGCTCTTACTAGGGGTGGGCAGAACTCCCAGAGTTTCACTCTGCAGAATGCTATGGAGTTACATAAAAACTCAGTGAGATTCCATGGAGTTCCACGAGTGGGCGGGAATCAGCACGTTGCGCTGCTCAAGCTAATTGTCAGCACCAGGAGCTTGTTCCGTGCTGTAAAATCAGTGTGAATGGAACCAAGAGGCGTGCCACAGGGCCTCTCGAGTACATTTTCTACTTGAGAGGCAGCTTTCTCAACGCATATGGTTTTGACCTGCCACAACAGCCCGCATTGAGATATCTCTCTGGGAGGGATACTAGCACCCGAAAATCATGCTAGGGGTTGCAAATTTTCGCTCGTGTTTGCCAACTTGACGCTGGTGAGCCGCATCTGAGAAAAACCTCTGCCACGCGGTAGTTGGTGGAGTTTTTCCGGGAGTCTGCGTGTCGTGGGGAACTCAAAGTGGGCAAAACTCTGCAAACTTCGCCAGCAGAGCTGAATTATTCACTCACTTCTAGCCCTGACTTTAGTTAGCATTGAAAGCATTAAGGAAATGTTTGCCACGTTAGTGCTCTGGCAGGAAGAGACCAGTAGGCTTCAGTCGTTTGTAGCCTGCAGCCTCTTTCATTCTTAAGTTTAGCCTATATCAGTTTGTTTTTAAAATCCTTTAACAGAGGATTGCCCTACTGTGGTGCACGATTGGCTGATCCACCACAGATTTTTGGGACAATCTTAAATTATTCCAACAATGCTTATTGTCCATCAACTCTGTGCCATTCTCCTTTAATGCAAGTATTATTGTAGCCTTGTTGTCTAATGGGTTATGAGTATCATTGTGTGTCATCAGATTTAGTAAAAATCCTAAACCAACAGTCTTCCACTGGAGTTGGATGCGCATGTCAAATTAGGAATACTGGCAAAGGTGACCAAAGTGGTAACCCACCAGCATTAGTTTTCACCGTAGTGCTGAAACACTTTGGAGAGGCATGCTTGCTCATTAATATTGAAAAAGTAACATAATTATTGTTTCTGATTTAGAACTTTCACCAATCCAGATTGTCTTTCATCGTGTACTTGGTGGTTAAGAGTTCCAAAGACAGCATTAGGGCCTGAATTTGATATTGACGGACGGTTACTCCGTCACAACGGGGACAGATATTCTGTCAGCCGAAATATAAATCCCATAATATCCTATAGAATTTAGATTTCAGCAGACTGGATATTAGTCACCATTCAGTTCAGTTCAAGCAAGCTTTATTCGACTATTGTCATAAAAGCACAATACATGCATTTAGTAAAAAAAATAATCTGTTCCCTTGCTTTAAAAAAAATCTATACCATTACTCAATAAAAACTTGCAGATGCGACAATTTCATGGTAAATATAATACAGAAACAGGATATAAAAACCATATCTTTCCAAATCAACCACTGATCATTTTGCTCCTTAAAGTCCAAGACCACCCAAGAAACTTTGCCACTGATATGTAAACAAAAGAAATGGTACTCGTGCAGATAATTCTAACTGCTAACACACCACTCCTGGTGCCTAGTAGCTTACACATAGGTCGCAGCTATACCATGCACGGAGCAGAGTATGCTGAACACCCAAATAATATATGAGTAACTAATCCCATGGATGCTGGGCAACAGGGACAAATGGCTGTTCCACCTTGGGACCACCTCAATGTAAATGCTCTAGTTGGCAAACTTCGAATTCTCAGCTGAAAATAGAGCTTTCTATCAAATGGCTTAGTTATGTCATCCCAATATGCTTCTAGGCCAATGACATCTTTAAAGTCTAAGAAAATTCCTGTGAGCGAAAGTGGGGCACTTGTCCTAAAAGTCTTAAATGCAACCATCTCCCAATATTTATCCTTGTGAACCCTCTTAGATGGAAAACTAGCGTTAAGAGGATCCTCCCAGAGTGCTTGCATTCCTAATTCTCCAAGAATGCCCCTAATGCCAGACAACCATTTGATTTTATGAAAGGTGTCACACTTAATAATGTCCATAAGGCCTGTGGCGTATGTTCTTAATTCAGTAGTTGTCCACAGGCGCCTTCAGTATAGTACCGGACGCAAATTAGCAATAAAATTAATTGGCCTCATTCCTAAATCATAGAAGAGGGGACACATGGGAGTACCCTGGAGTAGATTAATAAGGTTGCGTAGGAACCTGTTCTCAGATACAGACATTTTTGTTAAATTCTCAAATCTCAGCACCATAGAGGGCTGAACTAAGCACCTTCGCGTCATAGACTCGGAGGACTGGAGCAATTGGCTTGGTAAAAGATTTTGCATGCTCAGAGCACAAGGCCCCAGCCAATTGGCGATGTAAGCGTTGCCAGCGCTGTCTGCTGGTTCCAATGCAAGTCGTGTTGAAAATTTACACCCAGATAGCTAAATGCCCTCACTTGTTCAAGCGGTAAATTATTCATAAAAAATGTTCCCTTAAAAGTTTTATGCTGATTAAAAGTCATGAGTTTAGATCTTAGTAAATTTACTTCAATGCCTCGTATGGTACAGAATCCTTCAAAAATAATTAGTGCTTTCTGCAATCCACTTGGGGTCTTTGAAATAATTAGGGTATCATCTACAAACATTAAAATGGGTACTTTCGCCCCAGCTATAATTGGGGCGTCAATATTGGCTGTGATCATTAATTTGGCTAGGTCGTTAATATACAAAGAAAATGAAGTGGGAGCTAGGACGCAGCCCTGGCGTACCCCTCTCTCTACTGGAAACTGGCTAGTAACATTTCCAGGTGAACCCCACTTAATCTGTGCAAAATTGTGCTCATGGAGTCTCATGATTAATGTTAGAAGGGCCAAAGGCATACCCAAGTCATGTAAGACCAACCACAATGTAGAGCGGGGAACAAGGTCAAAGGCTGCCCTTAAATCAATAAAGGCAGCATATAAACTACCCTTATCTAATTGCACTGAAGCATTACAAAATGCAATACTTGATCAACAGTGCTAGTGAAAGCCCTAAACCCTGCCTGGAGATGTGATAGAATGTTCTGCTCTCGGTCCCAATCCTGTATTTTATTCTGGATCATTCTACTTAAGATCTTTTGCATTGAGTCTATCAGACTGATCGGGCGGGTATTGCCAGGGAGTGACTTATCCCCCCTTTTGTAAACTGGTATTATTTCCGCGCCGTTCCTTGAGTCTGGGATAGGCTCTCCTTTAGCCACTGCATTTGCTAATAGCAGTATATACCTACCCCAAGAGTTTTTTGTCATGCAAAAAAGTGTCTGCTGGGATATTGTCTATACCAGCACCCTGCCAACAACCACAGATTCCAGTGCAAGATTTACGTCTTCGATGTTAAAGGCCTCTTCCAAAAAGGGTATGTAGGTAGGTTGATCCCTTATACTTGGTGCCTGACTTTTTGCATATTGGGGTTTAAAATAGGCCACCCAGTCATCCTAAGCAACCCAGTTTTCGGGTTTTTCTGGTTGCTCACCACATCCCCACTTAATTATACCCCAGAAACACTTTGAATTTTTAAGGGCACTAGCTTCCTTAAGCTCTTGCCACCTCTGTTCATCCCAGGCACGTTTTGATGTATACATTACATTTTTATAGTCAGTCCTTGCACAACGTACAGCACTACTAGGCCCTACTTTTATAGTGTGTCCCAAAGCAAAACGTGCTTGTCTGCATTCTTTATTATACCAGCGTGGCAAATTATTGGGCAGTACCTTGCTTGTCTTGTATGGTCTAACGAAGAGGCTTTTTAGTTGCTGAAAAAACGTTTCATGAGCCCTGGTAAAAGTCTCCAGATCTGGGCCGCTACTAGGAATTATCCCCATCTCATTGGTT
Organism: Lissotriton vulgaris; assembly: GCF_964263255.1. Lineage (NCBI taxonomy): Eukaryota > Metazoa > Chordata > Amphibia > Caudata > Salamandridae > Lissotriton > Lissotriton vulgaris. Next base: position 683,577,424 of record NC_141697.1, read on the forward strand.
GCATGTGTTAGCTTACTGGAAATAAAATCTATATTCTCCTGTTTATCTACCATTAGCACCCACTTCAGATGGCGCATATCGTTTGTAGGAAATATATTTGGGGGGGATGATTCGTTGTATCTACTTTCAGGTTTGGTCAGCATCCAGTAGGATAGAAACATACATAGGGGGTTATGATCGCTCTCCAAGTGGTCAACAACCGACATATCCTCTAGATGATTCCACAATCCAAGACTCACTAGGATATCATCTATTCTACTTTGGCACAAACCACTCCCGTAGGTGCTTTCCCCCAACCTGTCCTGCGCAGTCCTACCATTGGCTGCCTTAAGACCTTTGTTTAAACAGATTGAATTAATCTGGATTACAACCTCAGTCCATCTTTTTATTGGCGCAAGTTCCAGTTTTGGAATACCCCATTGTGTATCTTCTTCCTCTGAAAGATTCCAATCACAACTTGACAAAGGCTCAAATGTGACATTAAAATCACCAGCAACTATAATATCTTATTGTGTGGAATATCTTTCTAGGAGTTTTCTAGGGCAGCTATGGTCTCAGATTTCTTACCCCTGTGCTCCTAGCATAGACATTATAAATATCCACAGGTTTAGACTGCCTTTGTTTGAGACTGACAATCTGAATGTCCCTATGGTTGGATGGGAGTATCTTGACACAAATTTCTCAGTCCTGTTTGATCCAAATGATCAATCCCCCTGAGGGACGCCTTTTTGCGCCCTTCTCTGCAGGTATATTAAAGTTTAAATACCCTGCAAAAAATTGTGGATCGAGAAGCCATGTTTCCTGGAACAGGCAGATGTTATGCAAATTAATAAAGGTAGCCCATTTCGGGATTAATACTTTTGAGTTCAATCCTGCAACGTTCCAAGATAGGATTGAACCTGGTCTCTCTAGAATGTGAGGGGATTTAGGGATCCCAATCACATTTGAACCACTTGTACAATTTCTTATCCTAGGGAGTGGAAATCCTTCCAATAACCGTGGAATTACTAAAGTGCTGGTAGTGTCCGAATCGGGAGCTACGTGCTGGCTCTGACTTTTGACTACCTTGCCCTGGGATGGATCAAGTTGGTTACTTGACCCCACTAGTCAGTCATTAAGTTCAAGGCCCGAACAGCCCTTACCTTTCTCTATTGACCATTTTGCTGATCTATCGTGCTAATGTTGAGGGTCTGAGGGTCTGAGTTGTATAGTAGAGTAATCTGGGGAACAACTTCTAAACTCCAGTAGGACTAGGTTTTCAACCATGGCTGCCTGCTTAAGTGTCAATTCGATACAATCATTTGTCTCCCCTCGATGTGTAAGCCTATGTGCCCTAATAATATCTTCTCTGATCACAGAGCGACAGCCTCTGGTATGCCTTATCCAATGAATAGCTTGTTTATTAAAGAATCTGTTGATTCTACTTCCTTTGCTGGGCCCAATCTCGGGACATTCACCATGTAAATCTTGGATACGCTAGGCAACTTGGCAACACTCTGGTGATCTCTCCTTACTATTGTTGCAGGTTTACTATTAGCTTGCATGGGTGTAATGAAATAATTGTTTTGCCTATCACTTACTTGGTGCCCGCCATTCCTTTCTCTGGGCAATATTTTCCCAGGACCATCACTTTTTTTGGTTGGCATCTTTTGAGCTGTGAGCATTCTCTAACCCCTTTCTACTTTGGCCACTTCACTATACGGGGCTACAGCTTCGGACAGGCCACTTTCCCTACACTTGTCAGGCGCAGTGCGTTGCACTGTCACATTTTCTTGAGCTTTGGTTTACCACTTAGGGCCAGATGTAGGTCACCAAATACCGGTCGGTAATGGCCGATTTCGGCCGTTACCGACTGGTATTTGGGATTTGACATGTAGGGGGCCTCATATTTACAGAATCGGTATATTTACCGATTCGGTAAATTTACAGAATCGGTAAAATACCGAATCGGCGATTCTGTAAATCCATATGTAGGTGGCACTGTAATCAGTGCCACAGGCCCTTACAGAATCGTTATTTACCATGGAATACTATTCCATGGTAAATAACTAATTCCAGTGTACATGCACATCTGTGCATGTACACCTGTGCCATATGGCACACAGACATGCCCTAAGGGCATGTATGTGTGTCACATGGCACACAAGCCAGAAACAGGGGTGAAACAGGGTGTCAAAGTGACACCCTGTCCCCCTTGTAAAATCGGTAAATTTACCGATTCTGTAATTACTGAATCGGTATTTGCTAAGGAATCCTAAGGGCTTCAAGGCCCATAGGAATCAATGGCAAATACAGATTCGGTAATTACCGAATCTTACAGATTCTGTATTTTTACCGAATGTTTTACCTACATAGCAATTACCGAATAGTGAATACCGAATCGGTAAAATTCGGTATTTACCATTCGGTAATTTGCTATTAACTACATCTAGGCCTTAGTTGTTTGTTTGCTAAGCAGGTTGGATAGTGGCCTTTGTCCAATAAGCTACTGCTCACTATAGAGGTGAGATTATCGATCTTAGTTTTCATGCACTCAACCGCCTCGCATAGTAGTTGAAACATTAAGGTCAGGTCAGTTTGACCATCCACATTGGATACAAGAAAACCAAGCACACCACCCAATACTAGCTCTTGCCATCCCCGGGAGCATCAGACTCACATACACTAGGTGGAGGTAATTTGTGGTCTTTCATAGGAATACAACTCTCTGTGTTTGCTAAAGCAGAGAATCTATTTTTACATACTATGATAGGGTCAATCACAAGGGGACAGGTATCTCTTAGCTCAATGTTAATGTTGGGGATTTCACTCTCCCCCTCTGCGTTCTGTTGGTCTGGCCCTTTGTTACATGTGTCACCTTTTTTCCTCCCTACAAACATGTCGAGAACCACTGGGCCTTGCTTTTTGCCCACCCTCGATGTTGTTACTGAACTTTCACACCCCTTTTCTACCATCATACTTGGAAGGGGGTTAGCTGTAAGTAAGACTCCACATTCCTCAATTAGTTCATCAATGCGATTCATAATGCAATTGGTCCCCGCATGTGTGACTAATTTCCTTGCTTTTTTTTCCTTGGTCAGCACACTTATGCCCTCGCCCCCTCCCTCCATGCACTTCCTTTTCCCCATAATATGGACCTTTTTTAAGGCACCTCAGCTTTTAAAGCCTAACAGAATCGATATTACCTGAGTAACTTTCAGAGGATCAACAGTGGCTTGGAGTCATGGAAAGGGGGGTGGCCCAGCCCGGCCTATTCCGGCCACTGACGGGCAAAGACGTGCCCGCTTTTGGCTCGGGCTTGGCCCGGTGTGTGCCTGCGCGCGTCCCGCGGGGCGGGAGAGACTAGTTGGTTAAATCCTCCCAGTGAGGTGGAGGGAGGGGCAACAACTCGGCACTCTGTCCCCCTGGCTCCTGGGGCGTGTGGTCCGTCTCCTCGGCAGCCCCCCTGTTGGCGCGAAGCGTCTACCGCACAGGGGGAGGTGCGAGCAGTTTTTGAAACTCCCGGTGAAGTGAAGGGAGGGGCAACAACTCGGCACTCAGCCCCGCTGACGCCTGGGGCGTGAGGTCCATCTCCTCGGCAGCCCCGCTGTTGGCGCGAAGCTGTGATGGAGTAACCCATCCGCCGATATCTAAATCAGGCCCTTAATGTCTAAAATCTCAACTGCTTTTAGTCGACTGGCGGTGACCTACATCCGTCGTCTCTTTACATAGTGGCCCTTTCCCCGTACAACATTGGTTACAAAGTTCTACGTAATTTGTGTTTCTACAAAGAACCTTGACCAACTATGGGATGCTCAATTGAAGCCATTAGTTGTCAAGCCCATTTAAGGCCCGCCATGGGATTTTTGTTCACTGTAGAGATTAAAATCCTGCAGTTTCCATATGTCCCCATCCACTCTCCCCTAAATGTGAAGTTTCTTGAAGCTACAGATTTGTTTTGCTCACTGTAAATCCGTAAGTCTCATTAAGGAGGGATTGTACTGTGGGGTGGAAAGAAGGGTTCCAGCTAGAAGTAAAGGAAGAAGAGAAGCGAAAAAGGATGACATAGAAGGGAGAAAAGATGATGCAGAGAGGGTAGGTGAAAGAGGGAAGGGGAGAAAGACAAAGCAGATAGATAAGATTGTACTCTGGAATATAGAGTACAAGAGTTTCATGGCACAGTAATATCATGGAAAAAATATTGATTGGCAAAATATTGAAAGGTAAGTGCATATTGGCATGTTTAGATTTACTATTCTTAACTCCGCATCTATGTACCTTGAAGACATAAATACATACATGTTCTCTGAAAAAAAACAAAGGTTACAGGGACGTTAGAGTTAGACTTAGATTTCACTTGTACAAAAACATAGAGATTCAGGAGTTATAGTTACTTCAGCTAACTATAGCTTATATCCCCACAATGCACTGCTCATGACTTCACAAATTAAATCACTCATGGCGTGATCAGTGACATCACTGATGACATCGCAAATGAAATCACTGATGACACCACTGATTACATCACCCAGTGACTGTGAGTGTTTTCTGAAAGTTTCTGAGTGTTAAACAAATATACTAAGGTATCACAACAGTTAAATTAGTATACTTTGTGTACTACTAATGAGTGATTCTATTTTAAAACATAGATTATGTGAATGTATGTGTAACTGTATTTCTGTGTGAGAGGATGTGTGTGTGAATATATGGATGAACAAGTGGGTGTATGAGTGTCTGTATGGGTGAGTGAGTGGGTATGTAAGTGGTGTTTGGATGAGTGAGTGGGTAGGCAAGTCACTGTATGGATGAGTGAGTGGTTATGTGAGTTTTTGTATTGGTGAGAGAGTGGCTGTGTCAGTGCCTGTAAGAATAAGTGAGTGGCTGTATGGGTGATTGAGTGGGTATGTAAGGGGTTGTAAATGGTGAATGAGAGGGTGTATGAGTGGCTGTATGGGTGAGTGAGAATGTGTGTGAGTGGCTGTAAATGGTGAATGAGAGACTGCATGAGTGGCCATATGGGGGAGTGTGCAGGTGCATGAATGTCTGTATGGGTGAGTGTGAGGGTGTATGAGTGGCTGTATAGGTGTGCGAATGGGTGTATAAGTGGGTGCATAGCTAAGTCAGTGGGTGTGTGAGTGGATGCATAGGCAAGTAAGTGAGTGTGTGAGTGCCCTGGATGGGTGAGTAAGTAAGTGTGAGAGAAGCTCTATTAGAGGCATTGTGATTGTTGCAGTGACTGTTTAGGAGACTGAGTACATGTGTTAGTATCTCTATGAGTAAGTGAGTTGGTGTGTGAGTATCTGTATGGGTGAGTGGCTGGTTGTGTGAGGGCTTGTACGAGTCAGTGAGTGGATGCGTGAATGGCTCTATGCATGAGTGAGTGGGTGAATGAGTATTTGTATGGGTTTGTGAATGGGTATGTGAGTGGTTGTGTGGGTGTGTGAATGGCAGTATGAGATGTTGCATGGGAGTGTGAGCAGGTGTGTGAGTGGTTCTGTGGATGTGATTAGTGATGCAATCAGTGATGTCATTTGAGATGTCATCAATGATATCATCAGTAATGTCACTGACAATGTCATGAGTGATATAATATGTGAGGTAATAAGCAGTGCATTACGGGGCATAAGTTATAGTTAGCTCAGGTAACTATAGCTGCTGAATTTCTTTGGTTTTGTACAAGTGAAATCTGAACCTAACTATAACTTTCCGCTAATGCTTGGTCTTGTTCAGTGACATCACTGATGACATCTCAAATGACATCACTGATGACATCATTGATGACATCATCCGGTGTCTGTGAGTGTTTAAAAAAAGTTTCTGAGTGTTAAATATATATACAAAGGTGTATTGGGGAATCAGTGGGTGTATGAGTACCTGCATGGATGATTCAGTGGGTGTGTGACTGACTGTATGTGTGAGTGATTAGGTGTCTCAGTGAATGTATGGGTGAGTGACTGGTTAAGAGAATGTCAGTATAATTCTGTCAATTGGTGTCTAAGTGGTTGAATGGGCGTGTGACTGGGTTTGTGAGTGGCGGTATTGGTGAGTGATTGTTTGGCTGAGTACTTGTATGGCAGTCTGTGTGTCTGAGTGAATGAGAGTGTGTGTGACTGCCAGTATGGATGAGTGAGTGGGTGAGTCAGTGGCTGTATGGGTTAGTGAGTGAGTATGTGAGGGGCTGTATGGATGAGTGAGTGTGTATATGGCTGTGTGGGTGAGTAAGGGGATGTGTCAGTGGTATATGGGTAAGAAACTGAGTGTGTCAAAGGCAGAATAGGGGAGTGATGGGGTATATGAGTAACTGTATGGGTGAGTGTGTGAATGTGAGAGTGGCTGTATGGGTGAGTGCGTGCTTGTATCAGTAACTGTATAGGTGATTGATAATATGTTAGTATCGGTGTGAGTAAGTGAGTAGGTGTGTGTGTATCTGTATGGGTGAGTAAGTGGCTGTCTGATTGACTATGGGTAAGTGATCAGGTGTGTGAGTAGTTCTATGGGTGGCTGGTTCAGTATGTGAGTGGCTATATGAGTGGATGTGTGAATAGATCTATGAATAAGTGAGTGAGTGTATAGGTACTGGTATGGGCTAGTGAATGGGGTTTTGAATGGTTGTGTGGGAGTGGGTATATTAAAAGGTTCTATGGGGTGTGAGTGGGTGCATCAGTGGTTGTGTGGATGATGTAATCAGTGATGCCATTGATCACATCATAAGTGATGTAATATGTGAGGTCATAAGCAGTGCATTGCGGGGTTGCAAGTTATAGTTCGCTCTGATAACTATAACTGCTAAATTTCACTGGCTTTGTACGAGTGAAACCTGAGCCTAACTATAACATCCCTGTAAGTTTTGTTTTTTTTCCAATTCATTTCTAAGGTTTTTCTATTTCATTTCCAAACTATAACGTACCTGTTACCCTTGTTTTTTTCAGTGAATTTCTAGGTTTTTTTTCAAATGCTAATTCCTAACTATAACGTCCCAGTAACCTTTGGCTCTTTCAGTGAATTTCTATAGTTTTTTTAAGTAGTAGTCGCATTTGCAGAATGGTGGAGAAAGGGGGCTGGGCCTCCAACCAGCTCTCAAGAATCCTACTGTGTAGGATTTACAGGAGGTACCAGGAGAGCTTCTTTCCCCCTAGATCCCTTAGGAGAAAAGTGGACTTCAGCCCCCAGCCAGTAATACACCAGGAGGTGTGTTTGCATAGTGGTGGAGAAAGGGGCGTGGCCTCTGAAGACCTCCTAGCAATCATGCTGTGTGGGACTTACTAGATGTAACAAGAGGGGTAGTTGGGTTCCAAGGACATCCTTGGGGGCGGAACTACCCCTCCTGTTACCTGAAGTAAGTCCCACACAGCAGGATTGCTGAGAGGTTGTCAGAGGTTATGCCCCTTTTCTCTACCACTCTGCATATGCGTCTCCAGGCCTACTACTAGTTAGGGGTGAAGTCCCCTTTTTTATTGAGGGTCATTGGGGACCAACTACCCCTTCTCTTTCCTCCAGTAAGTCTCACAAAGTTGGTTTGATGAGAGCTTTTCGGTGGCCTCGCCTCCTTTCTCCACTACTCTACAAACGCACCTCCTGGCACACTACTAGTTAGGGGAGAAAGTTCCCTTGGCTCTTGAGGGTCCTTGGGGCCAACTACCCTTCCTGTCACCTCCAGTAAGACCCACACAGCTAGACTGCTGAGAGGTCATCAGAGGCCACGCCCCCTTTCTCCACCACTCTGCAAATGCACCTCCTGCACACTAATGGTTGGGGGAAGAAGTCCACTTTAGTCCTGAGGCCCTCAGATGTGAAGTGGAATTCATTCCCCAACCAATGGTGTGCCAGGAAGTGTGTTTGCAGAGTGGCGGAGAAAGGGTGCATGGCCTCCAAAGACCCCTCAACAATCCCCCAGTGTGGGAATTACTGGACGTAAAAGGAGGGCTTGTTGCCCACCAAGGGCCCCCTGGAGCCAAGGGATCTTCATCTTCCAAGCAGCAGGTCCCCAGGAGGTGCATTTGCAAAGTGGTGGATAAAGGGGGCAGGGCCTCAGCGAGTTGCAGGGCTTTTTTAAAAAACTTTTTTTATTAGGAAAGGGGGTTGCGTAAACTCCCATCCCATGGCTGATTTCTGCCCGGGGACCCCATTTCCGGGGACCCGGTCTTTCTTTTTTTGATGTATTTTTTTCTAGAGCGGGGGGGCTGCACAGCCCTTCTCTAAGGCCTTTATTGGCCACAGGGACCCCACTGCACTGGGTCCTGCCCCTTCTTTATGTTTTTTTTTAAAGAAAAGGAAGGGGGGCACACAGCACCCCTCCTGGGCTGGATTTGGCCTAGGGACCCCATCTCCTGGGGCCAGGCCTCTACTGCGGGAGCTCTGGTCCCGCCCAGGGCACCCAGGGTCCTGTAGGAGCCTTCATTGCTTTTGGACAGAGGAAGCTGATAAACATGCAGCTCCCTCGTTCCAAAAGCAATTCTGCTCCATTTTGAGTAAACAAGAACATTTTACATGCTCTTGCTTACTTGAAGCTGAGCAGCATTTGCTATAGCTTGGCGGGAACGGTGCACTTGCCAAGCCAACCAAACTGAAATGTACTGGAGGTGGGCCCCCAGGGACATTGATGGAGCCGGTCTTGGCGGTGGCCGTCCCCATGGCCATTTACGGCTCTACTAGGGGGGCTGCATGCCCCCCTTTTTCAAGTATTTAGCCCCGGGGAGGTAGTGGTCCCCTGGGGCGGGGGTCTACAAAGGACCCCTTAATGATTCTGTATGTGCCCCAGGGAGGTCGCGTCAGAAGAGCTATGTGGCTCCCTGCAAATATATTATTTCTGCCCTTGGAGGTGACAATCCCCGGCTTGCGGTAAAAGCCATAGGGGCTCCCCGCATTGTTTTTGAAATAATGTGTGTGTGTAGAGGTGGCGTTCGCTGGGGCAGTGGGGGAACTGCACAGCTCCCCCGCCCCTAATTTATATTTACTGCCCTGGGTAGGTGGCCATCACCGGGGCTGTGTGTCGTTGAGGGGCCTGCCACATTTCGATTGTTCAGTGCCCCAGGGAGGTGGCGGTCCCAGGATTGCGGGTGGGCAGGTGGGTCCTCCATCACATTTGTATACTATAGTGCCCCAGGGAGTTGGCAGTCCCCGAGGCTGTGGGGGGTCAGGTGGGCCCCATGCCTTTGTATAATTAAATGACCGGGTGAGGTCTAGCTCATGAGCCCCCTTCTTCATTATCCTCATGCCCGTGCATTTGGCCCTGCAAAGGGCTTGACGGAAAAGAAGTGCAGGAGCACATGCTTCTTTTTTTATTCACATTTTGCCATGAATTTGCTCCAAAATTAAAAGCAAAATGCTTTTAACCACCTGGCGGGATCCTGTGAGACGTCACCCCACCATATCTGTGGGGGTTAGGGTATTCCTGCCCTGTCCCCTTTCCTTTTTAAAAAAAAACACTTTGTGGTTGAAATGTTGGCAGACAATCAAATTTTAGTAGGATCCGCATGTCCACTGCAAGGGCTTGCATTCCCAGATATCTATATTTTTTAATCTTAAATATCTTTGAAACTACTGAACGGTATTACCGGTATACCCCAAATCAGAAAAAAATATGCTTTCTGGACCAACATCTAGCTTTCTGCCAAATTTGGTGTTATTCCGTTCAGCAGTTCGGGCGTGTAGAAGGTGGACTGACAAAATTGTTGCTGGGCTTCAAGTCAAAATCTCCCATTTCATTGTTGCAACAGGGGGAACCCTTCTTGAAATGGATGTTCGGGCTATAGTTGCATTAAAAAAATAAAAAATACCCATGGGGGCAGAGAAAAAAGGGGGTACCAAAACACGTTATCATGGGTAAAACGCATTTTGGGATCCCCCTTTTTTCTCGGCCCCTGCTTGACAGAACACCCCAAAACTTTCCGCACACCATCTGAACCAAAATGGGGACATTTAAAAAAATTTGGGGAAAATTCTTCAAGTAGCGCCGAAAAGTTATCGGCAAAACAAAAAAACACTTTTCCCATTGAAACTTTGGTTCTAACTATAACTACCTATATTTTTCATAAAGAGCACATCCACTTAAAAGAGTTCCCTTCAGTACCTGGGGATACTATTGCAAAATAGGGTTTGTGAGGCCAAAAATCTGTTTTTGCTTTTCACATTTTTGTTTATATTGGTGAGGCCACATTAGCTTCTCAGTAATAAAGTTTTGCAAAAAACGAGACCAAAACAAACCCAAGCAAGCATTGGCAAAGCCAAAGGCATGGCAGCCAATGCCAGACCTATTGGATTTGCCAATGCTTGTTTGAACCAGAAGTTCACACTAGAGAAAAAGCTATGTTTTTTGTTATCCACTGATTTATATTGTGTTGCTTATATTATAGTCAGTAATTTGTAGGGAAAAAAATTGATGAACCAGCTTGTCAACTGTTTTGTATTTTTTGTGAAATCTGATGTTATTTTCACTTGTGTTGTACAATTCATGAGGAATATGGTTAAAGACTTAAGTTCATGCAAATGTCAAGTTGGAGGTTAGGGTCCAGCGCTGAATCAGTCCGCACTGCTCACTCGTGCATGTCTACACATGCGCGAGTGAGCAGTGCGGACTGAGACGCCATCCAGACGTGCAGAGATTTGGGCTCTAGATTGCCCATGACCCCCGCTTAGAGGATACTGACACCGGCTTTCATCTAACACGGAGCTATGGACTATAAATATAACTACGTTAAACCACCCGAAGGGAGTCTCCCTGACGCCTCCCTCGAAAATTCAAAAAACGGGCTTCTCAAAACTTGTTGTATGTACCAGTGATTTTGGCTAGACCACGGCCGCAAAGCATTTTACCAATCGTCTCCACGCATTAGAAAGAACAAGATTCAGCGCTGGACCGTAACCTCCAGTTCTGAACCGAGTGGCTCCCTCCACCAAACCAGTTACGGTCCTCTAAACTCTTCGAGACCGTCTCCTCTGTTGTTTTATCTTTCGATCTGCAGTCAGTTTACATAGAAGCCTCTAAATACAGTAAAAGGAAGATAGGGGCAGCCTCCTATGCTCCAGCGTATTGGCACTACACGGGGACAACCACCTTAAAGGCATTTGTCCTTTTATCGAGTAAAGGAATTCTTAAGGCCCCGAAGAGAATCCCCTACGACTTCAGTGGGATTCGAAACGTGTAGGCCCCACCCCACCAGTCTACAGAAGCTCCTGGGCATCGAATTAGCTGAACCCAGAGCTTATTATTGTACATTACCGTGCAATATTAATCATAATGAGTTCGAATTGACCCTGTTGAAATATAGGAATGTACTCATAAAACAGCCAGTCTAAATGGTTTTGAAAATATTTGTAGACCTTGGTATTTGTTTCACTGTCCCTTTTATCTTTAAATCTTTTTTCCTCCCCAAGTATGTATACATGATACTGTTGTCTGTGATATACCTGAATCTTGAATGGATGGTTGAATGTTTGGCTAATACCCCAATGTCCCACGTGTTTATTGTAAATATTTTTTGTATTAAGAATCAAAAGTTGAGATAAATGCTGCAAATACTTTGAATAAAATACTATTAAGTAGTAATCCCCATTTCTGATTTATTGTTCAGGTTTCTGGTGGGTATTGTTTTTTTGGAATCATGCATATCAGTACTGGCATTGTAAATGCGGCGCATCATGGGTGGCGGAGGCATGGCGCACAATTACTGGCGCATCCTTGCTAATTTGCAGGGATGCACCAGTAATTGTAAATATGCCCCATAGTGTTGGCCTCAGTACTGGGATAACAGGGTGGTCATGCAAATTAAATAGTAATCTAGAGACTCAAGTAAAGAAAAATACTGATGAGATCAATGTTAGAGCCATTCAAAGGGCAACACCTAGCAGCTTAATTACTGGCTGCAAGGGGTTTACCTCCCAAACGTAGCACGTACCTGTAAAAATGGCCCATAATGGTGGCGCTGCTTGTTGCCCTTTGACCCGCTCAGTTACTACCAGTCTTTTAACTATGATAAATGTAGACACTTTGACTGTCCTATATTTCTAAAAGTGCTTTATTCTAGAGGTTTGACTGCTAAATTTAAAATCCGAGCAGATAGCAAAATGTAAGTAAATCAGGATTATGCAAATTTTTTACTTTTTTTGTGCTCGTGAAAACACCTTGTGCAGGAGGTGAAATTAATAAAATGCTACTTGTCTTTACTTGATAATTAAATGCGCACATTTATTCTGCTTTTATAATTTAGTGTGACGTAAACTGAAGTCACTCAACCACTCTGCCACAGATTAACAGCCCTTAATTTCGTAACAGACTAAATAAAAAAAAGTCTGTTACGCAAAATACAGACTTTTCTAGAATAAAACAAGTTTTAAAAAATACACTAGACTGGCCTCAAAGCACTTGTTATGAAACACTGAGGCCCCGATGAACAGCTGCGGCCCCTGAAATTAGCCGCGCTCATCATCTCATTCGCACTGTGTCAGAACCAGGCCTCGGACGCAGCTCGCCGGCAGGAAGGAAGGGACCTTTCAGGGCTTCCAGCCCGGTGCACGCGCCTTCTTGATGTCTTTCAACTAGGCCGGGCCTCCCTAGCCCTCACCTGGCCGTGCCAGTGGGAGGCGGCGCTGCGCGCTCTAATTAAGCCCTGGCACGGGAGGCTGCGGGCAGGCCTCCTGCTGCTGAGGCCTCTAATAAGCAGCTCCCCTCCGAGACACTGGCCCACCTGGGGCCCTGGCAATTTGTTTCTCTTTTGAAGTGGCATTAATTGATAGCTTGGCCCACACTGGGGATGCCAGGGAGCTGACTGTGAGTGGCAGGGAATGGCTGGGTTTAGCTTTCAGGGATTTGCAAGGGGTGGCTCGGCCTGGCTTCTGTAGGCTCCCATGAACAGGGAGGCTTAAGTGTGAGGGGCTGGGCTGATCCACTTCATGACAAACATGGCCTCTCCTAAGGATCAGGCACTGGGGCCCGAGCCTTCCATTAACTATGAAATGTTGAAAAAGTGTGTGTGCAGAGTGGGCTGCAAACTACCCAAAAGCCTGATCAAAATTTTCCACATAGTATAGTGGAATCGCATCCATATAAGGAGTGTGCGAAATTCACATGCTGTGTTTGCCTAATTATGGGAAATTTAAGAAAAATGACACAAAAAGCTATACCAGCATTTGCTGATGTATTTATATTAGCGCAATATCCATCCTCGTGTCCAAACGCGTTTTGCGCATGATCAAATGTGCAGAAAAAACACAGGGGCATATGTACAAGCCCCTATTGCCACCACAACTTCTTTTTTATGTCGTTGTGGTGGCGATAGGGGCATTGCCTTATTTACAAGGCAGCGTTAAGCCACGTGGCTTAACGCTGTCTTGTTAATAAGGCCCTCTTTCACGGTAGGCTTAGCATGAAAGGGGCGGGCAATGGGTGTTGTGATGAGTGGTCCACTGCAACACCCATTGATTTCGACACTGCCCCCTATTTACAAGGGCAGCATAAATAGGAGGCATCGTCAAAATTAAGCCAGGGAAAACCTGGGGCCTCATTTATGAAAAGTGACGCATCGCTGCGTGAAAACAGCAATGCGTCACTTTTCATTGCGCCCTCCTTGTAACATGATGGATGCGTCCTATTTACAGTATTACTCATCATGTCACAACGAATAGCAAATAAGTCAGTTTTACTGATGTATCTATTGGCGCAATACATTGCTGGAGTTGTGTCGGAAGCTTAAAGCAACTCCATCAATGCAGGGGAGAGGGCTATGAATATAGCTATGCATCACCCATATGCCTGCCCTGAGGCAGGCGTAAGGTTTTCACGCATTTGCATCCTAGAAGTGGTGCAGTGAAATCTCATAGATTTCACTGTGTCACTTCTACTAGGCTGACTTGCACGGGAACGCCCCCCCCTTCATACATTATACCTGATGCAGGTATAATGTAGCGCAGGGGTTTACAAAGTGACACATCTGCTTAGAGGTGTTACTTTGTAAATATGGGTCAACAGGGGGCATGTTTTACACTGATGATGCGTCACAAAAAGTGTAGTCATGGCGGCGCAAAACCCTCGCAAGGCCTCATAAATAAGGCCCCTGGTCTTAAGTTGGCAAACGAGAAGAAATGCATTATTTCTCCTCGTGTTTGCTTTTTACATGTGTGCTGCCCTGTGCAGCACACATGGAAAAAGCAAAATGCCTTGGATTGTTTATGTAGAGCAGGGGTCTCCAAACCAGTCCTGGAGGGCCGGATCCATGCCAGATTTTAAAAATTACTACATGTATCTCAATGGGGATAGCCAAAAAATCTGGCATGGATCCGGCCCTCCAGGACCGGTTTGGAGAGCCCTGATGTAGAGGAAGGTCCCCCTTCCTGTACATGAACAATCTTTAAAAAAAAGCCATTTTGTGACGTTTTTGAAGTGGCGGAGTGAGGCGTTAAGCCATGATGGCTAACGCCTCACTCTGCCTGTTCCTTGAACATATGCCCCACAGAGTCCCAGACAGCAACTGCTCGCGTTCTGGTTGTTCGCATTGTTTCCATGCACTCATGCTAAAGTTTTGCCACAGACAGCTCGCAATTATGCAACGTGGAGTAAGAGTATACATTTACGTAGCAAGTGTATTTACAATTGAAGAAATTACATGAGATTGCACCCGCATAATGGAAATTTTGCCTGGCCAAATTTGTAATATTGCAGGTGAGCTACAAACATTTCATCAGAAGCAGCAACTGGGCATCTTGCAATGAATGCTATGTGGACTTTGCATGTCGCAGCATTATGAGAAGATTCATGCTTAGCCATGAACCTGATATAGTAATCGGACAAAGAGCAAAGAGAATGTGTAATGAGGCCCATTAATTCACACAAGCTCATTAAAAATCAGGTAACAGCAGTATGCCGCCTTGCACGCTGCAGCTAATGGAGACATGAAGGTCTGTGTCTTAGCATTCAATTTCACAATGAGCTCACCTTGCGGCCCCTGTCACTTAAATTGGGTGACCAGATTTTCAGAATAAAAAATTGGGATAGCCATAGACAAAGGATTTCATTTTGGCCAGCCAGGCCTCCCTTCCTCCCTCCCTTCCTTTGCCTTCCTTTCTTCCTTCCTCATGTGCAATGATACCCAGGAGCAGGCTGCCAGTGATCACTGTGGCTTTTGGTGATGGTGCACTGATTCACCCTCATTAAATCCTGCTCTGCTGCATGTGCGATGTTGCAGTCTTGACCCTGTGCCCATTGGGCGCAGGGTCAAGACTGATTTGCATATGGCTGGGTCCACACTGGAATGGCATGGAGAGAAAAAAACGATGGATTTAGGCCCAGATCTTTGTACTGAGTGAATGTATGACATTGTTCTGCATTCTGTCCATCATTTGTTCTTTTTGAATGTGTGATGTGAGGCAGCACAGCAGGTGACTGTTTAAACAGCTCAACTACTTTCCCTGGAGTGAAAGGGGTTGGGAAAAACCTGCACCTGCACCACACTGTACTTAATGTGAACGCTCACATGACCCTTTTTAAAAACACCTAGATATGTCTTTCTTGCAGCCAAAAAGTATCAGGATGTTGGGACAGTCATTGGAAAATCAGGGTTGTTCACTGTAATCGGGATATCTGGTCACCCTATACTTAAAGGGGTCGAGGCGCAATTACCGCAGATTGTGAAGGTGGTGGTTCTCAACAATTTAAACATTTGCAACACAAAGCCTTGGAATGCATAGTCGTGCCATGTTCATTTACATTTAAAACATCTCCAAAGAGATAGACAGGTGTGCATCCTACTATATGAGCTGAATGCCTGGGCGCTTCCAAGTTACATAAGATGTTTACATGTGATACTCCACAATAAATGTTAAACTAAAGTTTCAAGATAAAGTCGTTGTTAGAAATGGGGGTCTCTAATTGGCAGAAGTAGGTACCTTTGTCTAAATAGGGACCCTTGCTTCTTGTCAGGGTAAGGGGATACACACTTTAGATAACCCCTGCTCACCCCCTCGGTAGCTTGGCACGAGCAGACAGGCTTATCCTAAAGGCAATGTGAAAAGTATTTGTACCAACACTCACAGTAACACAGTCATAACACCACAAATGGACACCACACCAGTTTAGAAAAAGAAAGTATCTTTATTTTAACTTAACAAGACCACAACAGAAAAAACTCGAACATTCACAGTAAAAAAAAATGACTTTCAAAAAGTTTCAAGAACTTGTACCATGAATGTCCATGGATGCGTGACTTTTCATCAAAGTACCCGTAGATGCATCAACTTTTCAAAGGCCAAACAGCTGCAGAGTCGGAAAGCAAAGAGATACGACACTCCTGGGACCTGGGGAGGCGATGCGACGGTTGTGCAACACGCAGAGGATGAGTTGCGTTGAATCCAGTCTGTATTGGGAGTGGTGCATCAATTCTTCTTGCCGGTTCTGGTTCGCAGGTGATACGTCGGCAAAGCGTGCTGCACAGGTAGGATGTGTGGATCTTCGGGATGCGTTGGTGATCGATGTGGCAGCGTTGATCGACGCTGCGCCGGTCCTCTTCAGCCGCGATCCCTTGATGCGTCGATTCTTGCAGCAGAGAAAGTCGCTGCAACGGTTTTTGCATGGAAAATCTTGCGCTGTGGAAAAGCGTTGCGAAAACAGCTGCAAGAAAAGCGATGTGTCGATTTTAGCAGTTCTTCATGCATCTCCTTTCTTCCAGCTCCCAAACAGCAGCAACAACCTCCAGAGGCCCCAAACTGGCACAGGCAACTCTAGGCAGGTCAGAACTCTCAAAAGCAAAGTTCAGGGGAGATGGGGGTGAAGTCTTTGTGTCCCTGAGACTTCAGAACAGGAGGCCAGCTCACACAGGCCTTTGGAGATCTTCTTCAAGCAGGGGACACAGCACACAGCAAAGTCCTTCTCCTTTCCTTGGCAGAAACAGCATCTTCAGAGCAACCCCAAACACACAGCAAGGGCAGTACTTCTCCTTAGTTTCTCCAGCTCTTCTCCTCGGCAAAGGGTCCTTTTGAGTTCCAGGATTTATCTAAAGTTCTGGGGTTGGGGCCCCCCTTTTTATATACAGAAATCCTTTGTTCTCTGAAGGCAGAGAGTGTCTGTACCCAGCCAAAACCAGTTCTGTCCTCTCTGGTGCAGCTTCCTGGCAGGAGATGGAGACAGCATTGTTGAAGGCAGTCCAGGCCCATTCAGGTGAAAGGAAATCTCCCCCTACTTTAAATGCAACCCAGGTCCATTCAGCCCAGCCCTGACTCATCGGACTTCTGGAGCCGCTGCCCCTTTCCAGCCCCTGTCACACCAACAGCCAGACAGCCAATATAAAAACCTAGCAGAGGCACACCGGATGGTTAGGCAAGAAAATACCTACTTTCTTAAAGTGGTATTTTCAAACAAAGAATGTAAAAAGCACCCTCACTAAAAGATGCATTTTAGCATACTGAGTTCAGGTATACTCAACTTAGTTTTCCTACCTTGTTCCCAGGGGCAGTTATGTTTATAAGATGTAATAAACAAACTCCCCATTCCGTCCTATAGGAACAGGTAGCCTTGCAACAGTCAAAAACGAAATGGGCAGTAATTCACTATCAGGGCATGTTACACACATCAGTACATGTCCTACCTTTCACATACACTGCACCCGGCCAAATGAAGTAGCTTGGGCCTACCAAAGGGGTGTCCTATGTGTACGAAAAAGGAAGGGTAGGGCCTGGCAAGTGGGTGCACTTGCCAAGTCGACATGGCAGTTACAAACTGGACACAGGCACAGCAGTGGAAGGCCTGAGACATCTTTTCAGGGATACTCACAGGCCCGGACTTGCCGTTGCGGGCGACGGGCAATCCCCCGGTGGGCCCAAGGGTGGGGCCGTTTTTGTTACAGGGCCGTTTTTACAGCAAAATGGACCCTGTAACAAAAGCGGCCGAAAAGCGGCCCTGGCAAAGAGCTCGGTCACCCCCCCCCCGGCGGCCGAGCACTTTGCCAGGGCCGGTTTTTGTTCCTAGTCCGGCCCTGGCTACTCATGTGGGGGGCACAATGAGCGCTGCAGGCCCACTGGTAGCATTTGATTTACCAGCCCTTGCACACTTAAGGCACTTTACTAGGGACCTACTAGTAAATCAAATATGTCAATCAGGGAGGACCAATCATATTCACAATTTACACAGGGAGCACTTGCTCTTTGACACTGATCAGCAGTGGGAAAGTGCCCAAAGCATCTAAGCCAGCAAGAACGAAATTCCATATGGGCTATAATAAAACAAACCTGACTCCTTTAATAGGCAAGACATGTACTGTGTATTTTAGATTGCAAGTTCCACTTTTGGTTTACTAGATATATAGTAGGGAAGGCAGAAAATCATACTGGATATCATCAGTTTCAGCTCATATCCATTGTTCAATGAATTACTGCTTGATTAATATTTTGGGGAACGGGTACTCTTGCACAAATGTAATGAGTATCCTGTCCACTGTGTTACAAGTGCATTATAGCCGAATGCACTTGTAATACAGCAGGTGTAATATCCTTCACATTTGGGATGGAGTACCCATCCTTAAAACTCTAAACCAGAACTTTAGTGTATTTTGCAGATTAAGAAACACAGGTATTCCTGGGTTGCATATCTGTGTGAGTGTGAGAGTGAGAGTGTGAGCCAGTGTTAAAATGAGTGAGACGATTAGGAGGCAAGAAATGTGATAGAGTTAGGATGTGAGGATATGCAGCTGAAATAATAAGATGGACACCTGTCTATAGCTTTGAAAATGTTTTGAATGTATATGCACATGCCACGGGCTATGCACTCCAAGGCTTTGTGTTGCACATGTTTAAATTTTGAGAGTCACCGCTATCACTTTCTGCAGCATTGTACCTCTGTCCCTTTAATTGTAGGGTGACTAGACATCCTGAATTAGACTGGATAGCCCTGGTTTTTCAATGATTATTCCGACGTCTTGCCTCTTTTTTGCTGCAAGAAAGACATGTCCCGGTTTTTGACAAAGGGTCACGTGAGTCTGCACAATAACATGTTTCTCTCGCCCTAGTCTCCAGCACCAACACCCTCCTCGTAGGCATCACCAAATAACTCGCTAGAAGACTACAGACCATCCAGAACTTGGCAGCTAGACTCATCTTCCACGCCCCCTTACAGAACTCACATCACACCACAACTCAAGAAACTATACTGGCTTCCAACGTAAACACGTTCAATTAAAACTCACACACACATTTAAGGTACTCCACAACTTAGATCCCACTCATCTGAACAATCTGATCTTCTTCCACCAACCACACAGACACCTCCACCTGCAGGACTCCTACTCACCAACGTCCCATCACACATTGACTCAGATCAAGAGGATGAGTGTTCTCTTACATCACTCCTAAAGCAAAGAACAACCACCCTTTCCACATTAGAGCCTCCTAATCTCTTCTTGATTTCTGCAAGAAGCTAAAAGAACTGGCTATTCAATTAACCATCCTACCATAGGTAGGGCTAGGCATATACACCTACTTAGTGCAAGGATATCCTTGTGGGTGATAGTGTGCTTTACAAATACACATAACATAACATTTTAGCGAGAGACATATATGTGGGGATAATTTTAGGAAGAGAAGGGAGAGAGAAGAAACGGAAAGCATGTGTTAAAACATTTCCTCCTTATAAAGGAGGGGTTCCTCTGAAATCTTGGAATTTGTTTTTTGTGACAGACTTGTGGACCTTTTCCATTCCTTTTTGTCATTTGTCATTTCAAGCTGGCACCTGCATCTTTTAGTGTAAAACAGTGCCTATATACCTGTTCTTCAGAGTTTCTTTCCTCCATTTTGTTTTTTCTCTGAGAGGATTTTTTTCTTTTTGTCACTACTGCCCTGTTGATTCTTGTGTGATACCACTAAAACAATACAGTGACAAACGCTAAAGCAGGTCCTATCTTTGTGAGAAGGTAGCACCCAGACTCCCCTATACTTGTGCTTGATACTTACATAAGCACGGATATTACATTACTGATATATTCACAGGACGTTTACCGCCTGTCTGAGAACTGAGACATCCAAGAAGCTCGGCAAGTGCACCACTATCCTGACTTCCCATCATCAACTACGCCAGTATTGAGATGCCCCGGTACCTCTTATGAAGCAATTGTTGTCCTATCTCCAATGTGTACTAGTCATCAAGTAATGCAGTATCTATCAAGTCCTCACAATTCACCTGCATGCACCAGTATCCCTGCACTAAGACAACCATAAAGCTCCCACAGTGCCCCTTCATTTTCACTTTCACCACGTCTTACAACATTCACAGAGTGAACATATTTATTTATTTATGCTTGAGTTTTATTTAACATGAACTTGACTCAAGGGTATCAGAGCTCTTTACAAAATGCAAACATACATTTACAGACAATATACAAGGAAAAAACGGAAGCAATGCGCATACATGGTAATAATATGTAAACAATGGTGGGGAGACATTTTTATTTTTTATTTTTATTTTTAGAGTTTTCTATAGCGCGAACTTGAACCGATTAGGTTATCAGAGCGCTTTACATAACACCAGTTCCGTTACATGTTATCACAGCAGTTTACATAGAATCAGTTACGTTGCACATTTCAGGATCTTGAACCGATTAGGTTATCAAAGCGCTTTACATAAGACAGCATTCGATGTCCAGTGCCCTCCTCCGCCGTGTAGCGGGGGACCACTTCCAGCCCTCCGAAGTCGTCGAGCTGTCGGGACTAGGCTCTTGCACAAATTTTGTGACATAGTTTGGAGGTAGCGATGGTAGAGTGTTTCAAAAGTCAGGGGAGAGCACAGTTAAATTCAGAGGTAGAGTTGTTCAGGTTCAGTGCTGGTCGGAGAGGGAAAGTCGTTGGGGAACTTGGTTATGTTTTTTTGGAGGGAGGGTTCAAGTATTTGGAGAGAAAAAGCTATGTAAGTTTTTTCTGAAGTGCAGAAATGATTGATTGTCGCACAGATCCTGTGGCAGGGCATTCCAAATTCTAGGTGCATCACCAGAGAAAGGAATGTGTGAGTGTTTTTTCTTTTTTAAATTTGGGCTGAATAAAGAGTAGGGTGTTTGAGTCTCTTTAGTCCAGCTTTTGAAAATGTGTTTGTGAGGTACTAGGTTGGTTTTTTAGTGTAAGGAGCTTTGTGGGTTATGCAGGCTATTTTAAATATACTTCTAGCTTCGATTAGTAGCCAGTTGAGTTTTTTGATTATGGGAAGTGATGTGATCGTAACAGTTCTCTCTAGAGAGAATTCCGGCCACTGCATTGAGTGTGGATTTCAAGGGAATAAGGATTTTTTGGGATGCCTGTGATCATTGTGTTACCATAGTCCATCTTGAAGATGACTAAGGATCGTACTACAACCTTTAGGTCTTCAAGAGGGATGAAGAATTTGATTTGTTTAGGTGTTTCAGCATGAAGAAGGCACTTTTAGCTGGAGCATTTATTTGGTCCTTCATATGCAGGTTTTTGTGCAGTGTACTCCCTTTTGATTTGACTGAGTTGGATATTGCTAGTTTGCAGTTTAGTGCAGTCAAGTTGTTAAGCCAGTTGTGGATAGGATAGGAATTTCCTTTTGGTTGGATGAGGAGGAGTTCAGTTTTGTTGTGGTTGAGCTGTAGGTGGTTGTTGGTCAGCCAGGATTGTACAATGGCGAGGGTGTTGTTTAGGTGTTGTATGTCTTTGGGAGATGAGATTTTAATGTATGGTTGGGTGTCATTTGCATTGAGATGATAGGCAATATTGGCTTATTTCAGGATGACTGCAAGTGGTTCAATATAGCGATCAAACAAGGCAGGGGACATGTTGATCCTTGGGGGACTCCTTGTGGGACTGATTCTGCTGGTGAGGTGAATTTGTTCAGTTTGATTAGTTGGGATCATTGGGCCAGGTATGAGGTAAACCACTGATGGACGGTACCATTGATGCCTGCGCACTGTGAGAGGGTGTTTAGGATAATGTTGTAGTTAACTGCGTCAAAGGCGCATGAGAGGTCAGGGAGGATAAGGAGGCAGGCCTGACCATCATCAAGAGATCTGTGTAAGTCATTAGTGATGCTCAAAATTGAAGTTTCCATACTGCAGGCAAGTCACGACTGGCAGGTAATGGGGGTGGGGGGCAGGAGGAACAAAATATTTTAAAAAATCACTTTCCTCCTCGTACAGTGGCTGCCTCTCTCTCTCCTCCTTTGTTGCTGAAGAGTCCAGAAGTACACAGGCTCCCCTAAGTCAATCACAACACTGCAATGCAGCGTTTTGATTGGCCTGAGCATCATGAATTAGTGCTCAGATGGGGACTGGGGGCCTGGGTATGTTCTTGACCAGGCTGTGTAATGGCGCCTGGTGGGGAACATGAAAAGTACGTGTGATGGTTTGGCTGGGCAAGACGGCAGATCAAGCAGTCATGCGTACTTAGTGTGCACAATCCACTTCTCCTCCCTGAACCCTCACCCTGCCCCTTCCCGGCCTTACCCAGCCTCACAGGAACAAAACATTGCTATTATCATTTTATTTTTTCCCTTTTCTACTGCTCTGAGAGTAGTGGGAGACACTCCTCCACCTTAGTGAATGAGACGCCCCTGCCACAGGCTTTCCTAAACCCAGATTGAAAGGTGTCAGGAAGGTCAAATTTTTCCACGTGGCTGTTGAGTTGTGAGAGCAAACATTTCTCTATAGTTTTGGTAAGGAGAGGGAGGCAAGTTTTGGGTCTGTAGTTGTTAATGTCATTTTAGCCAACAATTGGCTTATTGATGAGGGCGGTGACTTGGCCAAGTGTAAGTGACGCCGGCACCGAGCCACTGGATAGGGAGGAGTTAATGATTTTAGTCCATTTTGAAGAAATAACGTATCCAAGGTTTTTGACTAGCGATGACAGGAAGGAGGTCAGTTAGGTGTGATGTCGGATTCCTGGACACAAGAATTTATGTGACTTTCTTCTTCAGAAATCATTTCAAACTTGATTCACACTGCATTGTTTTTCAGTTGTATTGGATTGTGGTTTGTGTTCTGGCACAGTGAAGGAGACATTATGAATTGAATCATCCACATGGTTTAACCTGCACATTACAGTAATGTTCCAGTACTGAGACATTTTCAGGACTCCCAGGTTGATTCTCAGTATTGACCTGTACAGTACACCACTATCATCTAAGTCAAAAAAGCACCTGCTGCAGAGATCTTTCTGTGTAACCTACATGCTACTAATGCCTAATATGTGTTCCAAGGAATGGAAGCTTGCACTTACTGCAGCTATGGCATGTCTGTTCTGCCAGGAAGGAAAGTTTGCACTGTTGCTGGCTTCTTTGTAAGAAGAAACCACTGCTGCCCAATATTAAGCCGTGTCTTAACTGAGGGGCGTTTCCAGTCCTTAATTTGAGTCAGTAGTTTCCTGTGCTTGGCACCGGCACTAATGACAGTTTCCATCATATGGTAGTGCTGCCTCTCTAATTGAAAGATGAGCACAACAACAGTATTTAATAACTTAATAAACATTAAAAATTAGTAATCTGGGGCTAGATGTAGGTAATTCCCATTTACAGACTCTTAAATACCGAATTTTACCGAATCTGTATTTAAGAGTCTGTAAATGGGAAGGGGGCAGATTTAGGTAATTCCGAATTTAGGAATACCGAATCTGTAAGATTCTTTATTTACCGATTCAGTAAATACCGAATCGGTATTGCCCATTGATTCCTATGGGCCTTGGAGCCCATAGAAATCAATGGGAAATACCGATTCGGTATTTACCGAATCGGTAAATACCGAATCGTGCAAGGGTGCAGGGGGTGTCACTTTGACACCCTCTAGCATCCCAAGTACAGGCTTGTGTGACATGTGGCACACATACATGCCCTAAGGGCATGTCTGTGTGTCACATGGCACAGGTGTGCAATGCATGCACAGATGTGCCTGCAAACCTCAAATCGGTATTTTACCACACAATAGGATTGTGTGGTAAAATACCGACTCTTAAGGGCCTGTGGCACTCTTAGGAGTGTCAGCTACATATGGATTTACCGATTCAGTAAATATACCAATTCGGTATTTTACCGAATCGGTATATTTACCGATTTGGTAAACAGTAATTTTACCGAATCGGTAGGCCCCCTACATCTGAAAAGCCTAATACCGGTCGGAAACGGCCGAAATCGCCCGAAATCGGCCGTTTCCGACCGGTATTAGGGTTCCTACATCTGGCCCTTAGTGCCCACACCTTTCTTATAGCTTTCTAAGGCCTAGAATTGTCCGAACTGTCACACTTGTCAGAATGGGGTGGTTATTCATTTTGTTGGTAATATCCTTGACAGAACTGGCATGGGCAATTTGTGGTGCAAGCTGCAGTGGCCTCCTGACAAGGGTCCTGAAACATTTATTTTTACAAATTAAGCGCTGGGAATAACACAGGGCCCTGCAGCTCCGTATCGCGGTTGGGGACCTTTGGGTCCTCTGTTTAGGGTCCCTCAGCTGCTTGGCACTACAACTGTCTTGTCTTACTTAAGATAAAGTTTGCAGACTGTAAAGCATGCAGAAACAGCATGACCTAGTATTGTCAACACTGGTAAGATGTAACAATTCGGAGATATTTATCTTCTCTTCCCAGGTGGTCATCCAGGCTCAATGAGACTTGGCATGATCATTTCAGAATCGGAAGTACGCCTCTCCTCCCCACCAAAGGGGGAAGTCAGTGGATTTAGCTAGGCTCTGTTCACTTGTATTAAGTCTTATAGAATGACAAACAGGTGCTTCAGATGGGAGATCCCAACGAGGTCCCAACTTCGGAAGCCCTCCAGCTGAACCACCTGCTGGTGCACACTTCCCTGCAACTCTGTCAACCTCCACAACCAACCCATCTGATGAAGGGACAGTTTCCAGAGGTTCAGGACCACTTTGTGTGCCAAAGGGAGGGTGCTGAAACTACCTACGTGGAGAAGTGTGGCTCAATGATCAGAGCGGCAGACCCTGATGCAGAGGTCTAGCCCGGGACCAGGGTTCAATTCCCCGCCTCGGCGGGTCTTGTGCTCAAAAACTCCACGGACCTGATAATTCTCGCCTCGGTGCCTATTCCAATCATGGAGTCCCGCTCTGCAACTCTGGGCAATAGCTTGCTTAATCTCCACAACGGCCCCCACAACGCTAAGGATGCCTGGCCTCCACCTTGGGGTTGCCCAGGAGTGGACGCCTCACAGGGAAAGCCAGGATGGGTTCCACAGCGGTATTCGTACAAGCGCCTTGAGACCCTTGCGGGT
Source organism: Lissotriton vulgaris (assembly GCF_964263255.1). Lineage (NCBI taxonomy): Eukaryota > Metazoa > Chordata > Amphibia > Caudata > Salamandridae > Lissotriton > Lissotriton vulgaris. The sequence goes on from NC_141697.1 coordinate 683,602,598, forward strand.
GAGTAGTGCGCTATACAAGTATCAATTTACATTTTACCTCCACCGTACAAATAGGTGATCACCCATCTCTCAGCCACATTGGTTGGCTCAACTCGGAGGTCATACCACCAATCAATAATCAGCAGGTGCAACGCACAATAGTAAGAGCTCATATCCCCTGCAGCGATACCTAAACAATAGGTTCATACGTGGAGCACCACCCTACCAGAGGAACTTGTTAAGAATGGAATTGAGCTTCTGGAACCAGGATTGCTGGATGTCATATGGAAAGTTCTGTACCTTTTACAGCAGCCGAGGCAGCAATGCCATTTTAAAAATTGCTGACCGGTGGACAGGACCGACCAAACCTTCACCTGTTCCCTCATTTGGGTCATGCCCAGCTCTAGATTATGGAGAAACACCTGCTGAATCTAGGGACACAACAAATGCCTAGGCACTTGAACCCTCCAACAGCAATTGCCAGTCCAGTCTCATAGGCCAAATTGTGTACAGAGCCTCCCACCGGAAGTACTATCGATTTCGGCTGATTTCAGTAGAGGCCCAATGTTTCCCTGAAGATGCACAAAATATGCATAATAAGTGGTCCAGAAATCTCAGGGCTAGTCAGAAAGAACAAAGCATTGTTTGCATATAGGGTGTGATGGAAATGGCCCTTTTTGCAGGGTTAGACCCAAACTGCTGATCAGTGCTAAAGTGCATATGCTCTCTGTGTAAATTGTTATTGTTTATCCATGATTGGCATATTTGTATCACCAAGAAGTCCCTAGTAAAGTGCACTGGGTGTGCCAGGGCTGGTGATACAAATGCTACTAGTGGGCCTGCAGCACTGATTGTACCACCCACATGAGTAGCTCTAAAATGGTGTCTCAGGCCTGCCACCGCAGTGCCTGTGTGCAGTCTGTGATCTGCCATGTCAACCTGGCCAGTGTCTACACTGACCAGGCCTAACCCTTCCCTTTCTGTACACATTGAAAACCCCTATGGAAGGCCCAAGGTACCCCCCTGGGCAGGTGCAGTGTATGTGAAAGGTAGAGCATGTACTAGTGCAGGTGACATGCTCTGGTAGTGAATTACAGCCATTTTCTTTTTTTCACTATTGTAAGGCTATCTTGCCCATAAGCTATTGTGGGGAATGCTGTGTACAGTGGTTACCTGCATATCTTCCCATAGGAGCAAGATAGGACATAAAAGTCTGGTATCTCTGAACTCAGAATTTAATAGCACATCTTTTGGGAAAGGTGGTTTTTAAATCCTGTGTTTGAAAGCGGCACTTTTAGAAAGTGGCTGCTTTCTTGTCTGACCTTTCTGTGTGCCTTTGGCTGTTTGAGAATTGACTGTCTGGTTTGTGAGTGACAGGGCTGGGGTATTCCAGGAGACAGAATGAGTCCGCCCAGTGGTGAATAGAGAGATCTGCATCTAGATGGGAGGGAGGAGTTGCACCTGGGACCTGAATAGGACTGTGCCTGCCCCCCACAGTGCTGGCTCCACCCCCTGTGGTGCGTCAGATGTCTCTGCCCTGCACTGTGAAAGGAGAGAAGGAATCATGTCAACAAAGTGCTCCAGGGTTGTGCTTTCCCTCCACATTGCTGGCTCCTACTCCTGTGGGGCGTCTGAGGTTTCTGCTCTGCTCTGTGAAAGGAAAGAAAGAGTCATGTAAACAGAGTGCTCCAGAACTGGTTTGGACCCGGGCTCAGAGCCCTCCTGCACAAAGGGAACAAGACTTTTAGGGGTATAAGTACAGGACCCCCGACTACAGACAATTAGATCATCCTGGAATCAAGAAGGAACCTCTGCCAAGGAGAAAGCTGAAACTGAAGAAGGAAGACTAACCTGCTGTTGCTCTGCTGGGCTGACCTGCTATTGCTTTGCTGCCAAGGAGAGGGGAAGGACTTTGCTTTGTGCTGTGTACCCTTGCTTGAAGGAATCTCCAAGGGCCTGAGAAGAGCTGGCTCCCTGTTAAGAAGTCCCAGGAACAAAAGGACTTCACCCCCAGCTTCTCTGAACTCTGCTGAGAGAGTTCTGTCCTTCCTAGAGTGCTTGGGCCAGTTGTGGTGCCTCTGGAAGTTGTCCCTGTGTTGGGAAGCTGGAAACCAAGACTTTTTGCAAAGTTAATCGCATCGCACGCTTGCGGAGCGCATCCCCGTCAGTGCTGGGAAATTCCCGCCGCTACGAAGGCCAAGATCGTTGCAGCGCCTGTTGCCGCTGCCAGAGTCGTTTGCATCCTTCATTTGCGGGACGTACCAGTCCGGTGCGGAAAGATTGCCATTGCTGCGAGCATCGTCGCAGAGCCTGTCATCACTGGGTGAGATCGTCGCACGCTTGCTTGAATAGGACTGTGCCTGCCCCCCACAGTGCTGGCTCCACCCCCTGTGGTGCGTCAGATGTCTCTGCCCTGCACTGTGAAAGGAGAGAAGGAATCATGTCAACAAAGTGCTTCAGGGTTGTGCTTTCCCTCCACATTGCTGGTTCCACCTCCTGTGGGGCGTCTGAGGTTTGTGCTCTGCACTATGAAAGCAAAGAAGGAATCTTGTAAATAGAGTGCTCCAGAACTGGTTTGCACCGGGCTCAGAGCCCTCCTGCACAAAGGGAACAAGACTTTTAGGGGTATAAGTACAGGACCCCCGACTACAGACAATTAGATCATCCTGGAATAATGAAGGAACCTCTGCCAAGGAGATAGCTGAAACTGAAGAAGGAAGACTAACCTGCTGTTGCTCTGCTGGGCTGACCTGATATTGCTTAGCTGCCAAGGCGAGGGGAAGGACTTTGCTGTATGCTGTGTCCCCTTCCTTGAAGGAATCTCCAAGAGCCTGAGAAGAGCTGGCTCCCTGTTAAGAAGTCCCAGGAACAAAAGACCTCCAGCCCCAGCTTCCCTGAACTCTGCTGAGAGAGTTCTGTCCTTCCTTAGAGTGCTTGGGCCAGTTGTGGTGCCTCTGGAAGTTGTACCTGTGTTGGAAAGCTGGAAACCAAGACCTTTTGCAAAGTGGGCTGACCTGCTATTGCTTAGCTGCCAAGGCGAGGGGAAGGACTTTGCTGTATGCTGTGTCTCCTTCCTTGAAGGAATCTCCAAGAGCCTGAGAAGAGCTGGCTCCCTGTTAAGAAGTCCCAGGAACAAAAGACCTTCAGCCCCAGCTTCCCTGAACTCTGCTGAGAGAGTTCTGTCCTTCCTAGAGTGCTTGGGCCAGTTGTGGTGCCTCTGGAAGTTGTACCTGTGTTGGGAAGCTGGAAACCAAGACCTTTTGCAAAGTTTATCGCATTGCGCACTTGCGGAGCGCATCCCTGTCAGTGCGGGGAAATTCCCGCCGCTTCGACGGCCGAGATCGTTGCAGCGCCTGTTGCCGCTGCCAGAGTCATTGCATCCTTCGTTTGCGGGACGTACCAGTCCGGTGCGGAAAGATTACCATCACTGCGAGCATCGTCGCAGAGCCTGTCATCACTGGGTGAGATCGTCGCACGCTTGCTTGCGGACCGCATCACGTCGCTGCGAACATCGTCGCAGAGCAATCGTATCGAGGAGCTCCGAGAGGAAGATCGCCGCTGGACCGCACATCATCGCCCCGGAGATCGTCGCAGCCCCCAAAGATCATCACATCGTGCCCTTGCAAGCTTTTTCACTACGGAACCTCCACACCGGAATCCACACAAGGTATCGCATCCCTCCCCTTACAGACCGGATTCGCCGCGACACGCCCGCTACATCCAGCGGTGTTGTCGCAGCGCCTCCCCAGGGTCTCAGGAGAGATGCATTGCTTGTTTTCCACTGCACCAACTTCTGTTTTAGAACTTTGTCGCATTTAAAGGTACTGTTGGCTAAATGTGGCGCAACTGTGAACTTTTCACGCAACTGTGGTTTATTTTAATGCAACCTTAAGAACTCTTTTGCAACCATATTCTTGAACTGTGTATGTTGGATGTTTGTCGTTTTGGTCTTGTGTAGTTTAGATTAAATACCTTTATATTTTTAAACTGTTCTGGAGTCAGTTTGCGGTGTTTTCACTGTGTTCCTGTGAGTGTTGGTACAAATACTTTACACATTGTTTTCGATAAGCCTTGACTGCTCGTGCCAAGCTACCCAGAGGGTGAGCAGAGGTTATCTAAGAAAGTTTCCTCCTTACCCTGACTAGAAGCAAGGGTCCCTATTTGAACAGTAGTACCTACCTCTGCCAACTAGAGACCCCCAGTTCTAACATTGGTGGCAGCGAAGAAATTTGAACTTGTATTTGTACTAGACCCACAATGATGGTGTACATCACTAGTGAGTGCAGACCACTACACCACCACATACTATGGTTGAGTTTTTTGTTTTGGTTCTATTTTTGATCATAACCCTGAAAGAATCCAAGCATCATGTCTCTGAATGGTAAACCAGCAAGCAAGGTTGCAGAACTTGAGTTTGATATTGAAATGTTAAGTGATTACAAAGTAGGTCAACTCAAGCAGTTCTGCAGGAACTTTGGATGCCCCATGAAGCGTTTCTCCAAGAAAGAGGAGCTTCAGAAGGCCTTAAGGGCCTGATGGGAGACCAAAGAGGCTGGGGAGACAGATGGTGCAGAAGTGGAGGAGGATACAGAAAGGGATGGATTTAAGTCACAGAATCTGCCTAGTCCAGAGCAGCCTCCAGGGCTGGCAGCAACTATTCAGCTGCAAGTTTTTCCCCAGAGGAGTTGGAAGAAAACCTAAGGGCTAGAGATCATAAGTTAGAAATGGTGAGGCTTGAATTGAAGCTGAAGCAAATGGAGAGAGAAAGGGTGGCGGAAGAGAGCAAGAATGCCCATGCCCTTGAGGAATTGAAATTTACCCTGGCCCATGAATTAAGAATGAGGGAGCTTGATTTGGAGCTCGAGAGCCTTGAGGCCATGAGTGTCTCAGCTGAAGAAGGAACATGGGTAGCTCAATTGGTGAGCTTTGCTGAGTTGGAGGTGGAGTCCAGCTCAGATGATGGCAGCAAGATTATAGTTTCCAGTGCTGAGAGAAAGGCACAAACACCCAGAGATGTGGCGCCTGACTTAAGGGAGGGGGTCGACATACACCAGGGGGTTCAGGTTTATGAGATTGCTCCAGCGGTGTGCAGTGTCCCTGAAGTAGATATGGGGACTGGCACAGGGAACCATATTCCTAGTGGTGGGAGGGGCACTCTACTGACTCTTGATGAGAGGTGCAGGGAGAGCGGTTCCTCCATGGTAGAAACCTTGGTGTGTGAATTTGACGACCAGCCAGAAGAGTGTGGGTTGTGTGACAGAGACAGTAGTACACTGTCTTGCCAATCTCAGGAGAGTGGTGTGGGGTACTTGTGTGAGGCAATGGAGGGTAAGGCAAAGGGTAACTTGGTTAACAACTGTGGGGGGCTTTGTGATTCATTTGTTGGAGAGCATATTTTAAGTCCCTGTTTTCCAGAGCTATGCAAACACCTGGTGGAGTGTGAGTTCTCTGATTCCAGAGAGCTTGCGTTGGAGGCAGACCTCTTGGTGGATTCAAGAGAGTCTGAAGATGCATTGGGGAGAGATCCCAAAAGGAGTGGCTCAGATATCTTCCAGACCTGTGAGGTGGAAGAGGTTCAGTGTAGCCCAGTTAGGTCCCAATGTAGTGGGAGGGGTGTAGGGGCTTACGTCCTGTCTCAGTGGAGAGGGAGTGAGTGTGGGACGGCGTGCCCCAAGGTGCCTGAAACCCAGTCTCAGGGCCTGGAGGGTTCCTTAAGGGAACACCAGGTTGGGGGCCTAGAAGGTGCTAGTAGGCCATTTGAGGAGGATCTTCTAGTGTATGGTGAAAGGGGAGTACCTGTAATCAAGCCTCCATCAGTTCTGGTGTCTGGCAGTACCACTCCAGTTGGGAGGGTGCAGAAGTCCAGACTGATGGGTGAGAGGGTGAAGCAGACCCCAGTGGGAGAACCAGTGGGTCAGCCAGAAGGGCTGAGTCACCGGTGAGTGACCATGGTGACCTCACTTCTGTTTTGGGGGTCTTCCCGCACTGTCAAATGGACAGGGGTCAGGAGATCTGCACCAGCAGACTGTCACATGACACCTGAGTTGTGTGTTACCCTCAGGGTGGGCATATGTGCTCCCAATGAAGTTCTGGTGTGCCAGGCAAGTGCACAAACACAGATATTGGTCCCTGGGCTGGGAGGCTAGGTTCAGGATCTGCCTGATCTGGAAGGAAGGACATTTTACAACCAGTGTCCTGACCAGTTTGGCTTCCAGGGGTATCCTTCCAGAAGGGAGGGTGCAACACTCTGGAAGGGGGTGCGGCAGGAGGGAGTACTCACCTCTTACCCTGGTACAACCTGAGGGTTTAGACCCTATGTTGGGAGACCAGTTGCTGGAGAGAGGTCCTTAACTGGTGGGAGAGTTGTGTGTTGAGGGGGACTCTCCTGGGAGGAGAGGGCAGGACCCCAGAAGGAGGGGTAGGGAGAGGAGAGCCTCACCCTTGACCTCTGGTCAACCTGAGGGTACAGACCCCGGACTGGCGGGCCAGTGTCAGGATGCCCTACCTGACGTGGTAAGAGGCTAGAGAGGCCTGACAGGCATGCGGCCTGCCTCTTATCACTGACAGCTGTCAGTGGCCCCTGTGGCTGGTTGTGCTGGTGGACAGGGTTGCCCCTGGAAGGGGGGCCGGAGCATCACCCTGGGGTTGGACTGGGCCACACCGTTGTGTTGGCCAGGTGCGTATTGTCTACTAGTGTGGGTACATCTGTGGGTGAAGTCCTGGTGTGCCGGGTAAGTGTTCCACCACAGGGGTTGGTCCCTGGGTGGGGAAGCCAGGTTCAGGTGTTGTCTGACTTGGAGGCTTTAGAGTCTAGGTTTGAGGGCCAGGTCCGGGGTGTCCCCCTTGACCTGGAATACAAGTTGCAGGATAGAACCCCTGAACTGGTGGGTGAATGGTGCAGGACACCTGCCACATGTGCCCTGACTATTCTAGAATGGGGTACCGCTCCAGGTGGGAGGGTACAGAGCCCCAAGTAAGAGGAGGACTGGGTTTTTGGGAGGCCCACCCCAGCCCCCTGTCCAGCTGCCAAATACAGGTCCGGGACTGGTGGGTCAGTGCCAGGATGTCAGAACTGACCTGACAGAAGGGAGAGTGGAGAAAGGGTGCCGAGCACCTGGGGCTACTGCCCCCCACCCTTTGACACCACAATTGTTTGAGAGCCTGAGAGAGGCATAAGGCCTGGGCCTCATCCCTGACCACTGTTGGTGGCCCCTCTGTCTTGCTGTCTATCTGTTGGGACACACCTGTGAGCAAGTTAAGTTTAGGTGCTGCACAGATGGTGTCCAGAGGTGAGGAGAAGGGTTTCGCATGGGTTGGCGTGGTGGACCCTGAGAGTATGGATAGGATGATCCAACTGGGTTCAGGGCGGCGTAGAACAGCAATAGTGCCCTGCTGTTTGGGCCAGTTTTTGTGTTCTATCGCCTTAAGCACCGAATCCCATCGAGGTATAGTTTGGTCTACCCTGGCTTTAGGCTGGAAGGGGGTTGTGTTGGAAATGGCCCTTTTTGCTGGGTTAGCCCCAAACTTTTTGCTTCTTCCTCCTTTGTTTTTCCTGACCTGTAGTTGTTGACCATAGGACTCTGGGCACCTGACCACTGCTGATCAGTGCTAAAGAGCATATGCTCTCTGTGTAAATTGTTATTGTAATTGGTTATCCATGATTGGCATATTTGTATCAACAAGAAGTCCCCAGTAAAGTGCACTGAGTGTGCCAGGGCTGGTGATACAAATGCTACTAGTGGGCCTGCAGCACTGATTGTGCCACCCACATGAGTAGCCCTAAAATGGTGTCTCAGGCCTGCCACCACAGTGCCTGTGTGCAGTCTGTGAACTGCCATGTCAACCAGGCCAGTGTCTCCACCAACCAGGCTTAACTCTTCCCTTTCCGTATACATTGGACACCCCTATGGAAGGCCCAAGGTACCCCCTTGGGCAGGGTGCAGTGTATGTGAAAGGTAGTGCATGTACCAGTGCAGGTGACATGCTCTGGTAGTGAATTACAGCCATTTTCGTTTTTTTACTATTGTCAGGCTATCTTGGCCATAGGCTATCATGGGGAATGCTGTGTACAGTCGTTACCTGTATATCCTCCCATAGGAGCAAGATAGGACATAAAAGTCTGGTAACCCTGAACTCAGAATTTAATAACACATCTTTTGGGAAAGGTGGTTTTTAAATCCTGTGTTTGAAAGCGGCACTTTTAGAAAGTGGCTGCTTTCTTGTCTGACCTTTCTGTGTGCCTTTGTCTGTTTGTGATGGACTGTTTGGTTTATGAATGACAGGGCTGGGGTATTCCAGGAGACAGAATGAGTCCGCCCAGTGGTGAATAGAGAGATCTGCATCTAGATGGGAGGGAGGAGTTGCACCTGGGACCTGAATAGGACTGTGCCTGCCCCCCACAGTGCTGGCTCCACCCCCTGTGGTGCGTCAGATGTCTCTGCCCTGCACTGTGAAAGGAGAGAAGGAATCATGTCAATAAAGTGCTCCAGGGTTGTGCTTTCCCTCCACATTGCTGTCTCCACCTCCTGTGGGGCGTCTGTGGTTTGTGCTTTGCACTGTGAAAGGAAAGAAGGAGTCATGTAAATAGAGTGCTACAGAACTGGTTTAGACCGGGCTCAGAGCCCTACTGCACAAAGGGAACAAGACTTTTAGGGGTATAAGTACAGGACCCCCGACTACAGACAATTAGATCATCCTGGAATCAAGAAGGAACCTCTGCCAAGGAGAAAGCTGAAACTGAAGAAGGAAGACTGTCCTGCTGTTGCTCTGCTGGACTGAACTGCTATTGTTTTGCTGCCAAGGAGAAGGGAAGAACTTTGCTTTGTGCTGTGTCACCTTGCTTGAAGGAATCTCCAAGGGCCTGAGAAGAGCTGGCTCCCTGTTAAGAAGTCACAGGAACAAAAGGACTTCACCCCCAGCTTCTCTGAACTCTGATGAGAGTTCTGTCCTTCCTAGAGTGCTTGGGACAATTGTGGTGCCTCTGGAAGTTGTATTTGTGTTAGGAAGCTCGAAACCGAGATTTGAGGAACATTTTGCAAAGTTTATCGCATCGCTCGCTTGCGGAGCGCATCCCCGTCAGTGCGAGAAAATTCCCGCCGCTACGAAGGGTGAGATGGCCTAACCCTATCCCTTTGGTTTTGGGGTCCCTCTCTCTTTTATTAGTGAGATGGCCGCAACGCCTGTTGCCGCAGTCAGAGTCATCGCATCCTTCGTTTGTGGGATGCACCAGTCTGGTGCGGGAAGATTACCATAGCTTCGAGCATCGTCGCAGAGCCTGTCGTCACTGAGTGAGATTGTCGCACCGCTTGCTTGCGGACCGCATCACATCACTGCGAACATCGTCGCAGAGCCATCGCATCAAGGAGCTGCGAGAGGAAGATCGCCGCTGGACCGCGCATCGTCACCCCGGAGATTGTCGCAGCCCCCAAAGATCATCGCATCGTGCCTTTGCAAGGTTATTCCCTGCGGAACCTCTGCAATGGAATCCATACAAGGTATCGCCTCCCTCCCCAAACAGACTGGATTAGTTGCAACAAGCCTGCTACATCCAGCGGGGTTATCGCAGCGCCTCTCCAGGGTCTCAGGAGTGACGCTGTTTTCCACCGCACCAGCTTCTGTTTTGGAATTGTAGCATTTAAAGGTACTGTTGGCTAAACATGGCGGAACTGTGAAATTTTCACGCAAATGTGGATTCTTTTAACGCAACCATGGGAGCTCTTTTGCAACCATATTCTTGAACTGTGTAAGTTGGATTATTGTTGTTTTGGTCATGCGTAGTTTAGATTAAACAACTTTATTTTTCTAAACTATTGTGGAGTCAGTTTGTGTTGTTTTCACTGTGCTATTGTGAGTGTTGGTACAAATACTTTACACATTGCCTTCAATAAGCCTTGACTGCTCGTGCCAAGCTACCCAGAGGGTGAGCAGAGGTTATCTAAGAGTGTTTCATCCTTACCCTGACTAGAAGCAAGGGTCCCTATTTGGACAATGGTACCTACCTTTGACATCTAGAGACCCCCAGTTCTAACAGGGTGAATCTATCACATAGTCCTCGCACTCCACTTGAAGTCATACATTTGAGCATCTAACCTTACTCACACTGCCAGAGGCTCCATAGCAAGAGCAAACAGTAGAGGGAATAGGGGACAACCCTGTCTCATCCTCTGCTGTATTGAAAAGGGATCTGATCGTGCCCTGCTGGATATTATGGCATGTGGCACGGTGAGGCATAAATCCAGCCCGATCAGGGTGAACCAGGTCAGGAAGTAAGCGCTTCAGTCTATTTGCCAGTGTTTTGGCAAAACAGCAGCCTCTTGCATGTCACCACTAAAGTAACAACTGAATGCATCAATCTTATGCGACTGAAATCCGGTCACAAAACATTGATATTTTACTGAAGTTGGGGTGGTAATCCATCCACAAAAGGTTCCCTTGGGACCCCTTTGCCTTTGTGAATGAATAAAAAAAAGTTTGTTTAAGAAGACACACTGATCACCAGGGCCCCTGCCTCCTCCTAAACAAGCTTTGCTGAGACTGCTTTGAGAGGACGCTGGGCTGCGAGGCTTTGTGTTTCAAACCGCCACTTCTTGCGGAACCCGCTGCGCGGGTCCCGCTTCGCTGAATTGCCACCACAACTACCTGGACTCCTGTGTGACTGCTCCTGGGGTTTGCTGAGGGTAAGGCTAGGCTGTGAGTAGAGTGCTAGCACCGGCCAGGGACTACCTGTCCCAGAAGCACCGGCGGCCGGATCAACTGCACCTGGGCTGCTCTCCCCGCCTGCCCCTCCCCATCTGACTTAAAAACCTGTGCAGTTCATGCTTTGTTGGGACGCTTTGCTGAGACTGCTTTGAGAGGACGCTGGGCTGCGAGGCTTTGTGTTTCCAACCGCCACTTCTTGCGGAACCCGCTGCGCGGGTCCCGCTTCGCTGAATTGCCACCACAACTACCTGGACTCCTGTGTGACTGCTCCTGGGGTTTGCTGAGGGTAAGGCTGGGCTGTGAGCAGAGTGCTAGCGCCGGCCAGGGACTACCTGTCCCAGAAGCACCGGCGGCCGGATCAACTGCACCTGGGCTGCTCTCCCCGCCTGCCCCTCCCCTTTACCCATAAGCCCTATAAATTTCTTAGAGTAACCCCGCTGCGCGGGAGCGAGCGGGAGAAGCCCGTGACAAGGGCGGGACAGTCTGCGACAGTCCGCGACTGGCAGCGTCTGGTCTGGGCAAGATACTCTGCCGAAATACCTGTTGAGTGACTTAAGTCCCAAGGCCCATTTTGGATATCTGTGATACATAGGTATTATCATTTTCTTCCATTGTTTCAGTGTAGTGTACTTAAAGGAAATAATAACTATGTTGAACTATGCCACCTAAAAAACATTCACCTGTCAAAAACACTATGGAGAACTATCTCATCCAAGCAGTGGCAAAAATAAACAGCGAAAGAAGATCTTCGCTGGGTTTAGATACACCTACAGAATCCCCTTCTCGGGACTTACAGTTGGAGGTTCCCTTTGTTCAGGAAAATAGTGATAGCTTAGGGTTAACTCCTGATTCTCCCATAGACGTTGATATCATACAGCCTAGTGGTACAGTAGTTGTATAGAAGGTAGCAGTGACAGCGAGGGAGAGGTTGTGAATGAGCCCACGCCCCCTGATCCAGTGCCAGTGCCTGCCCCTCGTGCTACCAGGGGTGGAAAAAAGAATATGCCTAAATGTGGGGGGCTTCGTTCCAGCATAAATAAAGTTGCTACTCCCCCTAGAAAAATAGCTGAGGAGGAGGATGATGGGTCGAGCGACGAAGCTTGTGTGACTTTAACTAATACGCAATTTAACAAGTTGTGTGGTATGCTGGATGCAAAAGTTAGGGGCATTGTAAAGCCGTTGGTTGGCCGAATCAAAAAGCTAACTGCCGAGGTTAATAGATTGGGGGGTTTGCTGAATAAAACTCTAGTGGAAGTAGAAAAACTACCTGAGGAAGTTGTGACTAGAGTTGAGTCCCTAAAGAGTAGTTCTAACCCCGAGGGAGGGATTGATGCCATTCGCCGAATAAATCAGCCAATGGCCCCGCCGATAAATCTAGCTGGAAATGTCCAAGATCTGGCAGCTCCATTACCAACACCTAATGCCACGAACTTTGGGAAAGGCTCATGCGAGCTTATTGTCGAGGCCTCTCCCCAGGCGCTTTACAAGTCGCTAAATAATAATAATACCCTAAATAAAGCCCTTCTCTCCTTTTCCCTCTCATCTGGATAACAAATTTTCATAGCGTGGGGATGCCCTAGGGTCACCAGGCGCTTTACAAGTCGCTAAATAATAATAATAATAATAATTGTTCTTGTCTTAGCGAATGTTCCCCCACTAGTCTCTGGACAAGAAGAATCTACTTCCTCCTTATTGTGTAAATCTCTATCCTGGCTAACCAATAACATGGCGTTAACTCCTTGGGGGAAACAACAACTATCAGAAGAGTTAATGACGGCCAGAAGGGTTGAGTGGATTGGAAATAGGGCTAAAAGATTTAAGGGGGATTGTGTTGTTCTTAGCTTCTCGAACCCTGAGGTACTGACAAATATTCTACCTAATTTACTACCTCCACAGAGAAGATCGACCACCATTGTCCCATTGACTTTGGATTTCTTCTACCCACGTAAAGGAAAAGGCATTAATCCCTGTACTTTAAGGACAAAGTGGAATGTGGTGCGTAACCGGGGGAGTAATGCACCTGCATTTAATGACTGGGGAATAAGTCTTGATAACAGATTCTCTGCCCTTTCCAACTTGAACGAATGTGATTGACTTCTGGCATGTTCAAAGTTTGCAGTTCAACCTATATCTAACCCATGTGCTAGCAGGGATATTGAGAACGACCGCCAAGTGGTTGATGGTACAGTAAGGAAAGGTTGTGATTTAGTCTCCGATCCACAGGGAGTGGGAAACTGTGTTATTCTGGGTAAAGCTTGCCAAGATAATGTCATCATTCAAGGTGATGCTGCACCAAGTAATATTGTCACTACTTCAAACTTAACATGTGAGTCACTGCCTGAGACGGGTAGTTTATTATCCTGGAACGTGGCTGGGTTAAGCTCAAAGTTAGTGTGTGGAAACTGGCTAGGCTTTGTCAGCACATATGATGTTTGCATGTTTCAGGAGACTTGGGCTTGTGAACTTGTTTATGCCTTGGGATATATAAATTTTTATGTACCAGCTACTAAGGGACCAAAGGGATGACCTATGGGAGGTCTTACTATTTGGGTTCGTCAGTCCCTTAAATTGACAGTAAAGAGCCTGGTGACTGGTCAAAAAGATATCCAGCTAATTAGGATTACTAGTGGTACCTCTGATGTACTAGACATTTATAACATATATGCTAGAGGCAGTAAGACAGGTAGATCTGAGGTCCTACTTGCTCTTTATAACCTTCTTGACACATACTCTCCTGGTCATAGGATTGTAATAGCTGGTGACCTGAATCGAACTTTTGAACCCCTGGTCGCTGGTGAAGGCCCTCTTGGTAATGAGGAGGATTTACAATGGGGCATCTCTACCCTAGAGACCAATCCAGTATTACGCTGGACAGAAGATATCCTAGGTCTAAATGCTATGTGTCTGGAATTAGGACTGAGAGCATTAAACGGTAGGACTAAGTCAGATAAGACAGCCTCCGCGACATTTGATAATGGGAGACACAAAAGTCGTATCGAATATGTGATTTGTAGCTTGATTTTATGGTCGACTGTTTGTGACATGGAAGTTATGTTAAGACCTGAAAGTGACCACAATCCTTTATGTGTGGTGCATAAATGGTGGCTCAATGTTGGTGATTCTAACTGCTCTGATGCTCTTTTTCCACCGCTGATTATCCCTGAAAATGATATGCGTAGGCTACGGTGGGTTAGCGTTATGACTGACCAGCAGGCTATTGGAAATATCAAAGAGGAAGCAGATAAAGCTATCTTAGCCCTGGAGTCAATTGAAGGTGTGTCCCCTGGCTTGGGTGACGTGACCAAAATCCATGATAACCTTTTTGGCAAAATTAAATGCCATTTTATGAAACCAGCAAAAAACTATGGATCCCGTGTATGCAAACCAGCTAAATGGTATAATAATGACTGTAGGTTGGCTCGAAAATCATTGGGACAGGCAGTTAGGAACAAGGGGGTAGTGGACATCCGCCTTGCTAGAAAGAACTATAAAGCCTGTATTGCGAAAGCCAAAAGAACCTGGGATGAGGCACATTGGAATAAATTGAAATGTGCTAGTGATAGGAAAAATTCCCGGATGTTTTGGAATATCGTTAAATGGGATAGTGAAAGACCTGAGGAGCCACCCAATAATAATGTCGCACAGGATGACTGGGTGAAATTTCTTAGCTCCCAGTATGCGGCAAGTGCCCAGGTGGAAGCTGGGAATTCCCCAAGCCAGTCCTTAGCAGAGGATAATACATTTACACTTAACCCGTTCGTTGCTGCCGTCGGCCGTTGGACGTCACGCGAGCTACCTCCCTGTTGCTGTGCACGCCCAACGGCCGACGCGGCCGCACCCGTTTCTTCAAACGTTCAGCACTGGCGCTGAACGTTCGAAGCAGGAAACGGGTTAATGAAATTTTGTCTGCCCTTAAATCTGTGCATAGTGGACGTGCACCAGGCTTAGATGGCGTCCCCGCGGACGTTTTCTTAAATGATAAAGAGAGATGGTGCAAATACATTCATCTGCTTATTAACCACATCGCTATGGGTGCTGACATTCCGGCATCATGGCGGGGGGCTGTGATTATTCCTGTGCACAAAAAGGAAGCTCGTGCTCAGCCAATACAAAAAATAGTCGGCCGAGTGATTGTTAATAGATTGCTTGAATGGGCAGATGATAATAACATCCTATCACCTTTCCAGGCTGGCTTCCGAAGGGCAACCAGCACAGTGGATCAAGTTTTTCGCTTTCAATTGATCCTGTGGAGGGCCGTGGTTTTAGGAGGAGGCAGTCTCTATGCGGCTTTTGACGATTTACGGGCTGCCTTCGACCTGGTGCCGCGGGCAAAACTATGGCTGGTTCTGGAGGTTCTGGGGGTTCCTGAGGTTCTTCTGACTATGATCATGAGACTTCATGAGTTAACCTATGCAAAAATCCAGAGGGGGGGTTATGGAAAGGACACTGCTGAATTTCCCGTTGAGCGCGGGGTTCGGAAGGGGTGTTCAATGGCCCCAACCCTGTTCACCCTATTTATCAACGGTATTGTCCCACGTATGTTATCTCAGTCAGTGGATGCTCCCTCTCTTGCAGGTGTAAAAGTTCCTATTTTAATGTTTGCGGATGACACGTTAATTTTATCCAAAACCCCAAGTGGTTTACAACATGCATTGGCCATCTTTGATACCTTCTGTGTGGATCACGGTTTGGAGGTAAATGTGTCTAAAACGAAGCTCATGATATTTAATCCACATCGTATATGTAAACAACAAGGAGATTTTCAAATTTAACCAGGGAAATTGGGCGCACACCCGTGTGACCGCACGGTAGAGAGCACCATAAAGTGGTAGGTATAGGCAAAAGGGCGAGCGGTAATCTCACAAAACCGCCCAAAGTTGGACCCAGAGGATCCACACAAACAATAGAACAACAATGCCCCTGCACTACACAAGTGTGTGAAACATTACAGTAATGACATTTGTAGCAAAAGATGATCAGTTAGAATACATCCACACTTCCGGAGTGACTTTATGAGGATCAATTAATCCAGGTTCAGGTACAAGAGTTCCGAAAAAGAAAGAGAAATGTTCTGTTCTTGGTATTAAATAAATGGTTTATTGTTCCTTTGTTAATGCCAACACGTGTTTCATCGCAGGGAACCTACTGCGAATCTTCAGGGCTGGACGGAAAACATAAAAAGGTGCATTTGCAAGAGGTTCTTATTGTAAATGCAGAAGGTTGGTGACTTGCCACAGTGAAAAAGTGGTCATGCTTATAGTGACTCTGTGCAATTGTGACATGTTTGGTATCAGAGTGAATTTGTGATTATATAGAGTGTGCGAGTGGTTGAGTGAGTTTAAAGTGACATGTATTGATATCCTTTATTACTTTTTGGTGCAATTGTCTGTCTGAACACTGGATTTAGGAACATTGCGTTGTTGATGCGTAGTAGGTCAAAACACTTGCCGTAGAGAGAGTGTGGTGGTATTGTGAAAAAAGAGTGACTGTGTTTGAAAGGACGGTAATCCCATGTGACATAGGTAAACATACGAATGAAATCAAGGTTACGTTAATGCAATTCACACGTTCATCTGTATGAAACCCTATTCGGACGCTTATCATATATTGCCCTACTTGGGCCTTGCATCATAGTTACTTCACTATGTGTAATCTGCAGGTAAGTTAAAGAATTCGCCTGGCTGGCGTATTCAGATACTATTGTGGCTTGTTGTTAAAATATCTACGCGATATCTTCAGAAAGCCTAGATGAGTAAGCGTTATGTGTTTGCAAGTATGTGTTGTTAGGTGAAAAGACCTACAGGGTGTTTCGAAGGGAACACTGACTAACATTAGTGAGGGAATTGTATATATCTGAAGGGTTACAAAAGAGGACAAAAGAGGAACTAGTTCTGTCAGGTGATGGACATGGAATATGAGAGGTGGTGTAGTTTTTAGAAATGTTGTAGTTTCTATTTGGCTCCAAGATATAGCCATTGGGCTAGACCTTTGAACAGTATGTCACGCTTACCTTTGTGAGGAAAGTATGACAAATAATATCGGAATGGTACCGAATGTCCGTGTCTGGACGAGATTCTTGTTAGTTGATTCGAGTCAAAAAGAGGTCTGTAGCACGCTGCCTGCGTGTTTAAGAGATCTGGGTAGGAACAAGCTATATTTAAATTCTTAATTGACACCCACTGGCGAAAAAACACCGTAGACAAAAGAACTCGTAATATGTTAAAACACACTTATACCTTATTCGGTTTAGATGTATATCAAAAACCGGGAGGAGTTGACGAGAATAAACGAGGTGTCTCAGTTTGAGACATGGATTTCATGAAAGGCGGATACACCTGAAAGAAAAGGATTAGGTGAAGGCGGGTGCGAGAGGAAATATACTCTTATGCTAAGTTCGATTGGACGCTAGGCTATGGAGTCCTCTCGGAGCGGGGGAGAGCTGGCTTACCTTCTTAGTGCTGAACTCCCTCTTGTGGTTCCCGGTGCCGTTTTACAATGACGGTCACGTGACGGGAAGTGTATGCCGGTTATATACCGGAAATCCGTATTCTAATCACTAAAAAGACTAGAGCGTGTCTATCTTTTCGGAGGGCGATCAGTTATTATCCCAGAAAAGAGGAGTTACTACATATTACTGTTGAGAGGTGTAGAGAGAGTTGGGATGTCGTTCAGGCAGCGTTAATATTAGGAAAGCTCAATGCATTTAGATGCGAGTAGAGCTAAGTGGTGGCAGTGCTTTAAAATGTCTTATTTATAAAGTATCGAGGAGCCATCAGTGACAGTTCATGAAATGAGAACATTGACTCCTGAGTCGGCGGGTTATGAACAGGAATTAAACTGTAGTGTACTGTACAGAAATTCATTGTTGACTTCTCTTTTATGAGGCTGATGTGTTGCACATGGACCCTTACTAGTGGGGCAGAGTGTGCCTGGTGGTGTACATGTGAGTTGATGTTGGCAGATGAATTACGCTATTAATGTAAACTTTGATAGAGAGAGAACTGCTCATAGTGTGTCTATGGATAGATGTTACTGGATGGGTTTCACTACTAATTCAGATTACATAGGGAGAAAAACATTGGTCAAAGAATTACATCAAAGTCTGTTAACCTAGGAAGTACTGAAGCTCGGGATCATAGTTAAGCCCGAATTCAATGCTCCGGAGACGCATGATCCAGGTGGCTTCTTTCCGTCTCAGAGTTAGTTCACGGTTACCCCCTCTGATATGGGCGGGCACTGTTTCGATTCCGTAGAAAGACACATTAAAATCCTCCGTGTTGGCCTGACATTTGGCTACATGAAGGGCTACCGGATATCTTGGATCTTGTTTTTGGATGGCTCTCATATGTTCCGATATTCTGTCTTTTAGCATCCTGATGGTGCTTCCTACGTATTTTTTGCCACATCGACATTCTATTATGTAGATCACATACTTTGTGGTACAGTTGATGTTAACTCTGATGTCAAATTTTTCTAGTTTGGGTCCTTGAAAGTGCTTAGTTTTGTGCTTGGCCCATTTGCACATTGTGCAGAAACCACATTTGAAAAACCCATTGTTGCATTGGGTGAGCCAGTTAGGGGCCACATCCGCCTGGGGGACAGTGGGGCTTAGTCTGTTTCTCAACGTTCTCCCTTTGCGAAAAGTGATTTGTGGAATGACTGGGATCAGTTCTCTCAGTACCGTGTCTTCTTTAAGCAGATCCCAATGTTTGGTGATACTTTTTCTGACCAAATGGTGTAGACCATTGAACTCAGTGATCATTCTAATGGTAGAGTCTTTAGGCTGTTTGGGGTTCGTCATTTTAAGAATATCTGGTCTTTTAATTTTTGCGAGTCTCTTTTTAGCTGTCGATAGTGTGGCCTTTTGATAACCACGTTTCACAAATCTAGACTCCATATCATTGACAGTTGATTCAAGATCTGTGTCATCACTGCAATTGCGTCTGGCTCGCAGAAATTCTCCGAAAGGTATCGCCTTGATCTGATGAGGAGGATGGAAGCTGTCTGCACGGAGTATAGCGTTGCAGGATGTTGGTTTCCTGTAGAGTTTGCTTTCTAGCTTGTTGTTCTTTACATAGAGTTCCAGATCTAAGACTTCTATGTTGGTTTTGCTGGATTTCATGGTAAAACTGAGTTCCCAGTTGTTTTGGTTGAGGTGATTGGCAAATTGTTGTAGTAGGTCATCTGTCCCTGTCCATAATAGAATGCAATCGTCTATATAACGACCCCAAAACAGAATAGAGTCTGTATATTTGCTTCCATGGGTGCCCCAAATGTGATCAGCTTCAAATGCACCCATGAAGAGGTTGGCGAAAGAGGGAGAGAATTTAGAACCCATGGCTACTCCACGTTTCTGTTGGAACCATTGTTTGTGGAAAATAAAGTAGTTGTTTTCAAGGATCAAGGTCATCATGGAAATAAGCATTTGAGTATGTGCCCATAGGGATGCCGGTCTGTTCGATAGCACGCGAGTAATTTCTTTTAGTCCTAAAGTTGGATTAATACTAGTGTAGAGTGCTACAACATCCATGGTCACTAAGGTAGTGTTGGGTTGCCATTCCAGGTCACTCAACAGGCTCAATATATGTTTCGAGTCCTGTATATAGGAAGGAAGATTTCTGACTAGTGGACCCAGAAACACGTCCACATATTCCGCCAGTCTTTCAGTAGGACCCCCTATTCCAGAGACGATAGGTCTGCCTGGTGGGAAAGGGAGATCTTTGTGGATTTTTGGGAGAGTATATAGCCAAGGGTACGTGGGTTTATTAACTTTAAGGTAGAGAAATTCGTCATCATTTAATAGACCATCCTCTTTCCATTTGCGTAAGTGGTCGTTGATGGTCACAGTTAGTGGACCCATAGGGTTACATGCAAGTGGTTCATAGCAGGTGGGATCTGCTAATTGGCTTGATATTTCATTATTGTAGTCTTCGGTGTTCATAACCACGATGTTTCCTCCTTTGTCTGCCTCACGAATAACAATGGTGGGATTTTGTATGAGTGTTTTAAGTGCATAACGTTCTCCTTTAGTTAAATTATCCTTGAATGTAAATGTCTCATTCAGTTTGCTAGTGTTAATTTTGTTCAGGTCTTCCAGAACCCGTTTGTGAAAATTGTCAATGTTATTTCCACCCGGTAAGGTGGGTATCCAGGTGGATTTACTTTTGAGACCACTTACCGTCCCAAGTTCTGTGTCTATATTGAGGTCCTGCAAAAGTTGCTCCATTTCTAGGGGACTATCCTCTCGTTCAGTGATAGACAACAGTAGATGAGTGGCTTGTACATCCTTTATTGTAAGCTCATCATGCAATACAAAATCAGGAATATTCAAAACATTTTTGTTAGTGCAAGTTTTACCGGCAAAATGTTTTTTTATTTTAAGATTGCGGACAAATTTGAAGAGATCTATCTTAGTTTGGCAGATGTCTCCTGTGGAGTAAGGATTAAAGTTAAGACCTTTTGAGAGAAGTTTATTCATGTCAGGAGATAGAGAGAAAGACGAAAGGTTTATTACTTGGACATCATTGTTCACGCTGTCTATTTTCTCATCGTCCCTGATCTTAATTTTTTGCGATAATCTTCGCTTGCCTCCTCTACTACCTCTATGTGTTTTTGATTTTGTACGACCCTTTGGGGTTGAGTCCTGCTCCCTTTGCGGATACGTTTCATTTCCACTAAAAAAGGGAGATTATTTGCATCTGAAAGTCCACCCAGTTCTTGGTCGGGTGCACTCGTGCCCGCACTGTTCAAAGATGTGTTACTAGATGAAACAGAGCTGGGGGCAGATACATTGTCTCCGGATTATTTGGAGTTGTCAGGCCGGATCATCGCATCGTATTTGCGGTCATAGGTGAAAATTCTACCGTTGCGGTAGTCTGCGTCGTCTCTCTTAATTTGCCTCGCTTTTCTGGTTTTAATTTCTTCCTGGTGTTTAAGTAGGACATCATCTAGGATAGTATAGTTTTTACATGTGGGTTCCGGTAGGTTGAGATCCTTGATCTCTTGTTCTAGTGTAGCAATTTCTCCTAGTAGTTGGTTAGATTTGCGATCTGCGCTTTCTATCAGGATATCCATTAGGTAGAAAGAGTTATTGGTTACAGAATCTTCCCACTTTTTTAGAAGGTCTATGTCAAGATCATCATACGTTGGGAAGATGTTGGAGCGCAAACCTCTAGGTATTTGTTTAACTCGCATATATTGTTTTAAGGTCCTAGCATCCCACCATCGGGAGTTTTCTTGTTTTTTTAGCTTTTCTAGTCTTTTGAATTTGTCTTTAAGGCCCTCTGTTCTAGGGGGACCAGAGTTGGCCGTGGCCGTATGTGTAGGTACGCCTTTAGCAAGATTCTCAAAAAGGTCCGTTGCTATCTTGTCTCTATCCATGTTTGTGGTAGAGGACGTGTGGGTGTATCGATAAAGGTGAGTGTCAGAGAGTTGATTTTGGAGGGAAATAGATAAAGTTGTCTTAAGCGGGGGGCAGCCTTCTCTGGAATACAGTATATGTAAACAACAAGGAGATTTTCAAATTTAACCAGGGAAATTGGGCGCACACCCGTGTGACCGCACGGTAGAGAGCACCATAAAGTGGTAGGTATAGGCAAAAGGGCGAGCGGTAATCTCACAAAACCGCCCAAAGTTGGACCCAGAGGATCCACACAAACAATAGAACAACAATGCCCCTGCACTACACAAGTGTGTGAAACATTACAGTAATGACATTTGTAGCAAAAGATGATCAGTTAGAATACATCCACACTTCCGGAGTGACTTTATGAGGATCAATTAATCCAGGTTTAGGTACAAGAGTTCCGAAAAAGAAAGAGAAATGTTCTGTTCTTGGTATTAAATAAATGGTTTATTGTTCCTTTGTTAATGCCAACACGTGTTTCATCGCAGGGAACCTACTGCGAATCTTCAGGGCTGGACGGAAAACATAAAAAGGTGCATTTGCAAGAGGTTCTTATTGTAAATGCAGAAGGTTGGTGACTTGCCACAGTGAAAAAGTGGTCATGCTTATAGTGACTCTGTGCAATTGTGACATGTTTGGTATCAGAGTGAATTTGTGATTATATAGAGTGTGCGAGTGGTTGAGTGAGTTTAAAGTGACATGTATTGATATCCTTTATTACTTTTTGGTGCAATTGTCTGTCTGAACACTGGATTTAGGAACATTGCGTTGTTGATGCGTAGTAGGTCAAAACACTTGCCGTAGAGAGAGTGTGGTGGTATTGTGAAAAAAGAGTGACTGTGTTTGAAAGGACGGTAATCCCATGTGACATAGGTAAACATACGAATGAAATCAAGGTTACGTTAATGCAATTCACACGTTCATCTGTATGAAACACTATTCGGACGCTTATCATATATTGCCCTACTTGGGCCTTGCATCATAGTTACTTCACTATGTGTAATCTGCAGGTAAGTTAAAGAATTCGCCTGGCTGGCGTATTCAGATACTATTGTGGCTTGTTGTTAAAATATCTACGCGATATCTTCAGAAAGCCTAGATGAGTAAGCGTTATGTGTTTGCAAGTATGTGTTGTTAGGTGAAAAGACCTACAGGGTGTTTCGAAGGGAACACTGACTAACATTAGTGAGGGAATTGTATATATCTGAAGGGTTACAAAAGAGGACAAAAGAGGAACTAGTTCTGTCAGGTGATGGACATGGAATATGAGAGGTGGTGTAGTTTTTAGAAACGTTGTAGTTTCTATTTGGCTCCAAGATATAGCCATTGGGCTAGACCTTTGAACAGTATGTCACGCTTACCTTTGTGAGGAAAGTATGACAAATAATATCGGAATGGTACCGAATGTCCGTGTCTGGACGAGATTCTTGTTAGTTGATTCGAGTCAAAAAGAGGTCTGTAGCACGCTGCCTGCGTGTTTAAGAGATCTGGGTAGGAACAAGCTATATTTAAATTCTTAATTGACACCCACTGGCGAAAAAACACCGTAGACAAAAGAACTCGTAATATGTTAAAACACACTTATACCTTATTCGGTTTAGATGTATATCAAAAACCGGGAGGAGTTGACGAGAATAAACGAGGTGTCTCAGTTTGAGACATGGATTTCATGAAAGGCGGATACACCTGAAAGAAAAGGATTAGGTGAAGGCGGGTGCGAGAGGAAATATACTCTTATGCTAAGTTCGATTGGACGCTAGGCTATGGAGTCCTCTCGGAGCGGGGGAGAGCTGGCTTACCTTCTTAGTGCTGAACTCCCTCTTGTGGTTCCCGGTGCCGTTTTACAATGACGGTCACGTGACGGGAAGTGTATGCCGGTTATATACCGGAAATCCGTATTCTAATCACTAAAAAGACTAGAGCGTGTCTATCTTTTCGGAGGGCGATCAGTTATTATCCCAGAAAAGAGGAGTTACTACATATTACTGTTGAGAGGTGTAGAGAGAGTTGGGATGTCGTTCAGGCAGCGTTAATATTAGGAAAGCTCAATGCATTTAGATGCGAGTAGAGCTAAGTGGTGGCAGTGCTTTAAAATGTCTTATTTATAAAGTATCGAGGGGCCATCAGTGACAGTTCATGAAATGAGAACATTGACTCCTGAGTCGGCGGGTTATGAACAGGAATTAAACTGTAGTGTACTGTACAGAAATTCATTGTTGACTTCTCTTTTATGAGGCTGATGTGTTGCACATGGACCCTTACTAGTGGGGCAGAGTGTGCCTGGTGGTGTACATGTGAGTTGATGTTGGCAGATGAATTACGCTATTAATGTAAACTTTGATAGAGAGAGAACTGCTCATACTGTGTCTATGGATAGATGTTACTGGATGGGTTTCACTACTAATTCAGATTACATAGGGAGAAAAACATTGGTCAAAGAATTACATCAAAGTCTGTTAACCTAGGAAGTACTGAAGCTCGGGATCATAGTTAAGCCCGAATTCAATGCTCCGGAGACGCATGATCCAGGTGGCTTCTTTCCGTCTCAGAGTTAGTTCACGGTTACCCCCTCTGATATGGGCGGGCACTGTTTCGATTCCGTAGAAAGACACATTAAAATCCTCCGTGTTGGCCTGACATTTGGCTACATGAAGGGCTACCGGATATCTTGGATCTTGTTTTTGGATGGCTCTCATATGTTCCGATATTCTGTCTTTTAGCATCCTGATGGTGCTTCCTACGTATTTTTTGCCACATCGACATTCTATTATGTAGATCACATACTTTGTGGTACAGTTGATGTTAACTCTGATGTCAAATTTTTCTAGTTTGGGTCCTTGAAAGTGCTTAGTTTTGTGCTTGGCCCATTTGCACATTGTGCAGAAACCACATTTGAAAAACCCATTGTTGCGTTGGGTGAGCCAGTTAGGGGCCACATCCGCCTGGGGGACAGTGGGGCTTAGTCTGTTTCTCAACGTTCTCCCTTTGCGAAAAGTGATTTGTGGAATGACTGGGATCAGTTCTCTCAGTACCGTGTCTTCTTTAAGCAGATCCCAATGTTTGGTGATACTTTTTCTGACCAAATGGTGTAGACCATTGAACTCAGTGATCATTCTAATGGTAGAGTCTTTAGGCTGTTTGGGGTTCGTCATTTTAAGAATATCTGGTCTTTTAATTTTTGCGAGTCTCTTTTTAGCTGTCGATAGTGTGGCCTTTTGATAACCACGTTTCACAAATCTAGACTCCATATCATTGACAGTTGATTCAAGATCTGTGTCATCACTGCAATTGCGTCTGGCTCGCAGAAATTCTCCGAAAGGTATCGCCTTGATCTGATGAGGAGGATGGAAGCTGTCTGCACGGAGTATAGCGTTGCAGGATGTTGGTTTCCTGTAGAGTTTGCTTTCTAGCTTGTTGTTCTTTACATAGAGTTCCAGATCTAAGAATAATTATTTAATTACAAATAAATTACTTCCCACCCTATTCCCCTATAAACCCACAACCCGCTCCAGTAGTAAAACATATAATTAACTTAAAAATATACATAAATTATCAATTAATTAATCAATTAATCAATTAAAATAATTCATTGCCAATTAGTATTTAATTGCAAAATAAATGAATCATTAAAAAATAATTATTTAATTACAAATAAATTACTTCCCACCCTATTCCCCTAAAAACCCACAACCCGCTCTGGTAGTAAAACATAATATTTACTTTTATATATTTTTTATTTATTAAAACATATTAAACACATATTATAACAATTATTTTAAATACTTAACTAAAATTTCTAACACATATTAGTAAATCGAAATTACTTACATCGATATATATGCTATCGATATAAGTAATGTCGATATTACTTACATCGATATATATGCTATCGATATAAGTAATTTCGATATTACTTACCTTAGGGTCGATATTCTGGCCATCGATATTCTGGACATCGATATTCTGTCCCTTCGATATTAGCAACTCGATATAAGTGTAAGTCGAAATTAAAGATTCGATATTTTGACTGTGTACCCTTTCCCCCCCCATAATCTACAGTGATGATGAACCAGAGGGTGGCATTGATGTACCAGAGGGTGGCATGGGTGAAACAGAGGGTGGCAGTGGTGAAACAGAGGGTGCTGGGAACCTGTGATGATGAACCAGACGTAGAAACAACATAGTCGCGACCGTTGCGAGCCGACAAGTAAGTTCGCAATTGCGAACTGGTACAAAACCCTCGCCAACTGGCAGAAACCCTTGCGAACACACCAAAAAAAATTCGCGAGAATTCACGGATTTTGTGGATTGCGAGTTCGCAAATACGCAAATTTGCGAACGCCAGATTCACAAAATTCGCCCATGCTTAAGCAGGACAGCTGCTCCTAATGGGGTTATCGTTTCTATCTTAACATCTTAACTTAATAATCTTTCTGATTAGATCATTTGGCGACGAGGATAGGATGACTGTAATATAGTCACTCAGTATTAGTGTAGTTTTGTAGTAGGTGTAGTGTCCCTCACACGTCTGGGTTGTGTTGGGAAGGTGTTTTGCCTCGCACGTCATGGTTGCATTGGCAGTGTCCCTCGCACGTCATAGTTGTGTTGGGAGTGTATGTATTGTGTAGTGTTGATTGACAAATGAATGAGTTATGTGAGTGCTTGTTCTTTATCCTCGATGTGCAAGTTGTTTCCTGACGCTTGAATGAGTTATGTGAGTGCTTGTTCTTGGTCTGAGATGTGCACGTTGTTTTCAAGCGCATGAATGAGTTATGTGAGTGCTTGTTCTTCGTCTGAAGAGTGCACGTTGTTTCCTGATATATAGGGTGTTAAGATTTGTTCCTGTGTGTCTTGCTTGTTGTACTGGTCTTGCCAACTGGTATGATTTGTGGCATATCGATGTAAGATGTAGGATAGTTGTTTATTTCAGGAGGCAACGTGACGCTCTGCTCTGATGTAGTGTGCGAGACGAGATGTTATATTACGTTTCAGTATGTATCAGTAAGGGAAGTGACAGGATGTATCTTCTTGTGTCAGTTTGATGATCGTGTCACTGGTTGTGATGCGAGGTATGAGGAAATCTATTGTATATTGGTTATATTGCACAATTTTTTTTATTTCTGCAGTGTTTAAAATTTATTGAATGCATTGACCATATGTACTAGCCGTATTGTCTTTAATTTATTGACCAATTGTACTAGACATGTTGTCAATGTTTTATTTGATTCTTTTAAATTCCCCAATGAAGGGAGATATGTTGTATCTTATATCTTCCTGCTGCTCAGCTAGAATACATGTGATGTGGAATGTTGGATGAATGGAATGTTAGTGGTTTGTGAATGTCAGTTGGGTGAGGGCTGAGCAGCAGGACAGCTGCTCCTGATGGGGTTATTGTTTCTATCTTAACATCTTAACTTAATAATCTTTCTGATTACGTCAGTAAACTTTCCACTAGCACAAACATGGTCCCTGTACCTGATCGCCAGTAGCTAATGGTCAGCCTTAACCTTTGGCTCGCACCTAGTCTAGCATGATCAGATGACAGCGGGTGTTGCTATGCCCGTTTGTATGCTATTTTGAATTAAAACATCTAAAAATCACATCTCCGGTTCCTTACATCCATTTTTTGTCATTTCGGTGTCCATATAGACATTACATTTTCTTCTATTGTTTTTAAAATGCTGTGTTTTTTTTATTGTGTTACGGTTTCTACTTTGTAAATGTTTTGGTACTGATAAATGCTTTACACACTAAGGCCCCCATTAGGATGGCGGGCGGACTTTGCCCGCCCGCCATCCCATCGTGGAAAGGGGCTGCCCGGCATAAGGATGGGGTCCCGTGGGGGAAATTAGGATGCAGGCGCATCCTGTATTTTCAACATTGTGGCGGGCGGTGCTAAAAGCACCCTCCGCCGCAATGGTAAAAATACATGTATTGCATTTCAAAGCATTTCAAAGCATAGCGTGACAGACACCGCGCAGTACCTGCCATGTTGTTCTTTGAAATGCTGGGGGGTACCATAGGTTCCCCCCCATGTGCACCACCCTGGAGTCCCAGACTCCGCATGCCTTTCCATGACGGCAATGCCGCCACGGAAAGGCATTGGAAAATGCCCATACTAATATGGCTGGCGGTGTCTGATAGACCCCCACCCCCCCTATAGAGAACCCTTTTCCGCCTGGTCGCAAGGCGACCGGGGCGGAAAAGCGGCGGACAGTCTTTCCGTCTGCCGCGGACCCCCCAGCCATAATAATATGGCGGGGGTCATTCCGGCACGGATGGCGGACGGATCGCCCCCGCCAGGCCGGCGGTGGCTGCCGCCGGCCTGGCGGGGGCGATCTGCCCGCCATCCTAATGGGGGCCTAAGTCTTGTCTGCTGTGTACTACAGCTACCAAGCGTTGAGCTCAGGTTTAAATTATTGAGATCTAAGTGGACCTGGTATGGAATTGTGACATTATTACTTGCCGCCGATTCCCATTCCCTCCAACTAATAACCCACTTTAGCAAAGAGGTGTTTTACGTCAAGGCCCACTTCACCCAATATCACCACAGAATCAAATAATAATGCTGTACCTCATTCTTTAACCGCATCGCTGCGGCGGTTATTTTCGCGCTACGCGGCTTTTTTCTAAAAGCCGCGTTAGATGACGAGCTCAGCTCTTCATCCGCACACGCCCCCCGTGGCTGATGACGAGCTGAGCTCGTCATCAACATCGAAGGGGTTAAACAGTGCTTAAAGTGCATCAAGTGGAACATGAAAGACCAGAAATTGTGGCCCAGACAGATTGCACATTTTCAATAGCCTCACTGCTCTAAATCCCTCTCTGTAAGTAAAGACATTGTTATTCACTCTTACTCAAAGAAGTGAGACATAATCTTCAAACTCTGCATGTGCAAGCATGTTTCACAATTTATAAATATTTTTTGTGCTGAGTTCCTAGGTAAGATAACTTGTGTTGAGTTCCTAGGTAGGACAGCTCTTTTCCTGTCCGCCTCTAAGAGCTGGAAAAGTACCATCCACCACCCCTCCTCAGAGACAGTAGGAACCTTCCTTTTTCTGGAGGCTGGACCCCAAAACTGCATAACCTTTAGCACCCACTAAAGTAATCAGTGTCCTCAACAATGCTACTTGAGCATGTTCCCAGCTTTGGGGAGACTTAGTGCCTCATTTACAAGGAAATTACGCAGCGCGATGCCACAAGCCGTTTTGCTGCACCAAGCTGCATCATTTTAAAAGCATAGTGATGCCCTGTATTTTCAACAATACAGCATATGCCTGTGCTCTCCTCTGCACCAGCACCAAAACAGCAGCTGTGCACCAATGCAGGTCGTTGCAGGGATGATTGTTGTGCAGGAAGGGACACAAGCCTGCACAAAAACAATCTGATGGGGTTTTTCTCTTTCTATCTGTTCTGCAGAATGCAGCACACATAGAAAGAGAAAAAACAAGGAGAAACGAATGTATTTCTCCTCGTTTTGCCATGACTACGCCTCCCCTGTGGAGGCATAGGATTCTGACTCATTTTCAGGTTTATGAAACGTAAATCTGAGAATGCAGCAGAATCTTTTGGTGTTGCGTGCATGGTAACAGACACATCAATACCCATGGCATGCCTTTTCACGCAAAGTAATGCTTTAAAAGGAGCCATAGGTACAAGGCCATGAAAAGCTACGCAGGGTGGCTTTGTGTGGCCTTGTAAATATGGGCCAGCACACTGCACCGCCGGTGCGTCAAAGAAAGTGACGCACCGGTGGCTCAAGTGTATAGTAAATAAGCTGCTTGGTTTACATGTGGGAATATGCCCACTTTACCACACCCTCTCCAATGTAGGTGGAAGTAATCTTTTCTAAAATGTAAAACTTTGACAGTACCATTTACAATCATTAAGTAAATCAGTCTGATTGCTGTATTTGTTAGATGCACACTAAACATTTCAGAGCTCTAAACGGTATTTGTTCTCATGTTTTGCATTTAGTTCTTTACCTAAACTTTTAGGACATGCCTACTTTGTTGTCTGGGTGCCCCTTAATCGTCTGGGTGCAAAATCGGTCACACCAGTTGACCTTGCCTATATATATACATATATAGTGTCTCATTTCCTTGATAAAGTGCTGAAATGCATTTTCATAAGCTCTGTAATACAGGGGAAGAACCATGACTAACGCACAAAAAATCGCATACCACTATTGCTTGTTTAGCAAAAAAGGCCACGTTATTAAGACAGGTGTGTAGCATAATACTAAAGAATACCAAACAATACAATTGAACTCAATTTCAGTAATTCATAAAAGTCTGAACGTTTCCCGCCCTTCAACTCCCCAATATGTACCACCTTACCTTGCATACCCGAATCCCCGATCTCCCCCATCAAGCATCCCCAAACGATCCACTCTCGTGTTGTTCAAAAACCCCATTGCTTCCTCTTCAGCTCCCCTGTGTTCTGTCCCCCCCCCCCAAGGGTTGGATAAGCCTGCTCCAGACTGTCCATCCCCCCAAAAACCGCCTGACTTGAAACAAAAACGCCACATCCTGCCTTATCATGGCAAGCCAAACATTTGTCTAAAAGAGGACTATATCACTTCTTTAACTGCAAATGAATGACCTAATGACAAAATGGGAATCTTATAGCATGCAAAGCAAAACCATAAAACAGTTTGGGTGTTAGGGTGGCCAACAAACTTTCCCCTCAGACCCAACTGCCCTTGGCACTACCTCACAAGTGTATTCCCGCCCAAAGGACCCCCTTATATCACCTACTGCTAAGTTCAGCCCCCATATACTGACCTGCCTATCCCACCTGTGGCCTGTTCCAAATGTGTGAAGTTGCACAGGGGTAGACCGGCTAAAGACATGCTCCCCCTGGGTCCAGCATTGCACAAAAAATCACATACCACTATTGCTTGTTTATCAAAAAATACAACACTTTATTAAGAGAGGTATGTAGCAGAATACTAAAGAATACCAAACAATACAATTGAAATTAATGTCATTAATACTTAAAAGTCTGATTGTTCCTCCGCCCTTCAACTCCCCAATGTGCACCACCATGCCTGGCATGCCCCAATCACCCGATCTCCCCCCATCAAGCCACAGTCAATCTGCTCTAGTGTTGTTCAAAAACCCTATTGCTTCCTCTTCAGCTCCCCTGTGTTCTGTCCTCCCCCCGAGGGATGAATAAGCCTGTTCCAGACTGACCAGCCCCCAAAAAACCCGACACCCAGGAAAACCGAAGAGTTTTCCTGCCTCACCATTGTACTGCTGAGACTGAAAAACATTTCTCAAAGAGATTAAGCAGAGCACCGAAGAGTTTCATTCCACAATTTGAAAAATAATTCCCTCATTTCCAACAAATAATAAGCCTGCCCCATCTGAGCTAAATCCAACCCTTTAGAGGGAAAGTGTGCAGCATCACTTGTCAATAAATTCCCATGAGATAAATCTTGAATACCTGCATTTTCACAAAATACTTTCATTGCCCTATTTAACTTTCTTCTTGCTTTATCAATTGCTGCATGACTTTTTGCACCTCTCCAAAAGTTTCCGGGTAAAAATCCATTGCAAATTAAACAAGTGCCTCTCCAATTATGTTTTATGACTGATAAGCCCAATTTAATTTGTTTTATTAGCGTTAAACCAGATAGATTGACATGGTCGTTTTCGCCTAAATTAATTCATAAAATAACATACCAGGGCATTCTCTTGATGAGCATAGTTCAGTTAAAACTGGTAACAAACTGGTAAATACCTCCCTCTTTTTAGCACCTACTCGCGCCGCTTCGGTCCGAAGCGGCGCGAGTAGGTGCTAAAAAGAGGGCGGTATCCTGTTAGCAAATTGCTGGGATACTGAACCCTTTTGAGTCCATGGGGCGCAGTTAGGTCCCACTACATGAACCTTGTGATTCAATCGAATGCGTAGGTACTACATGCATGCACTAATTTCGATTGCAGCATTTCATTAATTAGCTCATTGTAGCGTTTAAGGAGTGGCGAACACAGGGCTGGTCCCTGTGTAGTCCCGAAGAAGTGCTTGGGGTATGCACGAAACATGTTGACAGGAGTTGATAGGTGCACCTTAACACATTGCGTTTGGGTATCCTAATATTTCCACCCCTTCTTTTAATGTTACCACCTGGAAGCAAGAATAAAATGTATTGAAAGCTTACTAGGCAGGTATTTTTAACCATTCACTTATACCACTCCATTATCACACCCGCACCACACATAGTCAAATTATAAGTGCTCCTACGTAATTCGTCAGTCGCAGCACGCCCCAGTCCGTAGCAGACTGGGATGGCCCCTATGATGAAGCATGTCACCATGGGGCAACCCTGGTGAGTGAGGGGACACCAAGAAAAAGAGCAATTCTATTTGATCATTTACTATACCCACCATTCCAACCCTAATGAACGTTGTGAATGGTACTATAGTTAGTGGCTAGGCTTTTTGATTTCTGTTTCTCAGAGATCTTTTGTTGACTGAAGAAATTGGAGGGTGAGCCTATGCCCTTCCTCCCTCTACCTCCCTTTCCTTTTGTGCTAACAAACCTCCCCATCTCATACCGCTTTTACCCCTCCATACCACCTCGTGTCTGGTACTTGGAAGTCCAGGGGAACAGCCATAAATTTGATTTTCAGCGTATAATGTTGACCACTTTATGAAGGAATGTCCCACTTTCCAAGTAATAATTTTTAAAGATAAAGGACCATGAACGCAACCTAAGAATAAAAGAAACAATAGTTAGAAACCATATAATGCCATCATTGATCATTTTCTTACATTGACATTTCTCCTATTCACCAACTAGTCAGCAACCAGGCACCCGCTCTTCTTCAAACAAACACACTTACCCCAGCCCAATTGATCAGTTTTAGATAGGCCTGGGCGGAGTTCGCGGAGTGGGGCTTCGCGGAGCTACGCGAAGTGGGCGAGAAACTACGCCCACCTCCGCACTCCGCGTAGCCCCACTCCGCAAAACCACTGGCCGGCAGCCCCGCAACCCGCCTCCCTCCCGCCCTCCCTAAATACTTTAAAATAAAAGAACGCAATAATTTTAAAAGCACTTACCTTGCCGCCGCTGGCCGCCGCGTTCCCCGGGGCTCGTTCTCTTCCGTCTTCCGTATTTTGCAGTAATGCGCATGCGCGGGCGGCCGCGCATGCGCATTTTCTCGTGAAAATGCGCATGCGCGGCCGTCCGCGCATGCGCATTACTGCAAAATACGGAAGGCGGAAGAGAACGAGCCCCGGGGAACGCGGCGGCCAGCGGCGGCAAGGTAAGTGCTTTTAAAATTATTGCGTTCTTTTATTTTAAAGTATTTAGGGAGGGCGGGAGGGAGGCGGGTGGCGGCCAGCTACGCTCCGTCTGCGGAGCGTGCGTAGTGCCGCCTGGCTCCGCCAGCTCCGCAAAATGCGGAGTAGGCGGAACTACGCACACTCCGCAGACGGAGCGTAGCTGGCCGCCCACGGTTAGTTTTAGATGCCCTCAACCAAATCCGATACTATCTTTTTCCAGAAATATCTCATCACTCGTTATCCCTCCCTGTCTCCTTAAACCAAGCAATTCAGATGCTATAAAAACTCCAAAAAATGACCATAACATACACAGTCTAAACAATAACACCTCAAACGTATCATAACAGCAGATATTGAGATGCCATAGTAATATTTGTTGCAACAATTCAAAAGTTACAGGTTCTCTGAGTAAATTCTTGTTCTGCTGTTCTTTACTCCAACCTTTCAAAACTTTGTTAACTAATACGATTTGTACGGAATCATGACCCCACCACAATGGTGCCCAAAATGAAATACCTGCTAATTTTCCTGCAATGGTTGAATGCGATAAACCTTTTCTAATCAAATACAAAACAAATCCCCAAATAACTTGTTCCTTTTTAGGCTTCTTTTTTCCAGCAGAAATATTAGTGTTACCGTAAACTAAGAATTCGGTCCATCCGTTCTGGTAATGTCTTTGAGGGGATGGGGTTAATGATTTTTCTACCAGCTCGACTATCCTCAATCTCCCAGGCCCAAACGCTCTGCAGGATCTGTGTCTTGTTCCTCTCTGTACCTGCCGCCGAGCTGCGAAACTTCTGCCACTGAAATCGAGACAAAGCATTTGCTATATTATTGATGATGCCTGGGACATGCCTTGCCTTGAAAACAGTATTAAGTTGTAAACATTTCAGCATAAATGCTCTCAAACGGCTCAATACTTTCAAGTCTTTCGCTTTCTGCTTATTCAAAAGTTCTACTACAGCCACATTATCTACATTGAACATGACTGACCTGTTCCTGAATTCTTGACTAAGCATGGGCGAATTTTGCGGATCTCGCGTTCGCGAATTTTGCGGATTTGCGAACTCGCAATCCGCAAAATCCGCGAATTCCCGCAAATTTGCGGATTTTTTTTTTTTTTTTGTGTTCGCCCGTGTTTCTGCCAGTTCGCGAGGGTTTTTACAATTTCGCAATTTGCGAACTTACCTGTCGGGTCGCAAGTTTTGCGAACTTGTTGTTTCTACGTGTCCAATCTGTTTGGGACACTCTTCTTCATCACTGCCACTCTCTGTCACCACTGCCACTCTCTGACTACTCATGCCACCCTCTGGCCCACCCATGCCACCCTCTGTTTCATCACCACACCCTCTGGTTGTCCAGTGTACATTATTTTCGGCAAAGCAAAGCACACCTTCCCTGCCTCAAGTGACCTGAATTAATTTGGGGCTGATTAATGTGTCACAGAATATTTTTTTAGCTGGCACCTGCTTCCTTAGTGCGCCCTGATTAGTGATCTTTTGCACTTGCTAAGTGCTTTCATTGTTGCAAAATTAGTTACAACACCTGCCCTGCCCCAACTGACAATAATGAATTAGGGGCTGATTAATGGATTTTAACTTCCAGCCTGGCTCCTGCTTGTCTCCCTTAGCTGTAATTCAGGACCTTTGTGGCATATGTGTAACTATTCTGAGGTTCAGAGCAGGGTCACATAATAGTTGCAACTGGCAACTGAAATCTGGAGGGGCCCCTCAGGAAGCACTACAGGAAATGGCTACTAATGATGAGCCTGAACTTTTGAACCTGGCAAGTAGTTTCAGTTTTGCTAAGATCGTATTTCTGCAATTTAGCACTTATTCGCGGGGCGCGAAGTTGTACTGGGAAGCCGCGAACTCACGCGAACAGTGCGAGCAGTGCGAGCAAAATCCGCTGCTCGCGGATTTGCGGATTTTGCGGGAGATTCGCGAATCTCGCGGATTGCGGATTTCCCGAAAATCCGCAAAATCCGCGAGCGAAACGGATTTTCCGCCCATACCTATTCTTGACCCCAAATATGTACGGCCACTACTAAAGGAAATAGCTCTAAAAAGGTCGTGCTGCGACCCTGTGACAACCACGGCTGCGGTCAACTCTCAGCACACAGGGGGCCATCCCAAAATATGCCAAAGCCTTTTGAACCTGCTGCATCAGAGAAATTTTGAATTTGCCAAATCATGTCTTCCTCTATGAAATATAGTGAAACACCATTAAAATCCTCAAGGAAGTTTAACCATGTAGCTACTTCCTCCCTAATAGCCTTGGCGATACTTATCCAATGATGAGGTAGAAAAGCCCCAGATATAGCCAAACCTAACAGTCTGCAAAATGTCCTGCCAGTTCTAACTACTGTACATGCAAAGTTTAGGTAACCTAGCAACTTTTGCACCTTCTTGAGTTCTATCTTCTTCTCACCAATTACTGACAGCAAAAATAACCTTATCTCTTGCACCTTTGCAGCAGGAAGTCTAGCTATCATTCCCTAATTATCAATTTTAATCCTTAAGAATGCCAGCCTTGTAGCGGGACCTTCTGCTTTCTCCAGAGCCAAGGGTAGACCAAGCTCTTGGGCCAAACATTGAAACTCCTGTAAATCTTTCAAACACTTACCTGTATTTTTGGGACCAATGAAAATAAAATCATCCAAGTAATGACAAACAAGCTTATGACCACTCCTCCTCACGATGGCTCACTGTAAAAATTTGCTAAATAGTTTGCACAATGCACATGAGATCGAGCAGCCCATAGGGAGGACTGTATCAACATAAAAAAGCTCCCCCAAAATGCATACCCAGCAGATCAAAATCATCCGGCTGAATTGGTAATAAACGGAATGCTGATTGTATGTCACTTTTAGTAAGTTCGGTAGCCCTACCCGCTTCACGCACCAATTTAGGTGCATCATCAACTGATGCATAAAACACACTAGAGTCTGTTTGGGAAATAAAATCATTCACTGATTGACATTCTGGCCAGGATAAATGATGGATCAGTCTATATTCTCCCGGAGTCTTTTTAGGCACTACTCCTAAAGGTGAGATTATCAAATTCGGTAAAGGGCACTGAAGAAAAGTTCTTGCAATCCTACCTGCACTTAACTCTGAGTTCAATTTGACCTGCACTATATTTGGCAACTCCTTGGCTGATCTTAGATTGTTGGCCCATCTTTTCTGCCTATGCCCTTAATAACCAATTCTGAAACCATTTGTAAAGCCCCAAAAGAGCCTAGAAGCTGCTTCTCCATCTGGATAATTTTGTAACCATGCAGAAAGAACCTCAATTCTAACAGGAGTATGAGCCCTTTTGAAAAGGCTGAAATTGCTAACCGCTTCCCCTCTGGTATTTACCTTGATCAACAAATTTAGATGCGGAGAAACACTGTGTAATAGGGTGCTTTCCTCCACATTGCGCGCATTCGTGTTTATAGTGACCTAATTGTCTGCTGCAAATTCCTTTGATAAAATTCTAGCATTAGGCTGAAACTACTGCCTGCCCTCTTCCATACCACCACGTCCCAGCTTGGGTGGGACGGTACTGAAAAGACTAGTAAGTAATCGGCAAACCACTGGCCGTATGTGTGGTAGCTGGGGGTTGTGAATATGACATCCACTGAAGCCATTATTCAGAATCTATCAGGCACATGCATCAAAGGATTTTGCGATCGCAAACAGTGCGAATCGCGAAAAATCGTCCATTTGCGATCGCAAAATCTGCTTTTGGAATGCATGAAGGGTGAAGGCCCTCGCAATTTGAGAATTCGCAAATATTTGCAAATTCTCAAATTGAGATTGCATTTAAGGAATCGCATTTTGCGATTCCTTAAATGCAATGCATGAAACTTAAAAAAATAGCGATTTCGCAATTAGGGGGAGCAAATTACCATGAGGTTAAACCTCATGGTAATTTGCGAAAACTTTGAATAATGCACTTTTGTGTGTTTTTCAAAGTTTCATGTTGTGCACACACATGCCCTAAGGGCATGTGTGTGTGCACAGATTGTTTTCAGGGGTACAACAGGATGTCCTTTGGACACCCCTGCACCCTTGAAATCGCATTCTCAATTTGCGATTCGCTAATTGCGAATCGCAAATTGAGAATGTCTTCCCATTCATTCCTATGGGCCTCTAGGCCCATAAGAATAAATGAGGAGGTATTCCTTAATTACGATTCGAAATTTGCGAGTCGCAATTAAGGAATTTTAAGAAATCGCACATTTTTCAGCGATTTCTTCATGCATAGGCTTTTGCGATTTCTTAATTGCGATTTCTTAAAAATCGCAATTAAGAAATTGCAAAAGCCAACAATGATGCATATTCCTGTATGTCTCCCCAAGGTTTGTCATTATTTAAACTAACCCTGGCCCGAAACTCTTCATCGTAATTTAGCCAAGCATATCCACCAAAATGCAGTTGAGCTTTGCGAATAATCTCAATATATTTAAAAATGGCCACAGCTCTATCCTGATGCCTCTCACAATAAATACTTACGTAGATTAGAAATGCAGATGTCCAACTCTCAATTGACTTTGGGACTCTTGGCCTAGCTAACTCATTAAAACCTTCCTTCGCTTCTATAACCCTGTGTAATAATTTAAAAACACCTCCAAACTCATGGTTCCAGATTCAGTCTTTTGTTTTCTCTAATAAATGTGAACCCAAGGGCACAGTAATACCCATGTACGGCAATCTTTTATGTTTCTTTGTATTGATTAGCCTCATTTTGTTAATCTTGATTCTCCTTGTTGTTTTCTTTATCACTTTGTATCTGTTTATCGCACATTGTCTTTTTTGAATTATTGTCATTTACCTTCCTTTGCTGTTTGTCCAAAATACATTCTACCTTTCGTGTATCAGTACCACAGTTCTTAACCACTGTCCTTTCCCCCATCAATTGATCTTTTGTAATCCAAAGCAACATTTTCTTTATTATCCCAAGCAGACCACCACAAAACCCTACCTTCTGGAAACTATGATGCCTTCCTGTGAACTTCTTCCACTTTGCATGACTTTAGTATTAAATCTTTTTATTGAGCAGAAAATAATCACACTGCACCTCACAAAAAGCATCAGCGCCAACGCCGAGGGGAGGCAGTCAAAGCAGGAGGCATTGCTTACGCCCAACATGGTGATACCAGACGTGCTTAGTTAACACAGCAAGCCGCCTACAACCCATCCGGGCCGGCCGCGTCAAAAGAGGTGCCTAAGAGGTGCCAGCGGAGCTAATAAGAATGCAAGAAGTAACAGGAGTCTTCAACACTAGACAAAACTACCCCCGGGCCCCCCCTCTCCTTGTCCAATAGTCAAGCATGGGGTGACACGCCAGCGCTGCCTCATCTACGAGCCAATCGGAGCCACACGCGCCGGGCCCTTGCGTTCATGTGTGCGTGTCTTAGGCTTCGGTAGTGGGGTATCTGCGAGGCGCAGCAGCCGCAGATACCGGGGGCAACTCACCTCCCGGAATTCCCCGGTCAACAGGGAGAGGAAGGGTTGCCATAAAGCTGCAAAGTCAGACCCCCTCCCTGCCGCGGTCAATGATAGCTTCTCCATTCCCCCAGGATCGCCCATAGCCTATGCAGCCAGCCCAGCTGCAGTGGAGCCTGGGCCGCCCTCCAATGAGCCACAATGTTCTGTACCGCCGCCCCCAATGCCAGTGCGATCAGTTTTCCCCTCCAGGATTTCAGGGGGTACATAAGGACGTTAGGCAGGCCTAGTATAATGTAGGCTGGGAAACGGGGCAGCTGTGTATCTAGGTGAGAGTCAATTAAGTCCAGAATGGGGGTCTAGTACGGACGAAGTTTGTCGCAGCCCCACAGTAGATGCTCCAGTGTCCCCAGTTCCCCACATCCC
The DNA here is from genome assembly GCF_964263255.1 of Lissotriton vulgaris. NCBI lineage: Eukaryota > Metazoa > Chordata > Amphibia > Caudata > Salamandridae > Lissotriton > Lissotriton vulgaris. The sequence goes on from NC_141697.1 coordinate 683,640,832, forward strand.
CGCCAGCAGCGATCGCTCACCTGGGGGTCCCACTGGTGCAGCCTCTCGGGTGTATGTTACCAATATGTGGCAATTTTGGTCATCGTCTCAGTGAGACCGGCGTGGTGTGCTGAATGTCTGGCCCTGTAGTAAACACCCTCCCATTCCTTCAGTGTGAGTTGGCACCCCAAATCCCTTTCCCACCTGATCCTACCCGCGTTGTATGTGTGGGTGTTGGTGAGGAGCATCTGTTGGTAGAGATCTGAGATTAATTTCTTGTCCGATGTGCGGGTCAGCAGCCACTTCTCATAGTGTGTGAGGTGTCGTTGGGCGCCTGGCAAGATCGAAGGGTGAAGGACCCAGTGCCGTACCTGCAGGTATCGCAATCGGTCCGCCTCGGCGACACCATAGTCCTGCTTCACCTTGTGAAATGGGAGTATACCCTTAAGGTCAAACATGTGGCCCACATCCCTGCAGGGGGTCGCCCTCCAAGCCGCAAATGCCCTTGTGTCTAGTCCCGCTGTGAAGTCTGGGTTATCTAAAATCGGTGTCATCGGCGACGGAAAGGAAGTCAACCCTTTCGTCACGGCCACCCTGTCCCAGACTCCAAGGACAGTGCTCGTGATTTCCGAGGCGTACAAGTTGGGAGGTCTGTGGCACCGTGGGAGGAATGGGACTCCCTACAGTGGGCGACCGGCCACTGCCTGGTCCTGAAAGAGCCAGTGCTTGCCCGACTCTAGTTGATGCCACTCCACCAGCGTGCGCAGTTGTGCCGCCTGAAAGTATAGCGCGAGGTCGGGTATCCCCACTCCCCCGTGCTCCGGCGGCAGGGTCGCAGTAGTATGTTTGAAACGCGGGCGTCGACCATTCCAGATAAACCGTGTTAATTCCGATTGGGTTTTCTTTAGCCACTCGCGTGGTGGTCGCAAGGGGAGCGTCTGGAACTGGTACAGAATCTGCGGGAGCAATGTCATCTTAACCGCTGCGATCCGGCCGAGCCAGGACAGCGTGAGCGGCTTCCAGCGCCGCAATTGATCACGGACCTTCTTCGTCAGGGTCACGTAGTTGGCCTCCGCGGTGGCCCGCACCGTCGGGGCTAAGTGGACCCCTAAATAGGAGACGGAGGTGGTCGACCACTGTACCTTGAACTCCGCTTTGACCTCCGCCAGGGTGTCGGGGATAGCGAGATATTTAGGGCCTCCGATTTCGCCTCATTGATTTTAAAGCTCGAGGCCTGCGCGAAGGCGTGGAGTTCCACAAAGAGCGCTCGCAGAGATTGCATCGGGTCAGTGAGGGACAACAGTACGTCATCCGCGTATAAACTAATTTTGTGCGTGTCTCCTCCAAAGCGGATACCAGAGATGCGGTCGTGTTGTCGCACTCTCTGTGCCATCGGCTCCATATAGAGGGCGAACAGGAGGGGAGAGAGCGGGCAGCCCTGCCGAGTGCCTCTGCCAATGTCTAATCTCGGAGAGGTATGGCCGTTAACCAGCACCGCTGCATTGGGACGTCGGTAGCAGTTGAATATGCGGTGGCGGAGGGTCTCCCCAAATCCAAAGTGTTGCAGCACCTGTTCAAGATAAGGCCAATGCACCCTATCGAACGCCTTTTCTGCGTCAATGGTAAGGAGCATGCAACCTGGTCTCGTACGCGAGCCGGCCTCGATGAGGTGGAGGACTCGCCGGGTATTGTCGCTAGTCTGCCTTTGGGGGATGAAGCCCGACTGGTCAGGGTCGACCAGTTGCTGCATGTACGGCGCCAGGCGACTCGCGAGGATGCCGGTGTAGAGCTTCAGAGCTACGTTCAGCAAGGAAATGGGCCGGTAAGAGCCCGATCTGCCGGGTCACGGCCGGCCTTAGGGATCACCGATATGGCCGCCTCGAGCAGGTCAGGGGGGATGGCACCGGGTCGATCAAAGGTGTTAAACAGGTCGCGTAGAATAGGGGCAACCTGTGGGCAGAACGTTTTATAGAAGGCCGCTGTGTAGCCATACGGCCCCGGGGATTTCCCCACTTTAAGGCGAGATATTGCCGATATGACCTCCTCCAGGCCAATGGGCCGGTCTAGGAAGTCCGCTTGCGCTTGGGTGAGGGTGGGAAGCGTCGCGCCATGTAAGTAGTCCAGGCCTGCCTTCGGATCAAGGTAATCCGCGTCGTAGAGGGCGGCGTAGAATTTGCCGAAGGCCGCCGCTATAGCTGCGTCCTCCGTGACCTGTGTCCCGAGCGTGGAGTTGAGGGAGCGTACGTGGCGTCTCTGATCCTGCGTCCGCAGTCTGCTCGCTAAGAGCTTCCCGCAGCAGTCACCTCCGGTGTAATACACGTGCTTGAGACGGATGGCGGCGTATTCGGCCACTTCCTGGTCCAGAGCTGCGAGCATCTTTCGTTCAGTGCACAACTGGCGCCACGCCCGCGCGGCCCCGGTGCGTTGGTGCATCTGCTCCAATTCAGCCACTCGCTGAGTGAGTTCAGCCCTTTTCAGAGCCCTGTCCTTATTATCTACGGCGGCGATGGAGATGATCTCGCCCCGCAGGACTGCTTTGAGCGCCGCCCACTGAGTGGCTTTGGTCGTGTCGTCGTTGGCATTGTGAGCCAAGAATTGCGTGAGTGCGATCTTGAGCCTGTCTTGTGTGGCGGGGTTCAGCAAGAGTCCATCTCGGAGCCGCCAGTGACGCCGCGGTGCCGGCGTGGGCGCTATCCGGAAGGTCGCTACCACCGGCGAGTAGTCGGACAGTGAGGCCGGGAGTATCTCTACGTCCTCAGCTTGCGCCGTCAGCTGTGAAGAGCACAGAAAATAGTCCAGTCTCGCATAGGTCTTGTGGGCCGCCGAGTAGTAGGTGTAAGCCGCCATGTGTGGGTGGAAGTGTCGCCATAAGTCAGCGAGGGCCATGTCAGAGAGGTGTGCGTGTCCTGTCGCTGAGAGCACCCCCACTTGTCCAAACCTTTGGCCTGTGCGGTCTGTTGTGTTGTGGAACACCAGGTTTAGGTCCCCCCCAAGTAGTAAGTGTGGATGTGTAGTGGCCGTGGCAGCCTCCAATGCTGTGAGAAGGAACCTTTCCTGACCTTCGTTCGGTGCGTAAACCGAGCCCACTAATAATGTCTGACCCGCCACCTGAAAGCTGTGGATGAGGAGCCGCCCTTTGATCTCAGCTTCTTTCTGCATGACCCGCCCCTCAAAAGACCTGGCTACAAGTATAGCTACCCCAGCAGCTTTTTTCTGGGTGGAGGAGAAAAACTGCCATGGGAAGGAGCGCGACTTCAGCCTGTGGTGGTCCTTGGACACCAGGTGTGTCTCTTGCAGGAGGCAGATGTCGGCCTTCGAGTGGTCTAGGAAGGACAAGACCGCCCTGCGTTTGACCGGGCTGTTGAGGCCTCGCACATTTAGGGAAAGTATTCCCAATTGGCGTGTCATGGTGGGCGTAGTGAGTGGGAAGCTGTGGCCAGCGCTTGCGTTGTGGCAGCATGGTGTGGGGCAACCCCTCGTTCAACGCACATCCAGCTCGTGACTCCCATTGAAGAGCCCAAAGCCCCTGGACAAGGAGAGCGCCCTCCCACCCCCCAACTAACTCCCTTCCAACCCCATCATGCACAACACTCCCCTCCCACCCCACCCCCCCACCCCTCTCCCCAACTGTGAAAAAAACTCGGTCCAACATAGTCCCAAGTCCAGTTAGCAGGCCACTGGACCTGTGGTAAAGTGAGTCCATAGAGTGGAGGCAGTGGTGTCGGTGCGAGCGAGTAGACCCATCCCCCGTCCACCACTGTAGGTGAAAAGTTAGTGTCTCCATCAGGGAAGAGCGGGGAGCACTCAGTCACCGCCCTCGCCGCTGGCCCAGTCAGGCCCGGCCTTACATTGCTCGTCAGGGCCAGCGCGCCGTCCTCTCGCCGGTCAGCTATTGTCTGATTTCACCAGGCCCTGCGCCACGGTCTCCACTGCAGCCCACTGCCCCTCCTCTATCTCTGTAGCTGCGGAGCGTCTTGGCCTGCGTAGGCGCCGCTGTTGTTGCCATCGCCCTGGGGCCTCCTCGCCAGAGTCACCCTCTCCTGTGGGTCCCTCGTCGACCGTCGGCTCCTCAAGGCCCAGCAGGCGGCAGGCGGCCCTGAGGGAACGTGGCTGGTGGAGTATATTGCCAAGCCGAAACACCAGACGGAAGGGATGACCCCAGCTGTAAGAGATATTGCGCTTTCGCAATTCTGCTGTAACTGGTCGAAAGATGCGTCGCTTCTCTAGGGTGATCGCGGCCAAATCCTGAAACAAAGTCGGGGAGTGGTCACCATAGGTGATCGGTGCCATCTGGCGCGCCTTGGCAAGGATCTCCTCTTTTGTCCTGAAGTCCTGTACACAGACCAGAATGTCGTCGGGTGGGCTGCGTTGGCTCTAGGTGGGCCCGTCCGGTGGGCTCTGTCCAGTCGCAAGGGGGTGTCCGCTGGCCGGCCCAGAACGTGGTTGAAGAGACCCTGCGTGAACTTAAAAAGATCTTCTGTGTCTGGTGACAGCCTCACTCCCCTGATCCTAATGTTATGCCGCCGGGAGCAGTTCTCCAGTTCTTCGGTATGTGTCTGGAGGTCCACTTGCTGATCATGTATGCGGGCTAGCTCCTGCCGTAGGGCCTCCATCTCCGTATCCCGTGCGTCATATTTGGTCTCCAGGTCCGCCACTCTCTCCCCAATGGCGTCGGTGTCACGGCGGACTTCCTATATTTCCTCCTGGAGCTCCTTCTTTAAGGCGTGGATGTCCTCCCTCAGGCCGGTGAACAGGGACTCCAGGAAAGACCGTGTGACGGGGCCCTCGGGGTCCGTTTGTCCAGAGGGCGGCGTGGCCACCGCTTTCTTCTCCGCGTCTCCCCGGTGGCTGGTCGTCGTGGGGTCTGTCCGCTTCCCCATTGCGTTAGGGGTGAAAAGGTCCTTTATGGTGCTGTCCTTCCGGAGCCTCCCGTTGGACATGTCCCTCCCGGAGCCCCTCCAGAGCGCCGGCCGATTGCCACCAATGTCAGCTGCTCGTGGGGCTCAGGGCCCCGAGTGTGGACCACCCCACAGGGTCAGGGGAGCGGGCTGTCCGGGACCCCCCGCGCCGTGCGAGGGTGTAGGGCATGGACGAGTTCCAGTCGCAAGGCGGTAAACTGTTCCCAGGGGACCCGGGCGGTCACTGGTGAAACTGTCAGAGCGGGAGGCCTCGCCGGTCCGGGACCACGCGGCAGCGTCCCTCCGTGTCCCCCAGCCAGCAGCTGACACTCAATCCGTTGGGCCGCTGCTGCCCCCGCTGGACCTGCAGTCCCGATGTCGCGGCAGCACTCGGTGGGCTCAGTGTGATGGGGGCAGAACTGCCGGAGCCAGCAATGGGGGGGGGGCGCAAGGCTAGGCCCGGGCAAGGCGCGCTTTGTCCCAAAATGGCGCCCGTGGCCTTCAAGGCTGTGCCGCCAAAGTGACGAGGAGGCGCGGGAGGCCCGCAGAAGCCCCGTCCAGGTATCGCAGGGGGCCTCGCGCACCGCAGCGCGGGTCGGGCCTGCCATTGCTGCAGCTGCCGGCGCTGGGTGCACCCGAGGCGGCGCCCGCCGATGAAACAGCCAGAGCAGGAGGCCCCGCCAGGCCAACACCACGCGGGAGCGTCTCCACGTGTCCCCCAGTCAGCAGTCGCCACTCAAGCCGTCGGGCCGCTGCCGCCCCCCGCCGGGCTCACAGTCCCGATACCGTGGCAGTGTACAGGGGGCTCTGTGTGGTGGGGGAAGAGCTGCAGGAGAGAGCCAGCGATGAGGGGAGGACGCGAGACTAGGCCCGGGCAAGGCGCGTTGCATCTCAAAATGGCGCCTGCAGACAGTCCCACTGTGACGCCGGGGCCCGCAGCGGGGGCCGCCACCCCCCAGCTCGTGAGGGGGTCCGTGTGACCGCCGCTGTCCCTCCGCGGTCTCCGCTCCACAGATGTAGGCTCGCTGGGCGCTGGGGGGCCGCCCGTCCACCCCCGCTCCTCACCTCCGACCTCAGGGCACCCGCCGGGCTCCTCCACACGCCCCCCCAGCAGGCACCGGTGATGTCCGCAGCTATCAGATCTGAGCTGCCGAGGCGACGAGAAGATGTGGCAAGCCCGCAGAAGCCCCCGACCTGGGATCGCGGGGGGCCTCGCGCTCCGCAGCGCGGGTCGGGCCTGCCGTCGCCGCAGCCGCCGGCTCCAGGTGCACCTGAGGTGGCGTCCGGGCTCCGCCCATCACGGCCTCGCTTTTACTGCACCGCTCTCCTCAGGCGGCAGCGGCCGCCACAGCACCGGGCAGGGTCAGCGGGGATCACGTGCCGGCGACCGGTAATGCTGCTTTCCCGCACTTCGTCACAGTAGTGCCGGCGTCAGGCCCGCTAGGGAAGTGCTCGGGCCGGGTCGAATGCTGTGTTTATGCTAGTAAACGGCGGCCGGCGGCGGGAGCTCGGCAAAGCACGTCCGCTCACACCGCCATCTTGGCCACCCCTTCCTTTGCATGACTTTAGATTTTGTTTCTTCCCCAGCTGATTGATTGCGTTGTCCACTCCAGACTTCTGCAATGTACTAAAAAAACATGTTTAACCCATTAGACCCCACAGAGCAATTACATTTTCAGACATCACCTTCAAATGTTTGCCGCATTCAACCTCTCTGAATTCACCCTTTTCAATTCCTCGCTCTCATTATCATAATCCAACATCTCACCCTCGCTCAGACAAATCATACTACTGACACCCAATTTCTCCCCATCCCCAGCCCCACCATCATCCAACCTCCATTGAGTTGATGAAGAATGCTTATGCTGATCTACTGGTGAAGGAAAATCTGCTTCCAAACTTCCTTGATCTTTAGCCCAACGTGGGAGAGTCGCAACCTGCTCCATTGGCATTCTCGCTGGTGTAGAAAGGACAAGAAGGCTGCCTCTGTGTGAGGTCTTCAGGCTGCGCTGACCTGCAAATTTTACAGTACCAACTTCCTTAAAGGGGGCACTTGCTTACTTGATAATTTAAACTTTCCAGGATTCTCCACCCAAAACCACTGACCTGACCTGGCGTTGTTACTTTCATCTAAACCTTGGGAATATTCCTGATCTACGCCATCCAAATAAATAATACTGCTGGAGCTAAAAACTCTCTCCTTGTCATCTACCTCTGAATAACTTTTTAATCCGCCTCTTTGCAATGCTGATCAACACCAAAAACTTTTCTTGTCACCATTTTTTGAGAAGGGGAAAATGTTGTATTCCGAGAACATTCCAAATTATCCTCGCTCTCTTGCACCAATAGCAAAGGTGAGTTTGAGCTGAAAATTTGTATATTAAAGTTCAGTTCTGTGAGCGTGACACTGTTTGCTGAAACATTTCCATGGAAAGCGCCCACCTTCTCAAACACCCTACCTGAGGATTTAAAACAATACTGCCTCCCTCCTTTGCAATTGCAGGCTTTCATGTAATAATCACCACTTTGGACCTCCTGAAATAAGAGCCTTCTACTTGTTACACGAGGCTCGCCGCTATCAGGCACTGGGGCAGTGGGTAACTCCCTCAGCTAACTACCTACTCCAGCTGAGACAGGCACCGCAGGGGCGGACAATAAAGAAATATGCTGTACAGGGGGGTGCGCACTAGCTCCCTTATGCGACACGCCCAAAGCTTGTTCAGTTGGCTTCCTACCTTCAAACCTCACCGCCTTCGCCCTGCTTGTTCCTCTCTTTCGCTTTGACACTCCTCCCTCTGGGCTCTTAGCCAACTGCGAAGTGGGTGCGCGTCTCACTTGCCAGATGCTGGACACAACATTTGTTTTCCTTTCCGCCAAAAGCACCTCCTGAACAACTGACTGACTTGAGCATGAAGCCTCTGACTCACCCTCGGTCTGTTTTTTTTTAATATATATATTTATTGTTTTATGTCAGCAAGCAGTCTTTATAACAAAAGCCACAATTTAACTTATACAAAATACAAAATCATCATATGTATATGTCATGATACAGCATAATTTCATACTCACAGATTAAATCATTGGTCCAAAAAAAAAAGAAGAGAAAAAAATAAATACATTCTGATCCATTTTGATAGAGGAGCCCATAAATTCAACCCGAATAGCTTGTTCTTCACCCCCTTTGACTTATATGCAGCTATCTCCAGGTGATATATAGATAATAATCTGGATTGCCAATTATTAAAGACTGGTGGATCAGCCATTGAGTCTTAATACATGACCGATAGACCGACTAACAGATAAATAAAAATCCTTCCTCTGCTTTCGTTCTGGTTCCAACTTGATCTGCCTGCACACCTAGGATTACCATTTCTGCAGATAATTTGATCCCCCTGATATAAATCTCCTAATATACAAACCCCGGCAGAATACCATCTATTCATCACCTGATCCCTAAAAACATCTGGTAAAACCCTGCAATTATTTAAAGGTGTATAGTAATTCAGATCAGAGCACAGACCAAATCTCTTTTTTAGTTGTTTCCAGATTTGAAAAGCTGTCATTAAGATTTTAAATTTCGTTTTTTATAGTAACTGGGCTCGATTATTCTTACTAAACATTGTCTGGCCTCTTTGCCAAGTACAATTTAGTATATTGAAGGGCTCGCAAATTCTTCTATACTTATATCCTGGAAAATTAGCCATGTATTTCAGCAATGCAGCCCAATAATCCAACAGCAAATTTGGTTTCCCCCACCCTCCCCTAACTCTAGGGAGTATACACGACTTCATTGCTCTCCTAAATCTATGATAACCCCAAAAAAACCTGGAACACAGTCTATCTATTTTAACTTAAAAAGAAGTTGGAAAGAGCAGGGGGATAGTACGAAATAAATACAAAGATTTTGGAAATAAATACATTTTTAGTACATGACTTCGACCATATAAAGACAAATTAAGATTATTTAATCTCTCCAACGTTCTATTTACTGAGTCTAATATGGGATCTACATTCAGCAGCACTATATCATCTATTTTAGCTGATATTTTGATACCCAGATAGAGAGCATCTGAAGAAAAATTTAAATCTTTTGGGCAACCCACTTCCAAGTGAATCAGCTGAGTTTTAGAGACATTCAGTTTATAACCTGAATATCCGCCAAACTTTTCCGCTAATTCCACTATCTTTGGTAAGGCGCTCTTAATATTTGAGGTTACGACAGCAATATCGTCTGCATAAGCAAACATTTTATATTCAACCTGGTGTATCCTAACCGGGGTAATTCCTATTTCTTTTTCCAGTCTGCTTAAAAAGGGCTCGATATACAGCGCAAATAACAAGGGGGAACAAGGGCAACCTTGTCTAATCCCCTTGTTATTACCAGATTGTCAGAGAGGTCCCCAGCGATGCGGATTGCAGCCTTCGGATGATTATTTAAAGCCTGTTTTGCATTAATATATTCTTTAGGGAATCCCTTCCAGATTAAGGTAGACCACAAAAACTTCCAGAAAACCCTGTCAAATGCTTTTTCAGCATCTAACAGGGCCACCGCAACAGGGAATCTTGTGGCTTGTGCCCAATCCAAAAGCAAAATAATCCTTTTAACATGGTCGGTTGTATCCCTATTTAAAATAAATCCATGCTGTCTCGTTGAGACTAAACTTGGCATTAGGTCGTTCAATCTATTGGCCAGTATTTTTGAGAAAATCTTACTATCCGCATTAATAAGCGAGATGGGTCTCTATGAACCCATCTCAATACCAGATTTACCCTTCTTCTTAAAAACTACAATAGTAGCCATAGACCAGGAATCTGGAGGGAAACCCAAAAAAGCTTGACTAAATAACTCTAGCAATTCTGTTTTTAATGTTCTACGAAAGATACGATAAAATTCTAAGGGTATGTTATCTGGTCCCATGGCTTTCCCTGAAGCTAACCCTAATATAGCTATTTCAATTTCTTCCCACATAATGGGGGCAACTAGCAATATTTTCTGTAATTCTGTAAGTTCTACAGAATTCAAAATCTCAAAATACTTCAGAACATCATGGTCCGCGCACACCCAATCCAATGATTCCCTATATAATAATTGAAAAAAGTCTTGAAAAGCTTTTAATATCCCAATTTTAGATTCTTGCAGAATCCCATTCACGTCAAGAATCTTTGGAATATCTTTAAAAACAGCTTTTGCTGGAGTTTTTTTGCCAAAACTCTTCCAGTTTGTTCACTAAATTCATAGCATTCAGCCTTATGTTGTCTGTATTTAAGTGCAATTTGCTCAGCTATATTAGAATAGACTGTAGCCCTCTCAATTGTTAAATCTCGTTGAGCGGCTTCTATATCCTGACCCAATCTAATATTATCAGCTAACTTAATTTCTGCCTGTATAACCATGTAAGTTTCATTCTTAAATTTGCTCCATCTTGTTTTACGTTGAAAATTTGAATAACTAAGAGTTTCGCCCCTGACTATCGCCTAAAAAGGGTCCCAAACAATTTTACTAGATGCAATGTTTTTATTGATTTTAAAAAACTCCTCTATTACTTTGACCATGTGTTGACAATAATCATCCTCCAATAATAAGTTCCTTTGAAAGGACCAGTTTTCTCTTCTCTTTCTTACATGTGAATCCAGAATTAATACAAGTATTAGTGGGTTGTGGTCTGAGATGAGTTTTGGCAAAATCTCGATATTGGCATTTCCTGTAAGTTGCTGAGAGATAAAGAAATAATCCAGTTGAAATAATTTTTTGTATGGGGCTGAAAAAAAGCTATATCCTAATACTTTTGGACAAAGCATATTCTAAACATCAATAAGCCCATTTTCTAATACTGATTCACGAAGAGCCCTAAAATACGATATTTTCTACCCAAATACCTCCCATTTTTCCTGATATCAAAATCCACATCCAAATGAATATTCAGATCCCCACACAAAATTACTGGTTTGAGTCCATAAAGCCAATTCAGTACTGATAAAATTCATACGCTCAAAGTCATCCAGATTCGGACAATATAAAGTACATATAGTAAATCTATTTTCATCAATCTTGAAATACCTATACCCCACCTCCCCCATTTATCTTCCAAAGTTTTTAAACAAACCCCTATACCCTGTTTCATAAGAATGGCTACCCCTCCCTTAATCCCTGTTTGTTTTGATCATAGGATCAGATCTAAACCTACATTTTTCAGCAAACCTCTCTTTCCCCAGGCAATATGCGTTTCTTGTGAACATAATATATCAATTCGTAGCAGTAGAATTATTTTAGACAAAATATCCCTTTTCTTAGAATCATTGAGCCTGTTTATGTTTAACGTACAGATCCTTAGTCTCCTATCCATTTTTTAGAGTAACATGTACTACAGACATGACATACCATTTTTGTTTAATTACACAGAAATTCACCCTACAGTAAAATTTGAAAAAAAACAATCCAGACTTCCAGAAAAAAATTACTGCTGCTGACTTACACCCCCCCACCACCACCCTCACCCTGCCCACCTTCCTGCCTCTCTCCCCCTTCTCCCACATCCCACCCAACCCACCATATGAGGCACAAGGACTGTTAGTCCCTGGGAACACAGAGTGCCACCCCACTCCCCCTTTTCCTAGGTTGGGAAAAAGAAAATCACTTTCATTGACCTTAACTTAGAACCCCCTTAGGCTTGGTGTTCACGAAAAAAAAGAAAACACGCTCATGAATTACCACCAAGTCATATCATAAAGACAGCAAATACTCTTTAGCCAGGATTTCCGAGAAAAAAATACCTGTTTTTTATAATAACCTTTAGCTTGGCCGGGTTCTGCAAATAAACTACTGCTCCCTTTTCTTGAAACCCAGCAATCAGCTGGCGTAAATGCCATCGTTTGTATACAGTAGCTTGACAGAAATCCGGCTGGACGAAAAAATTACAGCCTTTTGCCTGTTTTCTCTTATCAGGCCTAGCAAGTCCAAAAACTGCTTCCCTGGCTAAAAAAATTATTAAATCGAACCAAAACAGCTCTTAGGTGGTCATCCTCTTTTTGTCCTCCCCTTTTGATAGTAAACCCAATCCGATGCGCACTCTGTGTTTCGGTGGACCAGTCCCATAATGTCAACTCTGGAAATGCCTCTGAGAAATGCTTGCACACAAATTTACGAACGTCGGAGGTATGGCGCCCCGGCTAGGTCGACTGATTCTGGAATCTGGGGATCACGGCTCAATCCCCAGCACCGGCGGCAGATTCGCCCAGCACCATGTGACTCTGGGCAATAGCTTGCTTAATCTTCCCAATGGCCCCCTGCGCCTTGTGACCCTTACGGGTGATTGTGCGCTTTACAAATGTGGATTATTATTCTCTTCCCTCTGGAACCCCCAAGATGCGTAGATTATTTATGCGTGCTTGATTCTACAAATCCGAGAGCTTATAGTTAATATCATCTCGTTGGGCCTTTATAGAATTAATTTCTGATTTCTGAGTGACTAAGTCATCCTCCAGCGTTAATATTCTAGTTTCTGCTTCCATCACTCTCAGTGAAATATCTGAATATATTTTAGTGACCCGTCTTACCGCATTCTGAACCTTGCGACACGTAGCTTGTGTGCGGGAATTCTCCATCTTTATTTCTGTTCTGTGTTCCATCATGGTCAGGTAAATCATGGATAGTGTCACCTCCTGTTCAATACAATGTTCATCTGACCTCATAACCTCTTAAGGAAGGACCCCCCCGAGTATCAAGTTCAGGCGAGGCCGCACCGGTATCCAAAGATTTATTCCTTACACCCTGGGTCTTTCTGACTCTATTTGTTTGACTGTTGCTATAGTTGTTCCTGGAGAGGTCTCACTCATTCTCAGCTCATCTTCTATACTGCTGCCATCATCTGAATAGTCAGCCCAATCTTTGCCGACACTCTCATCAGATGAATGATCTGACATAGAATAAAAATTGTCAGCAATATCTTGAGAACCAGTCAAGTACTGTAGACAAACACCGTCAGTTAACAGGAGTGAGTCTATTTCAACAGCAAGGTTATCCAAACTGCCAGTGATTCCTTCTACTGGGGGATTCGAGCGGACTCCAGCTCCCATAATGCCACTGAGAAGACGTTGCACAGACATAATATCGAGTCCAAAATATCCATTGGACATAATATCGAGTTTATAATATAGACTGGAGAAAATATCGACAGGACAGAATGTAGACTACAAAAATATCGTTTGTAAGGTAAGTGAAGTAATATCGACTGTTAAAAATATAGATAGTTAAAATATCGAAGTATATAATATTGATAGTTAAAAATATCGATTTTTTAGTAATATATAATTTTTTATAGTGTCTTTTTATGTTATAATATGTGTGAAAAGTGTGTATTTATGTTATAAATAATTATATTTAATGAATTTTGTTTTTATAATTATTGCGTAATTTAATTCTGTAGCGGGTTGTGCGTTTATAGGGGAATAGGGTGGGAAGTAATTTAATTATAAATAATTAAATATGTAATTTATTTATTGATAGAAAATAGTAATTAATTGTTAATTAATTTATATTTGTTAATTAATTTAATTAAAATTGTTAATTAATTAATATTAATTGGTAATTATGTAAATTTGACTAATTTAATTTCTGTAGCGGGTTGTGGGTTTATTTGGGCATAGGGTGGAAAGTCATTTATTAGTAATTAATTAAATAATAAAACTAATAAAAAATTATTTATTTGGAAATAATTGTAAAATAATTGTAAATTATAAAATAATTAATTGTTAATGTTTAATTAATTTGTAATAATAGGTGATTAATTGATATAATTATTGTTAATTAGTTTTTTTATTAATTATTAATAGATATTCATTTTTATATTTTTTAATAATATATGAAATATTTACTTTCCCTAATGTTGTATTCTCTGGAGTGGGAATAGTAATTGTAACCCCTACGCTATCCAACGATTTCCCTACTGTTGCATCCACTGGAGTGGGAATAGTAATTTTTACCCCTACGCTATCCAACGCTTTCCCTACTGTTGCACTCTTTGGAGTGGGAATAGTAATTTTAACCCCTACGCTATCCAACACTTTCCCTACTGTTGCACCCACTGGAGTGGGAATAGTAATTTTAACCCCTACGCTATCCAACGCTTTCCCTACTGTTGCACTCTTTGGAGTGGGAATAGTAATTTTAACCCCTACACTATCCAACACTTTCCCTACTGTTGCACCCACTGGAGTGGGAATAGTAATTTTAACCCCTACGCTATCCAACGCTTTCCCTACTGTTGCACTCTTTGGAGTGGGAATAGTAATTTTTACCCCTACGCTATCCAACGCTTTCCCTACTGTTGCACCCACTGGAGTGGGAATAGTAATTTTAACTCCTATGCTATCCAACTCTTTCGCCACTGTTGCACCCACTGGAGTGGGAATAGTAATTTTAACCCCTACGCTATCCAACGCTTTCCCTACTGTTGCACTCTTTGGAGTGGGAATAGTAATTTTTACCCCTACGCTATCCAACGCTTTCCCTACTGTTGCACCCACTGTAGTTGGAATAGTAATTTTAACCCCTACGCTATCCAACGCTTTCCCTACTGTTGCACCCACTGGAGTGGGAATAGTAATTTAACCCCTACGCTATCCAACACTTTCCCTACTGTTGCACCCACTGGAGTGGGAATAGTAATTTTAACCCCTACGCTATCCAACGCTTTCCCTACTGTTGCACCCACTGGAGTGGGAATAGTAATTTTTACTCTTTTGTTATTGTTTGTTAATAATATTGGCTATTATTTAATTATATTTTGTTACTATATATATATGTTTTAAGAAATATGAATTAAAATGTTGTATTTATTTACTTTCATTAATTATTTAATTATTATAAGTTAATTTAAGTATTTTTAAGTATATTTTAGTACTTAGTTTTTAATATCAATTTAATTTAACATTGTTTTTAGTAAAGTCGATATTTTTTAAAACTATATTTTTGTAAACGATATTTTTAACTCGATATTTTTGTACTTACCTGTTTGTAGATAGAAACTCGATATTTTGGCAGTCGATATTTTCTCAACGATATTCTTGCAGGTCGATATTTTGTCTCTCGATATTATTTCAGTGATCCTGAGAAGACTTATTTCAGCAGCTTTTTCTAGATCATCGGGTGGCGCTTCAGCTGCATCCTTTGGCGAGCCCACCACAGAGGAATCTTAAAGTAAGTGCGCCCTCTGAATAGTAGGACTAACACAAATCTCCTTGTTTATAATATCAGTTACACTTTTTGCTGAAATATCTGTGCGCGGGGTCTGTATGTTTTTAGAGAGCTGTTTTTCGAATAGCGCCGGTAAAGTTTGTAAACCCTTGTTTCCAGCACGAGCAGCTGCCCCTGCTGTAATAGAATGCTCCCCTCCTTTCTTTTGATTTACCAACAAGGAAGCATGTGCGGCTGTTTTTTCACATTCTCCCGTCTCCCCAGGCTCAGCCGCAACTACCGAATTATCAGTGCTCATACCTTTAGTCAGCACAGGTTGAGCTTTCGATTTTCCGCTCCTGGTAACCGGAGGCTTCGGAGGCATTCTGATCCGAATACTTGCCGCTCCAACGCCGCGGATTACGCCCAGTGTGTGCAGAGCAGCAAAGGTGGAAGACGCCAAACCGGCACTCGCAATGTGCCGGGAATCAGCAGCAGATACACAATCCGGAACGCAACACGCCAAACAAAAAACCCAGGGTGCGAGATTCAGCATTTATCGACCTTCATTAAAATTGATAAGTCAGTCAGCAAAGTTCATTAAACAGTTAGCGTGAAAACACCGCCTTGCCTCACTTCTCTCTTTTTCCTGACCAGTAGCAGGGGAGCAAGCAACTCACACAGCCAACCCTGCGGCCGCCATCTTGCCTCTGCCTGACCGACTCGCCTGTAATGTCGTTAGACTGCGGGTCAGCAGTCTAGTTGACCGCGCACGTAGGCGTGCGCATACGCGGTGTGGTACGTCACACCGCGTACTATATAAATAAAAGAGGCGTGGCCCGGGAGTTAGCCCAGACCACGCGGAGCAGTGAACTGGTGTCCGGGTCCTTATATTGCCACAGCACTAACTACCCCGCGCACGTGCGATAGGGAGACCCGACAATGGCGACGAGGGTCTAAATGAATCATGATGAGCCCCCCGGCTGTGCACCAATGGTCGACCGGCATCCGAGGCCCCGGTTGCAGTGGGCCCAGTGAGAACTCCTAGCCCCAGTCACTGGAGTCGGCAAATGACTGCTCGGATTGCCTGCGGCCCCGCGGAGGTGCCCAAGATGCAGAGTGTGGCAGTCGGAGCTGCGCCCTGGAGGCAGGGCCATTACCCTCGACCAGCAGCACAGGGGTAAGGACGCTAGCAGCCTGCAGCTTGCCGGTGGAGGCCCCGCACCCATTCCACCTGCACAAGCGAGTACCTCACCACTACGTGTGGCCCCGTTCATCGCCGGCCTGATAGAGCAAGCACTGCCAAGCGGCCCATCGGCGAGGCGAATTGTGAGGACATCACCACCAGCTGCTCTATGTGCCGAGCCACGTCGGTGTGTGGGATTAGGTACAGAGGTAACCTCCTCGCGCCTCTAAGATAATTATCTTATAGCGCAGGTCCCACGAGAACAGTCTGTGGGGACCATCAGCAGCTATTGAGGGGCGGATTGCAACACAGGAACTCTTCCTGTTCCAGTCTCTGACCCTTCAGGTTGTATCCACTACACTCCTCAGCCCATACTGGGCTCACTTTTAGTTTATGAGCACAATCTAGGTCCTGACGAATTGCCGTGATGGCATGAAACATGTTGACCTGATCACAGACGAGGGTTGAACGGGTCCACCACCCATAGCTTGGTTGAGTCCCTATACCCCTCTTATTTTAACAAGGTAGTTAGCTACATGAATAAATTGACCAGAGTAGACTACACTAATCTTTTTTAGCACACATCACCTCACGCTCACTACTTAATCACTTGGGCCCCTCACACTCACTCGAGCAACGGCCAGGAACAAAAGATCTCCACCAAAGTGTAGCACTACGTGCTACCTGTCAGGCATTGCAGCGCCGGCTTGACGTTGGAGCAGGAAGCCGATGATGACACGAGACAACTAGCTGGCGATATGACAGCAGCCGTTAAACCAGCCTGTTGTGTGAGGCATCCCTAGTTCCGACAAGGGATTCTTTTCCCTGACTTTTGCATATATCCACACTTGGAGAGAGGAAGAAAAACCACCCCACTATACTAACATTACTCCCTAGGGGAACTTTGTGCATCTTTTTGGATAGAGGACATCACCATTGACAGCCACAGCGCCAGCATCTCCCCATCAGTGCACTGAGGGACCCCACGTGCCAACATGGCGGCCATTCCCCCCATAGAACCGTTTGTGGTCGACGGTGCACCTGCATCCCTGGCGCCACGCTGGAAGGACTGGACAGAGCGGCTGCAGTTCTATTTCGAAGGTGCTGGCACGGCGAGAGAATGGCGCAGGGCGCTTCTCCTTCATCTAGGAGGGAAGGATATCCACAGAATTTACAAGACCCTGGTAGAGGCCACGCCACACACCTACGTCACACTCCTCAATGCGCTCAACGCACATTTTGAGCCAATGGCCAGCAAAGATTATGAACGTTTCATATTCAGGCAGGCGCGACTGGAGGCCGAAGAGTCACTGGACGCATTCCATGGCAGGCTGAAAGAACTTGCCAGCACCTGTGGCTTCCGTGACGAACAAGAGGAGATACGTGGCCAAATAATACAGGGGTGCTACTCATCCAACCTGAGAGTGAAAATCCTCCAAGAGGATGGAAAACCGCTAGCGGACATTTTGAAACTAGGCCGCTCCAAAGAACTGCCACAAGCGAGAGCGTCACACATGGAGGCGGCACTCCATAGGCCAGTCAAAGCGGAGCAAATCAACACGACTGAACAAGTCAACGTTGTCTGGCCTAAGTCACGCCAATTTGGAGGAAGGAAGCCGCAAGAACGTCGAAAAGAATGCGGCTACAGTGGAGGCATGCCCCATCGTGCTCAAGACTGTCCGGCGCGCGAGAGGAAATGCAGCTCGTGTGGACAAATGAATCACTTTGCAGCAGTTTGCAGGTCTTCCAAGCAAAAACCCGGGGCAGCCCAGGCCATCAGAGAAAGCCCAGACAGTGAAGACATCGACGATGATTCCAACGACTACCCGGTCCACTACGTGTTCGCCATCGACCAGCCACAGAGCAAGAAGAGGTGTCTCCCAAAGTGCCGCATAAGAATACACCAACAAGAATTGAGGGCCACGATTGACACGTGCCGCTCGTAGAGGAGACCTTGACCCGCTTTGCGAAGCTGCCGCCTGAAGCCCCGTTGGGCATTGAATCCTGTGACCTGTGTGCCTGGAGCCCCGTTGGGCATTTGAAATCGTGTGGGGGAGCTGCTGTGCAGGAGGACGGGACTGCGAGGCCCAGCAGGCTGTGCGTGTTCCAGCTAGCACACCTGCAGCTTCTTCCCGTGTCTCCGCCCCCTCTAATCGCAGCTAGCATAAGAACCGGAGTAATTACGCGTCAGTGGGACGCGTGTGCGGGACATCACCCGGGACAAAGCCCGGACTAAGGGCGGACCCTCTGAGACCCTCCGAGAACCGAGGAGACCGGACCGGAAATAAAACACTGGTATTAATTCTGTGACTCATTGTTTTTAAACCGTTGTGCTTTCGCGCCCTTGGAAAATATCGTTGTGGTTTTATAACTTTAGCTAGCATGTCTGATAAACAGGGAGCATTGTTAAACAAAACTCTTGATGACTATTTCACCAAAGCTTCCCCAGACATGCCTTTGGAAACAGTTCTGGCAGAGCGTCGCGCAGAGCATCGCCGCTCTGTGGAAAGTTTAAAAAATCAGCGCTTGTCACCATTATCCATACCTCTTGTGAACACTAGTGTAAATTCCCAGCTAGCTGACGTCATTGTCCACACAACGGACAGTCAACATGTGGTATCAGCAGTTAGTACTCCCTGTATAACTAACTCTCCCCTACTGGACACGATTGGTCTTGATGCCACTACCCACACGAGCACCCCTAATGTTTTAAGACCTCCCACTCCCATACCATCAAAAGTAGTGCGCAGTAGAGTAAAGAAACCCACGCTAGCCCCAAGGGTACATGGGCCACCTCCATGCAAAAAACGACGTAAAGGGGGGGTTAAAGCGCAATCAAAATTAAGTCACTCAGACTTCGGAAAAAAGGCTAAAGCTCCTGTAGCCAGCACTGTTATTACTCCAGCTGCTAATGAAGGGCCTATCACCATTGCATCTCCGCCATCTACTGCTGTGGCCATAGACACGGAGGACATTATGGAAGTCTCTGTGAAATCTAAGGCGCCCATTATAGCTCGTGATTCTGCTACTTTAGATTCTATAGAAAACTTAATTAACACCTACTCTGCATCGATCCTGGAGAGGCTGCTCGAAGTAGAATCAAGACTAAGTTCACTTGAGCGTGCGCTGGGAAATAAGGGCGAGTTGATTCCAAAAACATCGAACTTAGTAGCGCACAAAACATCTAGCGTGACTAAGCCCAGCCCAGCCGCCCCAGCTCCATCAGTTAGTTCCACACTGTTGGTGAACCCTTCTACTTTGGTGCCTAAAGGGAACACTACAACAACTGTTCAACTAATCCCACCCCCGAAAAACCCACAAAATAAATCGGCTTCTAAACCAGCTACTGTCATAACTAAACCATCTAATGACGTAGCTGGCATTCCAAATGAAAGCCAATCGACGGAAGTGAGGGGACAAAAGCCAAGATGGGGAAGGCCCAAACTGGTCCCGAATCCAGAATTACCACCAGAGGCAGTGCCCTTTGTGGTAGTCTTAACAGGGGTTCCGGTGTTACCAACTAGCAAGAGGGAGGGCTTTGCACAATTAAAAAATAAGATCATGCATTGGCTAAGTCTATACAGGCCAATAGCACCTCACATAAATGGAGAAATTGTCCATGTCCGACGCCTCCAATGGTTGGGAAGCAGACCAAAAAAAATTGAGGGAGACGTGGTGGTTGTAAATTTTAGGGATCCCAATGCAGTCCAATTTGTACTAAATTGGCCCCCGGGCATTACAAATAACTGCATAATACCCAGACCATTGACATACTTTTACCCTAGGTCTGTGGTTTTTCCCTCCCAACAACAACCAGCCTCTCATATAACATCTCAAATCACATCCAGTTCTTACCCATCAGTTATGCAGAGGGCTGGTAATACACAACAAATGATGCAACCACTTATTAGACCTAATCTTATGGAGCCCTTTTATCCCCTAAACACTGTAGCTGAACCTGATGTTTTTGGTTGGAATTGTGTCCCATATAGGCAAAACAAACCTAACAGAAGAATGGACCACCTAAAGCCCTTCATCCCTTTAGAAACCATTAACAGATTTGACATCTTCAGCGGCCTAGATGACTGTGATTGATGCCAAACGTCCAAGGGGCTGGATGGAAACGAATTGTTGAATGTCAAATTGTTGGGGGGGGGGGGGGGGAATAGGGAGCGAACCTTGTTTACAAAGAGCTGGTGTTAACACTAATGAAGCCACATTTTTGGAGGATGTAACCGTATTACCTGTGTTGGCATCTATAATTGGGGATAGTCCAACACTAAGGGGAAGTGTTGTACTCCAAAATGATTTGATGTCTTTAGAATCTGATGTAACTAGCCAAGAATGTCATATCATAGTGCCTGAGGTGGTGGGAAATGTACTGACGCAAAAAATTCAGGAATCATGGCAGCCCATAAAATTGGTTTCCTGGAATATAGCCGGGGTTTCAAAAAATCTAAGGGACCCGGAATGGTCAAGCTTTATTGACACCTTTGATTTTTGCATGTTGCAAGAGACCTGGTCAGTTGAAATTACACACAGGCTAGGTTACAAATCTTATGGTACCAGTGCGATTCCCTCCAGGAGTGGGAGACCCTCGGGAGGGTTGTTGATCTGGGTAAAAGTTAACCTAAAAGTAAATATAGAAGTGGTGGATACCAACTCCCCTGACATACTGATTTTGAAAATCAATGTTTGTAAAGGGAAAAAACTTATTTGGTGAACGTTTACAACAGACCAACACCCATTGCAAAAGAATCTTCCTTACTAACCCATCTTGATCTCCTATTAGGTAACCTGGATACTAGAGAGAATTATGTGATCATGGCAGGGGATTTTAATTGCAATTTTGAGCCCGTTGTGGGGTCTAGTGACATCTTCTTAGAAGAAGATGAGGCAAGTGGGATCCCTGTTTTAGATAACATTAAAACAGTTAAATGTTGCCCCCTGGCCCTCCAAATGAATAGACTATGTGCCGAATACTGCATTAGAGCGTGTAATGGACGGTTACCATCAGATATTAAGAAAAAGCCTACTTTCTATAGAGGGAATTACAAAAGCAATATAGATTTCATTATTGCCTCAGTGTCATCATGGGAATTCCTTATTGACATGGAGGTAATAGAAAGATTAGAAAGCGACCATTTCCCTCTAGCCCTTCAGATCGAGGATTCCCTATTAGGAGACGCAGTTTCCCCCTCGACTGGAGAAGTAACTAACGGTGACCAAAATGAGATACATATTAGCAATAATAGACGTTCCATCAAATGGCCACTGATACTGGACAATGGTGAAATTATAGTAGAAATCTATAAGCTCTTTGCTAGCATCTTTGGAGGATATTTAAATGACAACCCAAAGGAGGGGAGTGGTGGTCTTTTTATGAAATTACACCAAAAAATGTTTGATGCCTTAAAGCCCCTAGTTACCAAGATGCCAAAGAAAGGGCAGCAGAAAACACAAAATTTGCCCCATAGCAAACCCTGGTATAATAAGGACTGCAGGGAGTCCAAGAGGGCACTTTTAACGGCGATAAAATCGAAGGCTCAACCAGATATCATGTCAGCCAGGAATAATTATAAATTGGTCCAAAAGACAAGTAAAATAGCATGGGAGGAAGCAAAATGGGCAGATCTGCTGCATGCAGCAAAAACACGAGATAACATAGCCTTCTGGAGGCTGATAGCGAATGGGAACCATCAAGGCAGAGTGGTCAAGGACGTCTACTTAGACGAACAGACATGGGTAATCCATTTTTCTAACCTCTACAAGGAATATGAGGCACCCATTTTAGATAGAACCCCAAGTAATGCTATTCCGGGGGATACCCTAGATTTTACTCTAGGTGAGACAGAATTGGCAATAACCCAGATTAAGTCTGGTAAAGCCCCTGGGCTAGACAAGATTCCGGGAGACTTGAATAAGCACGAATTAAAAATTTGGGCTCCATACATTAACCATCTGTGTAACGAGTTATCCCGGAGTCTAGACTTCCCAGAGAGCTGGAAGGGGGCTGAAATTGTTTTAATATATAAGAAAGGTGACAGGATGGACCCCTCAAATTATCGCCCAATAAGCCTTATGGATATATTACAAAAAATCTATTCAAGACATATCCTATTTTGCGTTAATGATTGGCTGGACGAAAAGGCAATTTTGTCCAGATACCAAGCGGGATTCAGATCCAAAGTTAGTACCATTGACCAAATTTTTCGCTTTTGTTGCCTTTATTGGAAGTATATCAAGATCAAAAAGGGACAACTATATGTCGCGTTCGTCGACTTAAGGGCGGCGTTCGATTTAGTCCCACGTAATTTATTGTGGGAAACACTAAGTTTAGTAGGGATGCCACCAACGACCAACCCTGATAGCGCAAATAAAAGAACTCCATAGAGGCAATTTTGCCAGAGTACGATGGGGCCTTAAAGGTGAATTAACTCCCAAAATCCCGATCGAACGTGGTGTGCGCCAGGGGTGTGTATTGGCCCCCACACTGTTTTCGCTATTTGTGAATGACATCCCTTCATACTTGGAGGGATGTAAAAACGACTCTCCTAAGTTGAATGGCGAAAAAGTTACTTCCCTACTGTTTGCGGACGATACTATTTTGATCTCCCAGACAAAAAAAAGTCTCCAAGCTCTTTTAAACTCCTTTAATGATTACTGCATTAAGAAAGGATTGGAGATAAATGGGAAAAAGACAAAATGTATGGCCCTAAATCCAACTAAGACTGACAAGGGCTGTCTAACTTTAAATGGATTAAAAATGGAATCAGTTCCACATTTTGGATATCTAGGGGTAACCCTGGACTCCAATTTCACCTGGAAAGCCCAACTGGAAAAATGCAAGATGATGTTTAGCCAGAACACAAAACCCATTCTTAGAGAGCAAGGTCAAAGTACAAGTAAGGCCGTGTCTCCTGCAGTTGAACTTTTTAAATTTAAGGTTCAACCTGCAGTGCTATACGGCTCAGAAATCTGGGGCCCAGGGTCCAAAGATACTTTTAGGGTCTTGGACAATAATTTCTTGCGAAGTCTGGTCAGAGTCCCTAGAAGTACTCCGTTGGTCCCACTTCAGCTCGATCTAAATTTTCGTAGAACGGACCACCATATTATTCTACGTCCTTTACTGTTATGGATCAGGCTGTGGCGTGTACCTGAGCTGCAAGTTTATAAGGATGGGTTAATAGAAATCATGGAGCTTGACAGCTTCAAGGTGATATCCTGGTTTAAACATATTAAATTCTGGCTTACCCTTATAGGTCTGTCGCATTACTGGGAACATCCTGATTTACTTCCATCTCAATCAAAAACTATGGTAAAGAAGTGCTTTTGGTCGTATATTACAGACATGATCAAAAACGCTTCTTCTAGTGGGTCACTTGTAACAAGGTTTCTTACCTTTAAAGATGATCCATTCTTCGAGACCTTTCTTGATGAAATAGAACCACCTTTAGCAAAGACCTTATTTCTGAAATTCAGATATGGAAATCTTCAAATCGGTTCAACACTGGCTCGTTGGTCTGGTGGTGTAAACTCGGAGAATCATGTAGAAGATGAAGTATGTACCATATGTGGATGTAATCAAAAAGAAAATGAACTACATATCCTCTTCTTCTGCCCAGCATATGCCCAGGCTAGAAAAAGATGGATTAAACCAATATGTTTAACACTAGGTGTAAGATCATGTTCCCAGGCTTTAAGGATTCTTCTGTCCAACACTAGCCAACCTATTGTATTTAGTGTAAGCAGATTCTTGCACAGTATCTTTTTCCAAAGAAGAAAGTTGGGTTACAAATTGTAAAATGTAGATATGCCAAAATTGCCGTTTAGTATTAATTGAGGGATAATTAATGAAATTCTATTCCTGCTGCCCATAATTGTTCTCACCAAGTATTATGGATGTTTTAAATATCTTAACTCTCAACTTTAGAATCGACATGGAAATCGAATGTATTTATATAGCATGTTGTGCATTTTAAAAAGAAATGTTTTATTGTATTAATGTATTTGTTCTTTTATGGTATTCATGCCGAAATAAAGATTGAAATGAGAAAATGACATGGGAGCCTCGTTTGAACTCATGGAGGCAAATGTATACAACCAATTGCGGGAAAAGCTGGCTTTGAAGACAGCAAAAATCTGAGTCTTCACCTACGGACAAAAGACCCCAATTCCGCTGATTGGATGCTTCCAAACGGAACTACAACACCAGGACCGGAAGGTCCCGACAACCGTCTATGTAACCAAAGAGGGCAGTGGCATGCTCCTCAGTGGACAGGCGGCGTAAGAACTCCAACTGATATCCTTCGCAATGGCAGTATTGGAAGAAGAGTTGGACACGATTCTTGAAGAATTCAAGGACACGTTCCGAGGCATTGGGTGTCTGAAAGGAAAAGAGGTGTCTCTCCACATAGACCCATCCATTCAACCGGTTGCCCTCAGACACCGAAGAATAGCATTCCACCTAAGGAAGAAAGTGGAAGAAGAACTCGAGGCATTCGAGCGACAGGGCATCATTGAAAAAGTCAGTGGGCCCACTCAGTGGGCATCGCCAATCGTGGTGGCGCGAAAACCCAAACACAGGTCCGCATCTGTGTGAACATGCGCCTACCCAACCCGGCAGTCAAGAGGGAGTGACATTTAATACCCACGATTTATGACATTCTGGGAGAATTGAATGGAGCAAAGTGGTTCTCCAAAATGGATCTCCGATCAGGCTATCATCAGCTGCCCCTCCACCCGGACTCCCGGTATATAACCACCTTCTCCACCCATGTGGGTCTCAGACAATACCGATGACTCAACTTCGGTATCTCCAGCGTAGCTGAAGTCTTCCAGAACAACATCAGGGAGGTGCTGAGCGGGCTCCCAGGGGTCTTGAACGTCATCGATGACCTGCTCATATACGCAAAGACCGTTGAAGAACACCACCAAAGACTGAGGGGCGTGTTGCAGAGAATCAAAGACTTGGGCCTGACATTGCACCGTGAGAAGTGCCAATTCCTCCAGAACAAGATTAGCTTTTTTGGATACACTGTCTCAGACCAAGGGATCGCTCCTGACCCAGACAAAGTAAAGGACGTGCAAGCTGCCCCAGCACCAACAAACATATCGGAGGTACAAAGCTTCCTGGGCATGGTAAACTTCTGCGGGAGGTTCATCCCAGACTTGTCCAACCTCACCAGGCCCCTCCGGGAACTCACCAAGTCTACCACCGCCTGGCAGTGGGGAGAGGAACAAAACGTTGCATTCCAAAACCACAAGGCTGCATTGTCGGCGGATAAGACTCTGTCGTTCTTCGACCCGGCGAAACCGACCAACATAGCCGTGGATGCCAGCCCTTACGGCCTGGGAGCTGTGCTGACACAGCGCCAGGGAGGAGAAGACTGGGCACCCATTGCCTACGCCAGCCGGTCACTGACCGAAACGGAACAACGGTACTCCCAGATTGAGAGGGAGGCAATTGCAATCCATTGGGCCTGCAGGCACTTCCACGTGTACGTATACGGACACCCGTTTGCCGTCTTCACGGATCACAAGCCTCTAATCCCCCTATTCCGAGGGTAGGTCTCCAAACCACCACCCAGAATAGAGAAATGGATCCTGCAACTCCAGGAGTACGATTACCAACTGGAATTCAAGCCGGGAGCAACGAACCCCGCTGACTATCTCTCGAGGCACCCCCAAGCAGCAACTAGTGGAGAAGAGGAGGATGCAGAAGAGACAGAGGAATATGTAAAGGTGATACTGGAAAGGTGAAGACCCCTACCAATGAGCATAGACATGATCATTGAAGAAACCTGCAACGACGAAGTCCTCCAACTAGTGGTGAACGCTTTACAGGCCAACGACTGGAGAACCCTTCAAACGTCACTAAGCAAGAGGACACCACAGGCGAGTAGCGCCCTAGAGACACTTCTGAAAGTAAGAGAGGAACTGTCCGTTGACAGCCAAGGGTGCCTATTGAGGGGACCACGGATCGTGATGCCAATGAGCCTAACCCAACAAGCAATCGAGCTAGCTCACTGCGAGCACCAAGGGATGGTGAAAACCAAGAGCAGACTCCGCGCTAAGGTGTGGTTTCCGGACATGGACACCAGAGTGGAACGAACTGTCAAAGAATGCCAATGGTGCCAGGCTGCGGGGCAACCCGAATGCCCACCCCCAGTCATCACCGAAGACGACCCGCGGAGACCATGGGAACACGTCAGCGCGGATTTCGGACACCTTACAGATGGTAGATACATGTTCGTCATCAAATATCCAGAGGTGGAAATCGTGACAACCCTCACAGCCAAAGAAGTCATAGCGAAGTTTGAGAAGGTCATCGCCACACACAGTATTTTTGAGTGGGTCAAGACCGACAACGGACCACCCTTCCAGGGACAAGAGTTTGCAGACTACCTCAGGGAGTGGGGAATCCAACACCGGAAAGTGACCCCCCGATGGCCTCAAGCCAACGGGGAGGTCGGGAGGTTTATGCGCACTCTAAACAAAGTCATCCCGATTGCCCATGCCGAAGAAGCCCCACTGGAGAGGGCTATCTACACGTTCCTGAGGGAGTACCGGCTCACACCACATTACACTACTGAAGCCGCCCCAGACCCGTCAGCAATGGGGAGGATAGTCAGAGACACAATCCCCAACCATCATACCTGGACTCCAAACAGCGCAAACCCCCGAAGAACCCTGTCCAACCAGAGGCGATCAAATGACTACGCCAGCTTCCGACGCAGAGCCAAGGAACCATCCATTTGGGAAAGAGACCAAGTCTACGTGAAAGATAGATATCCCGGGAGCAAGTTCAGGCTCCCATTCGAACCGAGACCCTGGACAGTCAAGCGCCGCACCGGCACCATGGTGACAGCTCAGCGGGGAAGGGAGACCGTCACGCGCAACATTTCCTTCTTCAAGAAAGCATCCACTCAACCAGGGGATCACCAATGCCAAGAGCCTGACCAAGAGCCGCCTAATCTACCGGACGGGAACCACAGTCCACCAGGAGGTGGAGATGACACCCAAGGTGAAAGCTCAGCAGCGAGCCCACTTGCCGCTGAGACGCCGAGAATCGCCAGCCCCCACTTCCCTACAGGGCCACGGCCTGCCAGAACACCACATCAGGAGACCCCACGGAGGGTACTATTCCACGGGGAAGTAGCGGGCTATTAGCTGAGAAGGAACCCGGCCCTGTCTTCACAACTGGCGGACTTTGCTGTGGGCTAAGCACAGACTTCCTAGCCACCAGACTGGTAACAGGCCGGATGGCCCTCGCTATACTTTATTAATATCATGCTACCTAGTGACTCTTGTGTGACTGTTGTGTTTTGTTCAATTAAAGGTTGAAAGGAATGTAATGTTGTTAGACTGCGGGTCAGCAGTCTAGTTGATCGCGCACGTAGGCGTGCTCATACGCGGTGTGGTACGTCACACCGCGTACTATATAAATAAAGGAGGCGTGGCCCGGGAGTTAGCCCGAACCACGCGGAGCAGTGAACTGGTGTCCGGGTCCTTATATTGCCGCAGCGCTAACTACCCCGCGCACGTGCGATACGGAGACCCGACATCGCCCTCGGTCTAAGGTGAGTTCGCAAACGAAGGCACACCCTCAGCTTTTCCTTTTGGCTTATTTAAAGTTGGCAAATATGTTGCCACAGCCGCTGGTATTTAGCGCGCTGCCCTTCTTTTTGGTCTCTCTAAACCTACCAAAGTCTCCCCAAGCACACCATGTTTTAAGTGGCCTGCCCTGCCAGCTCCGCAAATAGTTCGTATTGCCTTGCAAATTCCTTCCCTATCCCCCATGACCAAAAATTACCTAAATATGTAATGCCAGACTTAGAAAATGATTCTTACCTAACTACAATTGACTGCAACAAAATTTCCCCCTCAGGACCAACTGCCCTTGGCACTGTCTCACAAGTGTTTTCCCGCCCAAAGAACCCCCTTATATCACCTACCGCTAAGTCCTGCCTCCATGTACTGACCTGCTTATCCAAATATGCAAAGTTGTCCATGCTCCCCCTGGGCCCCGCATTCTGCACAGAAGCCCGGCTAGTGTCTTTGACATGCAGGGAAAAACCTTTCTACATGTCAGGGTCCTTTTTGTCTTCTGCGTACATATACCTTCCTTTATTTCAAGATTATTTTGTTCTAGCCACACTGTGATAGCAGTTTTATATGGCCTGGGACAAATCTAAATTCGGTTGGTGTAGGTCATGAAATTTCAGGAATTTGATATTACTCCTGTTATGTGAAATTCCTGAAAATACGCCATAAAGCCAGGTCATGTAATTTTGCCGCAATTCGCTATGATATATTACCCAAGAGTTCAGGAACAGCTCATACAACCAGAACACAAACTGGTGTTGTTCATGATGGTTGTGCTTTTTGCTGTATTTTTTTCATCATCAAATCAGTCCTTGTGTCAAAAAATTGATGAGCACTTTTAGTGCTAAAATATAGCACAAAATGACTGATATGTATATCAAAAACATATGCGTAATTTTGCACAAACCTAATTTTTACCATGGCAATCAGGATTTGAGGAATTGTCCTTCTAAAAGTTTTTCTTCCGAAGCAGTTCCTATCTGCCTCGGTGGGGGAATGCTTATTACTGCAATTTTTAAATGGGGAGGGTCTTTCTCTAACTGTGTGATGGAGGTACTTCCTCTGCCATGCTGGTGGCTTGACAGTTCAGCCTCCAAAATTTTAGGAGTTTCTTGAAGCTTATGTGGTCAGAATCTGGTCCAAGGATCGCTGTAAAATCGTTCTAGAGCAGAGTTCTTCAAACTGTGGGGCGCGCCCCCGTGGGGGGGCGTGGAGGAGTTCCCAGGGGGGCGCCAATACCTCTGCAGATGCATGTAAATGAAGATGGCCTGGATGTGCGATCTTTAATTGATGCATTTCCAGGCTGTCTTAATTTACTCCGGAGTACAGTGAGGGCAGAGGTGTGTAAATGTGCTGGCAGGGTCAAAGATGTTGCCTAAAGAAAACTGGTGAGCGAGAGGCACAGTGCACGCAGTGCGTGTCACTTATTAAGTCATCCCCGATGGGTCTGAGGCGCAGAGATTTTATCACGGGCGTGTGCAGCAGGGCCGGTTCTAGGATTCTCGGGGCCCTGGCCAGAAAGGGAATTTGTTAGGCCCCTCTAATTTTCATAGACCTGACACACTCAGGGCTGCCTGCATCTCAATAGATGCCCCTGCTCTGAAGATGCAGCCCATCCCTCTCCTCCATCAATGCTGATGGTACTCCCCTCCTGTGCTGGCTTTGATTTATTCCCATTGTTCATGACGAGCTCAGCTCGTCATGAGTGTATGGAGGTGTACATCATGACGAGCTGAGCTCGTCATGAGCGTCCAAGGAGTTAAGTGCCTCTTAACAACTCATAAAGGGCTGGAGGTGTGAGGGATGCTTATCTGCGCAGACTGCCAGGGAGCTAAACAGAGGGACAATAGCCATGTAAATTGTAAAAATGTAAATTGATACTTGTATAGCGCACTGCTGACCCACAAGGGTCTCAAGGCGCTTGTACGAATACCGCTGTGGAACCCATCCTGGATTTCCCTGTGAGGCGTCCACTCCTGGGCACCCCCAAGGTGGAGACCAGGCATCCTTAGCGTTGTGGGGTCCGTTGTGGAGATTAAGCAAGCTATTGCCCAGAGTTGCAGAGTGGGACTCCATGATTGGAATAGGCACCGAGGCGAGAATGATCAGGTCCGTGGAATTTTTTGAGCCCAAGACCCGCCGAGGAGGGGAATTGAACCCTGGTCCCGGGCTAGACCTCTGCATCAGGGTCTGCCGCTCTAATCATTGAGCCACACTTCTCCACTCCACTCATCCAGCCATCACACTGTGCCTCTGCATGGGTGGGGGTGGAGACCTAATTGCCGGAAAAAAACAGTAATGTGTTTTTCTGCAACTGGTACTGCCCCCCACCCTTCACCCCCCTCAGGTTCGCTTCCCTACACCAAAGCAATGAGGCCAGGGGAGGGAGCTCCCTAAGGTGGCGGCGGCGCACTTGCAAGGTCGCATCTTTAATGCCATAACCTGGCTGTGTCTCATTGGTGCAAGGCCCCAAGTTGGAGGGCTGACTACTGGGCCCTGGGCAGCTGCTCACACACACGATGCCTAGTGCCGCCCCTGTTGTGCAGTCGTTCAGTCAAAGGCCTCTGCCCTGTTAACACCGTAACAGGGCAGCGGCTTACTCTCTATCTCACCACTTGCTATTTCTCTAATTCACCCCATCTCCCCTTGTTTGTTTTCCCATGTCTCTGAAGTCCTCTCTACTAAGCATTTTCTTAAGGATTTTTGGATCCCCTGTCTTGACATATTTCGGCAGTTTTTGTGTGACCCCATTACTGAAAGTTTAGGATATTATCCAATATTCTTTGGTATGTCTCATGCAGGCATGAATTTGCAGACCCATTCGATAATAACGGTGGCTCCAAAATATCTTTCCCATGGCCTCTAAAATCTTTGAGGTGACACTGAGCCCTAGGTCTTTTCAATCACCTGCTGCTGTATTCCCTCTCTCTCTTTCTTTTCTCATCCTTCCTCTCCGGTGTCATGGTTACCTCCACTCACC
Organism: Lissotriton vulgaris; assembly: GCF_964263255.1. NCBI lineage: Eukaryota > Metazoa > Chordata > Amphibia > Caudata > Salamandridae > Lissotriton > Lissotriton vulgaris. Next base: position 683,671,653 of record NC_141697.1, read on the forward strand.
TACCCTCAATACCTCCTCTCACAGGCCAACCCTGCCCTAGAGCAGGAAACGCATCCCCAATGTGGATAAGCTCCCAGGTAAGACTTTGCCACACATTGAACATAGATTTTCTAAGGTAGCTCAGCAGGTCAACTTCCTAATGCAGCAATCTGTGAATAATGTGCAGGTTCCAGGTGTGAATATCAGCAGACTAGCAGACTACTCCTGGAACATTTTTTCGGGGGGGGGGGGGGGGGGGGGGAGGGGGGGTATCCCCTGTTTGACAAAATGGCAAAAATATGTGTTTAAAACTCATATTTATTCAATTTTGTCACCACCCTCAGTGATGACACCGCCCCCCACTCCCCTTCCTACGCTCCTGCTCGTGGGTTAGTTAAACTGAAGATCTGTCATCACGGCGCCTCAATACTTATATGAGTTATTTATATGTACATAAAATATATTAATGGTAATCTGTACGAAGAATGTCAACAAAATTGTGAAAATGTTGCTTCTCCTGTAAATGATGCAATTTAAGACAATCTGGAAGCGGCTGGGCCCACCACCACTGGTCTTGCCCATGTCTCGCTTCATCTACCTCAGACCTTTCTGACTGCCCTGGCTCCTGGGGGATGAAATTGCATCAGGGCCTGGAATATCCCATGGGCTCCAGTAACCTGTTTTTCAGCCTTGGGGCTGGAGAAAGCAATTTACCTGTTGTGAAGGGACCAACTGTGCAATCAAGCACAGCTGCTGGAGCAGGCGGTGAGGGTGAGGGACACAGGCTGCTGAAACAGTGCAGCTACCAACAGTCCCAACCTGGGAGAACCCGAAAAACGGTTTCCAAGGAAGAACAATCATAATATTTTAACCTAAAATTAGGCAGAACGATTCTCCCTGTCTTGAGTTTTCATTTGAGATGCCCTGCACAGGACACACATGTTGTATGGTCGTTGAAGAGGAAACGAGAAGAGATAAGAGGTGTCAATAGAAACCCCTTCTTGCCTTAGTTAGAAAAATCTGAGGGAACCTCGATAGCGCCCAGATGCAAACGCCAATTAGAGGCAGATACTGCAGGGACCCAATGCCGGATTTTTAAAAACAGATAAGTAGAGGGGCTTTAAGTTATTCTTCTTTATCTCACCTCTAGATATCTTTTCATCCCTGCTTTCTCCATCCGCTTCTGTTTTCCTGTCTTTATCTTCATTTTAAGGACTGGCTTGAGAGCACAACTGTTGCATGACCTTATGTGATCAACAGAAAAAGAGCTTTAAGAAACACCACTGACAGAGCGGCTTTGGCTCCACCCACATGTAGATTTGATTCAGCAAAAGGTGTGTGCTTCTGCCGCTAAAGTTTGCTTGTGATGCACATATTATGCTTACTAGGATAGGCCTCAGTTGGGTATGGTGACAAGCCAGTGATCAAGGCTGTGGGCCGGATTGGTTCATTGGAAAAACTTGGGTCCTGGAGGGCAGATTACAATCCCCTTGCGCCACTTTTGTGTCACTTTTCCCATGCTAAAAGAGACGCAATGTGGCGCAAGGGGCTTGTAAATATGCCCCCAGATCTTTTTTATCATGAGTTATAACAAAGGTGCAAAACTTGAATCCTTTATTTTGAAACGCATATGCTAAGGCCAATATGCCTTCATGGGTTTGTTAATATTACACTGTGCTAACGCTTGGTGACTTTCAATAATGTATTCCGGCAGATTATTTTAGTAGGGAATGTTTTTGTTTACCCCCATCTGCAAGACCCTGTGTTTCGAATTTCATTCCCTTTCATGCCTGCAATGACAGTGCAGCTGTCTGTGAGGGCTTGTTGTAAGAATTAGAAGTGACAGAGGGGCTTTTGCTCTGTTCCCATGTTAACCTTCATTGTTACAAGCTTTTGATTGACAAGTAGGTGTGTTGGTTTGCCCAAGAAGTAGCTAGTTGCATTGCTCATAACTGAAAGGAATGTTGATAATGCAGGCCACGGGTCAAATTCTATAGGAAGCGCTATGCATTGTGAAACCCTATCACCAATACAGGAGAACGGTTTTTCACATTGTGAAATATTATGGAAAGCATTTTCCATTGAACTGCTTGTCAAAAAACATAATTAACATTATTTACTCTCTGACAAAATAATAGGTAGGGGCTGTACTTGGTGAAAACTCTGATAATTGCAGAGGATGGGGGTTGTATTGTGAACTCCAGGACAAACATTATAAGAAGATGCTTTATATTTTGAACAATTTGACGAATGCAATAGTGTGAAGTTTCACATAGTGAACTCTTTAACAAATGCATTATGAAGCAGCCTAGTACATATATCCCTTATTAGGTACTGTCAAAGTAACTGCTTGGCATCTCCAAACGGAAAGTTAACCCCTTGTGCCCATGCTGGTGACAGAACCGCTCCGTCACCAGCCGCGGTCGCGCTGTGCTCATGATGGAGCGGTTCCGTCACGGCCCCGCCCGCTCAATGGAACGCTCAGTGCAGGTGCGGAATCCGCGCCGTGCAGGCGTGCCGAGCGGGCCGTGACGGAACCGCTCCGTCATCAGCACAGCGCGACCGCGGCTGATGACGGAGTGGTTCAGTCACCAGCAGGGGAGGGGTTAAAGATAATCTCAATGTTTACTTTGGTTCTGCCTAAATTGTTTGATGTATACAAACAAGTGATACATGCAATACTTGAACAAATCTCAGCCACTGGTAATTACTCAGGCCTCATCCCAGTTCATTGTTATTTTTCAAACCATGCCAGCTCAGCTTGACCCTGCTCCAATAGGAACAGTCCAGCCAAAACTGCCAGGCCCTCCCTGAACCAGAATACAAGCAACCCAGGACCGGATTTTCCCTGATAGGGTATCTTCAGTCAGGTGTAGCATAGTTCCAGTGGTTCAGTGAACTCGGGACCCATGTCTGGGCAAACCTATCACACTTTAGGCATCAAACTGAAGTACACAAAAAGTGATTGGGGAAATGCTTGATTTAATCTCAGCCAGTAGTAAGTACTCAGGGCCGTAATCCAGTCCATTTCTTTTTGCTCACCGTACCACGTCAGTTTAGACCTAGCCATGTGCAAATCTGTTTTGAAGCTGCTCCAATAGGAAGATTCCAGCCCTAACCACCAGGTAATGGGCTGGGATGCGATAATTACCAATGACTGAGAATAATTCAATGATTCAGAAAAGGGGGTGGTGATGAACAGAGTGTCTGAATTAAGCAGACCACTCTTACTCAGTCCAAAGATCAGGGCTTGATCCATCACCGTTATTTAGCTCACTGCACCTCTAAGAAAAATTCAACCATTTCACCCATTACTTTATTGTATATTTCTGTGCAAAATCCTAACGGCATCAGGTAGGCCCAGATGTTGGTCCTGTGCTCACAGTACCACTGGAGCTAAGCTACACCCATTGAAAGAGCTACAACAAGGGCAAAAAAGGTTGAGGGTTGCATCTATTCTCGTTCAAGGAGGACCTGGCCTGGCAGTTTGTGCTGGGCTGTTCCAATAGGAGCTTGGTCAAAGTTGGGGTGGCATGGTGTACAAAAAAACAGTGGGCTGTGATGCAGGCCGGGCCGAGCAGTTTGGGATGGACAGACCCTTTTGGAGCAGGGTCAGGACATTTGCGTTTGGCAGGTCCAAACAGATCTGATATGATGTTCTAAATAATGATGGACTGGGATGAGGCCCATGTAAATACCAGTGGCTGAGATTAATTAAAGCATTTTAACTATCACTTTTTAGTACTTCAACTAAATCATCTGATTAATCTCTTTGGGTATAAATGACATGGCCATGTTTATATTTAAGTTAAAGCCAACAATCTTGCTTTATTGATTATAAAATGTGCGTACAAGGAATGAATTGGGAAGGACTGAAAAAGTAACCTTTTTGATTATGAAAAGCCTCATGTCTTCCAATAGGACCATGTAGGAGCATTGTTAGTTTTTGGAATTAAAGCCTGCTGTGTTCAAATTGCCACTTGATATCTCACAGATAATGGGTGCAGATTACATTTATAGGGTGAGTTGGCCTTTGTGATATTTCTTTAGGGTGAATGATTTACACCCTGTTTAATCTGTTAGGCCACTAAAGAAGTGGCTCAGTTTGAAATTCTTACAAAATACTTTTAAATATTCAAAGAACAAATATTGATTGGACATTGAGTTATTGTGTGGTATTTTCTGTGTACTGCTCAGTTCCAAGCTTGAAGTCTACAACACCTCCCTGACTCAGTCATTGATTGTTCTTACTCAATACCCTGAGAGACAGGTTTTACATTGTGAGCTCTTTTACAAATGCACTAGGGGAGTTTGAATTGTGAACTCTTTGACAAATGCAAGATAAATGCGTTTTATGGGGAGAACTCTGTGAAGAATTTCCTATTTGAACTCCTTGACAAACATTGTAGGAATGGTCTATATACATTGTTTGCTAAACAAATTGAATCCACCCGCAATAAATAGGCGATGGATGATGGATGATCAAGGGTCAGATGGGTTTCCTACATGGGTGGGAAGCACATTGTGTTTCTTAAATATCCCTTACACACCTAAAGGGCCTTTGGTGTCATGCTTCATCTACGGGACGTGGCGTGCTACTAACCAGCGGGTACGCGGGAGCACTGATGTTACCACTATGTGCAGTGTGAGAGGGGTGTGAGTGGTAGGGTCAGGAGTGGATAATGAGTGAGTATTAAAAAATACCTAGCATCTGAGGAGTAAAAATAATTGTAATAGGCCTGCACAGATCCCTACCCTACCCACATGCCATTGTCTGTGAAAATGTACTGCGAAAAGGTAATTGCTTTATATCAATTTGCAGTCCAGAAGCCAATGGCGTCATGAGCCTTTAGAGCGGAGCCGCGGAGGGGATGATAAAGCAAGGTAGTATCCTGACTTACAGTGCAAATAGCATTGGCCCCCAACATTCTAAAGTCTCATGACGCCATTGGCTTCTGGACTGCAAATTGATGTAAAGGAATTACCTTTTTGCAGTACATTTTGACAGACAATGGCATATTTTGCTACATTTATTCATAAAATCTACACATAGTATTTCTTGTGTACATACGGTATCACACTGTCCATGTGAGTAGGGTAGGGATCTGAGCACCCGTCCTGAAGAAGAAGCAGAACGCTTCGAAACATGTTGACACACACAGGGGCTTTTGTACATTAATACAACACACCTCCACCACACCTTTTTAACAATACCGGCACTGAGGCCTATTAAAATTATTTTTACTACTCAGATGCTAGGATTTTTTTAACACTCACTCATTATCCACTCCTACCCCTCACACCCCTCTCACACTACACATAGTGGTAACATCAGTGCTCCTGCGTATTCGCTGGTTAGTAGCACACCGCGTCCCGTAGAGGGGCGTGAAGACCCCTATGATGAAGCATGACACCAAGGGCCCTTTTGGTGTGTTAGGTGTATTTAAGAAACACAATGTGCTTCCTACCCATGTAGGAAACACATCTGACCGTTGATCATCCATCATCCATCGCCTATCTCTTGCGGGTGGATTCAATTTGTTTATCAATAATTGTTAGGGGAGATCGAATCCACTCCCGGTGTTCGTTAGGACACCACCTCTCCACTCCCTACTTTGGTATTTATAGTATATACATTGTTTAACACTAAGGGGCTGGTTACTAGTGGGCTGGTTAATTTTGACCCATGTGTAAACCTTGTGTAACCATGGGTCAGAATTATGAGCTTGAAGGTATGTAACGCATCTAATAATTATTGGATGTTCAAAATAGCTCAACCTTCATTAAATTTCAGTGGGTCAAGCCAGCTTAAATTTGACAGAGCGAAACTAAAAGGTATTTACTGTATCATGCAGATTTTGGTGTGCAAAACACCAAAATACACATAATATTCCCCGCAAGCTTGTAATAGGTGTCATTTATCGTACACAATGAAAAACGTACCCAATGGTATAGTTATTTTTCAGGTGCGTTAAATAACATCAAAAATTGTAATCAGGCTTAAAGCCCTTTTGACACATATCTATAAGTTGTACCATAGAGGCCTATTTTTCATTGTGTGCATTTGTAATTTTATTTTTATTAATTAGTTGTGTGTGCTTTTTCATTAATACAACACACCTCCACCACACCTTTTTAACAATACCGGCACTGAGGCCTATTAAAATTATTTTTACTACTCAGATGCTAGGATTTTTTTAACACTCACTCATTATCCACTCCTACCCCTCACACCCCTCTCACACTACACATAGTGGTAACATCAGTGCTCCTGCGTATTCGCTGGTTAGTAGCACACCGCGTCTCGTAGAGGGGCGTGAAGACCCCTATGATGAAGCATGACACCAAGGGCCCTTTTGGTGTGTTAGGGGTATTTAAGAAACACAATGTGCTTCCTACCCATGTAGGAAACACATCTGACCATTGATCATCCATCATCCATCGCCTATCTCTTGCGGGTGGATTCAATTTGTTTATCAATAATTGTTAGGGGAGATCGAATCCACTCCCGGTGTTCGTTAGGACACCACCTCTCCACTCCCTACTTTGGTATTTATAGTATATACATTGTTTAACACTAAGGGGCTGGTTACTAGTGGGCTGGTTAATTTTGACCCATGTGTAAACCTTGTGTAACCATGGGTCAGAATTATGAGCTTGAAGGTATGTAACGCATCTAATAATTATTGGATGTTCTAAATAGCTCAACCTTCATTAAATTTCAGTGGGTCAAGCCAGCTTAAATTTGACAGAGGGAAACGAAAAGGTATTTACTGTATCATGCAGATTTTGGTGTGCAAAACACCAAAATACACATATTATTCCCCGCAAGCTTGTAATAGGTATTATTTATCGTACACAATGAAAAACGTACCCAATGGTATAGTTATTTGTCAGGTGCGTTAAATAACATCAAACATTGTAATCAGGCTTAAAGCCCTTTTGACACACATCTATAAGTTGTACCAGAGAGGCCTATTTTTCATTGTGTGCATTTGTAATTTTATTTTTATTAATTAGTTGTGTGTGCTTTTTCTTCTTAAACATATGCAAAGATATTGATCAATTGAGAATTGTTATGCAATTTGTGGAGTTCTTTAACGTTTTTTAACACCCTTTGCTGCCTTTATTTGTTCATTTGGCTTCACTTGTTTTAGCTACACTGGTCATATTTATTTTCTGATACCATAAAGACATAGTTACTCTAACTTTCCCCTTAAATTTTGGGAATGTCCTGCATCAGGTGCAGGATTGGCGCATGATTGATGATCAATAATCTTTTGACATTCAATGCAGATAAAGCAGAGCATTGGCTTTAAGGAATCTTCCTTAGAGCTGGACCTTGTTTTGTAGTCACTTAAAAAAAAGAAAAAGAGGAGTTACCGGGTAATCAATAATGACATGTCCAGTGTTTTTTGTGATTTCTCATTTTGGGTCGGACTGCAGGTGATTTTAGTAGATTTTAGCAGCTGAAATCTGAGGGAGAAAGTTAAGAGATTCACGGTGTTCCTGTGGATCACATATCTCTAATGGGGCTAGTAACTGTGGTACCTGGCCCTATCGGAATTAAGAGGCCACTCGTTATGAGATCATTAGTGGCCATTTATTTGGGCTTCAATGAGTAAATGGAGCTGCAATTAGAACGAGCATTGGCAAAGCCAGTAGGTCTTGTCAATGCACAAGTTGTTGGCTTTGGTAATGTGGATTTGCCATGTTGTACACCAGTGTGGCTGCTGTTCAGCGTGGCTAAAGGTTAGTGGCATGGAGTGTCCTAGAGTGGAGTGGGGTAGCAGAGTGTTGTAGACTGGATTTCTTGGAGTAGAGTGTACTACGGTGTAGTAGGGGGAGTAGAGTGGCATTGAGTTGAGTAGAGTTCAATGATTCAGTTGCAGAGAGTGTCGTAGAGTGCAGTGTCATAGAGTGCAGTCACGTAGAGTGGAGAGGCATAGAGTGGAGTGGGGTGGAATAGGGTAGAGTGGGTTGTTGTGGATTGAGGTAGTGGGGTAGACTGGGCTGGAGTAGATTGAGGTGGATTACTTTGGAGTAGAGTAGGTTGGACTGAGTGGAGTAGATTGGGGTGAGGAGACTGGATGGAGTGGATTGGATTGGAGTGGTGTGGATTGAAATGGGGTGAGGTGGATTGGGGTGGATTAGATTGGTTTGGGGTGGGGTGGACAGGATTGGGATGGGTTGATTGGCTTAGATTAGAGTAGGATGGTTTGGAGAGGGGTGAATTAGAGTGGAGTGGAGTGGAGGGGCTGGGTTGAACTGTACTGGAGGGGGTGTATTAGAGTGGATTGGATTGGAATGGGGTGAATTGGATTGGAGTGGGGTAGATTGGATTGGAGTGGGGTTGATTGGAGTGGAGTGGGGTGGATTAGACTGGGTGGGGTGCATTGGGCTGTGGTGGGCTGGGTGGATTGGATTGAGTGGAGTGGACTGAACTGGGATGGGGTGGATTGGATTAGCGTAGAGTGGGGTGGATTTAGTAGAGCAGGATGGATTGGACTGCAGTGGAGTAGGGACGATTGGAGTGGTGTGTGGTGGATGAGGTAGATTAGATTGGAGTGGGGTTGGATGAAATGGGTGGGGTGGATTGGATTGGGTTGTGTGGACTGGAGTGAGGTATAGTGGATTGGAGTGGGGTGGAGTGGAGTGGAATGGGGTGGATTGGAGTGGGGGATTAGATTGGAGTTGTGTGGACTGAGTGAGGCGCAATGGAGTGGGATGGATTGGATTGGATTGGTATGGGGTGGGGTGTATTGGAGTGGAGTAGATTGGATTGTTGTGGGTGAATTGGATTGGATTAAAGTGGATTGGATTGATGAGCGGTGAAGTGGGCTCGGTTGGGGTGGATTGGATTGAGGTGGATTGGATTGGGGTGGGGTTGATTGGAGTGGGGTAATTTGGATTTGACTGGATTGAGATGGGTTGGATTGGAGTGGGATGGGGTGAATTGGAATGGAGTGGGGTGAATTGTTTTGGATTGGAGTGGGGAGGATTGTTTTGAATTGAAGTGGGCAGATTTGAGTGGGGAAGATTGGAGTGGGGCCGATTGTTTTGGATTGGAGAGGGGCAGATTGTTTTGGATTGGAGTGGAACAGATTGGAGTGGGGGGATTATTTTGGATTGAATGAGGCAGATTGTTTTTGGAGTGGATTGGGCAGATTATTTTGGAGTGGAGTGGGGCAGATTGTTTTGGATTGGAGGGGTAGATTGTAGTGGGCAGGTTGGAATGGTGACCTGGCTTTTGATTGGAGTGGGGTGAATTGTGGTGGATTGGATTGGATTAGAGTGGGGTGGATTGGGATGGAGTGGGGTGGATTGGGTTGGGGTTATGTGGATTGGATTGGAATGGGGTAGATTGGATTGGGCTGGATTGGTGTGGGCTGGATGGATTGGAGTGATGTGGATTGTGGTGGGTTGGAGTGGGGTGAATTGGGATGGAGTGGGTGGATTGGGGTGAGGTGGATTTGATTGGAGTGGTGCAGATTGGACTGGTGTGAATTGGAGTGGGGCAGATTGGAGTAGGGCAGATTGGAGCAGGACGGATTGGAGCAGGGCAGATTGTTTTGTATTGGAGTGGAGCAGATTGAAGTGGGTGAATTAGAGTGGGCAGATTGTTTTAAATTGGAGTGGGACAATTGGAGTTGGTGGATTAGAGTGGGGCAGGCTGTTTTGGATTGGTGTGGCGTGGATTGGAATGAGGCAGACTGGAGTGGGGTAGACAAGAATGGGGCAAATTGGAGCAGATTGTTTTGGATTGGAGTGGGGCATATTGGTTTGGATTGGAGTGAGCCATATTGGAGTGAAGACTGGAGTGGAGCAGATTGTTTTGGATTGAAGTGGGGACAATTTCTTGGATTGGAGTGGGGCAGATGGAGTGGGGCAGAATTGAGTGGGTGGGTTGGGAGGATTGGAGTGTAGTAGATTGGAGTGGATTGGAGTGAGGGGTTTAAATTGAAGTGGGGTGGATTGTATTTGTCTGGAGTGGATTGGATTGAGTGGGGCAGGTTGGTGTCGGGTAAGCTGCAGTGGACTGGTGTGGATCGGAGTGGGGAGGATGTGAGTGGACTGGGCTGAAGTGTACTGCACGATTATGTGTTAAAGCATAATTTTAGAAATTACACATAAGAAAAAACACAATGTTGCTTTGCAATAACATAATCTTCATCTTTTGAGAACAGCATACACAATCAAAAACAAAAGAAAACATGAATGCAAAGAGAAGAAGACTTGCCAAAATAAAAGAAATTTATCTTTGCCATTTTCTTGTCCTCCTAGGCATGCTTTTGTCTGTCACAGACCTTCTGTTATCAAGGCTCTAAAAGTTTAAAAAAACAAATAGTACCTCAATCACTTTGGGAGCAGGAGATAGGCACTGATTAAGTTGAATCAATCAGTACTTGGTCCCTGCTCTACAGAGAGAAACAGGCCTTATGTTAGACCTGCCTTGACAAATTATGAGGCTGTAATCAAAAGTATCATGCAAGCCAACAAATGGTAAGCAATGGGCTAGCTCCAAGCCCTTTTCTGTATGCAAAGGTGTCTCACAAGCGAGACACATGCCCTAGCGCATGCTCTCGCAGTTTCCACCCAAAAAGGGAAGAGCTGCTGCCAGAAAGTAAAATTGTACTCAAATTCCTTTAGGAGGGGCTGGGATGAGTGTGGCAGGAGTTCAGTGCTTCTACTGATCAGTACCACTATCCAACGCAGCATACCCAACAGCCGCAACACATGCACTTTTGTGAGCACGTTCTGGGTAAAAGTAACCACTCACTAGGAATGAGAGAATCTCACTACAAGATACTTTATGATTGGTATCTATATCCCACGAAATTAAAGAGAATCTTTCCTGGAACCTCAGGCCTGTACTGGAGGGGCTGTGGTCTGGTGGGGAATTTCCACCATATATGGTGAGACTGCCCGACCATAATGCCATTCTGGGCAGAAATATTGGCTTGGATTAAAGATGTACTAGAGTACCGAATTCCGGAAACTCCAGAATGTGTATTGCTGGGGATTCGAAAGGACGCTTTGAAATATCAAACCAAACGTGATAGGGCCATAATGGGATTATGTTTAGGAGTGGTCAAATTAGCGATAGTAGCAGCATGGAAGAAGAAAGAGGCTCCATCATTGACTCAATGGCATGCACGCTAATGGCAAGCACTTATCATGGCAAGAATGACGGACATCTTTAGAGACAACTTTAAAAATTTCAAATATGCCTGGGGATCTCTGGTGACATACTTATCGCAGGGTCTCCTTCTCACTGCTTGTTCCCCAAGAATTAGAGCACTACATCTGTTTCAATTTTAACATCGCAGCCTTCTCCTGGCTGGTGAGACCTCCTGGTGGACAATTTTCTCTGGGGTAGAACTTCCACACAGAAAGTGGATATATACAGAACACTATAGATCATTGCTAGGCGGCCTGACTTAATTCTGTCGGTCTTTCTTTTTTTCCTCTTTTCTTTCTTTCTCTAATTGTAGTTAAGAGATGTGGAGGAGCGGGAGGGTAAAAACTGGTTTCATCTTGAGATAAAGTGGTTATGTTCTTCTTGTTGGGGGGATTGTCCTGCTACTCGTATATAGCAAAAAGCTATATACGGCCTTCTTGATTTATATGGAACTGTTCTGTAAAATGACATGACACTGTAACATGTAGGGTTGGTGTATGAGAAAGGACATATCCTATGTTTGATGTTGATTTCTTGTATAAGTAACTCAAAAAAAAAGAAATTTGAGAAAAGCACCACTCCCTTAAATAAGGCAGACTGGACATGTGTACCTTAGCAGGGCAGCAGTGGTCGTTCGAGATCATATGCACCACTTTGAACGGAAGAAAGGTTTACCGTATGTGCTAGGTGTCATGTGCAGACACTCTGAGCCTAAAGAAGAAGGATTTGGGATCATAAAATCAAATCTGCGTTTACTTCTACTCTTGGGAATGTCCGAGTTCAGAAAACATATTATTGAGGGTCTCTGGAAATACATGAAGCGATTCAAATGAAGCTACTGGTAAAATAAAAACAAACAGTGATAGAATCCGATCAGGGTAACTACTCACTCTGTGTCATTATCGGCATTGTTTCCAGTCCTGGCATTTCTTGTCATAAGCTAATGCATTCTGGGTTTTGTAGTCTTGGTTGCCCCCAGTTGACCCGATCAGACTAAAACACCTGATAGTAATTATTTGTAGGTGAAAAGCCTAGGACTGGCTATGGAATAAGGTGGTCGCCCTATATCAGACCCCCTGGCAGAGCAGCTTCACCCGTGGAAGTGGTGTGCGTTCTAAAAATGAAAGAGAAGAGTTAACATGCCAAGCCTCTGCTGCCCTCCACAGAGACTCCTAGGTGGTTTTCAATTTCAACCGAAAAGTAAATTGCAGTGAGAATCAGTGTGAGATATTTTATTAGAATTTACTTTTTTACGCTGTCTTTAGTCTTCAAGTAACACAGTATAGCACTATGCTTTGCTGTATTTCACATTAAGGGGGCATCCCATAAGTGGTACATAGGTGTCCTTATGCTACCTGCCATGAGGTTGACTTTACTCTCTATCTACTAATCCTGGTAGACTGCGATTTGCATAAAAAATAGCACCTCTTCGCGGCAGTCGTAATGTTAGACAAAAGTTTTCTTCTTTCCAAATATTTCCAATTTTGACTGTTTGCTGCACTATACAGCATACACACAAACTTGCAAAAGTATTAACCCCTTCTGTGCTCATGACGGAGCTGCTCCGTCATGAGCCTCGGTTGAGCTGTGCTCATGACGGAGCGGTTCCGTCATGGCCCGCCCGGCGCGCCTGCGCGCCGTGAATTTCGCGCCTGCGCGGCGCGTTCCACTGAGCGGGCGCGTTCGTGACGGAACCGCTCCGTCACGAGCACAGCTCAACCGCGGCTCGTGACGGAGCGGCTCCGTCACGAGCATGCGAGCGCTGCTCGACCCCCCTGCCCCCTTAGCGCTGCGGGGGAATTCCCGCCGCAGCGAAGGGGTTAAACTATGTTTAACCTACTATTTTATACTGCAAGGGTACTCTTCCAATACTAAACCTATGCTACACATCATGTGAATATCTTTGCAGTATGTTCAAAGGTGTGTGAGAGGAGCAAGGTAGCCAGAAATACACCAGAATAGGACAAGAGATAAACAACGCCCTATCTTAGTACATATGGGCTGTTTTGCTCTCTCCTGTTCATGCAACTCAGAGCTGCACCTTTGGTTCCAGTGAGCGTTGCACGAAAACGTAGTAAATTTAGTCCAATAGTCTTAGGTAAAGATAAATCCTAGGCATGAAATATACAGTAAAAGAACTACTTTCTCCTTGGAACCCATGTACATTATCTTAGCCAATGAATTAATGAACTCTTAGCCAATGAATTAATGAATTGATCAACTAACTATAACTATTTCTATTTGGTTTGTTTCTTTTTTTATGTTCACCCTGTATGAATCATTTATATATATCTGCCTTATACTATGACCTGAGAAAATACAACAAATATTTGAAAAAGGAACCCATGTACATTAAAATATTTAAAGAACCCATACCCATTTACTTTCATTTACATATGACAAACAACATTTACCAATAATAACAAATCAACAATGTAGACTTGAATTATTGCAGTAAGTCTCCACAGTACAACTAGTACTTGGGTGCAGTTATAATGTAGTTTCTTATATAATGGTAATGAGAGGCCTCAACAGGGCAGTCAGATTTTCCTTAAAGGACCTGACAGACAAAAGAAATGATGGCTTTTCCTTGCCTCGGTAGGAAACTTAAAGAGAGTGTAACATGTCAGACTCTCCCTCGGATTCCCCAGCATCATTAGAACATTCACAGCTACTGGAATAAAGCATTGGACAACCTTCATAAAGTTGCACATAAAATGAGAGGGAATAGACGGAGGGATGTGTGGGGGTGGGACAAAGGTGCACTGTCCATCCATTCTCCACCTCCAGCTGATGATTGGTATTTTTTATTTTTTTTGTGGCCTTGCCTCGCACTTGGGCACCTAGACCAAGCCAAATCCCTGGCTTGGCTCTCCCCACGAACTTTCTGGCACACTCACCTCTAATTAATGTCAATTGCTTTCTCTTGGCTTCCTTTACCTGAGAATGCAGCTCGAGACATTGTTTGACTTCCGGGGTCAGTGAGAGTAGTCAAATGTTGTCGTCTTTCATCAGAGATAATGGTGGGTCAAGTTCTTTTGCTACAATTATTTGTTCATCTATAATGTAGCGGATGCAGGCTCCACCGAAATATGTCTCTAATTTGATTTTACCCTACCAGGGTCGGATTGGTAAGGCGGGAACTCGGGCAATGGCCAAGGGGCTGGTATCCGAGTTCCAGTGGTGGGCTGCTTTTTTGGGCAGCATGGGGGCTGATTTGGGCGGTATCTGTGCTGTTCGGATGCCGCCAGCGGCCCAGTGGGTGCCTGAGCGGCCTTTCTGGAGTCAGATGGGCCTCTATTACCTCCCTTTTACCAATGGGGCCTCCCTTTTACCAACGGGGTGGAGATGTCACTCCCTTTCTCTCGCTGGGCCGGCCCATAGTGTATGCAGATTGAGCAGGGGAAGGGGCCTGAGCTGAAGTGGCTTCACTTGTTTTCAGGAGTAGTTCACCAGTGTGAACTAATCTGTGCCTATTTTTTTATCTATGGGAATTTAGCAAAACATGACTTAGTCAGAGACCTGCCCCCTTCTTTTCATTAAACTTCCCCAAAGCAGTGTTTTGTGAAAAGGCAATCTGCAAATGTGGGTCACTTTTTTTTAGAGTGCCCGGCCTATTTTTGATCCCAATCCAACCCTGTACCCTACCCGTTTTCAGGTGAGGTAACTTTAGTTTTTCTGACAGCGGGGTAACCTTAAATCTGGTGCCCTACGCCACTGGACCGCTAGGTCACAGGGCGGTGTGACCATCACTGAATTTCCCTCCCCCTGACAAAGAAATCAATCAAAAGCCCGACATACCGCCAGAAACCTCAATGCATCTAAGAATGAATGTTTATTTGTTTTTCTAAAACAAATGGCCACTATATGAGTTTGTTTTAGAAATACAAAAAAGTGAATTCTGAGCTCCGAAACGAACATGGTGCCCACTCGTCATCCATCAGTACAGACAGCAGACTGCACTGAAGGCAGAGAGATCCCCGCCAGAGAGGTTAAGTATGGCAAGTGGTATTGCCCCAAGAGGGGGAAGTGATGGCCTCCACCTACTTGCTGGCTTGACGGGCCACCTGTAATACTCCAAATGAAATTCCTAATTTCTCAAATTTCTGTTTTTGTATTGAAATAACCAATGCAGTGCCTGCTGGTCATTTTAGCAGGGAGGTGGGCGGGCGATGCATGCTCACAAATTCACTCATTAATTCACACCCATGTATTCACAAACTCTCACACACACACACACTCATTCACAATGCTCACAACAAATTCATTCATTAATACATGTACGCACCAAACATTCAAAATCATAAAATCTACCTGCGCTGCTGCTGCTCCAGGAGAAGGAAGCCTCAGGAGTCCCAGGAGGGCTTGGGCTGCTTTCTCTTCTCATCAGTGGCGGCTGGCATCGAGCGGGGGTGAGCGCGGGTGTGCGTGCAAAAATAATATAAAAAAACACTTGCCTGAAGATGAACACAATGTCCTCCTCTCCAGGCCTCTTTTTACAGGAACTGGATGCTGCAACTCTCATGACCAATGCTGGTGCTGCTCTTATGCAGTATGAGAGCAGTGCCCTGATTGGAGGGAGCAGCCTCACTCAACGCTCCACAGTGCTCTGGAGGCCTGCATTTACTCTAACCCAGCTAGCTTAAAACAGCAGGGTTAGAGATGTTTACAGTGCACATGTGTGACTGGCCGCTGCAAGATGGCCAGCCAAAATGCATGGCCATTTTAAACAGTGCATAGACAGCCTACACTCCGCCCTGCTGCAGTCACTCAGCAGCGGCCCACCACCATCCTGAGGCTTTGTTCAGGACGCGGTTGAAACATAAAACAGTAATAAACTACCATTTATTTTTCATCTCTCTGGTTTAAGTGGGGCGACACTCCTCCGCTCCAACGGAGGAGCCGCCCCTGAGTTCCTCACTCATCACAGAGTGGGATGAGGGTCAGTGAGACCGCTGACTGCATCCCACTTTGTGACGAGGAGCCACTGATTGACACTCGGTCCTGGGCATTTCAGGGCTTAAAATTGAAGTGCCAAGGTCTGAGGCTTCCCTCATCACAAGGGGGAGGGCCTTAAGGCACTTTTGCCAGGCTATGGAGGTCACACCTACAGGACTGTGAAATCCTCAGCCTGGCAAAATTCAGCTCAGCCAGCCAGGCAGGTGCCAGCACATTTAGTGAATGTCTAACTCCTGGCTGCCTTACCTGAACAAGAAGAGTGTCTGTCAGTCTGACCTTTGCTCAGCCTGACTGATGCTCTTCCTATCGGGGAAAAAGACAGGGGATTGTGGCCCCTCTGCCCATATAGAGGGCCGAAGCTGATCCGATGCCACTTTTACAGTGACTTACATCTACGAAAAAGATTATGTAAATTGGTGTATGAAGAAGAGTGCCACGCTATCTCAAGCACACAACTTGCATTATTACTGGTCTATTTCTAAGCACAACTTCAGTACTCATTCCTGGTAATATTTTGGGAAATATAATGCAAATTATCTCATTATGTGCTTAAAATGCCAATATGTACAAAAGTAGACAGCTATTACATCAATGTGAGTTATGCCTGTACTATAAAACATTCTGAACTATCTTTTGGCCCCTGTTCCTTCCTAGTTTCAGAAAGTCATCAGTGAAGGATGTCAAACAACATGGCCAAGATTGCAGAGGCGAGGAAAACAGTGGAACAACTTAAGCTGGAAGTGAACATTGATCGAATGAAGGTGAGCTTCCTGATGGGATCGTGGTTATGAGACCATGCTATGATGAGTCATACATTTGTAAATAGCCAGTGTTTTGTTCGTAAAAAATCAAAGGGAAATTAAAAAAAAATTATGGAGGGCCTAAAGTTTTTCTTAGGATCCTGCATCGGTGTTGCCAGATGGTTTACCCAATAAGAAGTCTGCCTAGTCACCATTCCACCTCATGCGTCTTTCTTCCAGCATCCTACACGTCCTGCCTCTTTATCTCACTCTTGCAGGGCATTTTTGCAGTCCTGATTTCTTCCTTTATCACTGTTTTTATATTTTTCTCCCTCCCTCCCTTCTTTCTCTGCCATTCCCTCCCTTTCCCTGGATCAAGTTCTGACAATGAAAAATAAGTCCTGGTCCCTAAAAATGAGTGGCTGGTGCAAACTACCTCGACTCACTGGCACAAATTAAGCACTGCATAGAGCCTACCACAAATGGAATAGGAAAACTGAATTTGAGCAAACGGTCTGGTGGCTTTACCCCAAAACTGAAAACTGACCCTGAACCCTAAAAATACCCCTTTACCCAAAAACTGAAAACTGACCCTGAACCCTAAAAACACCCCTTTACCCAAAAACTGAAAACTGACCCTGAACCCTAAAAATACCCTTTTACCCAAAAACTGAAAACTGACTCTGAACCCTAAAATACCCCTTTACCCAAAAACTGAAAACTGACCCTGAACCCTAAAAATACCCTTTTACCCAAAAACTGAAAACTGACCCTGAAACCTAAAAATACCCCTTTACCCAAAAACTGAAAACTGACCCTGTACCCTAAAAATACCCTTTTACCCAAAAACTGAAAACTGACCCTGAACCCTAAAAATATCCCTTTACCCAAAAACTGAAAACTGACCCTGAACCCTAAAAATACCCCTTTACCCAAAAACCTAAAACTGACCCTGAACCCTAAAAATACCCCTTTACCCAAAAAACCAAAACTGACCCTAAACCCTAAAAATACCCCTTTACCCCAAACATATTACATTTTAAATATAATTATATACTTACCAATACTTACGTTGTAATGGTATGCGTTGTAAAAGTACCTGCGTTGTAAAAACATGCGTTGTAAATACATGCGTTGTAAAAGTTTTTGCGTTGTAAAAGTTTCGTTATAATGGTAGGCCGTTGTAAAAGTTGCGTTGTAAAGGTTGTACACCCTTAGTGAGTAATGCGTCCACTGTAGGGGCGTGTGTTTGACCACATGGTGACAGATTAAATCCCGGCAGGTTCACTCAGCCTTTCATCCTTCTGAGGTCGATAAAATGTGTGCCATTGAGTTAGGTAACAATAAACATCTGCTATCCAGCGTCAAGATACGCGCTTTACAAATACACATGTTCTGGAACATTCTTGAGAAACTATCTCAAATAGCATCAAAGCCGTGACATGGAAAGGGAGTAGGTATGGTGTGGGCACTTTGACCTGGAGGCAGTTGCGAGCAATAACGTGAATGTTTAAGAAAAGGTTCATGTTTAAGAAAAGGTGCACGTATATACATAGATCTCTGTTCGAATTTGGAACTTAAAAGGTTTTCCCTAGAATAAGTCGGAGAAGATGGGCAGTTAATCACTTTGGATGGTTGACGTAAAGCGAAGATTGGGGTTTGAGCATTAAATTCCACATTTTTCATTATCGTTTTCATATGAGAAAGAGAAAGGCTTTTAATTTAAGTCTTTTATTCTTTCGACCCTCCTACCTCCCTTAAGCAGAAGTTAGAAACTCATTGCAGGTGGCTGCCGTGAATGCGCCAGTCTAGTCCAATGCATCGTCCACTAACTGTGGGGTGTTCGGCAATGGGAGCTGTAGGGATTGATGCTAGCATTTTGCAAAGATTGTAGGAAATGACGCAAGACACTGAATGGTGGAAGAGCAGTTACCAATGGTGCAGGGATGCATGTGGTGTGTTTAGGATATAGAGCTTGATGTAGCTGGCAAAGCTGAAGTAAATACTGAAGAGAGCTTCAGGTCCAAGTACTGTAGGTAATTGTGCAGGCTTATGGGGGTGGCGTGGAGCTGTGCAGAATGTCCAGCCAAGAGCTCTGCCGGAAATGTTTCAAGATTAATGGCGGTAGAAGAATTGTTGGAAACGGCGAAGAGTTGTGAGTGGGCTGCATCGGCGGAGAATCATGTAGCATAAGGAGGCCTTAAGAATTTTAAAAACGGACCGTCGGCCCTTGTTTGCAAGTGGACTGGCGAAATTCTTAGGCTGGGCATGGCGCATTAGATCTAACAGGCTTTCATATATTGCTTGATATGTATCTTAGATTGTTTTTATGCAACTTCCATGTATTTTGCTGTTTGAATTGTATGTTATTACCTATGCACTGGTTTACTGTCTTTTAACATACATGTCTTGTTTTGCACTGGTTTATAATGTTTTTTAATATACATGTAGTGCTTTTTATGATATGAATTATATCGAAATAAAGCTATTACTTACTTACTTGCTAAGGTAGTTGAAGGGAACAGCACAAGTGTACTGGAGGGGGGTGACCTGTGGCCATTGTGCAGGGTTGCAAGGTGTCCTGCAGGTGTGGAGAATGTTTCACTAAGCGAGCTTAAGGGGAAGAAGAGTGCAGGGGCGGCTCCTCCGCTAAGGCGAAGGAGTGTTGCCCCACTACGCTCAGAGCAGTGTAAAATCAAAAATTAAATGATAAAAACAGAAGTAATTTCTGTTAATATATTTTTAGTTTCAGTATTAGTCAAGTTGGGCGGGGCTTGGTTGGGCTCCCGTGACGTCCGGGAGGTGGAGAGGTTGCTGCACTCCAAAGCGAGCATGACTGTGTAATGTTGGAATGCAGTCTAGTAGCTGGGTGTGGGCGGAGCTAGGGGGCTAGAGGAAGAGGAGGAGTGGACACAGGAAGAGGGCAGTTAGAGTAGGGACAGGGAAGGCATTGAAAGCATACAATAAAGCTCCAGTTTAGATAGCACAAAGTGTCTGTGTTTATTGTAGCACGATGCTACAACTGGTGATGAGGATGGGATGGGCAAGAACCTAACCCACAGTATCCCACAAGAGTGCCCTGTCCCAGGCGGCGCCGAGAAGAAGAAACCGCCGCTGTATGGAGCTGCCCCAGAGAGAGAAGCTGGCAACAGGTGACCCTATTCCCCCAGCAGTTGAGAGGGATCCAAGAGGGAGCCGAGGCACCGAGCGTTAAAACGCTCGAAGAAGAGACACCCTTCGCGCCAAAACCCGACTCCCGCGGGAAGCGTGCAAAACTAGTGAGCGCTGCAGAAGCAGAAGTCGGAAGCCCACCCCGACTCTGCCAAGCCCCAAAGAGAAGAGAAAAGGGCCTCAGCATGGAGGACGTTGCCCCACGAAGATCGCCTGCCAAGCGCTGCTGAGAGCGCTGAAAGCAGAGCCCGAGGGAGATCCGAGGTCGGAAAACCTCACGCCCGATGCGTGAGGTTTGGCACGGTGCCGGCGAAGGAAAGCGGGAACTTAAAAGCAAGGAGAAATCGGGAGCCCACCCCAATCCTGCCTAATGCCCTGGGTACAAGAGGGCGCCTGGGGCACTGCGGAAACCCGTGGGTGTGCCCAGAAGCAAGAGCGCTGTTTGCGCCAAATGGAAGAAAAGCTCACCCCCGATGCGTGGGACATCGCATGCGCGCCACGAAGTGAAATCGGGAGCTCACCCTGATTGTGTCTGGCTGCTCCGGTGCCCGAGGAGCGTCTGGGGAGTTGCTGAGGGTGAGCTACATGAAGAAACCGGCTGCCGGTGAGTGCCGAGGGAACGTGTGAGCCTGGAGAGAGCCTGGAGAGTGAATGGCATCAAATCTCGTGGAGGGCGAGATTTCCAAAATGGCGGCCATCTTGAAGTCAGGCGCCTTTGCAGGACAAGACCCTTAGTTGTTGCAGATCGGCCATTTCGAGGTCAGGCAACCAGCAGAAACAAACATTGATAAAATCAAACAAACAAGCATTGGCGAAGAGCATACAAGCATTGGTACATGCCAATAGACGAGCATTGATACCTGCAAATAGACAAGCATTGACACATGCAAATCAACAAACATTGGACAAACGGAAACAAGCATTGGCAAAGAGCAAACTAGCATTGGTACATGCAAAGAAACAAGCATTGATACATGCAAAGAGACACGAGCATTCATACGTGCAGATCAACAAGCATTGGATAAATCGTGGCAAAGGAAGAAAACAAGCATTGGCAAAGAACAAATGAGCATTGATAGGAACAAATAAACAAACATTGGTATATGCAAATAAACAAGCATTGGCGAAGACCAAACAAACACTGGCAAAGACAAGTGAGCAAGCATTGGTGCATGCAAATAAACAAGCATTGGTGCATGCAAATAAACAAGCATTGGTACATGCAAGTCAACGAGCCTTGGTATGTGCAAATAAACAAGCACTGATAAATGCAAAGAAATAGGCATTGGTAAGGCAAATAAACAAGCGTGGACAACAATGAACAATTCTTGGCAACCAAAACAGAATAAGCACATGCAAACACGAGAGTGAATCAACTAACAAGCAAGAGCAACCACAAGAGTGACTTAACAAACAAGTATTGACAAAACAAATGTCAGCACGGGTGGAAACGCGAACAGTGAGAAACGCAAGAGAATGCGCGTTGGCGGATGTAATGAAATAACACGTGTCTAAAAAAAAATAAAAAATAAAAGAAGCAACAAGCAAACATAAATAAAGACAATGCATAAATAATTACAACGGAATCAGCAACGAGCACGAGCCAAAGCAAGTGTGAAGTAGCAAATAAACACACACAACAAGCAAGTGAAACCCAACATTGTCGCTAACCATGGATAAATTCAAGGGTGCAATGTTGGCAAAACATGAGTGAACTGAAGGAAGAACTGACAATCAAGTTCAAGCTAAAACACAAGCAGAGACAACCACATAGTGGAACAAGCAGAAGCAACTGAAACCCGAAACGAGCACAACAAACACTAGACTATCTCATCGATAATGTGACTGGAGAATTTGCAACAGTCGAAAGGAAAACCCGAAGAAAAGTGAACAGCACAATGCCCCGCGTCTACGACAGATCAGAACCTCCCTCTCTCATAGCGGGAGGAGACGTAGCTCAATGTTTCATTCCACACATTGAAGTATCGCCCCCAGCGGCGCAGATTGACGATTGGATCAAGTGCCTCAAACGGCACTGGTGGCTGGAAGCATTGGACGATTTCTTGAAAGCCAACGGTGAGCAAAGAGAAAGAAAATGTCTGGTGCTACTCCTCCATCTGGTGGGTCCTGGGGGCCGATGCCCAATTAGAACATTTTCCAAAGAAGAAGCGGACATCTATGATAGACTCCAAGAGGAGCTCTGTGCCCATCTCAATGCACAGGCAGATGTGGATCATAATCGCATGGTCTTCAACACAGCACGGCAGGAACCAGGCGAACCATTGCCACATTTCATCACTCGGTTGCAAAGTCTGGTACAAGGCTGCCATTTCAACACGTTTACAAATGAGGATGCTGTTCGGCTCCGAATAATTGAAGGCTGTGAAAACCCCGAAACAAAGCACAAAATATTGAGAGGGCATTGGTCGCTAAAAGAAATTATCAAGAAAGCCGAAATTGGAATGCAAGTCCAAGCAAGAGACAAATCGATGGATGTGCACCTGAGTGCAAAACTTCAAGATACCTGGGAAGAGAGAACTCAGAAATCAAACAAACACAAAAGGAGAGAGAGAGAAGGCAGACCAGCGAAAAGACAACGGGAGAGACACAGTGACAAGGAGTACTCAGAGTCAGAGTACTCAGCGTCTGACTACTCAGAATCAACCAAAGATTACTCAGAGTCAACCATCCAAATAACAACTCCCAGGAGTTATTCATCCCTCAGGAGTCCCTCAAGGAGTCATTCAAAGTATGACACACGCTACTCTGACGAGGAGGGAGCGTTCAGTGGGACAGATTGCACTCCTAGACAAGATGGCATTCTGCACAACAAGTGGGGGAGAAAGACAAACCATAGAAGAAGGGGTCGCAATGGTCAACACCGGAAATCGACACCGGAACATCAATCGCCAAGGAATGAAGATGAGTCCGAGGAAACAGCTGGCAGGAGAACACACCACCATCAGATCAGAGATATTAGAGCACCAAATAATCGGGAAGGAGAACCAGATCGCACAAGACGGACTGGTCCTCCACAACAACTACAAGCAAGAAAAGATCCATGCATCCATGGGCCCCGCGACAACGAAGAAACAGAGCGGAGATGGTTAACCTCAGGCGAGAAGGACGAAGAGGCAAAAGCTTGGGATCAAGCACAAGGAACAAGCACGGAATCATCAAACAACCTCCTAAATGAGACAACATTGAAGATGTTCCAACAAAGACACACAGAGAAGCATTTCAAAGACAATTCCGAGGGGAAAAGCAGCTCGCCACGGACTACCTGGTTCCGACGACCACCTATTAAGGCATTCTCAAAGGAACACTCACAGAGGGAACTGATGGAGAACCCCTCTGATTCAGATAGCATTTCGGTCCGATCCTTTGAGTCGACGGAGTCATGGTCCCGACAACAGCCATGGCGCCAAGCACCCGAACACATCAGAGAACCAAGGGACACTCTTCCCGTCAAGAGCGACACGTCTCACACTAACGTCAATGCACACTCGATCACTCCACCAGACAACCTGTCATATCAATCACAGGTGCATCGCGACACAAATACTACACCGTCACCCCGGATAGGGGCAGCAAGGTTAACTCGAAGGTCCTGGTCCTATAAAAGAAAAACAGACATTGTGGCCATTAGCACCCAAATAAAAACGGACCAACCAGTCGATCTGCAAAGGGAGCCGGACATGTCAGGAGAGACAAGTCATCATTGGATAAGAACGAAACACACAAATACACAGCCGGTTCCAGGGTTTACCTGTTCTAGGCGCGAGCAGGAGTGGGAGAGACAACCCGAGACAGCAAATCAATCTCTAAGCCATACCAAGATGATCTCCACGGTTCATACCCTACCGGCTGGCATCCCAGACTCGAAACAGGAAGACAGTGTTGTTCTTGACCTGACAAGGCAAAAGGAAGTAAAAATACATGCAGACACTCGGAAGGGAACCAGAGCAACATCCCCTCGGAACAGAGGCCGAGCGTCACGTGAGCAAGAGTCACGAAGGAGGACAGACTACCGATATCAAACTGAGCTCTCCATAGGCACCTCAGACACTAAATGTGAGTGGATCACTCAGAAGTTGAGAAACAAACATCATGAATCTGAACATATGCACATCACACGAGAAGTCGCGCAAATGCAAAGATGTACTCTCGTAATAAAAGATGCTCTCGTCGAGGAGGCAGAAGGCCACACAATGCAAACTGAGATACGTCCATATATCTCAAGCGAACAGCCCGCGGACTTGTATGGCTGACCCAGGAACTTTAAATATGTTAGACGCTAAGTTAATTTCCTTAACAAGGGGGGAGATGTAATGTTGGAATGCAGTCTAGTAGCTGGGTGTGGGCGGAGCTAGGGGGCTAGAGGAAGAGGAGGAGTGGACACAGGAAGAGGGCAGTTAGAGTAGGGACAGGGAAGGCATTGGAAGCATACAATAAAGCTCCAGTTTAGATAGCACAAAGTGTCTGTGTTTATTGTAGCACGATGCTACAGACTGCTTGGCCAACTTTCTCAGGCGGGCCAAACAGTCATGCACACTCTGCATGTTCCCCACCAGGCTGCATTGCACAGCCTGGTGGGGACCATGCCCAGCCTCCGATTCCTCATCTGAGCACCGAGCCACAGTGCTCAGACCAATCACAATGCTGCATTTGACAGTGGCGGCGAACAGGAGGTAAGTGTAGTTTCTTTTTATGCCCCCGACAGCTCCCCGTGCCCTCCTCCTACCCCCGCCTCTCCACTCTCATTCCCTGCCAGCCGCTACTGGAAGAGTGTAAAAATACTGGCAGTGGACTGTGCTGTGGCCATTGTTGCGGGGTGTGGTGGAGCTGTGGAAGGGGATGTAGCTAAGAGAGCTGAATGGAATGATGTACACTGCACATTTGTGGGACAGAGGCAGAGAATGGTACATCAGCACTAATTTAAATGATGTCCCATTTGTCCCCCACCAGGTCTCAAAAGCAGCTGCTGATCTACTGGCATACTGTGAAACCCATGCCAAGGAAGACCCCTTGATGACTCCAGTGCCCGCTGCAGAGAACCCCTTCAGGGAGAAGAGACTTTTTTGTATAATCATATGATCCAACTCATTCCAATCTCTAGTTCTGTAGTTCCCTGATGGTGCTTTGATGTTAGTCTCTCACCAGATCCGGGCTCAATCTTTAGTGGAGGCCTTGAGCCCTACCCCGTAATTTTACGTAACGACCGAACCACATAATACGTCTGTGAATTCTGAATTCCATGCACTTACATGAGTGAGATACATTTCTCCAATGAGACGAACCTTGGTAACCGCCATTCTCCTCCCTTCCCATTTTTCAAGCAGGTGACATTAGGGCTTTAATCTCAGGTTGTCCATCAGTCTTTAGGGAGGTGGGACATGTCCCCTTTTCAGAAGGGTTGAGCGCAGTCAATTGCCCAAACTCCTCCTTACATATCTAAAGTAGGTTGGGGATGTTTTCTACATTGTATTGTTACAAAGGGGACCGTTTTACTGTACGTCTGTCCAAAACAAAGCATTTGAGAGATACCCACATTTCCATGCTTAAGCTTGGAAAGTATAGGGACATTGTAGTATTTAGCTAGATATAGGGCCAACATAACTTCCTACTTAACAACTAACGTTCCACACCTGACAAACATGCTTTCATATATAATTTGAATACAATTGCGTTCTAATTTATCTGCTATTATCGTTATTTCCATTAAAATGTTTGTGTCATTAAAGCCTGAAAGCCATACAAAAAACAACGAGCAGGAGCCACGAGTTTGAACTCAAACGTTAAACTGTATATTTGTGAAATAAATATTTTTGTCTGAATGAGCATTTTGCAAATTAACTATTTAGAGATGCAGGGGTAAATATAAAACTGCCTCTGAAACTGAAATCTAAGTTCTTGCAGATGGTTTTCTTAAAACATATTTAACTCAAACATTGGGGCACTTCGTATACAGTTCCTAAAATTGTTCCAGATGGATCTGCCCGAAATAAGTTTTTAAATACTTTTGCCCATGCATGGGGGATGGGTATGCATTTAAGAAAGGATTATCATAAACTGCTCCCATGCTTTGAAACCTAATTTAAAAATATTGTAAACACGAACTAAAACTTTTAATGCTAGTATCTTCCGAGTAAGCTATTATATTCTGTGCTACCTCTGTTTGCAGTGGGATCACAATTATGTGTTGTGAGATAAACATAAAGTTACCCCGGGATTCTTTCCCTTGTAAATCTCAGAAGGTCATACCTTCTGGGAGGACTGAGTGAAAAAATGCAAGAAATTCGGCTACCTGTTGAATGAGGTGAGGTAGGGGTAGTGGCCTCCCAAGCCCAGGAACATTTAGATGAATTTACACCACAGGGGAGCTGCAGTCAAGCATTACTTTATTCTTCAGCATACACTCACACGCTGGAAATTACGTCATAGTTTCCGTTAATCACACCTGAACACCTCCCCTAATATTATGTACTTCCTGTTCAGAGTCTGCCCAGAACCACGAGGGTCCTAGTGCGCTCTTTGTCAATGTGCTATATCTCCCCCTTTGTTAAATAAAAATGGTCTGACATCTCTGAAATCACATTTCTTCGATTAGTCAGCAAGGCGCTCAAACTTGTTTACTGGATTGGGTAATCTGAGGTGATCAAAGTCCACCCTGATCGGGAATAGTGACAGAACCTCAGGCTCTTGAGTCGGACCTGCTGGTGGGGTAGCCCCATGCATGGTTTCAGGACTTGACAAGTGCTGTGGTTTAAAATGTAATGTGTCCTTAGTGATGGATTATCCATGTGCTGTCACTATATGTCCCTTGCACAACTCAACCTGTAAAGGATCAGTGGCAATAGGAGTGTCCGTTTTCCATCTTCATCTCTGCTTAACCAGTACCCAGTCTCCTTAGTCTAAGACTGTCTCCTGGGCTTGCAGACCTTGATCTGCATACATTTCTATTTTCCTTTTCTGAGTTGTGTCATTCTCTTGAAAACTTGTCAGTATTTACTGATCGGTCCAGGGTCCATTGAGGTAGTTTTCTTTTGATGGCTTTCTTAAATAGAAAGGCGAATTGACTCTCACCAGTTGTAAAGTGAGGAGTTAATCTATAGTCCTGGGTTGCCTGGAACATGGCATGGTTCAGATTGATTCTCTCGATAGACGCTCAATGAATGACACCCTTGATGGTGCCCATGAATCTTTCAACTACACCACTAGCTTGAGGCCTGGGGTGTACTCTTTTGGTGTTTGACGTTGATTGGACAAGAAATTCTTTAAACTCTTTTCTATTGGAGGGCAGGCCATTATCAAATTTGAGGAATATCCCATGTTGTAAAGATGTCATCAAGCCGTTCTAAGACTTTGTTATGGGTTGTTGAAGATAGGTCTCCCACCGAAGGAAAAGGTGAGTATTCATCTATGATTACCATGAGATGTGTGCATTTCCTAAAGGCCCAAAGAAATCAACTGCAACCCTCTCCCAGGCATGGGCAGGAAGGTCAGACATTTCCACAGGGTGCTGTCACCTTGGGGGACAAACAACTGCAAATGTGGCAGGCCTTCAGCTCCTTCTCGATTCGTTCCTCTAGCTGAGGGAACCACACTCCATCTTTTATGGCTCGTTCGATGTCTACAACACCACGGTGTACTTCATTGGCCAACTCGATGACCTGCTGTCTTAGGTTTCCAGGTATGACCCATTCTCGAGCCTCACAGCATAACTCATTCTTGAGTGACTGCTAACTCATCCAGTACATTTTGGAACTTCTAAAATTCAACAAGATCTGCAAAGGGACGTGCTCTTCCTTTCCATGATTGCGTGGTAATAAATTCTTTGATTATGGTCCTGGCTTTCTTTACATTGGTGGCAGTAATGATTTCTTCCACAGACAGAGCCTCTGGGGTGCTGGATCTCACAATGAAGTTGAGATATGTTTCAGCTGTCTTGGATGTTGAACTGGGACAATGTATTAGCACTCGTGAAAATTCATCTGGTGGATTTTTATCCTTTCCCAGTTTGTGCACGATTTCATAGTCCTACTCTTGCAGGGTTAACCCCCACCTCTCTATGCGAGGGAGCATCTTCGCCTTTGGGTTTCCAAAAATTGTAAACAACGCCTGATGATCTGTGATGAAAGTGAATCGTTTTCCATAGAGGAATACATGAAAATGTTCACATCACGAACCACAGCAGACACTTGTTTTCCGGCTGAGAGTAGGTATGCTATGTCTCTGACAGGCTTCAACTGGCATAGGTCACAATGTGTCTCGGAGACATCAGATGGCCATTCCGAAGACCACTAAAACCATACTGTTGGCAACCTCTCCATGGATGCTAGCCTTCACCTTGTCGGACAGCCGGTAGGTCTTCGACTGTCCCCTGTGTCCACATCATGGGTACACAGGTGAGTCCTTACCGGGACAAGGGAGAACAATGTAGAGTACTGCTCCAGTATCTGGTGGCAGTCCTCCCGCTGTTCAGGAGTTAGAGTGGGAGAGAGAATCACTCCCTCCACTGACCCATCCTTCTCTTGGGACGAGAACAAGTCTGGGAGAGGTTCGCTTTCCGCTTCCTCTTCCCCATCAGTCACCATCATTAAAATGACCTCGGGCCTCTCATGGTGGGGTTTGAGTCGGTTGGCATGCAGCACCCGTAGGGGCTGTCGAGGGGTCTTAAGGTCCACCAGGTAGGTGGCCTTACCCTTCTTTTCCAACACTTCAAATGGGCCTGTCCAGCGATCCTGGAGGGCACTAAGCTCTCCAGGTTCCATCACCCACACTTTCTGGCCAGGCTCCAATTCCACCTGGTGAGCATTGTGGTCATACCACTCTTTCATGACTGCCTGGCTGGCCTCCAAGTTGTCAGAAGCTTGCTTCCACAACTTCGCCATTTGGCTCCTGAAGGCCAGTATGCAGCTCACCACATCCTGGGGGGTTTCCTTGGAGACTTCTCCCAACCATCCTTCACCAGGATGAGAGGACCACGTACAGGGTGCCCATACAGAAGTTCAAAGGGGCTGAAGCCCACTCCCTCCTGTGGCACTTCCCTGTAAGAGAATAGCAAACAGGGTAGGAGGACGTCCCATTTCCTCCGCAGGCTTTTGGGCAGACTTCTGATCATGCCCTTCAAGGTTTTGTTGAACCTCTCAACCAGTCCATTCGACTGGGGGTGGTAAGGAGTGGTGAACCGGTAGGTCACTCCACACTCCTTCCACATTGCCCGCATGTAAGCTGACATAAAGTTGGCCCCCCTGTCAGGCACAACTTCTTTGGGGAAACCCACTCGGGTAAAGATCCCCATTAGGGCTCTAGCCACCACAGGTGCAGTGACTGTCCTCAGAGGAATTGCCTCTGGGTACCGTGTGGCATGATCCACCAGAACCAGGATGAACCTGTGACCAGCTGTTGTTGGTGGATCTAAAGGCCCTACAATGTTGATGCCCACCCTTTCAAAGGGGGTGCTAACGACTGGAAGTGGTTTCAGGGGAGCCTTCAGCTTCACCCCTGTTTTCCCACTGGCCTGGCAGGATACACATGTCCGACAGTAAGTGTTGGACGCCACTTTCATCTGAGGCCAGTAAAAGTGGAGGACAAGCCGAGCAAAGGTCTTGTCCTGACCTAAGTGTCCTGCCAAGGGTATAGCATGAGCCAATTCCAGCAGAAAGGCTCGGTATTGTTGCGGGACTACCAAGGCCCTTGATGAACCAGGTAAGGGTACCTTGGGTTCACTGTAGAGGAGTCCATCCTCCCAGTAAATATGGTAGTGTCCCGTAACATCACCTGCTGCCTGGGCTTCAGCCTGTCGCCTCAGTCCCTCAAGGGTAGGGCACTCCCTCTGCCCCTTACAGAATTCCTCTCTGGTAGGACCTCCCTCCACATGCCACTCAGCAGGGATGGGTAAATCCTCCAGAGAGTCTACTTCCCCCTCCACGGACTCCTGGTCCACCACCGCAGGTGGCCGATCTGTCACATGGGGTGTGGAAGCCGAAGCAGGCTCTTTCTGTCTCCGGGTCTGTCCCTTTTTGGCAGCGGGTTGGGCCATTGTTCCAGGCTCCAACCCAGGCGAACTCCCTCTCCGGGCAGTCGCAGACCGTGTGCTCACACAGGCCTAGTCAGGTGTACCCAGCATCGCAGAGTGCGTCCGGTATTCCACCTCTCTCCAAGTGTTGTGCTCCATGTCATTCCCCAGCAGACAATCAACTGGCACGGCAGGGCTTACGGCAACTCGAAGTGAACCTGCAACCCCTTCCCACTCAAAGGGAACCTCAGCCACTGGATAGTGGCCCATTCTGCCGTCAGCGGGGTGGAGTACATGGGGAACCACCTGCTCTGGAGACACCAGTTGACTTCTCACCATAGTCATACTGGCTCCTGTATCTCTCAGAGCCTCCCCTCTCTGGCCGTTGATGGTAACCCATTGCCCATACTTTGCAGTATTTGGGGGCACCTGGATCTTAGGAACCATCTCCCGTTCTCCCAGGGACACTAAGGTGACGCCCGCCCACTCACCTCCCTTATCTAAGGGCAACTCCTCCCCGAGCGCTACACTAGCTACTCCCGGTGGTTTTCCTCCGGTGGGAGGGGGTGATCTCTTTGGGCATCTGACATCTCCCTTATAATGTCCAACACCACCACACTCAAAACAGTGGAGAACCCTTGGCTGCTGGCTTTGGCCAGGATTAGGGTTTCTGGGCGGGTTTGCCTTAGGGGTGAAACCTGTTCCCTTTCCTTGGAAATTGTTTTGGGAACCTTTAGAGAACTCCCTCTTTTTCTCTCCCCCCTCCTTCTTCTGGGGGGCGCCCTGTCCGTCCTTTTGGGAATCCCCTCCAGTCCCCTTTGAGGACACCCGGGTACTTGCCCAGATGTCCGCCTCCTCTGCAAGCTTCCGGGGATTGGTCCGCTTGCTGTCCACCAGGTGTTGGTGCAGCTCGGGAAAACATTTCTCGAGGAGGTGCTCTTCAAAAATAGATCATACAACCCCTCATAATCCTTCACCTCACTGCCCTTGACCCAGCCCTCCAGTGCCTTACGTGCGTAGTCAAGGAAGTCCACCCAGTTCTGGGTGCCCAACTTGTGGCTCCCCCTGAACTTCTGACGGTACCTTTCTGGGGTAAGCCCAAACTTCCTTACTAATGCTAGCTTCATGGTGGGGTAGTTGGTTTGCTCCTCTGGTTTCAGGGCCAGCAAGGTGTCCCGACCAGCAGGAGGCATGTACTTATACAAAACACCCCCCCCAGTGCTTCTCCTGCACCCCATGGGCTCTTAGGGAGACCTCATAGGCAGCCAACCACTTGGCTATGTCGTCCCCCTGACTAAACATAGCTATAAGGTCTTTTGGTAAATAGGGTCTGGACTCCCTGGCTGTCTCTTTTGATTCGCTGCCACCATTCATTTCAGGAGAGGACCCCCGTCGCAGGCTTTGGAGTTCTAATTCCTTCAACCTGAACTCATGGGCCATCCTCCGCTCCTCCTTTGCCTGCTCCAGCTTAGCCAACTCCCATCTCAATTGCCTTTTTTCCCTCCTATCAATGAGCTCGGCTTCAGTTAAGCTTCCCCCAGAGGCGCTACTGCCCCTCCTGGAGTAGGACACTGGTCCTGGGAGTAAGTTTTCCCCCTCAGAGTGGAATAACCCATCTATCTACACCACTGTGTCCCGGTCTGCCCCTTCATCCTCCTCCTTTCCTTCTTTGTGTGCCTCCACCCAAGCCCTTAGACTGGTCTGGAGTTCCCCCTTCCTGGCACAATGCTTGAAAAATACCCCCATTTGTTGGCAGAACTCTTTCAGCTGAGCCACAGAATAGGTATCTAGGTTTTCTAGTGCAAACTCCATTTTACAACAGGAAACACCAAGTTATACACACCAGGAAATTAGAGTTGCAAGGGCAACCTAAAGTCACCTCCACCCCACCACCAGGAACAAATTTGGAAAAACAAAAGGACAAATTAGGAGGGCCGCTAGGAGAAAACTCCTGGTGTAGGCTAGTGTATTACGTTCAGTTACTACTGAGTAGCTGCAACCACAGTCAGGATCCCACCGCTGCCACCAACTTGTTGGAACCTAAGTCTGTCAAGTCACCTAGGGTAGCCTGGCCTAGGGTAAGACACATTCACTAGAGGCACATGTGTGAAGGTTGCAAACCACCCAGTAGTAAATCCACGCAATAACACCCAAAAATGACACTACACCAATGTTGGAAAAATATGAGCTTGTTTATAAAAATAATCTTTGCTCTTTTGTCTTATTTAGGTCTAGTAACTACAGTTCATTACATCACAGCTTCTTTAACCTTTTCACTTAACCATATCTGGCAGGTAACATTTACATACTTTAACAGTTCAGATGAGCATATACTGTACTCTGTTTGACCCCTTTCTTAATTCTCTTTTAAACTCAAGGCTTTCACAGATGTCCACCACTTCCCACTGTTGCTCTATTGTCAGGTACAGACTTGCATTCCCCAGCCCAGATTATCGGTTTCCACAGCAACTCCACCCTTTTCTGAGGACAAGCTGTTTCAAATTGTCATGCACCAGAGGCTAGGGCAGAATGTCCCAGAAGATTAATTAGAACCTCAGTCTCCTTTCACCCCTCGTGGGTATCATAAACTTCTTTAAACTGTTAGGCCTGATGTTGTGCAACTCGTTAACAGCTCCTCCTCACCTTCCTATACTCAGGACTCAATCTGGGCTGCACCTCCTTATGAAAAATGAGTCAGTCGATCAGGAGGCCTGACCAGCTCTCCTTCCCCACCCCTTACTCTTCCCCGCTTACTTGGAGGTGTGTGCCTGCAGGCGGGTTCTTCCGTTCACCCTTCCACTTGAAGGACGCTCTTCCTCAAGCATCGGGGCTCCCTGCCCCCTCACAGAGGAGCGGAGGCCCTACCGGGTGAAACCTGAGGCGCTGATGTGGGGAACCAGCCGCTCGACGGAGCTGCTTTCTCCACCCTGGACCTCTTCCTCTGCACTTCAGTGGAACGCCAGCCACTCGACGGAGCCGCTTCGCTCCCTCAGTTTTCCTCACCAGCGGCTGACGGCGATTTCTTCTCCAGGGTGCATTTGCGCATGCGCGGAGGTTAAGCGTCTCGGCCCCTGGCAACTGCTCAGACGTCCTGACGCCGATCAGTGACTCCACACCGGGCCTGCTCGGTCCTAGGCCCCTCCTGAGATGCAAAACCCAGCTCAGTTGGGAATATGCGCAGTGGCGCTGGGCATTAACACTTTGCCCCCTCTCTCTCTCTCTCTGTTCTACCGGGGCACTGACACAGAGCGCGGATGGCGCCCCCGGGGTCCCGCTTATAGTGGAAACGGAACAAGACTGCTCAGGCCCAATGGATCCTGTCTCCTCACTCCACCTCACAAGTCGGGAGATTGGCTACCCACTACGGGTCCAGGCACCGGTAAGAGAGTCCCTGCGCTATCCAGGCCAGGAGCTTACTTCTCGCCCTAGAGAGGAGGGGGGGGGGTCAAAAGGGGCTCCTTCACGATAGAGCCACAGAGCTCTTCTTTAGCACTAGACCACTAACCCTCCTTACTGGACAGTCATAGGGCACAGGTGATCTCTTAGTTCAGTTCCCAGTGCAGGGACCTTCTCAGCTCCACAGTCTATTGGAATTAACCCCTCCAGGGTCAGCAGGATGAACTAACTTGGCTAGGTCAACAGGAATGGGGGCAGAAAAACCTAGACAGAGGGCTACCCTTGTAGAGCAATCCACCCTTTAGGATCCTACCCCTACCAGACCTCAGCCTTCACTCTAGCTGCTCCTCACTGGCAAGACAAAATGGCTGTCCAGCATTCCGCCTTCTATAGGCTGACCCTCAGGGGTCCAGAAGGGACCAGAATGTTCTGGAATGCCCTATTCTACTCTATGGGACAGGTTCTAGGTTTGTCAGTTGGGACAGTTGGTAGCCACCATTTTGTGACTCCAACTATATTCCTGTCAGAAAAGGCCTCTAGGCCTGAGGTGAAAGACTATGAGGGTGAAAAAGCACCTATCCCCTAGACCAACACCTTGAAAAAGCTAGTGGACACAAAAATTAATAAAGGTATGAGGGGCAAAAAGGGGACAAAACAAATAATAGATTGGAGGGACTACACAAAAAGTCAGACAGGTCTAACACATACATTTTGCTTTTTCAAGTCTCTTAGAGGGGCACTCACTGTAGCAAAGTTTTGAATGCATCTTGTGCAACAACTGGCTATGCCTAAAAAGGATCACAGAATGGGAACATCCGGGGGGGCTGGGGAGCAAATGGATGACAGTGCTTGCACCTTTTCTGGGTCTGGAGTCATTCCCCCATCAGAGAATATGTGACCACAAAGCTTCAGTTTAGTTTTGTGAAACTTGCACTTTGCGGTGTTCAGAGTGATACCTGCATCTTCCGGTAACTGGCACACTAGGGTAAGGGGGCTTTGTTGTGTTCTTTCTGTGTTCTCCCCGTAACCCAGTATGTCATCACTGTAATTGAACACATGTTGTAACAGGTTTGCTTACTCCGGCGAATAATATCCTGATATAGCTCTGCAGCCAAAGACACTCCAAAACTCAGTCTCTTATATCTGAACAAATCAACAAGAATCGAAAAGGTAGTAATGTGCCTCCAGTTCTCCTCCAAATCGAGTTGATGGTATCCTTTATTCAGGTCAGGATGGGGAAACACTTTGGCCCAGTTAAATTGCATGATCATGTTCACTATGTATGAACCAGGGTGTCTGTCCCTCTGAATTGCTTTGTTTACCTGGAGCATATCAACGCAAATACGCACCGCTCCACTACTGTCCTTTTTGGCACTACCTTTATGGGTGAAACCCATACCATGGGACCTGCAGAGCGTTAAATTATGTCATGTTTTAAGAGCGCTTCCAATTCTTTCTCCACAGCTTCTTGTAGATGAAAAGCAACTCTGCAGTGCCACTGAGCAACAGGGGGAATCTGTTCATTGATCTGAAGCTGCCCCTCAATTTTTTTGAGTTTTCCAAAGCCATGGACCTACGATGGGAATCAGCTTGGGATCTCAGACTGAGCACAGATGTTGTAGCTGAGGAACAACAAATCCATGTCAGCAGTGGTGGCCAAATTGAACAAATAGATACTTTATGAAGTCCCTTTTAAAACATGGATGTTGTCTTACACCAATGTCTTTTTATGTTGCATTGTCGCTGTGAACGACCCTTGGCTTTGTAATGGCACTGGGGCGACCCAAGTGTAAACCTTCATGCCTGATGGAGTGAGGTGACGCACAGTGGATAGACTGTTAAACCTTTCCTCTGGCATGATATTAATCAATGTACCACTGTCTATGATGAAAGTTATTGGGTGATCATTCACTTTCAATGGGATTTTGGGACAGTGCCCAAATGGCGTTTGTTGCTTTGTTTGGTGAGCTGTCTATGAACTATGATCTTCTTTACAGGCAGCTTACCCCACATATGCACGCTGTTCTTTGATAGATGTCATAAGCGCACACCCATCTTCTTCACTGGTACTCAGTAGTGATGAGCTTGACGATGATTGATTTTGCCTGGTTTGTACTTGTAGCTGATGTTGCTTTTTTTTCTTAAGGGTGTGGAAAGAATGCTTCTGGAACATTCTCATGTCCATTGTTTCTTTCAGTCGTAAGGCACTTGATTTTTCTTTAGCGAGGCACACAGTTATGAAATGGTTCTCTTTCCCACAACTTTTGCAGTCTTGTCCCATGGTTGGACATTTACGTTCATGGGGAAACGAAAATCCACAGTGGAAGCATTGTTTTTTTTTTTTGAAGATGTAGACTTATGTGCAACCTGTTTATGCTTGTGTTTGCTTTTCACAGTCAATGCAAAGTTATTGTGTGCTGTTCCTGCTCCCCTGTCAACCACTTGTTGATCTGTTTGTTTTTCTGCTCTCACAGCCATCAGTATTTTCTCTAGACTGTGTTTTTCTCTCAGCATGCGTCTTCTGAACAAATCTGAAAGGCAGTCATCAATGACTCTGAGGTGATTTGCTTCTTTGTCAGTAAAGTCACAAAACTTGCAATGTTTCATGAGTGCATCTAGTCTTTCAACAAATTTGACATTGTTTCATCAAACAGTTGTCAAGCTTGGTTGAAGATATATCTTTCATAGTTGACATTGGGCATTGGATTAAACTTGGCCTTCAATGCTTCTTTTACCTTTTGGCACAATTTTCCATCAGTCTGTGAGATTTTCTTTAGCTCTTTTTTCACTCCATCACCTGAAAGGTTTTTAAAATATTTGATGATCTTCTTGTGATCTTCTTCCACTAGCGCATCTAAGAAGTCATCAAGTGTTTCAATCCACGCAGCCTACCTGGCACCAATATTCTGTTACTTGGAAGTGCCGCCGAAAGGTGGTGGTGGCTTCAGGAACATGGCTGCAGTGTATTTTGCGCTCTCTTCTGTCGCCATTGAGAGCATGTGATGTTCAGACAGCTTTCGCCATGCAGTGTGGCACCGACATTTCTACAAACACCAGCCTTGTGCTTGAACCTAGGTCACAGAATCCTTCAATCGCCTATGACGGTTGAGTATGTTCTCTGTTTCTCATACCTTGTTGTCGCTGTCGTTACTGTTTGCTTTGTCTGAATAATTGTTCTGTAACTGTGGTATGGTGCAGCATCTCTGTCGACCCCCTTGTCGGCGGTTTTGACAGGCGTTTTGAATATGCTTCTCTGATTGGTCTTCAATCTCCTCTTCAGCGGTTTGTTCAGGCTGGAGCAGGGCTTTCACTCCACATGTGCCGGTCGCACACCGCTCTGCATCAATTCTGGACAGACGTGGCACAAACCGTGCTGTATCATTGAAAATTCTCAGTGGGAGCACGCTTGTCTTCTTGGGCATGTATCCCCTACTCTTTGCCATTTGTATCATCTTCCCCAGCCCAGGATAATGCAGATTAATTGCGCCACACAGGAGCTGCGGTCAAGCATTTCTTTATTCTTCAGCATACACTCACACACTGTGCATTACATTATACATTCAGTTAACCACACCTTAACACCTCCCCTCATATTACATACTTCCTGTTCAAAGTTCACCAAGAACCACAGGGTCTGAGTGCGCGTAGTGTCAATATGCTACAGGAGGTGTCAAATTCCACATTTTCATGAGGAAAACACAGATTTGTAGATGTCTGAAGACTCATTTTGTATAGCACCCAGGCTGGCGGTTTTTGTCAAGGGTAGCGAAAACTTTAGGTCCCTGAGATCCACTCAAAATCGTGTCCTTAGATATATCTGTCCAAATATGTGATGGAGTGGGAAGAAGCAGACATTTGCCAACGGGATGTCCATCCAGTGGAAATGAGCTGGCAATAACGTGTTCACCATAGACGTGCAGCAAATCCCCCCTCCTGACCAATGGCTTCCCAGATTTATTGCAGGATTTTTGACTAAGTCAGTGATTTCCTTTTGGTATTATAGTTATCACAGTTCCTTTCTCGTGCAGGGAACGAGGATATCAGGTTAACCACCTTATTATGTGGAGAGTTTTAATTTTCCTACAGTAACTGATTTTTATTAACATGGTCGTCATTTTAAAATTATCCCAAAAATAGGTAAGGGGCTGCACTCTGTAAATCAAGTCATAAACTCACACGTTTTGAATATCCTTGATGTCATTGCTACAAAAAATGTTTCTCTAATATCTTTAGTTTTCTGGCAATTTGACCGTCTATTTTTTGGTTGTTCCAGCATCTTGTGATCTTTATCAGGCGTTTTACGAGTAGTAAATGCCCTTTGTGAATACAAAAAGTCGTAAAGTTAGTCTTTCGACTCACTTTACCTTTGTGAATTGAGCCCTATGTTCTATGAGATGTATTTGGTTGTCTGATGTATTGCATTTACTGATACCTTAGTGTTGGACTTGGCCCTCATCGCAGCGTTATCCCCAGACTTTTTTACTTTCATCTTCTTGTTTTGTGAACCCATATTTGCTGGCATTTTAGGACTATGTAAACTTTACTACTGCTAACTAGTGCTAAAGTGCTTGTGCTTTTGCCCTCAAACCTGGTGAAATTGGCTAACACCCAATTAACACATTTAATATACTTGTAAATCCCTATGAAGTGGTACTACATCTAGTCAGGGCCTGTAAATTCATTGTTACTAATGGGCCTGATCTAAGTAGCAGAATGCAGCACACATAGAAAGAGAAAGAAACGAGGAGAAACAACACATATTTCTCCTCTTTATGCCTCACCTTAGGAGGCATAGGAATTTGGCGCTTCACCAGGTTTAAACGATTTTGCAAATCTGGAGCAATGTCAAAATCCATGGTTGATGCATGGAAACACCCACCGAAACACCCATGGAAGGCCTCCAGAGGGCAGAGTATGGTGATGTAGTGATTTATGTTGCATTGACTTTGGAAAGAATTATGAGCCATTCAAAGTCATGCAGGGTGCCTTTGCGTGGTTTCATAAATCTGATCCAAAGCCCTGCGGCACGCATTTACTACTTTACATGGTGCAATAAGTAAGCCCCTAAGTTCATAACAGCAGCCCTTGGCAGTGCTCACCCCTGCTGCAGCAGCAGGATCTGACAAGCAAAAAAAAGCCTTGAGGCAGCACACAGCAGTCTTCTGTGGGTCTGCGTGGCAGCCGGTGGTGCAGTGCATCACTCGATGTGTTGCAGTAGGAGTGGAGGATTCTCTCAGTGACTCTCTGTCGGGTTGCCGGATGAAGATCGTCCCTCACTTTTTCCCTTTGTGGGCACTTAACTCATGGCACATCTCACTCCAATACTCGGGTAAGTACTTAACATTTCTTTTTAAGAGTGAAGGACTTATTCTTCCGCATGGTAGAAACCATGCACTCACCAAGCAACCTTGAATGCTCAAGAGTCACCCCCTTGGCACTTCTCCAGTCGATTTATCTTCAGCACTGGTCCCAAAGCAACAACATATTTGGCAGTGCCGTGGTCACACAGTCAACTTCATAGCTACCAAGTTTTCAGATTGAGATATGTGTGATATGTTTCGTAATTTCAGAGTAATTGTAAGTGACATTTCAATGACTTTGTGTGAAACTTTCTCGCCAGCAAAATCAAACAAGCATTGGCATAGCCAATAGGTCTCGTTTTTGGGACCTTATATGTATTTAGTTATGCAGCACAATATTCTTGGTGCAACAACATCAACTTTTGCATGGCTAAACACTTATAAGGTCCCAAAGGACCAATGCTTGTTGGGTTGTGTCTGTGATCTTTACCATTATTCTTTAAAAAATGGGTTTATATTTAAAAACAAATGCACTGAAAGGAATTACTTTGTGTGCTGATCTGCTCCTTCTCTGAGGCAGGGCGGTCACTCTGAAGGTAACCAATGGCTGAAGTGGAATGACGACCCATTTCAGCATGTTGTATGGTGGAGTGGGCAGAAGAAAAACTAAATGACAATAACAGACCAATAAATGTTTTTTTTGGCTAAAAGCCACTTTTAAGAAAATTACACGTATCTGTGCTAATCAGCCCTGGATAATTTTGCAAGGGATTTTAAACAGGGGTAAAAAGACAACTACACGTTCCAGGGATATAGACATCCACTACCACACCACTTTCTTCAGACATTCTTAAACTTTGAGCTAGAAAGCATGGCTGGTGGCATGTCTACCACCCATCCTGGAGCAAGCCCCAGTAATGCGGACATCTGGACTTACGGAGAAGCTTCTCCCAAAAAAAGTATATGGTACAGAAATTAGAAGACAATGTTTGATTGTGACTACTACACCCAGAACCAGTGGTCAGGACAATGCACTGCAAGACAATTCTCAAAGCAACCCAGATATATGGCTGTGTGGACATCATGTACAGTAAATGCACCTACATTTTAATTGTAAATAAGCAGGTGTGTGTTAGGAATCGAGCTAGTCCTACCTCTGTGACCATGCCTTGCCATCACATGACCAGGAATAGGTAGATAAAAACCAGTCCTACCTTTAGCTCATTGCTCGTTATTGCCAGTGTTTGGATTCCCTCCCTGGTTGTTGGTTGTTGCAGAGAAGCAGAGAGCTGAGCCTCCTCATCGTCTTATCTACTCCCTTGAAGCTGTTCTGTTCCTCTCACGGGCTCGTGAGAGGGTTTGTGTGTCTTCCTGCTCCGTTTTGGCCCCTTTCCCGTTTTTGCCATCCCCTTCAGTGTAGGTAGCGGTATCCCGGTATCCCTTTCCCTTTAGTGTTCTCCCCTTCTTGTTAAACCCCTGTGTTCCCGTTGTCGAGTGTTCGGGGGCTCCCGTTCATTCCAGCGTCACTGTCATCGTTATACGCTGTGTTTTCAGCTTGTTACTAGCGAGAGCATTAGCTCGCGGTTGCCGGGTGACGCTCCGCGTTGTTGTATGCGGAAGTGACGTTTTGGGTCACTCCGCGGCGGATTTGTTTACATTCGCGCTGATTGTTTAGCGCTCAGGAGGGTTCTCTGTTTATTGCCCCTTCACGTTTTCACGTTTGGTTTAGACGGGGTTTTTTGGTATCAGCTGCAAACCCAAGCCTACCTTTTTCCCCGCTTATATTATTTTTGATTTAAGGACACAAGCCATTTAGCTCCTTCACCAAGTCTGCTATTGTAATAGAGCAGACACCAGAATACTCCATCCTTCTGGTGCTGTGATCTACGTCCTCACGAAGCAAAGCCTGCCCAAGCCACAGGTGAGGAGGGTTGTGTGGTGGTTGGGGTATGGTCATTGGAGGTTGGGCATATTAGGGTACAGCTTATCTGAATGGTATTGTGTTCCCCTATTTTGTACCACAGGTGCAGAAGCGTAAGGACCGAGGGAGCTGTGTCCTGTAAACCTACAAGGGTGGAAGACTTGGTGTCTCCTCAATATTACCACCCTCTTTTCTGGTTCACAGGTGCGTCCACAGTGTTTTTCCTGTGGGCGTCCAGTGGGCAGTAGAAGGGGATTGGTACTTGCTACGTTCCCGCAGCGCTTGGGCCAGTGGGAGTCTAACAGTGTACCTTAACAGGCAATGGAGCGACTGACTAGCATATGCCAACACCACATTTAGTTGAGAATTTTGATGTTTCCTCAGACAATATAGCTCTATGTAAAGGTTTTGAGGCTTAAAGCAAAATCCTCACCAAGTTGAAGGGAAATGTAATTGCCGAAATGTGATTCCTCGATCACCCTCACCTGTTACCATATGTTGCCATGACAACTGACAGACGGCGCCAGCTGATATTACAATGAGATGCACGGGACTTCGTTCGCGGCCCTCCTTGTAAAATGCGTTCAATGTCCCAAACCGGGCGTTTAATACCAACACAACGGTTTAGTCCCTATGGAACAACAGCTTAGCCAGGGAACACTGCAGCCTTTGTCAAGGCAATGCGGCAAGCCCAAGTACTTATATGACTCAATCAAACAATCAAGGAGTGCCTACCGATGTGCCTCTCATGGAGTCGCCAGAGTTGGACCAAAACAGTATAAAGACTGTCAGTCTATCAAAATGGTGTAGCCACGGTCAAGATTTTGGCCTGAGGGTCCACCTATCATACTAGGCCTGTAGGAACTGCAACTGGCTGTGTTTTAGAGTGGACAAACAAGGCCACTGAAAACCGAACCCATGACAATTGACAGCTTTAAAACAACAGCCAGGATACGAAGCTAACCAAGTTCAAGACAAAGTAAACTAACCTACCAAATTATTCACCCTCCAATGTCACATACCATTGTCTTCGCGATTCCGCATCTGTAGTACCACTCGAAACAGACCGGGAAGTAATAGTCGGGCATGCTTCTGGGTTGATAAATAGTCCAGTACGTGTCTCTCTGTGAGGAAGTCCTGCTGTGCAGTGGTAGGAAACGCACAGGCACGTGCGTACTACGCCAGCGCTGGGTTCTCGTGTACTTCCTGGGTCCTGCAAGGCCTCCTTGCACTGCCCCCCCAAAATTAGGATGCACTCACCTGTTCGTACTGGCGGCCTCCAACCAACACTGTGGACTCCGGTCCTCGGCCAAAGCAGGCCAAGCAGAGCCACACCATGGTCCAAAGCAAAGCACACCCTCTCCTCTGCATTGGGGGCCTGAGCAGGGGAGGGGGAGGAAGCAGAGACAAGATTTGGATGCGCTGCCGTGAAAGTGGCGCGGTGAAAGTGAAAGTAATATCGCGTGCTGTAAGGGTGCAGCCAGATGGCGCGTGTGCAATGAAGTTTTGTGAGGTGAAGGAAATCGTAGTACGAAGGAGCTGAGAGGAGGGGAGAGAATGCTAGAAGAAAGAAGCAAAGGGGACATTGGCCGCACGGCGTGGCAGTGAAAGTGAAAGTAATATTGCAGGCTGTAAGGGTGCAGCCAGATG
Source organism: Lissotriton vulgaris (assembly GCF_964263255.1). NCBI lineage: Eukaryota > Metazoa > Chordata > Amphibia > Caudata > Salamandridae > Lissotriton > Lissotriton vulgaris. The sequence continues at coordinate 683,713,972 of NC_141697.1, forward strand.
GCGCCTGTGCGAGGATGTAACAAAGGAAAGCCAAACACAGCAGAAACATATGCGCGTGATGGCAAAAGACAGCCTCAGAAGAGAAGGGCTGCGTAGGAGGGGATAGTGAGAGCAGAGAGCAAGGGGGTGGAGGAGCATAATTCACACACTGTAAGCTTAATGAGCCATGAAATAAAGGCATATGGCGGCTGCGCACGTGCATGCATGCGTAACCGCAAGCTAGAGGCCAGCAAAAACCTTTGGTAGCACTTTGATAACCGACTTACTAAATGTCTCGCAGTGCAACGCATGCGCTGGCTCAGGTGAGACCTAAAAATTATGACGAGGGAAATATATAAGTAGCAGAAATGTATCCCATTTGAGCAAAGAAAAACGCTAAGAAGATCTTAAAACTGCTGTAAAGCACGAGAAATGGAAAAGCTTGACATCAGAGTTTTAAGTGGATTGAAAAAAGTTTGGGTCTCTAAAAGAGGCATGTATGGCTATGTAATGAAGCATATGGCTTAAACACAAACTACATTTCCTGGAATTCCATAGTGTGCCGTCTGACCAATATTTTGGTTCCTGTCTGAGCTTGACAACTTGACCGACCAATGACAAAGCTTTGTCAGTGGTTGTTTGCAGTTTAAGATAAATGAGTAAAACCTATGATTTTGTTGTAAAGAATATTGAAAATGTTTCAATTATGAAACAGTGAGGCTCTGAATTAAACAGCTGAGTCCTGTAAAAATGATAGTGGACTTCTGGGTGTCTCATTCGTCCTTGATAAGTTCGACCTATGTTAGTCATGTGTGCCCTTTGATCCATTTTTTCTACACATCTGCATATTTTTCACAGGTGCAGTACCACCAGAGTGTACTTGGGTGTGTCACTTATGCCTTATAATTTTCAATACCCATTGAAGTTGACAAATTAGATAATCAGACTGAAATTCAGTACACAGAGACATATGATGGGGGGTAGCAGAGGTAAAGATGATCAGGACCCAATCCTCCCAGTGAGCATGAGTCTTAAACACCCAAAGGGGGATGCAAAGCGTTTGCACCTTGGACTGTTAGACTGACATAATTACCCTGGTGAGGATTTTTGTCCACCTCAAAACACTGTGAAGGTGGCAACATGTTTTAAGGTACTCACTGATGCTGCCATGTGTACATGGGACGGCCGCAGTGGTGGTATATAATAACAGTATGAGTGATCGTGTGTGGATGAAATGCGGGGGGTTGTGATTTGCCAGTCTTAGATCATCCAGATTTCCTTTGTGAAATCCTGCGTGTACACTATTTGGAATGGGGGGCAACCGTGTACGAGCTATATGGATGCCATTCGCGACATCTTGTATGAATGCCGAAGGACACAATGGAGTAAATGGGTGGTGTTCGTTTGATTGGTTGTAGCCCTCGAGGGTCATGCCAGGCAGTTGCATGCTGTTGGTTTGCAATGGAAGCATTGGCAGAGGGTGTCCTTTTATAACGTGCAGCCAGTTTCCAACATTGCCTTGCTGGTTCGGTTTCTCACATTTGCAGTAGCTAATTAGTATGTTTGCCGAGCCAGGAGGTGGGTGGTTGCAACAAACACAGTGAGAAATACTCCTGTAGTGCGGTTTGCTGGTGGCGTGTTTTATACATTGCAGCAGTTCATGTACAGTGGCTAATTTTTAATGGCGGTGAATGCATATTTTTTCTGCGTTCAGTTCGGAGTGCAGTGGGTATGCATTATAGAAGTGCATTTATCATTTTTGGTCAAATATATGTCAGTCAATGCATAAGGTAGCCAGAATTTACACAGTGGAAATGGTGTCAATATCCTACAGGCTTCCGTAGGTGCATGCTCCTCCAGTGGAAGAGGAAGGGTTGTAAAAAGTGACTGGACGAAAAACAAGGATCCCAGCTCAGCCAATCAGCGCAGCAGCAGCAAAAGTCCAGTGACAACTGTGTAGAGTGCCACTCGCCTTGGCAGCAGTGGTGTGTCCCAGTGTGCTTTCTCCGGATCACAGTTCCAGTCACCATGTGCTCGCTAGGCCACAAACTCGTCACACCGGAGGGCAGAGGGGAGGCCTAAGCACAGGGACCACCCAACTTTACCCTACACTGAAGCCAGCCTTGGCAGGGCAGGGCAGAGCTGGGAGCGGTATTCAGAGGCTGGTGCAGCTTTCAATTACCACTTGAATGGATACCACCCACCTCCCACGTGTATGGTGAGGATGGCTGGGCCCTCAGGCAGAGCAGGGCCAGGAAAGCTAAGCTTGGTGGCCTGGCCTGTTTTACTTTTAGTGACACTATCAGCGAGCATCGCTAGGTCGGGTGTGCCTGTCTGCGCAGTCCAGTGCTCCAACTGCATTCATTGTTGCACCACCATTTTCCTGCAGCCGCCGTGCGGGTCAGAATCTTATATGAGCCGGCCAGTGGGTCACTTGGTGCAAGCTCAGCTGCAGCTGAGGGCTCCCGGCTGTGCTCGCTGCTAACTGAACTCTGTGCATGGCCTGGGCACTAGCCAGGCTGTTGATTTAGCAAATTAAATCCTGAGCTTCTGAGCTAGATGTACTAACACTTTTAGCAGTCACAAACAGAGAATCTGGCAATTTGCAACCTCTAAAATTGCTTGTGCAATGTACAAACCCTATTTTGCAAGCTGGTAACCTATCACAGACTCGCAATATAGGGTTTGCGAGTTGCTATTAGGAAGGAGTATGGCACGGGTGTCCCTTCCTAATAGCGAGTCGCAAGGGCATGTACAATTGTTGTGCAACAGAATGCGGTCGTAAAAATCAGAGGTTGCCGCCTACTTCAAGTAGGTCGTAAGCTATTTGCAAACCGGAAGGGGTCCCCTTTGTGATTGGCAGCTAAAACGTTTTTTAAGTGCAGGCAGTGGTCCCACTGACCACTACCTACTCTTGAATGAAACAGAAACATTACATTTTTTGAATGCATTCTGTTGTACTTTAAAGAAAACAGGCCGGATTAAAAAAAAATATGTTTCCTTTTTATTTAAGAGCAAACACAGACATGGTGTTCTGCTGTCCCCAGCAGGCCACCATCCCTGTGTTATTGCGCATTTCCCAATGGGTCACAAATTGTGCCCTGCTTCTTGAATATTGAAGAGGCAGGTCATTTGCGACCCTATTGGGAACCGCTAAATGTGTCTGAGACATATTATTGCATTTCGTTTTGTGAGTCTTTAATTGCGAGCTGCAAAAAATCGCAATTACCAACTCAAAATGAAATTGTCGTAATTTCTAGCCAGATGTATCAAAGGTTTTTACCCTTTCTGAGTCTATGGGGAAATGTGTTCATCCATACCGCCCTAAGTCCCACAGTAGAGTAAAAGACAGGAGCTGCGAACACTTCAGCTGGACAATTCTGTCTTGTCATATGACGACTGGCCTCTAGATGGCAGCAGATCACCGGTCTGGGTAGTTTAAACAGTGTAAATGTCATCTGTACAAGAAAGCGGTGGGTATGCAGCATTCTTCACTCAACAGCTAGCCCGGAACAGAGCGGCTGGAGTTCTCCCAGATGTAACACAGAGGCGTTCTGCTGTAGCCTTCACCCTCGCTCCCACAGCGGAGCAGACAATCTTCGTCCTGTAATAGCTTGTTTAATAGCAACGTACTTTCCGCAGAAAAATCCATCACACTGTTGCCGCCAGTGCAGCCGGATACATCTCTACAAGACGCCGTCACACTAAGCTGCTCCCTCTGTAATATTCACCTTTTTCATCCATTGTCATAGCAGACGCATCTCACCTTGACACACCGCTAACAATGCGGATGAAACAAACATCAGACACTCGATTAGACAAAGAGATCATGTGTCCTTTTAAGGCATTCCTGAAAGTCACTGGAGAAGGCAACGACTGATGAAAGGTTGCGTGGTACCTGGCCAAAATAAGCATTGTCAAAGCTTGGAAAGGTTGGCTTTAATGTGCTAAAATGCAGGCATTTTCAAGCGTACACAAAAGCTGTTGGGAAGAACAAAATGCTGTTTAGCACGTTAAACCCAGGGTAATTGCATTTAGCAATGCTGGGAGGGAAAACATAGCAAAATGTGATGGCTTTCTGTATAGAATGCAGATAAAAAAAATAGTCCTTCATGTATTCCATTGGGAGCACTTCCTGGAATGCGGAGGGATACATCAACTATTAAATATCATAAGGTAAGAGAATAGCGCTCCATTTGGTGGAGCCAGAGCGCACAGTATGTGTATTTAAAATAATTGAGTACAAAAGGTCATGTGTAAAGCCGCACTGTCAAGCCAGATCTGGACTGCTTTCCATAAACGGGCGTGTGAAACTTTGAAGAATAAGAAATCAGCAGATGGTTGCACAGACGCATGGATTTAGATGTGCAGGGGCAGAGCAGTGCAGCTACTTAAAGTTGAGATACAGCCAGCTCAGCAGCCTAGGGAAGTGCTATGTGGCATTTGAAGCAGTGGAACGAAACCAGAAGGCGACGTCATGCAACCTTGTGGCTGCACCTGGCCTGGAACCATGCCAGATTCTTTGCGTGCGTATGTACATGAGATCCATTGTATGTGCAATTATCATGTTTTATGTGGAAAGGCTTAAAACTGATGTGGCTCAGGTCCTCAGTGACCAATGTTAGGCAACAAAGCACACTGTGACATAAATAGGAGTCCCTGGTGCAAACTTGGGAGGTCTTTTCTCTAAGAATTTAGACATGGGGTTTCCAACGATAAGCTTGTGAGTGACCGGGAGTTCTCCAGCTGACAGTAACTGGCTCACTAATGTGGAATCCTGCCCCAACTGGGTGCAGAACTAAGTGAAGAGAGATGGGGCAGAACAGGACTTGTGGCTTGTAATTGCTTTACTGGCTGGAGGGAGGATGAATCTGTGTCAGTGTGTTTGTCTGTGTACCTAAGTGAGTGTGCCTGGTGTCGCGCCGTCAACGGCATACAGTGTCCCCACTATGGTGGAAAACTGATCAAGGATTTGATAAGACATGCTGTGGAAATTAGCAAAATTAATGTACCTAAGCGGCGTTCATTTGCCCTCTCCCGTCCCCCTCCCTGTAGGCACCACATATACCCTGAAATGTTGACCGCATCATTCTGCCAATGAAAGCCCGTGCCCATATGTACATGACAGCCATTTTAGGCCATGGCCTCTCTGTCCGTTTTTATAAAATCCCCGGCTTCCCTCCTGCGCGCATTTGAGCACCCCCCCTCCCACTCTCACATGCATAGACCATGAAACCCAGCACTCTGCGCGACCCTGCTATGAAAGGCAACCCTCCTGCTTGACCCAGGCACCCCCCCATTTCCCTCTTGAAGAAGCATCCTTCGCCTCAGCTGACATAGCCCCCCAGCTGTATCTGACTGCCCCTGTTCTCTCATGTACGGGTCATAAGACCTCTCTCTCTCTGTGCGACTCTGACCCTGCGCGCACCCTGACCCCCTCCTTCTCCCTCACATGGACAGGTCATAAACCTTCCTCCTCTGCAAGACCCTGTCCTTGGGAGTCACGGCCGCGCCTGACCAACACCTCCTTTCCTTTCATGAATAACCCCTCTGTTAGCAAACCCTCCCTCCGCGATGGACTGTCCACACATGTCCGAGGCCATCGCCTAAGCCGGGAGACACTGTTTACTGCCCTTTATTGTATGGAGTCACTCCTCTTCAAAGGACCCACTATTGATCCTGGCCTCCCCACCCCCTGGGCTACGATCAGGCGCACACATCCTAATAATCAGCGGAACATTCAGCTGCGTCATTGCCCCTCTCTTATCTACAGTTCAAGGGTCTCTATTGATAACATATGTGGGGTAGGATTGACACGAGGATTATAGGGATGTCTTTTCTTTGTGTCACAATGTCCTGATTGTAATGCCAAGTGTTTTGTAAGGTATAAAAGACGGGGTCTCAGCTCACTTGTTAGAGCACCTCCTGAAAGACACCGTGTTTCGTGTCCGAAATGACAGGCTCTCCTCATGAGAAATAAACTCTGTTCTTGATTCCTGCTTCCAGCGCCCGTCTCTTTATTTGGTAATTATTCAGAATGGAAACTAAGAGGCGTCTTGCGCCAGCAGCCTGGCCATCGATAGCAAAATGGGCTCATGTTTTACAATTGGCGTCCCAACGCGGGGTCCATCAGTGACATGAGGTCCAGTAAGAGAGATCCAGACGATGAGGTGAATATCTAAATGATCGGAGTATACCTGCCTTGAGAGGGCCCTCGTCCGGCTGCCGATTGAATGAACTTCACCTATTCTGAACGGACCTCTCTCGAGTGACCTACTGTCCTGACTGGAATCCCACAGGACTGCTGCGGTAAAATCATGGAGTAAGAGAACGATCGGGCGCTGGAAGGAGGAAGGCGAAGAACTGCCCACACGGTCCGGTCCGGGTAAGGTCGCGTAAATGCGACAAATTGTGAAATAATTGTTTGGTTTGGATAATACTAGTATTACGCTTTGTTGAAACCTCTGGAGATTCACCGTCTGCAAACGGAGAAAACAACAGGCTCTCTCTTTGCAAGCAGTGAAGGATAGGTAACGCAGACTTTTGTCCCCATTGTAATCCGTCGTGCCTATCTTCCTCCCCCACTGTTTCCCGAACTGTCGTTCGTGGATTATTGTCTGGAGATTCTTTGTCTGCAAACAGGGAAGAACAAGGTCTCGCTTTGCAGGTAGAGAAAGAGTGGGTAACGCAAACCTTTTCGCACCCACTTATTCTCCCCACTGATTGTTTGATTGACCGTACATTAAGTGTTCGGTATTGGTTCTTTTGAGGTATTCACCGCCTGCAAACAACGGAGAATAGAAATATTCTGTCTAGTCTTTGCCCGCCGTGATAAGATAGGCAGTGCAGACTTTTGTCCCCGTTGTAATCCGTCATGCCTATCTTCTCCCCACTGGTTGGTAGCCTGTTTAGCCCGGACCGCTTATTAGAGATGAACCATCCAGCTCCACTGGAGGGCACACCTAATAAGGACATGTTCATTAAGTGTGGACTAGTCGCTATAGCTTATAATAGGTTATGGCATAAAAATACAAGAAAAAAGAGTTGAGCGAAATCAGTAGGCCACTGATGAGCCATCAACTTCGCTAAAAATAAAATAAAAAACGTTAGAAATAACTCGCAATAAGAAACATAAAAAATGGCGAGGGAAGACAAGCTTGACAACAAGATAGCCACGAGGTAGCTAGGTTACGCTGCCTACTCCTGCTCCAAACATGTCTGCCTCATTGCCCACCACGCCCAAATAACGGTCACATGAAATAGAAACAATTCAATAGGTACCTACCCCCATTCCGGAAGCTCCCGAAGTGCAACAGGTCCGCGGTTACGCCCATCCGGAAGGCGAGGCCTCGAGGCACGTGGGGCTCGCCTGGCCGCAGTCGGACGGGGAGGCTGTGGGGCGGACGGCCCAGAAAACCGTGATGGCCTCTCTTTCTCTCCTCTTCTGCTGCCCTGCAGGCCACGGGGGGGGCTGTCTTGCCTCAGCCACCGACCACCCCCCCCCTCTCTTTCTCTCGCCTGATCCGGCCCGCAAAGAAGGCCGAAGCCGAAGCAAGGACAGCGGCGCTTACAGGTAGTCCCGCCACATTTCAATGCCTGGACAAATTGAAGGTAGTCCAGCCACATGTCGACGCCTGGACAATTGCAGATAGTCCCGCCACATGACCACGCCCGAAGATTACAGGTAGTCCCGCCACATGTCAATGCCTGGATAGTTACAGGTAGTCCCGCCACATGTCAAAGGGGGGGGGGGGGGCTGTCTTGCCTCAGCCCCCGACCACCCCCCCTATCTTCAATAGCCGGCACGGCCAATACCGAAGCGGCAGAGCCGAGGAACGGCGCGGGGTCGCTGGAAGGGGGAGGCGGCGCGAACGAGCCTCCCCCACCTCCCTCCAGGTGGAGGCTTCCAGCGACACCCCAACGCTCTTGCTTAAAGAGGGTCCACATCGAAAAGCGGTCTTTTGCCCGGGACGGGCACACGCCCCATGCCTTCTCTCCTCAACTTTGAAGATTCTATGAGAGCCGGGGGGCGCCCCGACCCCTCCGCATGGGTGCCCCCGTCCCCCGTCCCCCTCACTGGAACCGCGACATCAGCGCACTCCTGCCGGCGCCAGCCTCAGTTTGGAAATGGCTAAAACACCGCCAAGGTACATACGTGTTCAGTTCCGGTGGAACACCAGAGTGACCCGGTAGGAAAATTGTTGCCGCCCTCCCCACTCTTTGACTAATGGTCCATATTGTTAGACTGTTACCACATTGCACAAAAAATTTTTGAACTACCAACGGAAGGTTCTAGTCCAACCACGAGTCATTGGAGACATCCTGACTATGTTGGAACATGCCTGACCTCGCCCAAAATGGCGCCGATACACGAAACAAAACTTTCAAACTCCCTGTTCACCCGGATTGCTCGAATCTTGATGCTCTGAGATACGTGTGCATTTTTGGACAATGAAAGTCGATAAGATGGATAGTGATTATGTGCTTAGAGAAGAAAACAATATAGATATTGATCATATGTTTGGACAATGAACTGACTTAGGGTGGGTACCAATTATGATATGGAAAATGAATTGGTGTAATTCAGATAATAAATGAGCATTTGGATACTGAATTAATGAATTAATTGAGAAACTGAATTCTTGACATGCATCATGCTTGCTTTGTAGGGAAGTTTGATACGATTTTATTGCACTGCTGCACTTTATGCAATGAACTGCCACCAACTTTGTTCTTCCTATGTACAGTTCCAATCTGCTCCGTGGCCGGTCCACTGGGTTGTAGGCCTGTATTTATACATCAACACTTTTTATTAAAAGTATTTTGAAAAAGAAAGCATAGTTGTAGCGGTTGCATTAATGAGTTTTGGATCTTTTTCTACTGTGAGCGAAGAATAAGTATGATGAAAGCTGAAGGTAAAAATAGCAAGCTACATTATGTGTCACAGGCCGCTGGAAAAATGTTTTAGACGCACTTAAAACGACATCACAGAAATACCTCCTGACCGCCACCTTTGAACCCAACAAAAGGGGTTGCGACCAAGTAACTCATGTAGATACGCAGATCGTAAATGATTATATATCTGACATTACTGGTCCCTCTGGGCTTAAACGCCGAGATGGTAAAGAAATGCACTACGTGGAGATAGGTCGAGTATGTGGTAGGTAAAAACATTTTCGGATTTATGCGCGCTGATGTGTTTTGAATGCTGCACCCCCCCCCCCCCCCTTCTTCTCCTCCCTTCTGCAGGTCCCGTCGGAACGTCGGCTGAAGTATGGAAAAGCGACGATCGAGCGACCGACAAAAGGAGAAAAAGGGGATCTGAGCATAGTACTTATGCTAACAAGCTTTGGCAGACGTAGACGTAGATATGACTGTTCCCCCGTTAGAGCATAACGACTGGGAGGATGGACTGACATAGAAACTTGACGGGTACTGTATGACGGAAATTGACTCGACATTAGCACGCTAGATAACGCGAGTATGACGTTTAATTAGATAGGGAAAGGACTAGGAAAAGTCCTGAGGTAAGGGTACCCAGGCACCACCCGTCTGGGAAGTTAGAAATATTGTTGATGTTCGAAATGTACCACCTCCTTCTCACCCTCTTATAGATATAACCAAGCTGCCTGACTGTTCTCCTGACCAATACCCTCTGTTGCCTCAGCCTGGAGAACTTCCAACCAAAGGAAGACACTCGAAGATGGTCTAAGATCCACCTATGGGCAATAGCCCGACCAGGTTAATTTCTGACCGGCTGACCAAAGTGTAAGTATTGGCAATTGGGAGCGCTCGCAAAAATAGCCAACGAGAAGAGAAGGAGGAAAGGTAAAGAGAACTCAGCCCATGGATAAATAGGAGATTAAAAATGCGCAGCATGCGCAAGGAGATTTTTGTTTGGCCAACAACTGTTTTGTGTTTTGTCGTGAACGCTTTTGTATGTAACACATGTACTATCTTCCCTTGTCTGAGTTTGTGTGTATGTAATGTACGGATTTATGTCTTCCCTCTGTCTGTGTTTGCGTGTTACCTGACCCCTGTCGTTCTGTGTTGTGAGCGCACTAAATGACCTATTACCGTACACGTCTTTCTCTCTCTCTCCCCTCGATCTCTCTCTCTCCCTCTATCTGTCTCTCTCTCTCTCTCTCTCTCTACATGTCATATGTGTACTGAATAGCTCGTTTAGGTTGCGGACGACTCTCACTCTCTACGAGAGTCCCCCTGTTCCATCTTCCTTTTTGTATATATTTTGTGCCCCGCTGGCACCAGTCTGATTGGATACTCTGTGAACACAAAGGTGTTCAGTGAAATTGACAGAAAATAAAATGATTGTGATTTGCCATATTACTACCTCTCCTTTCTACAAAATGAATGAACTCGAATTGGCTAAGAAAGAAAGGACAGGTGAGACGACTAAGGTCCCCTAATCTGGCCCTCTTAAAAAGGGGACTATATGTCAATGGCATCCTAATTTTTATTGTTAGAGACAAGCGCCAAGGTCCAGATTGACCCCCAATGCCCAGATTGCCCCACCCCTTTGCACCCGAGCGCGAATGCCCGAAGCGTCCCCGCCCCACTTGATTGACCCCAGCTACTGTCCCCGATATATATATATCTGATGACCATGAGTAACTGCCGCCCCTCGAGAAAAACCTGTTTGACCCTGTCTTTCAATGATTGCACCCCCGCTCTGTTTGAAAGAGTTAGCCAGCTCTAAAGGGAAATGTAAGACTGTTAAGGCTCGGGTTAGAAGGACGAGTCTCCCCTGAATGTTGTCAATCTTGGGTTTTTTGTTGAAATACGCAGGTGATAAGAGTCTGACCTCTGTCCATATATGTCATGAACGAACGCCGATTAGACTTGGTGCGAACGCAGTAGAAATACCCACCTACTTACTTCATGGTAATAGACTTCTGACTATGACCAATGAGCATAACGCCAGGTGCTAGGATTGCGAGTGGAATTCAAATGTAAAAATCTCTTCTCCTGCCAGTTCTCTAAAATTTGTTTTTACCCATTTAAAGATACTCAATCACCGGAGGAGAAGGGCCGGACGTGACGCACAGCGTGGCTGCAGATCATGAGACACATGCGACCTCGACCAAAGGTGGAGCCACAGCACAACAAGAAACGGGACGAGGCAGCACTCTCAAAGGCGGTAAAAGAAAGGATGAAGGGCTGTCCTGAAGTTCTCTGTCCGCCAACCCACGTGTGCCTGGAGCCTCCGTCCCTCTTTTCAAGCCCGATTGATGGGCCCGCTTGCTTGTTATCCATTGCTCCCTTGGCCCCTTTGGTGTGTCCCAGGAAATCTGCCCCCACTCCGCCCTCTCACTCCCATCGACTATCGAAACAACACACCCTCTTTTCCATGCGACTTTCTGCTGAAAGGAAGAACAGCATCTAGATGGAAATGGGGTTACGCCACGAAAATATAGGTGCCGAGCATAAGGCGCCACTAAAAGGATTGGTTAGGGAACAGGACTGTGGTCTAACAGCAGAGGACTGACCGCACCCTGCAACGCGTAAGGATGGACCCGAGCTGGACCTATAGCTCCACCGCCGGTGCTCAACAGCGCCAACGAAAGGACACGGACTAAAGCCCACCAGTGATGGCTCACTGCTAAAAAGACTAGAGCCTACCAGTGATGGCTCACTGCTAAAAAGACACTGTGACGAAGAGATCTTGTGTATTGAACTGAATTCCGCCCTCAACTGCTTGGTCAAAATGTTCATTGGTCACATTTTTAAGTCAGAAACATTTATGCTATGTAGTGCTTTTGAAATGATAGGAACTCGACAAATGCAATTTCCTATGTGCTGCATTCTGCCCATCACATCAACTGTTCATGATTTTTATACAATATGTTAGTATTGACAAATGCTATTTCATCAACCATATGTTTATATGTACGCCCCTTAACTAGGAAGGATAGGAAAATGAACTTTGTTGTTTATATGTACGCCCATCAACTAGGAAGAATAGGAAAATGAACTCGCTTATGTTAAAAGCGGCGACTGTGGAAATTAGCAAAATTAATGTACCTAAGCGGCGTTCATTTGCCCTCTCCCGTCCCCCTCCCTGTAGGCACCACATATACCCTGAAATGTTGACCGCATCATTCTGCCAATGAAAGCCCGTGCCCATATGTACATGACAGCCATTTTAGGCCATGGCCTCTCTGTCCGTTTTTATAAAATCCCCGGCTTCCCTCCTGCGCGCATTTGAGCACCCCCCCTCCCACTCTCACATGCATAGACCATGAAACCCAGCACTCTGCGCGACCCTGCTATGAAAGGCAACCCTCCTGCTTGACCCAGGCACCCCCCCATTTCCCTCTTGAAGAAGCATCCTTCGCCTCAGCTGACATAGCCCCCCAGCTGTATCTGACTGCCCCTGTTCTCTCATGTACGGGTCATAAGACCTCTCTCTCTCTGTGCGACTCTGACCCTGCGCGCACCCTGACCCCCTCCTTCTCCCTCACATGGACAGGTCATAAACCTTCCTCCTCTGCAAGACCCTGTCCTTGGGAGTCACGGCCGCGCCTGACCAACACCTCCTTTCCTTTCATGAATAACCCCTCTGTTAGCAAACCCTCCCTCCGCGATGGACTGTCCACACATGTCCGAGGCCATCGCCTAAGCCGGGAGACACTGTTTACTGCCCTTTATTGTATGGAGTCACTCCTCTTCAAAGGACCCACTATTGATCCTGGCCTCCCCACCCCCTGGGCTACGATCAGGCGCACACATCCTAATAATCAGCGGAACATTCAGCTGCGTCATTGCCCCTCTCTTATCTACAGTTCAAGGGTCTCTATTGATAACATATGTGGGGTAGGATTGACACGAGGATTATAGGGATGTCTTTTCTTTGTGTCACAATGTCCTGATTGTAATGCCAAGTGTTTTGTAAGGTATAAAAGACGGGGTCTCAGCTCACTTGTTAGAGCACCTCCTGAAAGACACCGTGTTTCGTGTCCGAAATGACAGGCTCTCCTCATGAGAAATAAACTCTGTTCTTGATTCCTGCTTCCAGCGCCCGTCTCTTTATTTGGTAATTATTCAGAATGGAAACTAAGAGGCGTCTTGCGCCAGCAGCCTGGCCATCGATAGCAAAATGGGCTCATGTTTTACAATGCAACCATGTGTAGGATGATTTATGAAGGGCAAAAGTGAAGTGCGATGGGCCGCTGAGCAGATAATTACCTCCATAATGGCGTGAGAGGGCCCGCACTTGCCCTGTTGTTCTGAACTTGACTACTAGAAAATAAATGTTTCTCCTTTTTAGGGAGGGAGGGCTTTTACCATGATGCCATGGGTTTCCTGGCGAGGTGTTCTTCGACTGTAAGTTCTGAGTCCAGGGCGAATCCAAGTGCTTTTGCATGGTTGCATAGTTTGGGACCTGGGGATTGATGTGATCTAGGCTCATGTCAGAGATTGAGGCATGACTCTGTGGTTGTTTGGGGTTGTTGGTGAATAAGATGCATTTGGTCTTCATCAAGTTGAGATATGGATCAGTATTTGACATCCAGTTGTGGCTTAGCTCGACGCGAGTTGGAGAAAGTCATTGGTGGAGGAGATTTTGAAGTAGATTCGAGGTAGTTGGATCTTGATGTCATTATCAGTAAGTATGGATCGAGGTGCTCCATGTAGTGTTTGAAGATGATGGGGTAAAAAGTGGAACCCTGGGGTACTTCGCAAGATACAGAAGCTTTTCAGATCTAGCAGGTCCTATTTGTCTGAGTTGATGGCAGTTGGCGAGACAGGAAAAGATCCATCGTAGATCTGTGTCGAAGACACCAATGCTTGTTTCCAAAATGCTGAGTATAGTTTGGTGGTTGGCTTTGATGAAGGCTGCATAAAGGTTGAGCACTGTCCGGCAGAGGTAATTAATTATTGTTGTCGTTGATGAAGACATCTTCAACTATTTGAAGAGTAGCTGATTCTGTTGTGCAGCCTGACCTGATTAGTAGTTCTGTAAAAGATTGTCCTTATTGACCTGTCCTTGTAACTGGGTTGATATGGCCTTTTTGATTTTCTCCTATGAAGGATAGGTGGCGGATGTGCAGATGCTAGCAAGGTCATCTGGGTCTAAGGGGCATATGTAGGTAATTTCTATTTTGCGATTCTCAAATAGCGATTTTTAAGGAATCGCTATTTGAGAATAGCAAAATGGAATGTAGGTAATAATTCGCAATTTTTTTGCGAATCTCCAACATTCCTTATTTGCGATTAGCAAATTGCGAATCACAATTAAGGAATGAGTGTCCCATTCATTCCTATGGGCCAAAAGGCCCATAGGAATGAATGTGGATACATTCTCAAATTGCGATTTTCAGTGAGAAAATTGCAATTTGTGAATCGCAATTCCAAGGGTGCCAGGGTGTCCAAAGAACACCTGTTGCACCCCTGGGATGTGCCTGTAAGTACATGTGACGCACATACATGCCCTAAGGGCATGTCTGTGTGCCACATGGCACTTTGAATTTTTTTAAAAAATGAATTTTTAAAGGAAATCGCAAAATAGCATCTACTTGAAGTAGGTGGTATTTTGCGATTATGCCAAAATCGCAATTTTTAAGGCACCCCTACATAGCATTTACGGAATCAGGAATCGCAAAATTGCGATTCCTTAAATGCTATTAGCAAAATAAGGAATCGCAAGTTTTTGCGAATCCCACCAATTTAGAAGCACATACAGGCACACACTTGCACTCACCATTGATAGATGCACATACAATTGTACATGCACACACACACAGCTAAACATTCAATAAGGCACTTACCGGGGCTCTGTGATGATGACAGAACCAGTGGGTGGCAGGAGGGTGAAGCACAACAGCCAATAATGAGTTGGATGCTTTGGGAGGGAAAGCAGGAAATGGAAGATCCTGCCGCCTCCTCTCATTGGCTAACCTTGTCAAGGGTTAGTCAATGAGTGGAGGATCTTGCCTAACTTGGCATGGGGTCAGTAAGACTTGCTAATCTCACCGTTTTCAGTGACAAGTTAGGGAAGAGTAACATGAAGCATCACTGATAGACAGTGAGCCCTTGGTACTTCAGGATTCAAGCCTGAAGTGCCTGAGTCTGACTTTATTAGTGGCACTCCCCCTCATCTTGAATGGCAGGATCCTTGTAGACTTTGCTGAGTTTATGATGTCACTGTCCTCAGAGCTACGAGATTTTCAGACTGGCAAACCTTTGCTCAGGGTGCCAGGTGCCTGCATAGTAGCGCATGTACAGCTCCTGGCACCCAGTGGTGGCTGGCATGGAACTTGGGGTGGAGGGCAGGGGTTGGTGGGAGTTGTCAGGGGGTAAAGAAAAAATAAATAAACATACCTCCTCACCGTGACTCTCCTCCATCATCTCTCTGCTCTCTCCCTGCCAGAACGGGAAAAACCCAGGCTCCCCTAAGCCAATCACAACGCTGCAATGCAGTGTTGTGATTGGTCTGAGAAACGTGGTTCAGTGCTCAGGAAGGGAATGTACTCCACCAAGGCTGGGTGGAGAACATGAGAAGTGCGCATGTCTTTTTGGCCGGCCCGAGACAGCCGGCCAAACCTTCATGTGCACTTCCAGAGTGCCCATCACTCATCCCCCTGCTCTGAGAGCAGAGCAGCCCTGCCCCGCATAGCTGCAGCAGCAGGAAAAGATGAAATGATAATAACAACAAGTTATTATCATTTTACTTTTTCTTTATTTACGCTGCTAAAAGCAGTGGAGCGACGCACCGCCACCTTAGCAGAGGAGCCGCCACTGGGAGATACCCAGAGTTGGGGGTGGTGCTAAGAAGTTAGGGTCCGTTATAAAGATGGTGCATCTACAAAATCCCTAACCCGTGCCCATCTATACTGAAAGGAGGGAAAGCAGCAAATTGTCATCATGATGTGGAATTGGTTATCACAGGCCAGACATCTCCAGTGGTGTTGAGCTGAGCCATGCAGATCAGGCTACTGGCTGCCAAGGCAAGCAAACCATTTTCATACGTTTAAACCCATACAGGTGACTGCCCACTTAGCTCCCAGGGGTGGATTTTGATGACCTTCCTGGACTCAGTTACATTTCAGGAGCACTACAATATGGAGCGTTGAAGGACAAGGTGTGCTGTGTGGAGTACAAGTGGCACTTGGAAGTTAAATCAAATGCCTCCATAAATGAGGTAGTAAACTACAATATGGGCATATTCTGAATGGACTTATCGCCGAGTTATTGGCACTTTAGCTCAGCAAAAGTGGTGAAAGAATTATCGCCCCATTCTCAAGCTGGTGCAAACTGCGGATATCGCCAGTTTTCCAGTGATAGCTTCCACAAAAAACATTGCCACGGATGAGAGCGACTAATAATGCTAATGATATGCAGAGTAGGTGTTACCGAGCAAAAACACACAAAAACACCACTTCGCCATATTCTCAACGACCAGCCAGATCTGCAATGCGATTCAAAAACAGCCGATAAGGCGCGTTATCAGCAGGGATTTAAAACCTGCCTTTTACTGGTGTTAAGGGGGACGATAACCTACAGTATGAAAGGGAGCCCAGCCCAGAGCCACATCTGAAGACCAAAACATATCATGGAGACACCGATCATGTAGCTTGGAGACCCAAGAGGTCCACAACACCCACTGCCACCACCCCCATGCCCCCCCTGGACCACTCACCCCGACTTCCACCGAGGCAGCACAGAACAGGAAAGAGAACGTTCAGAAAACTGCATGGCCCCTCAGCCACACAATAGCAGAATGTGGGGAGAGGTGGGAACCAAGTATGTGTGAAGGAGTCAAGTCACCCATCACTAAGAATGCACACAATTCCAATGTGTGGCGGTGATGTGCTGGACAGACCTCAGTATGCAGAGCACAGACCTGTCCATGTGGACATATACTGCTGGTGTTTGTAGTGTTGTGGACAGTGGACGTAACCATGTTACCTCAGGCAGTGGGAAAGACCTTGGTTATGTAGCTGTTTCCCCCCCCCCACTGTAAGCGTAAGCGGCATGGGCTGGTCCGGCGTACGCCAGTCCAGCGTAGGAGTGTGAATAAATAGGCTGGTGCTCTGGGCGTTGTTCACTTCTGGGATGGTCAACGCGTCTGCCAGTGCGGCGCACCTCACCCTGTCACGAGGCTACTGCAGTGCCTGCCGGCCTCCTGAACACAGGCCCCCAGCGAACCCAGCGGCACAGCACAGCAGAGTTATGTCTGTGCTGACTACTGCCTTTGACCTACACTTCGGTCAGCAGGTCTCACAATTCAGATCAAGTCGCGATTGCAGATGATGCAGTCCAGTAGGCAACAGACATTGCTACCAGTGCGGCGCACCCGGACCACGCATCATCATTCCAGGCTGCACACCCACTGAGTGCCACAGGTGCCACTAACTCTGTGCACCACAAATCAACGCCACGTGGCCTTTTTGAGGCAGAGTTCAGTAGGCAAAAGACATTGCTCCCAGTGCAGCCAGCCCAGATGACGCATTATTGATGGCTGCACACCCGCTGAGCGCTTCAGGTGCCACTAACCCTATGCACTACAAGTCAACGCCACGTGGCTTTGTGCCCCTGCTGACCTCTGCCTCTGGCTTTTCTGTGGTCAGCAGGGCTCACACACATCCAATCCACTCCTGACCTTCACGGATGACTTATCATTGCAGGCTGCGCACCACCTGAGCGCCACAGGTGCCACTAACTCTGTGCACCACAAGTCAATGTCATGTAGCATGGGCCCCTGTTGGCCTCTGCCTCCAGCCTATACTGCGGTCAGCAGGGATCACACACATCAAAGCCTTTCTTGACCTTCACGGATGAAGCATCATTGCTGGCTGCGCATCCCCTGAACACAACAGGTGCCACTAACTCTGTGCACCACTAGTCAATGCCACTTGGCTGTGGTCCCCCGCTGACCTCTGCTTCCAGCCTACACTGCGGTCAGCAGGGCTCACACACACCCAATCCATTCCTGACTTTCACGGACGATGCATCATCGCTGGCTCTGCACCCCCTGAGCGCCACAGGTGCCACTAAATCTGTTGAAGGACCGGGTTTTTCTAAGACCCAGCGGTGCCAGGGATAACACCTAAAACCTTCGTGGGTAACCTGTTCTGGCGTACAAATGACAGAGACACGGGACACTTCCTTCGGCGTCAAAGATTCGAGGTTTATTACTGCAGGGAACACAGAAGTCACAAGAAGTACAACACGTGCATGTTCGAGGAGTCTGCTTCAAATTGTATCTGTGGATCGCTCTTCTTATACAGTTTTTGAGCATTGGATAACATGGTGCACAAAGGATTACAACCTGGTTCCCATCGTAAAGGTCATAGGGGGTCGCTTTCATGTGTTCAGGGCCCGGAACATAATTACAGTAGCATTTGGCAGTTCCCAACTGTAAAAGTACATCTTCCCACCATTAGTACATTCCGTTCGGCTGTAAGCGAATCGAGGAAGAGACAGAAACAGGTGCAGAGGAAGACGAGGACAGTGAACAGATCGAAGAGGGTGTAAAAGGGGTGGTATCAGGAAACACGAGTTGCAGGCATCAAAGGAGACGTGCCTAATGAATGCACAACTAAGACAATAGACCGGCACGGCAAGATGAGCCTCGAGCGGGGCCATCTGCCTTACAGTGTCATCCCCCTCATCATAAAGACATCCTCAAAGGAACACGTGTCTTCCGCAAGAGTTTGGGAATCCCAGGGTCGCGAAGCGGACAGCGTCCGTTCGCTGGCTACTTGAGGGCAAGAAACAAAATGGATGCTGTATCTAAGATGGAACCCGTGGGTTCAGATGGAGAAACCCACGAAACAAATGAACGGTTTAGGCTAGCACAGCGAAAACGCGTACACCCACTAAACTCGTCATTTGCGGTTCATAGATACCAGACTCGACCATATTCGTGCGAGTCAAAAACATCACTTACAATTGTCACGGAACCTCAGACGCTCCTTTTGCCCTCATGTAGGCAAGCACTAGTCGGAATCAGAATCGATCTCGATATTCATCAGACCATCTAGATGCTGTTGCAACATAATTCTATCCATCAGAGTTCCTTTGGTAACAGGCGGCCGCCTTATACACGTCGTAGCACAGAGGCCACATAAGGCAGGACCACACTGCACACAAAGACAACACGTGAACAGGAATGCTACAACAACCCCAATGATCATCAGAACCTTCCAACCCCAAGTCGACATTAGGCCCCAAAACCACCCGAGTAGCGTCCAATCCCCTACGTCCACGTGTATGGACTCAGAGATTTTATGCAACTTCGAGATGGCTTGATAGACAGTCGGAGCGTTGTCTGGAATGAATATACAATAACTCGAATGGATCACCTTACATACTCCACCTCGATCGGCTAAGACAACGTCTAAAACCATACGATTTTGTAACGCCATAAGCCTATCCGCCTGAAGCTCTGCTGTGATATTACCAAGGGCACTTGCAGTGATGTTAGCTGTCGATTCCACCACTCGAGTCAACTGTCTCAGGTTCCTACTATTGATCATAGGCCCCCAAAACGGCAGGAAACCCTTGAAAAAGTCTCCTGCCTCTTGACCGGCAGTGTCCTCTTTGCTAATCACGCCTCTCACAAATCTGGTCTTGTGATAATCGGAGGCGACTGTAAAAGTCGGAGGCAACAAGTTTGCAATATAACAGGTGCCCGCGAAGTCAAGGGGCAACCATGTATATGCACGATCGTAACAGACAAAGTAAGTACCCTTGGCAGTTAGGAGAACAGGGGAAGAGAGCATTGGTAAAACATACGTCTTAGAGCAAGCACTCTCCCCGAGGTGAGCTCTCGGGCTTCGGCCACGGCCTTTTAAACAGAAATTACCAAGGTGGGGTACGATCCATATTGGAGATGAACTTTTGAGCTGTCTCTCGCCCACAAGCGCACTATACTCAACCTCACTCAGATCCCTATAGGCTCGCACCTCCTCCTCTGGGATGAGCGATGGTTCATAGAGATCCCTATCTAAATCAGCAATCGCTATTGCCAAAGGCTTATGGTACGGACCGGGACCAAAGTGTGGAGAACGTGGCTCTCGATTGGGGTAAGAATCTAGTGCGCTTCAAAACATTGTTTGGAATGCTCGAGCTGAACCCTGGGAACTATAAGGAAGGACCAAGTACGGAATTCCCTTATCGGTGGCATGTGGCATTAACCCACACACCCAACAATTGGTAGTGTTCATCACCAACTGATGCTGATGAAGGAGCTGAACGAAGGAATTGTTCATGAATTCCGTACGTCTAACCTGCTCGTGTTGGGGTAGGATGTGGAAGGAATGAGGAGAGACAGTGGAGGTAGGCTTAGGTTCAGAAGAAGGGGTAGGTGAGGCAGAAGGCAAAAATAACTGTATCATGTAATACACCCCACCCACCAATAACGCACTTCGTTCTGTGTAGCAGTGGTCAATCCCCAGGAGTTCCTAGGAACCAACGGTCTCTGACCTAGTGTCAAGACCTACTAACCAGAAGGAAGTACCCGCGCGGCCCTACGGTCTACCCAGATGAAAGGTATTTTAAACAACAATATATATACAAAATCTCCTAGCTGTGGAAACAAATACACATATGTAGAAAAAGACTCAAAATTTACAAAATCACAGTTATTCAAAAGTGTTCAGACTGAAGAGTGATAATGGGGTGACGTGAATGTCAGGGGAGAAAGCAAAAATTTTCTTTATTAGTCCTTGGTATTGGAGCGAAGAACATATCGGCTTCTCCCAGGACGAGTCTGATCGTCAAACAATTGGTCCGATGATGAGACAGAGTTCCGTTGACCAGTCAATTGTTCAGATCTTGAGTTCTGTGATGACAACTGTTCAACAATATCGTTCTGCTGCACTGAGGTATCTCCGACAGGCTGAGCGTCGCTGAATGGGACAAAGTTCGGCACGGTCTCAACTTCAGACGAGGCGATGCCCTTCCTTACCCACGAGTCCGCTGGTAAAGGTATAGGTACCTTTTTGGTGTGGGTGGCATGCACCCAATGCTTGCGCCCCTCCAAACGGACAGCAGTCCTCGTGGCAAGGAGCACCTGGTAGGGTCTGGTGAATCGAGGCTCAAGATTGCGCTTTCGGCCAAAATTCCTCATCACCACCCAGTCTCCGGGCTGGAGCTGGTGGCCTGGACCCTCCGTCTGCGTCGGCAGTGCTTCAAAGACCTGTTGGTGAATTAACCTCAGTTTAGCAGTCAGATCATGAAGATAGTCGATCAACATTGGATATTCAGGATCAGAGAACACACTGGGTCTAGGGACCCCCCAAATATTGGCAGGGCGGCCGAACACAATCTCATAGGGACTGAGCCCTACTCGGGAGTGTACAGTCGCCCTGGTTGACAGAAGAGCTAAGGGCAAAGCGTCAGGCCACGAGAGACCAGTCATAGCCTGAATCTTCGCGAGTTTCAATTTTAGGGTGCCATTGTACCCTTCAACCAAACCTGCTGACTGGGGATGATTGGCGCTATGGAATTTTTGTGTAATTCCAAGGCCCTTGCACACATTCTTCATCACACTCCCTACAAACTCACTTCCATTATCAGACCATACAATCCATGGCATTCCATACCGGGGGAAGTATTCCTTCAGTAGGATTTTTGCCATGGACAGAGCAGTGTTGTCTTTAAGAGGGTAGGCTTCAATCCATCGGGAGAATGCGCAAACCACAACTAAAACGTACTTTAAGTTATTGCATCGCTCCATATGGATGAAGTCTAGCTGAATCACCTCAAAAGAACATGAAGGAGGAGCAAAATGGCCAGGGGGTGTAGGAGTTCCCTTACCAGGATTGTACATCATACATATCATACAATTCTTAACCAATCTCTCAGCACACTTAGCAATACCATCATTCTTCCATACAGGGGACAACAACTTACAAATGCCTTTCGCACTAATATGTGACAAGCCGTGTGCCATCGTCACAACAGCTAGTACATACGCATCCGGCAACATCCACCTTTTATTCTCCGACAAATCGATCCAACAGCCATTTGCATCCAACTTTCCCGTACTCTCATTCCACTTCGTCTTTTCAGACTCGGTGGCCTCGTTCTGAATCGCTTTCACACTCTCGATAGTGTCCTCACACATACCAGTTTCTGCAGGCCACCTTACCGAACTCGTCACATACATTCTAGTGCTAAGGTTCCTGGCAGTCTCCTTAGCAATCTCATCAGCGAACGCATTGCCACGACCAACATCATTGTCACCTTACGGTGTGCACTACATTTAATAATCGCCACCTGCTCGGGCAATGTAAGTGCATCTAAAAGATCATTCACAAGCTGTCCATGCTGAATCTTTGTACCATGCGACATCATGAAACCTCTCTCTCTCCACAAACGTCCGAAGCTATGAGCAACACCAAACGCATACTGGCTGTCCGTATACACATTCACCCGTTTCCCTTTCGACAACACACATGCTCTAGTCAAGGCAATCAGCTCTGCCGCCTGTGCAGAATTCTGATTCAATCTTGCAGTCTCCACAACCGTACTCAACGTCACCACAGCATACGCGGTCGTCACATCACCATTCGGCAACTTAAAACATGACCCATCCACATACAAGGTACCATCGGGGTCTTTCAATGGAGTGTTTTTCAGGTCCACACAACCTTTTGTTTCCTCCTCAGTTCGTAAGTAGCAGTCATGAGGTGCTACCTCATCTGATTCCATACTGATTGGCAACAAAGTCGCCGGGTTCAGGACATTACAGCGTTTTATTTGAATGTGACTTGCCAAAAGCGTCAGCTCATACCCAGGTAACCTTGCACTCGTCAGGTGTTGAGTTTTCGTACGATTCAAGAGAGTGTCAACTGCATGGGGAACCATTACCGTAAGCATATTATCCATGACCAATCCTGCAGATTGTCGGATGGACACCGCAGCTGCCGCTGTTGCTCTCAAACAACTCGGCAATGCTCTAGCTACTGGGTCCAAGGTCGAGGAAAAATATGCACATGGACGCTGCTTACCACCGAATTGTTGCGTCAAGACACTCAACGCACAACCTTCCCTCTCGTGAACGTATAGTGTAAACGGCTTACTGTAATCAGGAGTACCTAACACGGGCCGAACACAACGCATCACGTAGTTCAGAAAAACTTTTCTGACATTCTTCCGTCCATGGTAAAGGAGTTGGAACATCCTTGCACGTAAGAGCCACCAATGGTTTCGCTAGCAATGAAAAATTTGGAATCCATTGCCTGCGGTATGACGTGATACCTAAAAAGGCACGCACATCTCTCTGAGTTGTTGGCACAGTCATTCGAGCAATCGCTGCAATTCTCTCTGGGGTCAACCTTCTTCCCTCCTTTGACAATAAGTGACCTAGATAGGTTACTTCTTGGCAACAATATTGCAGTTTAGAAGGTGACACCTTGTGATGTAAGTCACAGAGATGCTGCAACAACGACACCGTAGCAATTTTGCAAATGTCCTGAGTGTCCGCAGCCACCAATAAGTCATCGACATATTGGATCAAGGCCGCACCGGCCGGCAATACAAATGCGTCAAGTTGGCTCTTCAAGGCTTGGCTGTATATCGATGGACTCTCACAGTAGCCCTGAGGAGCGCGTTTAAACCTAAAGCTGCGGCCACCTAGAGAGAAACCGAAAAGGTCCCTACTCTCTTCAGCAATCGGAATGCTGAAGAAAGCATTCTTCAGATCGATCACTGAGAACCAGGATGCAGAAGCTGGAATCAGAGTCAGTAGAGCCGTTATGCCGGGCACCACAGGGAACTGAGGAATCACAATTTTATTCACCTCCCGTAAATCGATGACAAAACGATAAACAGGAGGCTTTGATGGATCAGTGCATTTCAGAATGGGCAGTACAGGGCTATTGCACACGTTTCCCCGAGTCTCCTCGATAACATCTTTTTCGATCCAATCGTAGATGATCGCTAACAGCGCTCGCTCACCATCGAGGGAGATACGATACTGGGGAATACGTGGCCATCGCACATTAGATTTCAAGTGAACAACATAAGGGGAGATGTCAAGCAGGCCCCCGTCATTGGGACCTGTAGCCCACAAAGATGCAGGAAGAGAACTCAATTCCGGTGGAAGCTTGTCGATGGACAAGTACATAGGGGAGATAACTCTCTCTCCCAATGTAAGCTTCACTCCCGCAGGAGAACAATACAAAGTCGCATACAGACGTTTCAGCAAATCCAGGCCCAAAAGATTTTCACCACAACCAGTAGTCAAAATCAAAGGAGCTTTCAGCTCACGAGGCCCAATTGCTAGGGGCAAAGGGCCCGAAACCGGATTGCTAACAGGGGCGCCAGAGAATCCAACGGAAACATTTGTTAAGCCAGACAAAGGTGCGCCAGGGAGTTTCGAATGCATGATGGAACTTTTCGCCGCACCAGTGTCCAACAGAAAAGGCTCAACTACGCCCGAGGTGGCAACTGCGACGTAAGGCCCTCTCTGATCAACCGGAACTGATACTACTCCCTCTCCTTGTCTATGGCTGTCCTAGTAATTGCCGTCGTCAGTGCCCTGATCGACGTAATAATCATCCACATTGTACTGTGCAGATCTGCCTTGCGACGATCCACGTTGATCGAAACAATTATTAGAATCAGAAGAATTATTTGAACGATCATTTTGAGCACCGCGACCTCTACCACGTGAGGCCTGTTGAGGACCACTACGACCTCCTCTAGATAAATTACCACTATTTCGATCACGCAAAACTGGACAATCGAATTTCAAATGACCCTCTCCCCTACAGTAGGCACACTGATTGCACCCCAGCGCAGATCTCTGCGAAGAGGAGTCATTTCGTGATTGCGACCTATTCGACTGAGACCGTGATCGATTCCGCTGTTGCGAATCACTCTGATTCGAACGTGGAGGATACGCTTGTTGCAACAACACTTTCGTTTTGAGCTCTTTCGTCTTTTTGTCGGCACGATCATTTTCCTCTTTCTCTCTATTCTCATAATATTGGGCCGTAGCCAATATCTAAGCAGAAGTGGAAACGGCCCACGCACTCTCTGAATTCCTTAATTTGTTGCTTAGGTCCGGCAACAAATTTGACACAAACTTATCCACAAACAATCTCTTACCTCCCTCGGTACCCATATCTTGACCACTATGATCAATGAATGCCTCCTCAAATCTTGTAAAGAAATCAGAGACACTCTCATCCTTCTTTTGTTTGCAAGCGGACAATTTGTCCCAGTTTACTTTCATAGCTGGCATAAGCGTTTTCATAAGACTGAACATTGCTACCCACCATTATTCCGCTCGCAAACTGAAGCTGAAGATTAGTTAGGGCAGCCAGTACATCGTCAGCCGCATCAGCTGATATCTGATCACGTAAAAGCTTGCACATTTCCTCAAACACGAACCTCTGTGTCGGTTCATTGAATTGAGAAAACGTATCAATCACCACACGTGGAGGATTCCTAAGGGGGTATCTAATCCAATTTGTCGCCATATTATATAGCGTATCGCGTTCCCTACCGTCAGGAAGCTGACTTCGTCTTTGGGGAGCACCTGAACCAGCGGACCCAAGAATCGGTCCAAGAGAAGTGAAGAAGTTAGCAGCAACAGAAGGGACACAACGTCGAGCAGATGGGGTAGAAGAGTAACACAACGGGGTAACAAGAGAAGTGTCAGGAACAGACGGGACAGCAGGAGTAACCAAAACAGTAGAAATAGCGGGAACAGGAGTATGAGGAAGTATAGATGGGGGAGCAGTAGGGACAGGAGCAGGCAGAGGAGCAGGAACATGTTGAGGATTAGGAACAGGTTGGGGAACAGGGACAGGTTGAGGAACAGGAACAACCACAGGAACTGCGGTATCCTGCGCATACGGAGGTGGTGACTTCAATAGATAGGACAACAAGGGGTCCTCTACTACCTCCTCTCCCTGCTTATCCGTACCCGTCGGTAAAACGGGGTAACACTTATCCACAGTCATACGCTGTAATCTATCAAAAACTTCCTTTTCCTTTTCCTCCTTATCTCGCTGAAACTGCTCTGCATTTCTTACCGTAGTAACGATCCCTTCTCTCTTATTACGTTTAAGCTGCTTGATTTCCTTCTTCTTGGCTTCTTTACGCCACAACCGAAAGGAATCAAACATGGCCGGCCTTGCTTTTCTTCGGAACAAGTTAGCTTCAAGATTATCTAAAATCGGAGCCTCAAAACTACCATGAGGTGGCCAACTAAGGACACCGTCTTTTTTAGTGTAACGAACCCAACACTCATTGAATGCAATTGGACCCAAACCATGTTGACTGTACAATTCATAAGTAGGAGTTCCAACCGGAGGTATCGGACATGAGGTGGCCAACTAAGGACACCGTCTTTTTTAGTGTAACGAACTCAACACTCATTGAATGCAATTGGACCCAAACCATGTCAACTGTACAATTCATAAGTAGGAGTTCCAACCGGAGGTATCGGACACGAGTCCTCCAGTCGGGAATCCGCACCACAACCTCTGAAGCAACTGAACAAAGTACTACGGCCAGGCATCGTGCACACTAACCGAGTTTCACAAACGTCAAGGGTTATAGGATTACGATGTCCCTGCAAAGAGCAAAAACCCTCGGTTTTTGGCGACTGCAGACGTCAAATAGCACAACAAAGAACAAAATACCAAGAACCACAAATGCAATGGAACCATGCAACAACTAAGCACCCACAACAACAAAGGACTCTGGGAGCGACCCACAAATACTTAACTCAAAGATCAATGGCGTCACCAGGAAGGCCCGTCAATCGTCTCGCTGTACCAAGGTCGACGCCAGGCGCCAAAACAGGTCTACAGTCAGGGCAGCAGTCCGTCGCAGCCGTCAGGAGGCGGGGATCTTTGCGGGAAAAGTCGTCGGGCCACTTGTTTCGACAACAGGATCGATGAAGCGGGGTGCACCTTCCCTCAGAGATTTCACACGAAGTTCCTCACGATCGTCGGGCTTTGGACCGGTACCACTGATGTAGCCCTACGTTGGGCGCCAACTGAAGGACCGGGTTTTTCTAAGACCCAGCGGTGCCAGGGATAACACCTAAAACCTTCGTGGGTAACCTGTTCCGGCGTACAAATGACAGAGACACGGGACACTTCCTTCGGCGTCAAAGATTCGAGGTTTATTACTGCAGGGAACACAGAAGTCACAAGAAGTACAACACGTGCATGTTCGAGGAGTCTGCTTCAAATTGTATCTGTGGATCGCTCTTCTTATACAGTTTTTGGGCATAGGATAACATGGTGCACAAAGGATTACAACCTGGTTCCCATCGTAAAGGTCATAGGGGGTCGCTTTCATGTGTTCAGGGCCCGGAACATAATTACAGTAGCATTTGGCAGTTCCCAACTGTAAAAGTACATCTTCCCACCATTAGTACATTCCGTTCGGCTGTAAACTAATCGAGGAAGAGACAGAAACAGGTGCAGAGGAAGACGAGGACAGTGAACAGATCGAAGAGGGTGTAAAAGGGGTGGTATCAGGAAACACGAGTTGCAGGCATCAAAGGAGACGTGCCTAATGAATGCACAACTAAGACAATAGACCGGCACGGCAAGATGAGCCTCGAGCGGGGCCATCTGCCTTACAGTGTCATCCCCCTCATCATAAAGACATCCTCAAAGGAACACGTGTCTTCCGCAAGAGTTTGGGAATCCCAGGGTCGCGAAGCGGACAGCGTCCGTTCGCTGGCTACTTGAGGGCAAGAAACAAAATGGATGCCGTATCTAAGATGCAACCCGTGGGTTCAGATGGAGAAACCCACGAAACAAACGAACGGTTTAGGCTAGCACAGCGAAAACGCGAACACCCACTAAACTCGTCATTTGCGATTCATAGATACCAGACTCGACCATATTCGTGTGAGTCAAAAACATCACTTACAATTGTCACGGACCCTCACTGTGCACCACAACCCATGGACCCTTTATGATTGAGTTACATACTGCTGATGCAATAATGTCACCTCAGTGTGGAAGACCTGGGACGATGATGATGATGAAGATGATGCTGATGTAACACACCCCACTGCAGCTGCGGCAGCAATACCCCGAAGGGACACAATCCTTGGCAATTTCTTCAGCCCTGGTGCCCTTACCTCAGTTCACCACAAGTCATGGCCCCTTCTGATTGAATATTGTGTGACCTCTGTACTTGCCTCGGCTACCTCCATGATGCTTCGCAGTTGTTTGTGTTATGTTGGTGTTTTCTGTTTCCGCTTTAATATTGAACACTGTTCAAGTTGTTGCCAGCACCAACCACTGCCTGAGGGCTGGCTCACTCACACCCCACACCAATCCAGGCGTCATGGATATGTGATCCTGGTAATAAAACAAGGCCGGGCGCACATGCCCGTAGCCAGTTTCACTACCTATCCAAGTGGGTCCGTGTGGTCATTATGTATGAATGATGGCCCGGACCCTACCACATTACATTGTGCTGTGTACAGCGTACGCAACCAAGTCACCTAAGGCAGTGGGTAAGAGCTTGGACATGTAGCTAAGTCGCCCCCCTGTAAGCAGCAATGTTGCAATGTAGCATGCCCCTGGAGAGGGGGCTCGCACAAATGGAGTAATGAAGGAGCGCAAGACCGCTCGGGGTTCAGGATCATAATGCTGAGTATTGTGTGTATCCGTATTGCCGCAGCCTGAGCCAAATGCCTAGCCACATTAGAAGCGCCAGTTCAGCCAGGCATGTACTCTACATCTGTGTCCGCCTTATCCATACCATAAGCATACACTCACGTGGCCCTCCACCTTCAAAGGCCAACATCACAGTGTCGTTGTCAGGTTTGTGGACATGCGCAGACAGGCATGATAATACTTTGCCCTAGGAGTGCAAGTGATGCAATCACGCATCACACATAAGTAAATGGGTTTGGGGGAGTGAGGAGCAGCTGTGAGGCAATGTAACACACAGTGATGCCGATCACATGCCACATGCAAGACATGTCAAAAAAGAATCCCAAAGTCGCACTCATCCCACCCCACCCCCAACAATCCACTTCACATTTCATGAATGCAAGCAGATTACAAACGTACACTAGGGATGAAAGCTCCTTTGTTTAAACTATCAGGCGGGAGCACATCTGCACCTCCGACCTCGGAATTGCCTGTGCCTGGCACCCCCTGACAGATACCTTAGCAGCTGATGCCCACTCCCACACTACACACAGCCCGATGAGAGACCAACGTATACCCACCCCACACACAGGAGTCCTTGATCAAAGTTATCTTGCATGGAATGACCTTCACACTTACTTACACAACATCCCAGGTGTACAACCAGTGCACACTAAAACAACTCATTGATCCGAGATCTGGCATTTCATCCACAGAACTGGCGCAGGTCAGTGTCGCTTCAACCAGAGCCACTAACGCAATGGCCGAAAATCCCGGACACATGTACCCCCCTGTCACGTGGAACTGTACCATGCACGAATGCTGCATTTACTGGAGGCACTGCCATTGGCAGTGCTGCAGATCAGTTACCAGCTAAGCATCCGCCTTGCCAACGTCACCTGTGTTCAGCCTGTGTTGCATTGTCGATTGTGCATATTCGAGTGGTCCATGGATGTCTGCCTATCCAACAGGATGCTAGCTGAACTGGATTTTGACATGTGTGTGCGCCCCCATGACCAGGAGTGTCACCGTGATACCTGTTTATGGGATGCCTTGACACTTGGCATACAGGCTGACAGCTGGACCAGGGAGCTTGCACAAATCCTCGTGTGCAGTGACCACATTGAACCGCTCCCCTATTGCGGTGTAGTGCAAATTGGTGTAAGGGGCAGGACGCAGCAAATCTGTCCGGACCTGCTAATGGATGGACTTGCCGTCCTGTTTGATGAACTCGACAATGACCTCATGCTGTAAATGTAAGCCTACGAAGCTACAATCGCTTTCATGGATGAGTAACTGCGTACCTGCAACCACAACAGATTGAAACACATTCAACATGTCCCGACACCTTGTTGCATCTTGGAGATCTGGTCACATATACCACAACAACAGTGGGTATGTTTGCATTCACCTGGACTCCGAATACATGAGTGGAAAACAAAGCGGCTTAACACACACCTGTGAAAGGTGAGGCACTCCCCGGAGTGGACAGCGGCGCTTGGCAACGTTGCTCATTCTGACATACTGCTGCATTGGTTTGCATGTTGTGGCACTTATCTTGCCCGTACTGACACGCATATGCTTATAAAATCTATGCACCTTCACTTGTATTCAACTGTGATGAGTGTTGATTTGAATGACAATGTGTGTCTCAATGCCTATCTGGGTCATGGTCTTTCATGCTTATTGATTGCATTACACAGGGAATACCTTTTTGTGGAATCACTGTCCCTACATTCATCCATACTTTCATTCTTGATTGATCATGGCCATGACATATCTGTGTGAGTTGGAATATTGTATTCACATTCAGTGGAGTGTTGAAGCTGGACCAGTACAGGGCCATGCAAACCCCACTTTACATTGATGGCCCATGGAGGGCCAGCCAGAGTCCTTTCGGGATTGGCAAGTTCATAGGGAGTGGAAGACTACAGTCCGCAGGTTGATTGCTGTGTAATTGGTAACCAAACCAAACATGGCTGTCCATGTCGAGGTCCAAGGTGAGTGTCGCTCAGTGTATAGGGGGACAGTAGGAGGCCAGGGCATGATGCAGAAGGCAGAACCAACCTGAACCCGGCCATATGGCAGAGATGAATGCTACCACTTCATTCTAGCCTCAAAGTGAGATTCATCATCATCTTTGTGCTCTGATGTGTCAGGTACCTCACATGCATGTGGTGGTGTTTTGTCTTCATCACTGCATGGCAGTGACACATCAGGGGGAAAATCTCCCGCATTGTGTAGCACTGACACTTCAGGTGGAGTAGATGTGGATGTAGTAGTAGCACCAGCATCCATCCACGCCAGGCCTTGTGGTGGCAATGCCATGACGAGTATCTGCAGAGCATGGAAGATCACAGCTACATCTGGCTGGTGTGCAGCTCTGGCAGCCACTTGTTAGGCTTGCATCTGCTTCATGTTCTCCATGATCATTTGCATGTGACGCAACTCCTTTCTGACATTGCTGGGGCCACTCTACTAGACAGTTTTTCTTGGCTCAGAGTCATGACTCCAGTGATTTCAGCCATGGCTTGTTGTAGTGTGTTAGGTAGGAAAAGGGGGAGAAGGGGGATAAACAAAACTAGGTCGGCCTCCAGTTACGTATCAGGAAATCAAGAACCCACAGTAAAGGGTCCAGAGAACTAGTTTGTAAATGCGGTTACTGCATGATTTATGTCAGTGTTTACCAAAGAAAGAAAAATTTCTTTCTAGAGTCCCCTCACTCACCGGGGTTTTCCTGATGGAGCAAGGATTCGCACGTAAAGCGCCTTGCTCATATGCAAAACCCTTGTTAGTCTAAACTGCATAATAATATTAACCTCATTTTTCGTCATTTATAAAGTGTTTTCCCAACACGCGGGTGTCCCCAGGATGCTTGCTTGTTTGTTTTTCCGTACTAAAACGAAGCTTGCACTTAAAATGGCTGCTTCGCTGAGATTCAGTCTGCGCATGCGTCGGTCATACCCATGTGATGTGACGCACTCGCATTCTGGAGGGATTCTGTGCTCATGCGCACTGATGCAAAATATGGCCGCTTGTCTCTCACCACGCACTCTGCTTGCTACTGCTGCTTTTGCCTATCTATCTTTTCGCACTAATCCATAATGCTATAGTCATTATAAAATAAGGGTTGGTTAGATTTTATCATGGTATACAGTGCGATCATTTTTTGTGTGATTTTAATTTGTTCTCGCTTACTTTTCATGTACCGCGTCCTTTTGGGCTGGGGCATACATGAGCGACGCCATGCTGAGGCTCCTCTGAACCCTGTCAGCTGACCAGGGAAAGTCCTAACTGCGCAGAAGCTGAAACCAGCCAGCTGGCTCCTGAAGCCAAATGCGCCTGAGAACCCAGCACAAGATGTGGATAATCACCTTGAAAATAACAGACTTTGTTGCGATGTCCTGTGCGCTCATATTTTCTATTGTATTCTATGGATGGGAACGTGAACCTGAGGGGCGGACAAGAAAATTTAAATTTCTTGATGGGAAAGTTGAATTCTAGGAGGTGGTAATGACCGCACCACCTCTCCTGACCAATCACAATGTGGGAAACTGTCACTTGCAACATTGGTGGGTGGTCTAAGGGTCCCCAAAACAGTATAATTGCCCTAGTTTTGCTTAGGAAAATTGTCCGACTTGTCCGAGTAGCAGACCTGTCACTGACCCTACGATCTCAATAGGTGCTCATTCTGAAAGTGCTGCGGAGCACTTTGTCCATACTTTCCACAATCTCCTAAGGGGTGGAAAATCCTAAGTGCTGGCGAAGCACTTTGCTGGGGAATTCGAAAATCCAATCGGGGTTTCTGGCGGATTACTTGCAGGAGGGGGTAACGCAGGCGTTGCTGTCCGAAGCTGTGGGTGTTGGTCGTACCCTGGGAGGCCCAGTCCTTTGACCCGAACCTGAGGGGTATCCTGTCCTTACTGTCCGTGAGCTGTACCTGCTCGCATTCTGGCATTCCTTTTCTGAGGGTCCCTGTCCCCGTCTTCCCAACTGACCCGTGGCCAGGGTTGGTCTTCAATCTGAACTAGGTAATTATTGATTGTGGGTTTGCGTATCTCTATCTCTCTCTTTCTCCCTCTTTCTTGTCTGATCTATTAAAGCATTCTTACCTGTGATATTGCTCTATTGCCATTGAAATATCAATATATGTGTCTGATTTTAGTTGGTTCCTTCTCTCCCCCTCTCCTTTAGAAGTTCATTGATTTTATAAAATAATAGCATGCTCCCGTTCTTCCCTTTCCTTTAGTGGATTGCAGTGAACTTAGCAAGAATAGTTTAAACACTTAGGTTAAGTACATGTTCTAGGTCCCATCCCCATTCCTATGTTCTAGTATAAAATTGCAGTGACTAGTTTTGTTCTAAAAACTTCTACCTTTAGTCTTCCCATATATCCTAATGGTCATATTTTTGATGCAAAGTTACCTATTGGTGTTGATTTTAATGTTTGATATATTATTCTGTGTATCGCTTATTATCTTGGCATCTTCTCTTTGAAATCTTATATAAAGTTTTAAACTTCATCAGGTGTCTGTGGTCATTTTACAGAATTGTGGAAAGTATTTTTCTGATTATAAAGAGTACTTGATGTTAGGCCTGTCTACTATTTTCCCTGATAGCTCCAGGTCCGTCGTAAGAATTGTGCCTGTGGTAAGTCGGGTACATGGTAAGCAGAGGTAAATCCAAACTTGATTACTCTTAGCAGCGTGCAGGAGGAGAAATCCTCACCCGGTTCACCCAAACAAATTTGTGTGGTAATAAAAAGTTTTTAGCACGCCAAGGGCCCAGTGCGTGTAAAGAATTGGTAACTCGGGTGACCCGGGGCAACTGCGCGCTCTAGCAGTAATTTTCTGGCAGCCAGAGGATGGTTTGGACTAGTTAGATTAGGTAGACAGGATAGGTCATAAACAAACCGTGAAGATTAAGTGTGCTACTGATTTTCTACTGTATTGATTCAAAATTTTGAAATGTTTTAAGGATTTATATGTAAATATATGATTTTTGCATTGCTGCTATAAATGTTGCATGTTGAATTAACCCAGAATTGTTTGTAAGTGTTCAGTGTAGTCTGAATCCCCGGGGAAGTATTTTAGCTAACGGTGAGTAGAATCCGGTTAGCTGTTGAAGTCACTAGGGTTTGAATCATTAGTGCAGGGTTAAAGGAGTAACTGGAAGCACTAATTAGGTCCTTTTGTTTTAGAGTGAATGATAGCTACGAGTCCTTTATAAAACTTTCATTGCGATATCACCTAGTAAGGGTCGCATACGGAAGGAGTAGTAGGGTCTCTGAGGCTTGTCTGGTAAGTAAAATAGTTCGCTGGTGAAATCCTGGCTCAGTACATATCCCCGACTAAGGTGGATGAGTCAGAAGAATAACGGGTTCTATGTTACTAGTGTGAAGGGACAGGCAACGAAGTCTATCCAGAGTGAATGAAAAGTAGACAGAAGTGGTTTACTAGTAGCGAAAGAAAAGTCTTTTCTCTCTTTAGAACACTCAGACATAGTGGCAAACGTTGTGTGTTGTTAACTAAAACGTGCACTCGCACTTTAGAGAGAGTAAAAAGTTTCCGTTACCTTGTGAAGGAGGGAGTCAGTCGGAGAGCTGCTCTGACGTCACTCCGTGCCGCGCTGGTATTGGTCAAAACAGCGGGTGGGTAGTGGAGCTGAATTTGTAAAGGAGGGGTGAGTGCCGAAGCGTGAGACTCTGTCTTGCGAAAAGGCCGCGCACCCATTGGTTAACAGTATTTGTATTTTCTGACCTGATTGGGTGGTGCGAAATAAAAGTCGCGCTAGCATTGGAAGCACAAAGGTAAACAAAATTAATCCAGCCGAGATAGAAGCGAGTCTGGAGAGTTGTATGTGGTATCCAGACTTCATACCAAATCCCAAATACCTAGGATTTTATAAGGAGCAGATTGTACGAGGTAGACCGCACATGATGTATGGAATAAAGAGAAAATTGTCATTCTCCGATAAAGTAAAGAATTTTTTCAAAACTGACAAGCCCATTAGAACGAGGGAAGGCGTACTCATTCCCCCGCCAAATACCCCTGCTTCATTCATGTTGTTCGATAAAGGGTATCACACTTGTGTCTGGCTAGAAAATTGGGCAAAGTATACTGTAGATGACGGAGTCCTAGCATTCCCTGTTGAAGGTACATTTAATGGTCGGATCCTGTTTAACTTAAGGACCCGCATGAATGAATTGCACCCTAGACCCAGGTTGACCCAGTACGAAGCTTTGGAGGAATGGGAGATTGAGGCTGCAGAGCGAGATAAACCCCGGATGGATAAGGGAGTGAGTAAATGGTATCCCAGGCTTCCAACGCCAACCAAAGAGCAGAAAATGAAACAGTGGAGGCAATCTATGTTGACTGAAGGGCTGTTCCCTATGATGGGGGTATTAGAAGAGAAGAGAGGAAAATGTAAAGAAAAGACCCATCACCTAGCACCTATGGGGGACATCGAAGATGAACACCTGGAAGATTTGTTAATGAAGAATCCACCTCCCTATGTTGCCGAATTAGAACCGGTGCATTCTCAAAATCCCTTTACAAATTATCCCAGAAATAGGAGGGAAAGTGATACAGACGGAACGGCCACAGGCAGTAAAACCAGTGAAAGGGATGGGTTTTGCAGACCTAAATCCACAGTCCCAAATTATCAGCCATTCGGAGAAAGTCCCCCTCGATTGGTTGCTCCGACTGCCCCGAGTATTTATCCGTCCTTAGTACCTCAGGTATTGCATGGCAGTTCTGCAGAAAGGGGGTTGCAGGAAAAAGAGAAAGAAGCCCTGACCAAACAGCGAGAAGAATTAGTTCGAACCATTGCCCAGATGCATCCCCA
Organism: Lissotriton vulgaris; assembly: GCF_964263255.1. NCBI lineage: Eukaryota > Metazoa > Chordata > Amphibia > Caudata > Salamandridae > Lissotriton > Lissotriton vulgaris. The sequence continues at coordinate 683,749,410 of NC_141697.1, forward strand.
TCCTGATTCCTTGACTATTCCGGTAACTATTGGTCCTGCTATCCCAATGTATAGAAATGACCTGACTAGTCCCCATCCTCCTGTCATCACCCCAATACTGCCTACTCCTAGCATCCAGACCCCGAGGAAGGAAGTCTTCATAGATGAGGATCAGGAAAGTGAGTGTGAATCTGTGGTTCTGATGGATCTGCCCATTAGGGAATCGAGGGCTAGTATAGCAGGGACAAGAAGCCAGCCCAGACAAAAGGAGGTGGTGATTGAAAGTGCAACTGGGGTTAGGAGTGCCACTTTAGTTTCCCCTGAAGAATTGGACAGATGGACAAAGGAGCTAGAGAAGGAGACCACTCCCCAACCCAAAGCATTGGAAATATATAAATTAAGAATAGAAATAGAAGAAATGATGGCTGGGAACGTAGGAGTTGAGCGCCTAAGCTCGTATAATGAAGAAGAGTTACTGTTCATCAGTAAAAGTCTTACCCGGAGTGCTAGGGTGCTCCATGAAAAGATAATGGATACCGCCACAGAAATGGGAGTTGATGCTAGTCGCTCCAAAATTCTTCAGAAACCCTACAGAGTGGACTTTTCAGACAAGGATTTAGAAAGCCTGAATGTGATGGGAAAACAGATCCAAGTAAGAGAATTGTTGAAAATCCTGCAGAAATGGGGCGAAGTGGGAAAATGGAGAACCAGGTGGGCAAAGAAAAAGGAAGGCAGCAGGGCTGGGTCAGTAACTTCAGAATTCGTATTAAAGGAAGTAACCCCAACAGAAAAATTGTGCCCCATGAGAGAGGTCCCGGGAGGAAAATATGTCCATGTCCCTTGGTCCAGACAAGACATTGTGTCGTTCACAAACGACTTCCCGAAATTACGTGAGAAACCAGTTGACTGGTACAGACAGGTAGAACGTTTCATAAAAGTTCAGAAATGTCTGCTGAAAGACCTGGATGGGTTTTTCGACATTGTGGTCCCTGTAGATTTGTGGACCGACTGTAAAATTGAAATTGATTGGCCCAGTGAGGAACTCCCCAGAGATGAGAAAACAGGAGCTCCCGCACCTGAAGTAATGAGGAAATATGAGCAAGTCATACAATACCTCAAGAAAAAGGTACCAGCAAAGGAAACAGATTGGACCCGAATAGATAGAACCACCCAGGAACGTGATGAAACGGTGCATTCATTTTATGAAAGGTTACTGCAGGTATTCAAAACTTACAGTGGTATCGATAATGTAGACATGAAAGACATGACCCATTTCAGTTATAGGTTTGTGCTAGGATTAAGGCCTGAAATCTCACAATGGATTCGAGATAACAAAATCAGTTGGCAGGGAAAGCCCATAGATGATGTCCTGAAGTATGCAAAATACTGCGAAGATGAAATCGAAAATAAAAAGAAGGCCCTCAAGGAGAAGGTCATGTGGGCACAGGTGAAATTAGCTGAACAGCAAGAAAAACAGTTAAGTAAAATGACTTCTGATAATAATGTTCAGAATACCAATACTGGGGGGGGAGGAAAACCCAGACCTAAAATGAGTCGTGAAGAGGCCATGAAAAAGTTTCCGTGCCATGGGTGCGGCCAGATGGGGCATTGGCGAGACGAGTGTCCACACCTACAGGCCGGTAATGCCCCTGTAAATGGTTTAAATCCGCAGGTGCCGAAAGAGGGGACAAGAAAAACCCAGCAACAGGTAAAATTACCTCCAGTACCCCGCGCTCCCAGACAGAATTTTAAGAGTCAGGGTCAGCAGAATGAGAGGGCGGAAGTATGGGAGGTTGAGAGTGAAAGAAACGCAGTCATTCCACAGTACTTGCTAAATGATACCTTCCTTTGTGAGGATCAAGATTGACGGGGCCTGAGAGGGGAGGATGAGGAGTGCGTACTTGGCGCCTCCTTACCGGTAGACCAGACTGGACCATACATTGAAGGAAAGGTTGAGGGAAAAGACGTCACCTTTCTGTTGGACACTGGTGCTACCAGATCTACTGTAAGAACAGTGGATGTTCCTAACCTACCCCTCTCGGGAGAAGCAATCCAAGTAGTGGGCGTCTCAAATCAGATAATAAGTACCCCTGTAACTGAACCAATGGAAATTTCTATAGGAAATTTCAAGGAAATGCACAGATTTGTGGTCTGTGATTCCAGTCCTGTAAACCTGCTAGGACGTGATTTGTTGTGCAAGATGCGTTGTACCATTTTCTGCACACCAAATGGCGTCGAAATTCAGACCCCCGATGAAGATGGCCTGTACAAACTGATGTTGGTCAGACAAGATGCTGATATCAAGCCTTTGACAATTGAGGATTTACCTGAAGAACTCCAGTTAAGAGTAGTACCAGAAGTGTGGGATTTCACAGGAAAAGATGTAGGCCTGATGGCAAATGTGGACCCAGTTAAAATAGCAATAAAAACAAATGCTGTATACCCCAAAACCAGACAGTACAAAATGAGTGCAGAAGTAAAGGCAGGAGTAGCGACTGAAATTACGAGGCTGCTCGAAGCAGAAATAATAGAAGAAGTGTTGAGCAGCCCCTGTAATTCGCCTATCATTGGGATCAAAAAGCCTAGTGGGAAGTACCGGGTGGTGCAAGATTTGCGCAAGGTAAACCAAATTGTTGTGCCTTGCTGTCCTATTGTGCCCAACCCTGCAGTAATTCTATATCAGATTCCCTGGAATGCAGAATGGTTCACTGTCATTGACCTATGCCACGCATTCTTTTCCATCCCATTGCATCCAGAAAGCAAATTCCTTTTCAGTTTTGAATTTGACAGCCATATCTATGTCTGGAATCGCGTCCCCCAGGGGTACACCGAAAGTCCATCGATTTTCAACCAGATACTGAAAAAGTGCCTTGAATCCCTAGTGCTGCCAAAAGAGTCTGTTTTGGTACAGTACATAGATGACCTGTTAGTGGCGTCTAAAACCCAGACTGACTGTGTCACTGACACAATTGCCTTGCTGAATCACTTAGGAAAAGGAGGACATAAAGTGTCGCCTGACAAGTTACAATTCTGTAAAAACTCAGTAAAGTATCTGGGGCACCAGATAGAAAAAGGAATCAGGAAGGTCACTACCGAAAGGATCAAAATAATCAAAGCAATGGAACTGCCCAGAACCCAGAAAGAGGTGAGAATGTTCTTGGGAGTTGTGGGTTACTGCAGACAATGGATTGTAGGATTTGCGGCTCTAGCCAGACCCCTGATAAATATGACAAAGAAAGGAGTAGAAGACCCCGTCCATTGGGACAGTGAAAGCATGAAGGCCTGGGTAACTCTGAGAAACTGTCTATGTACCGCACCTGCATTGGGTATGCCGGAGTACACTAAGCCCTTTGAGCTGTTCTGTGACACGAGAGAGAATTGTGCTCTTTCAGTCCTGACCCAGGAGCACGGATTAGTCAGAAGACCAGTAGCCTACTTTTCGGCCACCCTAGATCCGGTGGCTGCTGGATTGCCTGGATGCTTAAAAGCCGTTGCTGCTACTTGCGTCAGTCTGGAACAGAGTGAGAACATTGTCATGGGACATCCCGTCACTGTCTATGTTCCTCATTCTGTTGTCATCCTACTGACTAGAACTAAGACCCAGTACCTCACACCTAGTCGGCTGACTAAGTATGAGAGAATTTTGATTGGTGCTGAAAACGTAACTATTTCCAGGTGCAATGTCCTAAACCCTGCGACACTGTTGCCTATCCCTCTGGATGTAGAATCTGATGAGGACGGGGAACATAATTGTATCGATCTAACTGAATATAGCACAAAGCCCCGTCCAGACATCCGTGAAATAGCGCTACTTGACGGGGATAAAACAATGTTCGTGGATGGCTCGTGTTTGAGACATGAGAGTGGAAGTCTGAGTGCTGCCTATGCTGTGGTTACACTGACAGGAACCATCGAAGCATCTTACATGCGCGAGGTGAAATCTGCACAAGTGGCAGAGCTCATCGCGTTAACCAGAGCCTGTAAGAGGGGTAAGAACAAGAGAATAACTGTTTACACAGACAGCCAGTATTGTTTCGGGGTCGTTCATGACTTCGGCCAATTGTGGCTACAAAGAGAATTCATGACTTCCTCAGGCACACCTATCAGAAATGGGAAGGTGGTGCATGACTTACTGGAAGCTATCCAATTGCCCAAAGAATTGGCTGTGGTCAAGTGTGCGGCTCACAGGTCTGGAAATGATGATGTGACTGCCGGTAATAGGTACGCTGACCAAATTGCACAGTTTTGTGCCCGACACCATATGTCCCTACAAATTGCCCTGTGGGATGGAACCAGCTGCCAACTTATGTTGTTTGAGAATGTGTCAACGTGGGAAGAATTAAAGGAGTTGCAACAAGCCACAGACAGGCAAGAAAAAGGCAGGTGGGCCGCAAATGGATGCGAGTTGAGGGAAGATGGTGTGGTGGTAAATCCGACTGGGGTGCCTGTACTGCCTGATAGTTTGATCGACCCCATGATCAGAATGATACATGAGCCAACACATATGGGAAGAGACGCGATGTGTCGGGTGTTTGAACAGGTGTTCTGTAATTCAAAGTTCAGGAACCAGGCGGAAAGGCTTTGCCAGAGGTGCCTAGTGTGTCAGCAATTCAATGCAGGAAAGAAGACTGTAGTGGAACAGAGCACTATTGGAAAGGCAGTAGGTCCCTTCGTTAGAATGCAGGCAGACTTCATAACCATGCCCAGATGCAAAGGATATAGATATATCTTAGTCATAGTTTGTCTATTCTCCAGGTGGGTGGAAGCATATCCAGCTAAGAAAAATGACGCTATCACCACAGCCAAGTTATTGCTCAGGGAGTTGATACCTAGGTATGGGATCCCAGAGACAATCGAAACGGACCAAGGTGGGCATTTTGCCAACGATGTCCTAGAGGAACTCTGTAAAGCATTCAAAATGAAACAAAGATTGCACTGCGCCTACCATCCAGAGGCTTCTGGGGTAGTGGAACAAATAAATGGCACCCTGAAGTCCAGATTGGGAAAGATGTGTGATTCCACAAAAATGAACTGGATAGAGGCTTTGCCCCTTGTGCTGATGAGTTTGAGAAGTATCCCGAACCGAAAGACTGGCCTAAGTCCCCATGAAGTGTTGATGGGAAGAGTGATGCGCCAGGCATGGGTACCCGGAAACAAACTGCTAAGCATTTCTGATGATATGGTGCTAGAATACTGCAAGCAGCTGGGTGACCAAGTGCGTTCTCTCTCTCAGCAGATTGGAGAGACAGAAGACGAGTGGCCAAAGACTCCAGCACACAATCTGCAACCAGGAGACTGGGTGGTGTTAAAGAAACACACCCGGAGCAGTTGCCTGAAGCCAAGGTGGGGAAAGCCGCGACAAGTGATCCTCGTCACTACCACTGCTGTGAAGTGTGCTGGTGTACCGAAGTGGATCCACGCCAGCCACACAAAGCGGGTATCTGGAGAAAACGCGACTGGAGCTGAAGGCAGCGCAGCCGAAGAGGCTTCCGAGGAAGAGAGTCCGGAGCTAGCTGACATCGAACTGCCGAGCACAAGTCGAGACGTTGAATGGTATCCCGCCGACGAACCAGTTCATGATCCAATACGAACCCGGAAATATTCCTACTTAGACAGTGAGTGGGATAGTCCAGGTGAGTCAGAAATAGAGGAAGAAGGTCAGGTCAACGAAAGCCACAACACACCTGATCAGGACGTAGGCCAAGTAGGGTCAGATCAGGACATCGAAACTCCTCCTGAAACTCCTGAGAGTGGAGAGGGACAGTTAGAAATCAGAGCTGACGTTCATGCAGAAGAAAACGAAGAGATCGAAGGGCATGAACAGGAACAGATAGAACTAGATCAAAGTGCTCAGACAACGGAAACAACAGTAACAAGAAATAAAAAGAAAGTGCGATTTGAATCTGAGCAGGGACAGATTAGGGACCAGGCAGAAGAAGTAGACGAAAGACCTGGAACTAGTCAGACAGGCAGGAAAACAGAGGTGCCACCACAAAAGGTGAAAAGAGTGCACGAAGAAGGCGAAGTCTCCTCAACCACTGGGAGGCACGGAGGAAGAAGTGCACCCCGATACGTCAAGAGACTAAGGCTCAGACTAAAGACAGTCGAAGAAAACGATAAAGACCGGAAAAGGGCTCAAAGTGAAAGAAATGCAGCTCAAGGCAAATCCCTGAGAAAGAGCGACAGAATAAAGAAACAGAACCGACTGTATCGGAGCCCTGAGTGGACGTACTTTGTGTTGGAGGAAATTGACGAGCCACACCACAGTGGCAACAGTGACAACGAGTCCATTGCTGATCGGAGTTCGGACGAAGACCCTCCTTGAGAGAGCCCCGAAGTGAGCCTTTGGTGCAAAGAAACGAAGAGGGGTAGCAAAAGCCACCTGTAAGCTAAATATGTCTGATCCGAATGTCTCTGGGAGATCCCGGTGTGGGTGTCTCAAAACCTGTTGTAAGATATGCGTGTGTAGTATAGCCATGCTAATAGTAATGTGGATAGGACTAACAGTGTTTCTACCTTTTATGATAAGTAAAAATCCTAACTTGTCCCCTACTGAACCCGAAGCAGTAGACGTAGGGGTTGTACAGACTGCAGAAACACCACGAAGCCTAGAAAGACGCGACAAACGAGTAGGACTGACACACACACGACCTAATTTAGAAGCACCAGATGAGGATGGACTCCATTTTCACAAAATGAGAAACAGGACGCATCTAAATGTTTTTGCTAACTTGTTAGTGCATTATGTTGAAGCAATGGAAATAGAGGACTGTTATGTCTGCATGAAGCTACCAACCTCAGTGGCTGAAGGCGTGACATACCACCATCTACCTTTGACCTATGGAATCTCCTGTAGTATATTAGCTAGCTTGTTCTATAGAAGCACCTTGCAGTACTATTATTCAAATGATGACGTAGTATTTTCTGAACTTCCTGTTAGAGGACACTTGAACCGTGTACATACTACAAGTGACGTGACCCGCTATATGGGAGAATATTTCCTGACTATAGGTAACATAGATTTAGATCAAGCAAGAGAAGATAATCTGACCTGTTCACTGCAAGAGCAGGAAAAGATGTTTATAAAGATGGCAGACAGAAGGAGAGAAAAGTTTCAGAAGAAGGCAAATGACGAGAAGGATAGAATCCCTAGGTGGGCTGAGCACATGGATAACACCTCGGAAGGCGAAGCTAGTCCTGCCTTGTTGCTGGATTTTGAAAGAAAGGGGAAACTTTGTATCCATAGGGAAAAGACAGAGTACTATAACAATGTATTCATCGGTTCCAGCGAGTGTGAACATAATTACAAGGTAATTGGAGGTTGGGGTTTCAAAAATGGGTCAGAGCCTGTGTTTCCCGGAATATATTATATATGTGGGAACAAGGCTTATTTCAAATTGCCGGATCACTGGTATGGAAGCTGCTACTTTGGCATTGTTTTCCCGAAAATATACCATGTGAATAATGCAGCTGGAAGCGATGAAGAAACTAATGGCTTAGTGCGTAGTAGACGTGAAAGTGTAGGTGAAATTATAGGTGATATTTTTAGTGCACTGATACCTGGAATGGGGGTAGTTCTGAACACCCATAGAATCTGCAAACTGTCTACAGTAGTGGACCGGCTATCAACGGACACTGCTGCTGGTTTCCTGCTGGTCAATACTGAAATGGTTGCGATCAGATCAATGGTTTTACAAAACCGTCTTGCCCTTGACACTCTATTAGCAAAAGAGGGCGGAGTCTGTAGAATGCTGAAAGCGCAACATTGTTGCACTTACATTCCTGATAAAAGTATCGAATTAAAACAATATGTAAAGAACATAACTAATTTGGAAAGGGAACTCAAACCATTGGAGGTTGACAGTGCCTGGACGAGACTGACTGGAGGTCTCTCCTCTATAGGTAGTTGGTTTACTAACTTAGGTAAAAATCTTTTATGGAAAATACTGATGCCAATAGTTATAATAGGTGTGATTGTGTTGATCATTTTTATCTGCTGCAAATGCCAAAAGTGCAAAAAGAAATATACAGTAAATCAGAGGGGGGTAAAAAGAAACATTGATGAACTAGAACTAGAAGAGTTAAAGAGTGCAATTTACAAAAAGGCGAAAAATCACCACTCTCATAGGGAAGCTGAAAGAAAACTAAACAATAAGTTTATTGAAATTGAAATGGACGATGTGAATGAATGAGAAAAGTTGGCATCTGTTTCCTTCATGTAGTGATGATAGTAAATATCATCAAAGAGGGGATTGATGGAGCAAGGATTCGCACGTAAAGCGCCTTGCTCGTATGCAAAACCCTTGTCTAAACTGCATAATAATATTAACCTCATTTTTCGTCATTTATAAAGTGTTTTCCCAACACGCGGGTGTCCCCAGGATGCTTGCTTGTTTGTTTTTCCGTACTAAAACGAAGCTTGCACTTAAAATGGCTGCTTCGCTGAGATTCAGTCTGCGCATGCGTCGGTCATACCCATGTGATGTGACGCACTCGCATTCTGGAGGGATTCTGTGCTCATGCGCACTGATGCAAAATATGGCCGCTTGTCTCTCACCACGCACTCTGCTTGCTACTGCTGCTTTTGCCTATCTATCTTTTCGCACTAATCCATAATGCTATAGTCATTATAAAATAAGGGTTGGTTAGATTTTATCATGGTATACAGTGCGATCATTTTTTGTGTGATTTTAATTTGTTCTCGCTTACTTTTCATGTACCGCGTCCTTTTGGGCTGGGGCATACATGAGCGACGCCATGCTGAGGCTCCTCTGAACCCTGTCAGCTGACCAGGGAAAGTCCTAACTGCGCAGAAGCTGAAACCAGCCAGCTGGCTCCTGAAGCCAAATGCGCCTGAGAACCCAGCACAAGATGTGGATAATCACCTTGAAAATAACAGACTTTGTTGCGATGTCCTGTGCGCTCATATTTTCTATTGTATTCTATGGATGGGAGCGTGAACCTGAGGGGCGGACAAGAAAATTTAAATTTCTTGATGGGAAAGTTGAATTCTAGGAGGTGGTAATGACCGCACCACCTCTCCTGACCAATCACAATGTGGGAAACTGTCACTTGCAACATTGGTGGGTGGTCTAAGGGTCCCCAAAACAGTATAATTGCCCTAGTTTTGCTTAGGAAAATTGTCCGACTTGTCCGAGTAGCAGACCTGTCACTGACCCTACGATCTCAATAGGTGCTCATTCTGAAAGTGCTGCGGAGCACTTTGTCCATACTTTCCACAATCTCCTAAGGGGTGGAAAATCCTAAGTGCTGGCGAAGCACTTTGCTGGGGAATTCGAAAATCCAATCGGGGTTTCTGGCGGATTACTTGCAGGAGGGGGTAACGCAGGCGTTGCTGTCCGAAGCTGTGGGTGTTGGTCGTACCCTGGGAGGCCCAGTCCTTTGACCCGAACCTGAGGGGTATCCTGTCCTTACTGTCCGTGAGCTGTACCTGCTCGCATTCTGGCATTCCTTTTCTGAGGGTCCCTGTCCCCGTCTTCCCAACTGACCCGTGGCCAGGGTTGGTCTTCAATCTGAACTAGGTAATTATTGATTGTGGGTTTGCGTATCTCTATCTCTCTCTTTCTCCCTCTTTCTTGTCTGATCTATTAAAGCATTCTTACCTGTGATATTGCTCTATTGCCATTGAAATATCAATATATGTGTCTGATTTTAGTTGGTTCCTTCTCTCCCCCTCTCCTTTAGAAGTTCATTGATTTTATAAAATAATAGCATGCTCCCGTTCTTCCCTTTCCTTTAGTGGATTGCAGTGAACTTAGCAAGAATAGTTTAAACACTTAGGTTAAGTACATGTTCTAGGTCCCATCCCCATTCCTATGTTCTAGTATAAAATTGCAGTGACTAGTTTTGTTCTAAAAACTTCTACCTTTAGTCTTCCCATATATCCTAATGGTCATATTTTTGATGCAAAGTTACCTATTGGTGTTGATTTTAATGTTTGATATATTATTCTGTGTATCGCTTATTATCTTGGCATCTTCTCTTTGAAATCTTATATAAAGTTTTAAACTTCATCAGGTGTCTGTGGTCATTTTACAGAATTGTGGAAAGTATTTTTCTGATTATAAAGAGTACTTGATGTTAGGCCTGTCTACTATTTTCCCTGATAGCTCCAGGTCCGTCGTAAGAATTGTGCCTGTGGTAAGTCGGGTACATGGTAAGCAGAGGTAAATCCAAACTTGATTACTCTTAGCAGCGTGCAGGAGGAGAAATCCTCACCCGGTTCACCCAAACAAATTTGTGTGGTAATAAAAAGTTTTTAGCACGCCAAGGGCCCAGTGCGTGTAAAGAATTGGTAACTCGGGTGACCCGGGGCAACTGCGCGCTCTAGCATTCCCACGGTGACATGCTTCATCATTGGGGCCATCCCAGTTCTCTACGAAAAGGGGCATGCTGCGACTCGCGAACTTCGCAGGAGAACTGTATTTGTGAAAGACTATGTGTGGTGTGAAGTGTTGTGGTGGTGGAGTGTGGGTGTGTGATTAAAAATACCGTGCTAATGGGACTCAACAATTTACTCTGCTCCTAGTTTGGTATATTAAAACGGGGTAACACTGTCATTTAACTTTGAATTGGGCTAAATCAGTGTTTTTTGGTCGACATGTTTCAAGCTCCCCAAGCTTTTCATCAGGACCATACAGGGTCCAGCCCTGTATATACCACTCCTATATTTAAATAAATAGGATTTATATCACAATGCGCTGTTAATTTAAAACATGCGTATTATACATACGATTTGTATCTTACTGTTGTATATGTATCGGTGCCTAATTGCACTTCATGGTCTCAGGCGAGGGCGGGATCACCTTGTGGAAGCTTTGTTCCTTATCGGCGAAACCGCTCGGTACTACCTACTCGTTCCTCACCCGGCCGCATATTCATTAGTTGTAGTGGGTGTCATTAGGGACTGGATTTACAGTTACATTTTTTACTCAGATACCCACGTATGGCATTTAGTTTGGCTGCCATGAGGTCGAACCCCACCCGCACCTGGTCAGACATCTCCTGCAGGCACCCTAGCACACAGCGTTGGAAGGCCATGTGTTGGTTGTGGGGGTCCTGGGAGACAACTGTGGTGGTGGTGCTTCCTGCTGTGTGGTCTGTGCAGGGGGTGGGGTCTCATGGACGTTGCTGGGTTGCCATGCTCCTGGAGGTGGGGTGCCGGAGCTGTCCCTGAGCATTTGGAGTGTGTCGGTGTAGATGTTGGGGAGGTCCTCTTCATCATTGGTGCTGAGTTGTTGGGTCATCTCTGCAAGAGGTGTTGATTCTCCCTCTGCAATGTGAAGGAGAAATGCAGATTGACATTGTGTTCACATGTATGTTCATGAAATGTACAAGTTTACTGTCAGACTGCACGGCAATGTACATTGTGACTGTTTACGAGGAGACTGCTATTTGAAGAGGGACAATTGGCAATTTAAACACCATCAGGGATGTGAGGTTGTACTTGTACATTGTCATCTCACAGTTTCCTGCTATGACAAATGTGAATGTCCATTTTCTACACAAAAGTGGCAGCAGTTGTGTCCTCTGTTCTGTTGTGAAAGTGTTGCAGTTTGTACCACATTGTTGTCAATGTTGGGGTGCTCTGCATTTTATGTGTATGTGCTGCATTGTGGGCGAGTTGCCCCTTCGGCTCTGATTTGGCTGGCCATTATCCCTCTCAGGCGGTGTGCCTTTCAATTCTGTGCTCATACAGTGCTGAGATGTTGCAGACTTGTGTAGATTGGGCTCTTGGTCGCAGTTGTGACTCTTGGGCATGGTTTGACCACAGATGTGCTATACTTACTTGTGCATGTGTGCCATTGTGCCCATCTCCCCCCGTCCCCCTAGTCCCTGGTTGTTACTCACCCTGTTGCTGTTGGCTCAGGTCATGTTGTGCAGTGTCCGGGCCCCCAACTCCTGCCATCGTCTCCCCAATGATGGTCCCAGGATGGTCCTCTGTGGGAGTTGTTGGGTTTGGGTTGTCCTCTGTACTTGCTCCAGCTACCTCCATGGTGCTTCGCAGTTGTATGTGTTTTGTTTGTGTTTATAGTGATTTTTCCCACCTGACTTGAGGGACTTGCATGCATGGTGCCGCTTCTCAATGCATTTTGTATCGCAGTTGGGCCCATCACAACTTTTTTTACATTAGGGTTTAGATTTTTATCGCCGTCCTGGTGATTTTATCGTGAACATTTGAAGCATTATTGGGAGACTATTGCATTTACCGCCGTATTGTGAATAGGACGTTAACACAGTGTTATTTTCCTGTGATAGACGGCGATATGAAAGATTGCCTTAACCAATTTTTGGCGATGATTATCACACGTTCTTGAGAATATCCCCCTATGACCCTGCAATTTTTTGTAAAACAGTCAAATGAGCCATGGTGTATAACATTGTCATCAGGAGCAGAGTTCATGTCCAGATGGGAGACTCAGAGAAGGATGTCGGTAACAAATACCTGCACCACACAGCCCTGGTGAGGACGGCATGAGTGATGGCAGAGCCAAAATTAATGAAGGTGTTCAAAATATTTACATGGTTAGTAATAAAGCATCAGATTGAACAAAGTCGACACACGTATGTGATACTGCCAACAGCGTTAGTCCATAATTACATTTTCAAGCATACACAAGATAAACTGATTTTTTTCATTTTTAATATTTTCAAGCTGAAGCTACTTGTAGAATCAATGTTTTTTCCACCTATTAGAACTGGCACCATGACTTTCTGTGCTCCTATTACTTGTTTGATTGATGCCAATGCACAGCTAAGAAGCATTGTTACCTACAATGGCCCACCACTGCCTGACAGAGGTGGTTGTGTCCGACGTTTGAATAAATAAATAAATAGACAAACACACAACTCTGTATTATACGCTTTCAACCTGCTTGCCATACCAGGGTAGCAACAGACTGACTACTCATGCAAAATCACCGTGAACCTGCTGAGAAGAGTAATAACATTGTCAAATGTTTCATGTAGCATAAAATGGCACTGTTGCTGTTCTGTTGTTCTGATGGTGTTGTATCGCCAATAGTGGTCGTAGACTCAACCTTTGTTTCAGCAGCCTTGGATAAATTGAGGGCCTCATTTACAAAGAATTGGCATAGGGCAGCACCGCAAGTCGTTTTGCTGGGCTGTGCTGCCCTATCCCAATCCGAAAGGGCAGGAATGCACTGTATTTACCGGATGCGGTTCATTCCTGTCCTTTCAGCCAGCGCCTGCGCACAATTTGTATATGGGCGCCAAAGCAGGCACACTTGCACCATGGTGCAAGTGTGTCTGTGTTGTTGGCATGCACCTTCTTGCACAAAAACAATCATGAGAGGTGTTTTCCTCATTCTATATGTGCTGCAGAATGCAGCACACGTGGAAAGTGGAAAGGTGTTACCAGTTTGTTGATATCCCATTGCTGACTTAGGCTGCCTTCTTTTCTGCAATTGGGTCTCGAGTGTGCTGGAAAACTATTGGCAGTTAGGATGATGTTCTTCAGATAGAATGTCTCCTTAGATTTAAGAATGTCACCAACATCACCACCTGCATGATCTGTGAACATGTCTATTGTGGTGGTGACAATATACCATATGTATCAGCATTTCCTCATGCCAATGGCCACTAGTCTTTTCACATTGTACATCATGCCTCTGTCAGTGACTTATTTCAATGCACTGTCATATCCGTGCAATGTTCATACAGGTTCTCATCTATGTCGTCATATGAATCGTCCACATGTACCTGTGCTCTATTTCCTTGCTCGTTCATTCATTAGAGTTACCAAAGCTTGGTTAATTAGTGGCTTTGCAATTTGTAGCTGATTTCAAATTGGACACCTTTGAATAGTGCTCGAATAGTACATACTATTGCCAATTGTGATGTGTACAAACAGCACGTTTGCTATTTTCCCACATGATAAGCAGCAATTTGCACTTGCTGCACATTGATGAAGCAAACACTTGCTTCAGTAGCAATTCTTTTCTCTGACCTCGGGTAAAATGGGAGTTTTCACTTAAAATGGTATTTTGGGCCCATGGTCCAAGGCCCTATTGTATCCCAAGAAGGCTTTTCTTGCGTGTTGGAATTCTAAATGAGTACCAGCGCTATAGGCCCTGCTTAGACGCCCATGGCAGGTACAATTGAAGGCTGGCGTGCTGAATACAAAGGTCCGGATTACGATTTTGGCTAGTGGCATATGCCATCCCATCTGCCGTATTACAAGCTTCATAGAATATTATGGAATTATAATTTGGGGGACAGAATATACAACATGTTTGTGACAGAGTAACCCTGTCCGCCAAGATCGTAATCAGACCCAAAGTCTGCATAGTTCAAAATCCTCCTCATGCCTTTTTAATCCACTACCAGATGCTCCCTGCCCATTCATTCCACTCGCGCAGGTTCCTGTTTTTTTCCTGTCCTCCATTTTTCTCTTCCTCCGCCTTTCCGTTTATGTGTGTTTTTTCCTCTCTTGTTCTTGTAAATATATGAAGCAGAAAAATACGTGCCAGTCCCCAGGCAAGATGTGTCACTGTAGCATTGTATGGGGCGGGAGTATGGGGCCATAGGTGTGCCCATAACTTGCAGTTGGAAGAAAATTTATTTTTAAAAAAGCTTTTGTTTCTGCCAACCTCCACCCCAACTGAATTGATCCATCGAGAATTAGCTACCAATTACCTAATTGATCTGTTATCCCTTAGGCCATTGATGATCTGGCGGTCTATCAGGCTTAAGGACGAGAAGTCTTTTAACGGATCAATTATTGAGGAATATTTACCACTGCATAAATATCTTGAGATATCCTGGGTTAAATATGTTGTTGTATGTTTCTCAGACATATATAATTTGAACATCTTACTTGACCCTGGTGCAGCATCGAGTATACCCAAAACTGAAATGAAAATTACATTTCTGCTATATGCTGAAAGGAAGCGGGCATTTGCAACTGGAACAATGTCCACTGTCCTGTTTTATATTCAATATAACTCAGGGGTAAGTTTCCCTACCTATTTAACTATGGTAACTAGGCAGTCACACAAATTTGTGCTAACCAGACTTAGCTTTGGTATGGCACATTATTTAGTGGCCCACCCAAATATAAATAAACACCCGACAGGGTCATGTATGTGTGATGGTGTGTCTACCCAGAGTACCTTGCACCTTTTGTTGTTCTGTAAACTGTACACAAATGTCCGCACTACCTTTCTGAAACCCATGTTTCTTAAATATGGTGTACGTACAGTTAAACATGCTTTGGTCTTAATTTTTAACCTGCAATCTGCAGATGTCTGTTTTTATACTGCAACGTTTTTAAATCGGTGCATCAACTCCAGGAAAAGTAAGTGCTTTTAATGAATTTTAGATTATTAATTGTAAACCTTTTCATGAATTAATATGTGTTTTAATGATTTCTGACCATTTAATCTTAATTGTATAAATTTTATGAAATGTTGAATTTTCCTTTGTTGTGCTTTTATGGTCATTTACATGTACCGAATAAAGCTTCATGAATTGATTGAATTGAGTGCTTGTGCCCCTCAAATTAAGTACTGGTTGGGTTCATGCAATACTACCTAATGGGCAATAACATGTGCGAATAATTTTTGTACACATTACTTGGAACCTGTGGCTGTCACTAACATGTCCACCATAGTGCTGGTCAACATGGCTGGAACCCTAACAAATACCAGAATGCATACATGTCCACTGTATATGTACTAGATTTATGATATGTTGGACGTATGAAAGTGAGGATTAGCACTCACCTAATATGGTTTCATGGTGTTCCAAATGGAGCAAATGTGATGCATCCCCTCATGTTAATCCTCATATAGCTTCTGTCAGTGATATGTACTCTACAAGTGCCTAAGAACCTGTGAGCCTATGCACCTTCTGTTCTAGGGCTGCCATTTTGAAATGGAGACAGATATCGAATCACTGTTTTTTAAACCTCACTTATGGTGAGTTAATGCCAGCAGCATTGATTTTGACTTTCAATCAGTGCTTAATTTGAGCCAGTGTTTGACGGTGGGGCCCACCTGCAGCCATTTTTGCGGACGGGCCCTTATTTTTCCTAATCAGATTTTTCCTGAAAGCAAGAGAGGGAAAAACACACACATGGAAAAAAAGGAGGAAGAAAAAGATGTAAAAACCGTCACCAGGGAAGAAAGCACGAACCTAAAAGAGTGAGGTTTAGTGGCAGAGAGTGCCTGGCAGTGGATTAAAGAGATCTGAAGTGGATTCAGGACTATGCAGCCTTGGTATTCGGTTTGCTGACATTTAATGGCTCCCACTGGGGTCTCTTGAGCAGCGCTTTGGGCACAGTATTCATTATTTTACAAATTTGGCACTGCTCTCAGTCTAGCCCATGTGGCACTCTCATTGCTCTCACAGGCCATTAGGGCTGCTTTCTCAGTCTGTCCAGATGGTGTGCGACTTCCTCCATCGTTTTGTGTAGCGACTCAGCTAAAGCGGTTCTTCCTTTTCCTTTGTTGGGGATTCATCTCCATCCTCTATTCTTTGTTATGTATACTAACGCAAGTTGGTCCACTCAGGAATACAGTTCTGGGCTCCTTACTGGTGTATTTATCTGCGCCATGCTTTCAAGTGTTTGTGTGAGCCGTCTGACTTCATCGAATGCTGCCTACCTCTGACTTTTCATGACGTCCCCTTTAATGCAAGTCAAAGGGGAAAGAAAACCAAGCCGATTTTATTTTTAATCCATCTCTTCACTGCTTCCTAATGTTGACATGCATCATATTAGCAAATTGGCACATACTTTTGAACTGTCTTCTGTTCTTACATTGCTAGTGTTTGGCTGTTTGTACATAAGGTTATTATTAAACTATCCCGAAGCCTGCATACAAAAGGTCCTATTTACTTATTTACCTGATAGAGTGGGTAATTAGTTCATGCACAATGGGTATGGAAGATTAATGTGTGGGCCGCCTTCCATCCATTGTTACAGTGGGAAAAGTCTAGACTAGTTTAAGAGGTTAAATGACATTATTAGAAAATAAGTCCATGTCACCCTGACCCAGGACCCACTACACACTTTCTCAGGCGCCTATTAGTCATCGTTCACTTGCGCAGGGCTCTCCTTGTCTGCCATGATTTGCTATTTACAAACTTCGAACTCAGGTACCTACCAGCAACAAACCCACCTGTGGGGATAGAGTCCCTAAAGACATAACAGGCATTTCTTCCCACTTCTTGGGGGCTATGGTATTACAGAATGGGCCGCATATGCTTGTGTAGTCACTTCAGTAATATGGAACGCGCTGGTTCTAAATGAGGTTGGCACGAAAGAGAGGGGTGTACCCACATTTGCATGGGGGACTAGCCACATGCAAGTAAGGGGATCCTTTGCCTTGGGTGCCTGCGTCATAATACAGATGTAGTTGCAGAGACAAAGAGGTAGTCAGGAGGCGTAATCACAGTGCGTCACATAATGACGCATACAGTCACTGTGCTCCTCAGTGCCCCACCTCTGAGGGATCGCAGGGATCCCCCAGATACTTCCACGCATGCTGGTGCAGTCACTCATAACACCTCTCTACTAGGGGTCTCTGCCAGGGGGGTAGCTCAGTCAGTGTGATTTGGGAGGTGTGAATACCAACTTTTTAAACTAAAAAAGCGGTGGGATACAGGGTGGAGGGGTGAGATGGCAAATATTCTGGATGACCTGTTTCCAAGAGGAAAGGAGTCAGTACTGATGACCATTAGGTGGGTCTCTGTCTAGAGTGGCACAGTGGGTGAAAAGTGAAGGAGTGGAATGCTATCCCGAGCGATTGCCACTGATTAGACTTTTTGCAAGTATTCATTCCATCACCTTCTGAGTGTTTGATTGCCAGTACTATGCCTAGATAGCTGAGACTGGTGCAGCTTTTCAAGTTTACTACTGCCAATGTTTGTGAATTCCAAAAGGTAGTACATTTTGCATCCTCTCAAGGAGTACTTCTATGGGTGCAGATTCAGTATTATGTTTTTGGTATGCTAGTTATTAAATGGGTCTGATTCACAAAGGTAACCTAAACTTTTGAGTAATTTACAGTTTTTAGTATGTTTAATAGTTTTTGGCCATGCACAAATTCGAGTGTAAATGTACTCAAAAAGTGTAACATACTTGTCTCCACCAAATTGAAGGGCTTGGCAGCTATTCACAAACTGCATTTTGTAGTACATTTTGTAGTGCTACAATAGAACTACAAACATACTACAACATAGTATTCACAAACTGTCATTCTAAATTACAACTGAAAAAAACTGTACCTTGGAAGCACAGTTTGTGAATAGCCTTTTGTAGTATGTTTGTGCTGCTATTGTAGTACTACATAATGTACTACAACATGCAGTTTATGAATAGCCCACAGAAGGCCCTTCATATAAACCCTAACGTAGTCATGTAAAACCTAAACATGTCCTACATCCTTATTGCAGATGAAGCAGCAATGTAGTTTATTACATTTATCATAAGAGGTGCTTATAAAGTGCACTTCCTGAACTAAATTATTTAAAAGCACTCTCATATGCAATAACAATGTAGAAAGAAGCTCTGAAATAAAAGGTTTGCATAGGATCACACAATTTGGACACGTGGGGAAGCTGGTATTGATTCCAGGTATCTGTATTCACATTTAGAATTGCAGCCAACAAATGTATAGCTCTATATCTCTATCCCACTCTACTGTTTTACATCAAAAGTCACTCTTTTGCATCTTATTCTTGGCCCACAATGAATACTGACCCAGACATAGGCGACCCAGCTCAAGGCCTTCTGGCATTAAATACTGTGAACAACACATTGACAGTAGTACAGCACATTTTTCTGGTCCACAGTGCAGAGTGGGATAGTGCATCCTATATGTAATATGGCCACACACTTGATAAGGCAAACTATTCTTTTCCACACTTCCATGTACACACACACACACACGGACGCACACACACTCACCTCTCTAGCATAACAAGGAGCCATAAGGTAATATGTTGCATGCCCACTAACCCATCGTTCATCCAAATACTCATGCACTCACCCCCATTTTCCTATGTTATGTTAAGTTAATTTGTAGAGCGCAACTTATCACTCATGAGGGTATCTAAGCACTGAAGCATGATTGCAGGCCGAGCGGAGCTCCTAGTTGAACAGCCAGGTCTTCAGTTTCTTGCAGAAGTCAAGCAAAGAGGGGGTGGCCCAGATGTGACGAGGAAGGTAATTCCAGGTCTTGGTGGCGATGTTTTGCTTCTGCCAATAAAGGGGAAATGTGGCAGGGTGAGGAAGCTGAGCTCAGTTGTCTGGTTGGATGGTAGAAGTGAAAGCGGTGGCTGAGATAGGCAGGTCCGGCATTGTGGAGGGCTTATAGCATAGATGCAGTAGCTTGAATTGGCAGCATTTCTGGATGTATAGCCAGCGTAGTTCCCTGATTTGGAGAGTGATGTGTGCGCTACAGGGGATTTCTACAATGAGTCTGGAGGCGGAGTTCTAGGTGGTCTGGAGTCCTTGAGTGAGTTGGTTGGAGATGCCAGCGTAGAATGTGTTGCCGTAGTTCAGTCTGCCAGTTATGAGGACCTGGGTGACTGTTCATCTAATATTGGTTGGGAACCACTTGAAGATCTTGTGGAGCATTCTTAGTATGAGGAAACAGGAAGATGTTGCAGTGTTCACCTGTTTGGGCATTGTGAATTTATCATCCAGGATGATTCCATGGTTTCTGGCGTGGTCTGTGGGGGTGGGCCCAAATTTGGCTGGCCACCAGGTGGAGTCCCATGGAGAGCTCTTTCTCCCGAAGATCAGGATCTCTATTTTGTTTGTGTTGAGTTTTAGGCAATTCTCTTTCATCCAGCTTACCACAAAAGTCATGCAGGTTGTGAAGTGTTTGTACTAGTGGTGTTGTTATTGTTTTGAGGGAGAGGTTAAGCTGAGTGTTGTCAATATAGGAGACAATGTTGATTCATTGCGCTCTTATGATGTGGGTGCGAGGTGCCATGTATGCGCTGAAAAGAGTCAGGTGGAGAGAAGATCCACAGTTCTTTGGTTCAGAGGTGTAAGGTGGGAGTCTGACTCGCTGTTTTCTATCCATATCAGGGCGGTTCCTTGTATTCCAGAGTTGTGGAACCTTGAGATAAGCATGCCGTGGAATATGGTGTCAAAGGATGCAAGGGATGAGAGCAGCAGTTCCCTCTCTGTCCATGATGGTCCGGAAGTGGTTGGTTGCTGAAATAAGGACCGTTTCCATTCTATAGTTGCTGCAGAATCCTAACTGAGTGATGTCGAGGAGGTGGTGCTGTTCTAGATGGTTCAGAGTTGCCTTTTGATTGCCTTCTCCATGACTTTGGAAGGGAAGGGTAGGAGCGAGATAGGTCTGTAGTTATTGAGTTTTTCTGGGACTACTGAGGGTTTTTCAGAAGAGCTTTGACCTCGGTGTGTTTCCAGTTGTCAGAGACGGAACCTTTGACTCTCTGCTCATTCTTGATGCACACATCAGACTTGGATTTTTCACCCAGCGAAAATGCCAACTATATGCATGGTGTTCACTGTTAGCCCTACCTACGTCTGTATAAAGAATAAGAAGAAAGCAAAATTGGAGTGTCTCATTTTGAGGCTCTATACAAATACTGCACTAGGCCTCTGTGAAAGGCACTAAAGGCCTTATAAGGGGTGTGAAAAGCATGCTATGACATAAAAACGTTATCCTTTCTTTTCAAACAGGTCACTAAGCACAGGGGTGCTGGACTTTATTATGAGTTGCCAACCAAGAATGTAATATTTACCCCAGATAGGAAAAAGGTAGCGCAATGGCTGGTCCTGACAAACAGACACACACACCCTACTCACAAAGGAGCACATACTCAGGTCACTGAACGATTCAGCTCACTCGCCTGTCTTAGTTCAATGCACTATCAGTAAGTGTGTGAGAAAGTGCAGTACAAGTGGGAATGTGTGTGACTGGCCTTCACAGTCCTGGTAAACCATGACAAACTCAAACAAAAAGCAATTGCGTGAGACCCAATGCACTGTGCGGGCCGGTCTTCATAGTGTGCTCAGATGCTTTCGAGCAAGTGTATAAAATAACTTAATACCAGAAGTGGCCGCTACTAAGCATGGATTGTTGGACGGGGAGAGAGGAGGGGTGAACGAAAAAAACAAAAATAAACTTAGTTACCTGAATGCCACCGGGTGCTGACGCCTCTGTTCTGTCTCCTCGCCACAACAGGAAGCTCCCAGCCTCCAAGAAGCCCCTGTCCAATCACAATACTGCCTTAAGCAGCGTTGTGATTGTTCTGAGAGCGGTGGTTTGGTGCTCAGACAGATGCTTGGAGGCTTTGCATGTTCCTCACCAGGCTGTGTAATGCAGCGGGTTGGGGAAGACACAAAGTACGCATGGCGGTTTGACCAGCCCTCTTGGGCTGGTCAAACGGTCATGTGCACTTTAGAACTTGCTTTACACTTGTCCCCTGCCCACTGCACTGGCCAGCTCAGCCCACCCACCAGCCCTGCACCAGAGCAGAAAGGAAAACAAAACGATATTAACGTTAGTTATTATCATTTTCCAACACTGCTCGCGGAGGAGTGGGGTGACGTTCCTCCACCTGAGCGGAGGAGCCGTCACTGCCTCACTGGCTCCCTCTCCATCACTGCGAAAGTGCACTCCCCCAAGCTCCCAAATATCGCATGCTATATTTTTTTCTTTGCTTGATTATATTTCTTACTTTCCCGGTAAGTGCGCCAGATTCATTACTGCTGCTTATCTGGTGTTCATTTAACATTCTTTACTGTTGGAATGTGATAATGTCACATGGCTCACTGAACTCTGTGCTTATAACCTCCCCCAGTATCAAGGTGTGTGTGGAGCTGGAATACTAAAGGCACACTCTATTACAGTCCATAACCAGTCCTTGTATATTTAGGCATGTTAAGATGTATGTGTATCTAGATGTGCGCGTGTGTGTGTCTATGTGTGAAGGGAGCTTGCAGTGCTGTGCTGTGTGTAATGGTGACAGCTCTATTGATGCCGTAATTGCACTCTTTCAATGAATGCTAGTTGTGATGCTCCCTGTGGTGTAAATATTCCATGAGAGAAGGAGGGCATCATATCAGCAGAACATAACATATGTCTTCTGTTTTTATAAGAAAGCATGGAAAGCGTCTGCGGATGTTGCATCTTCTACAGTCGTATTATATGTGTTGTTTGTGAGGGAAGCTTACATTGCTGCGGTGCTACATAATTGTGGTTGGGGGATATTTGTACTCCTGATGCATATACTGTACCTGTTTTGTGAGTTAGGGGAGCTTGCATTTCTGTTCAGCACAATGCTTCTGTCTTCTGTAAAATGGAGAAGCACATGAAAACCTTTTTTGACACTACAAAACCCAAAACGGTTGACTTTGTCAATGCTTATTATATAGGATAACCCTCTTAGTAATTAACAACTTTTGGTGATCTACTACTTTTTACTTTATATCATTAAATTATGTCCCTCTTTTGAGCCCTATTTTGCTGTCAACAGTGGATCTCCCTTGCACCCTAATCATCTACCCTTAAGGATCTACTCTTGAGATCGAAACCTAGAGTAATCCAGTTTCTTGTGTGTGGGCTTCATAAGTAAAGAATATAACAATAGGACTGAACAGGTAACTATGGAGAGTCTTCAAAACACAACAGTTTGAAAGAATCAGATCATTCAATTTGTAGAAAATGAGTGTGCATTTGCTTCCGAGGCACGCAGCTTCAGCTCCTGCCTCAATCTAAAATCCGTAAAGCAATTGCGAAAGCAGTACATGAGCAAAAATGTCAGTATCAAGAACATCTAGGCCCACTGCCTTGCGAACAGACAGAAAAACTGTTAACTGGGTTGCAGTCATTTCAAATTTACAGGCCCTGGGTACATGTGGTACCACTTTACTAGTGACTTATAAGTAAATAAAAAATGCCAATCGTGGATATGCCAATGTTACCATGTTTTATGAAGTGAGCCTGTGCCCTTTAGCACTGGTTAGCAGTGGTAAAGTGCACAGAGTCCTATAGTCAACAGAAACAAGATCAGAAGAATATGGAGGAATAAGACAGAAGATTTGGGGGAAGACCACCCGAAGGCTGACAGATTTTACATGTGCCTTTTCTCTCCATAAAGCAACTTTTCACAACTGGAAAAGTGTAGTTAATCTAAGATCCGCATTCAGAGAGGGCCATTAATTCTGATGGGCCAGTAAGTTGTGTGGTTGACACTTCATGTTGGAGTTATTTCTCCAGAGACTTCACCTACAGCAATCAGGCAAATACTAGGAAAACATGCGTCAATTTGCATGGTAAATCTGCATATTATTTCCCAAAATCTCAAAATATCTGTTATCATTAGAGCCCCACTCCTTTCCGGACTCTTCTTTTCTGATAAGGGCACTATAATCTAGGCTGGATTGGTCATTATTCCAGTGGGCATTTCTTTGGTGGGCTGGAGCCACTGGATGTTTTGAAGGTCCATGGCTGCTGCCTCAGTCTTCAGCTTCCCCAGGGTTTATGTAAGCAGGTACAACAGACACAATCAGAGAGAGAGAGAGAGAATAAAAAGTAATAGACAGAAAAGAAGAGTCAGGAAAGGAGTAGGGCTGGTCTCAACATTTTCACCAGAGCTGCTTTTAGTTGCCAGTCTGGCTCTAATGATAACAGATATTTTGAGATTTTGGGTAATAATATGCAGATTTACCATGCAAATTGACACATGTTTTTCTAGTATTTGCCTGATTGCTGTAGGTGAAGTTTCTGGAGAAATACCTCCAACATGAGGTGCCAACCACACAACTTACTGACCCATCAGAATTAATGGCCCTCACTGAATGCAGACCTTAGAATAACTACACTTTTTCAGTTGTGAAAAGTTGCTTTAAGGAGAGAAAAGGCAAATGTTAGACCTGTCAGCCTTAGGGTGGTCTTCCCCCGAACTTTTATCTTATTCCTCAAGTTTTATACTGATCTTGCTTCTGTTGACTATAGGACCCTGTGCACTTTACCACTCCTAACCAGCGCTAAAGGGCACATGCTCACTCCTTAAACATGGTAACATTGGCGTATCCCCAATTGGCATGTTTAATTTACTTATAAGTCCCTAGTAAAGTGGTACCACATGTACCCAGGATCTGTAAATTTAATGGTACTAGTGGGCCTGTATCACTTGTTGTGCCACTCACTTATGTAGCCTTGCAAACCTTTACTAGGCCTGCCATAGCAGCTTGTGTGCAGCTTTAAACATTGATTTTGTCCTGGCAAAATCAACCTTTTGCCATGGCTAAACCTTCCTTTTTAATACATATGTCACCTCTAGGATAGCCCCCAAACCTTGAGATCCTCACGGATGAGTAGCGCACCTAACAGTTCCCTGATTGATTGATTGATTGACAGGCAGGGTGTAATGAATTTAAAAAGTAGGGCATGTATGTTTACGTTTTCCATGTCCTGATAGTGAAAAACATTTATATTAATTTTTCATTATTTCAAGGCCTACTCCTCCCATAGGATAACATTGGAGTTAATTTAATACATTTAATAAGGCTAACATCCACATGGGAACAGGCAAACAGTTCATGTTTGGTGTCTTTGGAATTTTAATGAAAAGTCCTCTTTATGGTAAATTTGTTTTTCAAATTGCAATTCTGAAAATGACACTATTAGAGAGTTGGCTTTTCCTTGCATTAGCCGTTAAGTGCCTGCAGCTTGTCTCTGGGTCACATGACTAGGTGTAGTTGGCTGTTGGTCTTTGTGCATTCCTCCCATACAGCTACATGCAATAGAGTGGCCTGGATGGGCCATCATTGTCAGTACGGGGTGGTGGAGCTGGGCACAGCCCCACTTATGCCTGAATAGTCTGTGTCCTGATTCACAAGAAGGATTGCATACCCCATGTACTTAGTATTGAGCCAGGGCAGGAGAGGGGAGGTAGGAAACCTGAACACTTAAAAAGGAATCATCTAGAAGCTTCTCCCACTTCAAAGAATGCACCAGATCTCAGACACCAACTCTTCAGCACACTTCAGACCTGTAGAAGACTCTGCCAGGAAAAAAGACTGCTGTGCAGCTGAAATGACTGAAAGTCTGCTGGACTGTTGCCCTAAAAGATTGCTGCCCTGCTGTGCTGACCTACTACACTGCCCCCCTCTTGCCTGGATGAGAAGGACTGGACCTGCAACCGGTACCCAAGACCATCAGAGTGACTCCAAAGACGAGTCTCTGATAACCAGCACCTGGCCTCTGAACCTGTAAGTCCTACCCTGCCAAGTGGTGCCACCCAGCCCTGGAACCTTGGAAGCAGGCCTGAAGATCCTCCGCCCACTGATTTGTTCACCCAGCAGAACCAACACATCTCATCTGCTGCACAGAGCAACCCCAAGCAGAATCAATTCATCCCCTCTGCTATGTGGACTTCCCCAATGCCAGGAATTCACATCACCTTCACAGTCTGCAGCCTCATCTTAACCGCCTCTAAACAGTGCATCCCCAATGCAAGCCCTCCATCTCAAGGCCCTCATTGCGGCATCCTTGACGGCAATGCAGGACTCCGCATCGCAAGCCTGGCAACTTCTTCAGAACCAGCCAGTGCTCACGGCATCCTTGACACAGGATTTTGCATCACAAGCCCCCTAGTTGACGGCCTCCTCGATGATGACGCAGGACTTTGCATTGCAACCTTGCAGCTCCCACAAACCAAAGCTGCATGATGCATTTACAACCAGGACCGTGCATCTCCTCAGCTGCGCGACACATCCCCGATGTGGCACCTTGCAATATCCTGCAACCAGTATTTGAGATACTCTTGTTCTACAGGCCTAGCTGAGTCCCCGTAGCATAAACTGGTGACTATGTCCCAGTCTGGCGTGACAAGATAACCACAGTTGGTGTTTCCTGCTTTTTGGTGCTATAGTCACTGAAATGTAAACTTGCATATCTCTGGTTCTACTGATTGAATTTTTGTTGTTTTGGGTTGATTAATTTATTAAAGCTTGCTCTATTTTTCTAATTTGGTGGGTAATCTTCTTCTGTTGTATTTACGGTTTGAAGTACTGCATTATTTCCTTACACATTGCCTCTAAGTTAAGCCTGACTGCTCTCCGGGAAGTTACCAGTGTTAACTACAAGTTCATTTGGTGATACTTGTGGATTCACCCTGAAAGGATTGTGGTTTCTGCTTGAGTAGGGTTTCACTCCCTCAACCAGTGAGAGAGCGCAATTTGAATAAAAAGTATATCCGTACCATATTCACAAGCATATCGCATAAACGTAGAATCTATAACGTGAAGTTAACACTTGTAGTGTATAAGTTAGCCGATGTAACCAATGTAATAGGAAATGTATCTGTATCTACTCTATAAAGTGTATTAGAATTAGAAAGGCCTGTATACATAGTGGGCTAATATAGAAATGTATAGAAATGCTTACGAACAGTAGAACGTGCAAACCAGAATTCATGGACGTGTGTAATTATTAAACGGAGAGAACGGTGAAAAATGTAAAGCGAAGAAATGTGCAGAGCATATATAGCACTATGTAAGCACGAGAATATAAATGTTGTATTCTATGTAAAATGCATTCGCGTATAATCACTGATTTGCTGATTCGATTATATATAAATGTGTGTTAAAGGTTATACTGTGTAGAAAAGTTGTAGGAATGTTAGAAAGTTTGGTCATGTGTGATTTTAACCTAACTGACCAAGCGTTCGCAAGAGTGTAGTCCGCTGTATGTAATTTAGTGGTCTCACAGGAATAGGGGATAGATTTGATCTGAATGTGGGAGACAAGAGTCAAAGGTCTTGCTAGATTTAAGGTGACAATGTTGGATGAAGTTTATGGCCTAAGTGAGATAAGAGACGCTTGGAATTTGGGTTTTGTTTAGAAATGACCGTTCACAGGACCAAATGAGGTTACGAACACAAACGTAAAGAATGGGTGTCTGTTGAGGTGATAGACTTTGCTCTGAAAGTGTCAACTGGAATGTCAATGAAGTCACCAGCGAGAAGACGAAGATGGTGCCTAAGAAGCAAGGTCAACTTAACGGACGACGCGGAGGGATGAAGCTATGGAAAGAGCCAGAAATGACATCATGTGTAAATGTGTACGTGGTGGGCGTCAAGGGGCGTTCCACCCATACTGTGATTGTGTATTTAGGGACAGTACCCTGGAGAGAAGTTAGCGAAGAGCTCAGAGCGCAGAACAGAAGATCAGTGCGCAGATGGCCTGAGGAGCGAGCGCAGAAGAACAGAGCGCAAGAGAGCAGTAGGCCGAGGACCCTTAGAGAGCGGATGGGTAGGCAGAGAGGGTACTGCTTCTCGACATAAGTTACCATTAGAGGCTAAGAGAGTTTGAACTTCTTTGGAAGTCAAACTGCTGACACCTTTTTTAGGTAAGGAACTTGCGAAGTAGGGATGTCACCTAGTATAGAGTAGGGACAGTTTTAACTTGTTTATTCTTTTTTTGTAGATGACGCAACGGAACCACTTTGTGTCTATGCTTTTATCTGTTGATTCTGGAATTGATTTTAATTGTATTCTTTTGCAGACTGAGGTTCTTTAGGGAATTTATGTTCCTTTTAGTTCCTGTATACTTGTTGAATCTTATCCTGAGAGGATTGTATATGCAACTTATTCTGATTTTATATTAAATTTTTAAACTTTATCAGTCGTAAGTGGTTCTTCAGAGTTGCGT
The DNA here is from genome assembly GCF_964263255.1 of Lissotriton vulgaris. Lineage (NCBI taxonomy): Eukaryota > Metazoa > Chordata > Amphibia > Caudata > Salamandridae > Lissotriton > Lissotriton vulgaris. The sequence goes on from NC_141697.1 coordinate 683,777,080, forward strand.
CAGTCTATGGGGTTGATCTAACCTATGTGGGGTTGCCTTTTACTCAATGACAGAAAATAATCGATCCAAAAAGAAGAATGAGATAGGTATCTAAGTAATCAGAAAAGGTATCAAAATCTCATTCCCCGCAGTTGGTAGCAGAGGATGGTTTTCTTCTTGAGGAAGACAACCTAGGTTAGGTTTAAATTACCCCAAGGTCCCTAGTCATCGACGACCAAAAGAAGAATCCCTGCCGAAGACGGTGCTGACGGTACGAGAGAAAAGCAGCAGAGTCGGTCGAGAGTGAGTATAAGGGTCATGCGTTGCCAGATTGCGGTGTTTTGTGTTGTACTTGTGTTGTAATGTCAAGCGGAGTTGAATGCCTGTAGTGTGATTGAGGGAAGGTTGTGAGCGCGCGCAACCGGATAAAATCTTAAGATCCAGAGAAGGGCTTAAGTGGTTCGGGTGTATCGAACACCCAGAGTAATTGTCTACCATTGTAAAAGGGGTCATGAGGTACCATTGATCGCCCGAAGGACCGATGATAGGGGGAGTGACAGAGTGAGTGTATGAGTAACGGACGCTGGTCGTACGTTTACTGTGTGTAAGTAACCTATCAGTTAAGGCGAGCGTCTGACCGTGAGAGGAAGACGTCTCGTCAGTTGAGGTGACAATTACAGTTAGACTGTGGACGTACAGTCAAGAAAAGTGATCGCTTGGACGGAAGTAGTCATTTTTCGGCGTATGAATGAAAACGCATGCAAGATCGTGAGACGAGTTGAGAAAGGAGGGGAACTGCTGCAGAGGGGACGAGTGACGTCAGCGTAGAGCCGCGCTGAGATTGGTCGGTCAGTGTAGAACCGCGCTGGGATAGGCTGGTCAGCGAGAGCCGCACAGGGATTGGTGGTTTGTCATCGGGACGTAAACAAGGAAGAGAAAAAGGAAAATCGTAGATTCTTGAAAATGAAGTGTTTTAAACGTTTAAAGGCGATCTTTAAGAGAGATAGAGGAAACTTGTATGCAGGAGAAGAAGCTCCACCAGAAGGCACACCAGCTTACCATATGGCAGTGAATGTAGGGTTACACTCAATACTATGGATATCCGAGTGGAATAAGCTAACAGAAGGGAATAAGGAACTGACGTTCCCGAGATACGGGACGTTTAAGCTAGAAGTATTGAACCAACTGAAAGCGGTAATGCTAGCAACGAGACCTCTACCGAGGCCAACACAGTTCGAAGCCCTTAGTGCATGGTTTAGAACAGCACACGAAAAGAGCTCGAATAGACGCCAAGAAAGAGTGAGACGATCGGTAAAAGCAGTGCAGGATGCTAAATGGGATGATGAAGCTAAAAAGTGGAGGGTACAGAAGATAGAAGCAGACAAATTGTACCCAATGCTTGAGGTTACGGGAGAAAAGAAACCTCTAGAAGAAGATGAGGATAGCGAGCCGGACGAGGATCTGATAGAGAGGCTACTGTTAGATAGACCACCTCCGTACAACAGAGAAGCCGAAAGTCCCGAACTACAGCAAGGGGACGGAGCTAGATGGGGGGAATATAAACCGCTCCCCACAACAGAGTGGGATCCCAAGAAAGGTGAGGAAGTATCTCAATCTAGTCCCGTACAGAGAGTAGTAGGAAGATTCGTGGTCCAGAAGGTGCCAGAAACGCAGCATGCAAGGTCGTATCAGTTGCCGGATGCTCTACAAGTACCTGTTACCATAGGTCCTATAGTGTCAATCTACAACCCGGAGGGAGTCCAGCAGGAGGAACAGGCACGATGGGACAGGGAAAGGGCAGAGATGGAGAGTAGGAATAATACGATCAATTCCCAAAGGCAATTGTTAGGACCAAAGAGTCGGAGTACCCCATTGGATTCAGCAACGGGTCCCTGGATAGAACAAGGGGGTCAGAGAGGACAGATGGATCTGAGGGGACCGAAACCGAAAACCTTTAAGGAATTAAGGGAGTATTTGAGAGAATGGGATGCTGCCGAAGAGACTCAGAATAAAAGATTAGAAACAGAAGCAGAATGGAGAGATCAGGATAACAGGATCCTCTCTCACTGCGGAGCTGGTGAAAGCAGCCCGGAGTGGGAGGGAGGGAGTCAAGGAAGCAAGGGAGATACTTGCCATACCACCGGTGGCACTAGACAAATGTGTGAAGACAAGAGTGCAGGGTGTGGGGGAGTGCCTCGCCTCATTCTTAGTGGGGGAGAACGAAAGACACAGGAGTACCGAGATAGCTTCAGGTGCACTCACCATGCCCCGGGAGAAAATGTGCGACATTGGAGTCACGAGAATATAGGGAGTCGCGAAAGGTCTCGCCATACATCCAGTGATCACGGACGGGATCGCGGGAACATGGAGGACCGTGAAGGACCTTTCCATTCATTGAGTGACACCAGACAGCAAGGGAGTTGCAGTGATGTAGAACAGAACGGAGGATCCTATCTTGCATCTAGAGAGACCAGACCGAAAAGACAGAACGCAGTAATGGGGGATAGAACATTGTTCCACCATACCCCAAGGGAGGATGGTAAAGCTTAGGATCTAGAGAGGTGGGAACAAAGAGAAGCAAGAAGGACGCCTCATAACTCACCTGCACCGAGACGTAGGGCTCATAGTGGGGGTGAAAGGGATGTATACGAACCACCTAGGGATGAGGTACTGAGAGCTGAGATAAAGGCAAAACGGCTCGACGTAATGAGTTTAAAATCAGACCTGGATGAAATCATAGACGGCACATTGCCAATGGAAAGGATAGAGCTGTATGATCATGATGAAATGCTGTTTATGTCTAAGGATGTTACTCGGAAAGCGAGGTCAGTTCATGAAAAATTATCTGAGTTGGCAGACAGGTATATGATAGACATGTCACGAACTAAAGCTTTACAGGGTAACCATAGGCTAAATTGCACGGATCAAGATCTGGATGAGCGTAGGACGATTGGGCTGAAAGTACACATAAAGGAACTGATCCTGAGTATCAGAGTATGGAGGGATTTGGATAAATGGGAGGAAAGATGGTCTAAGAGGGGATCCGTCAGAAGGAGTACACTTGCGAGGTCCCAGGATGGAGAGATAATGCGAATGGAAGCTTTTCCTTTGCGAGAAATCGCGAACGGAAGCTACGTGCATGTACCCTGGAGTAGGGGGGATTTAGCGGCATTTACCAATTCCTTTCCAAAGCTCAGGGAGAATCCCGTTGAGTGGTATAAGCAGGTAGAGAGGTTTGTGAAGATCTCTAAGGTACTGTGGATCGATTTGAACACTCTGTTTGATATCGTAGTACCCGGAGATTTGTGGACGGCATGCAAACTTAGTGTCGAATGGCCCATTTGTGAACCCGCGAGGGATGCCCAGATGAATGGTCCATCAGAAAGAGTCATGGAAAAGTACGAGAGGGTAATTGCCTGGTTAAAAGAGAAAGTGCCGGTGCAAGACATAGACTGGGTTAAGATAGATCGAACAACTCAGGAACCTGAAGAGACCGTTCACGAGTTCTATGAGAGATTGCTGAAAGCATTCAAACAGTACAGTGGGTTGGATGTGATGGACCCCAAAGACATAGGACAGTTTGTGTCGAAGTTTGTCCTAGGATTGAGGCCAGACATAAGCCTGATGATTCAACAGCATTTAATTTGTTGGCAAAACAAACCGTTAGATGAGATTCTGAGGTATGCGAGGTACTGTAGCGATGAAATAGATTCAAAAGCAAAGAAACTTAAGGAAAAGCTGATGTTGGTGCAGATGCAGTCAGCTGGAAAGGGTGGACAGCGACAACAGGGAACAGGAACACTAGGAAAGAAACAGAATAATCAAAGCAGAGATGAGGAAGAAAGACCAAGACCGAGGGTAGATATCGCGACACTGAAAAAGACAACGAGGTGCCATCAGTGTAACGAGGTGGGACATTGGAGACGCGAGTGTCCCTATAATGTCGAGACGGGGGAGTTAGAACAGGAGGAGGATGAGGTTCAAACCAGCATGGTAAAGGGAACAGCAGTCCCGAAGGGAAAATTTATCAAAGGGGGGACTCAGACTCCTCGAGCCCCGTTCCCTCAACCGCCTCGCATTACAAATGGAGGAAAAACCTATAGACAACTGCCACTGTTCGTAGGAGGAGAAGAATGCTACTACGTTGATCCTCTTACAGGGCAACGAGTGAATAGGGAAGAAGACTGTACTCTAGGAGCAGCCCTGGAAGTAGACCAGAGAGGACCATACGTAGAAGCTGAAGTGGCTGGATGTCCTACGGCCTTTTTGGTAGACACGGGGGCCACTCGATCCACTTTGAGATCGGCGGTAGTCCCAGGTTTGCCAATGTCGGGAGAGACGATTCAGGTGGTAGGAGTCGCAAACAGGAGAATGACGAATCCTCTGACTGAACCAGTGTCAGTGAAGATAGGAAATTACAGTGATGAACATCAGTTTGTGATTTGTGATTCTAGCCCTGTGTGTCTACTAGGAAGAGATTTGTTGTGTAAATTAAATTGCACCATATATTGCACACCTGAAGGAGTAGAAGTGCAGACTAACGATGATGATGCCGATTTTAAGGTTGTAAACTCGCAGGAATGCGTGAAACTATATCCTACCCTAACGGTGGAGGAGCTTCCACAGGACTTGAAGGAGACAGTGTCAGCTGAGGTGTGGGATTTTACTGGAGAAGAAATAGGATTGATCAAAGGGGTAGAACCGGTAAAGATCATGGTAAAACCCAATGCTGAGTATCCAAAAACACCACAATATAAGTTGACACCGGAGACAATTGCAGGAATAAAGCCTGTGATCGAATCCATGATTAAACAGGGAATACTGAAGGAGATCGTGGGAAGTCCATGTAACTCCCCGATTATGGGTTTGCAGAAGCCTAGTGGGAAATACAGAATAGTGCAGGATCTTCGAAAGATTAATAATATCGTTGTTTCATGTTGTCCAGTGGTACCGAATCCATCAGTGATATTATTCCAGATACCGTTCCAAGCTGAATGGTTCACAGTGATAGACTTGTGCCAGGCTTTCTTTTCGATTCCTTTAGATGAGGAGAGCCAGTATTTGTTCGCTTTTAAGCTGGAAAATCGCGTTTTAACATGGTGTCGTATTCCCCAGGGGTATACAGAGAGCCCATTGATTTTTAACCAGCTGCTGAAGAAAAATCTTGAAAGTCTAGTACTACCCAAGAACTCAGTTCTGGTCCAGTACATAGACGACCTCCTAGTGGCGTCAGAAACTGAGGAAGCTTGCAAGTTAGACACCATCACCTTACTAAATCACTTGGCCGAGAACGGACACAAGGTGTCTCCAAGTAAATTGCAGTATTGCCTCACCGAAGTGCAATACTTGGGCCACAGGATTGAAAAGGAAAAACGGAAGGTGTCTCCAGACAGAATAGAGGCGATCATGAAAATGAACGCGCCTAAAACACAAAGAGAAGTCAGGATGTTTCTAGGCATGGTCGGTTATTGTCGGCAGTGGATAGCCAACTTTTCACTGAAGGCAAAACCGTTACTACAACTGACGCACAAAGGAGTAAGTGATCCGGTACCATGGGACAAGGATTGTTTGATGGCATTTTTGCAGCTGAGGGAGGACTTGTGTCGTGCCCCGGCTTTGGGAATGCCTGATTACGAAAAACCATTTTTGCTTTACTGCTGCGAAAGAGAAGGTTGTGCTTTAGCAGTTTTGGCCCAGATACATGGCAATGCGCATAGGCCAGTTGCTTACTTTTCGGCTACATTAGATCCAGTAGCCGCAGCGTTGCCCGGATGTCTCAAATCCGTAGCTGCAACGGGTGTCAGCATTGAAAGATGTGAAAGTGTGGTAATGGGACATCAGTTAGTGGTGTACGTACCGCATTCTGTGGAATTGTTAATGACCAGGACTAAGACTCAGCATTTGACGAATAGTAGGCTCACACGCTACGAGCAAGTCATATTGGCTGCCGAGAATGTGACCCTAAAGAGATGCTCTGTCTTGAATCCTGCTACTTTGATGCCACTTCCAAATGATATTGATGATGAAATCTGTACAGATCATGACTGCCTTGATGTGACTGAACTATGCACCAAACCGAGACCAGATATCGTAGATGAGCCATTGACTGACTGATGGTTCATGCGTAAGAGACGATATCGGTCAGCTGAGAGCAGCATATGCAGTTTGTACAATTACCAGAGTTGTGGAAGCCGCCTGCCTGGAAGGAGTACATTCCGCTCAGGTAGCTGAAATCATTGCTTTGACCCGTGCCTGTTTAGCAGGTAACAAAATTCGAGTCACCATATACACCGATAGCCAGTATGGTTTCGGGGTAGTTCACGACTATGGGCAGTTATGGTCTCAAAGAGGTTACATGACCTCCTCGGGTTCTCCTATTAGGAATGGAGAATTCGTGAGATTATTGTTAGAGGCATTACAAGGTCCGACAGCCATAGCGGTTGTCAAATGCGCCGCGCACACAAAGAATACCGACTTTGTGTCGCAAGGCAACAGATACGCAGACGAAGTTGCACGTTATTGTGCAGAACAGGGGTATTCTCACACCAATGTAGAAGTGGGGGGAATACAGGAAAGAACTGAGTTGACTATGTTGTTAGACACTGTAGATACGTGGGACGAATTAAAATGTGTTCAGGAAAATGCACCAGATGATGAGAAAAAGGGCTGGGAAACAGCTGGATGTACTAAAAGTGAAATGAATTTTTGGATTTCTGCAGATGGGAGAGCAGTTTTACCAAACGAACTTGTTAGTCCAATGGCAAGGAAATTGCATGGATCAGCACACATAGGTAGAGATGCTATGGTGAGAGTATTCAGACAAACGTGGTTTAATCCGAAATTTAGAGTAGCGCCAGAAGCAGTATGTCAGCGTTGTGCGATCTGTCAGCAACTAAACGTAGGGAAAAGAACACCAGTTACCTTGAGTCACATAGGGAGGTCTGGGGGGCCTTTCAATAGAATGCAGCTGGATTTTATTGAAATGCCCAAGTGCAATCGACTCAGATATGTCTTAGTGATTGTCTGTATATTTTCTAGATGGGTTGAAGCTTACCCGACACGAAGGTGCGATACACTTACAGTAGCAAAATTGTTGCTTAGAGAGTTGATACCGAGGTTCGGGGTGCCATCCTCTTTGGAATCGGACAGAGGAACTCATTTCAACAGCGAAATAGTGAAGATGCTATGTTCAGCCTTAAGCATCGACCAGAAGCTCCACTGTAGTTATCGACCAGAAGCTTCAGGGATCGTAGAGCAAATCAACAGCACAATTAAATCCAGACTTGCCAAAGTTTGTTCATCGACATCTCTGAGTTGGCCTGATGCACTTCCATTGGTTCTTATGAGCATACGTAGCACACCAGATAGAAGAACAGGTCTCTCTCCACACGAGGTGCTAATGGGAAGAGCTATGAGATTGCCATCGGTTCCGACTGCAGCGTTGTTGAACATCACAGACGATTTGATCTTGGACTACTGCAAGGGACTATCTGATGCCATTCATTCTGTGTCCCTCCAGGTCCAGGCTGCAGAGGCTCCATCAGCACAAGACTTGTGCCATGACCTGTGTCCGGGGGACTGGGTCCTGGTGAAGAAGCATGTCAGGAAGAACTGTCTAGACGCACGCTGGAGAGGACCGTTCCAAGTCATACTAGTCACGAACACTGCAGTAAAGTGTGGAGGCTTGCCCAACTGGATACACGCCTCACACACCCGAAGAGTTCCAGCACCTCTGGAAGAAACAGCTCCTCTCTCGGATGAGAATCCAGCAGAAAGCGGAGAAGCCACAGAGGGGGAAAGCCAAGCTGTAGAGGTGATCGAAGAGGCTGAGCCTGTGTCGGAGCAGGCTACTGACGGTCAGGACACCAGTGAGACCGAAGTCGCCTCAGAAGAAGAAAGTAGTTGGGAGTTCGAGTCAGATAACGAACAAGCTGTAAGCGATCAAGAGACAAGTCCAAGGACAAGGAGCAGGAGGACAAGGAATGGAGAAGCTAGTTGGCCGGAAAGACGGAGAAGGTCGACCTTGAGAGCAAATCCAGAGAGCACCCTTGTCCCGATCTCCGAAGATTCAGGGCCAGAAGAAGAAACTACGGATTCAGGCTCTGAGAGTCCGAGAAGATCAAGAAGGGTACGTGTGCCCTGCAGAAGATACGCCACCCCAGAGTGGACTTATCTAGCAGATGTCTTGGGGACAGAGATCTGGGAGAGTGAGAGAAGTGCAAGTGATCAATCTCGATCCATTTGTGGCAGTGGATATATGGATGTTGACGCCTGGAATCGAGACTGAGGGGTTACTGACTTTCACACTTCCCATACCCCCTTACCTAAGTCGGATCAAAGATCTAGTACTGAATCGGTTAGAGTTTCCGACTTTTGGTCATCAAATACCAGAACAAGAAGAAAAAGTCATTCGTTTAGAATTATTGGAACATGTTATTAGAGCTGCAGGTACGGGAATCATTGTAGATGAATAAAGACTTTTATGTTTAAGCTATGAAGAAGAAGATAACCTAGCGCCGAGTGGAAAGAAGAATACAATTAGGGATTACATTTAGAGGACGGAGAAGGGTTAGGGTTGTCTATTGCTGAAGAGAAAAGACATTGTTGTGAAAAGAGACTTTTGTTGATTAAGAGCGCTTCACAGACTGAGAAAGCAAATAAAGCAAGACAAAGACTTGGAAAGAAAACTTTTCTTCGAAAAAGAAAGAGCTACGCTGTTTTGATAACATGGAGAATGGCAACCCAAACCGAAAAGCCAAATGCATAGTAGGTACACTAATAGCGGTAGTAATTTTTCTTATTATTACAGTAGTTACCACATCATACATGGTAGGACATGCAAGTGAAACAGAGACAACAAATGTAAAGCCTGTAACGACTTTGAAACCTGCTCTTGTTGGGAAGAAGGAGGAGAGCAATGTCATCCGTGAAAAGACGTTACTGGCAAATGAAGCTCGTAGGTTACACGTAGACGAATCGCAGGGAAATTTTAGGTCAAACGCATATGCCAAGCTATTATATGAGTATATTGATGCCATGGAGGCCAAGGATTGTTATGTGTGTATGCAATTGCCGGCTTCCGTAGATGAAGGCATCAGATATCATCATCTCCCACTGACATATGGGATAACATGTAGTTTATTGCTCAGTATATTTTATGGTAGAGAAGGGTTTGAGTACTACTTTTCAAATTATGATTCGGTACTGCCTGAAGTCCCGAATTATAAACAAATGAATAAGTGGGACTATTACAAAAAGGAAGATCGATTAACAAAATTCTTTCTTCCTTGGGATACATTAGATACTTCATATGCACGCAGAAATAATCTGACTTGCAAGGTGTCAGAGGTAGAGAAAAAGTTCATAGGACAGGTAGATGACCGGTACAGAAGGCAGAAGATTCTAAAAATGTCAGGACAGTGGAAAACAGATTGGACCGAAGAAGAAAAAGCACACAAGAAGAAGGGTAGCAATGGTCCAATAGCTTTGGATAGAACGCAGAAAGGAAAGTTATGTTTAACTCGAAGCAAGACATATTATGAGAGTGTATTTGTAGGTGAAGTAAATTGCGAACATGCTTTTAGGTTAGAGTACTATACGAAAGATTTTATGAAAGGGATGCAAGCGATTCCTAATGTATATTTTGTATGTGGAAGAAATGCCTATGTAAAACTGCCTGACAATTGGTATGGTTCGTGTTACTTGGCAATTGTCTTCCCCAAAATATATCATGCAAAGGATTTAGCGATCATAGAAGGAAAATCTTCGACAAGAACGAAAAGGGAAGTAGGAGATGCTGAGGTAGTTGGAGACATATTTGGAGCAATGTTTCCTATGTTAGGTTTAATACTTAACGATGTTAAGATCAGGAGACTAGCTACAGTTGTAGATAGATTATCTGCAAGTACTGCAAGGTCATTGATGCTAGTAGAAGGAGAGATGCAGTCGATTAGGGCAATGGTTCTTCAGAACCGTCTTGCTTTAGACGTTCTGCTAGCAAAAGAGGGCGGAGTTTGCAAGGCTTTGAAGGTCCAAGAATGCTGTACTTACATTCCAGACAACTCAAAACCACTTGAGAAAGTCATACGGAACATTACACAGATACATAAAGAAATCGAAGATTTAACAAAAGTAAATGTTTGGGAGAAAGTAGGTCATGGAGTAGGAAAAGTTGGAAGTTGGTTTGCCAATCTTGGTAAAAGCGTTGTGTGGTACATATTAAAACCTGTTTTAATAATATTGATTTGCATAATTACATTGTTGGGTTTAGTGAAACTGTACAGATGGTATAGGTCGAACCGGTTACAAAGATCCATGAGAGAGCAAGAAAGGAGATTAGCTGCTTTACAAGACCAACAGTACAAAAGTTTGAGAGCTCTTGAAACGATAAAAAGAGGGAATCTTGTAACTAGTTCTGTGTAAGGTGTTATTCAAATTGCTTTTAGTGATGACCCCTAGACGTCATCAAAGGGGGGAACTGAGAGAGCGCAATTTGAATAAAAAGTATATCCGTACCATATTCACAAGCATATCGCATAAACGTAGAATCTATAACGTGAAGTTAACACTTGTAGTGTATAAGTTAGCCGATGTAACCAATGTAATAGGAAATGTATCTGTATCTACTCTATAAAGTGTATTAGAAATTAGAAAGGCCCGTATACATAGTGGGCTAATATAGAAATGTATAGAAATGCTTACGAACAGTAGAATGTGCAAACCAGAATTCATGGACGTGTGTAATTATTAAACAGAGAGAACGGTGAAAAATGTAAAGCGAAGAAATGTGCAGAGCATATATAGCACTATGTAAGCACGAGAATATAAATGTTGTATTCTATGTAAAATGCATTCGCGTATAATCACTGATTTGCTGATTCGATTATATATAAATGTGTGTTAAAGGTTATACTGTGTAGAAAAGTTGTAGGAATGTTAGAAAGTTTGGTCATGTGTGATTTTAACCTAACTGACCAAGCGTTCGCAAGAGTGTAGTCCGCTGTATGTAATTTAGTGGTCTCACAGGAATAGGGGATAGCTTTGATCTGAATGTGCGAGACAAGAGTCAAAGGTCTTGCTAGATTTAAGGTGACAATGTTGGACGAAGTTTATGGCCTAAGTGAGATAAGAGACGCTTGGAATTTGGGTTTTGTTTAGAAATGACCGTTCACAGGACCAAATGAGGTTACGAACACAAACGTAAAGAATGGGGGTCTGTTGAGGTGATAGACTTTGCTCTGAAAGTGTCAACTGGAATGTCAATGAAGTCACCAGCGAGAAGACGAAGATGGTGCCTAAGAAGCAAGGTCAACTTAACGGACGACGCGGAGAGATGAAGCTATGGAAAGAGCCAGAAATGACATCATGTGTAAATGTGTACGTGGTGGGCGTCAAGGGGCGTTCCACCCATACTGTGATTGTGTATTTAGGGACAGTACCCTGGAGAGAAGTTAGCGAAGAGCTCAGAGCGCAGAACAGAAGATCAGTGCGCAGATGGCCTGAGGAGCGAGCGCAGAAGAACAGAGCGCAAGAGAGCAGTAGGCCGAGGACCCTTAGAGAGCGGATGGGTAGGCAGAGAGGGTACTGCTTCTCGACATAAGTTACCATTAGAGGCTAAGAGAGTTTGAACTTCTTTGGAAGTCAAACTGCTGACACCTTTTTTAGGTAAGGAACTTGCGAAGTAGGGATGTCACCTAGTATAGAGTAGGGACAGTTTTAACTTGTTTATTCTTTTTTTGTAGATGACGCAACGGAACCACTTTGTGTCTATGCTTTTATCTGTTGATTCTGGAATTGATTTTAATTGTATTCTTTTGCAGACTGAGGTTCTTTAGGGAATTTATGTTCCTTTTAGTTCCTGTATACTTGTTGAATCTTATCCTGAGAGGATTGTATATGCAACTTATTCTGATTTTATATTAAATTTTTAAACTTTATCAGTCGTAAGTGGTTCTTCAGAGTTGCGCCAGTCTATGGGGTTGATCTAACCTATGTGGGGTTGCCTTTTACTCAATGACAGAAAATAATCGATCCAAAAAGAAGAATGAGATAGGTATCTAAGTAATCAGAAAAGGTATCAAAATCTCATTCCCCGCACCAGTAACCCAATTTCTTGCAGCAAAACAGAGCCTGGTCCTATTGCTGTATGAACTAGCTGTGCCATAAATATCTTGCTAATACACATAACTCATGCAACGTCCCACACCTTTTACAAAATCAATCCGGCCCCCTTTTGGGTTCTAACTACCCCAACAGTTTTTTTCCACCTACCCGATTCCCAATCACTTTCTCACTTTTAAACCTCCTACCTCTGTTTTATGGCTTAGCTGCTTCCCATCCTTTCCTACCTCTCCTTTCTCCTTCAATGACACCTCAGCAACCCTAGGTCTATGCCAGACCTGCTGAGCCAACCATCTTTACTTTATTCTAACCGTAATAAACTTATGCTAACAGAACTGTTGTTTTATTGGTGATTTTCCACCTACCCTGCACTCACCAACATTTAATTGTGCATAGGCAACATCCTACTTCTGGCTCTTTGACACAATAGTGGTGCAACTCAGTGAGATATTACGGACAACTCCGGTATTTGGTGGTGATAATTTTTCATCAAATACTGAATCTGTTCAAGTGCGTGACAGTAGTATATGCAAGGGTTTAGTGCAACTGGCATGTTGAATTTTGGGAACCAAATACATGGCAATTACCATCTTCTGTTCGGGCAATTGAGCTTTTTCATTCAATACGTACATTTTTTATTTCACAGTAAAACATCTGTTTTTTCAGAAACGTGTAATTGGTTTTTCATGGAAAATTACTTAATTTCCAAAATACATTTCAGATTGACATTTGAACGATAATTCATGCTGACTTTGTAAGACTAATTTCTGACTTTGTGTCCTTGACACCAGGGGGCATTTACAGCGCTGGTTGTTATGTTAGTAGTAAAAAGAAAATCTGAAAAAATTCAAAATCTGCATGCAGGCATTTCATCATCTATTTTTATTTAAAAAAATATTTCTGAAATGAATCAATAATCTTTACTCGATTTGGATAAAAAAAATCATATAAGTTCATAAAACACAATTACAATGATGTCAAAGCAGCATTCCACCTCAATGGACACAATGAACCATATAACGTCTCATACCTATGAATTAAACTCCCCCTCCAAATAACAACTCCGAAACAGTTTAGAAACTTTAGGACATATAAAAACAATATACACGGTATCAAGTATTGCCATGAGTATTGCAGTGAGATCGCACAAGCAAGGTGGAGATTTAGAAAGCTTGCACCAGCCCACTAACAACTGAGGAAAAAATGGTTCAAACGGAAATGGGTCAAAAGTTGCCTACGGGAAACTGGCTTGTCAAGCAGAAAATATATTTCAGTAGGATTCGGGGATTTGATCTTAGTATAATGCATTTAAGATTTTTTTAAGCAACCCCTTTGTTGTCCTTTTTTCCTGAGCTTGATGAAAAATGCTTTCTTGACCCAGGTAATATTTGCATTGGTAATTGAATTTGGATCAGAGAATAGTTCTGGTTTGCCTAGAGTACTCAAAGAACATATAACATCATTTAAAAAAAATATGTCCAGCTCACGATCCAGGTCAAGACAATAACTTAAGATCCTTCTATTAAACTCTACAGGGGCGTAGCTAGAGCTTGTGACGCCCGGCGCTATCCCTCAGATTGCCGCCCCTGTGGGAGGTTTGGTGCTCCAACTAGCTGTGTCCTGTACATTAGTGTCAAGGTATTTAGCTCCTATGACACACTTATGTTGTATATTTCAATCAGGTGGGTGTGTGGATGCGAGCATCCTGCCCTACGCTCAGTGGGGGAGCAGGCACAGACTTAGATGAAGACTTCTGCCAAGTCAGGCTGAGACAGAAAAGTGTGAGCAATCACTGCTTGAAGCTTCTGGGGTCCTCTTCGACAGACTGAGCCAAAGACTCTGTGCTGGCAGACAGCAACAGTTAAAAAGCTGTGCAATTTAACTCCCTCTATGCTCATGACGGAGCCGCTCCGTCATGAGCCTCGGTTGAGCTGTGCTCATGACGGAGCGGTTCCGTCATGGCCCGCTCGGCGCGCCTGCGCTGCACGAATTTCGCGCCTGTGCTGGACGTTCCATTGAGCGGGCGGGGCCATGACGGAACCGCTCCGTCATGAGCACAGCTCAACCGCGGCTCGTGGAGGGAGCGGCTCCGTCACGAGCATGCGAGCGCCGCTCGCCCCCCCCGGCCCCCTTAGTGCTGCGGCGGAATTCCCGCCGCAGCGAAGGGGTTAAAAAGTAAGACTGGGATATGACCACGTTACAGGTCCTCTTTGTAGCACACTGGCCCCCAGGATGTTATCCCTGTTGCGCGTATTTGCATGTTCTAGACCTCATTATTCGCATTACCTATGAGCGGATTAAGAGCTGTTCTGGACAGTTATCTCTGAGGGTGCTTGGTGGATACCTGTATGCTTCTAAGCCCCTGTGCATAGATCTAATCCGAGGGCATAAGTCAAATTCTTCCTGGAGCACTGTCAGCCTCACCCTTGCATAGGCTGCATCCACACTGAATTGGTTACTCCACCAGAACAGTTCGGGGAATACAGGAACTGACAAGAACGACGAGATAAAACAGAGAATAAATAAGGTCCAAGCATAGGTAGATAAATGAACAGTAAAGAGCAATAATAATTAAAATATCGCTAAAAGGTCGAGAGGTGAAAGAAAGGGAGTGACCTGGAAACAATTAACCTTGTGCAGTCAGTAAAACTGGGGCCCCTGCTGGTGTATGCAAAGGGTTTCAGCAGCCCTTGATGCCCCTGTGCACCGATGCCACGCACCTACATCACTATTAAATGTGTCTGGGTGATCACAAGAAGACACTTGCTGTTATTATTGGTTTACTGGAATGGGGATGCACTGAAGACCTCACCTCACATGAAAGTCTCATGAGTAATGTGTAAAACCATGTCTCTCTTTTGCGATCACTTAGGATGGATGCCCCCTCTCCGTCACTAGTAACATGCAGGCCCCTTGTCCCCATGCACATTTGTACAGTAACATTGCTGTGACGTGTGATATTGTCCCCAGAAAATAAAAGTAAAAACACTCTAAGCATTCTTTGCCTGGTTTAATTCAACATGACGTTCAGTGGTTGTTTGCGCTCAGTGTCTGCCTCTCCAATTACAGAAACGCAAATATTCCATGATCTTTTGTCCACTTTCAATAATGCTCAAAACACTAGATTAAATATGCCACTTAACGCTGTGGATATATTGTTTTTATAAGCCCTGGAAATAGGCGCCATGTTCTCTCTTTTTAATAAATCGCATTTTCTGGATGTCAGCAGGCTGAACGGCCCTGTTGGCCGCGGAGGGATTCAAAGTCGTGACGTTCACACCCCACACAGATATTAGCGGCTCTCTTGTAACTAACCGACAATTCTTTCAAATGTAAACTAACGGTAAACTCAGCAGGCACACTCTTATCAAACAGCCAGGAGAGCTAGCGCCTGAGGGATAGCTCAAAAAATCCATGAGCAAAATATATTTGAGGTCAATTTAGCATGAAGAGCAACAGTGACATCGAATGTTGTGAAAAAAGCTCACGCGGTTCATGCGCCTGCTGCAGACACATGTTTCAACTTGACAGTCAGTGGTTCGTGTGTCGCTGGTTACAAAAACATGCCCTTTCATAATTTTGTATATGCTAAAAGATAATGAGTTGAGCAGTAATGAGCAGCTCATCCCCCCTACTGAAACAAGATGGGCATGAGAAGAGTATCAAAACAAAGTACCATCCAAATGAGCATATTATATCTTGAGCAAAACATTTCCTTTCACTGAAGCAGGCTGCGGGAAGATTTTGAAATTAAATCATATCGGGTACATATCAAGCCCAAAGAGCACTGTGTGCCGTTGTAATAAAACAGAATGAACCCTTAACTTAGGCCCCATGTCCTTTCACAGTAAGTGTCATGCTCTTTGTAACTCCATATACATTTGTAGAATACGTGGGGCTCTTTCTTTTATGTATCCTCAGACCACCTCAACAAATTTCAGTAGCTCAGAGGTATGTTTTTACATCCTAGCACATTACGAGTCTCAGGTGACACCTTGCCTAGACATTATATTGTCACTGAATTCTTCTTTTGATTCTATATCACTAACAGTTCTATGGCATCTTTTTCTTTATTTAATTCACGTGATTCTGGCACAACCGTCTGAACATAATGGTTCACGTGTGTCACCTCGAATAGATGCATGCTCACAAAGAGTCACTGCCACTCAACATTCTATGATATTTTGAATGGTCACGGTGTCTTTGGTTTCCCACTAGGAGTCTCACCAGGTTGTTGAACTTGTCAACTTACATGCACGGTTGATGACCCGATACTTATTCGTAATAGAGCTATGTATTAAGACAAATTTGTTGTTATTCCCTGCCCTGAAGAATCGTGTGAGCGATGAAACACGTGTCGGCTGGCTGCTGTTTCACTATGATGAAATTAAAAAATTGAAGACCTTCACATACACAAGACTTCTTCGTCTCTCTGCTACTTTACCTTGTTGCTACTCTGCGTGAATCCTACGATATACTGTTACTTGTACTGTATATGTGTGTGTGCATAGGGTTGCTGCTTTTTGTTTAGAGTCTCCCCAGCTTGCTGGATAGACTATTGATTGGTTTTATAGGTTTTCCATTCACCCAGTTGCACCACCCATTAACTTAAGCTGTTGTAGACACATGCGCTTATACTCATAGCAGTGCGCCCAATTTTCTGACACCCCTAAACCTTTTGCTTACATCTATCTCTTTCTTTGGCAAACAGACATACAGCGCATTATGAGAGTACCCCATTTGTCTCTGAGTGCTTTGCTAGAGCACCAGTTACGTCACCCATGGTTCTACGCATTATTTACCGGCATCAGGAGCTTATGTGGTTTACCAATTCACCAAATGCTGTGCAATGCAGCGACCTCGAGTGGGCAATGCATGCAGCTTTACAGAACACAAAGGTGCTGTAGAATCATTTAATTAAATTTGCATGTGATACAAACTGCCAGCCTCCTCTAATCCGAGCAAGTCTGCTGCTTTTTTTTATTTACATGAAGCAGGATGTACTCGTGTCGTCCTTCTTAAGATTAAAGCACTTTTGAGGACACCAGGCCTCGCACAAAGATCTGCATCAGGGTTGCAATGTTATT
Source organism: Lissotriton vulgaris (assembly GCF_964263255.1). Taxonomy (NCBI): domain Eukaryota; kingdom Metazoa; phylum Chordata; class Amphibia; order Caudata; family Salamandridae; genus Lissotriton; species Lissotriton vulgaris. The sequence goes on from NC_141697.1 coordinate 683,794,266, forward strand.
ACAAGAGCTAACCAGAGCCAGGAGGTAGTTAGTTTTGCTTACGTCACATTTCAATTTAAATTTAGAGTAAACACTGGTAATGAATAAGTGCCATTCTCATTGACTTGAAGGCACAAACCTTTTTCACGCAGATTAAAGAGAGCCTTTCCTGTTTCTTGGAGAAAGGCAGCTAAGTCAAAGCCAAGGGAGCTCTGGGCCTACGATTTCACAACAAGATCCTACGAAAGCAAACGTGCAAATGCCATATTTTAACCAATTACTGGTTATAAATGGATATCACAGAAAGAAGGCACTATAGCTTGTTGTTCCTGGCGATAACAGCACGGGAAAAAAACATCAACTCAAATATCGCAGCTGTGTGTTACGTGCCTGCTGCTGACAGATTTGTGCAAGTGGTAGGTACTAACCCCAGGGGAGAAGTTGAACACTGATCCAGCAACAAGACCAAGCCCTAGCAAGAGTGCTGGCATTAGGAGCTCATGTGGTTTTACCGATTCTCTTATCACGCAAGAACCACACTCCACGCTGTTACTTGAAGCGTAAAAGGTCATTTTATTAGGACAAGGTTGCACTCCTTTAGACTTTATTACATAGTACATAAATGCAATACATTTACTTTCCCCACACCATGCTGACTCATTCTCCATTCCTCCTTCTCAAAACCATCTCACCTGTTTGACTCTTCCCCATTCACTCGGTGACCTCCTTCCTCTCCCCCTTCTCACCTTCACTTGCCCTTCGAGCATCCTCTGTTGAACTTCCTTCATTGCCTCCCGCACCCCGCTATCAGTCACCCGTGTACCGTTCTCCCCCTCGAGGGGTGGATCGCCCGTATGTGACTCACCACCCCTCCAAAGTACGGCCACGCCTCTGCCCTGCAATCTGCCCTAAACTGGCACACTCAGGCCCAAAAAACCACCCCCAAGCCCATCACTTAAGACCTGTAGGGTGGGTGGACAAAAATCTTCTGAAGTCCCCCCGGTGGTGCTTGGTGTTCTGAAGAGGCTGAACCCCCTCTCCCAACACCTTTTAAGCCCTCCCAAATCCCCACCCCTTGCCCTTCTAATCCCACCCCCATACCTTGTCCTTCCGGTCTGCGCGAAATCCCCAGGGGAAGACTGGTCTGCGACCTTACTTCCCCTGGGGCCAGCATCGCGCAAGAACCACACTCCACGCTGTTACTTGAAGCGTAAAAGGCCATTTTATTAGGACAAGGTTGCAACCCCACTCAACCACCTCGTATGCACCGCATGTTACACTCCACCAACCCACTCACCATTCTCACGGCCTACCCCACATCCATGTCCGCAAAACCTCACTCATCAGCAGACTTTCATGCTGCATGTCAACTGTCACACACTGGGATCATAACATTGAAAAAATTCCATAAAGGCTGCAATCAAAACATTGAAAAAATTCCATAAAGGCTGCAATGCTCGAGCTGCGCGATCCCACGATGGAGGGCAGGCCGCCGCGGACCCCCCCTACTACTTCTGGCCAGCGTCTGGAGGCCGTTGTGCGCCCCACTGGCATCCCCATCTGCCGGAACAATACCGGTCCTGGTTCCCCCCTTCCCCACCAGGTCTCTCCAACCAGGTGAGGCCCAAGCACCTCCGGGCCTCGCGCCGTACTTGGCGATCCCTCACCCTTACTCACAGAGCCCCAAAACTCCTCTGTGTCCCCCAACAGCCTTCCACACAGCTCCCCCCACAAAACCCTCTGCCATCAGTAGCCTAGTCACCCTTTGGAGGTGACCTGCACCCTAGCCGGCATGAAGCAACTCCTGCTGCCACGTGTCCACTGTACGCGGGGGAAGAGACTGCACTGAAAACCCCCTAGGCCCTTCACTGCACTGGCTCCTGACACGTGCTACTCTGCTCCTCCCCCAAAAAAGAGGGAGTGCAGGCTCGCGATAGGAGGCCCTTACACCTCAAGTATGTGCAGCAGCAGCCCCCCCCCCCCCGCACCGGGCCCCCCGGGGGGGTCCAGCCGACCTCATGGCCACATTAAAATAGGAGACGACAGGACCCTGCTCCGCGTTCTTCCTGTCCAGGCAGCCAGCTTGCATCAATTACCGGGCAAGGGGCCAGAGCCCGCAAACAGACGCCACCACCTGTCCGCTGCTCCCCTCCTATCCCCCCGCAGCCATCCTAATCACCTGCGTCGCATCGCGATCCCCGCCTGACAAGGGGGCTGCCTCCCATGCAGCGCCGGATACTCGAGACACAAAACCGCCCCCCCCCGCTCACACAAAAGGAAGCGGGCAACGCGGAACGGCACAAGGAAATCAGGAGCTGCCGCCCCCCTCCCCAAACTACCCGCCAGACGCCACAACAGTGTGCCCACCCCAACGCGTCACAGCCACCGTATCGCGTGCGCCGGGCCACAGCAGCACCTACGCCGGCCCCAGCACACGCCTACCCAGCCGACCCTTCAACCACCCGATAAGCACGCTGCCAACAGCCAGTCCCCCCGCCCGCTTGGCCCGCACCGCAGACAGCTGACCCTTGAAGGATACCATAGCCCCTTAACCCCGTAAAAGTTCCTGCCCTACACCCAAAACCCCAATAATAAAACCAAAACCTCTCCCAGCCGATCTACAAATCGGCCCCTGCCCCCCTCCACCCACCTACCAACCACAAAAATCTTCTGAAGTCCCCCCGGTGGTGCTTGGTGTTCGGAAGAGGCTGAACCTCCTCTCCCAACACCTTTTAAGCCCTCCCAAATCCCCACCCCTTGCCCTTCTAATCCCACCCCCACACCTTGACCTTCCGGTCGGCGCAAAATCCCCAGGGGAAGACTGGTCTGCGACCTTACTTCCCCTGGGGCCCGCAATGTTGTGCCAATGCAGCGACCTCGACTGGGCAATACATGCAGCTTTAGAGAACGCAAATGTGCTGTAGAATAATTAAATTAAACTTGCCTCTGCTCTGATAGGAACTGCCAGCCTCCTCCTATCCGAGCAAGTCTGCTGCTTGTTTCTTACAGCAAGCATTTACAATGCAATGGTCTCGGCATCATTAAAGGTAGAGCTATTGGCATTGCTCATTAAATATATATTTTTTTAAATCATAAATAAATGGCATTGATATTTACATTGCCAATAGCTTAATCGTTAAATAAATGGAATTGTCATTTACAATGCCACCCACACAGACAGAGCCACCCACACATAGAGCCACCTACAAAAAAAGCTACACACACACACACACACCCACACACACCCACACACACACGCACACACCCACACACACACACCCTTATTGCACATGGGGATGCCTGATGTGCCCAGATACAACAGTTGTTTTTGTCAAATAATTTTGTCAATATTTTGTAAAATAATGCTTCTTTGTATCCATCTGTTGTCATTTGTAGAGCCCATCATAACTGAGATGACAACAACAATTAATACACATTTAATGATGTCTTCTTCAGGTGAATTCAAGTGGAGTGAAAATGAAACAACCCCAGATTATTAATTGTTCCACTTTTATTGCACACATTATGGAGATCTGTCAAAGAGGATACAGGTGCTGATGAAGACCTCAGTAATTTATTTGTCAATTTGTGAAGGTTGAAATATAAAGAGTTGATATGACCTGGGGAGTGCAGAGAGACAAAACCGATTAAACCACATAATGTATGGTGAATAATGCATTGGTAATACTGCCTGCTGCCAAGGGCACCGCTATTAAGGCAAAAAAAGATTGAATATATTTAATAGGTCATTTCATCATAAAATAATAAACCTTATCAAATGTGAGCCTCATTTTTGAGATTTTTTGTATATTTACTGGATTGCAATATAACAAATAACTGTCGAGCATAACAGTATACGTGTGGCATCTGGGTGATGAGAAGAAAGTTTGAAAAATATTGACCTGGAATGGTTACTCAGTTTTGTGGACAGAGAATTACTGTCATTGCATCTAGATATATGATGCAACAAGTAACATACCTACAACTAGTCAGGACTATTGGCTTGGTCAATGGTTCTTAGTTGCATAAGATAAATGAGCAGCAACTATGGCTTGTATATAATATTGAAAAAGCTTCCACTTAAAGCCCTGGTGACACCATAACAATGTTGCAGCTCCTGAGATTCAAAAAGAGAAGGGAAATCCAGCAAGAAATTGACTCTCTCTACAGGATTTCCCTTCCCCTACAATGCTCACCTGGCTTGACGTCATGCCATCACTTCACTAGTGAGAAGTGAGCAGTGTGAGCACATGCACATCGACGTGCCTGCTGTCACTGCAGTCCGGAACAAAAAAGGACCGCCTGTGCCAGGTCACAAAACAGAGCCGATAGAGACCCGGTTCAAGGCCCCCTTTAAAAAACTGCCGATGCTCAGCACCTGTGAGGCCCGGGCCACTTAAAACCCTGGTCACAGTCATTCGTGATATTCTTAATGCATACAACCTGGCACACATTCCTAAAACCCATATACATACAAATACATTCTAACATAGGGACAACCAACATATTCATTAAACATGCAGCAAAACACACAATAAAAAAACACTCAGTTACACGCTCACAGTTTGACAGCTATGCCATCTCTATCTCGCTAGGGGTCACAAAGCAGCATGCAAAGGGGTCGCAAGCTGCAGTCTAGGGGTCAGAGCTGCGACCCATGGTGACCACTAAATAACTGCCATGTTGAAGAGTATTAGATCATCCAAGTATCAGGGTATACAGGTTAGCTTTAAGAATATTCTGAACTTGATACTCTCTCATTCATCCACTTATCAATTGGTTGAACTAACTCTTCATCCTTTTACTGAAATATGCATTCACTCTTTTATCTGTTCACCCACTCCACTCAAAATACACTCAGTTATTCAAAGACAAAATTCCCTTATCCATACATACACTTGCCCATTCTGTCATTCATACGTCCATACTTTCGTCCATTCACTAAGGCATCCATTCTGTCATTCACTCGTTCCTTCATTCACTCATGCATCCCCACAGACTTTCCTCTCCCCACTTACCCATCCAGTTATGCACTCAAGCTCCAGTTTCAGTGATTCGTCCTTCCCTTGCTTCTCATCAGACAACCTATTCATTTGCATTCTCATACAAGCACTCACCCATCTTTGATCGAATCACTCACAGCCAGCAATCCATCCACTCATGTGTACTTACTTTTCCAGCTATTCACTCGCACATCCAAGCACTCACCTAATTACTCACCCACATGCTCATGCATCCAGTCATGCATCCTTTCACCTGCCCTCTTACTCATCCACATATTCAATCGAGTTATCCATCTAACTCACCATATGCTTGATGCTTGATGAATCAATTACTGACTCACCAACTCATTCCTTCATCTGTCCACTCAGTCACACTTCCATTCACGTGCTCAACCATTCACTCACAGCATTTCTTTTTCCATAAGCCCACCGACGTAAGCGCTCGCTAATGACTATTTATCCACTTATCGAAACACTCACTTGTTTTCAAGCCTGAGGTTACTGAGAGAAATGAAATACTTTAATTGGTTGTGTTGATTGGATGCCACTGCCATCCTTGAGTACAAAGCTTTGTCATTACTTAATAAGGCCAACAAAGTAATCACGTGTCCTGGGAAAAGTTGCAAGCCAGAGTAATATGAAACTTGGGGGGGGGGGGGGGGGGAGCTAAGGGTAAGCGTGAAATTCAATAACCAGGAGGCTGAAGCAGCAATGGGACATCAATGTGTGTGGCAGAAGGAAACAAACTGTAGAATGTGGAAAATATCTCTCGGCAATACCTGCCTCCAATAGAGTCAAGGGAACAGTCAGAATAGCCATGGTATCATGGAAAGTTAGGCAAATTCGAAAGTAAATGTCAGAACGAAAACAGCTGAGTCACACACTGCTCTTTCTAAAACAGTGCCAATCATTATGTTAAGGAAGATATTTAGAAAATCGTGCCAGAATGACCACATTGCTTCCATAAGCAAAAAGAATGTGAGGACTTAACTGGGCAGCTCCCAATAAATGTGGCAGTGATCCAGACGTTTGCCTATATATATTGTTTTCCTGGTCAAGAATCTTGGGCCTAGATGTTTCAAGCCGCTTGCGAATCGCAAGGGACGAAATTCTTAGAATTTCGGCCTTTGGGAATCTCAAACGGTCTATTTGCATATTTGGCATGCATCAAAAATTCGCAAATTAAGGAATCGCAAAAATTTGCGATTCCTTATTTTGCCATAGCATTTAAGGAATCGCAATTTTGCGATTCCTTAAATGCTATGTATGTAGCATTTTTCAATTGCGAATTTTGGTTAGGAAATCGCAAATTAACACCAACTTGTAGTTGATGTTAATTTGCGAATTCTTTTAAAAATGCACAATTTGCATTTTTGAAGATGGCATGTGACGCACACACATGCCCATAGGGCATGTATGAGCACCATATGCACACACATGTACATTTCAGGGGTGCAGCAGAGTGTCCTTGAGACACCCCTGCACCCTTGAAATTATTCTCAATTTGCGATTAGCAAATTGCGAATCGCAAATTGAGATTAATTTCAAAATCCTTCCTATGGGCCTCCTGGCCCTTAGGAATGAATGGGAAATTATTTCTTAATTGCGAATTCGCAAATAAGGAAGATTAAGAAATCGCTAAAAAATGTGATTTTTTACATACATCCCATTTTGCGATTTCTAAATAGCGATTCCTTAAAAATCGCTATTTAGAAATCGCAAAATGGAATCTTGATACATCTGCCCCTCAGTGAGTCACTGCTAGTATTTTCCACACATGAAACACAAGTGTACGATCTTGATCCTAGTGGGAGCCACTATCCCGAAATGTCCAACATCTCCAACGTTTGCCCTACATAGTACACAGAGATCCACCTTTTCTTAATATCTGTTTTTCCAGAATTGTGACAGTACTGCACTTTGTTCATATGGCACTCTGTCCTAACATAGTCACAGTCGTTCACATATTCTTACTGCATACAAACTGGCCCACGGTCCTAAAACACAGGCGCACACAAATACATTTCAACATAGGTACAACACATTAATTAAACCTGCAGCAAAAAAACAAAGTAAAAAACCACTCAGTTACACGCTCACAGTTTGTCAGCAATACCATCCTGAGTGAGACACCCAATCAAGGTCTCTCTCACTAGACTGCCGCAAGCAGCCTGCCAGGGGTCGCAACTGTAGTCAAAGTATCACAGCTGCAACTCCTAAATGATGGCCATGCCGCAAACTGAGCTAAATGACTTAGAAAAATTGTTCATCAGCCAAACTATCCATAAATAAGATAAAGCGGTGTAGTAAATACTGCAGACCATTGGCAATGTAAATGTAAATTGATACTTGTATAGCGCACTACTCACCCACAAGGGTCTCAAGGCGCTTGTATGAATACCGCTGTGGAACCCATCCTGGCTTTCCCTGTGAGGCGTCCACTCCTGGGCACCCCCAAGGTGGAGGCCAGGCATCCTTAGCGTTGTGGGGGCCGTAGTGGAGATTAAGCAAGCTATTGCCCAGAGTTGCAGAGTGGGACTCCATGATTGGAATAGGCACCGAGGCGAGAATGATCAGGTCTGTGGAATTTTGAGCCCAAGACCCACCGAGGCGGGGATTTGAACCCTGGTCCTGGGCTAGACCTCTGCATCAGGGTCTGCCGCTCTAATCATTGAGCCACACTTCTCCACCGCAACATGCACTATGGGAACAGGGTTGTCAGCATATAGCAAGTTCGGTATTTAGTTATCAGCCACCCTCAGGACATCCTTTCAAAATTCCACAAGGAAGGAGTTTAGCTGGTTAATATAAAAAAAAAGCATATGAGCTAAGATGCAACCTTGACGCACTCCCTTGGCTAACTCAAAGTGCATTCCCTGTTGGGCCCGAATCTTACAAACGCCTCAAGCCCTGAATGCAAATCATGCAAAAAAGTGACTGGTGCAATATCAACCCACATGGACTCCAGCATGGCCCAAAGTTTCTACCTCTTGACAGACTCAAAGGTTGTGCTGAGGTCCATGAAAGCCAACTGTATGGAGCTCTTCTTAGCTGTGACATACTTATCAATTATTAAACGGAGATTACAATTGTGTTTGATCGTTCCTCGCCCTGATCTGAATCCATAATTAATAATGAATATCTGTCAGTATATTGTGTTCCTCTGCCTACTCTGCTTCAGCAGGAGGCGACCTGCGCTTCCATTAAGGAAATAAGCCTATAGCAAGCTGCATCGGCCCCATTCCCTTTCTTGTAAACCGAAATAATTACCGACCTTTATCAAGAGGCAAGAATTTTGCTGCAAGCAACCGCATTCAGATGTTGGGTAGTGACAGGGGCCCAAAGATCTACATGTGCCTTATGAAGGTCTCTTGGGACTCCGTCGGGGCCCGGGGCTTTTTGAGATGGCAATGCCTGGATCGCATCTCCACCTTTCTCCAAATTAAAAAGAATAGTCTCTCCCCTTCTAGGAATGAATGGAGATGAAGGTACGCTACCCACACTATAGGCGCACTCAAAATTGCTTACCCATGCTCTGGAGGGTATACAGCAGGCCAGATTAGACTTAGGGTCATAATATCAAAGGCCTTATCTCCGCTTTTTTGGCTTTAAAAGCCTAAAAAGCGGAGATAGTATTTTTGCCCTATTTACAAGGCAGTGCTAACATGCATTAGCAGAGTTTTCCCAACATCTCGCTCTGCATTTCTAAAGAGATGCAAAGTGGGCATCACTGGGCGTACCGCTCACGGAATACCATGTAAATTATTGCTATGTGCACATCGCAATATTTTGAAGGCGGCCCACAACACTGATAGTTATTTTAAAATCCGCGCTAACCGTCGCTTTCGCCGAAAAATAGCGTCTACTGAAAACCTGACTTACCTGCATTATCCAATGGCAGGTGGTTCATCAGGCTGAGTGCGCCCTGGCCTAGCAAAGTTTTTGCCATTCCTGTGGACTTTTCGCTGGATTTCTGGCAATATCCCCTCCTAAAACGCAGCTATCTCTGGAATGTTATCGCCCTGGAGAAACGCATTGTTAATAACGCACTAACCGGGCAATACATTCCAGCGATAGACGGCGATAAATAAAAAGGGGCTAAGCACGATTTGCGATATTTATCGCCGTCTGTTGCTGATATGCCCCTGAGTATCTGCATGGAAAAAAGTCAGCTTCACCACCACCAGAATGCTGAAGTGTCCCCTGAGAGAGCAAGCAGTAGCTAAATTCTCCCAAATCTCCTTTTTAAGCATGTTATGGTACCACTAATATTGCCTAAGCCTTCAGCATGTATGATCGATGTAACCTCTCTGGTGGGTGATCATGTGATGCCTATGTAATTCAGCAGTAACACAGTAGTGGCTGTAAGTTTTGTCTAGCTCTATTGTTTATGTCCTGCTATTGTGTCTTAAACTACTTTTTATTAGTGTATCCCACTTCTTTCACACAGTCTCATTCATAAAATATGATTAAAAATCTGCTTGGAAGGGGATAAATATAAAGTGAAGAGAAATGCTCAAGAAACATTTTGAAAAATAACAGGTGATGCATGTTACCTTCCATGACCAAATTTGCTTAACCGCCTGCAAGACATGTAACACATATGTAACGTAATGGGAACACTATGTTGAAAAATACAATGTTTGCCAAATATTTCTGTATTTCTGCTGAAGATGATGCCTGACTGGATTAACAGCAAGTATTGGCGTGAGTCACTAGACAACCTTCTGACCGTCTTGATTCCTAAGAAATGTATGTGGAAATTATGCTCCAAAATGCATCCTTTGGCTCCGTTTTTTTATGATCTTCTCATGGGGATAACTCCTTAGTCTGTGCTTGCTTGCTCACTTCAGTTACAGGAAGAGTTTAATTCCCCAGTTCTTTCAAAGGTCAACAGAATCCACTGTGAGTTGAGTAATAGTCATCAAAGACTGCACTTTCACATGTTGGTGACACAGCAGCACTGCACAAACACGGTCTCCCTATTAGCTGGTTGTTGTCTGCTGGAAAAAGAAAATTAGAAAGAAAATCACATTTCCCAGCAGCATCAGATGTCATTAGGCCTCGGTCCAAGAAAGCATTAGTAGATGGGGCCAGGGGAAGGGTGGGGAGAGAACAGGGTTACTGAGTGGGCTGCACTCTCAGCCCAGAGCCCACACCTCTGTCTGTCCGTCCCTTCAGGGTTACTGCCCTTATTATTAATATCTAATCCCATTGCTGTGTTTGCTCTTTAGTTTTCACTCTTTAGTATGTGTGAAAACTGCAGGGCGAATAAGCAGAGCAGGTGTCCTGTTGAGCGAAAAAGGTAAGGTACTCGATGTCAGCGAAAATCAGTAAAGCGGGAATTTCACAGGGGGGAACATCCTTTACAACGCAACTTTTACCACGCAGTGCCTTTACGATGCAACTTTTACAACGCAAACCATTACAACGCATTGCGCTGCGGGGCGCTCTAGGATAGGGAATAGGTTTAATGTACTATCCAACACCTTCCCTACTATCCACGGGGACTGGTGTTGGAATAGTAAATTAAACTATCCACTATCCAGCGCCCCAAAGCACTATGCGTTGTAAAGGCATGCGTTGTAAAAACCTCGTTGTAAAGGCATGCGTGGTAAAAGCATGCGTTGTAACGTCATACATCCTTTCACAGGATATACTAAGTAGCCCAGTTCAGTGCTTAAGTTCTCAAAGCTTTGTTCGGAAGCCCACGGTCAGCTCTGCTGAATGTCGATATGCCGAATACCAAGGCAGTGTAGTCTTGATTCCATCTCATTCCTCTTTCATTCACAACCAAGCAGTCCAGGCCCTTTCATATATCACTCTTACAGGTTCTTTTCACCTTTGCTTGCTCCCTTAGATACATTTTTTCCGTATTTCTGGTCCTCCTTCATTTCACTTAGTTTGGTTTTCTCTCTCTTGCTTTTGATCAGTGATTTACTGAGAGGTGGAGGGCGGTCAGATGGGTGGGTGCGCACAAATAAAATAAAAAAATTAATAAAAATGAAAACACTTATCAGATCTAGACGACACAACCTCCTCCTCGATTCGACCTCTTCTGCGAACCTTAGCAAACTCCCGCGACCAATCCTGGAGCTGTTCACATGCTGTTAACCAGCATGAGAGCAGCACCTTGGTTGGTGGTAGCCACTTTCGGCGCTCCCCAGCGCACTGGAGGCCTGCACTTGCTTTCAACCCAGCTTTCCTAGGACAGCTGGTTTGAGAGGTTTAATGTGGGTATGTCTGGTTGGCCGTCGCAAGATAGCCGTCAAAAGAGACATGCGCACTTTAAACAGTGCACAGGCAGCCCTTTGCCCACCACTCCTCCCTGCTGCCACTCAACAGGCCGTGCCCCATCATGACACTCGGTTCAGGCCGGGATGATAAAAATAAAATGGTAAAAAATTACCGTTTTAATTTTCATTACTGGGGTTTTGGGGGGCACTTAAGTGGGCGAGGCTCCTCTGCTCTAAAGGAGGAGCCATCCCTCCTCTTGATCAATGTCTTATGAGGAAATGTAAGTGCCGGTCCTCAAAACTGAGTGCAAAAGGGCCCCACCTTCAACCACCAGCTCAAATTAAGTACTGGCCTCATTACTCACTGACCATTCTGTCCTGACAAACAGCACAGTACCCCCCCCAGCAGCACTCTCCTTGACTCCTCCACTCCAGCATTGCTGCCTTTGATTGCTAATGCTCGAACTGCAGAGATGTGTTGGCGCGCAGTACGGGCACTCTTGTCCCCTGCAAGAGCTTTTTATGCCCACAAATTTTGTTTCAGCGCAAATCTCATATTACACTAAGATACGCTCATTTTTGGTAGGTACAGGGAGATTTGGGGCCATATGTAGGTGAGGCAATACCGTCGGTAACGGTGAAATTCGGTAAATTTCACCGTTACTGACCGGTATTTAGGGATTAGAGATGTAGGAGGCAGGTTTCAAGGAATCGGTAATTTAAGGAATTAGTTAATTACCGAATTCTTAAAATACTTATTCGGTAAATTACTGAATCCTTAATTCCTATGTAGGAGGCACTCAAGTGAGTGCATTTTAGCATTCAGGATTCGTTATTTATCACCAACTATAAGTTGGTGGTAAATACCGAATACCTTAGTAAAAGCAATGTTTTGCTTTTTTTTCAGTGCCATGTGGCATACATACATGCCCTTAGGGCAAGTATGTGTGCCACATGTGCACACACATGCACGATTCAGGGGTGCAACAGGGTGTCAAAGTGACACCCTGCCACCCTTGAATATGTTTCCCCTATTACCGATTCGGTATTTACAGAATCAGTAATAGTGAATGGCTTCCCATTCATTAATATGGGCCTCTAGGCCCGTAGGAATGAATGGGAATTACCGAATCGGTAAATACCGAATCGGTAATACCAAATATTACGGATTCGGTAAAATTGACACAATATTTACCTACATACTATTTACCGATTTCCAAATATCGAATCGGTAAAATTCGGTATTTAAAAATGGGTAAATAGTGATTACCTACATATGGCCCTAAATGATTTGCCAAGAATCACAGTGGGTTGAGCCCACACCGAGACTCAAACCTAGTTCCCAAGTTTCAAAGTCGGCAGCTCTGGCAGGTAAACCACATCCGCTCCCCAATTTCCGACTTGTGTGTTTTCCCTCTCTTGCAGATATCTGAATAAGTAAAAATAAGTGCTGTTCCCCAAACATAAGTGCCTATGGCACCCACCGGCAACCACCGGTTCAAGTTATGCACTGGTTCCCATTACTACAACAACGTATGACTTACAGATGAGCTCCAACAAAGTTATACCTCTCTCAAACATAGGTGTCGATTCACTAAAATGTCAGGGGTAGTGGAAGTGACATTTCATATAGGGGTGGGCGGAATTCATGGAGTTCCGCTAAACGGAATTCCACAAAGGGCCACCCAAAACTCTGCTCTACTTAGCGAAGTTCTGCTCACGGGCATAGCTGCTCTGCACACTACTGCATAATGCCCTTTCTATTTAATAACCACTTTCACTCCTGTCAGCTTTTTCTGTCAGTAGAAACAATGCAACAAAAATCATGACAGTTGATGCTCTTTCGCTCTAGCACCCTCCATTACAAACCAGGACTAAAAATTGTTAAAAAATCAGCTTTCTGGCCAAAGCGTTGTATGTGTCTAGTTGAAGGTCCAGGCAAGTCGAGTTGCAGGTCCAAGCAGGGCCAGTTGTGGCAGGTCAGTTCAGCACTTGCAGGGATGCCGCTGGAGTTTGGTGTGTCCATGTAGCTTAGAACAGGAGTCAGCCAACTGACCCTTGGAGTCACTCATGTAGCCTGGGATAAAGGGAGGAGGTTCAGTCTTTCTTGTCAGACAGCAGGGCAGGCCGAAAGCAGCAGGGCAGTCATCTGGGGAACAATGCAGGCCTCAAATAGTAGGGCAGTCCTCTAAAGAACAAGACAGGCCTCAAGAAGCTCAGCAGTCATCTTGGGAACATGACAGGTCTCAAGCGGCAGGGCTGTCCTCTGAGGAAAAAGGCAGTCCTTCTTCTGTAATGCCCACAGGCCCTTGCATGCACTGAAGAGTGTGTCTGAGAGTCTTATTTGTATTCCTGGTGCCAGCTTTGAAGTGGAAAAGACTCCTGAAGTTTTCACCCCACAGATGGTTCTGAAATGTCCCTCCTCCCTCCCCAGGCAGTGACAATACACCAGTGGCAAGTCCTTTGTGAGTGTGCCAGAGGCAGCCCTTGAAATATAAGTGGGGCAGAGAACAGTTCTGTCCTTCTCATCCTGGCAAGATGGATCTCGTCTATTTTTCACTTTACAGGCCCAATACGCATTCCTGATTGGGGAGCAATTAACAGGTCCAGACAGCTGGAAATACCTAGAAAGCCTCCAAAAGTTTAGGGCAGGAAAATGGCAACTTTCTAAAAGTGCCATTTTATGTTTAAAGTATTTTATTCAGCACAACATACAAAGACAAACAAACATCATCATGCAGCGTCTTGTTAGGGCGGGCAGAACCAATCCCCGGCGAAGAACTATCAGGCGCAGTACGTGTGTGCTAGTCCATAACAGCAGTGAGTGATATGCATTGTCGCAGTATGAAGTGACATTTCTATTGCAAACACCCCCCCAAAACCCCAACTTCCCAACTCCCCAGTCTCGGACCCCCCCTCCCCCCTCCCCACTCTTCGTCCAGTGCACAGACCTTATCCAAAGTATACACCAAAGCCACCTCCTACAGGGAAAGTGAATCTCTCATCAGTTCACGGGGCTGGCGCTGCTGGGCTCATGAGCCGCAATAGGCGGAGGTATTTGGGACAGGTAAGTTCTTTAAATTCTGTGAGCAGTAAGGAATGAAATGGTTGCCAAAGCTCAGTAAATTGCTCTATATCCCCCGCCACTGTGAGCGACAATTTCTCCATGCCCAACACGTGCCACAATCTATGAAGCCAGCCTGTGATAGAGGGTGTCGTGGTAGTACGCCAATGTATCAGGATGTTTTGGACCGCTGATCCTAGTGCGATGGCTATCTGCCTACCCCTACGAGATCTGAGCGGGTACATCAGTCCATTCGGGAGCCCCAGCAGGGTGTATGCGGGAAAGCGTGGTAGTTCAATGCCAAAATGGGAATCAATTTCATCCAGCACTTCCCTCCAATAGGTTTCCAGGAGTGGACAGTCCCATAGAATGTGTGTAAGCGTACCCCGGTGCCCGCACCCCCGCCAGCAGGTGTCCTCCCTGCTACGGTCAAATTTGTGAAGCCGCTCCGGCGTGTAGTACCAATAGGTGGAAACCTTAGTCAGTGTGTCAGTGAGACCCATGTGGTATGCCGAATGCCTCGCTCTATAGGAAATGTGTTCCCATTGTTTAGGGCTCAATGTCCTCCCCAACTCCCGTTCCCAGCGTTCTCTCCCCGGGTTATAGAGGTGTGTAGAAGGCGGTTGTAGTAACCTATAGAGATCCGTAATCAATTTCGAATCCAACGTAAGCGACAGTAGCCATTTTTCATATGGTAGGAAGTGTCTATCGGCCGTCTCCCTCACCTGTGGTTGAAGAGCCCAATGGCAAGCTTGCATATAGCGGTGCCTCTCAGTTTCAGGGAGTGAAAACTCCTGGCGAAATTGCGGGAAGGGGACAACCCCCTCTGGGCTATACATGTGACACAGAGCTCTACACCCCGCCTGCCTCCAGTGTGTGAATGCTCCCCTTTCCATTCCTGGGGTAAAGTCTGGATTGTCTACCAACGGTGTGAGTGGCGACGGGAACGAGGTGAGGCTGTACGTAATGTTAGTGGCGTCCCAGACCCGTAGGGGCACTCTTGTAACAAAGGAGGCGTACAAATTTTTGGGCCGGTGAGTCCGGCGCAGAAATTGGATTTCCTGCAGGGGTCTACCTGCCACCGCCTGATCCTGGAAGAGCCAGTGCTTGTCGGACTCCCACCTACTCCATTTCACAAGATAACGCAACTGCGCTGCTTGGAAATACTTACGGAAGTCAGGTATTCCCAATCCTCCCACCTCCGGGGCCAACAGTGAGAGGGCCCTGCGCATTCTGGGTTTTTTCCCCTGCCAGATAAAGCGCGAGACGTCCGCTGTAGTTGCGGGATCCACCCGACCGGTGGCTGGAGCGGTAGGGCCCGGAACAAGTAAGGCACCTGAGGCAGGACCGTCATTTTGATGGCGGCTATCCTACCCAACCAGGAGAGGGTGCTGCGGTTTCATCTGCCCAATTCTTCCTTGATCTTTGTACCCAGGGCCGTGTAGTTGGCCGATTCCATGGCCGGTAAAGTGGGAGCTATCTGGATCCCCAGATAGGGTACCGCCTCTGAAGACCAGAGCATGGGGAATTGGTTTTGTAGGTAGGTCCTAGTGGCCGGCTCAAGGGAGATATCTAGAGCCACCGACTTTACCATGTTCATTTTAAACCCCGCGACCGCACCAAAGGAGGCCAGCTCCTCGATGCAGGCCGGCAGGGCCGTCCGGGGCTCGTCAAGCGATAAGATGACATCGTCCGCGTAGAGGCTTTAGGGTGCGTGAAACCTCCCATCCGCACCCCCGTCACCGCCGGATTGTCGCGAACCCGTTGGGCGAACAGCTCCATATAAAGGGCGAAGAGCAAGGGCAAAAGCGGGCATCCCTCCTAGTGCCTCTCTCGATGTTAAAGTCCCTAGAATTGTACCCATTCACACGAACCACAGCAGTTGGCCGTCTGTAGCAGTTAAGGATCATGGAGCGGAACTTATCCTCTATGCCCGCCTTCACCAGAACCCGTTCCAGGTAAGGCCAGTGCACCCGGTCGAACGCCTTCTCTGCATCCACCGCCAGCATCATTCTTTCCCCAGGTATCCGGGATGCCTTCTCTAGCAGGTGGATGATCCGTTTCGTGTTGTCAACCGTCTGCCTCCCCGGGACAAAACCAGCCTGATCAGGATCTATAAGACCGGGTAGGTGAGGGGCTAGTCGGGCGGCTAGGATCCCCGTGTACAATTTTAAATCGACATTCAGAAGAGATATCGGTCTGTAAGATCCACAGTGCTTCCGGTCCTTCCCAGGTTTGGGGATAACTGTAATGGAGGCCCGTAGAAGATCAGGCGGAATGGCCCCCGGTTCAGCAAACGAGTTGAAAAGACGAGTAAGGATAGGGGCCAGCGACGTGCAGAACGTTTTGTAAAAGAGCGTGGTGTATCCATCCGGGCCTGGCGCTTTGCCATGTTTAAGCCTGGCGATGGCAGAAATCACCTCCTCTATCCTGATATCTCGATTTAAGTGTTCCGCCTGCAAGGGATCCAGGGAGGGCAGGGTGACCATGTCCAAATAGGCGGCCATGGCTGTCTCATCTGGTGGCTCACTAGTGTAGAGATCTGCGTAAAACCTGCGGAATACGGCTGCAATGTGAGCGTCTTCCGTCTCCACCGTCCCCGCAGGGTCAGAGATCTCCTTCACCAGCTGACTCTGGCGCGCTACTTGGAGCCTGTTGGCCAGCAATTTGCCACAACGGTCCCCCCCTGTGTAAAAGGTATGGCTTAGTCGGAGTGCAGCGTATTCCGCACGGTCCAAGTCTAGGGCCGCCAGGAGCTTTCTCGCTTCCTTGAGCTGCCGCCAAATTCTGGGGGGCCCTGTCCTGCGATGTATCTGTTCAAGCTCGCGGACCCTATCGGTGAGTTCTTCCCTCTTGGCCTGTCGCTCTTTATTTTCGGCAGAGGAGATCACCAAAAATTCCCCCCGGAGGACGGCTTTCAAGCCCGCCCACTGTGTTGCCCGGGCGGTGTCAGAGTTGTCGTTGTGAGTCAGATATTCCCGGATCGCATTCTCAATGCGGTCCACCACCACCTTCCTGTGCAGCAGGGTGTGCCGGAGGCGCCATGTTCTGGGAGGATGAGCTGCCGGAGGCAGACACAACGTAGCATTGACCGGGGCGTGATCCGATAGAGACAACACTCCTATATCCAACCCCGAGACCAGCGCTTGCACCGGAGATGTGACCAGAAGGTGGTCGAGCCTCGCATATGTCTTGTGGGCGCGGGAATAATACGAGTAATCCCTGTCCATGGGATGCATGTGTCGCCATAGATCAAGTAGGTCTACCTCCGACAGCCGTGCCCTACAGCCGGCGGAGAACTCCCCGACCTGCGGGGAGCGCTGCGCCGACCTATCCATAGCAGAATCAAAAACCATGTTAAAATCTCCCCCAAGAATAATATGTCTATCTTGCGAGGCGGTAGTATCCTCAATCGCCGATTGCAGGAAACGTTCCTGCCGATCATTAGGGCTATACAGGGGCCCGATCGTAAACGTAAGACCCCCAATCCTAAACCGGTACGCTAACAGTCTGCCTTTCTGTTCGGTGAACTTGTGGAGGATTTCCCCTTTAGAGTGTCTGGCCACCAGTATCGCCACCCCCGCTGTCTTAGTAGTACAGGAAGAGAAGAATTGTGATGGGAACTTATGGGAGCGCAGCCTGTGTGTGTCCTGTGGTAGCCGATGCGTCTCCTGAAGGAGACATATGTCCGCACGTGTGTTCTCCAGGAGAGAAAGCACTGCCCGCCGCTTGACCGGATTATTCAAACCCCTGACGTTCAGGGTCACAACCTTAAAAGTGTCAGGAGGCATAGAGAAGGATGTGGAAGAAAGCGTGAAAGCCCTGCTCGTATAAGGCGGTGTGTATGAGCGCCCAGAACATTACCAGAAGCTGCCAGGCAAAGAGGAAAGTGCAGGTGATCACGCAGCGTCCCTGTCCGGGCAAACTAAGGTGTATGAATATCGCCAGAGTATCTAGTAGCCACACAGTGCACTGGACGACCCCCCCCCCCTTCCCAACTCCCGGATCCCCTCCCCAGCCCAAGCTCCTCCAACTCCCCGGGAACATCCCCCAAATTACCCACCCTACCCCCTTCCTTCCCCATCCCCCCTTCCCCTTTTCCCTCCATCTCAACTCCCCAACTGTCCCCAGCCCAACCCGCAACTGGAACAAACCCAACAACCTCTTCCCCTCACCCCCTGTTCTCCCAACTGTTCCCAAGATTCCATTGTCCTAGTCCGGTCCTCAGCGGATAAGTCTGCGGAAAGTTATTCAAGTGGACGTCCAGCCACTGACCACCCCCCCGCCACCCACCCCGCCCCTGAACCCCCAAACCTGCATTGTCTGAATGGCTATGTCGATCTCCCCCCGGAGAATATTCAGGCCGTCAGAGCGACTTCAGTAGGCGCCGTGTCTCTAGCCACTTCTTGAACTGCTTTGGCCATGTCCGCTCGGATAGTGTGTGAGTCTGGACGGGCGAATAAGCAGAAGATCTGCGTGCCGGGATCGATTGCCAACCGTCTCTGGTAGAGCGCCGTCGACGGGGGGTAGGGGCCGCGTCATCCGTCGCGGTAATTCCAAGTACCCCGCAGGTGTCCTGGAGGGAGCGAAGCTGATGCAAAGTCCCATTCTATTGAAAATCAGGCGGAAGGGATGGCCCCATGAGTACTGCGTGTTGTGATCCCTCAGGAAGTCCGTAGCGATTTTGAATCCCTTATGCTTCTGGAGAGTTATTATTGAAAGATCTTGGTAGAGAGCAACCTGGTGCCCCCGGAAGCGCAGGGACTGCTGCTGACGGTCCTCACGAATAATCCGCTCCTTCAGGGGAAAGTCCGGCAAGAAAGCCAAGATGTCAGGGGGGGGGGGGCGCAGAGGCCCTGCGAGCCGGGCCCACCCTGTGAGCCCTGTCTATTCTGATGATGAAATCATCCGGCTCTCCCAGTATCTCTCTGAAGAGTTCTCTGAGATACCCAGCAACGTCCTCGCCCTCGTCTCCGGATGGAATTCCCCAGACCCGTATGTTGTTGCGACGGGACCGGTTCTCGAGGTCTTCGTTATGCCATTGGAGGTCGATTTGCTGATCCCGTAGGCGCAGCACCTCCTGCTGCAGTTGTGCAATCTGTTCGTCACGGGAGTGACCCGCTTCCTCCATAGTGGCCACCCTTTCGCCAAGACCACCGACCTCTCTCCGCACCTCCCGGACCTCCCCTGCGACTTCCTGCTTTAGTGTTTGGAAATCCTCCCTGAGCGAACTAAAGAGGGATTCGAGGAAGGATCTAGTCACTGGGGGTTCCCCCCCTGCTGCCCCTTGGGAGCCGCTCGAGTGGCCTGGTGATTGTTGCCCCCTGTCTTGCCTCGCCAGGCCTCTGTTCAACATTTCAGGCAGTGTCCGGTCTCCCTTCTTGTTCCCTCTGTTGCCGGCCATGCTGCCGGTGAGGACCCTAAGGGAGCGCACTGTCGCCTTCCAAGCTCCGTAGATATCCTGGCTCCGGGCCCCGGGTGCCTCAAACTCGGCCCGCAGCAAGTCCCGCAGATTAAACCAGCGGCTGGGTAGAGAGAATCAGCGTCGGAGGAGCCCCGGACTAGGCCCGATATTGCGTGTGGGGCTGCGCCGGCGCTCCGCACCAAAGTCCTCCGTGTCTAAACGCCAGACACACGTTCCCCCAACCAGTTGTGGAGTCTGCTCTGTTCCTCTGATGGGCCGTCGAAGCTGGGGGGGTCACTGCAAAGGCGGTCTCCGCTAGGGCTCCCCTCCGGCCTCGCGTAGCGATCTGCGCCAGCACTCCCG
The DNA here is from genome assembly GCF_964263255.1 of Lissotriton vulgaris. NCBI lineage: Eukaryota > Metazoa > Chordata > Amphibia > Caudata > Salamandridae > Lissotriton > Lissotriton vulgaris. Next base: position 683,814,315 of record NC_141697.1, read on the forward strand.
GGCCAAGTCTCTTACCCACGGGTCTCACCTCCCCAGTCGGCGCGGCAGTCAGCTACGAGAGTTCCAACTCCAGTCAATCAGCCAGCTGCCGCCGTCGGAAGGAGTCTGCCTCAGAGGAGCCAGCCGCTAGGCCCCAACCCCGGTCTCACATAGTGGTCTGCGGCGGCACTCCGGGTTCTGGTCTCCCACCTCTGGGCGCCGGGCCTCTGCGCTTCACCACTGGGCGCTGTATTCTGCCGCGGGGGGTTCCGCTCCGGCTCCGCGACAACCTTCGCCTCCGGAAGACGTTCGCTTCAAGGGCGTTTACCGCTAGGCCTCATCCCTGGCCTCACGTAGTATCCTGCGTCAGCTCTCCGGGCCCCAGTCTCATACCTCTGGGCATCGGGCATCTGCACTTAACCGCTCAGGGCCGCGGCCAGCCACAGGGACTCCCACTCCAGACCCCCAGCGCTTCTCCGCCACCGGTGAAGATTCGCTTCAAGAGGGCCTGCCGCTGGGCCTCATCCCCGGTCTTGCGTGCTGATCCGCCCCGGGGGCCTCGGGTATCAGCCTATCGCCACCGAGCACCGGGTATATGCACCCCTCCGTGCGGTACTGGAGTCCGCCAAAGCGAGTCCTGCCTCAATACTCCAGCTAGCTGTTCCACCACAGGACGTCTCTGGGCCGATTCGGACCTCGTCGCCGCGGCCTGCAGACTTCTCGTGACGCCGACTCAGCCTCCGGGCACACTCCTCGGGCTCTAAGTCAGCGGCTCTGAGAGCTACCAGCACCACTGGAGTCCTCGCAGAGAGATCTCCCAATCTCGTAACAGATCCCCGGCTTTTTGGGGGGAGATCTGCAAATAAAGGCGGTAAAGGGGCTTGGGATCACGGGCGCTCGCAGAGGGTGCGACCGCTCACTCCGCCATCTTGGCCACGCCCCCTAAAAGTGCCATTTTAAAAATCTAACATCTGACTTTACCATTAAACTGAATTTTAAATTGCAATTGATTTCAATACAAACATGACATTTCTACCTGCTCCCAAACAAAAGTTAATAAACAAACAAGGGCCTTGACTCTTAACTCAGCAGGCTGAGTCCAACCAAAACTATCTAACAAAACAAGGGCGAACGCTGAGAAGTTCAGTTTACCAGCAACTAATTAACAAGAGTAGCTGTTTTGAATAGAGCAAAAACAACTTGCTTAAGGTATAGCAGATTTATTCTCTTTTGTTTTTAAATTTTTCTTTAACTTATTGTAACACTATTTTAGTGCATGGGAATACAAACATATTTATATGCAATATATACATGAGACAACATCAATTACAAAAAAACATTTGCACGCTTCATACACACTTGGCCATTCAGTCATACAACACATTCACACATAAGTAACCTAAACAAAACTAAAGCGTCCCCGTAATGGTTGTAACTCCAATGGAAACAATCCTTTCATAATTTTGGTTATTATAGTCTTTACAAATCACAGTTCAAAGAGAGTGTCCACATCTCTTGTAAATAATGAAAGGGTCGTTGTGAAGCACCAATTGTGGACCAATTACGGGACAGGGTCGGTCGACGCGAAACTTCTCCAAAGAATGACGTATTCCCAGGGGCTGCTTGGAGAAGTTTGATGACTTCGCTTGATTTTGGAATTTGATCCTTGTTGACGTTTGGCTGATCATGGCTTAAGGTAGGGAGCGGCAGCTGGTCGACACTTGAGTTAGTCTTTAGTCTCCAGTTTGCTTTATTCTGAAATAGTTGTTTTGTCATTTTTACAGAACCCTATTGGTCCTGAGGAGAACCCCAACACTAAATAGGGGTTCGAAACGCGTCGACCGACCCTGTCCCGTAATTGGTCCACAATTGGTGCTTCACAACGACCCTTTCATTATTTACAAGAGATGTGGACACTCTCTTTGAACTGTGATTTGTAAAGACTATAATAACCAAAATTACGAAAGGATTGTTTCCATTGGAGTTACAACCATTATGGGGACGCTTTAGTTTTGTTTAGGTTACTTATGTGTGAATGTGTTGTATGACTGAATGGCCAAGTGTGTATGAAGCGTGCAAATGTTTTTTTGTAATTGATGTTGTCTCATGTATATATTGCATATAAATATGTTTGTATTCCCATGCACTAAAATAGTGTTACAATAAGTTAAAGAAAAATTTAAAAACAAAAGAGAATAAATCTGCTATACCTTAAGCAAGTTGTTTTTGCTCTATTCAAAACAGCTACTCTTGTTAATTAGTTGCTGGTAAACTGAACTTCTCAGCGTTGGCCCTTGTTTTGTTAGATAGTCCCAATCAAAAGTTAGCACTTATTATTACAGGAGTGAAACATTCATTTAAGAGTTTTTCACTTTCAGGACATGTAAAACTTAAAAACAAATGTCCTACTTTTAAAATGTAATGCACCTTTCCCTATGGGCTGTTAAGGGCCTACTTTAGGGGTGGCTTATCTGCATTAAAAGGGAAGGTTTAGGCCTGGTAAAGGATTACTGACTGACTTGAGAAGCACACTTGAAACAAATCAACCCAACACCACCAACAACCGAGCTAAGGACATCACAAACTTCAACCAGTAGATCTCCAACTCTGCTTATGCTATGGCACTCATCAAAATTCACAAACACAGCAAAACCAACAAACAGGCCTCTTTTTACACAGAAGAACTTCTGGAAACCAAGGATATTCCAAACAGCTGGAAAGGAACTGGAGAGCCAACCAAAATGCCAATGCAAGTTCAGTCTACAAGGCCATCCTCAGTTCAATCACCACCTGCTGAAAGTGACCAAGAGATGATCCCTCACGACCCAGATCAAAGCCAATTCCAACAACGAAAAAGAGATTTTTGCTATCAACAAGAAATTCGCCACCCCTGAAGTCTCAATCACTTCCATTACCCCATCCCATGAGCTCTACAACAACCTCTCAAACTTCCTCAACAGCAAAATTGAAAAGAGCTACAATAGCTTCGAAAAAAACCAACCCTGAGCACATCAGCAGCAAGCTGCCCACCTACCACTCGGACAGACACCTAACCAACTGGAGAACAGTCATATGAAATCTGTCCACTCTGGGGCCCACACAGATCCATGTCCACATCATATCTACAGCACAGATGGACATGTGACCAGTAAATTTCTCGCTCACATCAACTCCTCCATCAAGTCTGCAACCTTTCCCGAAGACTAGAAACATGTTACAGTCATGGCTCCCCTCAAAAAGTCAGGAGACCCCAACAAACTGAGCAACTTCAACCCCATTTCCCTTCTAACATACCTATCGAAGGAGATAGAGAATGCAATAAACCAACTACTCTCCAACCGCCTGGAACTCCGAAATCTTCTCAACCACTCCCAATTCAGCTTTCAAAGAAACTCCACTATGGAGACAGCACTCATCACCTCCACAGATGAGAACTGCACCCAACTGGACTGAGGAGAAACCGCTACCCTCATACTGCTGGACCTCTCAGCTGTATTTGATACCGTATCACACTACAGCCGCATCAGAAATCACTACACTCAAAAGGCACCCAAAGTCCAGCTCTCAAATGGATATACTCCTTTCTCACTGGGAAAGGTCAGCAAGTTAGACGCCCTCCCTACACATCAGAACCCAAGGACTTTATCTGCGGAGTCCCATGCCTCAGAACCACCCTGTTCAACATTTACATGACACCACTTGCTGACATCATCAGATCTCAAAGCATTTCCAACATCTCCTATGCCAATGACGCCCAGCTCATCCTCTCAATGTCAGACATGCCCCCCACGAACAAATTGGATTTCACCAAATGAATCATCTGTATAGCAGAATGGATGAAAAACAACTGCTTGAAAATCAACTCGGACAAGACAGAATTACTGATCTTTGAAACAATAACTCTCTCTAGGACTTCACCTGGTTGCTTTCAGGGTTTGTCCAACACCATCACCCACTAGCCACACAAAACCTGTGAATCACCTTAGACCATAGGTCTTCAAAGTGTTGGGTACCCCCTCTAGGGGGCCTTTGCATCACCTCAAGGGGGGAGGGTACTCCACCCTACCATTTCACCTTCCAATGTTGCTTTCCACGTTGGAAATACGTTTGCTGCCTGTGTTGCGTACCCCATCTTGAGTTAGGGCTCTCTGATTGAAGTAGTCATTCAGACCAGTCAATCAGCATGTAGTTTCTACAACACTAACATGAGCACTAACGTTTCTTCAATGAAAAGGACAGCAGCATAGATGGCAGGAAGTGCTGCAAATTTTGCATATATAAAGCTGCAAAATACTTCTACTTTGTTGATAAAGTAGTGCTTCTTCTCTGTTGCATTTTGCCTTGTGGTTACTGCCTTTTGACTCGTGCTTGCTGAATTTCACATCTGATGGCTGGCCTTGACCTTGCTGTTGAAGCCTTCCCTCTTGAGGTTCTCAAGGTCCTGGTTTGTAACCTCGCCTACAATCTTTCCCCTCAATGATTTTGTGCATCCTATCCTGACGATTCAATTAACTGGCAGGCAAGCATGAAGAGCTTATTTTCAAGTCTTTCTCTTCCCTTTTGTCCCAATACTAGTGAAACATTGAATGTTTGGTGGAGGAAAGGATATGGCATTACTGCTGGAGCTGCTGACTTTGGTTCTGGGGACCCAAATCAAGGACCAGCATTGGCTCAACATCATGTGATTTTGGCAAAAACAATTGATTCACCTGTGAATTAAGGAAAAATAATTTGACTTAAAATAAAGTCACTGGTGCTTGTTAAAAGTGCTTAAATATCCTAGAGCTGAGTCCAGAGCTGCTGACTTTGGAGCTGGGGAACCAAGTTCAGTTCTCAGCCTCTGCTCAACATCCTGTGCTTCTGGGCAAATCACTTAATCTCCTTATGCTTACAAAAAATAAATATGTACTTGTGTAATGTAAAAGATGCTCGTATAAAGAGCTCCAATATCTTTGGGTCACGCTCCTGCTGTATAAAACTGCAAAAATCTATTGCAATTTTTTGTTAGCACTCTGGTTTCTTTGCTGTTGTTTTAGTAAAACAGGCAAATTACAAACTGGTTTATTAAACCAGCTGCAGATCTTGCATAAGCAATGGACATTCTTAATGATAGGGTTTGTGAAGAAGCCCTCCCTGCTGTTACACTACATTGGGATGCTCAGTTATTTATATTTACAATATGTTCTTTATTAAGTGTTATTAGAGCACTGTACATTACAATAGGGCCATATTATGCAATCATATGTATACAATTAACATCAAATTCAGCAACATGAATTATAAAATAGGGAGAAGTGGTTTGGGGCGTACTGGGAGGGGTAAGAATAGTTGATCTGATGAGACACTATATTCAGTTGCAGCTGCTAGCGAACGCGAGTGGTGGGGCAGGGCGACAGGGAGTGGAGGTGGGAAAAAAAGCACTTGCATGGATATGGCTGGCCGTCTCCTCTCCTCTGTCCTCTGTTCTCTGGCAGCAGGAAGCCCACAACCTCCCGGAAGACTCTAGGCAATCATGACTGCAGCATTATGATTGATCTGAGTGCGTGGTTCAGAGGTCAGACAGGAGCTGGGAGGCTGTGCTTGGTCTACACCCAGGCTGTACAATACAGCTGGTGGAGAACATGCTAAGTGTGCATGACTGTTTGGCAGGCCAAGGACCGCTGTCCAAACTGTCTTGCACACTTAGGAAGTGCCCTCCACTCCTTCCTTAGCACTGAACAGTCCAGCCCGTCCCCCAACCAACTGAGCCTGTGTGGTTAAATAGAAAGATACTAACATTGTGTAAATATCATTTTATTTTCCGTTGTGAACTGCTCAGTGAGCAGGGGGGCGATGCTCCTCTGCCTTAGCGGAGGAGCTGCCGCTGAATTTGTTTCTCTGGTGTGCTTTCAGTTGGCGGGGAGAGACATATCACGAAGAAGGTGGAGGGCAGTCCTTCTAAGTATTGGCAGACAAGTGGATTTGGAGTAGGAAAGTCATTCCACGTTTCCTGAATAGTATGATGTCAGGGGCCACTCTTAACTGGCTGGGTAAGGGGCTGCTGAACGTGGGGGCGTAGCTGGTGAAAGATTGCCTTTCAACTTGTAATGTTTTGAATTTGGTAGCTTCTCATAGGATGGAATCCTTGCTGCGTGATTTTCTGATATGACCCAACATTTTTAACAGTGCAGTTACATTTGCTGTATGAGACTCCTATCTAGTATTAGTTAGGGTTGAGGAAAAAGGGTTTGCACCAATGATGAGAAGCCCAGGAGACAGCAACCTCCAATCGGTATACTCCCTGGTTGCTCCAGTGAGGTGTTTCCATCATTACCCAACAACCAGTGGTGGCTGGCATCTATAAATATTAATATTAAAAATCAAACGTATCAATTAAAAATGGGCAAGGCTCTAGGACCTTACGGTTTACCAGTAGAATTATATAAATACAATGCCACAAAACTAGCTCCACACCTGTTGTCCAGCATACAGCCACAATAATAGCTATCCACAAAGCTGAGAACCCCCAGGAGACTGTGCCTCATTTAGGCCCATATCGCTCGTTAACATTGAAACCAATGTGCTGGCAAAATTTCTAGCACCCCATCTGTTAAAAGTGATTACCGGACTGGTACACCCGGACCAGTCTGGATTCATGGCGAGGAGAAGTACTGCGCTCAATCTCAGTAGACTTCATGGAGTGCTCAGCAGGTCACAATATATGCATGAAGATGCTGTACATTTGTCTCTAGATGACTGTATGGCGTGCAACACCATTGAATAGCCATTTCTATTCGAAGTGTTGGTGAAACTGGGGTTTGGTCCACAGTTCCTCAGCTGGATACAGCTCCTCTACTCTGAGCTACAGGCTCAGGTAGCGGTAAATAGAGAAACCTCCAGAACCTTTCCATTGCAGTGTGGCACCTGTCAAGGTTGCCCACTTTCCTCCCCTCCTGTTTGCCACTGTGCTTTAGCCACTGGCTGCATGGATACGTGTAGATCCCATAGTGCAAGGACTCTGCTGGACGCTGCATTGGGAGGACAGAATATCGCTCAATTCGAATGACATTCTCCATTACCTATTGGAGCCCAGGCGCTCACTTGCCAGAGTCATAAATATAATTGAGACCTTAGGCCGAGTATCTGGATATACAATCAACTGGGGGAAATCGTTACTATATATACTACATGGAAACCCGCTCGCACTGCCCAAGGGTTTTGCAATTCGAATAATCACAGATGGCTTCATGTACCTGGGAATCTTTGCCACCACGGGTCCCGCCAACACAGGAGGTGACTGCCATTTTCTATCCTGGGGAGGGCAACCCTCTTTATGATGATGGCACTTGCGCGTTTCCTCTATGCCCTACATAACGCACCATATCCCGTCCACCGGAAAATACTGTAAGGTAATAAACTCTGAGTCACTGACTCTCCTATGGGATGGAGGCTTGGCAAGGATTGCACTAAAAAAGATAACGCAGGGTGGTATGACGGAGGAATCGCCCTACCCACCATACATAGATACTACTGGGTGCCACATCTAACCACTATCAACCAGTGGGTATACCTACCGTACGACAAACCTTTGATCCGGATGGACCGTTGGATGAAGCATCCTGGTGGCTACCTAAGGGCCTTATGTAAGTCGCCTCCAAATTCACAGCAACAGAATCCCACAAACATAACAATCACAATCTAGCACACAATCCATAAAACGCTAGGATGGGAAAGGAAAGTGACATAATCTACCCCATTGTGGGACACAAAGGCCCTAGGGACGCTAGAAAGATTCCCGGGATTCAATAAATGGGACCTCATAGGCCTATCAAAAATCCGGGACCTATGGGTGTGGGGTACAGTATTTTCTTTTGCAAAACTCTAGAGGGAATATAAAATTGGCAGACTCTGAACTCTTCTGATAAATTAGACATGCATTGCAATCAGCAATCCATGCAGGAGACGAACTTCCAGACCGCTCCCCACTTGAAATCCGTCTGCTTGATGGTCACAGGACTCCCAAACTAACCTCGCTCACATACAGAAAACTAACAAATAATGTTGGATGTGTTTCTAAGTCAGTTGGAAACGTGTGTTCTGAATTGGATTAGGACAAACCGAATGCCACGCAGAGCCTTTCCTACGGACATCGTAATTAGCCCCACAGTGTCATAACAAATCCCTCTCCCCAAAGATAAGAGGTATAGGTTCTCATTTTTGCATCATGACACAAGATTTGTGATTTACGCAGTACCCTTCAAAACTGGAGACTGATCGCAATTACAACAACATGCCTCTAAACATACCAATCAGATACTCAGTGTTAGACCTGGCATCCTTGGCATGGTTTCTCCTGACTTTTTGCCTCTACCTCCTGTATTATGTATGATATGCTGGAATTTATTTTTGCTGGCTTAGATGCTTTGGGCACTTTGCCACTGCTGATCAGTGTCAAAGTGCTTGTGCATCCTGTGTAAATTATTACTATGATTGGTTATCTATGATTGGCATATTTGATTTACTGGTAAGTCCGTAGTCCAGCGCACTGTGTGTGCACAGGGCCTGTAAATCAATAGGCTACTAGTGGGCTTGCTGGACAGATTGTACCACCCATAGGAATAGCCCTTAAAAAGTATCTTCGACCTTCCACTGCAGTGTAGGCACACACAGTTTTAAACTGCCATGTTGACCTGGCCAGTGATCCATTTGGCAGTCCCGACCTTGCCTTTTCTTACATGTAAGGCACCCTGCAGGTAGATCCAAGGTACTTCCATGCCAATATCAAATCCTTACTGAAGGATAGAGTATTCCAGGTATTTGAGGGCCAATGTAGATCTGAGCGTGTGCCACTAACATGTGGAGTGCCGCAGGGCTCATCATTAAGTTCCATGCTATTTAATGTGTATCTGAAACCGCTTGCTGAGCTAGTTCTCCCTTTTGGGATTCAGATCAATACGTATGCAGATGATACGCAGTTAGTGGTAGCACTAATGCACCCAAAGAAGACGCCAGCAGACTTGGGACCTTGTATGGAAACAGTGGGTAGGTAGATGGACCAGTCATGCCTTAAACTTAATGGTGATAAAATTGATCTAATGATCTTGGGTAATGCTACCTTCATATCACTTATAGTGAACTGGCCTGACAGCCTCGGCCCTCCACCAACGCTAAAGATCAGATTAAAAGCTTAGGAGTCTGGTTGGACAAGACTCTTAGTTTCAACCATCAAACAGTCAAGCTAGCCGCTTCATGTTTTGGTATACTTCGAAAGCTGCGAAGAATCTTTCCACTGCTCCTAGCTTCGGCTCAGAGACTGATGGTCCAGGCACTGGTGCTGTTTTGGCTGGACTACAGCAATTCTCTCTACCTCGGCGCCACAAAAGTCACTATTAGGAAACTTCAGGTAGTGCAGAATTGTGCAGCGAGGCTACTGTTTCATATTCCCAGATCCCAATCAGCCAAGCCTGCATTAAAACAACTGCACTGGCTCCCAATAAACAACCGGGTAAAGTTTAAATCCCTGTGCATAGCCCCTCAAACTCTCTGGGAGATCAGCCCAAAGATAAACCAGCCTCTCATCACATTTCATCGACCAACAAGATGACTCCGGTCCGCCAGCTAGTCTATGGCAACTGTTCCTAAAATTAGAAGAGCACGGTCAGGTGGTCGTTCCTTTGCATTCAATGCAGCGAGATTGTGGAACGCCCTGCCCATTCAGCTGCGTACAACTGTTCATCATCTGTCCTTTCGGGGCCAGCTGAAGACCTGGCTCTTAAAGAATCTGGCCTAAACCACTTAGCTCTCTTGCTTGTTGCTGCTAGCGCGGGGATGCCTTAGGGTAGCCAGGCACTCTACAAATGATAATTAATAATAATAATGGGCAGGGTTTTGCTTTTCACTATTGAAAGGCTATCTGTCCCATAGGCTAACATCAAAGTTGCCTAGTAACATCTTACAAGTATAACTCCCCATTGGGACAAGATAGAGAAGTAAAGTTCAGGCTCTCTGAACTCAGAATTTAATAACATATCGCTTTACGGAGATGGTTTTTAAATTGGCTTTTAAATTGTATGTTTGATAATGCCACTTTTAGAAAGTAGGCATTTGCTTGTTTAACCATTTTGGTAAACAGTCATAATATCTATTCCAAAATATAGAATGGACATAATATCGAAGTAAAAATATAGAATGGACAAAATATCGAATGGACACAATATAGTGGTTAAAAATATCGAATTTAAGGTAAGTAATATCGATTTTCAAAATATAGAAGTCAAAATATCGAAATATAGAATATAGGCAATAAATATATCGATTTTTTAATAATATCAATTTTTTTTAAAGTGTTTTATATGTTAGTATATGTGTGAAAAGTGTATAATAATTTTTGTAATGTATGTTTAATGTATTTTAAGTAATTAATTTTATGTTATTTAATTTTTGCGTAATTTAATTCTGTAGCGGGTTGTGGGTTTATAGGGGAATAGGGTGGGAAGTAATTTAATTGTAATTAATTAAATATTTTTATTTATTTATTGGTATTCATTTTGAATTTATTGTTATTTTGTAATTGGTAATTAATTTTTATTAATTGCCAATTAATTTGTATTAATTGATTAATTGTTAATTATGTTAATTGTCTATATTTTTTTCTGTAGCGGGTTGTGGGTTTATAGGGGAATAGGGTGGGAAGTAATTTAATTGTAATAAAGTAAAAAAAAAAAAAATTTATTCGTATTGATTTTAAATGTATTGTTAATTATTTTTTAATTGGTAATTAATTTCTATTAATTGGAAATTAATTTTTATTAATTGGTAATTATTTTGTATTAATTAAATATTTGATAATTATGATAGTTGTATTAATGTATTTTCTGTAGTGGGATGTGGGTTTATAGGGGAATAGGGTGGGAAGTAATGTAATTGTAATTAATTACATATTAAAAATACTTTTTGTGAATTGATAATTAATTTACTGTTAATTTTTAATTGGTATTAATTTTTATTAATAATTAGTTTTTGTTATTTAAAATTAATTCGTTGTTGAATAATTATGAATAGGTTATTAATTTTTAATAACTAATATGCAGTTGTATTTTATTTAATTATTACATAATATTAAATTGGTTATTAATTTCAATTAATGTTTTATTGGTATTGATATTTAATTTATTTTTAATAATATATTAAATCATTACTTTCCCTACTGTTAAACTCACTGGAGTGGGAATAGTAATTTTCACCCTCCCGCTATCCAACGCTTTCCCTACTGTTGCACTCTCTGGAGTGGGAATAGTATTTTTTACCCCTACGCTATCCAACGCTTTCCCTACTGTTGCACTCTCTGGAGTGGGAATAGTAATTTTTACCCCTACGCTATCCAAAGCTTTCCCTACTGTTGCACTATCTGGAGTGGGAATAGTAATTTTCACACTCCCGCTATCCAACGCTTTCCCTACTGTTTGCACTCTCTGGAGTGGGAATAGTATTTTTTACCCCTACGCTATCCAGCGCTTTCCCTACTGTTGCACTCTCTGGAGTGGGAATAGTAATTTTTACCCCTACGCTATCCAATGCTTTCCCTACTGTTGTACTCTCTGGAGTGGAAATAGTAATTTATACCCTTCCAATATCCAACGCTTTCCCTACTGTTGCACTCTCTGGAGTGGGAATAGTAATTCTTACCCCTACGCTATCCAATGCTTTCCCTACTGTTGCACGCTCTGGAGTTGGAATAGTAATTTTTACCCTCCCGCTATCCAATGCTTTCCCTACTGTTGCACTCTCTGGAGTGGGAATAGTAATTTTTACCCTTATGCTATCCAATGCTTTCCCTACTGTTGCACTCTCTGGAGTGGGAATAGTAATTTTTACCCCTATGCTATCCAACGCCTTCCCTACTGTTGCACTCTCTGGAGTGGGAATAGTATTTTTTACCCCTACGCTATCCAACGCTTTCCCTACTGTTGCACTCACTGGAGTGGGAATAGTATTTTTTACCCTCCGCTATCCAACGCTTTCCCTGCTGTTGCACTCTCTGGAGTGGGAATAGTAATTTTTACCCTTACGCTATCCAACACTTTCCCTACTGTTGCACTCACTGGAGTGGGAATAGTATTTTTTTACCCCTACGCTATCCAACGCTTTCCCTACTGTTGCACTCACTGGAGTGGTAATATTAAATGTTACCCTCCTGCTATCCTACGGTAAAATATTGTACATTTTTTATTAATAACTTAAATTAATTATATCTTAATTTTAAGGTTATTTGAGTATTTTTAAGTATGTTTTAGTTAATTATATTTATTATTTCATTAATTTTAAATTACTTTTAAGACATTTAAAAAAAATCGATATTTTGACTGACTATATTTTTTACAGACTATATTTTGGATTCGATATTTTTGTACTTACCTGTTTGTAGATAGGAATTCGATATTTTGGCATTCTATATTTTGGTGACTATATTTTGGTAAGTCTATATTTTGTCATTCTATATTATGTCAGTGATCCAACCATTTTGTGTGCCTCTGCTGGTTGTGTATTGAATGTCTGGTTTTGGAGTGACAGGAGCTGGGGAGGTGCATTCACTGTAGAAAAACACAAGGGGTGTTGAGGTGTGTCCTGCCTTGCCTGGGTGACTCATAGCTGGGCTGAATAGACCTTGGCTGCCTTTGGAGTGGTGGGAGGAGTTTCACTAACACCTGAGTAGGCAGTGTCTCCTCTACAGAATGCTGTCTCCTCCTCCTGTAGTGAAGCTGGACCAGAGGGGGGCAGAACTGGTTTGGACTGGGTTCAGAAACCCTTGCCACCAAGAGAACAAAGAGAAAATGGGGTGTAAGTATCGGACCTTAAACCACAGAGAATTAGATCACTTCTTGACTCTGCCAAGGAGAAGAGCTGGAGAAGTGTAAGGAGGAGGACTGCCCTCTTACTGTGTGTGCTTGGCCTGCAGTTGCTGCTTCTGCCAAGGAGAGGACAACGACTTGAACTTTGCTGTGAACCTGCTTAAAGAAGAATCTCCAAGTGTGTTGGCCTCCTGTTCTGAAGTCTCAGGAACACAAAGACTTCACCTGCACCCACTGACCAGGCCTGAAATGCTCTGTGGAATCTTGCATTCAAAAGGGTACCAATTCCATTTCCTTATCCCTGAGAATTGTGTGGTTGGTGTTGCAAAGCAAAAAAAACAACTCTGCCTCTGCCAGGCATCTGACGACCTTCGACGACCTTCGACGACCTTCGACACCTGCAGGTATAGGCATTCCCGATGCCAGCGCTTGCACCAACGCCATCACCGCCAGCGCCTGCATCCCGGTATTGCGGAGCTGATAACTGACAAGGATGACTTCACAAACTCTTCGACAATTGATCTTCTTATCAGAACCGACTCCTCACCGCTGATGCCGCCTAACTTCACCTCTCCTTGATTCAATGTCGTGCCTCCTCACGGACTCGATGCCTTGCCTCCCCTATGGCAACGGGGAACCAGCCTCGCCTTGGCACTGATGCCTCACCACCTTGATGCCATGCATCATCTCCTGTCTTTGTTTCCAAGGAACTATTGTTTGGGGGTCCGTATGACTCCGTGCCCGACACCGCACACCATGCGGTCAGCGCCATATTTTGCATTTATGCCTGTCATGACTTTGTAATAGCCCCAGGGCTATTTTTGAAATAACTGCTCTAAAAGTGATATTTTGATACATGTATGTTGGATTTTTGTCTTTTTGATCTTATTTCGTTTAGATAAATTTACTTTATTTTTCTAAACTGGTGTGGTGTCCATTTGTGGTGTTTTCACTGTGTTACTTTGTGTTTGGGTACACATTCTTTACACATTACGTTTGGGATAAGCCTGTCTGCTTGTGCCAAGCTACCAAGGAGGTAAGCAGGGGTTATCTAAAGTGTGTAACTCCCTAACCCCAACTAGAAGCAAGGGTCCCCACTTGGAAAAAGGTGCATATCTTTGCCAATTAGAGATCCCATTTCTAACACTCAAGCAACATTCATCAAATTCCCACACCTACTACCTTACTTTTGATATTAACCACTCCACTTAGAGAGGCGTGTGTGGTTTGCACTAAGAGAAGCTCTACGAAGCACAAAGAATAATCCTCCATTTTGGTAGGGATAAGGAATGAAAATGGGGCAAACGTACAAAATGTACAAGCAATGGAGAGAGGATTTGGAGAATGTCAAAGCTATGGCTAGACAAACATTATGTGCCTGATTTACTCGCCTTTAACTCAGTGCAGCTCACACATTTACTGAACTGCCTTGCACAAGAGGAAAAAGACCGCACAGAGCCATATAAACGAAGATTGGCCTGTTGCTAGTGTCACCCCCTGTGCTGGCCCTCAAACAAGGTTGCCTGGAGTGGCTCACAGCTTCCCACCATGCTGCAGAGGTGAGTGTGCACTGTCTAGCGCAGGACTTGTAAGGAAAATATATTGTTCCAGTAAGGCAAACTCAGAAGGATCCCATGCACTGGATGTGTGCTGTGCACTGCATCACACATTCAGGCCCTGATGAACTAATCTTTCATGCCGCGCAGCAATGGACCTTGCTGAGCTGTGTTGTGTGAAATGCACCCAAGAGGAACCTCCGATATGCCACCCTCGCCCTCGCTGAACCCCCACGCATCCGCAGAGCAAGAACAGGTGGAAGATCCTTCTCCCACATAGCGGCCAAAACCTGGAATGCGCTACCAATCGACATCAGATGCACCCCAACCCTGCACATCTTCAGGAAGACCCTCAAGACCTGGCTCTTCGACTGACCGGAGCTGCTCCCCCTCCCCCAGCGCCTTGAGACCCTCAGGGATGAGTAGTGCACTTAAAAATTCCCTGATTGATTAATTGAACTGGAGAGTTCAGAAATGCAGCATATTTACTATCATATGATGCACTTTTGCCCTCTTCTTGCGCTGGCACACTTGTAGAAGCCTAGCTGTGCTTGAATGTGCATTCGGTAGTAAATATCCTTGCAAGACTGCATCAAATTGCATTGTTTTGCAATGCTTTGTGCTCCTTTATAAATTTTGGCCGGTAGGTGTCGGAGGATTCATTTGAAAATGTAATAGCGATTGTTGAGGTGAATATTAGGACTGGGCGGAACTCGAGGACTTTCCCTCTGTGGAATTCCCTGCAATATAGTGCCAGTAGCACGAGCAGTGCTGAAAATCATTGGGGACTGAATCATGCGTTGTGCAAGAGCAACTGGCCATTCAATTTGATTTTGCTGTTGCTCAACTATAAAATCTAATTGAGTGGCAGCAAATCTACTTCAACGGCAACCCTATGATCTCCACCGCTCACAACCACCTATGTTAGAAAATCGCGCTAAGGGAAGCAAATCTCGCTCGCATTTCGTGGAGCCTCACAGGAGAAAAAACTCCACCACTCGGCCATTGGTGGAATTTGATTTGGCCACGACTGCGTTAAAAAGTAACGCCGAGCGACCAAATGTCCACCAATTCCATGGGCAGAACAGCACATTCCACCCACCCCGAGTAAATATGTAACTCTGGAGAAATTCGCCGCAAATAGTGCCAATACCCTGTCTCTGAAAGTCAGATATGTGAGGACAATCAGGGGACCGTTTTTTTAGGTTTCGCTGGGGAACGGAGCTGTAAGCTCCGCCTCCAGAGAAATCTCTTGATTTCAGTAAGGACTCTGGAATACGCCCCCCTGTCCCATTGGCTAGCTCCATAAATGGAGGCTAGCCATTGGAACAGAGAGGCGTCCGTCATGGCTGGACCAGATTCGGGGGCGTTCCCGAGAATCTTTGGCTTTTGGCTACGTCATGATACGTCAGCCAAAAGCCGGGAACGCCCCCGAATCTGGTCCGGCCGGGCCGTGCTTGCTGCTGTCCTGCCTTACTCTGTGTCCCTCCTCCCGCCGTCCCCCCTCCCCTCGCTGTCCTGTGCACGTTTCCCGCCTCCCTCCCGCCGTTCGTGTCCTCTCCCGCCCCCTTCCCGCCCCCTGTGTCCTCTCCAGCCCCCCTCCCGCAGTCCTTTCCTCTCCCGCCCCCCCCCCGTGTCCTCGTAGGTGCTTGTTTGTTTCAGAGCAGTCACCCGAGGCACCACATCCAGAGCAGCACTGGGACCGATGTATTGGGGCGGAGGCATCGTGAGTGTTTTTCCCCGGCACGTTTCCCGCCTCCCTCCCCCTCCCGCCGTCCCCCCTCCCCCCCTCCGTGTGCCGATCCTGCGCATCCACCGCAATAGTCTGCATTCTTACTTTTTTCCTTGACTAGTACCTGGAGCGCCTGACTCTCCCACCCGTGCCACGCCCCCAGCGGAACGCGAGTCCCACCCCGGGGCCCGCCCAGCCCCTAACCGTGCTCCCAGTCCCACGGCTGCTTCAGTTCAGGAGTCTCTTCCTACCGAATGTGTTCAGTTTGACTTTTATCCCAGTCAGTCGGAGTGAAAGAAGCTCGCCCGCCGCTTTCCTCGAACGGGTGACTCAATTTGTGGAACAACTCTACCGCTGTGCGGAGGAGCGTCCTGCAGAAAGTGTTCTTCAAACCTCCTCCGTGGCGGGAGTGCGCAGGTTTTTTATTACATTGGTGCCCCAGACAGCGGTAGCAGCAGGGAAGGGGCGTGTGACCCGCCGCTTCCTCGTTCAATTCATTGAAGCAGCAGGACTGACAGGCAGAGGGAACTCCAGCTCAGCTCTGCAGCGGCATAAAGTCTCGGCGCGCCCGCTGACCACCCCTGCCCGCCCGCTGACCACCCCTGCCCGCGCCTGCACCAGTCCCGCCGGCCATGGAGTGGAGAGACAGCCCCACGGAAAACTGCGAGCCGGCTTTCACCGAGGCGCAGCGATGGCTGGAGGTGAGAACCCTTGTTAGCCAATGTATTTTGCATTGACGGGTGGTGAAGTGTGAGGTAGAATGGATGAAAAAAAGGTGTGTTAAAATTGACTGAAGGGATCCGGACAGGAAGTAAAGTTTTAATTCCAGGTTCCCTTTTTCAAGGATAAAAACCTGATGTGAGCGTAGAAATTATGTAACGATCTAATTAGCTACAAAGTTAATGGGTGGAGAGGTCAACATGTTTCATACCTATTACAGTCCATAGTGGATCGTGGCATTTGACCAGGAAGACCTAATTCTACACTTCACAGGGATGGGGAAAATGGAAGCTATGTGAACCATGCCCTGTGAATAATATGCAAAAAAGGGAGACAATAAAGTGCATGTCCTGTATACTTTACATGGACATAAAGAACGTCTCTTGGGGGTAGACACAAGCGAAAAGTCTGGGGTGCCCCAGACAGACCAGGCAAGCAGGACGCTGCGTGGTGGAATTAAACTACGCAGCAAAGCTCAGTGCAGCAAACGTCCTACCCGTGCCGACAGATATATATAAATTACATCCTGTTTAATTAAGAGAGTTTCAAATAAGTATAAGGAACATAAGCAATGAGGAGATTGCAAAGCTTAAGCCTGCAAGGTTAGCCTTTATATCCGTGATAGAAAAGTTCATAAAGTTATACCTAGTTCCACTTCAGTAGCAGCATATACAATGGTCGAGGAATGGCTCGAGGTCTAAGAAATACTGAAAGCTTCTGGTACAGATTTAATTCCCATTTATCTTCTTAAGGATGATCCTTTTACATGGTCTGTAAAAATGTAAGCAACTGTAATTGTGAGATTAGCAACAGTGCTAAATTTATGGAAAGAAGGAATTACCCGATGTAGACTGGATCTTATTAGCCCATGAACATTAGTAGTCTGCTCTCGAGATGCTGGGCAAGCAAGCTACTACACAGACAGAAATGAGGAATCTGAAAGACCAAGGGCTAGTCCAGCTACTAATGCATTTTAAACAAGCCTTTCAATGCTAGATCAGCGTTTTGAGGTACATACATATTTCCGAATACACAAGATGGAAGATAGACATGAATGTTCAGCATGACCGTACAGGTCTTTTATTCAACTGGCATTTCCCCGTTAGGGTGGAGCCCTTGAGGCCAGTTCTTAAAGCCCAAGCCCACTCTTGGTGCCTCTGTCAATCCCCCACATCTCCCCGAGGTTACTTGGAGTCATCGAGGGGAGGTTTCAAGAGAGAGAGAAAGAGAGAGGGAGGTGGAAGGTAGAGAGAAAGCGATCAGCGAGGGAAAAGCGAGAGAGAAGAGAAGTAGAGAGAGGGAATGGATAGGTGGAAAGAGATTGTGTGACGAGATGACAAGCTTGTTTAAGCATTTATGTCAGGGCTGATTTTAGTTTCCCTAATCCGACCCTGATGTCCAGTGATTTATAAAGCATTTGAAATGAAATTAGCACATTTCTAAGCCCTCGGCCACTTCTGCAGATATGGAAGCAGCCGAGGCCCAGCAAGATGGTGAAGTTTGCCCAACATTACCCAAAGTGATGAAGTCAGGAACCTGTGACTTCAACTCATGTCTTACAGTCAGATCACCTAAGTGCTAGCCCACATCTTCCTTCTAGAAGCAGGGTGTTTGTATTTCATGGACCCGAACACTGTTATTTGCAGGTAATGGTGCTAATCTTTAGAGTTTAGAGTTGAAATTCTCACTTGGTAAACAAATCTATTAAAAGTTCAGGCTTGATATGAGGTGGTTTAACCAGACCCCTTTAAGCGTGTGCATAACTGAGGATAACAACTTATTAGTATCCTTAAAACACACAGGCCCAACATTCGAGCGAACTGCAGGTGGGCAGTGACCCTGTGATATGAACCTGTGCAGAAAATACCATGGAGAATGTATCTGACACCATCATCAAATTTTGATAGAAAATAAGAATTGGTTTTCAATGTAGACGCAGCGAATATTGGTAAAGAAAAGAATCCTTAGAGTAAATAAAGGCAGAGATACTGAAAACATGTATCAAGGCTTTGTTGTCAGGTTTGCTGCTTAGGGACTAAGGAACATGATAGTAAATATCAAATTGGGCTGTTTCAGTCACTAAGAAATAATGTACAAATTTCAGGAAAAGACCAGCAGGAAAAGCTTGAACAGCTAATACATGGAGAGTTCTCTTGGAAAAGATAGCACCGAGATGTGGAAGGATCATGTGAGCTCTCGATCAGGAAAATGCATTTCTGGTAAAATATAGGAAGTGTGCTTCAGGATTAGATTTTGGGGAGCCATGGTAAAACCTGCTGTTTAATGCCTTGAATTAAAGAGTTTCTCTACCATTGCTCTGGCTATTCCAGCATTGCATGCCTTGCAAGAAGTTGACAGGTTTGAGATGCTGCCTACAGTCCTGCTGCCTCTCACTCCAGAGATGTGCTGCATCGGGTAAGATTGCATTTCCACAGCTCGTCATAAAGTAAGCAGTGACTGGGGTAATTGCCTTAAAATACAGCACTTTTGAACTCGTTTCTCACTATGTATACCACTTGAATTAGAATTATTTTAATGCAGTCGAGAATGTGTTTGCTACATGTTTGCAGAGGCTGCACCAGTAGACTGAGTCCTATACAGTCTTGACATGTCATGGTCAAACTACTCTATTCTAAACATTTTAAGGGGCTTTGGTTCAGCTCCATTAGCTAATGCTTTCTTTGACACAGGAAGATTCAGTTTGTTTTGTTGAGCCATCGTCAATCACAACTTGAATCTCTCAAGATTTGCCTTTTAATCTTACTTTCTTTCGATTAGCTGTTTCGGGTAGATCCTTTTGCCTACATTAGAATGCATGCCTATTTTCCATCTAGGAAGTACACTCAGCCTTTTACAAATGTAATTCTGCATCTTGTCCGTGCATTGTATACTTACAGCAATCCTTAACAGGTACCCATTACCAGATATACCAGCCAGCTTCTAGCTGATCGTTGATGAAAGCCGCTAGAGGACCCTACCAAAAATGTAGTGCGCTTGTGTTTGCTCCTTCCCTACAGCATAGCCTCTTTTTATCATACTTTTGATTGGCTGACTACATATTGGAGCATGTGTTTAAACTCGTCACTCCTGTGCTTCTCCCCTACTAAATGCCAGCACCCCATGCAGCCCACGTTCCTGTATTGCCCTCCTCCAACTCTTCTCCCCCTGCTTTCTTTCTTTTTAATTAATCCACTCCTTCAATTTTCGCCCACCCCTCGCAGTCCTTATACAGCATTTTAAAAATGAATATTACATTTGCTGGTGGGCCTGGCAACTCCGGTTTGCTACTAGCCACTACGCTTCCAGAAAAGGCACTTCGATCGAATAGAATTTTTTTTACACATATTTTCTGCAGCAAGTGGCGTTCACCATCTTGGATCTGTAAATTAAACAAGCATTTACAATGCAAAGATTTCGCCTTTGGAAAAGTTAGAGCTATTGCCTTTGTAATTGACAATGCCATTTATTTATCTGTCTTCAAAACCAACACATAAATAAAAAGTTTGTCATTCACAATGCCAATAGCTCAAACTTTTCCAAAGGTGAAACCGTTGCATTGTAAATGCTTGTTAACATTTCATTTTTCTTCTGTTCCCTCGGTTTTATGCCATGCCAGATTACTCAAAAACAGTTTCCCTTGTGATGATGCGATCTGAGAAAAGTGTAGCTCGTTTAAAACTATGAAATATAATCTATCTGGTAATAGATATGCGGCTTATACAGGGGATTATGAAAAAACAGATGATGGAAGATTTGCTCTTTGCTATGGTGTGAATGGTATTATGAACATTTTGACATATTTTACTAAAAAAGAGATAACAAAAATTGATTTCAAAATCCAATGTTGGCTCCCTTTGTGGAAAATGTACTCATGTAGTATCTCGAGCCCACCACACTTTATCTTCCATCCTAATCATTTTCCTTCGTTACAGTTACACTTTTAATACTGATTTTTAAATCTGTCTGTAAAAATAAAATGAAAATTGAACGCATACTTTTCATTTTTGCGTATGAAGACAGAAATAAACTATATATAAACAATGAAAGGGATTTGAGTTCCAGGGCCATGCAGGCATGCTATTTTTCTTCCAGTGCAGGTTTTTGATACTTGGCATACCCCTTGCTGATGTTTTCTTAGTTTATCATGGAAACGAGCAACAGAGTTCCAATATTCTGCATAATGTTATCTCTGTATAAAAAGCTGTTTTGTGAAATTGAAGCCCGCAGCTCTAAGATAATATTGTCTCTTTTCAAAATCGGAATACCCGTTGAGCAAGATAACAAGCATTTGAATGTGAGCAGAAGGCGTGAAAGAATATAAAGTGCAGTATGCATTGGAAATGGGAGCCCTATGGAGAAGGTGTTTTATTGCCCACGTCAGCAACATTCCCCAAAACACTGATGGCCCTAGTTTTTGGAATGCATTTTTCCAACACAGCCACCATTGTTCTGATTGCCCCCATACTTCACTTGAAACCAACACCCCGGGATATACGATTCTTTTTAGTCACATGACCTCTCTGTGATCTTAGAATTATAGCTTATCTCTGTATGTTCTAAATCAACACTTGAAAACTTGTTATGGCTGAATCAATTGGCTTGATGGTGCTTTCTGACTGAGTGGCTTTGTCAATGCTTGTTTCGTTTGAATGGGGTTTAGTACATTATTTTAAAAAAAAAAAACAATTGAAAGATGGCCATGGCTGCATGTGCATGTGCGGAGATGCATGGACAGCCATCTTGTAAGGGTTTTTATTATACTTCATCAAAAACTTTGAAGATGGTCAACAGCGAGGGAGCACTCGTGCACAGTGTACACGTAAGTACGAACATCTTTGAATGGTTTTGAATAAAACATTATTGCCACCACAAAGTTGCTGCCTGTGTGTTCATATTTGAATCTTTTTTTGTAGATTTTATTTGCAGATGGTCACCTGCTGCACACACACTAACAACTATCTTTAAATGGTTTTAATAATGTGTTGCAAAAACCATTCAAAGATGGCTGCTCATATATGCATGTGCTTGCATGAACATGTGATCCAACTGAAGTCATAAATGGTTTTAAAGCCCATTTAAAGATGGGTGATGCCTGTGATTCTCATGTGAGATGATGAACACAGCCCTGAACAGGGTGTCAAAGGGTGCTAAGGTGCTCTATTTAAATCCTGTAGACTAAAACGTATTCTCAGAAAGCCCACTGACCATGTGTGCCTTGTTACCCAGGGGCTATGCCTGAATGGATGGTCTGCTGAGTACTTGATGGCCTTTGCTACCTTGTCGTCCTATACTCTGGGTTGTGTGTAACATCAGCATGTGTGCACCCTTCCATCAATAGTATCTGACTAGAGTTACCCTTGAACTGTGTCTGGGCGTCTTGACTTCCTTGTGTATTCTTCAACTGGGCCTAACTGCAATCTGTACGCAAACTTGCCTTGACTCCACTTCCTCACAAACAGCACCCGTACCGTCTTTCCAAAGCTCATTTCTACTGACAGCCAAGTCAAGAGTTGATGATAGTTTCCACTGCCAAGAGTTTGTGCTGTGGTTTTACATTTTATTTGCATGTGTAATGTGGCAAGTGGCATGAAAAGCTATAATTGGTGTTACACTGGCAAGGTTCTACTGTCCAGGATTACATGTTAGTGTCAGTGGCTGCTCCTCCGCAATGGCGGAGGAGTGTCGCCCCACTGCCTGGCTCAGAGCCAGCAAATATAAGGTAAAACGATGTTCCTGCATCGTCTAATTTTGCATTTGTCGGCTCTTAGCCAGTGGTGTTGGGAGGGGCAGGACCAAGGCATGGGAGTGCTCATGTGTCTTTGGCCGGCCGTCTCAGGCTAACCAAAACAGACATGCGCACTTAGGTTTTCTCCAGCCCGGCTGCTCACAGATTCCCTGATCTGAGCAGGGTGTCTTTCCTGCCTGATCAGACCAATCCCCAGGCCGGACAGGGAGTTTGTCCCAGGGGCTGCTGGGACCAGGCAGGAAAAAGGGGGAGTGGCGCAACGAGACATGCCGCTGGAGTCGGCCCGGGGCAAAAGTTAAGCTTATGGCAGCCGCTACTGCTGTTGATGCAGTGGAGCCGAGTCGACTTGTGTCCTGTTATGTACAGCTTGAATAAACAAGATATTCATATAACATTCTGTTGGTGTGTTTGATGAGGATCGACACACGACAACAATTGCCGGTGACCTGTTTGTTAAAAGATCATGTTATGGAATACTTGCGTACTGTGTTATGCCTTTTTATGGTAGCGTTGGTTAGAGGTTGTTAAAGTTTTTTAATTTGTTTTAATTGTTATGTTAGTGTTTTGTTTTTTTATAAAGGGGGTGATGTTTTGTGGTTTTACATTTTATCTGCATGAGAAATGTGGCAGGTGACATGGAATGCCAGAGTTGGTGTTACATGGGTAAGGTTCCACTGTCCAGAATTCTATGTTAGTGTTGCTGATACAGTGGAGCTTAGCCAACCTCTTTCCTGTTACGTGGAGCTTGAATAATCAAGATATTTATATACCCTTCTGTTGGTGTACTCACTGAGGATCGAACCACCACAACAGTTTGTTGTTAGGGAGTAGAAAAGGATGACATTTTGCAGTAACGAGAGATAGTAGTGGGATGGGGAATTCCCCTACATGACCGCTGATAATGTCTGAAGGAGTGTTTCTATGTTTTTTATTTTGGTTTTGGGGGTTATCGGTTGGCTGACTTTCAGACCCCCATTTGAGGGATATACAGGGGCTGCTGGGCCCTTCCCATTGTACTGAGACTTTTACCCTATTATTTCAGTAGGACCATCCAACTATGACTCTGAAACTTGGCGAAGTACAACAGTTTCAACACTTAGCTCTCAGATTAGTGAGGTTGAGCAGCAAAATGCTTCTCAAGGAAGTCCTTTGTGTGGAGGAGGCGGGGAAAGTATGAACTAGAACTCAATCATCAACAAACACACACAATAGTTACTTTGACTAGTCCCAACACAGTTCAGTGGCCATCTGGTGCAAGATGCAAATTTGTTACTGCAATTGAGCCAGGTTGGGTGATTCTTCATCGTTCTATGTCTTCACTAATATTGTCGCATCAGTGTCTATAAAAGTTGCAATTTCTTTATCATGAATTTGTACAGTGACATTAGGGTGTTATTTGTGTCTGGTCTTTCCTGGTTCATCGAGGTCTTTCATCATGTGAACCTGGCCTTCAATTTCATCTTCGTTCATTCCGGATTTTTGACACTAGGACCTACGCAAGCTCATGCAAAGTTGACGCAAAAACCAAATGAGATTTACTAAGCTATGCAGTGCCACCTTGCATTGCCCTGCATTGCTTGATGAAGGCATTTCAAGGGTGGAGTGTAGGCGTTTTCATGCCTCCACCCATATATTAGGAGGCATTCCCAAATTTACCAATACTGGTAGACCTGGGAATGCATCAGTATTGTACGCCTCCCCCCATTTTCACCACCATATTGATCATCGTTGTTTCCCCACCATATTTCTCCTCGTTGCTTCCTCTTCCTACGTGTGCTGTATTCTGCAGCACACATAGAAAGAGGAAAAGGTCTCTGAGGATTGATTTTGTGCAGGAAGATTTCCCTCCTGCACAAAAACAATCCTGCCTACACCCTTGCACCATTTGCAAGGGTGCCTGCATTTACGCTAGACAGCAGTTTGTGCACCAGTGCAGGTAGAAATTAGGAACGCACCTTATCATGCTAAATACAGTGCATTCCTGTCCTTTCACGCAGCACAGCACAGCACAGAATGGTGACTTGCTGTGTTGATTGAAATATGGAAAAATATGGGTCTAGGTTTCTATAGGGACAATTTACAGCTGTTTGAACATTATGCATAGGCCTGACATACCTAATTCGAGCACTGGATGACGAACAACACACCATGGCAAAGCGGTTGATTTATCTACACTAAGAGAAGGCTGTCCTCTTGGCTGGACAGAAAGATTCATGTTGGATTAACCAATGCAGTATCCACAACCTTCTGGAGAACTTTTCAACCAACATTTTCTTCAATGAAGTATTCAGCTTGATCACTCATTCAAAGGGCTCAGCCTTAATGGGGTCGGTCACAAATGAGGCGTTTATGTGCTTACCTGTCCTCCTGATAAATCTTAAGAAAACTGTATCATGAGCATTGCAGGAAAAGTCATTCCTGGCTCCATCAAGATTAATCTCCTTTAAATCATGGAATGTCATAATAATAAAGAGTATGTAGTGTAAAATCAAACTCCAATCCAACTGGTTAGGTGGGTATTTATTATGAGATATTAAGACTCAGTCTCCTCCTTACATAAGGGTGAAGAGCCTTTCCGTTTTTTTCTTTCTTCTTCTTTCCTTATTTTGTGTTTTTCTCTCTGATGAGAAAAATGTCGATTCTCAGAGGTTGCACTGCATAGAGAATCGTGATTTTATTAAAGGCAACAAGGCTGGCATTATGCATAAACCTTTTATTGCCACTTCCAAGCAGCACACTCCAAAGAACGCCAAAAAGAAATGAACAACCAAACAATGAAATAGAACTTTGCAGTTCAATAAATGACTCAGGCCAGCCCTCTGCTTCCTCTTTTGTTCTAATGACTTCTTAAAACCACTTCATCCTCATATTCTTGCTACAAACTTAAATTTCTGAAATAAAAATACAGTACTTAAAAATCCGAAATTATAAAATATTTATTATTATTATTTTTAAACATCTCCAGAGATAATACGTATTACCAATAACAATATCCCATCCAAATAACCTTACCACACCCAGGGAGGGTGGGTGGGGTAAAACTAGCCTCCTTGTCTTTAATAAAATCATGATTCTCTGTGCAGTACAACCTCTGAGAATTGACACTTTATGGCAAGACAGGAGGCTACTATTATGCATGTTCAAAGCTTCTAACACCTTGTTTGACACATGCTCAATCGGCCTAAAATTAAACTCCCTAAAAACCCCAAGATTGCTCCAATCTGCCACCTTCAAGATAGCTTGCTTAGCCTCCACACCGGCCCCAACAGCGCTAAGGATGCCTGGCTTCACCCTGGGGGTGCCCAGGAGTGGACACTTCACAGGGAAAGCCAGGAGGGGTTCCACAGCGGTATGAGTATAAGTGCCAGGAAGCCGAATAGGCGACACCGCAAGGTGACCGTCTGGTGACAGTGCGCTCTATAAGTACCATGACATTTACATTTACATTTACATCCAGTCTTCCACCATTCAAATAAACCTTGCTCACCATTGCACCTCCTACTGAATGTGCCTTAAACTGAATTAAATTCACTCCTACTTCCTTCATAACCGAGTTCACCCATCTTGCAATGGTAGATGAAGAAACCCCTTGATAAGGCTTCACATATGAAATCAACAACTGATCCTCCCCATGACATCTATACTCTCTTACTCTTGCCTCAAACTCTTGCAAACAATTCACAACATACAACTTTGAATTATGTTCAAATCTAGGGTAGAACACAGATTGTGACATAGTTTTGGTTCTTTTCCATATTTCAAAATGCACTCCTTCAGGACGTTAAAAAATGTCTACTTACCTTCAATGCTCTGACATTTGCTATTTTAACTTCATCAGCCTCCATGGGATCCAAATCCCTTGCCACACACCAACATACCCAGACATTCCATGCACTTCTATATCTTTTATGAGTTCAGGGTGCCCAAGATTCATTGAGCAACTCTGAAGCTGCTCTCTAAAGATCTTTGAGTTTTCTTGAACCCCTGACACTCTCCAAACTAGAAGGCTGAGTGAATTCGACTCCACTAAAGGATGTTCCACTCCTTTTAGCAACCCCTTGCAACAAGTCATCAGGTAAGGGATCTATGCAATCATTTCCATCATCGTAGGAAACCAAGCCTGAGATGTCCAAAAAGGAGTTACCAACACTAACTGACATCCCAGGCTATTCACCTGAACCAGTACTCTCTGTATCATCCCAAATGGAGGAAATGCAAAACCTTTCATTTGCGTCCAATCCTGAGTAAAAACAACCACTTTTTTGGTGCTCTGGACTGACACTTACTTATCAAAACCGGCGCCTGTGACAATCTGCGACAAGGTGGTGCTGTCTGGCTAATTCAGAGATGAACACAACAGTAAATTATTAATTCAATATACGTTATAAAATGACTATTACCTGCTGTCCGAGCCTTTCTTATACAATTAGGAGCCTGGAGTAGCCCGAGCTGTCACACTTGTAGGAGTGTGATGGTTAGTAGTTGTTCTGTTACTATCATTGACAGCATGGCAGAGGCAATGTGAGGTGCAAGCTGCAGTGACGTCCTGAAGAGAGCCCTGGTACGTAGGGCCAGATTATCAAGAACAGCAATAACATTATCACCGCTTTAGCGGCAGAAAACTGCGATGAGGGGATTGATAATATGCCCTTGAGAATTCCAATAGAAGCCCAGGTTTGATGTCCTTCACACCAGAACCTGGGCTTCTATGGGAATTATCTAGGGCATATTATCAAGCCCCTTATCGCTATAGCGGCGATAATGTTATCGCCGTTCTTGATAATATGGTTGTGTTTTTTATTACAAAGTAAGCACTGGTTGAGTGTTCAGAGAAAAGTGTGGGACTCAGCAGTGAAGTCCTCACAGCAAGGAGCACCAATCTGGTTCCAAACTGAGCCTTCCTTCTTCTGCATGCATCTTTATATTCAAGGGGATTTGGAAACACATGGGTTAAACCAATATTGACCTACAATGAGGGGAGTGCGACCCTGGTCGAGTAATGCCTTCATGTTCATCATGTATATAGAAGGTCCCAAGGAAATGAGGTGCTCACTGAACCCCATCTTAGTTTTTTTTAACCATAGTATTCCGCGTTTCACTGGTTGAATTTTGCTTCAGTACTCTCAAACATCATTCAACGTCCACCCAGCAGGTGTGTGCATTTTTTATCCTGTGATCCAATTATGCTCTGTCGTATGACGATGACGAACATAACGGGGCGACAAGATGTTCTTGTGCTCTACGGTCTGTGACGTTCACGACGTTGCTGGAATTTGGAGTGAGGCAGACAAATCATCTCTCAGACGCCAGGAAAGAGTCACTAGGCAGTAAACATTTTCTCTAGCACCCGTGAATGAGTCCTAGGAGTGAAAGTACTAAAATGCCAAGGAGCAGCCATTCTTGGGGTAGGTAACACATTGCAGACAGGAGTCATTTGAGGTCACAACAGAAGTCATATGATCAAGTAGGCACTTAAAGGGCCCACAAACAATCGTCTGTTATTCCAGGCGTCGGGACGAGTTGCGCGCAGAGCTGTTTAAGTCTCATCTTCTGGTGTTTTTACATTGTGGCACCAGCTCTAGAAGCGCACACAGTTGTTCTCGATAAATCTCCACGGGGTGACACAACATTGATCTTACTGGCACAGATGTGTCTGTACGGCTGAAAGTTCTCACCTTTCGGTGAACTTTACAACTTAGATTACTAATAAGTCTTTCAGGCATTCGGAAGCCGGAGATGTTGGCAATCAATAACTTCCTGCAGAGCAAAATCGAGCCCAAAAAGGTCTGCGAGCTTAGCCAGGAGAAAGTTGCCTTGTCCTGTGAGATACACTGCAATTTGTTAACACTAAATTCCACGAAGCCTTCCTCAACACAATCTATCCAGTACTTAGGGGCATATTTACAAGCCCCTATCGCCACCACATCGTCACTAAGCCACCACAACGTCACTTTTAGTGACGATGGGGTGGCCATAGGAGCTTAGCCTTATTTACAAGGCAGCGTTAAGCCACTTAACGTGACTTAACACTGCCTTTTAGATAAGGCACCCTTTCAGGCGACACAGAGCATGAAAGTGACGGGCAATGGATGTTGTGGTGGGCATTCTACGGCAACACCCGTTGATTTTGATGCTGCCCTCTATTTCCAAGAGGAGCGTAAATGGGAGGCAGCACCGAAATTAAGACCAGGGAAAACCTGGTATTAAACAGGCAAAATGAGGAGAAATGGTTTATTTCTCCTCGTTTTTCCTGTTTCCATGTATGCTGCATTGTGCAGCATACATAGAAACAGCAAAACACCAATGATGGTTTATGTGGAGGAAGATCCCCCTTCCTGCACATAAACAATCATTTTTTTTAAATTAAGCAGCACCCACATAATTTACAAAACAATTCAAGATTGTTTATGTGCAAGAAGGGGGGTCTTTATGCACATAAACAATCTTCCCCTCAACATAGACACCCTTTTGCTATGGTACAAGGGTGTCTGCGTTGGCGCCAGGCAGGTTAATTTAACGCCAGTGCTGGGGAAATGCAGGGCTGCACCATATTCTAGTAAATATGGTGCAGCCCAGCGTTTCCAAAGTGACGAAGCGTGCCATTAGCCTTCATAACTTAAATACATGCTTTGTCACTTTCTTGTGAATATGCCCTTTCATTTAAAAAAAAAAAGAAAAGTGCAGGTTCCCAAAGTTTTTTCTTGGGTCTTTACTGTGCCGCTGCCGAATGCTGTGGTTGTTCAATACCAAGGCTGCCTATTGTCTAATCCACCTCAGCCTTTATTCTACCACTGCCCTACACTTCCTGTCTCATCATCTCGCCATTGCTGATTCTCTTTCAACCCTGCAGCCTTTCTATAGTTTACTCTTTTTCTCTTCTTTCTCACTTTTCTGCCTTTCTTTAGCTCAGTCGAAGTCTAATGATGAAAAACATGTCCCAGTCCCCAAAAATGCATTCTGGTGCCCCCCACATGCAACCACCATAGGCCAAAAAAGGGATGTCGAAAAATTAATGGGGCCCATAGTAGCTTCCGTGGAGCCCTCATGATAAAATCGAACTGGTCGAAATAGACACCTAAGAGGGATGCAAGTTCTTCACTTTGATAGAACCGCCGTCCAGGTAACATTCATCCCCAGGCCATGCATACCTCGTAAAACAATAAGTGCCAGGGCCCAAAGTATTTCTCAGATGCTTGCAGCTGGCACAATCGAATGCCAGGGGTGCGTAATAGCAAGGCTGCCTAGTCTAGGTCTCTGCGCTTTTATCTCACACACTCATACCTGCTTTCTTTCTTTGTGACAGTTTTTCAGTCTTCCTCCTTCTTTTCCACTTTTGTAGTATTTTCTCTCTCTTGTGCTGGGCCAATGTCTGATAGGAAAAATAAGTGCCTGCCCCTAAAAATAAGTTCAGATGGGTACCACCTGCAACCACTAGCTCAACTCAGCACTGTCTCCAGGTCTCCATATTGTGCTTCAAAAAACAGCCGAATATACTCCCTATTGTCTGGAGCCTTTCTTGACTAATTAGTCTGTGACCTGCTGCTGCCACCAACAATTTGCAACTTCAGTTGTCCTATTTATGCATGCACGCATCATCATTGTATCAATGTGGTTAATGCCAATCTGCGAGTTAATGCTACTATCTACATCATTCTGCTACTCTCTGCTGTAAAATCCTCAAGCCTTGATTGAAGGCACATTTGAAAATAAATATATTATTATTGGGTGTAGTCGTTAAGATACATTATGTCTGGAAGTGGTGAAAGTCCACATAAGCAAAGAGTTTTAAGTGTAACCAGTAAGATAAGTGCCAGAGATGGAAAACAACACCACCTGAAAGATGTAGTGCTATTAAACTCCAGCAGTCAATGTCAGGTTAAAATATATAATATTTCTGTTGTAAATGGTCTTCCTTTCCGCTCTGCCAAAATGGCTGTGCTCAGAACAGACACTGGAGAAACACGCAGCTCACAAGAATGCCACGCGCCAACACCACCACCTCATCTGATCCGCCAAAAGGACCTCTTTCAAGGACCGCCTCGACAACAACACACACAACAGAAAAGAGCTCTTCAACATCGTGAAGGAACTCTACAACCCCAGCTCCAATACCAATGACATGCCACCAATGGAAGAACTGTGCATCTCCCTGGCCACCATCTTCCATTGCAAGATCGAAGACTTCCACGGCAGCTTCGACAACCAGACCACCATGATAACCTATGACACCTCAGATCCCACAACCACCACCTACAATGACCACCTGCTCACCTGGACGAACATCAACAATTATGACACTATCAAAATCATGAACACCATCCACTCCGGCTCCCTGTCAGACCCGTGCCCACACCACATCTTCAACAAAGGCAGCACCACCATCGCACCCCAAGTCCGTAAAGCCATCAACATCTCCTTCAAGACCGCAACCTTCCCAAAGAGCTGGAAGCATGCCGAGATCAATGCCCTGCTCAAAAAACCCAAGGTGGATCCGAGGGACCTCAAGAACTTCCGGCCTATCTCCCTGCTCCCGTTCCCAGCAAAGGTCATCGAGAAACTGTCAACAAACAGCTGACCTACTACCGCGAGGAGAACATCATCCTCAACCCATCCCAGTCCGGGTTTCGCAGCAACCATAGCACTGAAACTGCCCTCGCCGCCACCAATGACATCAGGGCCGTAATAGACAATGGCGAAACCGCAGCTCTCATCCTCCTGGACCTTTCAGCTGCCTTCAACACGGTCTGCCAAAGCACCCTACGCACACGCCTCCACAACGCAGGAATCCGAGACAAGGCCCTGGAATGGACCACCTCCTTCCTCGCCGACAGAACCCAGAGCGTCCGCCTCCCCCCCTATCTGCTCCGGAGCCTCCAAGATAATCTGCAGCAATCCCAAGGATCATCTCTCAGCCCGACATTGTTCAACATCTACATGGCCCTGCTCGCCCATGCCGCCAGACTGCAAGACCTCAACATCATCTCCTACGCCGACGACACACAGCTGATCCCCTCCCTCACCAAGGACCCCCACACCGCAAGACCAACCTCCACGAAGGAGTGAAAGTCGTTGCCGAATGGATGAAGAACAGCGGCCTGAAGCTGAACTCTGACAAGACGGAGGTCTTCATCCTCGGCTCCACCCCCTGAGCCTGGGATGACTCCTGGTAGCTGACTGCCCTGGGAACAGCACCAATGCCCACCGACTACGCACGCAACCTGGGGTTCATCCTCGACTCAACACTCTTCATGACCAAGCAAGTCAACGCCGTCTCATCCTCCTGCTTCAACACCCTCCGCATGCTTCGCAAGATCTACAGATGGATCCCCACTGACACAAAAAAAAGGGTTACCCAGGCCCTCGTCAGCAGCAGGCTGGACTAGGGAAACACCCTTTACGCAGGAGCCCCAGCAAAACTACTGAAACGACTGCAACGCATACAGAACGCCTCGGCCCGCCTGATCCTCACCATCCCTCGACACAGCCACATCACTCCCCACCTGAGAGACCTGCACTGGCTGCCTGTCAACAAGAGGATCACCTTCAAGCTCCTCACACACGCACACAGGGCACTCCACGACACCGGGCCAACATGCCTCAACAGACGACTCACCTTTTACACCCCGAACCGCCAGCTCTAGTCTGCTGACCGCACCCTCGCACCGTCACCCGCATCCAAGGTGCAACATCCGGCGGCAGATCGTTCTCCTACCCCGCTGCCAAGACCTGGAACACCCTCCCTATCCTCCTACGGCAGATCCAATACCTACTAACCTTCAGGAGGCTACTCAAGACCTGGCAGTTCTAGCAATAGCAGCATCCCCCACCCCTCCTAGCGCCTTGACACCCTCACGGGTGAGTAGTGCGGTCTACAAATTCCTTGATAGATTGATTGTGCTCCAGGCATGCTGAGCCGTAAATCTCACCACTCTTACCACCCAGAACCAGTAGCCGCAGAGTGGCGAGTAGGCGGGAGGTGGGGCTGGGGGAGCACAGGGGAAATTAACAACGAAAATACATTAAAAAAACTAAACAAATAACTATTTTTGTGTTTAATAAGCTTTATTAAGATAAAACATGTCATACAATGTAGGGCCAAAATCAAAATAATTCAAGGATAATTAGATCACACACAAAGATAAATGCCATAAAACATAGTGAAAGCTGTTTGCTAATCTTTTAATTATAGGGAAAAGAGGAAAAAAAGAGGGGGAGTAAACAAATAACTTAACTGCTTTTGCTCCTCTCTGGCTCCACACGGGCTCTCAGACTCCCCTACGGCCAATCCTGATGCTGCTCTCATGCTGATATGGGTGATATGATATAACATAACTCCATGTACTTACCCTGCCTTATTTGACAGAAGATTACGTTTGTATTATTTTGTATTTTGACTTCTTCCTATTTTGGTGCTGGCTAAATACTTCGCACTGGCCTAAGTTGAGAAGGTCTGCTTTGTGCCATAGCTACCAGCGGGTTGAGCTCAGGTTAATTTAGTGATTTTGAGGGTTCACCTGACAGTTGTGATTATTCCTTGAGGTGGGCAGTCGCCCACTTTATACAATTAATCCAATTTCTTACAATTGTGTTCTGCCTGAAGATTCTGTAGGTTTGTCATTTCCATGCCACATTTTCTAGATGATTCAGCCCTCTCTGTGTAAGTGAAAGATGACATTTTCTGTTACTCTTCTTCCCAGTTCATTATTGTGTTTTTTAAGTCCCTGTTCCTTTATGTCATTTTCTCTTTTCAGGTGTAAAAGGATGACATAGAGTGAAGCTCCTGCACCCAGCCAGTGGTGTAACAAAGGGCCCACAGACCCCATGATGCGGAGGGGGAGAGAGCTCCAGGGGGCCCCGTCACAACAGTACCCTGGCCTGAAAGCTCCTGACTGAGCCCAGAGTGGGACCATTCAATTTATTTTGCAGGGGGAGCACCCTCAAATATTGTTATGCAAGTGCGTCCAGCCATTGACACTTGCTTTATTGGTGTAATACAGATGATGGAAAACACCCTTGTGTCCCATGATACGCATTCTCACAATTTTCTTTCAAGGATAGGAAGGTTCCTCTAGTTCTATGCTTATATATATCTAAAGTGCTGTAAGACATCCCTGTGCAGGACATCATTCGTCTGTAGCATTCTTTTCATCTGTAGGTTGAGGAAAACAATTATCCTAAATAGGATGTCTTACGCTGCCTTTTCTCCTTCAGGTGGGTTTTGGGAGTAAGATTCATGGATGTGAAAAATAGTTCCCTATTACCCGATGCTGTTAACCTCTAAATTACCACACACACCAATATGTTCTATTCTTCATATGCAACAGTTTCTTTCCTTTTTTCTATGTGTTTTTTTTGGTTCAACACTGTTATGAAGAACTTCAGGTCTGTGTCTCAGGGTCGTGAACTTGGTTGAGTCACAATGGTAACTTTGTAACAGAAACAAAGATATAATTAAACTCATTGCCCATGAAAGATAGTGTATCCAGAACTGAGGGCGCTTTTTTTGAATCCTGGCTTAAACCAAAAACATGGTTGGCATGCTTTATTTCCACACCAAATCGGGCTCTGCTGCTGGAATATACTTATCTGGGATCTCAACCATTCTTGCTCGTCTGCCCCACCTGGTCCACCAGTACAGACATTCCACCATTACCCTCTGTTTTTTAAGATGATGTGCCACATTAGAAAGTTCAACTAAGAACATTTTTGAGTGCAAATTTGAAAATGTGTACTTTATTTTTTCTTTATCCTTAAGGAACTTGTTAATGTTGAGGGTATTCATTAAAGTATGTCACTCCATCAATGGCCAATAGCTGGTGGAGTTTCATAGTGGGACAGAAACCTCAAGACTGTGGTTCTAAATTTGGAATACGGTGGATGGTACGCCACCGCACACGTGACAGATATGGGGGACGCCTTATTTCGAGTGCATGAGGATGTAAAGCACTTTTAATAAATCGAACGTCTATCTGACTCGTTTGTGATTAAGTATCTGTCTGCCAGACTCTACATCAGACCCTGTGTCTTGGAAAGTAGGAACTTAGAAATGTTCCTCTTATCTCCCATAAAGACTAGGTCAGGTCACACGTCACATTTGATAGAAGATATCTTGTTCAATGTCTCTATTAATAAAAATATAATAGATGACCAACAGAAATATGACGAGCTGTTGGATGTCTGCCTCTTTTCCATTTACAAAAGATGAATTGGGACCCCCATTCACAATAAAATACACACCTAGAGCCTCAATAAAGCACTGGTATCTTATGAACTGCCATTGAAGATCACAGGATTGGATAATGACAAAGACGCCCAGGAAACCGTTCAAGTCAGATATGTTAGTCGAACAATGTCCTGGTCATCCTGGGGACCAGAGATGATTACCTGTGGACATGAGGGGTGGCCTGGTTTCTGGAATTCCACGAAGGGCCCAATCATTCCTGGTGCAGAAGACCGGTAGCAAAAGCTCACCGAATACATTTGGTGGGCGGTGGCATGCGCCCTTTAAAAGATAATAGGCCTCCTATATGCAGGTAAGAGTCGTGGTCGGTGAGGGCAATCTAAAGAAGCAGGCAGAAAATGACATTCAGATGGCTTGGCCAAAATTTGGCAAAGAATGCTGATGGCTGCCTGGATGAAGGTCAAGCGGCAAGAATTGGGACCTCATACAGAAAAAAGCATCTCTGTTCAGTGTACTAAGGAAATATTTGCATGAAATGAGACA
This sequence comes from Lissotriton vulgaris, assembly GCF_964263255.1. NCBI lineage: Eukaryota > Metazoa > Chordata > Amphibia > Caudata > Salamandridae > Lissotriton > Lissotriton vulgaris. The sequence goes on from NC_141697.1 coordinate 683,849,599, forward strand.
GGAAGGCGGAAGGGTGTCAGGAACAAAAATGTATTAAGAAAAACTGTCAACACAAGATTCAGTGAAAAATACAAGCTCCATGGAAACATGCTGCGAGAGCAGTCTCTGTGCTGCAGCAGGAGGAAACAGCTAAACGGTCGGTGGGTTATATTTCTCCTTAATTACTGTTACTTTTTGCAGACATAGGTGCATTTTCGTTCAACAATTTGGTACCTGGAGTGGCTCAAAGGTAGACTCCTCCCTTGCTTCTCATTAAGAGTGGGCCAGAGTTATCCACAAGGACATCTTAAGGATTTTAGGGCCCTCAGCTAAACGTATTTTGGGGGCCCCTGTTCATTTATGATTCAATGTTATGCCCTCTTTTGCCTGGTCACTGACAGTGCACAGGCACACTTGTCCAAATTCTAAATGTGTTTACATTTAACATTCAGGGATAGTGATGTGTATTTTCAATATTTTAACAGCAGCAGCTCACTGTTATTACTGCAAATAATCTCTGTGACACCTTCCCATTTCTCAAATGTGAGGCCCTATTTTGACCTAAAATAAACTTTTTTATGACTGTTGCATGAAATACAAACACACTTTCTCTGCAAAATGTCTGTAATAGACTATTACCCATCATCCACATTAAAAATAAATTAAAGGAAAATGGTATTTAAAACAATCAATATAAAACTTATTATAGGTCATCAGGGCAAGACTCTGTATAACAGGTCTGGCTCTATCAGGCCCCCCCTGAAATGCTGGGGCCATGGACAAGAATCCGCTTTGCCCATTAAAACGTCAATGGCTATCCGCCGGGGTATGTATACTGCTCTGGGCTGTTCCAGCATTATCTGTGTTTCCAAGCCTGAGCCCTGTAATTCTGTAAACACCAGCCCAGAGTGAGGTGCTGCAGGAGCTCTGAACAGTTCTAAACCCAACACCTCCCGACTCTGCTCCTTCACAATGGGGGGAGTTGTGAATGCTTCTGCCAGCTCTCCCATCACCTGCTCCGCTGCCTTCCTACCCCAACCACCTGTACATAAGACCTCAATAAATCCTTTGCCATCTTTTACCACCTGCCCTAGGCAGGTGGTAAATGGATGCAGATTTGCGTATGGCATGCCTACAGGTTCAAAACATGTGGGGGCTTATTTACAAGTCCCTTGCGCCGCCAGAGCGTAACTTTTTGTGACACACTGGTGGCGCATTTTGCTGCCCTATATTTAAAAGGACAGTAAAAGCCACCCTGCGATATTAGGCCTCAGCACCCTTTGTGCTCCTGGAGAGGGTACTCCTGAGTACCTTTCTGCCTCTGGATCGCCCTGTAACTCCGCCACAGCCCTGGGTGTGGCGACCGTCGCAGCCAGGGCCCCGCCAAGGCCGGCATTCCTACTTACATCCTGTATTTCCAGGGCCTCTCCCCTATCAAGCTATATTGGTCCATGCTTATACTGGGCATCTGTACCCCCTCGTTCTCACAAACCCAGTTAATTTGGAGTGTAGCACCCAAGTCTAATGAGGCCAAGTCTCCTCTGCCCTGTGAAATTACACATAGCGCAGAACTTCCGGCGCTCAGGCTACATCGCTTTCCCTGCCAAGCTCCCTGCCACAGGAGCCAGGGGTGATTTCAGACTACTGAAGTTTACCTGCCCCCCACTGGTTGTTATTTTGGCCCGTGGAACAGGTCCAAGCTTATACTGGGCAGAAGTACCACGTTGTCCTCCCAATACCGCTAGCGTTTGGCGTGTAGCCCCCAAAGTCTAAAGACGCCCTGTCTCCTCTGCCCGTAGAAATTACGCATAGCGCCGAGGAACTTTCTGCGCGCTGGCTCCATTGCCTCCCCTGCTGAGTGCCTTGCCTACAGAGCCGGGAGACATGTCTGACCACTGCATTTTACCTGTCCCCCACTAGTGGCTAATTCCCACCTTATTTTCTTTGTGGTCTTCTTTTCTGGTGCGATATTACGCCACAATGACCAGATAATTTCATAGTTATCAGAATTATCCATGGTGCACACAAAAAGGTGTCCCAACGGGTATGAGGGAATAAGTGATTGTGCCCGTCATTAGACACTGCACCCTATCGTAAACTGTCAACCTACGCAGCCTACCCTACTTGCTGAACCTTCGACTGGTCACAGATGCCCGGACCCTGCTAACTGCTTGTGACCCTTGATACTTACACCAGAATGGTGTCGACTATAAGCTTGCGTGTCACAAGGATGCCTTTTAGGTCTTTCTGGTGGCTCCGCTGTTACCCATCCGAGATAGTTTACATTCTGTGACCTGCACCTCAGTCCTATAATGCCCTTGCCCGTCCCTCAAAGCACCGACAGCCCGCTGCCCCCGCAGCGCAGGCAAGGGATTTTTGGCCCAGTAACCCCCCAGTCTGGGTTTCTACCAAATTCACCTCTACAGGCTCCAGGTATTGTGATTGACAACCTGTCCTGGCAAGGCCAGATGGAGGCCAATCCCCCCCTCAAGTGACCAACTTGCCATGGGGTATGTGCCCTAAACACGGGTGTCCTTGCGTACTTGCTGTGAAACCAGAGGGGAAACCCACGAATGAAACATGCTCGAATGAGCAGTGTGAACGCCCAGCAAGCCTTCTTCAATCAATTTTGCCAAATAAGCTCGGCCCCCATGCTCCCCTCAGCGTATTGTACCCCAACCCACAAGATAGCTGGCCGCGTCTGCCAAATCCTGGCTATAGGGTGGGACTTATTGTCTGTCTTGGATGATCTTGAGGATCCATTTCTTGGTGCATGCTTGCAACCTTTAACATATTACAATAGTTGGACCACCCACTGTCTGGCCGCTAACTTCTCCGTCATGAGTATAAGGCCAGTATGAGTTTCGCTTAGGCAACGTTCCTTTTAACACTATGTGCAGTATCTCCTTGTGTTATCACGTGTACTATTCGTCCCCCTTTGCCTGGCACTCGTTGAGCCTTATGAAGCTTTAACAAGCACCCTATACAACTGTAATACATGTTGTGCAACTAGGGGGACTGTTACTTCACCGCTAATACTTCCTGGCGTGTGAAATCTGCAAAAGAAGCCTTACTTAGTACCTGAATAACCAACAAAAGATACTGTCTAGGTGAAAGCTTACCAGTGGACTTAGCCAAGGGCCCTCCACTGTGTGTCAACCCAAGTTGTTGAAAATTTCTGACTGTTAGAAATTGCCTGCCCCCATCCGGACCCATTAAGTAAAATAACTAAAACAATGGCCTTCAAGGCCAAAACGCACCAACCCTTTGTCCAGAGAAATAAACAAGATAGGGTCTATATTGTATCCGCCAGACCCAAAGCGGAGCCAGACTAGAAGTTCCTGGTGGTGTCAAACTGGAGGATGTATGTGTGCCTAAATCAGGCTAAATTTCTGTGAAAATTGATCCCGCATCACCATGGTGCCAATGGGCTTGAGTATAAGAAACTGATGATGCTGTGATGCAACTTAAATGACTGTCTCGGCGTGGGCCAAAATGTTGCACTTCCCGAAGTCTAAACTTGACAAAACCGTTGCCCCTGACCACCTGGACCGGCCCTTTCCCCTGCTGTGTGCAACCTTATAGTGTGTCACAAGAACTGACCTTCAGATAACCTTTGGAAAAGACCCCTGAGTACCCCCCTAATGGTTACCATACCAGTCTCCCGCCAATCTACCCGGGTGGTTATTCCTTCTGTCATCTATGGGTTGAGCCCAGTAGTGGATAAGGTAAATGAGCACAACTGGGCTGAAGTGTAAGGGAGTATTGGCACTGGCACAACCGCTACACTTAACACTGCTTCTACTTCTCCCCTACAAGAAGTCTGAACTGAGTTGCCATGTTGCCTCCCAAGAGCATTTAACCAGAAACCATACAGGCTCCTGGCCCGGAGAGCGCCCTGGCAATTCCTCCTTCCGTTCTCACCTGTCTTTCTCTGAGTGGTGCCTGTGTACTAGATCCGATTGTCCTGAAATTAGAAAAAACGAAATCCTTCAATCCTGGACGTGTTGACCCAGAACCCCACACACTGGCCCCCAGTGTGTTCTTCCCCTGTACCTGCTCCAACCCCTGGCAGGCCAGTCTGCTAGGCGTGGTTTAACCATTAAAGAACAAAAGCCGAGCGTTTCTGGAAGAGAGAACAAATCCATGCATAGACCGGTAAGCCTATTGCTGACTCGATTGCCAGGATCAGAGCCCATTACATGCGCACCAGTTGCTGTACAAAAGAACACTTCCAAAATCGCACATGGGATGCATGATATGCCCAGACTCACCCTTAGTTAAAAGAAAACGCATGTCAATTTGTCACAGAGGATGCAAGATTTGCCCACACTCTGTCACTGCTTACTGAGAGAAAACCCCAGAAATTGTCTAGTGAAACAACAAATCGCCCATTCTCATCAGTTGTTTTAAAAACGAAAACCTCACATTGTTGCCCAGGAACTACCTGCCCTGCTCACATTCACCAGGTGACAAACAATGTATTACTTCCATGGGGCGTAACCTGCGTGCCCCAACAACAGGGACATAAATGACTACAGGGAAAACAATGGGTGTCCCAGACCCTAGCTCACTGCCCTCAGTGTGCTATGACCCTTATACCTGTTGATAGGTCAGGTGGCCCCCCATGTGAGTCAGGCGGTTCTCCAACGTGGTTCCTGTATGTGACACAAAAACATCCATTAGAAGCCCTGCGCCCCCCTCAATACCAATCTATATTCTCTGCAATGAGGCAGGGGCCAGCAATGCCCCCCACGCTACCAAGGCCCAACCTGTTTGTCAGTTACATGAACTAGATTGTCCATCTTACATTTTGTAAGGAGTAGGGTGGGACAACCACTTGCGTAACTCCAGCCTCAGAGGCAGTAGTGTAGAAAAGTGTCTTGAAACCAAGTCAAATCTTCAATGCTAAGTTCGAACATGACCATTGCACTTAGGAGTGTGTGATAAAGAATCACATCTTAAATCGTCCCCTACCTATCTACCCAGGAACACCTCCTCATCCCAGGCCTTCAAAATGACCTCAAAGTTCTAAACACTTCCAAAATCAATTTGTGTCCTCTCTATAATCTGAAAGAAGACCCCTTATTATAGCAAGTTCTTTTCTCCTTGACTTTGGGAGTGTCTTCCCAGTATCTTGTGATTTGAGAGTCTGCCATTTACTGCAGTATTAACCTTCTACCTATTTTTGGTACTCTATTGTACCATGCACACGTCACATATCATGTAACACACCGTTTGCTACCCCTTACATCGTGTTTGCTTCCCGTATTTGCACAAGTAGCACCATTGCTTACGTAACATTGTTCTTGTTATTGGCTGTCTGCCATGATTGCAGTCTATACCTCTACTTGTACATTGTACGCTATGTAACCTGCATTCAAGTCACTTATTCCTCCTGTAATGTACAGATAGCTACTTCATGTGATCTTTGCCCACGTTTGTCACTATGCTTCAAGCGACTCAGCGTTAGATTTCGTAAGGTGTTCACTTGTAATGTTCTCATGTATCAGTTTTGTTCCTATTGTGAATGAAGCGTTCTGACACCTTCGGGTAATGTCCGCACTATATGAAGGCATATATCAGCTGCAGCGGGATGCGGAGCATCAAACAAGACTTGCAGTAGCCCCTTTCACCGGCCTGGTCCAACTCCCGCCGTACAGTGATAACCCGGGCCTCCGTGACTGCCTAACCACAACCTGGCAGCAACCACGCGGTCAGCCCCACTGGCATGCCGTAACGCTCCGCCTCTAGCCCATGGGGGCCGAGGAGGGAATCGCCCACCCTGTGAGATTATATCCATTAGAGAAACCCCAGAGGGGGGAGCCATGAACCAGCTAAAAGAAACAGAAAAACATGCACCTCAAGAAACTGCAAGCGGGCAAAACCTTAGCTGCAAGCTCACGTGTCAACCGTTGGCCCCAGGCACCACGACCGGGCCTCAAAGGAAGGGAACCAGAGTCAAGTAAACTGGGGGACATTCCCCAATTTGGTAATACCGCAACAGGTCCTGCCTCTATACCAAAAATTAAACCTTCCTCCTTGTTGGCCGCAGTCAAGGTGGTGAAGTTACAAATCCTCAAAATAGCAATGCCAGTGTCCTCATACCAGTGCGCACCCAGGGTGTGCCAATGTTCTATTCACAGATAGAAACGCTTAACTTCAAGTTATACAAATGGGCAATCACACCCAAGGGCGTGGAGTCTCTGACCCGCATTGCAAGAGAAGCCATCCTTGAAACGTTAGCCATTGCTAACATCAGAATATGTAGGAACATGCCCGACGAACCAACAAGCGACAAAGCATTACGCTGGTTTAATATGCTCAGTAATAAGAATACCAGCTCCTCCCCGAGTACAGAAAAGTGCTAAGCCACCCGGAAAGCGAGATGGGGGAAACAGTAAGTGCAAAGGGACCGCTCCCTGTCCAATCAAAAGGAAAACCACGTAAATCATAGAGGCTGTGATTGCTTGCCTGCCTGCGTCGTCCCAAGCTGCATTCGCTTTCAAAACACTTCACTGCGAGGTTATCGAATCTCCCCTGGCCATTCGTGTAATGTTGTTAACTCTTCCCCCTACAGAGCACACGATGCCAGGTGAGGTTGAAAACAAGGTTTATTGCTTTTAATACAAGATCGCTAACCAACAGAGCGCCGAGCGTCTAGCTGTACCAAGCTCCGGTCTCTACTGTCGTAATTGCCCTTCGCGCGCTTTCTCGAGGCTCAATGCGCATGCGCCGGTGTTCCGCTCTTGCTCCCGAGCGGCACGTCATCACGCCGAGCGCCGGAGGCTAGAGCGCAACACCACATATCTCCTCCTTTTACCAATAACAAATTTCAACAGTGGAAGTTCCAGTTCAATAGTCACTCATGTAATAGTCTTTAAACCGAGGGGGCAGGGTAACTGCCCTCCCAGTACGGGTTCGTCTTACCGGGGTGAGCTCTTCCCTGTTGCCTTCACCGGGAAGACTTCTCATGTCCTTCTGTGTGCTTCTCTCCTTCTCCCCATCCGGGGTCATGTTGGTCTCTGCCCCGTCCTCCATTCGCGATTCGTCGTCCCCTTTATTAGTCTCTATGGCAGGACTTTCTGTCTGCCTCTCCCTTCTTGTCTCCATCACTTCCTCTCCCTGGGTTTGCTTCTGATCCTCGGTTTCTTCTTTCTTGTCCGCCGGCCACTGCATAATCCTGTTGACTTTTGCCATGCGGTCCTGGGACCACACTCTCCCGTCGCTGAGCAAGGCCGCTCTGCCATACACGTCTTGAACCTGTAAAGGTTTGCTGTACTTGCTTTTGCCTTTCTTTTGGAGCGTAGGGAGTTTAACTCTAACCCATTCCCCTTTTTCCAGGATGGTGCTTTTTGTGCTGTGCTTCCTGTTGTAATGTGCAGCGTATACTTTCTGGGCCTTCTCTAGGTTGTGTTGTACCACTGCCGGCAACCATTTGCGAGTCACTGTTTTTTCTCTCCATACCACAATGTCTCTTGTAAATGGAAACCTGCCTCTTAGGATTTGGAAGGGGCTGTATCCCAGCACCGTTGGAGTGATCCTGTATGCCCATAGCATGTTTTGGACTTCCAATTCCTAGTCTTTTCCTTGCATTATGGCGGCCTGTATCGACCCCATCAGTACACGGTTGAACCACTCCACTTGGCCATTACATGCGGGATGATACACTGCCGTGTGTTTGGACTTTATCCCGTTCCTCTCCATAAACTTGTTCCATTTATCTGACGTGAACTGTGGCCCATTGTCACTTAATATCGTCCTCGGTATTCTTCCCTCAAGAACAGCGAGGTGAGAAATTTTAACACAGTTTCTGTGTCCATGGATTCTTGCCCATCTATCTCCGGCCATTTGGAGTATTTATCTATGACCACACATAAGTATTTGGCTATCCCTCTGTTATCGAGGACAGGACCCAATATGTCCACTGCAATGTCTTCCCATGGGTTCAGAGGTTGCTCAAATTCCCCCAGTGCCGGCCTCTGAGGTCTCAGTATTTTATCTGCTCCCTGGCATTGAACACATTCTCTGACTTGCTTTTCTATTTGGCTGTCCATTCCCGGCCACCAGTACATTTGTTTGACTCTGCCTTTCGTTTTCACGATGCCTAGGTGACCTTACTGAAGTTGGTTCAACAGCATCGGCCCGGTACATAAAAATGCCTGAGTCACTCATCGACAATTCCTCCCGTATTTCATAGTACCTCCTCAGATCCGCCTTGAGGTGCCGTTTTTCTGGCCACCCAGATACAAGGTATTGTTTGACCTCCTCCAATTCGCTGTCCTTTTCATACGCTGAGGCCCATTCTTGCCTACTGATTGTTTTCTCTGAATCGGCCATTTCTGCCACCATCTCGTCTGAGTCTGGTGGGGCAACTGGTGCATCCTCCATGGCGGAGGCTCTGCTCAAATAGTCTGCTACTTTATTCTGTGTCCCCGGGAGGTATTCCACATCATATGTATAATCCAGTAACTTGAGCGTCATCTTGGCGATGCGTGGGGTGGCTGTGTCGTGGCCGCAGGATGTCAACACCTTGACCAATGGTTTATGGTCAGTTTGCAGCTTGAAACGGGTGCCCCAGATGAATTGCCTGAATTTCCCCAGGGCCCATGTTACGGCCAGCATCTCTTTTTCAATGACGCTATATTTCTGCTCGGTAGGGGATAACGCCCTGGATGCGAAGCTGATAGTTTCTATGGTGCCATCCTTCCTTTCCTGTGCCAGTACTGCTCCCAATCCTTTCTCGCTGTCATCAGTGGTCAATATGGTGTTGCCTGCTGGGTCGTGTCCATGTAGGGGAACTGCTCCACTTATGTCGTCCTTCAGGTCTTCGAGCTCGCGCTGTGCCTCTTCGTCCCATTTGAATTGCGACTTGTCCCTGATGAGTTGACGGAGCCTATAGGTCTTGGTGGCAAAGTGTCTCACGAATTTACTATAATACTCTGCCATTCCGAGGAATGACCTCACCTCCTCCTTGTTTATTGGGGCCCTGGCATCACAAATGGCCTTCACGTTCTGCCTTTTTGGGGATATACCGTGGCTTCCTATTTCGTGACCTAGGTAGGTGACAGAAGACATTCCCAGCCTGCATTTACTCCACTCAGCAGTGAGGCCCCTTTCTTGTAGTACTGTTAGCACTTTTGTCAGTTTATTGTCATGGTCTTCTCGGTCTGTTCTCATGATCAAGGTATCGTACTGGAAGTATTGGACACCCGGTAGGTCTTTGAACAGACGGTGCATTAACTTCTGGAACACCGTGGCTGCCGAGGCGAGTCCAAACGGCATTCGACGGAACTGATAACACCCGAAGGGTGTGATGAATGAGGTAAGTTTTCTACTCGATGGATGCAGGTCAATTTGATGATACGCGGATGTGAGGTCAATAGTAGAGAACCATAACACTCCTTTCGTCCTTGCCAACATTTCCTCGATCCTTGGCAGAGGAAATTTCTCCACTGTCAAACATTTGTTGAGCTCGTGGAGGTCCACACATAGGCGTACCTTGTCATTGGGTTTCCTGGCTAGGACCAAGGGGGCCAGCCATTCTGAGCTGTCAATCGGTTCAATTATCCCTTGGTCTTCTAATCTCTGGAGTTCCTGCTGTACTGCATCTTTGACGGCAATGGGGATGTTCCTGACCTTGTGCGACACCGGGCGGGCATCTTCCTTGAGGAGTATCTTGTGTACGAACTTGTCCAGTTTCCTGACCGTGCCGCCAAACACCTTGGGAAAGGCCAGCATGAGTTTGTCCTGCTGCGGCCAGCGGCTGTCTTCTGTTAAGAGGATTTGCTCTTTGCCCCCTGGATCCAACTTGATTCCCAGATCACCTTGGTCTCTCCAGCCTAGCACGGATGGTCCTCGCTCTGCCACATACAGCTTGCAGATCGCCGATCTGCCTCTGAATTCGGACTTCAGTGCGCGGAAACCCACTATGGGGATTGCGTTGCTGGTGTATGAGATGGGACGGATATCCGGCGGGTGTAGCTCCGGTCCTAGGGTGGGCACGAAATATTCCTCCCATACCGATCGCTGCACTATGGAGTAGGGAGAGCCTGAGTCAATCGCGATGTGCACTTTCACTCCTCCTATGAGCATGTCCGTGCGCGGCTTGTCTGAGCGCTTGCCTGTTACCTCCAGTACTTGGTCTTCAACACATAAAACCATGTCGTCGTCTTCCAGGTCTTCCTCCGTTTGATCCTCCGACAGGGACTGCCATATGCACTTTACCATGGATTTGTTTCCTTTCTTGCGATACAATTTCTCAAAATGGCCGACTAGGCCACAGAAGGAGCATCTGGCGCAAAACGCTGGGCAACGTTTGTCTTGCGCCGCTTGGGCAGTGCTCCCGCACCTGTAGCACGAAAATTTGCTGTCCGTGGGCTGCCTGCCGGGAGATGTTTGCTTCCCTGTCCACCTGGAATCCTGCTTCCTTTCTCCCATGGATCCCTTTTGCTGTAGGCCGAAGGGTTTTCGTCAATCTTGTTGACCATTTGCCTCTGCGTGCCTTCCTTCTTGGCCGCGTCAGCACAGCGTTTTGATAGTTCCGCTTTCTTTACCATGGCGATGACGTCTTTGAGCGATGCTTCTCCCTGTGCCCATAACTTGTCTTGAACTGACTTGTTCGTAGTGTGCATAACTATCTGGTCTTTGATGTATTCGTCCTGTAGCTGCCCATATTTGCACGTGATGGCTAATCCTCTCAAGGCTGCCACATAGTCATCTATCGACTCTCCCTCTTCCTGCTTCCGTTGTTGGAAGTTGTAGCGGTCAATGGAGACACATACTGCCGGCCGATAGTGGTTGTCTAGGTCCACCAGGGCATTTTTGAAGACGTCATCCCCCGTGTCTGCTCTCTCTTTTGGCACGATATTGGCGAACACACGCACACCTTCCGGGCCCAGGTTGTGCAGTAGCAACCTCTTCTTCCTAGCAATGGGGAATGGCTCACCGTTCTCATCTTCCAATGCTTCCACATAGTTCTTGAAATACTCCCTCCAGTCCTCCCATTTCATCAGGGGCTCGCCTGGCCTGGGTAGGAAGGGGATGGGTGCCGTAAGGGCTGTTGCCTGGTTGCTCATTCTTGGCGCAGTTCTGTGCCCTCCGTCTCGGTTCCCTGGGCTGCCAGGTGCACTGGGGTTCTCTTCTCTTTCTGAGTCGTCGCCTTGGCTTTTGGGACTGCCCGGTGTACTGCTAGTTCCACCCCTAGTGGCGATGGGGAGGTGTGCTTCACCCTCCTCCTTGTCACCGTCCCTTCTTTCTGCCAGGGTCTCAGTTACGTGCCCCTCTGCGCGCCGTGCTGGTTCTGACCTGCTTCGAAGTGGCTGGGGGCCACGTGGGTGTAGGCTGTCGTGGGTCTGCGCTGCTGCCACGCTCTGTTGTGAATAGCGATTATCCCCTGGGCGAGCTCACCTCAAAGAGCCTCTGTCCCCTTTTCAGGTACGATGTGGGTGTCTTCTCCTCCAGTATTGCATCACCAGTGTTGCAGCAAGGGGTTGATGGTGTGCTCCCAGTCCTCGTCGCCACTGTAATGTTGTTAACTCTTCCCCCTACAGAGCACACAATGCCAGGTGAGGTTGGAAACAAGGTTTATTGCTTTTAATACAAGATCGCTAACCAACAGAGCGCCGAGCGTCTAGCTGTACCAAGCTCCGGTCGCTACTGTCGTTATTGCCCTTCGCGCGCTTTCTCCAGGCTCAATGCGCATGCGTCGGTGTTCCGCTCTTGCTCCGGCGTGGCACGTCATCACGCCGAGCCCCGGAGGCTAGAGCGCAACACCACAATTCGTAACCCAAAACTATGTATTACTCCTTGCAGTGAGCACCAATATGCAGAAAACGCTCCATGACCAACGTGAAAGAGCCTAAGCATTTCCAGGAAAGAGAGTCCAGAAGGCAGCTGAACCAAGCCTGGCCAAAGCAAACACTTTCAAGAAAACGCACACAACAAAGGCCTCTTCCTCGAGATCACTTACAGCACCTCTGCGATCCAAATGCAGGGTACACACCCCAAGCTTAGAAGCGAACGCAACACCACTGCACTGGGAACACAGCCGTAGACTTCCAAACCAAGCATGTGATTGAAAGGCTTTGCGGGTCAATCCACTTCACTGGCTAAAACAACCGAAAAGAAGCAAACAACTAGATAAACATCTGATAGTCGGATGACTGCAATGAAAAGGCACGTATATACTCCTGCAGGCCCAGAGGCACGCCGCTCTGAACGCCTAGCATGGCCCTTCATTTTAAGCACTCCCCCCACTCCCCACGCTGCGCATGGAGCGGGAAGAGGTGCAAGAATATAAGCACAGTGAGTGGCAGCTGGTAGCGCATGTGACTATACCATCGCCTATGTCTGAGTTCCTACGCACCCGGAACCGGTCAGTCCGGGCGGCTTGCGACCGGGGGGGGCTCCCCCACACAATTCGATCCCCGCGACGGCCTGATAGAGGAGTCTATTCACGACAACAAAATCTGTCAGCACTTGCCAAACAAGAACCTCCCGCCGTGAGGCGGAGTTTATTCTGCCACTGGACATAGGAGCAACAGGGTTGTTGTCCTTTCGTAGATTGACCAAGAGCGCATTGTGATCGCCTGCATCATCACCCCCGCATTCCAATGAAAGAATGTGGTGAGCCGTGCAGCTATGCGAAGGGGGAGGGGCGTGCTGGAAACTCGGAAGGGAGCAACTCGATCCTCCTCAGTGTGGCGGAAGTTGAACCCCCTGCTACAACCACCGTTCCCAACACCCGCCACAATACGCCAGCCCGTACCGACCCCCGGCACTGCCAGCATCACACCGGGCCCTCCCGGCCTTGCACAAATCTCGGAGCTCGGCTGTGCATACCCCGACCCTCCACAAAACTCTTTCTTTCATCCGCCAAATTCCCGAGCCCTGCCAGGAGACCCCGACCTACACAGCAGTTTTGCGACCGCCCCCTCACCGAGCTATGCAGCAGCTATGAGCTCGTCACCCAGCGGTACCACATGCCTCGGAACATCCTGTGCCCGCTGGCTTGTGTACCTCAATGTGGGGGGCAGAGGCCAAGTGCACGGGACCCCGATCGCCGTCTCTGGCTCATGAAACACCGAAAACGGCACGCCACGTCCCTCCGTTCGCGGCCTCTCCGGGGAGCCCAGACCATAAGTGCCGCCCAACCACACAAGTGGAAAGTTGAGACTAACACCCCTCCCGAGAGGGGACGACTCACTGCAAGCGGAAACCACCCGACGACCGGAGGAAACTGCACACCGCCGCCAGACCAGGCCTCTGGACAGAGCGACAGAGGACATAGAAACAGCGTCAGGGTGAGGGGACAAAGAGGCCGCCGGATGGGCGGGGAGGAATATATACCTCTTCCCACCTCCCACCATGGCCGGAAGTGACGTCCTGGACCCCTTAGGGTCGTGGAACACTGGGCTGCCCCGTGTGCCATCTTGTGGCACTAAGGGGCCACCCTCTTATGAGTGTCCCCTGCGGGGACGTGTCGGTCGGCCCGCAGAGTAACGTCTCTGCTACAATGATTACAGTAATCTCCAGGTCTCAGTACCGAATCCAGTTAGAGTTGCATGCTCTATAGATGCCATGTGTCCTATTTTCACATGTAACACAAGCCCATGCTTACATGGATAATATTGAAATTACAATTTACCAGAATACAATTTTTTGCCATAGTTTGAAGCGTATGGAGGGTGCCTTTGGTTGTCGAGCTACAATTCATGGCCTCTGCCACTCTGGCAGTCATGTTGCACATTTTCGGCTGTAGATATGAAACATCCACCCTCCCATTTTCCCCTGTAGGGAGGATCGCAGGTTCTGGATCGCCTACAGATTAGAAGTAGAGGATTCGGCTGGGGCAGTCACAGCAGGCGGCATCGGATCTCGCTCAATCTCCGCTGGCCTTGTGAACTTCTAAATCTGGCCCTCCAACATCGGGGCCTAGATTGTTTGAGCTTCCCTATCGTTAAGCTTGAACGGACCTCAGGGGAGCATGAAGCCTTCCCCAGGTGGGACGCACTTCACGGGACCCCCAGAGGCTGCAGCGGAGGGACCCCTCACTCTGTACAAGTCACTGACAGTCCCAGGTGGTTGTGCATGAGGGACCTCCCTATTCGAGCCAGGGCCCATTGACCCCCACCCCAAGATAGTGGGCAACACATCAAATGAGGTCCTCTGGGCTCTGCAGGAAAGGGCGGTGGGGACAGGGCGGGGGTAATCAGAGACAGCCACCTGCAACTTCGACTTTGTAGAGTAGTCCCCTGATTAGGGTGACCAGAATTTTAAAGCAAAAAACAGGAACATTTCCGAAAAATAGAAGAAGGACTACAATTTTACTTCAACACTGTGCACAGAATGACAGTGCTCCTTAGCAGAAAATTACAGAAAAGGCAGTAAGAAAATACATAAATTCATTTTTTAAAGCCAGTTGCATGCCTGTTAATTAAACTGATTTCCTATAAAATCTGCTAACTATCCCTGCTTTGCAAAACATAAAAAAATATCTCCCATACTTTTCAGCCGACCCTCCCAAAAAACCTGGAAATGAGCTTAATTTCCTAAAATCTGCAGGGACAGCTGCTTAAAAACTAGGACTGTTACCCTACTCCTGACTGGAGTTGTGGGCAGATGACTGCCGGCACCTGATGTTAATAGGGGGGCCCCCTCTTACCGCTGTACTGTGTCGCTATTATCAAGCACCCCTACAGAGCGATACAGATGACTCAGACAGGCCACCCTGATTCCGGGGCCACCCAACGGGAGCTGATCCTGCCCCCGGCTCAGCTCTGTTTGCACAGGGCCTCCCAGGTGTGGCCTTCCACATGAAGTTGAGGGCTAATGCCCACCTGGAGTTGGGAGCAGTGTCGGATTGGGATCACAATTTGGCCCGGGCACCTCCAAAAAGTGGCCCACATTCACGAATCACACCCATTAATGAAACCGCATTGGGCTAGTCTCATTGGGCTCATTTTAGTATGTATTTTAAAGCTCTTGGAGTCAGAAACACTGGTGAAAACTAGAAGCACTACATTTTGGCTGTGCGAGTAAGGTGAGAAAAAAGTGGCCTTAAGGCCACAACTACTAATGTGGCTGTGTTTGCCACTGGCAGTTTTTTAACTCGCATTACCGGTATTTAAATGTCCTGGCCAGAAGGAAAATGAAGAAAATCGTATAAAGGTGGTATTTTCCACTCTGATCACTATGTACTTGAAACAATAAACATAAGGGGGATGCAGTTTAAAATGTGGTCTAAAGCTGCTTTAATGTAATGTGAAAGATAGTTAAAAACTAAACAAAGGCAGAAAACCCATGTTAAGAAGGAAAACTGACGTTTTTATTATTGTATAAAGAATCCTCTTTTATTACTATGTTCCAGCCTTTGCAGACTCTTAAAACACGAGCAAACAGAATGTTATTTTTTATTGTAGTTTTAAAGTGAATTCGACCCATGGGCAGCGATTATATGAGCACTTATCACATTACAGAAGATCAAATGTAATTTTTGTTTTAGACCATGGGCAATTAAAGGGCTTATTTACAAGCTCCTTGTGCCACCTGCGCGTCACATTGTGTGATGCACTGGCGGTGCATTCTGCTGTGTCATATTTACAAGCACACGTACAGCCACCCTGCGTGGCTTCACATGTGCTTGTAAATATTGCCCCTTTTTTTCTCACAAAACTTTGCGTGTTAGAGGCGTGACATCTGTGTTGCTGTGGGTGTTCCCATGCAACACCCATTTCCACTGATGCTTTTCCAGATTTACGAGCAATCGTAAACCTGGAAATGTGTAAGAATGCTATGCCACCCCAGGGGTGGCGTATCGAGGTGCAACAGGAGAAATGTTTTAACTTCTCCTTTTTTATTTCCTCTTTCAATACATTCTACAGCACACATTGGAAGAGGAAATCACCTCAATTGATTGTTTTTGTGCAGGAAGGTGCCTATTCCTGCACAAATACAACCTCCCCATGATGCAAGCATCCTTGCACCATGGTGCAAGGGTGGCTGCACCGGCGCATGGCAGCAGTTTGTGAACCAGCAAAGGGAAAAGCACAGAGATGCAACATATTTTTGTAAATATGTCGCATCCCTGTGCTTCAAAACGAACACAGCGCGGTGCAGCAAAATGACTTGCCATTATAGAAAAATGGGGTAACCCAAAATAGTAAAAAGGACCTGGGTATATGTCGTTATGGAGAACAAATGGTCCTAGACTAGCGTTTTATTAGTTTACAAGCAAAACAAGGCTCGATGGATATATGTATATACCACTCACAAAATGATACAGCACCAATAGTATATACATAAGGAAATTAGTTTCAATCACAAAGCCACGAAGATATGGATTAATGACGTAGTTTAATCAATCAACCGAAGTATTTTTCAAAAAGCAAAACATACAATGTTCATCACATGGCTATCATCATCAGACAGAAAATGGTGTATGTAGAATCAGTGCTCATGTGAAAAGAGGATAGAAAAATACGGAAGGATGGAAACAGTGATTGTTTGAAAAACAATTTTACATAAGAGATCCAGTGTAATTTAGAATCCATCTCATTTCAGTTGTGGCCTACCCCTACAGGAATGATCTAAAATGAAGCATTGTACGCTGTTACTTTCACAGTGTAATGTCTTCTATTTTCAAAGTTTGTGAATCAGGGAGAGGATGTAGGCCTTAACGGGGGCGTCGACGTTTTGACCCAGGTGCTTAGGGGTAAGTTGTGTCCTCAGCGGCGGGTCTACTTCAGGACAGGGGTGGGGGGTATCATGGAGTCTGTCAGGTGAATAACCAGAACCAATTTGTGTATAAATCGTTAGTTCAATAATCCTGTGCTTGTGTTAGGAAGCTAAGGGACAAGTCCCAGCGCCGGGATGCGGGGATCAATTCATGGCCTTTAGGGTGAGGATATCATCAATCTGTTTCTAAAAAATTACCAGACGCTCGAAAGTTGGTAGTGTCTGTGCGTGTCCTATTAATCAGGCACGGTCAGTGGTCCGTGTAGGCTTAGAAAATCCTTGATCCACTGCCGTACGCGAGCCGCATCAGTCAGTCTCGCTGACCAAGGGAGAGAGTGAGCGGCGGTTCTGACTGGTTTTCAGACAGCGTGCACGTACAGAACCGGCCGCTGTCACTGTGATGTGAGAAGCCAACAACAGGTCCTCATTGAGGCCGATTTCCCCGCCCTCCAGTCAACCGTAGCCTCAGTGTGATAGTCTGGCAGGGGAGGGGTGAAGAAAAGCACAGAGCAGCTGCTACGTCGGGGGAGCTGAGGTGATGATGGCCCAATGGCCACATAACCTGCTCTCAGCCAGAAACCTCACTTTAGCAGCACAGCAGGGAAGTGGGACACTGACTCTGAGCATCTGCTCCACCCCCACAGGGCCAAGCTAAAGTCCTCAGCTGCCAGAATACCAGACCCACAGTGTTGTTGCAAGGTACCCCTTCAGAACCTGCCTGCCAATTATGCTGGCCACCCCATTACAATGGCCTGGCGGGGAAGAGACAGCAAGGCTGTCTGGGCCGGTTGACAGAGCTCCTAACAAAAATCCGCCCACAGGTGACCCTTAGGTTCCGGCCCCTTGCATGATGCCCAACTGCCCGCCTTTCCAATCCGATGCTGGTTGGGAGGCCACAGCTGGCCAGGGACAGACTAATTTGCATGTAGCCAGGTTCTGAGCTGGGATGGTGCAGTGAGCTAAAAAACGGTGATGGATCAAGCCCTGATCTTTGGACTGGGTAGGAGTGGTCTGCTTAATTCAGACACTCTGTCCATCACCACCCCCTTTTCTGAATCGTTTTGTCCATCATAAGCGTGGAAGGGTATACTCAGATGTGAGTCCCTTGCTCACTGCACCATCAGGATTCAAGCAAGCCGGGCCGAAGACGGCTGTAATGCCAGAAACCGGTCCCCGGAAGCTTGTTTCCTTTCCAGTATAAGAATTGGCTTGGTAGTTTGGTCTGCCCTGTCCCCATGATGCACTGGGCCAGGGACAGACTAATTTGCATGTAGCCAGGTTCTGAGCTGGGATGGTGCAGTGAGCTAAAAAACGGTGATGGATCAAGCCCTGATCTTTGGACTGGGTAGGAGTGGTCTGCTTAATTCAGACACTCTGTCCATCACCACCCCCTTTTTTGAATCGTTTGTCCACCATAAGCGTGGAAGGGTATACTCAGATGTGAGTCCCTTGCTCACTGCACCATCAGGATTCAAGCAAGCCGGGCCGAAAATGGCTGAAATGCCAGAAACCGTTCCCCGGAAGCTTGTTTCCTTTCCAGTACAAGAATTGGCTTGGTAGTTTGGTCTGCCCTGTTCCCATGATGCACTGGGCCAGGGACAGACTAATTTGCATGTAGCCAGGTTCTGAGCTGGGATGGTGCAGTGAGCTAAAAAACGGTGATGGATCAAGCCCTGATCTTTGGACTTGGTAGGAGTGGTCTGCTTAATTCAGACACTCTGTCCATCACCACCCCCTTTTCTGAATCGTTTTGTCCACCATAAGCGTGGAAGGGTATACTCAGATGTGAGTCCCTTGCTCACTGCACCATCAGGATTCAAGCAAGCCGGGCCGAAGACGGCTGTAATGCCAGAAACCGGTCTCCGGAAGCTTGTTTCCTTTCCAGTATAAGAATTAGCTTGGTAGTTTGGTCTGCCCTGTTCCCATGATGCACTGGGCCAGGGACAGACTAATTTGCATGTAGCCAGGGTCTGAGCTGGGATGGTGCAGTGAGCTAAAAAACGGTGATGGATCAAGCCCTGATCTTTAAACTGGGTAGGAGTGGTCTGCTTAATTCAGACACTCTGTCCATCACCACCCCCTTTTCTGAATCGTTTTGTCCACCATAAGCGTGGAAGGGTATACTCAGATGTGAGTCCCTTGCTCACTGCACCATCAGGATTCAAGCAAGCCGGGCCGAAGACGACTGTAATGCCAGAAACCGGCCCCCGGAAGCTTGTTTCCTTTCCAGTATAAGAATTGGCTTGGTAGTTTGGTCTGCCCTGGTCCCATGATACACTGGGCCAGGGACAGACTAATTTGCATGTAGCCAGGTTCTGAGCTGGGATGGTGCAGTGAGCTAAAAAATGGTGATGGATCAAGCCCTGATCTTTGGACTGGGTAGGAGTGGTCTGCTTAATTCAGACACTCTGTCCATCCCCACCCCCTTTTCTGAATCGTTTTGTCCACCATAAGCGTGGAAGGGTATACTCAGATGTGAGTCCCTTGCTCACTGCACCATCAGGATTCAAGCAAGCCGGGCCGAAGACGGCTGTAATGCCAGAAACCGGTCCCCGGAAGCTTGTTTCCTTTCCAGTATAAGAATTGGCTTGGTAGTTTAGTCTGCCCTGTTCCCATGATGCACTGGGCCAGGGACAGACTAATTTGCATGTAGCCAGGTTCTGAGCTGGGATGGTGCAGCGAGCTGAAAAACGGTGATGGATCAAGCCCTGATCTTTGGACTGGGTAGGAGTGGTCTGCTTATTTCAGACACTCTGTTCATCACCACTCCCTTTTCTAAATCGTTTTGTCCACCATAAGCGTGGAAGGGTATACTCAGATGTGAGTCCCTTGCTCACTGCACCATCAGGATTCAAGCAAGCCGGGCCGAAGACGGCTGTAATGCCAGAAACCGGTCCCCGTAAGCTTGTTTCCTTTCCAGTATAAGAATTGGCTTGGTAGTTTGGTCTGCCCTGTTCCCATGATGCACTGGGCCAGGGACAGACTAATTTGCATGTAGCCAGGTTCTGAGCTGGGATGGTGCAGTGAGCTAAAAAACGGTGATGGATCAAGCTCTGATCTTTGGACTGGGTAGGAGTGGTCTGCTTAATTCAGACACTCTGTCCATCACCACCCCCTTTGCTGAACAGCTGGTGCGCAGCAGCTCGCCAAAGTCCCTGACCCTAGGGGTACGTTGGGCACACTCACAGGCCCATGTGAGCCTCTGGGCTCCATCTTCCTCCGAGGAGCCGACCTGCTCCCTAGGCCCAGCCACACTCCTCCAGCCTGGCCCAATGCAACAACATTGGTGGGTGGAGTTGCTCTGGGCTACGGAAGGGAGCTGCTCCCCCACCAGTGTCTCACCCCTTTGGTGTGGGGGCTAGCAGCCCGTGATGGCCTCTCCAGACCGGGCCGTGACCTGATTTCGGGTTGATGCTGGATGAGCTCATGAATGAGTGGCCGCCAGTCTTGGTTTCTAGACCACACCCTCTTTACATCTATTTAAAATAAAATCTCAGTGCCAGGGGGATCAGCCCAGCCCCAAAACGCCCTGGCCAACTTATCACATGACATTCAGGACAGACATTTACACCCTACCACTTTTAAGTGTCACCAGCCCCATCTGTAATCGAGCCATAACTATTTACTTTATGTGCTTGCTGCTCATGTAAGACATATCTTTGACAGCAAGGCAATGGCCATGCCTATCGATTTGGCAGCTACCTTGTAAATAACTTTCCGCTTCAGACTGGGGAATGCTAAAGGGTTAAATAACTCAATTGACTGCACATAATATCCATCAAGGCAAGGCAGAGAATGCGGTATTGCACAATAGAGATATTTGAAGAGAAACTAGGCTAGGCATGTTCAGAACCGCGTTTTAGTACTAAACTCGTGGTTTGCATGACAAAATGGGGCTGTTGTACGAACTGAACACAAACTAAGTCTGGTGGTTGTTTAAACAGCAACTTCAAAGAAGTTTTTGGTGCATCTGGGGTCTCATGCCCTGACTCAGCTCAGAGCGGACCATGTGTTTTTAAGCGCTTGCATTGTCTTCTGTGCATTCACCACACTCTGTGGGTTGAAGCATGATTTTCAGATGCTGCAGCCAGAAGTGGTGAACACGGGTTGCCTGTTTCTTTCCAAGCTGTGCAGTCTTTAGGAGAAATACTGAGGTGTGTATCTGCGATTTATACAATCAATTCCGGATTTTCGGTTGTGCTCTGAGACACTGCAACTGTTCATGATACGGCCCCATAGACGCCTGCACTTTGTAACATAGGAAAATTATGCACACTGTTGTAATAGTGTGCAAAAGGGGTTGCAAATTTAATTAGATAATATGCCCAGACATTTGCACCAATTGTACCCTGGGTGTCCAAACACTTACACATATACTGCATATAGATGAAAAGAAATTCATAATATTTTAGATGACAGTTAAAATGCAATGAAGACCTTAAATAAATTGCCGTCCTTGTAGATGGAAAATAATTAACATTTGCCATTATCTACATTGACAGTGAACTACTATCCCTTTCATGGGTCAAAAATGTAGAGCGTCGTGGCAGCGTGCCATATTTTGTGAATCCATAATTGTGATTAGACCTTTTTGTTTGTTATTGGAGTGGAGGCCTACTGGCCTGCGCGTGTACATTTCTACTTATATGTGCTAACCTAGATTCTGGTGTTGACATCCCAAGTGCATGTTGTGCTTGTTTATGTTTATGACCTGTACTGTGCATGCATTGTGTGTATGAGTGAACCCACGCATACAAGGACCTGCACGTCGAAGGACCAACATACATCAACAAACAAACGACCTTCCACCGACCAACCAGACTCCTGCAATCCGCCGCCCTCTTCATCGCTGCCACCTCCCTCCCAGATCCACAGTAGCAACAGCGGAGGATGCTTTTTTTCACACCTGGCAGCCAAGACTTGGAACAACCTCACCCTGCACCTCAGGGCCACTTCATCACTCTGTGAGTCCAGGAAGGGCCTCAAGACTTGGTTGTTCGAATGAACAGAATAACAACACAGCACCCTACACTCTACAGCTGCTTTGAAACCCTCAGTAGTAATTTGCCGCGCTCCGCAAATCATTGATTGATTAATAGCAATTAAGGTAGGCTTTTTCGTAAAGGAGTTGGTTATTAATCTTCCAGTAGCACTGCTATTTGGTAGTTGATGGATACGAAGGGCGGGACAGTGGTCTCTCTTGTTCAAGGTGAATGGGGCCCCTTGGGTGAGGTCACATTTTTGTTTTATCCTTGATCACTCTTCACTGTGGCTGATGACAGCCACGCAGTGCTTAATTTGAGCTGGAGCTGTCCGGTGCTGAGTACCGGCACTTAATTTGTTTCCGGTGCTCGGCACCAGCACCTAATTGTCAATACCACACTTAGGGCAATCTGCCACAAGGTGGCGCTGCTCATTGAATTTAGAGAGGAGCAGTATAACAGCTGTGTAGGGAAACAATATACATACAACAATTACTAATACCTGCCTCCCCAGTCATTTATTTAGCTTTGGGGACCAGGAATAATCTTTACTGTCGCATTTACATGCGAGAGCGATGGTTACTAGTTGTTATGGCACGAATGCCAGTGCCGATGGGTGGTGCAAGCTGCAGTGGCCTCCTGGTCAGAGCCCTGGCACTTAATATTTTACAAATTAAGCACTGCAGCCACGTGTAGAAAGCTCACACTCTTTAGTCTCTCTTGTGGTTGCTCCTGGCTGCAGACTGCTGTGCTGTGAGTAGCGTCACTCTGCACAAAGGTTGTATCTGGAGAGGAGTCTGGAAAGGACGCTTGAAAGGAGAACCACTGAAAACTGGTGCATAATTGATTCCACATTCCTGTCTCCTTTTACTGTATACAAGCAGGAGCCACCAGCCCACTTAATCTTCCAGTTCTCTTTGACCAGTTAGGGGAATGCTCTGCAGAGTACTCAGAGGGCTGCTATGAAACTAGGGCTGTCTACCAGACAGCTGGCTCCCATGGATTAGGGGACATCTCCTAGAGTCTTCCTGTAGGAAGCTGCCCCCATGTGCCTCAAATTCAACTGGCCTGCTGAGAGAGGAAAGGAGTATGTCAACCCTGCAGAAGTGTGACTATCCAAAAAGAGTCAGAAGTAACAATTTCCGGGTGCTCGTGGGCTATGCCAGAGGAAAGTAGGACAGAAGGGTGTTATCTACATGTGTCAGGTGTCAGTGGGTATTGGAATCTCCTAAGCAACAGTTCTAGATTATAACAGTGAATCTGTGGCTGCCTACACTGAGACAACCAAAGAAGTCTGCACGCATCAGTCCATGGCCTGCACACATCAGCCCATGGCCCTCCAACCAAGAGAAACGTGGCCATGACTTTTCAACCCACTGAGAAAATATACCCATGGCTGTCCACATCAATGTGACCAAGAGAATGCAACATGCAGCTGTCCATGCCTCTGATCAGGAGAGCGTGCCTGCAGTTGTTCCCTCTATCATTGTGACCCAAGGGTCCACTCACATCAACCCACTACTAGTGGTGCCCTGAAGTAGGCAAGAAGTTGACTGTGATCAGACCAGTCCTGTGGGACCTCTGCAACTTTCACTTACATGTACATACGATCGGAGGGCTCTGACATCAAAATCAGCTGCTGTCGTATGCCATGCACTCCCCAGGGATAAAGGATGCCACACCAGCATGCAGAGTGCACTCTTTCCCAGAAGTAGGACAGGAAGGCTGTTTGTGTTGCCTGTCCACCACTGGCCTTGGCCCTGCCTGAAGGAAGAGATCTGCATGTGGTGAGATTTTAGAAACTGAAAGAAGGGAACTGTACTAAAGTGAGATTCCTCCAGAGACACTGTAACCCCAGAGAAGGCCCACCTAATTCAAAGAAGAAGGGGCATCTGAGGAGGTTAAAGGGTGGATGCCATACTGAGGTGCGATAGCCCCAGTGGCAGAGCTCCAGACTATATCGTTGTTAGATATCATGTGTGTGGTATTTAGTTTTAAGTGTAAAATAAAGTTCTTTTCTTTTTATAAAGTGAAGTACAGGGTTAGACAATCAGTAATTGTGCTTTTGGGTAAAAGTTGAGTTCTGACTCGAGCACCTCCACACTATTTCTATGAGACGCATGTGGCTGTTTACTATTGCTGCCATTGAGAACCAATTGTATAGTGGTTGCTTGTGGTTCAGTTTCCAGAGCCATAGCAGGTCTGACCCCCGGGCATCAGAGACAAATTACCCCAACCCCTACTCAGTCGCAGCTGCTGCCCATTCTACATGGGATTCAGAAAAGGGGGTGGTGATGGACAGAGTACCTGAATTAAACAGAGCACTCGTACCCAGTCAACAGATCAGGGCTTGATCCATCACCGTTTTTTAGCTCACTGCACCATCCCAGCTCAGAACCTGACTACATGCAAATTAGTCTGTCCCTGGCCCAGTGCATCATGGGAACAGGGCAGACCAAACTACCAAGCCAATTCTTTTACTGGAAAGGAAACAAGCTTCCGGGGACCGGTTTCTGGCATTACAGCCGTCTTCGGCCCGGCTTGCTTGAATCCTGATGGTGCAGTGAGCAAGGGTCTCATGTCTGAGCATACCCTTCCACGCTTATGGTGGACAAAACGATTCAGAAAAGGGGGTGGTGATGGACATCACCACCCCCTTTTCCCCGGAAGCTTGTTTCCTTCCCAGTATAAGAATTGGCTTGGTAGTTTGGTCTGCCCTGTTCCCATGATGCACTGGGCCAGGGACAGACTAATTTGCATGTAGCCAGGTTCTGAGCTGGGATGGTGCAGTGAGCTAAAAAACGGTGATGGATCAAGCCCTGATCTGTTGACTGGGTATGAGTGTTCTGTTTAATTCAGATACTCTGTCCATCACCACCCCCTTTTCTGACTCGTTTTGTCCACCATAAGCGTGGAAGGGTATACTCAGATGTGAGTCCCTTGCTCATTGCACCATCAGGATTCAAGCAAGCCGGGCCGAAGACGGCTGTAATGCCAGAAACCGGTCCCCGGAAGCTTGTTTCCTTCCCAGTATAAGAATTGGCTTGGTAGTTTGGTCTGCCCTGTTCCCATGATGCACTGGGCCAAGGACAGACTATTTTGCATGTACTTTGTCAAAAAAGAGAAATTCCCTTTGGGCACATTAACAAGGACAAAATGGCATAACATACAACAATACTTTAAACATATTCAGAGCAATACAATAATTAACCAAATTCTGAAACGACAAATAAATTCAATATGCACAGTTTATTTTTATATTTAAAAGTGACTTAAAAACAGATTAAAAAGTATATAAATCAAGGGAAAACAGACAATATATATGGGAACAAATAATACACTAAAGTTCATCCAATAAGTTCCTAAAACTAAACAAAGGGAGATCCACAAAAGGTATATTCAGCACCAGTCAGAATACTTCCTGATTACTATAAGATGGATTCTCTCCCCCAATTCTCAACGCGTTTCGACGGACCAATTATCATACAGCCGTCTTCCTCAGGAAAAATATTAGCTGTCTTCCCCAGATAACTTTAAATTAGGCTTGCTAAATAGGTAGGGGATAGATATCTCCCTCCTCTCTGATAGGACGTACTTCCAGCTGCTGGCAGTATTTTTATTGATCGATTTGCCCAAAATCCTATTTCTGTCTCAAGGTCCTATCTGTAGATGCTAGATACTGCCACTTCCTTGAGTAGGTATATGTATTTCTTCGTTTTATCTCAGTCTTAGAAGAGACATATTATCTTGCTTGCACGCGGTAGAAATGTTCCGATTCTTGGAATTCGAAACTGTAACACCAATTAAAATCCAGACAGGCGCGCTAAGACTTAGAGAGAGTGACTTGGTCTTCTCAGTCTTTAAAGTCGCTGCCTCTTAAAAGCAAGAAGAATTCGATTCCTGCGTGCAGCCTCCGTGGTCTTCGCAACGTAATTGCGATTTCTAAAATTGCAAAAAACATGATGCATCCCAATTTTGTAAATTGCATTCGCAAACGGCCGAAAAATGCGATTCGCACCGTTTGCGAATGCAATTTACTTTTGATGCATGTGGGCATAAGTTCCTAAATGTACTTCTAATATGTTCCTCAACTTCTTTTTTCTACTGCTATATTGTAACTACATTCAAAATTAAAATTCACAATTCATCCGAATATTATTTAAACACTTTAGAATGTGTGTGTTGTATAGGTGAGTTCTTAGTGTACATCGGTGTTTTGTCTGATGGCTTGTCTCCTTTCAGCGTACCTGTGTGGATTTCTATTTTCAGGGCACGTGTCATGCACTAGGAGTTGGCTGTGTATACAGATGTTTGGCTATGCGGCGGTGTGCAATTGCCTCCATTGCATAGACCACTGCATTGAGAGGTGATCTGTCTTGTGCTTTAGTTGCTTCATGTTCAGGTTCACCCAGCATTTTTGTTCAGTTTGCTAGATGCTTTTTTATTTTAGTTTTTCATGGTAGTTGAAGTATGGGTGGTTCGTAATGTCTTAGTGCTGTAAAAAAGAGAGCTGTTATGTCATAGCTGAGGGTTCAGTGAACGTTCAAGAGCAGGGTCAGTCCAATATTATCTCCTGCAGAACCTCAACTCACTGATGATGCAGCTGAGGCAGTTCAGCTTTGAGTCTAATGCAGGTGAACATGGGTGAAGCTCCTTGTACCTCCAATGTAGGCTCACTTGGGTGGCATAATGAAACCTGAGGGTGCCACCTGTGTTGCACGCACACAGGGCACCCCACAGGAGGAGTGCACAAGGGAGGCAGAGGGTGGGCAGAGAGGGCAGGAATGCTATCAGGAGGGACAGACAGAGACACTGCTTATGGA
The DNA here is from genome assembly GCF_964263255.1 of Lissotriton vulgaris. Classification (NCBI taxonomy): domain Eukaryota; kingdom Metazoa; phylum Chordata; class Amphibia; order Caudata; family Salamandridae; genus Lissotriton; species Lissotriton vulgaris. The sequence continues at coordinate 683,876,120 of NC_141697.1, forward strand.
AGATCATGGGGGAAGTGTGAGGTGGTTTTGGGTGGGTGCAGAAAGTCACAGTCCATGGTAAATACAGCTTGTAGCTCTTTCACTGCACTATCGGTATGTCCTGTATATGTACTCATAGTTGAGTGGTTGGCTAGAAATGACAGAACAGCCATAACTCATTGGTAATAAAGCACATAGGTGCTGATTTTCCCCCCAATTCTTTTATTTATTTATTTATTTTTAAATCTTTTTATTAACATTGCTCATAATACCAAAAAATACAGGACAGTATTCACATAGCATGTGGTAAAATTGTGATTCACAATACATTGGCAGGCATTTAGGGATACAAGCGGGGCATCCAAATGTTGAAATCATGACCCTGACTCTCCCCCCAGCGCCCTGTACTTCCACCAAGGCCCCCAGACTTACTTCCATTTCTTAGTACAACTAGGTGCTGATTTTGAAGTTTGGAGTAGGGTCGACATACCTCAGACACAGAATAGTTCATCTGTTCACCATGCCAACGGTATACCATTTGTCGCATCTAGAGTTTAATCTAAATCTCTGTCAACCATCATGATGGAGTTTTCTCCGTTCAGGCAAGGGAATTTCGCTGTTGTCTGTAAATACTCCATCAATGTTGGTAGAGTGGATTTCCGTCTGCCTTATTTAGACTACTGCGCCATCTTAGTGAGGCTGACGGATGAACCTGCCTGATAGCATGTTAAGGTCTGAGGACTGTAGGATATATGCTTCTATCGAAATTGTGGAGCATCCATGATGATTCACTATGCGAACTCTCATATGACGTCTCGCAACATCCTGAAACATATGCACCTTTGTTTAATCAACTGAAACAAATCACCTGCTGAAACCAATATATAAGTGAACCTTCAAACTCATCCTCAGCCGGCCATGTATTGCATTTATAATACATTTGTATAGCGTTACATGTTTCGTTTTGTGTTTACACTGCAATTAGTAGGCTTACTACTTTTGTAATGAAATCAGCATAATGAAGTTATGCTTTCTATTATTTCCTTTGAAGTTTTTGAGTAAGCATTGATTTGATTGTCAGAAAAGGTCTACTAATATTCCAAACACCACTATGACATATTGGTTTGCGATGTACGCTGCCCTTCTCAATCTACATCCAACAGGCACAACTATATGTTTACCTATGCAGAGCTCTTATGTTAGTCAACACATTTGTGCAGCCAAATTAACTGACTATGCATATATTCTCAGACAATCTATTCAGTATATTTCTCGTGTCTTACTGTTATAGGTTACAGGCTGCCAATAGTTTTTAAGCCAGGTATGCCTAGGTGTTCATTTAAAGTAAGTGGGGTTGTGAAGAACTCTTTGACCTTTATCAGTCTCAATAACACATGCCACAGACTATTTTTGAAAGGGAAGGACAATAATACACAGCAAAAAGATGTTTTGAAATTTCACTTGCACACTCTTGCGTATTGGGCTGCCACTTATAATATGTAATCTCTGTAAATGTGGGTTAGTATTGATCACCCTGTTGCAGGTCAAATGTGATTGTTGAAAGTGTCTTGTAGGTGTATGTCTAATTTTTGAGCTCAGTGTTATCTTTTCCTAGGAATAGTGTGCGAAGGACTCTTTTACAACTGAGGGCCTTTTTCTGAGTTTGCCAAGCCATGGACGACCATACCCGTGGTTGCGGTCCAACCGCCGCAAGCTCAGCAGTCAGACTGCCATATTACAAGTTGGTCTGCTTCCCCTTGCAAAGACTGTGGCTGAACCGCTAACACCACTAGCACACCGCCATCTGCCAAGATTGCGGCCAGGAGAAAGCTGCAGCCATAGGACGGTATACAGAGATACTATACTGCAGTCCATATTACGAGTTGGCTTTTCCACGAGTTGACCGCAGCGGTCGGACCACCATCTTCGGGTCAGCAGAAACAAAGGGTACACGGTGCAAATTTACTCCTTTCCTGTTCTTTTCAGCAGTAGTCAACATGGATCCCTTTCTGCAGGTCTCCCCTTCACAGCAACATCTTCACCTCAAGAAATACACCCCTGTCTGCGATGATCTACATGTAAGTCCTCTTTGTACTATATACCCATTGCCAGGACTGGCCACATATGGGCGGGATTTCGGCAATGAGTAGGTGGTATTTTTCCACATGTTTCATGCATATGTGTGCATGTGACACAAAGGAAGTCGAAATACTCACGCATGCATTGATACATATGGAAAAGTACTCACCACCACCGCAAGACCACCACAGACACACCACGGAACCATGGTCCACTCGGAATGTGCACTGCGGTCTTCTAGAGGAAGCGGCTGTGATATTCAGGCAGTTGGCCCTCTAAACTCGTAGTAAGGCCCTAAGTATTAGTCCTTTGAAACATTTTCAGTATTAAAGATGTATCACACCATTGCACTACGCAAAATTCCATCTTTGAAATTTGTAAGTAACATTTTCCATTACACAACAGTATTTAGCACCTTTTCTAATGATTTTCTACCATTTTTAATATATCAGAAAATAACCTATTCTGAAGAGTACACCTTTAATTTTTTTAACAATATCTTTTTAGAAATCACTTTATAAATATGATTATTGTTTTTCTAAAATGTTTGTGTACCAGAATTAATAATGTACTGTAAATGAACAACATGCAGGCTACCTATGGAAGCCCATGCATAGATTTGTGTGACAGCATTGTATTGAGTGGAACAGGCCAGTATTACAAAAAAGGCAGTGAGGCTTTTCTACATTCTAGTTCTCATATTATGGACCGAGAGGTAAATATGGTGCACAGACAAAATAATAATATCAATTACAAAAATATCGTTGGTCAAAATATCGTTTAAAATAATGATAAAAAAATATCGAGTACAAAAATATCGACTCAAAAAAATCGATAATATGTAGAAAAAAGGTTAAAAAAAAAAAGTATTTATAGTAATATAAATTGTAGTTAATGTTTAGGAGCGGGATGTTGGGTTAATAGGGGATAAGGGTGGGGAGTAATTTATTAATAATTAATGTATTAATATATGTTTGTAAATATTTTTAATTAATAATTAATTGGTAATTAATTAATATTAATTAGTTAATTAATGAATATAATTTTGTTCATATTTTTAATTAGTAATTAATTGGTAATTAAATAATATTAATTAGTTAATTAGAGTAATTTATATATATAATTTTTAGTTATTGTTAATTAATTAATTGGGAACAAATATTATTAATTATTAAATTAAATTAATTACAGCTAATGTGCTAATATATTTCCTTTATTGTTATTGTTAATTAATAATTTTTTGGTAATTAAATAATATTAATTAATTTTGGGTAAAGGAGTATTTTTAGGGTTCAGGGTCAGTTTTGGGTTTTTGGGTAAAGGGGTATTTTTAGGGTTCAGGGTCAGTTTTCAGTTTTTGGGTAAAGGGGTATTTTTAGGGTTCAGGGTCAGTTTTCAGTTTTTGGGTAAAGGGGTATTTTTAGTGTTCAGGGTCAGTTTTCAGGTTTTGGGTAAAGGGGTATTTTTAGGGTTCAGGGTCAGTTTTCAGTTTTTGGGTAAAGGGGTATTTTTAGGGTTTAGGGTCAGTTTTCAGTTTTTTACTAAAGGGTTATTTTTAGGGTTCAGGGTCAGTTTTCAGTTTTTGGGTAAAGGGGTATTTTAGGGTTCAGGGTCAGTTTTCAGTTTTTGGGTAAAGGGGTATTTTTAGGGTTCAGGGTCAGTTTTGGGTTTTTGGGTAAAGGGGTATTTTTAGGGTTCAGGGTCAGTTTTCCCTACTGTTGCACCCACTGGAGTGGGAATAGTAATTTTAACCCCTACGCTATCCAACACTTTCCCTACGATTGCACTCTTTGGAGTGGGAATAGTATTTTTTACACTTCTGGTATCGTACGGTAATATAATAGTATCTTATTTAATTATAGTATGTTACTATATATATATATGTTTTAACAAATAAGATTGCAAATTTTTTTTTTATTATTTTCATTTATTATTTAATTATTATAAGTTAATTTAAGTATTTTTAAGTATATTTTAGTAATTAAATTTGAATATTAATTTAATTTAACACTGTTTTTAATAAAGTCGATATTTTTTACAACTATATTATTGTAAACGATATTTTGTACTCGATATTTTTGTACTTACCTGTTTGTAGATACAAACTCGATATTTTGACTGTCGAAATTTCGTCCACAAAATTTTTGCAAGTTGATATTTTGTCCCTCGATATTATTTCAGTGATCCGGTAAATATATCTTTGGAATTCAAGATAGTTTACTTATTTGACATATCATAAACTGTCCACATTCTCATTATGTAGGGGGAAAGTGTGCATGTTGAATATGGTATGTTACAACGCATGCTATACCTTTGCGAACTATTACAACGCAGTCGTTACGACTGCGTTGTTAGTACGTGATGCATTTACATCGCAAGTCATTACAACGACTTGCACAGGGTGTGCACTGGACTTAGGAATAGTATTAATTGCTATTCCTACTCCAGTTTGTTGTAACGACCACGTTGTAATGGTAGTGCGATGTAATGACAGCGTTGTAAAATTATTAAATGGCATAGTGAATGGGTTCAAGTTAAAATGTGGTAATTTGTTATATTGTTGCTTTATAGTATTACCAGACCAATGTCAGTAGGACTTCAACATCGTATGTGACAAATGAAACATAAACAAATGTAACATCATAGTAGTTATGCATACTATACTAATTACAAATCTCAAATACTGAGCAGAGTTCCTTACCTTAGGCTAGCAAACACATGTGTCATAAGCATTTTATGGTCAGCCATAGATTTGCTTCCAAACAATAAGTTCCAGCAAATTCATTCATTACATCCATTCACACAAAGCATCAAGGTTTCAGGTGTTCACTTACCAGATCCCTATCAGATCAAGTGGTTGCAGTCTTTCATGGACTCACCTATGACTTGATAGTGCATCATCAGATGGCAAGATCGGATAAACTGCAATCAATTAAACAAAACCTGTTAAGGATAATTTTAAAGCTAAAGCATCTGCGTTTAATTTTTTTCAAATGTAATTACAGAGTCATTTCGATATTCATACAAATTGACTAACAGCGTAGTTGACACGTTTTTGACATATGAACATTAATAGATAGATTATGGCGTTATGATGTAATGTCTGGCACCTGTAACATATAAACATATTCTTTTAGCTCTATGTATATTTTTTGATCACTACACAACACTGACATATGGAAGTCCATGGACACAGGCCCATGAAGGCATTTGTGACTATTGTAACACGCACTGCAGTGAGCCAACAGACTTCTCTCGGTGACTATCATTGTAGCATGCTGTTGCCATAGTACAATTAGGGCCATATGTAGGTAATCTCTATTTACCGATTCTTAAATACCGAATTTTACCGATTCTGTATTTAAAATTGCTTTTTTAAAGGTTTTTGATATTTACCACCAACTTGTAGTTGGTGGTAAATAACGAATCCTTAAATAAAAAACGCACTCACTTGAGTGCTCCCTACATAGGATTTAAGGAATCGGTAATTTACCAATTTGTTATGTTAAGGATTCAGTAATTTACCGATTCCTTAAATTACCGAATCAATAAATTACCGAATCCTTAAATCCAGCCACCTACATTGGAAAAAGCTAAATACCGGTCGGTAAAGGCAAACTTACCAATTTTCGGCCATTACCGACTTGTATTAAGCTACCTAAATCAATTAAAATTTTTATACAAATTGTGACGCAGTGTAAAATGTGTCATCTGTAGTGACATAATGACTCATATAGATAGACCTAATGATATATAAGAAGATAATAGAACCTGAAGTGTGGTTTGTGTGAATAATTTAAATTAATGGATCTGTTTTAATTCTAAAATTCAGATTAAAGATTAACTCAAGATTCATTATATTGTTCTATGCATCAGGGTTTGATAATCTACAAGAGTCCTTCTGTAAAACATCACAGCTAAAGTTTATGCCTCACGTATATGTGAAGGTTCAAAATCATGCTCTAAAGTTGATGTAGATGTAGTCACTTTACTGGAAGAGGCTGACAAGAGTGCAACGTTTTGTGGAGATACTGACTCAACACACTGAACAAATACTCAGAATCCAAACAATTGTACATTTCTCCTGCAAACATGTGTTTACATCACTATGTTTAATATGTTATGCTTTACCTAAGTATCTTAATGTGATGTTGGAATTGCCAATCAATGACACAATTTTGATCTTACTGAAATATAGTCTTTCATCATCTATAGCCTTATATTCCTTCTATAACCCACATGTGGTAGCTTTACAACGCATTAGCATATCTCTTCCAAACCAGAATGGCCTACTCAACAATAAATCGTCTACATTTGGCAGTATCATACTAATCACTATACAAAGATGCTATCAATGAGTTTGCATTGGAGTGCATCCCCATCATTATCACTGTCAATCTGATGATGCATGTCCACAACATCACCCTGTGGCTCCCTGTGATAGTCATAATTTAGGATGAATGGAGGTTCATACCAACCACATGTGGGATGCTGCCCAAACTGTAGAAGTTTGCCTTGCTGTTGTTCAGTGTTGCGGTATCCTTAGGAAACTGCATGTAGTCATTCATATGTTCCAGCATAACATTTAAAACTCAGTTTCGCACAGCTGAAAAAGTTGGGTGTGGCTTTCCATTGCAGTCACTCACAGCATACCAGAATGAGCCAGTTCCAGAAAAATGTAGAACATACATTATTTTGACTATAGGTGTTGAACTCCTTAGCCTATCAATTCTGCTTTAAATTATTGGCTGAATGCTTTAATAGAGACACTATTTAATCTATAATTTTAGTTTTGCATTGTTCTTGCATGATCTCTAGGTCTGAAAAGGTTTATAATCTCTTTCTTGCTGTGCTCTAGGTCTAAATTGCAGTGCTCAATGTACATACCTGGAGAATGTGAACCAAATTAATCATATTGTTAATTTAGTTACAAAAGTTTGAAAAATTAAACATTTTGAACACACATCACACAAGTACACAAATGTAGAATACCAAGAAATGAAGTTATTTAGCAAAACATATACATATTGTAAAACCCACATGTGAAACATTTCTAAGTTGACGAGTGCATAGGGACACTGAAATGGTAAATCAATGTACATGGAAATATTTTTACATTTTATACATAGTAAATATTTATACTGCATTGACAACATGTTAACAAAATAAAATACTTATTTACCTAGAGTACAATCAAAAGGTAAACACCATTCTGATCATGACACGTCCTTCAATTGAGTAAAAAAGTGTACTCATACATTACAGTTGTTGCATATGAGGCGGCCTACTTGCCAATAAAATGTACTGCATATTATGTCTGGGGTGGCCGGAACTAGCGGAGTTACATAACAACTCCGCAAGATTCCTCTGAGTTCCAGTCCCTCCTAAATACCTACAGTGACCAAATAAAGATTTGACATTTACAACTGTAATAATGCATGCTACCCCTTTAAGTGCAGGTATGGGTACACAGACATTATTGTGACAGTTGCTTGGCATTACAAGGAACAATCTGGGGGGGAGTAAGAGAGGGTCTGTACATACTGTTACAAAAATAGATTGCTAAACTGCATCAATGTCGGTTACTCGAATGGGTCTTTGTAGTCAATACCATTTTTGTTCATCAATGCTAAATCGTCGCATTTTTTCTATCCTTACCCAACCTACTTACGGGCTGTCACTATTGCCCAAAAATTAATTCAGCAAAACTGTTCATAGTGTAACACAACATGGTAACTAGAATATTTATTTGTTTCAAAGACAACACAAGTTTGCCTTGCTGTTGTTCAGTGTTGTGGTATCCTCAGGAAACTGCATGTAGTCATTCACATGTTCCAGCATAACATTTAAAACTCAGATGAGCACAGCTAAAAAAGTTGGGTGTGGCGTTCCATTGCAGTCACTCACAGCATACCAGAATGAGCTAGTTCCACAAACATGTAAAACATACAATATTTTGACTATAGGATTTGGACTCATTAGCCTATCAATTCTGCTTCAAATATTGGCTGAATGCTTTAATAGAGCCACTATTTAATCAATATTTTTTAGTTTTGCATTGTTCTTGCATGATCTCTAGGTCTGAAAAGGTTTATAATCTCTTTCTTGCTGTGCTGTACATCTAGATTGCAGCTCTCTATAAACATACCTGGAGAATGTGAAACAAATTATTCATTTTGTTAATTTAGTTACAGAAGTTTGAAAAACTAAACATTTTGAACACATATCACCCAAGTACACAAATATAGAATCCTACGAAATGAAGTTATTTAGCAAAACATATACATTTATATTGTAAAACCCACATATGAAACATTTCTAAGTTGACTTGAGTGCATAGTGACACTGAAATGGTAAATCAATGTACATGGAGATATTTTTACATTTTATACATAGTAAATGTTTATACAGCATTGACAACATGTTAACACAATGAAAAACGTATTTACCTAGAGTATCAATCAAAATGTAGACACCATTCTTATCGTGACACGTCCTTCAATTGAGTAAAAAAGTGTACTCGTACACTACAGTTGGTGCATATGAGGCGGTCTAGTTGCCAATATAATTTGCTGCATATTATGTCTGGGGGTGGGTGGAACTAGCGGAGTTACATAAAAACTCTGCAAGGCTCCACTGAGTTCCAGTCCCTCCTAATTACTGCAGTGACCAAATAAATATTCAACATTTACAACTGTAATATTGCATGCTGCCCCTTTAAGTGCAGGTATCTGTACACAGCCGTTATTGTGACAGTTGCTCGGCATTACGAGGAACACTCTGTGGGGAGTAAGAGAGGGTCGGTACATACTGTTACAAAAATAGATTGCTAAACTGCATCAATGTCGGTTACTCCGCTGGGCCTCTGTAGTCAATACTATTTTAGTTCATCAATGCTAAATCGTTGCATTTTTAATAACCTCACCCAACCTACTTACGGGGTGTCACTATTGCCCGAAAATTGATTCAGCAAAACTGTTAATAGTGTAAAAACACAACATGGTAACTATTATATTTATTTGTTTCATAGACAGCACACGTTTCAGTCAGACGTGCATATGCATATTTAATAACTGTAAATAGAGGTGCGCTGTCACAATCCACCTCAGCTTTGTACAAGCTGAAAACGCTTACCACAAGTTCAGCTTTGAGTTGGATGTTATAGTGCCTCAGCTGCATCAAGAGCTCACTTGATCTATTTTTCTCCTCAAGTCACATACCTCTCGAGAAGTGGAGGTACTCTTTATCTATTAGAAGCGCAAGTACTCAGAGTCTGACAGTAGCAGTCCACTTAAGCACTGCTTTCACCCTTGCACATTATCTGACACAGTTGATTCAAACTTAAGCATATTTTTCTATGCAATTGATGCTCCACTGCACATTATGCAGCGCTTGTCTTTCCTTGCCATTGCATATTTTGAAAGAGTGCTCGTCCCACTTTTCAGGATATGAATGCCTTCAGCTGGCAACCTGTTTCGTTAGCCGTAACTTACCCGATACAGTCATTATAAGGTACTACTCTGATGGCCTCACATGTGGAAGGAGACACTCCTGTATGTAGAGGCTGAGATGTGTGAGTTGCCAGAAGTGGGAGCAGATCACGCTGCTGAGGTCAGTTACCAAGCAGCATCTGCTCATGTCTAAAAGCAGCCAGCACTGACAGCTCTCTGGTGTACTGGTAATCAAAGAAAAGCTGGAGACATGGAGATCCGTACCTTGCACTGGCCTGCTGCAGGGCACTGGGTAAGGCCCTTCTGGTTTCCCATACCAGCTCTAGCATAGACATGGAATAAAGACAAAAATCCACAAGATGCACTTCTGTTTTTTGATTTAAACATCTTTATTGCCATTTTATTAAGGACAGACCAAAAAACAAGACAAGGTCAATCTGCTTTGGCTTTACGTGTGTCTCATCAGTCTGCAATAGGGAGGAATCTAGGAGTGGGCACTGGTAAACTCTACCATGTGGCGGTTGATGGAGTTTTTACCAAACTCCACACTCCAAGCAGAGCGCAGAGTGACAAACCTCAGCGTACTCCACCAGGGGAGTGGAGTTACTGGCTACCCCTAATCATAACAGATAACCAATCAGTCTCAGCAGTTGTATCAGTCACATTGTCAGGCCCAATATTGTTGACATAACTATAACTTACTTTTAAATTACTTTAGAAGGTAGATTCCTGAAGATGGACAATTCTTAGGACTAGACTCACAATATGTAGTGTGTCATTATTTACTTGTTTGTGCTGAACATCTGTAGCAGATGGTTTACGTGCTCAGTTTTTACATGTATTTTAACATAAGCATTCGGAATGTTGGCATACTCATGTTTTGCAGCCATTTTAACAGTTGCTTCCTACACTCAAAAGCCAACACACGTCCTCACCCGTTGCTGATTCTTTGACTCGGCTGGATCCCAAAATAACTGAGCCATGTAGTTATAGAGCTTCCAACTTTACTGAGAAAGTGTTCACCATTTTGGCTGAGTGGGCCATGACAAACGACAGTCAGTTGTATAGTCTGGCTGAAAGTCAGGTAAGGAATAATTCATGAAGCTGTAAATAAAATAATAATATATCACAAATATTTGTAGCATTCTCCACTAATTGAAATAGCATTATGTATGCCGTTTTGTGCCATATTACTGTAAGGAATGTTTCAAGAGAATGTTTAAAATGTATTTGATCATTGCATGTTCTCATGTGGTTGCTACGTGTTTTGATGTTGTTTTTGCATGTGTAATTGGTTTTATTGGTTTCAATGTATACTTTTTGTAAAATAAATTTGACCAGCCAGCCTTGACTAATTATTCAGACAGACCAAACATGGTCTATAAGTCTTTCTTACGACAAAAAAACATGATTTAGAAAAGAGGGTAACTTAAATCAACAAAACACAACATATTTGTAAAACCATTTCTTCTATACTTCTATGAGATGTAACCTTTTAACTTCGGTTATGAGAACTGTGAATGTAGAGGAAAGATATTGAATTATCACAAAAAAGGTCAATATGTTTCAACTCCAAAGAGTAATTTTGGAAGAAAAAAAGTGTTTTCTAAAAAAATAAAATAACTTTGTTCAGTTAATAATTTTAAAACAGATACACAGTTAATTACAAAATATTAAAAATGCACAGATTGCTTATGTCTAATATATTTTAATTTTTCTATTTCTTTTTTACGTAGGTCAGCCCTGATCTGAAGAAGAAGATCTGGAGGGACATTGCCAGATGAGTTATACAGCTGGGGGTCTACAAGCATTGCACCCTGCATTGCAGGAAATGGTGGAAAAATCTTCGTTTATGGACAATAAAATAACAGCTATTGAAAAACTTGGAAGGAGATCCCAAACGTCACAGTGTGTGTGGCTCTCAAGAGCCCCCAATGCTGTGGGCCCTAGTAATCATCACCCCTGATGTGGTGAGGGACCTGTGTGCAATGGAGCATCAACAAGGGTGTAATTAATACGCTGAGTAGGGTCCTGTTAGCACGCTTGGAAGATTGGGCTCTTGATAATAACATACTTGTCCCATCCCAATTTGGCTTTAGAAAGGGCCTTGGTACGATTGAACAATGTATTAACTTGAACCTTTTAATAGGGAAGTATACCAAGGCCAAGCCGGGATCATTATTTTTGTGCTTTGCAGATCTTTCAAGCGCATTTGATTTGGTCGACCATGCCCTGTTATGGACAACTCTGCTGGGCATGGGAGCCCCCCCCCCGATATCATCTATTTCTTAGCCACACTCTATTCTAACTTATCCGCCCAAATTCGTTATGGCCCTGAGGGTGAGTGTACACGGAAGATTAGAGTAAGATCTGGCATTCGACAGGGCTGTGTATTAGCCCCGTTGCTTTTCTCACTCTTCATTAACTCGGTGGAACAAGAATTAAAGCAAATCCATGCCGATGCCCCCCAAGTAGGAGGCACCCCTATACCGGTATTGCTTTATGCCGATGATACAGTTCTTCTTTCCAGGACCCCTATAGGCCTACAAAAATTGATGGATGGTTTTTATGAATTTATATTGAAAAGGAAACTCAAAATTAATAACTCTAAAACGTTTGTCATGGTGTGTGGGAAAAAGCTGAAACTTTTTAAACCTTTTTCTTTTAAGGAAAACCATATTGCAATTGTCACTAATTTCTGCTATCTGGGAGTTACATTTAACGACAGAGGATCATGGGCCCCTGAGGAAACAAATGTCAAAGCAAGAATGGGGAAAGCATCCTTAGGCGTCTTCCGCTTTGCTTCCAAAGTAGGAAGCCGCCGTATTGTTGATATGCTGACCATATACAAACACAGATGTACCTCGATAGCATTGTATGGCTCGGGGGTATGGGGACATTGCAATGCCAAGGCTCTGCAAATTGAAGAAAACAAGTTTATTAAACGGCTACTTTGTCTCCCCTCCTCGGCATCTACTGTTTTAACCCATTCGGAACTAGATCTGGATTACCTGTCTGACCTCACCGGATTGAGGCCATTGATGGTATGGAAATCCATTTTTACCAAGACGGAAACAGCATTTACCAAAGATATCATCAAAGACTGCTTACTCTTGGATAAAGTTTCAAGTATTCCATGGTTAAAATATGTAGTTTCGACTGTTAAAGACCTGTTTGACATGGACCTAGGAAATGACCCTACCAGTCTGAACACTCTAGACAAACAGGAATTAAAAAATGTCTATCTTAGGGCGAAATCGGATGTGCGAAGTTATGCTACTAGAGAATATTCTACTCATATTTTCCATCTGTCCTTGAAAGATGATAGCCGGGGTATTCCCATGTACCTTAATGTTATCCACAGACAGTCCCATCAGTTTGTTCTTTCAAGGCTAAGATTAGGTATAGTACATAACTTGGTTGCTTTCCCGATTATGAAATCTCACCCAGTTACCCCATGTCCATGTGACGGTTCTTCCAAACAAAGCACAATGCACTTTTTATTACTCTGTCCTTTGTATAAAGCGCAACGCACCTGTTTCCTCAAGCCTATGTTCCTTAAATATTCTATGTATACCACTGATAGCGCTCTGAGGCTTCTCTTCACACTTTCAAGCCCAGATATATGTTTTTATACTGCCACTTTTATACTGAAATCTATCAGAGCTAGACTTAGCACGGTTTTCCCGTAATTTTATGTGCAGCAATCCCCGCAGCATGCGACAATGTTATCTTTGTTTCTGCATTTTTTGTACAATGTATATGTAATGTTTTAAATTGTATACTTTTATGATGTTTTTTAAACATTCGAATAAAGTTATAAACTGAACTGAATACGCTGAATATGTTAACTCTATTGTTATGATATTAGAGTTCAGTTTGAAATAGGTTGTGAGTTGTAGGATGTATCTTATCATCATTTTATCTAAAATGAAATTTTTACTTAAATCAGTATTTAAAAATATATTTTTTGAGAAACTCATATTCAACGTACTATTAATGCTAGCATAGAACATTGGAATAATATTAGAGAATCCATATCCAAACAACTCATATCTTGTAAAAACAAAATGCTTGTAGAGTCTTCATTATTCAGTCAGATGTTATATTAAGAGGCATACATAAATGTTATCCTGTATGAGCCATGACATGTATTGGTGCAAAACAAAATGAAAATTCACATGTCTGTTACAAAATGTAAGTTCTGTCATGTATGAGTCTGTACTGCAATGTATAAGAAAAGTTTACTCATTTAAAGATAAGTTTTACATCCTACAGCCCGCACCATAGAAAGTTGGCACTTGGTCACTAAAAAGTTAGGATGGCATAAGACGATCACACAAGTAAACCAACTTTGGAAGCCCGAGTGGCTAGACCACTTGAGCTCCTGTCCCGGATTTGATAAATGGGATCCGTATCTCATCAGTAGGGGACATGTGGACTAAAAAGGGGTTGATAACCTTTGTGGACCTACAGAGAGAGTACCAATTAGCGCAATCTGAAACCTTTAGATACCTGCAGATTAGCCATGCCCTTAAAGCTGGATACCTGGGGGAGACCCTCTACCTGAAGCATCCCCCGTTGAAGATAGATTCTTGTCCCTATGCCTAAGAAAGCCTTATCTCTAACATACAAAAAACAGTTTAACAACTGACCGGACCTGTTGATACCCCTAAGGCAACAATGGTAGACAGATGTGGGTGACATAGAGGACGATGACTGGTGAGACGCGCTGGCCTCCCCCAGGGAAATTGCATCCCCATGAGACTACGACTGGTCCAGCTTAACACCCTGCACAGAATATACTTGACAGTGAGAGTCCTAGTTAAGATGGGTAGGAGAACTGACATATATTGCCTCTGTCAGTGTTCCCGGGAATGAACCTTCTTCCACACGCGGTTGGAATGCTCAATTATCCCAAAAAACTGGACTGCGGTCACCTCAAAAATGGAAAGTGTGTGGGGGGCGGGGGGAGGGGGGTAACTTAACGCTACCCCAAAACTTTGTCTATTAACTATCTGGGAAGCTACTTACCTCACTCAAACTGACCAATCATTAGTTTCATTGGGATGGTCCCTCGCCAAACGGAACATAGCACATAAATGGGGAGACAGGGAACCGCCACTATTAAGGGGATGGGAAGAGGACTAAGGGTGGGCGCAAAATCCGTTTCGCGGGCGAATTTGCGGATTTTCCGCGATTTCGCGATCCGCGAATCTCGCGAAATCGCGGTAAAATCCGCGAATCAGCGGGGACGAATTTTCAGCCAAGCAAGGGTTACAGCAGCAGGTGCAAAAGTTGAACCTAATTTCTTTGTAACCTTTTACAAAAGGGTTACAAACAAATTAACTTCAACTTGGACACCTGCTGCTAATTGCTTCCTGGCGCCTCGTTGCTTACTTGCAACTATTCTCTGACCCTGCTCTGACCCTTAAAGCAGGGTCAGAGAATAGTTACAAGTAGGCAACGAGGCACCTGTCCAAGGAATTACTTACAGATATAAAAAACAGGAAGAAGGGAGAGGATGGCAAATACACCCATTTTGAGTTGTCAGGAGGGGTTAAACTAAAAGAGACCTTTACAGCACAATTTTCATACGCATTTTGCTAAAAATAAAAAGCTGTATGTTCTGTAGGGGCAACTCAGGAATCTGGCCCTTCAGAGATCCGGCCTCTCTTTCTTTCTCTCTTTCTCTCTCTCCCTCTATCTTTCCCTCTCTTTCTCTCTCTATCTATCTATCTATCTATCTATCTATCTATCTATCTATCTATCTATCTATCTATCTCTCTCTCCCTCTCCCATAAACGACTGCATGAGTAACTTCGCTATGCAAGCGGCTCGCGAAGACACAAAAATCCCCGCGAACACGCAGAAAACCCAGCGAACACGCAAAAAACCCCGCAAACACGCCAAAAAACAAAAATCCGCAAATTCGCACAAATTCGCGAATTTTGCGGATCTCGAATTTGCAAATCCGCAAATTCGCGGATCGCGAATTCGCAAAATTCGCCCATGCTTAAAGCGGACATAGATAGGGCCATGATAGCGGAGAAAGATGTCTTTGAAAATAGAGGGTGGCCTAAAAAGTGGGATCTTAAATGGACAGCATGGAACACATACATGGGCAATATATGTCTGCCTCCGACAGTTGAGCTATGCCGGATGGACGAGAAGTCACACGAGTCACAGAATGCAGAGGGGTAGATACAAGAATGCTGAAATGTTCTGGACTCAAACATCAAATGTGGTATGCGACTATGTTGCACCCGATTGCTGCCATATGACTTACTGTACTGGTGTGCTTTTTGTTGTGTTGTTCAATAAAATGAGTTAAAGAAAAGATACGTTTTACATTAAAAAGACATATGTAGGATAGTCTGTCCTTTAATTTTATTGCAGAATAAGGGTTTTTGCGTCGAGAAATTGTTGACTATCGTGTTCACATTATGAGAAAGCAAGTGAGTGCTATGATACTTTAAATTATGTGGATGCCCTATCCTGCACAGTTGCGATGGGGTAACTTATCTGCCAAAAGGTACATCAGAACTAGGGTGTTCAGAAAATGCTCTCAACCCTTATGATTCCACAACATAATTGTGGGAATCAGGATTCAATAATGTTACAGATTATCATTGTAAAATCACAGTGTCATGTAAGTATGCCTGCATGGAGTGCCATTTCCCCAAGGGTTGAAATAATCTTTTTTGAGCCAGAGCACGAATCATACTTATGTGACAAGTAAACATGAATGAAAGTCAGAGGAGCTTCTGTCATTGTACAGTACAACTTTAAGAAGTGAAGAACATGTAGGTTTAGAGATTTCTAACTTAATTAAGAATTTTTTAATGTGAACAAGTAGTAAGCAGAAGAAGACCTTAACATAAGTTCTCCCTGACGACAATCAGCCAGTTGTAGTAAATATGGAAAATATGTTTGTTCCATTGTTTATTTACACACATTAGTTACATATGATTTATAAAAACTTTACTCATTTTCAGCATCTTCTGGAGCATGTGAAGGAGACAGTGGCCAACTATCTGGGAAAGAACAGGATATCCCCTGCGATTTGGAGCACATCAGAGATACTGAAGCACTCACTGGCACAGAAGTTGAAGGGCTGGAAAAGAAGCCAGCACAACTAGAGATGTGGACGCCTCCAACATGGACCAACCCCTCCTGGTGGCAGAACAGGACATTAGTGGGAACTTATATCTACCTACACCTGCCACCAACTATCCTCCCTCATTCCTGTTACTCAGGTATGTGTGCCATACCCAGGACGCACATGGACTGGGCACCTCTGCCCCCGCGCCCATACCTGCAGCACTGGTTTCTGAAGAGGCACTTGGAATTTTAAGGAGCCTCTCTGTGGACAAGACTGCAGTATTGCGTGTCATCCAGGGTGTTTCTGACCAACTCAATCAAGTTTTCATCATCCTGCCTGCCATTACTCTACCAGATCAAGCCTAGAGAGAGGATTGCGTCCAGCTGGTGCCTCTTTAGAGACCAATGCAAACCCCACACCTTCTACCTTACATTGCTCACCATTCCCTATACTCCTTCACCAACTCACCTTCCCACACCCACTCCACACCATGATCCATTCTTCAGAGCATCACACATATGGGCACAGAACAAACAACAGACATGGCACCAAATACAATACACACACATTCAACACCAATAAAAGAACATAACATTAACACAAGACTCTGACTTACACACATCCACCCACACTACAACATCAGACGTAACAAGCACACCTGCAGCAACACATTCACCTTCCCATCACCACAATTCACCCCGTCCATAAACTTAACCATACTTCTAAATCTATTACCCACGCTGCTCCATCCAAACTACTGAACCCTCCCCTTTTACTACACCAATCCTTACCCCTTAACTCATCACTCACCCTGGTCCATCCAAAAATCCTACCCCCACACCATTAAACCCATTACCTATCCTGCTTCATCCGAAACCACTCCTAAAGCCCAAGTCCTTAACTTTACCATTAACTCTAAACCCATCATCTATCCTGCGTCATCTTATACCCCTAAATCCTCCCCTACACCAAACTCTAACCTTACACCTCTGAACACTCCTGCAACAGACCCAACAGTCACAGGAAAACATCCACAAAAACACACAAAAACACACAACAGCATACTCCCAAAAATACAACAAACATAGCAGGCAAATGAGCAGATTTACGAGGAAGTGCTGCATAGTGTCAACGTAAGCCCTTTGGCTGCGCCATGCTGCAGCACTTCCAAAGCATTTCAATATGACATATTTACATATGTCTCATTTCTATGCTCTCCCCTGCGCTGGCGCACAGACAGCTGCCTTGCACCGGCGCAGGCACCCTTGCCCCATGGTGCAAGCATGCCTGCGTCATGGGGAGATTGTTTTTGTGCAGAAAGGGGCACCTTACTGCACAAAATCAATCACTACAGGCATTTTCCTCCTTCAATGCGTGCTGTAGAATGCAGCACACACTGAAAGATGAAAAAATGAGGAGAAATGAAAAATGTCTCCTCGTTGTGCCTCCCTATGCCTCCCCTGGGGAGGCGTAGCATTCACACGCATTTCCAGATTTACGATTCCTCGTAAATCTGGAAATGTGTCTTGTTCCATGGGTGCTGCGTGTAAAGGGGCCATAATTACAAGGACAGGAAAAGCCATGCAGGGTGGCTTTTCCGGTCCTTGTAAATATGAAGCATGAAAATAACGCCACCAGTACGTCACAAACAGTGGCGTACTGCTGGGGTAGACGGCTTGTAAATCTGCCCCAAAATATCTATATTCAAAAACACTAAATACTCAGAAACAAACACACACACATTCTGAAACACAGCCATACACCTTTAACGAAACACACACATAACTTGCACATAAATCCAAAACAACGCACACACAACCACACACAAAAACTAGATTCGAAAAACACTTTTCCCCCCACAAGCACAACACTCACTAACTGTAACACAAACGTTATTTGCATATACATATGAAACCTCAAACAAATCAAAACCCACAACCAGAAATAAATGCAAATAGACAACAACACACAGAACAGTCACAATCTAGAATGCACACTATCACTACAGACACCTCCCCACCTCAAGCACCCACCCAGTAAACCTCATCCACTATTTCTCAACCCATCATGGATGATCTTTCCCTTAGACCCCATAAAAAGTTTCACCATTACCCTAAACCCCAATGAAAAAGGTGTATGTATGACATCAGCTCCAGACGAAATGCCATGCCCTGAAGAGGATAACAGCTGGCATGAGGAGGCAACCAAAGGGATATGGCATGTTTAAAAAATCAACATTTGTATATAGTTTGAAATATATTTTTATAATAATATCTTTTGAAAACTTTGAAAAATAGAGATACGACTGTATGATTTTTGGTGTGCACATTAAGCATTAAATATGGAGACGTGTGGCTCAATGATTAGAGCGGCAGACCCTGATGCAGAGGTCTAGCCAGGGACCAGGGTTCAATTCCCCGCCTTGGTGGGTCTTGGCCTCAAAAATTACACAGACCTGATAATTCTCGCCTCGGTGCCTATTCCAATCATGGAATCCCACTGTGCAACTCTGGGCAATAGCTTGCTTAATCTCCACAACGGCCCCCACAACGCTAAGGATGCCTGGCCTCCACCTTGGGGAAGCCCAGGAGTGGACGCCTCACAGGGAAAGCCAGGATGGGTTCCACAGCAGTATTCGTACAAGCGCCTTGAGACCTTTGCGGGTGAGTAGTGCGCTATACAAGTATCAATTTACATTTTTATTTATTCTGGAACTGCTTTTTAAATTACTTAATGAAAAATAAATATAATGAATATGCTTTAGATTACAAAAAATAAACACTTTGCCATTTTCTATGTAATTCCTAATCAAACAGTTACATTTCAGCATGATTGTGACACCCATGTGAAAAGTAGATCTAAAGGTGAGAGCAATGAAACATGTTAATAAAGCAGTCCTAGAAAACTTGATGATATGTATGCATAACTTAAATGGCATTAATCTGAAAATAGACACTTGCGTAAGTCACTAACGTTCATCATACACTTGTGCCAAATGAATGCAACGTTCAAATGACATATCCAACTATTGAAATAGGATTATGACACAGTGGTCAACTTGTTTAAGGTGAAAAAATAACAGCAGTTTCCTAAGTAAATCTGTAAAAAAGACATTTCAGTTCACTAGCAATGTTTTTTGCTTGCCATTCTACTGGAAAATTTAAATTAAGGATTTGATGTAATGTAAACAGCCATTTCATAAAATGTTGGGTCAATATTTAAGCAAAATGTGTTAAGTGTGGTCAGCCTTACTAAACAGAAAATAAGGATAACAATACTCCAAAACAGAATGCTGGAACAGGCAAAAAAGCAAAAATAAACTTTTTTCATAACATTGTTTGGAATGTTGACACTCATCCTGAAAACAGCAGGATGCATATCTGTTGTATCCGACAAGAAAAGAACATCTCAGTGAGCAAGAAGGTATTGTTATAGTCGCCAATAAAATCAGGGCTTGTAAACGTAATCATATTTCAAGGTCAACGCACCTTTGATTTGGTTTTAGATTTGCTTGATCCTCCTCCTCAACCATAGTGAAGTATACTCCGACCCATTGCAGAAATACTGCCATCGTTACAGATTTGTTTGGTTAATTTCTGACTACAACTTCCCTTTTAATAGTTCATTTCCACAATCTCAGGAGTGGAGGCATCCGAAATAGTCGATGGGAAGTAAAGACTAACTATGGTGGGTGAAATTATGGCTGATTTCACTCCGCGTACCATATTTGATGGATTACCCTTTTGACGTGGGAAGTAAAAACCATTAGAGTCAGTGGAGGTTTGACGGAGCTTAGTCTGTCAAATCTCCAAACTCTGAGGGCCATATTATCAAGAACGGAGATAACATTATCACAGCTTTAGCAGCAGGAAATAAGGGGCTTGATAATATGCCCTTGAGAATTCCCATAGAAACCCATGTTAATGTCCTTCACACCAGAACCTGGGCTTCTATGGGAATTCTCAAGGGCATATTATCAAGCCCCTTATCGCCGCTATAGCGGCAGTTTCCTGCTGCTAAAGCAGCTATAATGTTATCGCTGTTCTTGAAAATATGTCCCCAAATCAGGCAAACAGACCTCCATGGCAGAGGATGGTGTTTCAGACGAAGTAGGAAGTCCTCGCAAATTTATGAAAAGGGATTCTTATCCTGCCCTTAACACCAGCATTAGTGAACACATTTTGAGGAGCATTCAGAGCATCGAAGAGGTGGCGTTTTGTAAAACCACGCTAACTTACCCAGCTTGGCCCCTAACAGGGCAATCAAAATGTGAAACAATTCAGTTTTCTGACTTGTTGCTTGAAAAGATTGTTAAAAAAAGAGCAAACCTGATGGTGCCCAGGGCCCTAACAGATCCCCACAATCTCTTTTCAAGACAGTCCCTGTTTCTGGGCAGCTATCCTCATTTCAACATTCAACTAAATCAAGAACCAAAACACAATTCCTGAATCATGGATTGGGGTTATTCTGCACCCTGGAGAACCGGGCCTTATGGGCCTGGCGGCGCAGGGTACGCCTTAAATCCCCGAGTTCACCTGCCTTGTCGGACAGAGACACGAAACACTCTGTTAGGCGTAGAAAACTAGGTTTATTAGCTGCAGCTAAGCACATTTGTCCCAGAAGTACAGAGTAGGTTCTCAGGAGACTGCCACTTTATTCCGTGGCGCACAATCTTTTATAGGACACATATTTACAACGTATACTCCCAATACATAAAAAGCAAGCCAATAGGAAAAGTTGGAAAACAAACTATCAGGTGTCCCAAATACGCCCCTCTTTCAGACCCTGTGTGTCACCCCTCCCCACAAATTAATCAGTGCTAGTGCCTACAATCCAATTTGCAGGTGGCAGGACGTATTTGTGTGCCTCAAAGGATAGTTGTGCAACAAGAGAATACAGGGAGAGAATAGCGAAGGCCAGTCAGATTAGATAAAGTAAGGAAAGAATAGGGTAAGCCAAATAGTCAGTCGAGACAGGGATCAATCAACCCAGACATGGATTAGTGAACTCGGCCAGACCCTGACATAGGTTTCGTAAACAAGGGCAGGGGGTTACTTTTTAACAGAAGAGACACGTAGCAGCTGGGAAAGGCAAAAACACTCCGTTCGCCTTGCTGCCTGAGTGAGGGAAACACAAAATGGCGATGAGACACAAAATGGCGGCCAAATACGGGACGAAGTCGGAAACCGAAGAACCTCAGACCCTCCTTTTGCCATTACTCAGGCAAAACACAAAGGACTCAAGTTAGTCGATGTCAATGACCATGAGGTCGTCGAGCTGTTGCTGCAACATCATTTTAATGCTCTCTGCTTTCTGTGACACAGGCCTTGGGACACACATGATGGCACAAAGACCGCAGATGGCAGGGCCACACTGTAAACAAAGACAGCAAGTTAAAATGATGGCCAAAACCAATCCAAGGAAGGTTAATACCTTCCGTCCCCATGTGGACAGTAGTCCCCAAAACCATCCTATCACAGTCCAATCTCCTGGGTCCTGGTGTATAGACTCAGAAATTACATGCAATTTGGAGATGGCTTGGTATACCGCAGGGGCATTATCAGGAATATAAATGTAGCACCTAGACCCGATCAATTTACAGACTCCTCCACAATCGGCAAGGACAATGTCTAAAACCATCCTATTCTGCAAAGTCATAAGGCGATCCGCCTGAAGTTCGGCTGTACGATTACTCAAGGCTCCAGAAGTGACATTTATGGTAGCCTCAACAACGCAAACTAACTATTTAATGTTTCTGCTGTTGGCCATTGGGCCCCAGAAAGGAAGTAACCCTTTGATAAAGTCACCTCCTTCTTGTCCTGCTGTGTCCTTAGAATCAATGACCCCTCTGCCATGTCTTTTTTCTATGATGACCTGAAGGAGCAGTATATGTCGGATGTAGAAGAAAAGCCACATAACAAGTTCCTGAAAAGTAGGTAGGAAGCCACGTGTAAGCTCTGTCATGACAGACAAAATGTGTGCCTTGTGATGGCACTAACGGTGAAGAAATCTGGGGTGAATAGATGTATGTATGGGAACAAACACTCTTTTCCTGTTGGTTTTTAATATTTTGGCCATTTATCTGCAGACAGAAATTACCTCGATGAGCTACGGTCCAAATTGGAGGGGATCTCCTTCGTCTAGCCTTATCTGTAAGGCTAGTAACATAACGAGTCACGTTCCAACCATCATACGCTCGTTTCTCATCAACTGGAATCCTACTAATTTCAGCAATTCTAGCCGTGGCCACTATTCCCTTTATCAAAGAACTGTGACTAAAATCTGCTCCACCACCATATGGACTACCAGGAGGATATCGAAGTTGGTTCTTATATACATTAGAAAACATGGCCAAATAAGCCCAAGCAGAACCTTCGTAGGAAAATGGAAGGACTAAATATGGCATCCCTCTCTCTGTGTTATGGGGCATGAGCCCACAAACCCAACAGTCAGTAGTATTGACTACCAGTTGATGCTGATGTAACAACTGGATAAATGAATTGTTGAAGTATTCTGTTCTAGGAAAAGATAAGGAAACAGAAGTTGAAACAGGTGCTTGCTGCATAGTGTGTACAACCCAACCCGCACACAAGCCAATAAAATACATGAACATATTAAAATACATAAGGTTAAGCCACATGGACTAACCAACAATTTCTTATATTTACTTTTCATTTCTTGCTTCTTATAATTCTTTTCCACTTTAATATCTATTCTCTAAGGCGTTGCTCACGGCAATCTTCCTAGCTGTGATTATTAACCGTCCTATGACACTGCAAGTCCTGCAGACCTACTGTCACTACTCAGGTCACAGCCTAAGACTCCTACGGTGACCCTGCAACTTGATGGATAGTGAAAAGAAATGTCTCTCAAAAGTGTGACCAGAAAAAGAAAAAGGAAAAAGTTCAATTGTTCTTAATCGATCTGGGTCTTAAGTTGTACCGAGTCTTATCAGGTACTGTTTGCTCTCGAAACAACGTTTCTGAATTTACTGTGTTCAATCGCAAATGTGATGGTGCAGATTCTTGCAACACGTCGTTGTCTTCTTTTTCAGAGTTCGTTCGATCCAGACGTGCACTACTGAAAGGTACAAACCGAGGGACCCTTTCGCTCTCACTGTCACCTATACCCTTGCGGACCCACTAGTCAAAAGGCAAAGGCAAAGGTACCCTTTTGCAGTGCACGCCATGAACCCAATTCTTCTTTCCAACGACCTTTACTGCTGTATGTGTTGCCAGTAGAACTTGCCGAGGCGGCCCCCAACGAGGTTCCAAATTCTTTTTCCTCTGAAAATTCTTCAGGCAAACCCAGTCTGCAGGTTGAATGGAATGACCTGGATCTGCAGAGGCCTCAGGCAAAGCGTTTTGAACCTGTTGGTGAAGAACACGCAATTTAGTGGTGAGGTCATGTAAATAGTCAATCAACATAGGATACGGGATGTCAGAGTACTTTTTGGGTCGAGGGACTCCTCAGACGTTAGCTGGGTGCCCAAAAATGACCTCGTATGGGCTGAGTCCTAAACAAGAATGTACTTACGTTCTCGTAGATAGAAGTGCCAAAAGTAAAGCGTTGGGCCAAGCAAGACCCGTGCTGGCTTGAATCTTTGCCAATTTGAGCTTGAGAGTGCCATTATAGCACTCCACCAAACCTGCTGACTGAGGGTGGTTTGCCGCATGGAATTTCTGCCTAATACCAAGACCCGCACACACCTTCTGCATAATTTGGCCTACAAATTCACTTACATTGTCACTCCGGACAATTCGCGGCACACCAAACCTCTGGAAGAATTCCTTCAAAAGGACTTTGGCAGTAGACAAAGCAGTATTGTCCTTTAGGGGGTAGGCCTCTATCCATCTGGAAAAGGCACACACCACCACCAGAACATACTTGAGGTTATTACAACATTCCATATGAATGTAATCAATTTGTAATACCTCAAAAGGATACGTAGGGGGAGCAAAATGACCTGCTGGAGTTGGGGTTCCCTCTCCTGGATTATGCATCAAACAAACAATACAATGTTTCACCACATTCTCCGCACATTTAGGAATTCCATCATTCCGCCATACTGGAGCTAGAAGTTTTCATATTCCTTTTGCACTGATGTGGGCTGGACCATGCGCCATAGTAACTACAGGCAGTACATAGGCGTCTGGTAGCAGCCAACGCTGATGTTCTGACAATTCCGTCCAACATACTGTCGCGTCCAACATTCCCGTACTTTCTCTCCACTTATTCAATTCCTTTTCAGTAGCCTCTTCTTGAATCATTCTCACACTTTCTATTGTGTCTTCACACATTCCTCCTTCTCTGACCCATCTTGCAGGGCCTGCAACACACATGCGGCTCGTAGCATCCCTCGCTGTTTCTTTTGCTACCTCATCTGCAAAAGCATTCCCGCGGCCCACATCATCAGTGATCTTTTTATGTGCACTACACTTCACTGTCGCTATTTGGGTAAGTAAAGCAAGTGATTCGAGAAGGTCAGTTACCAACTGACCATGCTGTATCTTAGTCCCATGGGAAGTAAAGAATCCTCTTTCCTTCCACAAACGACCGAAACTATGAGCCACGCCAAAGGCGTATTGGCTTTCCGTGTAAACATTCACTCTCTTTCCCTTAGCCAACACCCACGCTCTCGTCAGGGCAATCAGTTCATCTGCTTGGGCTGAATTCTGTGTAATGCGTGCTGTCTCCACTACCGTATACAAGGTGGTAACAGCATAGGCCGCAGTCGTCTCGCCATTAGGAAGCTTGAAACAAGACCCATCCACCCATAGGATCCCATCCGGGTCCACAAGTGGTGGGTCTTTTAAGTCTATTCTGCCTTTCGTTTCCTCCTCTGTTCGGAGAAAACAATCATGCTGTTCTTGAGTGTCTTTCTCTTCTGGAATGGGTAAAAATGTTGCTGGATTCAAAGTATTACACCGCTTGATGTGTATATGACTAGCCAAGAGCGTCAGCTCATACCCAGGCAAGCGCGCACTCGTAAGATGTTGTGTTTTTGTTCTGTTCAAGAGAGTATCTACTGCATGTGGAACCATAACAACAAGAGTGTTATCTAGTACCAATCCAGCAGATTGACGAATGGAAATCACTGCTGCTGCTGTAGCTCTGAGACAAGTAGGCAATGCCTTGGCTACTGGATCCAATGTAGCTGAAAAATAGGCACATGGCCATTGTTTGTCTCCAAATTGTTGCGTTAAAACGGACAACGCGCAACCTTCTCTTTCATGAACGTAGAGTGTGAAAGGCTTACTGTAATCTGGAGTACCTAACCCAGGGGCAGAACACAAAGCTGTACGTAAGTGAGCATGGGTGGAAAATCCATTCCGCTCGCGGATTTTCCAGATTTTCGGTAAATTCGCAATCCGCGAACTCTCGCGAATTTACCAAAAATCCGCAAATTCGCACGCAGCGGATTTTTTTTCTTGGTGATACAATATTGCGGCGTGCGGCGTTCACTTACCGTCATTCAGTGTTTGCCGAGTTGTTTTTCACGATATTTTGCGAGTGCTGCGCCATTTTGGATCTTGCTGCGGGATCCCGCTAGAGTTTGGCGACGCATCGCGAGAGTTCGCAATTGCAAACATGTAGGTGCGGCGGGCAGCAACAATCTTGCACTCGCGAAATTACAAAATTTGCAATTCTGCACAAGAAATCCACTAGCAAGCAGCATAGACCTTCTGAAAATGATGATTTTTATCAGAATGACTCCTCAGGTTGACATTTGCCTGCACTTTTTTGGATTTGAGGCCTTTTGACTTTCTTTGGATCACTTTTGGAATAGAAATCAACTTTCACAAGTAAGTTTGTTTGGGGCATTACAGTTGCTGTTCTGCAGAAAAACGAGTTTTGTAAAACTAAAAGCACTCAGCAGGTGCAAAAGTTCACTTATCATTAGTAACCATTCCCTGTAGTACTTCCTGAGTGGCCCCTCCAGAGTTCAGTTGCCTATGTTTGTTTGGGGCATTACAGTTGCTGTTCTGCAGAAAAACGAGTTTTGCAAAACTGAAAGCACTCAGCAGGTGCAAAAGTTCAAACTCATCATTAGTAACCATTCCCTGTAGTGCTTCCTGACTGGGGCCCCTCCAGAGTTCAGTTGCTAGTTGCAACAATTCTATGACCCTGCTCTGACCCTCACAGCAGGCTCATAGAATAGCTACAAGTAGGCCACAAAGGTCCTGGAAAAAAATGCACTGCAACAGAAAGCAAATTACAGACAAGGAAGCAGGTGCCAGACTCGAATTTTAAAACAGTGACACATTAATAAATCAACCCCAAATTAATTCATGTCAGTTGAAGCAGGGCAGGTGTGCTTGCTTTCCCCCCCATAATCTACAGTGATGAACCAGAGGGTGGCATTGATGTACCAGAGGGTGGCATGGGCGAAACAGGGTGGCAGTGGTGAAACAGAGGGTGCTGTGAACCTGTGATGATGAACCAGACGTAGAAACAACATAGTCGCGACCGTTGCGAGCCGACAAGTAAGTTCGCAATTGCGAACTGGTACAAAACCCACGCGAACTGGCAGAAACCCTTGCAAACACAAAAAAAAAAAAATTCGCGAGTATTCACAGATTTTGCGGATTGCGAGTTCGCAAATACGCAAATTCGCGAACGCCAGATTCGCAAAATTCGCCCATGCTTATACGTAAGTCCGAAAAACTCTTCTGACATTCGTCAGTCCAAGGAAGAGGTTGGGGTGTATCTTTCAGAGTAAGTGCCAGCAGAGGTTTAGCCAACAAAGAAAAATTTGAAATCCACTGTCTACAATAGGAGGTAATGCCCAGAAAGGCACGCACCTCCCTTTGTGTGGATGGTACAGACATTTGTGCGATTACTTGAATACGTTCTGGGGTCAATCGTCTTCCCTCCTTCGACAAGAGATGACCTAAGCAGGTAACCTCGTGGCGGCAATATTGCAGTTTTGAGGGTGACACCTTGTGATGCAAGTCAGACAAATGACACATCAGTGAAACAGTCACATCCTTACAAACATCCTCTGAATC
The DNA here is from genome assembly GCF_964263255.1 of Lissotriton vulgaris. Classification (NCBI taxonomy): domain Eukaryota; kingdom Metazoa; phylum Chordata; class Amphibia; order Caudata; family Salamandridae; genus Lissotriton; species Lissotriton vulgaris. The sequence goes on from NC_141697.1 coordinate 683,903,746, forward strand.
AGCAGCAACCAACAAATCGTCCACATACTGAATAAGAGTGGCACCTGGGGGCAAAGTGAAAGCATTGAGCTGATATTTCAAAGCCTGACTATAAATGGAGAGAAGCCAAAAATATCCCTACTCTCCTCAGCAATAGGAATGCTGAAGAAAGCATTTTTGAGATCAATAACCGAGAACCATGCCGCTGAAGCGGGTATCATAGTGAGCAAGGCAGTGATATCTGGGACAACAGGAAACTGGGGGACAACAATTTTGTTGACCTCCCGAAGATCGATCACAAAGCGATATACAGGAGGCTGAGAAGGATCAATGTGTTTAAGGACAGGTAGAACAGGACTATTGCAAACATCTCCTCTTGTTTCTTCGACCACACCCTTCTGAACCAGATCATAGATAATAGCCAACAAAGCTCGTTCACCATTGTGCCTTTTTTTTCTTCTCATTTTGGTGATCTTATTTCTCAGTTAGTTATTAATTCTGCTAGAATTTTGATTATAGGTGACTTCAACTACTAGCCACCAGACTCTCAGGAAAGTGGCCTGTCTGTGAATTCACAGATTTATTATGTGGCCTGAATTGTCAACAGCACATTTCCGCAGCGACCCATAATTAAGGCCACACTCTTGACCAGGTATGGACGGCAAACCTGGATATTTCCCCTCCCTCAGTTTATCCTTGTACCTGGTCTGACCATTTCTTTATTTCTTTTTTACTAAAATCTTCCCTGCCTACTTGCCCTCCACCGGTGTCTAATTTCACGGCACGAAACTGGAAGCAGGCCGATACCTCCCACTTTCATTACATCTTGTCAACCACACTCCCCAGCGACACCATTGATATCAACACACAAACTGCTATTCTGGATCAATGGCTGACCCAAGCTAGTGATGTGGTTGCCCCCATGAAAATTATCAGAACTAAACGCCCACATGACGCGCAGCGTTGGTTCACTGAACAACTAAACTTGGACAAATTAGTCCTTAGACAAGCTGAGCGTCGGTGGAGGCGAAAGTCTGACCCCTCACTAAGGACCACTTATACGGATCTATTAAAATTGTACAAACAATCCAGTATATTGGCTAAATCCTCTTACTACTCCCAGAAAATCATCAGTTCAGCCTCAAAAACCAAGGATATCTTTTCCATCGTAGCTGAACTTTCTCTTCCGGATCGCGTTACTGCCCAGCCCCAACCCTCACAGGCTCTTTGTGACTCCCTCAATTTATTTTTTATTGATAAAATCACAACTATCAAAAATAACATTCCCCCTCCTTCCTCGCTTATTTATTTATTTATTTATTTAATGGTTTTGTAAAGCGCGTAGTAACTCAAAGAGCATCCCAGCGCTGACCTGCTTCTTCCAGGGTTTCTGCCGTCTGATGAGTTTATGTTTGGGGGAAAAGGGAGGTCTTAAGGGATTTTCTGAACTGGAGATAGTTCGGTTCTGTCCTGAGTCTTCGTGGGAGATGGTTCCAATGTTTGGCAGTGTGGACCGAAAAACGACGGCCGCCAGTCTTGGCTTTTTTGACTCTGGGACCCGCGATGAAATTTTCTGTACTGGATCGAAGATCTCTTTCCGCTTTATAGGGATTTAGGATTTCTTTGAGAAGAGGGGGGCCGTTGTTGTTGAGGGTTTTGTGGGCCAAGCAGAGGGCCTTAAAGATGACCCTCTCTCTCACTGGAAGCCAGTGGAGGGATTTAAGAGCCGGTTTGGCGGAGGATCTACCTGGTGTTCCCGTGAGTAGGCAGGCGGCGGCATTTTGGACTTTTTGCAGTGTGTTCAGGGTGGCTTCAGGAGCTCCCAGGTAGATGGCGTTGCAGTAATCTAATCTTGCTAGGATTAGACCCTGAACGAGAAGCCTTCTTGCGGTGTCGGGGAGCAGGGGGAAAATCTTCCTACAGGCTCTGAGTAACCCGAAACATGTTCCTGCTGTCTTTTTAGCCTGGGTCCTAAAGCTCATGTCCTTCTCGATCCACACACCAAGGCTCTTGACCTCTTCCTTGAGAGCGGGGGGGTCACCTAGGCAGCTAGGCCAGAGGTGAGTTGGCAGAGATGGTTCCTTGTGGCCCATCAGGAGTATCTCGGTCTTGGAACCGTTTAGTTTCAGCGAGGATAGATTCATCCATCGGTGGACTTCGGACAAGCAGCTGTGGAGGTCAGAAGGGGCGTGGTGGGGGTGTGAGAGGGTTACGATCAACTGAGTGTCGTCGGCGTAGTTAATAATTGACACGCCTAACGAGCTGACCCTCTTCTCCAGTGGGGCCATGTATACATTGAACAACGTAGGGCTCAAGGATGAGCCCTGCGGTACTCCACACCGGAGGGGGGTGGTAGGTGAGTGGCTGTCATTTTCCCGCACCTGGAAGGAACGTCCTGATAAGAATGATTCGAGCCACTTCAGGGCCGAACCTTTAATTCCGATTTCTCCCAGTCGGTGGATAAGGGTAGGATGGTCCACAGTGTCGAAAGCCGCACTGAGGTCTAGGAGGATCACTGCCACTGATCCTCCCGTGTCCAGAATGCTTCTGGCCTTCTCCACTGCTGCCAGGAGAGCGATGTCCGTGCCCTGACCTGGACGAAACCCTGTACTGGAGACCCCTAAGAGGTTGTTACTCTCAAGATAAAGCGATAGTTGCTTGTTAACCAGCTTCTCCGCGATTTTGCTGTTTCCAGGGAGAAGGGAGATGGGCCTGTAGTTGGAGAGGTCTTGCGGGTCTAAGGAGGGTTTTTTTAGAAGACCTTTGACTGCTGCCGCTTTCCAGCTAGGGGGGACTATGCCCTCCGAAAGAGAGGAGTTGATCAGGGCCGTGAGGGGAGGGATGATGGTGCTCAACACTTTTTTTAAGAAGCGGAGGGGAGCAGGGTCGAGGGGGGAGCCACTTTTGATTGAGGTCAGGGTTGCTTCTACCTCTTCCGTAGTTACAGGGCCGAAGGCGTCCAGGTAGGGTTGGGGGTACGCAGACGGCAGGGAAGGATTAGCGGAGGTGATGGTAAGATCCTGCTCTATTTGGGTCTGTATAGGGGGGGGTATAGTAAGAAGAATTTTTTGAATCTTCTCATCAAAGATGATTAATGTTTGTGTTCTTCCCCCCTCAAATCCTTGTTGTTTGCACGAATTTCCTCCTATCTCTCTGTCTGAATTTATCTCTCTATTACATGTAGTCAGTTCTGGTTCTCCCAATGACTGTTGCCCCCCCCCCCAAATTTTGAAAGATGCTATCCTGGCCTGTCCAGGTTCCCCACTAGACCTTCTTAACTATTCTCTCGCTACAGGCTCTGTCCCCAATGCTTTCAAAAAAGCCATCGTAGTACCCATTCTCAAAAAACCCGGTTCTGACCCTACTGTTTTAGGCAATTATCGACTTATCTCCCTCCTCCCCTATCTGGGGAAGGTGTTGGAGACGCATGTCACCCGTTGTCTGAGCGCCTTCATTGAAAAATCTCCCTTCCTAGATGACCAGCAGGCCGGTTTTAGACCGGCCCACTCTACGGAAGCGGTCATTGTGGCCGTGATGGATGCGCTGAGACAGGGGGCTGACAAGAACCTGGCCCAGGCCTTGGTGCTATTAGATCTGTCGGCCGCTTTTGACACAGTCGATCATGCTATTTTGATCGACCGTGTCAGAAATGCGGGTATCCGGAGCCTGGCCGTAACCTGGATTGGGTCCTTCCTCCAACAACGTTTTCAATCGGTTCAACTTTCTACCTTCTCTGCTCCCCAATCTTCACTTTCCTGTGGTGTCCCCCAGGGTTCTGCTCTATCGCCTCTTCTATTTAATCTTTACATGCAACCCCTCTTAGCCTCTCTCCGCCACCCTCCTGTTACCATCTTCAATTACGCAGACGACCTACAGCTAATCTTTCCTATTGATTCCTCTTCTCTCTCTTGTTTTAATTTTCAATCTATCATGCTTACCATCTCTGAGTGGATGAATTTCAGCCAGCAGAAGCTTAACCCCAGCAAGACTGAGTTGGTCTTGATAGGAGGGTCCTTAAATCCTTGGAGTCCCAGTTTCTGGCCCCAAGCTCTTGGCCCTCCTCCCTGTCCAGTCAAGTCCGTGAAGAGCCTTGGTGTCATCATTTCAAGTGACCTGTAGATGAGACCTCAAATCAACTCCGTTACCTCGGCCTGCTTTTATCATCTACGCAGAATTGGTCAAATCCGAAGGTTCTTATCCTCAGAGGCTCTCATACTTGTTATTATGGCCCTTGTCACTTCACGCATTGACTATGCGAACTGCTTGTATGTGGGGATTCCTGCATATCACCTTCATCGGCTTCAGCTGGTACAAAACCAGGCGGCCAGACTGGTTTTCCAACAGCCAAAGTACCAACACGTCATGCCCCTGTTGAAAAGATTGCATTGGCTCCCGGTCGCGTCCCGGTGTGTTTTTAAAATGGGTTGTACTGTCTTCAAATCTCTTTCTGCACTTGCCCCTGCCTTTATCTCTTTTAGCCTCAAACGCCACATTCCCTCAAGGCATCTTAGGTCCTCTGCACATAACCTCTTAATTACCCCCAGGTATAAACGCAAGAAACATGGTGGCGCCTGTTTCTCTTTTCTTGCTCCTTCTACCTGGAATTCTCTCCCTCTCTCAATCCGGCTTACTTCTGACTACACCATTTTTCGTAAAACTCTTAAAACCTATATCTTCCAGCTAGCTTATGATTAATCTCCCCACTCACACCTGCTCTGTCTTTCCACTTGTCTCTGAGCGCAATGAAACCAATTGGTGTCAGTCCGCGGTAACAAATTCCTTTAACATAACATAACATAACATAACATTGTTGGAAATTTTATACTGAGGAATGCGTGGTAATTTAACATTAGGCTTAATAGTAACCACGTAAGGCGGAATCTGGAGCAGACCAACATCATTCGGACCCGCAGCCCAGAGCATAGCAGGAAGAGAATGCAATTCAGGTGGGAGTTGGTACTTAGACAACTACATAGGAGAAACCAACATCTCACCTAAAGTAAGATGTACACCAGAGGGGGAACAATACAATGTTGCATGAAGACGTTTCAACAAGTCCAAACCCAACAAATTCTCGCAGCAACCAGTCGTTAAAATGAGCGAGGCCTCAAAATTATAAGGACCAATCGAGATAGGCAAAGGACAAGAAACCGGGTTACTAACTGGGGCGCCAGAGAATCCTACAGAAATGTTAGTTAAGGCAGACAAAGGTGCCCCAGGGAGTTTGGGGTGAATGATAGAACTTCTCATTGCACCAGTATCTAAAAGAAATGGCTCTGAAACACCCAATTCAACAACTTCAACATAAGGCCCATTCTGATCCACTGGAACTGATACGACTCCCTTGCTTTGTCCATGGCTGTCCTAACTAGTGTTAAATTCCTGAGCCTCACTTTCAATACAATAATCGTCATTGTAATATTGCGCAGACTGAGTATTCTGCTGATCAAAATAATTCAAAGAATTCTGAGGGGGAAAGGAACGCTGTCCTTGGGACAACGCACCTCGCCCTCCACCTCTAGGTGCTGATTGAAAACCACCACGGCCTTGCGGCCCTGGGAATCCACCATTACGCTGCAATAAAACCGGGCAGCTATTCTTAAAATGACCTTCCTCTTTACAATAGGCACATTGATTAGGACCTAGCGACGGTCGCGGAACAAAAGGTTCAGGTTTTTGTAACAAGCTCTGAAGCTGGGGAGGCTGTTGAAATTGGCGCTGAGCAGAATGAGGGGGATAAGCCTGTTGCAAAAGAACCTTAGTTTTGAATTCTTTAGTCTTCTTTTCGATCTTATCCTTTTCCTCCTTATCCCTATTCTCATAATACTGAGCAGTAGCTAATATCTGTGCAGATGAAGAAACAGCTCACAAACTTTCGGAGTCTTTCAATTTATGCGATAATTCTGGAAGTAAATTAAATACACATTTATCCACGAATAATCGCTGTCCACCCTCAGTACTCATATCTTGACCACTGTGGTCGATGAACGTCTCCTCGAAACGAGTAAAGAAATCGGAGACACTCTCATCTTTCTTCTGCTTACACGCAGCTAACTTATCCCAGTTAACACGTAAGGCAGGCATCATCGTTTTCATTAAATTGATGATTCTACCGGGCAATTGTGCAATCAAATCATCTGGCTTAGCACCACCTACTTGTGCTGCATCTGCGGCAGTTATAGCAGCCCAATTACCACCTAAAGCTTGGTCGTGGTCCTCCCTATGAATCCGAGCCCACAACGCTTGTGGAACTACATTCCCCATCAGCATATCAATATCGGCCAAATTCATAATACACGCATCAACAGTCTGGGACAGCTCTTTGTAACATCCAGCAGGATTTTTACGAGGGTCCGGTAAAGACTGCTTGAGCGCCAGAACTTCAGATCATTTCCAGGGGACATGTACCCATATACGCTGGAAATGAGCAAGGACACGCAGAATATTGCCTGCCTGTGGAACCTCTTCTCTCCATACTGGAGGAACTTCCCTCATAGTATAATGTTTCATTTTCTGTCTAGCTGCAGGATCAGGTTTAAGAATAATCTGAGAAGAAAATAAAGACCTGAAAGCGACAAGTGTCCTAACGGCATCTTCAACTTCAGAATCCACATAAAGACCTTTATCAAATTTAGCCTGCACGTCTAACAGACCCTGGGGAGCTAAACCCAAATCCATATCCCCCCATCCGTTGACAAGATTTTCACACATAACATTAAAAACATATCTCTGTTTGGGCGCAAAGAAAAAGACCCAAAGAAGAGGGAGAGAAGGCCAGAAACGGTACCGACCAACCGTTTGCGAGCTGGGGGAGAATCTGACAGTAAAACTGGAGACAAGGTATTAAGCAAAGGAGGAGAAGGACTGATCGTTACAAGAGGAACCGAGGGTAAAGGAGACTGAGGTACAGAAGTTGGTGGCAAAGGAGGCGGGGTAGCAATACTGGAAGGGGCAATTGTGGAAGAGCTGGATCAACTGGCTGAACAGCAGGTTGCTGGAGAAGTGGCAACAATGGGGGTGCATTAGCACCTGGTACATAAGGCAGAGGCAATCTCACCAAATGGGACATTAAGGGATCTTCGTCAAGATCCTTACTCTGTGGAGAAGTAGGCAACACAGGGTAACATCTATCTATTGCCATACGATGCTGTCTATCTGAGACTTCAATCGCTCGATCAATCTCATTTTCTTTAAACTGCTGGGCAGCCTGTATAATCGTCATATCTTTCCCCTTCTTATCTCTTTTTGCCTGCTTAATTTCTCTCTGCTTGGCTTCTTTACGCCAAAGGCAGAAAGAATCAAATATCTCCGGCCGGGCTTTTCTTTTGAACAAAATTGCTTCTAGATTGTCTACTATGTCAGGCTCAAAGCTACCATTTTGTGGCCACTGCAAAACACCATCTTTCTTCGTGTATCGGATCCACGCCTCGTTAAAGGCAATGGGGCCAATACCATGTTTGGAATAGAGCTCATAAGTGGGAGTTCCAACCGGAGGAATCGGACAAGAATCCCTATTACAACCAAGACAACAAAACTTCCTAAATTTGCTAAAACCAGGCATCTTTAATTCACTGGTCTGTTTATAAACTTTAAGGGGTTAAAGCAAATAACACAGCACAAATGTACTCACCCCCTGGCTTCGGCTATTGCAATGGTCGAATAACAAAACCCAAAAACAAAACAAAGAAGTGGGCGCTACCCACGAATACTTAACTAAGTGTTCTCTCACGCCAACAGAGGTCCGTCTAACGTCTCGCGATACCAGTCATCACCAAAGGGACAAAGGCAGAGCGGCAGTCAGGGCAGCAGTCGTCAGCAGCCGTCGGAAAGGAGTAGCCACCCTGCAAAAGACCTTCGGTCCACTTTGACATACAGGGGTCGCTTGACGTGGTTCGCGGATCCTCCGGAATTTTCTTGCGAGGCTTTCACGACCCTCGGGCTGAACCGCTACCACTGAAGCTGCCCCACGTTGGGCGTCAGTTGGAGAACCGGGCCTTATGGGCCTGGCGGCACAGGGTACGCCTTAAATCCCTGAGTTTACCTGCCTTGTCGGACAGAGACACGAGACACTCTGTTAGGCATAGAAAACCTGGTTTATTAGCCTCGGCTAAGCACAGTTATCTCAGAAGTACAGAATAGGTTCTCAGGAGACTGCCACTTTATTCCGTGGCGCACAATCTTTTATAGGACACATATTTACAACGTATACTCCCAATACATACAAAGCAAGCCAATAGGAAGAGTTGGAAAACAAACTATCAGGTGTCCCAAATACGCCCCTCTTTCAGACCCTATGTGCACCCCGTCCTCCCCACAAATTAATCAGTGCTAGTGCCTACAATCCAATTTGCAGGTGGCAGGACATATTTGTGTGCCTCAAAGGATAGTTGTGGAACAAGAGAATACAGGGAGAGAATAGCGAAGGCCAGTCAGATAAGATAAAGTAAGGAAAGAATAGGGGAAGCCAAATAGTCAGTTGAGACAGGGATCAATCAACCCAGACATGGATTAGTGAACTCGGCCAGACCCTGACATAGGTTTCGTAAACAAGGGCAGGGGGTTACTTTTCAACAGAAGAGACACGTAGCAGCTGGGAAAGGCAAAAACACTCCGTTCGCCGTGCTGCCTGAGTGAGGGCAACACAAAATGGCCCAGCTGGGATTAGTAACAACGTACCGATTACTATAGAGCCTGAGACCCCTGAGAACGAGACAAGCACAATGCAATTGCGCGGGAGGAAGGTGGGGGCCATACCCAAACGCAAACGCCCCATTCCTTCAGCCTATGCTAGAAAAAGACAAAAAGTAGCCGAGGCGCAGGGTAATGCCATACCAGCTATAGAGAGGGATGGCCCGGGCAAAGCGGTTTTAACCACGACAATGGAGCAGAGGGAGGACCAAAATACTGTAAATCTTGAAACAACCGAAGGGGCTCAAGAAACCGTACCTCCAAATAACCTGGGAAGCAGAGTAGTGACTGCTGAGGAGGGAAATGGGATCCTAGTGAAGGAAATAGGGGACCTTCCTAAATCACTTCTAATGCCATTGGAAGTAAGATTGACACAAATGGAAAACCAGCTGTTGGAGGTGGAAAAAAGTATTATAACATTAGCAAGTCTGAGCATAGCCGACTCAGCGATCAATACTACCGCACGCGTAGTCACAGTGCTTGTAGTATCTCCAATAGATAACATCATACTACACCCTATACAGCAGGGAACCAGTGCTATACCCACAAGTATTAGTGTCAACCAAACAAGTGTACCAACTGAAAATACAATAAGTGTACCCACCGCAAATACCACAAATAGTGTTCCAATAGCGAAAGAAACCCCTGCACAGGGCGTCAATACTACAAAAGTTACTCTACAGTCACAGAAAGGGAACCCACAGGGGAAGAAACCAAGGGGAGGTTACATAGACCTGCCACCAGATGCTAGCCCTTATGTATCTGTTTTGACGGGGGTTCCGGAACTGATTAACCAGGTTGATGAGAGCTTTTGGTCACTGAAAAATAAAGTCTTACATTGGTTAAATGTGCAGAGGCCCTTACCACACCATATAAAAAGCAAAATATTATTGGTTCGTAGGGTTCCATTAATAGGGCCGACAAGGAAGACTATACCAGGTGACTGCGTGGTGGTTACATTTGAAGATCAACGTACCATGCACCAGCTGTGCTCCTGGAACCCACACGTGTTTGATGGAAGGAATATGATTCAAACTAGACCGCTGTCCTACTTTTACCCACCCAAAACGTACTCTGAGTGTGGTGGAAGGTGGACAGTGGTAAAGCATAATGCTCCAGGCAGATTATGTGGTGGGAATCTGGAAAACCCAAGCCAATGGATGGGATTTCCAAAATACAACAGATTCAGCTGCTTAGAAGCGGTTGATTGACTGAATCCTTTGGCGGGATGTCCATCTAGCACTAATGTTGGAGCACGCAGGCTGAACCCCTTCACTAGGAACAAACCCAGAGAAAGCAATATGGAAGCAAACCTAGAAGTGCTCATGGATGTGGGAAACAAAAAGGGTCATAGCTCATATATTAATAATAGAGACCTAGATGTAGTCAAATCACCAATGGGCAATGAAGTAGTCGCGGTAGATTGTGACCAAGGAGAAAGACAACAAGGTGTTTTGTCACCAGAATATAGGAACACAAATAATGCCATTATCCAGGGTGACAGAACTTGGACGTGTGAAAACACTGTATTGGTGGGAGAGGAACCGTTAATAGAGATGATACCAAACATGGAAACCCCATTTCTGAAGCCACCCGATGTATCGAGTAAAAAGGGTGAGTCACTGAAACTAGTCTCATGGAACATAGCCGGAGTCGCCAAGAATTTGAGGGACCCGGAATGGGCAAAGTTCATTGACTCCAGTGATTTCTGTCTGTTACAGGAATCTTGGGCGGTAGCTATACCACACAGGGTAGGGTTCAAATCATTTGGAATAGGTGCCATTACATCTAAAAGGGGAAGGCCATCAGGTGGTTTAATAGCCTGGGTGAAGGTAACCTTGAGGATACAGATAGACGTAGTAGACACACATTTACCTGACATATTAGCTTTGAAAATTACCATATGTGTAGGGAAAATATTTTACCTAATAAATGTCTACAATAGACCTGCCCCAGCATCTAAAGAATCTCCCACTTTAGCTAAACTAGACTCCCTTTTAGGTAGAATAGTTGGAAAAGAGGAATATGTCATTATAGCTGGTGACCTAAATTATAACTATGAACCGGTCCCAGGGCTTAGTGATATTTTTGAAGAAGAGGACCAAGCCAACAATATTCCAACATTGGAGAACACTAAACCTGTTAAATGCACAGCTTTGACAGTCCAACTAATGAAGTTGTCTGCGGAGCATGGCCTTAGGGCCTGTAATGGGCGACTCCCGTCTGACACCTCCAAAAAGCCAACATTTTCTAGAAACAACTGTAAGAGTATTCTATATTTTGTAATCGTCTCAATGTCTATTTGGCAGAGTTTGATATATTTTGAGGTAGAGGACAGGTTAGAAAGTGATCACTACCCCCTGGGTCTATTGATAGAAGCTTCTCTGCTCCTGGGGGCTGTGGACGTGCCGACAACTGATGTAAATAGCGGAACGAGTGATGAGATCCTTGTCAGTAACAATAGACGAGCACTCAAATGGTCACTCATATTGGACCATGGTGAGATCCTTGCCGAAATCTATGCCCTTTTTGCAGGGACCTTTGGATCTTTTGTAGGCTCCCCTAAAGATGAAGAAAACCCTGCTTGTTTTATGTCACTACACAAAAAATTCTTTTTAGATTTGAGAATGTTAGTCACAAAAATGCCAAAGAAAAACCAACAAAAATTACACAATCTGTCTCATAGTAAACCATGGTATGACAGAGTTTGCAGGGAATCTAAGGGGGCTCTTCTGCTTGCTATCAAATCTAAATCAGCGGAAGACGTAAAAATAGGAAGGAAAAACTATAAACAGGTACAAAATGCTTCTAGAAAATCTTGGGAGGAAGAAAGCTGGGCAGACGTGTTGATAGCTGTCAAATCAAAGGATAGTGTAGGGTTCTGGAGGTTATTTGCCAATGGTAACCACGTAGGGAGAGTGTCAAAAGATGTTTACCTCGACGAGCTAACGTGGGTTAACCACTTCACGAATCTTTACAAAAAGTATGACACAATGTCAAGAGCCTTCAGCGACGATGCCCTGTGCCCTAAACACCCCATAGAGTACCTGGAATTTACATTAGAAGAAACTGAGGCGGTAATAAACTCAGTAAAAAATGGTAAAGCGCCAGGGCTAGATAAAATACCAGGGGATTTGTAAAAGCATGACTTAAAGGTATGGGCACCGTACATAAATTACCTGTGTAATAAGCTATCCCATAGTCTAGATTTCGCTGAAAGTTGGAGGGGAGCAGAAATCATTTTAATCTTCAAAAAAGGGGATCGGCTGGACCCTTTCAAATATCGGCCAATTAGCCTGATGGACATTCTCCAAAAAATCTACTTGAGACACATCTTAACTCGTGTTACTGACTGGTTGGAGGAGAATGCAATCATAACAAAATATCAAGCCGGTTTTCGATGTAAAGTGAGCACAATAGATCATGTATTCAGATTTTGCTGCCTATACTGGAAATACGAACATATTAAAAAGGGCCACTTATATGTTGCTTTCGTTGATCTGAGGGAGAAAATTACAAAAAACAATTTGATGGACAGAATGTAGATCAATGTCTTACATTCACCCCAGTACAAGGACCTGGGCCTAAATCCATCGTTTTTTGCACTCCACACCACCCTGGGTCAGATAATGGCTTTATGCAAATCAGCTCTGACCCTGTGCCCCATGGGAACAGTCCAGTCCGAACTACAACAGCCATATCTTTCCCAGACAGGAATGAAGCATGCGAGGACCGGACCGGTTTCGAGGTAACACCTCTCATCAGCCCGGCTAGCTTGACTCCAGTGGTGTGGAGGCTCTGGGACCCACGTCTGAGCTACCCCAGTACACTCAGGGAGAAAATTACAAAAAACAATTTGATGGACAGAATGTAGATCAATGTCTTACATTCACCCCAGTACAAGGATCTGGGCCTAAATCCATCGTTTTTTGCACTCCACACCACCCTGGGTCAGATAATGGCTTTATGCAAATCAGCTCTGACCCTGTGCCCAATGGGAACAGTCCAGTCCGAACTACAACAGCCATATCTTTCCCAGACCGGAATCAAGCATCCGAGGACCGGACCGGTTTCGAGGTAACACCTCTCATCAGCCCGGCTAGCTTGACTCCAGTGGTGTGGAGGCTCTGGGACCCACGTCTGAGCTACCCCAGTATACTCAGGGAGAAAATTACAAAAAACAATTTGATGGACAGAATGTAGATCAATGTCTTACATTCACCCCAGTACAAGGATCTGGGCCTAAATCCATCGTTTTTTGCACTCCACACCACCCTGGGTCAGATAATGGCTTTATGCAAATCAGCTCTGACCCTGTGCCCCATGGGAACAGTCCAGTCCGAACTACAACAGCCATATCTTTCCCAGACCGGAATCAAGCATCCGAGGACCGGACCGGTTTTGAGGTAACACCTCTCATCAGCCCGGATAGCTTGACTCCAGTGGTGTGGAGGCTCTGGGACCCACGTCTGAGCTACCCCAGTACACTCAGGGAGAAAATTACAAAAAACAATTTGATGGACAGAATGTAGATCAATGTCTTACATTCACCCCAGTACAAGGATCTGGGCCTAAATCCATCGTTTTTTGCACTCCACACCACCCTGGGTCGGATAATAGCTTTATGCAAATCAGCTCTGACCCTGTGCTCGTTGATCTGAGAGCAGCGTTCGATCTAGTACCACGTGACCTTCTATGGAGAACATTGAGTGAAGCAGGGCTTCCAAGCAGTCTGTTGGTACAGACAATTGAGTTGCATGCTGGGAACTTTGCCAAAGTACGATGGGGTCCAAATGGGAACTGACCCAAAAATACCTATTGAGCGTGGCGTTCGTCAAGGCTGCGTGCTGGCCCCCACACTTTTCTCCCTTTTTGTGAATGACATCCCTGCACATCTAGAGGGATGCATAAATGACTCACTGAAATTGAATGGAGAAAAGGTGACTTCATTACTATTCGCAGATGACACCATTCTGATCTCCCAAATTAAGAAAGGTCTCCAGGCACTACTCAATTCCTTTACTGACTATTGCAGCAAGAAAGGATTGGAAATTAATGGGAAAAAACAAAATGTATGGCCCTCAATCCATCAAAACCAGATAAAGGCTGTTTAATTCCGAATGGTGAGAAATTGGAATCGGTTCAAAAATTTTCATATTTAGGGGTCACGTTAGATTCTAATTTTTCCTGGCAGCCCCAAATTGAAAGAAGCAAGTTGATATTTGCACAGAATGTAAAGCCTATTCTTAGGAAACAAAGCCTGAGTACTAGCAAAGCTGTGTCACCTGTAGTTGAGTTATTTAAATCAAGGTCCAACCAGCGGCCCTATATGGTGCTGAAATTTGGGGGCCCATGTCAAAGGACTCTTTCTCTGTCATAGATAACAATTTTATGAGAAGTTTGGTAAGGGCTCCAAGAGGTACTCCTTTAGTGCCACTTCAGCTGGATTTAAATGTTAAAAGGACAGACCACCACACAATTGTTCAGCCACTACTGCTATGGGTAAGACTTTGGCAGGTACCTGAATTGTATGATTATAGGGAAGGTTTAAAAGAGATAATGGGGTTGGACAAATTGAATACTAATCCATGGTTAAAACATGTAAAAATCTGGTTCACCAAAATAGGTCTAAACCATTTTTGGGAGAATCCAGAATGTTTACCGCCAAATTCAAAACTGGTTGTAAAAAGGGCTTTTTGGAGTTTTGTGTCTAACCTACTAACAAATGTGAATAATGCTGGGACCCTAGTGACCAACTTTCTGAGCTTCAAGGATGAGCCTGTTTTTGAGGCTTTCCTTGATGAAATCGAGCCTCCACTTGCCAAAACCCTTTTTATGAAATTAAGATATGGGAATCTTTTGACCAAAACAACTTTGGCACGCTGGTCTAGGTGGTCCAATGGTCTTTCTCCAGTAGCAGATGAAACCTGCAACATGTGTTAGGGCAACCAGAAAGAAGACGACCCTCATATCCTTTCTTCTGCACAGCTTATGCACTGGTTAGAAGAAAATGGATTAAGCCCCTATGTGTACTTCTAGGAATAAGATCCTGTAACCAGGCATTAAGAATAATTAAAACAGACACAACCCAAGCAATAGTATTCAGTGTTAGCCGATTTCTGTATTCGATTTATTTTTTGTGGAGGAAAAAAGGCCTAAAGCTGTAATGCAAAAGGGATGAGTTTACATGATCAAATGTGTTTCTATTGAGTGCTATAAGGACTATTGGTATTTTATTGATTCCAGAGAAAGTTTTTATTGGGATTTTTTTTTATCACATATGTTTTATCTGTTTCAAATGCATTCAAAATTGTAACTTGATGTATTTTATAATGAACTGTGTTGTGACTCTTTTATGGCATTTTAGCCGAAATAAAGAAATACATTGAATCAGTGCTAGTGCCTACAATCCAATTTGCAGGTGGCAGGACATATTTGTGTGCCTCAAAGGATAGTTGTGTAACAAGAGAATACAGGGAGAGAATAACGAAGTCCAGTCGGATAAGATAAAGTAAGGAAAGAATAGGGGAAGCCAAGTAGTCAGTCGAGACAGGGATCAATCAACCCAGACATGGATTTGTGAACTCGGCCAGACCCTGACATCGGTTTCGTTAACAAGGGCAGGGGGTTACTTTTTAACAGAAGAGACACGTAGCAGCTGGGAAAGGCAAAAACACTCCGTTCGCCGTGCTGCCTGAGTGAGGGCAGCACAAAATAATGACGAGACACAAAATGGCGGACAAATACGGGACGAAGTCGAAAACCGAAGAACATCAACCCCATCTTCAAAGGCGGCTGCAAATCCGATCGGTTGAATTATCAGCTGATTGCTCTATTGGACAATGAGGCAAAATGCTACACCAGCCTCGTATTGCAACATCTGTCCCCTTGAGATGATGCCCAGAAAATCATCCCACTTAATCAGAATGGCTTTCGCCCTGGTATGGGCACTTTAACAAATCTTGCAGCCCATGTCATGATAGCCGACAAGGCCATCGAAACTAAATCAACCTTGCATGTCTGCTTTGTCGACCTCAAGGCAGCTTTCGATTGGTTGGACAGGGGTGCTACTCTGGTGGACGTTAGTAAATCGGGGTATATCAGGCAAACATTTGACAGCCATCCAAGTGCTTTATACCAATATTTGGAATAGGATTAAACTTGGCAATGGTAACAGCATATCCAGGAGGGTAAATGCAAACATACGTTTGACACTCCACTGCATGTTCTCCCTAACTTTGTTCAGTATCTTCATCTGCGATTCCCCACTCGAATTAGACCTGGTAAAGGGTCATGCCTCGAAACTAGAAGAGAACTCGCTAACCATCATGCTCTACGTAGATTACTTTTTATACACTTAGGCCAGAATAAAGTCGGTTTGCAGACTGCTAAACACCCTGGGCAATTATAAAGCAAAAAATCTCCATGAAGTTAACTTTAAAAAGACAAAAGTTGGTTCCTTCATGAGGCACAAGGCAAAGCCTGGCCCTTTGTATTTAAATAACACCAAAAGTTCACGTTATAGAGTATAAAAACCTTGGATTAAACATTGATTCCAGATGTTCCTTTTCCGCCCAATGTTGCAGAAATGAAAACCAAAGCGGCATCTTTACTGGCAGCTTTTTCCACATTAGAAAATGATCTGTGGGGCAAGTCAATGAGGCAACTGCTGCAAGTGTTGATCGTCAAAATTCTGCCCAGTCTCCCATACGGATGCAGAAACAGATGTGAGCGAGAGGCAAATATATTGGAGTCACATAATCTTAGGATCTACAGTCAGCTCTTTCGTTTGCCTCCCAACTCTTTCCCTGCCCAAAATCGACTTGAGTTCGGCTTAGTAAGCCAACAGTATGTAAGGCAAGGAGCATTTGTAAAATTTAGCTTCAAGCTAAAAAACGCCAACCCTTTCTCTCTGGACCACCTGCTGTGACAAGAAATAACAAATCTAGATTAGAAATCGATTTTTAGAGACTTCCTCACAAGTAGCTTGAAAGCACTCTGTTGTAATGTACCTTTTACTCAATGCCCTCTCCCTAGAGAGGTTCTCTCTCTTGCTGCTCAGCCTGTGATGAGGTGAGATAGAATGTTGAGTGTGTTTGTATTGGAAGGGAGAATCAGTTGGTGTGGATGGGCTGAGCAGCGAGGAGGCTGCTCCTGGTGGGGCGCTTTGTTAGATCAGAACATCTTCCTGTAACTAAGAACCTGTGATGTAACTAGAAGAATAAATCTACTACTTGTAACTACAAGACATGACTGCGCATCATTCTTCGTTTTAACACACTCCAAGCATAACAGCTAAGGGGCCAGCCTCTCTATTTCAGAGTGCTTAAAAAGCAAATCAACAACTGATCGTGCAGTTATCTTATTTGGAAGACAAAAATATGTTCGACAATAGGTGTCAAGCTTGGATTACGATAAATAGCTATAGGCACTTTGTCAGGCAACCCTACTTGGCCAATTGCTACTAAAAAAAGATCACGACTCAGTTTACGATCCAGCATCTGGTTTCGTTTTCGACTCTGGACTATTAGCCCAGGTGGATGGCAGATTTCATTGACTCAACATGCAGATGGTGCAAGAATCAATACTCCAGGTCAAATTTCAAATTTATTTATTATGATAACGGAACTCAAAAGAGATCCACATAAGAATTCATAAAGTCATACAACAAAATTCCATAAAAAGTACAAAGAAAATATACATAGTATTAAGTAATCAATATAATGTTAAAAAGCATTTAAAGAAATAAAATAATTTAAAACAAAACATTTCATCGGGGGGATTAAGCATTGCTTCAATGAAATCATAAGCAGTACGAATGCCCAGTTGGAGGCACATAGGTCTTAGCCATTTACGTCTAAATGCCATAAGGGCCGGACAAACGAAAACAACATGGTACATATCCTGGGTATTAAGGTTACAATGATTACAGATATCTGAACTACCATACCATTTGGACAGAAGGCAATTTAACGGGAGCAAATTATACCTTAACAGCAGCATAAATCGCCTAATTCCATGAGGAAGATTCCAGCATATGTATGGTTGGAAGTTTTTATTTTACAAAATTTACCAATAGGGAACATTCCACTCACCGCTTTACTGGTCCCACTATCAACTCTAAAGCTCAGCTCCCGGTCATTTGCATTTGTCTTGTACTCCTCTCAGAGCCATACTCTTTCCACGCCCTTATTTCAAGTCCCAGGACTGCGCGATTGTAGACAAGCCATCACAGAGTGTTGCAATGGAACAAACATCAGTCTCAACTCCCAGGTGATTCATTTCTTGACACTATGGCTAAAAGACTCCCACCTCCCCTTGAGTAGTCGCAAAACGAATTGGCGTTTTAGCTGAACTGACAGGTTCACATTAGCTCCGTTTCCAACATTGCTGGCACTTTACACAAACATGTTTCTAATTGCGTCGGCACTTTGGCACTTTGAGTACAAATGTATGCTTTAAATTAATTTGGTGTTTTGCCAAATTTCGATTTCCAAAACTCTCTATTGATAACAGATTTTAAACCTGATTGTGTAAAAATTTTTAAGTCATTGTGCTTTGGTAATTGGAAACGTTTTTACCTAACTATGCAATAATACATTTGATTTTTGATGGAGCCACTCCCTCTGCCAAACTGCAAATAAACCCCATATTCTTAATTCAGCTGTTTTGGAAATCAGATAGTAACAAACTGGTCATACATTCAAAATACCTACATTTTGATTTAGCCTCTGCTTCTTTAGTAGTAGTCAAATAGCTATTATTGAGTAGGTTAAATAACACCTCTGGTGTGCGGGTCCCTGTAATATCTGAGAAAATCAAGCAAGCAGAATACCAATTTCGAGAATCTATTTCACCTAACTTGGGGGCATATTGCAAAGAATTGGCGCAGGGCAGCACCACAAGTCATTTTGCTCTGCTGCCCTACACCAATTCAAAAGGGTAGGAATGCTCCGTATTTATAAGATACTGTACATTTATGTCCTCTCAGGGAGCACCGGCGCACAATTAGCAGCTGTGCACCAACGCGCCTACCATAAGGGTGTCTGTGTTGTTGGGATGATTGTTTTTGTGCAGAAAGGAACACCTTCCTGTGCAAAAATAATAATTGGAGATGTTTTCCTCTTTCTATGTGTGCTGCAGAATGAGGAACAAATGAAGAGAAATAATATTATTTCTCTTCGTTACGCCACCCCTGGGAAGGCGCACAGTTTTAATGCATTCCCAGATCTACACCATGTTGTAAATCTGGGAATGTGTCAAAACCTTTGAGCGTTGCTTGGGAACACCCACTGCAAAGCCCATGGCATGCCTCCCCGAATCAGTGTGAGGCAATGCAGCGACTTGAGCAAAATATTTGGCAGGCAGGGACATCACTCAAAAAATGTCCATTTAAACAAATGTAACCTACATTATACACCACATCAGACCATTTCTTATTGATATTATAACATATTCCATCGGGGAAAATTGCCTCGGGTATATTATAAATATTAACCAGCTCATACCGATCTTGCTTGTGGATTTTTGTGCTTTTTTTTTGTTTGTTTTTATTAAGTTCTTGACATTTCATTCATTACATTCATTACAATATATCCAAGATACATGATGATAAGCTGAAAAAACAAACGATATAATACAATCCCCTGAGGGCATACAGAAACATAAAAATGTAACCTCCGACAACATGCATTGAACTTTAATCAAAATAGGTTTCCCATATTTTTGCAAATTTACGCAATCCCCGAATCCTTTGTGCAAATATAAATTAGCTTTTTCTGACTCTCTTAATTTTCTGGTACCACTCATCTATGGATGGAACTGTAGCTGTCTTCCAATACTTAAGAATGAGTGATCTAGCCACTGCAACTATAATATAAAAAAGTTTTGCCAGTGACTCAGCCAGATTAAGCTCGGATCAAAACCATATATAGTCAGCTGTTCGTAGCTAGTAATCGTACAATGTAAATACAGAGAAAGCAAAGAAAATATTCCATCCCAAAATACCTTAATTTTAGGACAGAAAGCTATTATATGGGACCAATTAGCCAGATACTAAAAAAGACAATAAATAAATAAATAATAAAAGGGTTAGAGTGATATACCCGTACGAACCAGGAAGTCTCTTATGGTTTGTTCCCTCAAAAATAGAGGATTTAAGTAAGTGTGTGGCTGACAATCTGTGTACTTAGTTATATTAATGGTCCAGCTAGCCCCACGTCCCAGGACCTGACTCCCCCATTCTTCTAAAATAGATAAAGGCACTGCATTCCATCGTGAAAACATATCACAAACTTTTTTTATTAAAGGTTCAAGAAATACAAATCGCGAACTGATGGCAAAATATAGACGCCCAAATACCTTTTTGGTCTATTGTTAAAACAGCTCTGAATATCAGGGTGCAATTAAGGATTTATACTACCACAGATTAAAATCTCAGTTTTCTTTTTATTAATTCGATACCCCCCCAGCGCATCAAATTCTGCAAAAACAGAAAAGGCCTGTATTTGCAAATGCATCTCAGGTTTCAGAAATAACATTATATCATCCGCATATAATTTGATCTTATCTCAGCGCTACGAGGCCTCTGGGTTGTTTGCGCTTTATAAAACCCAATTAATAATAATAATAATAATAATCCATAAAAACCATAGGTGGTAGAATATACGTGTACTTCCTGATTGCCACCGCTGAAGGTTCAATAAAAAAAGGAAAAAGAACATGGGACAGTGGGCAACCCTGCCTTGTCCCTCTTTGGACTGAAATCGAACCCACCATAGATTTATTGACAAGGATATGAGCTTTTGCACCTTGATACAGATTTTTAACTAAGGTAATAATTTGTGAGGGGATACCAAAAAATTGTAGAATAAAAAAGTGTATCCCAAACCACCAAATCAAAAGCCTTATCTGCATCTAAAAGAAAAATTAAAGCCGGCACCTTACGTGTGTCAAAATAATCTAAGGCCTCAATCAGATAGTGTGTATTAGTAATAAGTTGGTGACCTGCAATAAAGCCATTTTGATCTGTATGAATCAGTTGCGAAGATACATGATTGAAATGTATAGAGAGCACTTATTTTGATAATTTAATAATCCGAATTCAATAGTGTTATGGGCCTGTAAGATTTTGGATCAGTTGCTTCCTTTCCTTTTTTCAAAAAACGAACCACAGTTCCATCATAGAAGGATGCTGGAATTGGGCCACCCTCTCACATAGAATTTGATAATAAAAGCAGAAATTCAGAGAGGGAGCTAAAAAATGTAACAAATAATTCTGCAGGAAATCCATCTGGGCCACAGGCCTTACCGTGTGGGAGACTTTTAACTACCAACTCTAGTTCATCCCCCGAAAACAATGTTGGCATTGCTTCTTGATCCAGATGAGAAAGAGTGGGCAGATGATATTTATCTAAAAAGTTGTTTCATCTACATTGATCCATAGTGTGATGTGAAGTATAGATATTCTCGTAATGGGACAACATAATTTATCCATTCTCTCCCGCATCAGAGGTATCCAGATTACTAATTGGAGATTTAGGAGACCGAATTACATTGGCTGTGACTTGTTCTTTGACCTGCCATGCCAAGAATTTGCCCATAAAGTTGCTGTGTTCATATATTTTTTTAGCTTGTCTGCAAAAAATGTCCTCACTTCTTTCGAAGTAATATGCACTCAACTCTCGTTTCACAGCATTTAATTGATTCTGCAACCTAACAGAGGGATTGTAATACTTTTGTTCTACTAGATCCTGAATATTTTGCTCCAATAAATTCTTTGTATCCCTGAAGGTGGCTGATTCCCTTGCGTCCCTTCCAACGACAATCCCCGAATAAACGCCTTCAGTGAATCCCACACCACAAGAATAGGGGTTGTCCCCATATTTCGTTCAATAAAGCCATTTATCTAATTTTTAAGTGAGGTCACCCATGTTACATCAGACAAGTAAGATTTGTTAAAGACCCAACGTTTTACAACATTCGTGCTTTCATCCATCACAAATTCAGCTACCAACATCGCATGGTCGGAAAAGCCATTATGCAAAATCCGTTGATATTGACTTTTAAGTTTTAAGGCGACAAGAAAGAAATCAATACGAGAAAATGACTTATACCTTCCCGACCAACAAGTATAATCTCTTTTGTGAGGATTTATATAACGCCAAGGGTTGACAAGATCTAAAGTCTTAACATTATTTGAAATTGTCTTAAATGATTTAGGTTTCGACTGTTTTTTACCACCAGTAGTAGAGTCTTAATTCAGATCCATAAGAATATTAAAATCCCCTCCAATCACAATATCCCCGCCAACCATCAATAGGGACTGAAACATTTCCTCATATTTTGCAGGGTAGTCATTCACAGGGGCATAAAAGCTTACGAATGTGATGGGCGACAGTCTATTCTTTAATTTACCCGTGGCCCAACACCATCAACCCTGATTTCCCGCCTCTGTTTGAATGATCTCCGCCTCCATTCTCCTATTAATAAAAAGTGCGACTCCCCTCTGTGACTCAGAAAAAAAAATAGAAGCCCCGGAACGAGGCCCACCCTTTAAACATGGAAAAATTCTCAGCTTTTGAGACAGGGATATGCGTTTCTTGTAAAAGTATAACTGCAGGGTTTTCAGTCAAAATCCATTTCTCTATCGCCCGCATTTTCTTCTTATTGTTTAGGCCGTTCACGTTAAAAAGAAATAATTTTTAAACCAGTTTTAACAGTACTGAAAGTATTTACTTAAATTTGATAATGTGATTGCTCCCTCTTTCCATTCCATACCTTCTTTAAACAATCTAAACCCTGTTCTGGATCCACCACAGGGACCCCTTTTATCTTCAGCAAATAACAAAACAGCAATAAAGAAGAAAAAAATTCTGCCAAGAACTACATTTTTTCTTTTTTTACCCGACCCACCCCCCTCTTCCACCTGTGGCACCCTACTAGCTCTACCTCCCTCTTCCCACGCTCGCCACAGGAACCTCACCCTTGAATATTGAGGTGTCGTGATATTACACCCCTTCAACCCTCATACCGTGCCCTACCCCCCACACTTGTGAACATAATCAGACATAGAATAAAGAAAGGCATTTGTGAAAAAAAAGAATGTCCCAGGGAAAGCTCCGTCTTATGTCCAAGCTAACCATTTTAGATTCCATGTAACAACTCCTGTGCTGCCTCGACGTCAGATAGCATATAGAATTTACCTTTAAACAGCACTCTGAGTTTTGATAGCTGAGCAATCATTGCTTGGGCCCCATGGGCTTTAAATTGATGGAGAATCGTAAAAAATTATTTCCTACGTCTAGCCGCTACTGCAGACATATCGGAGAAGATTCGACATTTCACCTTAGCATTCACTGGAAACTGCCTCTGTCGAATCGCCCTGGACAGAATTTGCTCCTTGACCCTGACATCTGCAAAATTTAGAAGGATAGTTCGTGGAAGAGTGGAGTTCGATGAGGGGTGAGCAGGAACTCGATGAGCTCTGGTGATAGTTAAATCACCTTTGCATTCCGGTATCATGCCCTGTTGAAGAAACGTGGAAACCCATGAAAGCATATCTGACCCCTCAATACCTTCAGGAACCCCCACTATACATAAATTGGATCTTCTGTTATAGTTCTCCAAATCATCCAATTTATTCTCAAGGGCCCTGGTTGTTTCGGATACATTTTTAGTCTCTTTCTTCACCAAAACCATTTGATCCCCTAAAGAAGAGATCCTTTCCTCTGCCTCAACAAAGCGGGTTGGAAAAGTGGAGACTAGCTCTTCAATTTTGTCCATTTTATCCAGTCTCTGATGAATTGAGGTCAGTTCAACATTTTGCGACTTCTTTATCTCTCTCAATTCATCTAAAAGTAGATTTAGCATATCCTTCACGGACATCTTCATTTCACCTTCGGTCTCCGTGTCCATCTCTAACAGAGGGCCAAGGGGATCTGCCACCGCCCGACAGGTCCCCTATCAGATATTACAGAAGGCTGAAGTGCTGTGCTCCTTAAATCTTCTTTTTTAGAATCTGCAGAGTCCATAGAGTCGATTGTTATTTGCTTTAGATCGGATATAAAAAAGGATGCAGCAGGATCTGGAGATAGAACAAGTGGAGCAGAGCTTATGGAAGTGCTTACAGCCAAGCTCAGATCATTTGTGGTGACATGTTGATTCTGATTTATCGCCACATTTGAAGAGTTTAGAGAGGACACATTATTAGACATGAGAGGAAGAGTTTTTTTTACAAACAAAGGGAATTGTTTAGACGGTGAGGGTGGGGGTGGTGGAGGAAGCTGAGGGGGCTCAAGAGTATCGGATTTATCTTCAAGATAAGGCTCAACGACTTTGTCCCCATGCTCAAATGAACACGATTCTCTGTCAATAAATCATCCACCTCTGAACATTCTGATGAATGCACCGAATCATCCTCCTTAGCATTCCCTCCATCTATTAGTTTAGCCTCAGCCTCTTTTGCCTGCTGTCGGCGTTGCTTAGCTTTAGTGCGAGCATTTAGTAATTTCCCCATGACGCCAACAATCCAGTTTCAAATGCTCAATTGTTCATCAAGTTTTTTTATTTTTTTCCCCACCTTCTTTTCACTTTTTTTTCTCTCCCCTCTCTTCCTTTTTCTTAAAGAAAATTCCCCTTCAAATTCAGAAAGTCAAATAGATTAAAATAAGTCACCACTTGTCGCCAGTCACAAGTCTCTGTTCACAGTTTTTGAATTTGAAAAAAAAGAACGATTTGCCCCCTAAGCGCCTTCAAGAAAAGCTAATATAGTTTTTGTATACAGGACTTACAGTTGCCTGCTCACTCCAGAATGGCTTCGCTCCTTCCGCTTCTCTAGCAAACAATCCAAACACCAATGTCTTTTCCAGTCCTCAGTCCTCACACCACCTGACTGAAAAAGCACCTCCAGAAATTCAAGGAAGCCTCAGCCAACCCGTGCACAACGTGGCGCTCCCTTTCTTTGCTCCACTCGCCCCGTTTATAGCCAGCACATTCAATCAGCCTGCTAAATGCCCAAAAGCAAAAGCCTGTTCACCGCAGCCGACATGGTAAAAACGCCGAGGCAGCCTTGGCAAGAGCACGCAGAGCGGAGAATCTGCACACGTGAATACTCCGCTGTTCCCGACTCAGGAGACTCAGGTACGCGGAAACAGGGGGCGTTGAAACGGCAAGCAGTAGCAGCAGTAACGAGGAGCAAACGCAAACACCTTCTACCATCGCAGACCTCATGTGGGGGAGGGGCAGCAACACGGCGCTCAGGTGCTACGTCGAGGCGTGGAGCTCCACCGTAGCTCCGTTCCATGGATTTTTGTGCTTGATTCTTGCATTAAAGTCTTCCATAATTAATGGCAGTCCTTTTGAATGGGCATACATGCATTCCTCGAAATTGTATATGAAATTTATCTGCTGATTTCCATTATGGAACATTCCTTTTGAACATATACAGTCACCACAATTAAGTATTTAATATCGGCTGAATTTTAGTATAAATCAACTTTGTATATTTGCACCCTTTCACATTTTGCAAGTAGCAATCACATATATTTTGCAATTTTTATAGAGGCTAAAGTTAGTAGTCCACCTGATGGACTCCCCTGCACGTTTTCTTTTTCGTCTGAGATCATTTGTAAAAACAAATCAAATTTGACCTCCTCCCCACACAACCACCACATCTCTTGCATAAAAATCAGTTCCTGCTGTTTCATTAGCATCACATCTATGTTTCCACTTTTCCTAAACCATTTTAATCTATGTACATTCCTATAATTACTTTAAGGTTATGTGGGGAGGGGACCTTCTCCTAATCTATATCACTCAGATTGCCCCCCCCCCCATATTTGGTTAATTCAGACTTGATAATTCTGATTGACCTACACGTATGCTTTGCTTTTGTCTGTTGTTTTGTTTCCTTATATATAATTTTTTCTTTTCTCCTATGTTCTTCTTTAAGACTTGTTAAACCCGCTATACATCTCTAATCTGTTCAGAGGATAAACCTGCATGGGACTGAAGAATAGCTCCTTGGTGCAGTTTTCCTATTTCTTCACATGTAATAATTTGAACTTCCTTCTCATTCAATTATTATTCCTCTTTAAATACTAGCAGCTAGATTCATCAAAGTAAAATCGGCTCGCAAAGGGCCAGATTCAGATAATCTGGCCCTTTGCGAGCACAATTTTTGCATTTGGGATTCATCATCCCAAATGCAAAAATCGCTATTATAGAATTCGCAAATTTGCGAGGAATTGCATTTAAGGAAAGCTAGATTCATCAAAGTAAAATCGTCTCACAAAGGGCTAGATTCTGAGAATCTGGCCCTTTGCGAGCGCAATTTTTGCATTTGGGATTCATCATCCCAAATGCAAAAATCGCTATTATAGAATTCGCAAATTTGCGAGGAATTGCATTTAAGGAATCTCTATTTGAGATTCCTTAAATGCAATTCATGAAACATTTATAAATTGTGAATTCGCAATTTTGAGAGGCTATTTACCGCGAAGTCAAACCTCGTGGTAAATAGCGGAAACTTAGAAAAATGCACTTAAGTGCATTTTTCTAAGTTGTATGTTACACACACACACATGTCCTTGGGACATGTGTGTGCGTTACACCAGCATCCAATATCATTTCAGGGGTGCAACAGGGTGTCCTTTGGACACCCCTGCACCCTTGAAATTGCAAACTCAACATGCGAATCACTAATAGCGAATCGCACATTGATATGTCTTCCCAGCCCATAGGAATGAATGGGGAGTTATTCCTTATTTGCGATTAGCAATTAGCTAATCGTAAATAAGGAAGCTGTAGAAATCGCAATAAATATTGCGATTTCTATATGAATCCCGTTTTGCGAGTCTGTAATAGCGATTCCTTAATAATCGCTATTACAGACTCGCAAAACATGCCAATGATAAATCTATGTGATAGCATATTATTAATTTGAACTGACACGCCATCTTTTTGATTTCCTTCCCATCTTTTCTTTTCACAACACTGACTCTTCTTATATCTTCTGATGAGATTGTTTTGAGATTTCTATACTTCCTAAATTTCCTTAAAAGGCTACTTCTATTTAGAGGTTTCAATTTGACCCATTTTCCCCCTTTTTAATACATCCATAATATAGGATAGGGCAAGGGTTCTGGCTTGCTTTCTGTTTGGGCTTCACTATCTGTTTTTTTTCTCTGATTCCAAGGGCCCTTCGATGTCAGTTACCACTTTCCTAGTTTCATCCCTTTCTGTTCCTTCTCCTTTCCCCATGTGCTATCATCACTTTTTTCTTTGTCCTTTTGCAGGTATTCAATACTCTTCTACCTATTTTAAGCGAATAGCTTCTTTTTCTCTGGCCCTTTCTCTTGTTGGCACCTAACCTCAGATCTTGAAGATTTCTGTGCATAAGTAAGAGATCTCATCTTTTTTTTCTGGTTACTCATTTTCTTTCTTCCATCCCTTTGAATCTTATATTTGACACTTCCTACTTCTTTATCCCTTCCTTTTTTTTTTGCTTATCTATGTGACCAACGTTTCCGAAAAAAGAGACAATCTCCTATCTTCTGCACCAACATTGGCTGGTGTGACACTAAAACAGTGGTTGGTCCCGTTTGGGTGTTATCTTGGGTTCCCAAAGTGTCCTCTACAGGCCTTACCAGGGTTGGCATATGTTAACTTATAGCTTTTAATTCGTCTGCTATTGTCTTTAAAACAATAGCTTGATTTTTCATTCCCTCATTATTTAATAGCATATATTCTAAAATACCATGAAGTGTTTTCTGCATTAGTAGCATAATGTCCAGCATAGATGAATACAGGTAGGCGGGGGGTTCTGGTATATTAGTCAAAGATTCACTACTTAACGCTGCATGTGAGTGGATTCTTAGCCTCACAACACCAGCCTCTCTGTCCCTCTCTCTCTCCCTCCTCTTGCATAATATCCCCATAAGTCTTACTATGCGATCATTCAAGACAACCGTTAATCAGTCTTCACTCGCATTTCCTCTATTTGAGGTCCCCAATGTTCCCATCCAAAAATTGAGGGAAGTAGAAAGTCAAGAGGCTCATAGGGCAACCTCCGCTTAGAGGATTCACTGATGTGTAGCTCATTATGTAGCACTACTGATCCTTCAAATAGCAAGACCTTATCTGCCCTTGGTTTGTCAGCCCTGGTTGCCATTTCCCTCCTTTTTTCTTGGAGTATCTCCCTACAAATTGCCTAATTGATATTGCTAACTCTACTACTGAGTTGGTTAGCCTTGCCCTTCAATTTCTTCGGTGTTTGGGACTGTATTTGAGACTGGAAAGGCTTTTCTTTCTCTTTTTTACTCTATACTCTTCCTATTGTTGGTGTCACCAAGTGTGAGTCCTCCCCTCTTCTGATTCCCTTGGAAGCATATATTTCTTGGCTTGTCATTTCTTTCCTAGTTGGGGGTTTTCTTCTTGGGACTTCTTTGGGGTGCCTCCCTCGCCTTTCTTTGTTTATCCCCTAATAACTTATCTTTTATGTCCCCCTACTGGTGGGACTCTCAATATATGCTTAAATAGAACAATCCTGAAAGTAAATGACAATTTAAATTGAACAAATCTTGTATTTGAAAAGATATTTCATAAATTAGAGACAGTAACCCACCAACATTATTCAACATGCACAACAAATACATGTGAATATTTACAATAGTGACATAAAAGGTGACAGATTGTGACTATACACATCACGATACTACACAATTTTTACAAAAAGAACAACATGAAACATCAATTTTTCTTCGTCATTTTACTAGCAACCAAAAAACACCCTAGCAAGACCTCTTCTATTGTATGGGTCTTGGTGGGCAAAATATGCTAGATCTGGAACGTCGAGCATTCATGCCGGATAATTGAATTTCTAACCTATTAGGTTGGGTACATACAGACCTTGAGCTGGACCAGGTCTATGAGATCGTGTGATTGATATTGTAGGAGTAATAGTCACTATTTGTCTCTGAGCGTGGCACGCCGGGGATTCACAGGGAGCCTATGTGCCCCTGAGTATTGGAATATCCATATGGATACTTTATTTGACTCCACAAAACTATTTTTATGGCAGGATCAAGATACCTTGGATACAATTGGGATAATTGACAGAACAAACCGTGCAATCCATTGCGCTTCTTGATTTATTCTTGAAGGGCATACTCACAGTGTATTGTCCTGAAGAAGACCCCGCTGTGATGTTATTGAGAAGCACACGTTATTAGGGGTCGAAATGCCAGTCCTTTGAAATGTTATATTTTCTTTAACCACTATATACATTGGTTAGTTCATGATAAAAGGAGGGTCCGTTGGAATGAAAATGTTTCAGTTACCTTTCCTTGTGCATTATTCTATGTAAGTTAGCATTTGCAGCACCGGTTTATATTTGGCCGCCATTTTGAACCAAGATCGAAACTAACCCTTTGCTATTTCTGATAAATGGCCTCTGATGATTTGCGTTTCTCCAACGTTGAGTTCTGCTTCACTAATGAATACACTGTCCTTATTAGCGCATACCTTTCCCATTAGATAGAGGCCTTCTCCCACTGGTCTAGTGACCGCACAGTCAGAATGACCTTGGTTTGTAGTTAATGTGTGCCCGGCCTCACAATCGAAATGTATTCTCTGTACTTCATTGTTTAGCTGCATCTGCTTGGAAAATTCCATTGTTGGAGTACCTCCATTGGTTCTGAAATGTACGTAATGTTTCTTTATGGTTGCTGATGTCAGTCCCTCTGCAGCACTCCTAAGATACTGGACAGACCGGGCTGCGCTCGAGTGTACCTGAATAAACATGAATTTGGTTTGTATTCTCTACTGTCTGACCGACTCTTCATTTGGTATGGAAGGCTGAGAGGTGGTCGTGAGTAACCCTAAGCGGGTCACTTCCTTCATGGCCCATGCTGTACCAGCAGCACAACCACAAGTTCAGTTGCTCACTATCAAATCTGCAACCCCATCAACAACCAGTACCATAATTTCTAACCTGCCTTCCACTGTCCCGTCAGAATAGGACTGCCACACAACACGGCCTATTACACCTATCAACGGTATCCCACTTTCTAGTACAGATACAAATTTAGCAACACCTTCCTCACTGATGACCCAGCATCAGGCCCAGCCATCATCACTGCAACAGAGGTCCACAACCAGAGAAAAATAGGTGCTTACAGGAGGTAGAGGAAGAGTCATCAGAGGAGGAGGAACATGGACCAGTGGACGAGACAGGAGCTGATGTGATGCCCTGGGACACAATTGATGGTGACTGCTCCATGAAGTAGATACTACAACCACAACAGAGCACAAAGATAAACCATGGAAAGACCTTTATAAGGGTGAGTCAAACCCTAACAAACATGCATGCATGTCAGGGGACCACACTGGAGGACCTACATATTTTCACTGCAGCCTACCTTGAAATTTCACAGTTCCGGAGGGACATCTCACAGGCCATCAGTTAGCTAGTCAAGACCCCGAAATACGATCATTAGTCTGCCATGAACAACAGAACTCAACACCATCTGTAACAGAACATGTTTCTTGGTTTAAGCAGAAGGGCATGCAGACACATGGACCATTCTTCTCCTAATCCATGTTATCATCGACTTCACCAGGCATATGGCGAAGAGTCATGTTGCAATGCTGTCAATGAAGGAGGCCCAGACTCATGTTCTGCAGTTACTCATTGATGGCAGAATTTCAAAAGAACACAGGCTCAGATTTATCATTATTTGGCGCTGCTCAATGCAACAAGACAACTTGCTGTACTGTGTTAAACTGAGAGGGCAGGAATGCACCATATCTATCAAGATATGGTTAATTCCTGCTATCTCCCTGTGCTGGCACACTGTGTGCTGCCTAGCGTCAATGCAGGCACCCTTGAAGCATGGTGCAAGGATGCCTGCATTACAAATAGGATTGTTTTTGTGCAGGAAGGGACAACTTCCTGCACAAAAACAAACCTGGGAGGCTTTTTCCTCTTTCTACGTGTGTTGCAGAGTGCAGCACACTTACAAAGATAAAGATATTTCTCCTTGGTTCATCTCTATCCAGAAAACTTGTTCCATCAGCTTGCCTTTAGGGATCTCAGGATGTTGCTCTATTACTACATGTATATGAAGAAATTGCATTGATTTTAAATTGAAGAAGTATAGATCAGATCATTTTATTAAGTATCAAAAGTATGATGCCTCCAATTGTGACAGTGCAGCTGTGCTTCACATCTGACAGAAGCCAACAATTCTAAGTCAGCTTTACCTGAAGGTTCTGAGGTAGATACCAAGGGGAAACATCCATGACAACGCGGTCAAACCACCGCGCTGCCATTACGACGCGTCTTTTACAACGCAAGTCGTTACCACGACTTGCGCTGGAGGGCGCTCTAGACTAAGGAATAGTAGATTTACTATTCCAACACCTTCCCTACTGTACGTAGGCTGGTGTTGGAATAGTAAATCTAACTATTCCTAAGTCCAGCATCCTACAGCGCAAGTTGTGGTAACAACTTTGCGTTGTAAAACCTGCGTTGTGATGTACCGCGATCTAAAAGATCACGTTGTAACATCATACAACCGATACCAAGTGACAGAGATAGAAGAGGGGGAAAACAGGTGAGGCATAATATGGTACATTACATTATGATTATAACACATCTTCCCTCAACAATAAAGAAAACCAAAATAGAACCAAACAGCTTATGATCTGCATTTAGGTTAACTTTAAACCAACCCTGAATAAAATTAATCTGCTATCATGTTATCTAGGAGAAGTCCAGACATGATGTTAACCTGTCCATGCTCTACATACTCCCATTTTCGAAAATCACTCCATTGTTTTTAACTTCCTTGATTTGACTAGTTTGTGGATCCTATCAAACTTGATCTTACTGACCCCCTTTCTGTTCAAGTTTTCTCATCCCCCATTTCTTGCATTACCCTCTTTGTATTTAGATTGATATTTCACCACCTTCTCCTTCAGCACTTCTTTGTTAATAGAAACCTTTTTGTTATCAAATAACTAATATGGACATAACTTTGTCTAAGGAGTCCTGCCTCTCAGCATCTCAAAAGGAGACAAACCAGTGACACAATTAAAAACAGTGACACAATTAGGAGTGGTATGGTAGGACCACAACATATTCTTAACTGTATGCACAACGGATTTGAAAGAGGCTATGGCTAACCAGATGTTTTCTTTGATCATCCTGTTGGCTCTTTCCACCCTTTAATGAGCTTTTGAACAGTACAACAGGGTTCTAATATGCTTGATGGTTGTGTTAAAAAGAAAAATGGGGAAAACCTAATATGCAAATTGGTCTTAAATCGTATGAGAATTAATGTTTTTTTTCTAAACAATTAACTTTATAGATATGTGTTAGAAATGGGGGTCTCTAGTTGGCAGAGGTAGGTACCTTTATCCAAATAGGGACCCTTGCTTCTAGTAAGGGCAAGGTGGATACATACTTTAGATAACCCCTGCTCACCCCCTTGGTAGCTTGGCACAAGCAGGCAGGCTTATCCCAAAGGCAAAGTGTAAGTTATTTGTACCAACACTCACAGTAACACAGTGAAAACACCACAAATGGACACCACACCAGTTTAGAAAAATAAAATATCTTTATCTAAACTAAACAAGACCAAGACAACAAAAATGCAACCAACAGATACTCAGTAGAATGTATTTAAAAAGGGCTGTTGCAAAAGTAAACTTGTGGATGGCAAATGCAACACTTTTCTCTCAAAGTACCTTAGATGCGTAATGCAGAACAAACAAAAGGGTCACAGAGAAGGTGATGTGTCGATTCTTCCTGTGCTCCGGTTGTGATGCGACAAGATGGCGCGTCGATGTGTTGCGCCGATCCGTTGCGATGCGACAAACGTTTGATGCGATGCGTTAACGTGGATGCGATACGTGCATGCCCAACGGCAGTGCATTGAAATCAGTGGTTTCCTGAGCTGCGACAGGCCTTGTGACGCGCTTCTCCGGTGATGCGATGGCGAGCAGCGGCGACAGACTTCCTTAGCAATGCGACAGCCCTGCAACACTCTCCTCCAGTGATGCAGCGGCGAACAGCGGCAGCCACGACATGCTTCCTCGGTGATGAGGCGGCAGCATCAGGCTTCTCCCTCATTGTGTCACACTTCCAGCTCCCAACAGCAAGGGCCTCACACAAAGTTACAGGCACCTCTGGGCAGGTTAGAACTCCCAGCAAGGAAGTCAGGGAAGCTGGGGGTGAAGTCTATTTGTGCCTGGGACTTCAAAAGCAGGAGGCTAGCTCTTCTCAGGCCCCTGGAGACTTTTCCTCAGATGGGCACAGCACACAGCAAAGTTCTTCCTCAAGCAGGGGACACAGCACACAGCAAAATCCATTTGTCATTTCCTCAGTAGAAACAACAAACTGCAGGCCAGCCCCAGACCCACAGCAAGGGCAGTGGCCCACATGCATCATTGTTTGAAATTGCGTTTTCTTATTTGCGATTGTGAAGGAATCGCATTTAAGAAATCGCATATTGCTATTCATCATTCTTTTCGCATTTTTTGCGATTTGCTGTGAATCGCAGTTTTGAGCGAATCGCATCAAAATTGCGATTTCTTAAGTGCGAAGTCGCATTTACCGAATTCGCATTGAGCGAAAAACACCACATGATGAATTCCATTACTGTGATTGCCAGGAAGCCAGTAAAGCAATCACAGGCACCTGTGAAGTGGTTTGAAAGTGGCTCTGGCAGTTGCTTTTGGAGTCTGTTTGGAGAGGTTGCTGCTGCAGTTCGTGTGCGTCACTTTCGAGGAGAAATACAGATGGAGAATCATGTGGAAGATGGGTCCTCACGAAAAAGGAAAATTAAGTTTTCA
The DNA here is from genome assembly GCF_964263255.1 of Lissotriton vulgaris. Taxonomy (NCBI): domain Eukaryota; kingdom Metazoa; phylum Chordata; class Amphibia; order Caudata; family Salamandridae; genus Lissotriton; species Lissotriton vulgaris. The sequence continues at coordinate 683,937,271 of NC_141697.1, forward strand.
GATAAGGAACTTGAAATCCTAATTGAAGAGGTGACTGACAGGCATGATCAACTTTTTGGAAAGTTGTCGCATAAGGTGCCTGATGTAGTAAAAAGAAATATTTGGTTAAACATTCAAACCAAGGCAAATGCTGTAGGTGTGGCCCACCGTGAAATCAGCAACTTACAAAAAAGGTGGTACGACTTGCGCAGTCGTGCAAAGGAGAAGATTGCATCCAGAGTGAAATCTGCAAACAAAACTGGAGGTGGACCCCCTAAAGACATACCTACTACTCCTTTGGATGACCTTGTGGAAGGGACACTTTTGACCGAGGCAGTTGTTGGTGTACACAACATAGATACGTCTGATCTCATCACCCCCTCTGAAGGTAAGTGTGATTATGAAATGGATACAAAATGTAATTTTTTGTAACATTGTGGCCTATTGCAACGTGGAAACAGGGAAAGTGTTTGTTAAAGAAAACCATTTACTCAAGTCATTTCATTTTAAGAAGTTGCCAGCTTTAGATCACCAACATATCCATGCTTTAAGCAAAGCATCTTGGGAAATGTAGTTTTCAAATATATGTTGTTGGCTGAAATACATAGTAAGACACCGCGCAATGTCAATGTTAATGAAAGCATGTCAAGGAAGCAAATAGTCATTTTGAAATTTTGTTTTTATTTAAACATTTGAAAAGCAACATGGAAAGTAAAACATATCTTTCACCTTTTCCCTAACAGAATTACTTCAAGAATTGATAGAGCAAGATTTGCGGGATTTCGGAACCCTTGAACTAAATGTAAATGAAGAGGCAAATAATCCCAGTACTTCCACTGCAAATCTGCCAACAAATGAAAGGCAAAGAGTACGGCAGTTATTGCAAACTGATTCAGAAGAGGGTGGCAGTCAAAATGTACATGAGTCAAGAACTGATCCCAGATCAGCAGTCACCAACGCAAGGCCTAGTAGACGAAGGAGGCAAAGTCAATTTTATAGACGACGTCCAAGAACAGCAAACTTGGCCACATTTGAAGACGGGTCATGCACTGGCAGTGTTGTTGAGGACAACATTTTCAAAATACAGCGCCTGCAAGGTAAAGATGTCAGAATAATTAAAGCCAAAATTGGACATATGTCTAAACAACTTGTTGCAATTCACAGCTCCATGAATAGGATGGTGGAGGCTTTAACAAAAGGCCATGAGACAACTGCAAAGAAACTGAACAGGATTGCTAAGTCTTTGGAATCAATGTGCACTGTCATGAAAATGCAACAAAAGGAAAGTTCGAATAGGCACCTGAGGCTAATGACCAGCTTACATGGTTAGAGTAGAAAGTTGTCTCGTATATCAAATTGTGCAGCAAAAATCAGCAAACAAAATGTAGTCATGCATGACAAATTAAATGATGTTTTGGGTGACATTTCAAGGGGAATGTTGAGAGGGAATGATGTAGTAGAAGCTACAAACACTTGTGAACCACCAGGGCTTTCAATTTTCAAATGATAACAGTGTCGAGGGTTCACAAAATGGACACCCACCAGAGTCTTCGAATTCTTGTACAAGACGTAGTAATAGGAATGTTAAAGATGGGAGAAAAGTTGATTTGGTGAAAGGTAAAATATCTGGGAAGGCTTTAGGTCTGCGAGGGCGTAAAAAGTTAAATAAATTCTACTTCATGAAAACATGACTGTTAGAAATATGTAGCATTTACCAACACTTTGCAATTTATAGGTTTTTGTTCAATACAAACATGTCAAGATTTTATTCAGTTAATTGTTTAAAAAACTAGTTTGCAAGAACTACATCTTATGTTTCATAAAATACACTTGTTTAACTTTGAAAAATAAAGACTTGTACCTTCTTTAAAAATAATTTTGTGTAATCTCTGCTCTTCTTCTCCTTCTTTCTGCTGCTTCTGGTCCATGTTGTCTGGCTGGGGGTTGCTGGGGTTGATTGTGATTTGGTGGTAGGTGATCTTCTTCATCCAAATGAATGCCTCTCTCTGTTGCCATGTTGTGTAGCATTGCACAGACTGCAACAATTTTACAGCATGTTTTTGGATTATACTGCAAACTACCACCAGTCTTATGCAGTATGCGGAACCTTGATTTTAATACACCAAAGATCCTCTCAATGACATTGCGAGTTGATTTGTGAGCTTGGTTGAAATGTTGCTCTTTTCGAGTTGCTGGGTTGAGGTATGGTGTTAAAATATATGAACGGACACCATAGGCACTGTCACCTTTTTAAAAACATGGATGAATAAATGTAAGTCGCAAAACTTTTAAAATATTTAACTTTAAGAAAAAGAATACAGATTGGTTTTTCATATTTACCTAGCAAGTAACCATCTCCAAACTGACCAGCAAGAAGTTTAGCATGTATTGCGCTGTGCTTAAAGATGTAAGAGTCATGGGCACTGCCAGGTAAGCATGAGCGAATTTTGCGGATCTCGCGTTCGCGAATTTTGCGGATTTGCGGATTCGCAATCCGCAAAATCCGCGAATTCTCGCGAATTTGCGGATTTTTTTTTTTTTTGTGTTTGCGCGGGTTTCTGCCAGTTCGCGAGGGTTTTGTACAATGTCGCAAATTGCGAACTTACCTGTCGGGTCGCAAGTTTCGCGAACTTGTTGTTTCTACGTGTCCAGCCTGTTTGGGACACTCTTCTTCATCACTGCCACTCTCTGTCACCACTGCCACTCTCTGACTACTCATGCCACCCTCTGGCCCACCCATGCCACCCTCTGTTTCATCACCACACCCTCTGGTTGTCCAGTGTACATTATTTTCGGCAAAGCAAAGCACACCTTCCCTGCCTCAAGTGACCTGAATTAATTTGGGGCTGATTAATGTGTCACAGAATATTTTTTTAGCTGGCACCTGCTTCCTTAGTGCGCCCTGATTAGTGATCTTTTGCACTTGCTAAGTGCTTTCATTGTTGCAAAATTAGTTACAACACCTGCCCTGCCCCAACTGACAATAATGAATTAGGGGCTGATTAATGGATTTTAACTTCCAGCCTGGCTCCTGCTTGTCTCCCTTAGCTGTAATTCAGGACCTTTGTGGCATATGTGTAACTATTCTGAGGTTCAGAGCAGGGTCACATAATAGTTTCAACTGGCAACTGAACTCTGGAGGGGCCCCTCAGGAAGCACTACAGGAAATGGCTACTAATGATGAGCCTGAACTTTTGAACCTGGTAAGTAGTTACTTTCAGTTTTGCTAAGATCGTATTTCTGCAATTTTGCACTTATTCGCGGGGCGCGAACTCACGCGAACAGTGCGAGCAGTGCGAGCAAAATCCGCTGCTCGCGGATTTGCGGATTTTGCGGGAAATTCGCAAATCTCGCGGATTGCGGATTTCCCGAAAATCCGCAAAATCCGCGAGCGGAACGGATTTTCCGCCCATGCTTACTGCCAGGGTAACTAGCCACTATGTCAGTGATAATGGTATTTGCGTTACAAATCACTTGAATATTAAGAGAGTGGAAAGATTTCCGGTTACGGAATATATACTCATTTTCTGAGGGAGGACATATAGGTACATGTGTCCCATCCACACAGCCTATTACATGAGGAAATTGTGCCAAACTATAAAAATCAACTTTGGTTTTCAACAAATCTTGTTGAGTAGTAGGAAACTTAATATAATTCCTTATTCTTTGCAACATAGCATCCATAAAAGAATTAAAAAATCGTGAAAGGAAGCTCTGGGACACACCACCAGCAATGGCTACTACTCCTTGAAAAGAACCAGAAGCTAGGAGATGTAGACAGCATAGGACTTGTACATGTGTAGGTATTGCTTTTGTCCTCCGAGTCTCCCTTTGCAAAATGGGATCTAAATCATTGATTAAATCTAAAATTAAATCACCAGTGAGCCGGTACCTATCATAAATCTCATCATCAGTTTGCCCAAGCAAGGTTATGCGTACTCTAAATATTCGCTCTTGGATCTGCCTTCTCCTCAATCCTGCTGCTACTCTCAATCTGTGGCGGCGTGCCAAAAAGAAAAGCGCAGCCATTCTCTAATGTTCCTTGAGGTTGTGTGAAGCCCAACGAAAGAGGGAACTTGAAAGACACCTGACTTATATACTGTGGCTGTCAATCAACAAGGCACTTGTGATATGTGTACAGCTTACAAGAGCAGTGCAAAGAAATGTGAATATCAGAAGAACACTTACACACCCAAATGTCAATCAAATGTTCGCATCTGCGAATCATAAGCAAAAATATTTCATGGTAGTAACAGCATAAATTTATCAATACATATGTACAAGTTTAACTACCAACATATCACAAGAATAACATTGTTTTGGGATTTGAAATTATCTGTACATCCATCCTGTTACATTACAATTTATAACACACCATTGTGTGCATGTTGAGGACACACGCCATCAGCCATTCCCATACTTTTAGATATATGGCCTGCTTTATGTCATGTAATGAAAATTAGTAATAATGTAAGGCTACTTCCACTTACAAGAAGGCCCAATAGAGCTGTTTCCATGAAGAAAACTAGTTACCCAAAGTCTGCGAAAAAATAACACCAAGTCAGACTTCTTCTAATTTTTGGTAATGCAATTTGCGATTTGCAGTAAAATCGTAATGTGCGAATTTTGATGCATAGGATAAAATCGCAAAAAAAATGCGATTCGCATGAATTGCGAGACATTTAAGGAATCGCAAATGTACTTGCGATTCCTTAAAATGCGAAAACTACTAAAAGATTCATGCATCTCAAATACATAGATTGCATTCGCAAACGGGTGAATTATGCGATTCGCAACGATTGCGAATGCAATCTACTTTGATGCATGTGGGCCAGTACTTCTCCTCATTCTCTTCAGCTGTCCTCTTTGGCAACAGGTTCCTCTTGATCACTAAGTAGTCTAAAGTTCAGGAGTTTCAGCTCTCATATTTATACCCCAAAAGTCTTTGTTCTCTATGTGTGAGGGATCCTGGACCCAGTCCAAACCAGTTCTTGGTGCACTCTGCCAGTGCACCACTTCTTCCTTTGTCAGTGTTCAACAGGGTCTTCAGACACACCGCAGGAGGTGGAGCCAGCATTGTGGAAGGCAGGCACAGCCCCATTCAGGCCCAGGTGCTACTCCTCCCACCACTCCAAATGCAGATCGGTCTATTCAGCATAGTGCTGTCTCACCCAGACTCCTGCAGCCACCCCAGCCCCTGTCACTCTCAAATCAGACAGTCAATCCACAAAGAGGCAGAGGCACACAGAAAGGTTCAACAAGAAAATAGCCACTTTCTAAAAGTGCTATTCTCAAACACAGAATTTAAAAACCATCCTTCCTAAAAGATGTGTTATCAAATTCTGAGTTTAGGGATACAAGACTCCAAGTTTCTATCACACTCCTATGGGAAGATATGCAGGTAAACATGGTATTCAGCATTCCCCATTCTGTCCTATGGGCAAGATAGCCTTTCAATAGTGAAAAATGAAATTGGCAGTATTTCACTCTCAGGACATGTTACACATACTAGTACATGTCCTACCTTTTACATACACTGTGGCCTACCATAGGGGCGTCCTAAGTGTAATAAAGGGGAAGGGGAAGGCCTCGCAAGTGGGTACACTGGCCAGGTCGACATGGCAATTAACAAACTGCTTACAGGCACTGCAGTGGCTGGTCTGAGACCTCTTTTCAGTGCTACTCATGTGGGTGGCACAATCTATGCTGCAAGCCCACTAGTAGTATTTGAGTTACCAGCCCTGGCACACTCAGTGCACTTTACTAGGGACCTACTGGCAAGACAAATATGCCAATCATGGATAACCAATCACAATAACAATTTACGCAGAGAACATATGCACTTTAGCACTGATCAGCAGTGTTAAAGTGCCCAGAGTCCTATAGCCAACAACCACAGATCAGGAAAAATGAAGGAAGAAGAAGCAAAGTTTGGGGATAACCTGCAAAAAGGGCCATTTTCACCAATATTTATGAACTTGCTAAAGTAGGTTGTTTTCGCTGTGACAATAAAAGTAGTTGTTATAAGAAATAGGTATTTTATTGAAGGCATGTTCCACTTTTTTTTTAACTATTTTGCACAAACTGTCATTCAGTGTTGTAATACTGTTAGCAGACACATTTGAGTTGTAATTACATTAAGTTAATGGATTAAGGCACATGAATTGTAAGAATTGTAGCTCGGAGCTCTTCTGAATAGCCTCAACTTGGGAAAAGGTATTTGGATTAAATTCATAGTTGGTGGTTTGAAGCTGTAGGTCATTATTATAGAGCATTGGACTTAGGTTAACAATCCCTTATTTTGAGGCCAATAAAGTGAACTATGGAGGTTGTAATTGGCAGAAGATGGTCTTTATGATGGTATTTATTAATGATGTTCCATTTGGTGAGTATATTGCGTTACAGTGTAAGTTTTAATTAACTGAACAATAACATTTTACCTTGCCATCCTTACTTTGCTTGATGGACATGTCAGTTAGAAGATTCTTCCTTTCTTATGACACAAATTCCACACTGTTGTTGGAGATTACGGTGCTAGGGATCCCTTCGGAAGAGAATACCTCTATTACGAAATTGATGAGACTTTAAGTATTGATGGTATTTACAAATTTCGTGGTTACCCAATGGGAATAATAATCGATCAGTTCTAATATATATTTATCTTGGAACATTCGCACATGATTGGGACTTGCTATGTCTAACCTCAACTTGTCCTACGGGATGGGGGGGCGCACTAATAGGGATCAACGGTATCTTGCACGTGTTCTTGGATTTGTCGCTTTGGCTACAAGCCTGACAGTGGGTAACCTATTCTTCTACTAATTGATCCATGTAAGGGAACCAATAATCGGCTCTCACCTTGGCTATAGTGAGATTTCTCCCTAAATAGTCCTCAATGTGCTATGTTAGCGATACATTCGACTACACCTGCTGGTGGTATGATTTTACCTGATTTTAAGATTATATTCCCTTCTAAGGATAATTCATCCATTACATTCCAAAAAGGATATAATTCCTTGGGTATATCTTTGCACTTTTTGGGCCACCCTTCTAGTATGCTGGGTTTCACTGCATCAAGGATGTGATGTGATCCTTTTTAATGTGATCACCGAATTCAGACTCTGAAATAGCTGGAATAGAAATTTCAAGAATAGCTCCTTCCGGATTAGTGGACTCTTCACTAGTTCCCTAAGGTAACCTTAATAGAAAATCTGCTGCACTGTTTCTTGATCCAGGAACATACAATACCTTGAAATTATATCCTTGAAGGCCTAATACCCATTTAGAAATCCTGAGTATAGTTTTCTCTATTTCCTTTTTGGATAATATTGACACCAGGGGTTTGGAATCTGTTCTTAATTGAAAGGGCAGTCCCCAGAGGTAAAATTTAAAGTGCTTGATGGTCCAGTAGTATGTCTGTGCCTCTTTCTCCACTGTGGAGTAATTTACCTCTGAGTTGACGAAGTTCCTGATGCAAATGCCACTATTCTTTCTTTGCCCTCAATACTCTGTGAAAAGGTGGCGCCTAGACCTCTGTTACTTGCGTCTGTGGTCAACATGGTTTCAAGATTCACCTTGAAACTCCCTAAGTGTGGAGCATTGAAAATGGCTCTTTTTATGTTAGTGACAATAGTGGTAGGCTCCTCCTTCCAGATAAAAGGCACACCTTTTTTTAACAAGTCCTTGAGGAGTTGGACTAACTTCAGAATATTCCTTATTTATTTTAACATGTACTCGGCCAAATCCAAGAATGATTTGATTTCATCTTAATCAGTCAGAGTAGATGCCTTGCAAACAAATTCCAGCAAGTCAACCTTGGCTTTAATGTCTTCTTTAGAGATTGTGTACCTCAAGTAATCCACTGAGGTGACTCCTACTTTGCACTTACTTTCTTTTATGGTGAAACCAACTTTTCTCAGTTTAACTAAGACCTCCATTACCCTAATATTATGTTCTTCCTCACTAGAATTATATATTTGGATGTTGTCTTGAAAACAAGAGTTTTCTTGGAATCTTTCAGGATGTGTCACATTACTCTTTGAAATGCTGCGGCTGCCAAAGCTAGTCCACTTGGCATTCAGGGTAATTTAAAATTACAAAATGGTGTAGTAAAAGCTGTTAAAGTTTGCAAATTGGGTTGGAGGACAACCTGGTAGTACGTTGAGGGTATATCTAGAACACTGAAATACTTGACTTCCGGTATGGTACTCAACGTTTTATGTATCCATGGTAAGGAATGCCATATGTTTGTGTTCAAATCTCTTAAATCCACACATAGGTGAACATTTTTCCCACCATCTCTAGTTGTGATGACGACGAGAGCCAACCATTCTGAACTTTGTATTTCTTCAATGACCCCTTGGTTTACTAACTTCTATAGCTCTATTTTCAATGGTTCTCTCATCATTAAAGGCACTGATCTTGTCTTATGCACCACAGGAATAGGCTTTGATTTTAGTGTTATTTTTTGTATGTAATTGTTCAACAAACTCAACTTGTCTGAGAACACCTTTGGATATTCCTCAAGTATGTTTTTCCTCATTTAGGACCACTCAACTAGGATCACTTGGTCTTCATTGTTTAGGATCAAGAGTTACTCCCAAATACTTCCGATGTTTCCATCCCAATAAGTTGTGCCACATATATTTTCCCCTCTGTATGCATGTCTTTGAATAAAATGTGCATTGTCACTATTCCCTGTAGAAGAATAAGTTCCTTATTGTACCCTCCTGGATGGATGCAGGGACCTCTAGTTTGTACTCCCCTGCTGAAATGTTTCCCTGAAAAGTGTCCTTATCAATCAGTGGGTACAGTGAATATGAATCCGAGTATGCTTTGATATTTACCCCATCTACTTGAATGTCACAAATAGGATCATGAATGTTCTCTTCTTTAACTGCGGGCTGATATGAAATATAATTTTTTTTCCCTTCTATGTTGCTCTCTGCATCAGTGACAGCATGTATATTTTCACCAGGGGATTTACATGCTTTAGCAAAAGGCCCCCCTTTTTTAATTTGCTACATAGAACTCCTGTACAGGACACTTTTCACTATTGGCTAAATGCTTGTAATCACCACATTTTGAACACCTTAGATTCTCATTCCTTAGTTTAGGTTTTGCTATTGTTTTATCATTAATCTTGCATACCATTTCACCATCAGTAAGAGTTTGTACCTCCTCATATTCTTTATGTGACTCATTAAATAACTTCATTTCTTTATTACATACCACTGTATTTTCTATTCGCTTTGTTATGTTTTTGGCCTCTGATAGATCTGAGTTTTGTGTAAGAAGATTCTACTGAGTTTTGTGGTCATTGGTACACCAAACCAATTGATCTCTTATCAACGAATCTGTGAGTACCCCAAAATCACACGCTGTTGACAAACCTCTGAGGACAGGAAAATATGTGGACACCTTTACACCTTTTTTAACTCTATTAACTAATTTATGTCTCTCAAGAACTACATTGATTCTTTCTTTGAAATGACTTTCTAACTTTCTTAGTGTGTATTGATAAATTTCTTCTTCAGTGTCTTCCTTACCCCTAGCTTCATTTGATTCTCTTTCGGTAAAATCTCCCTACACTTTTCTCCCTTGCAAACCTAGATTATGTAATAATAGGTGATGCTTTTGTATTGAAGAAAGAATTTCCACCTCCTATTGCTATTAAATAAAAGTTCAATATGTTCAACCATCTGTCCCACAGTATGTCAGGTTCACAAGAGTCATTTTGAAAAGGGAGGGGGCGATTCATGCTGGCCACTTCCATTGTGGAGTGTCAAAATAGACCCGTACCCCCTTATTCAATGCTAATGATAACTAATAGGATGTGAGCCTACCAGAGAACTGTACACTTGGGGAAGTGTACTCATGACCTTAACATCAATGGGACGACTTGAACCTTCCCTTCACCACAGTTTGGCTATGCTCTTGCCCTTATATGCAGCAAGCACCTTTTACACACTAAGCAATGCGCCTTACACCAAAGTTTTAAAAGCTTTTCTCCACAGTACATGTTGCAAACCTTTCCAATACAAACCTACTGCCTGTCTTATCTCTATGTTTATTAATTAGGTAAACAGTCCTCTTTCTGTATCACTGATTGTACTAGGAACGGGCTCCTTTTAGATTACATATGAGCTGAACACTCAGGAAACAGATGAAAGCGACGGGAGAATTGCCTCAGGAATTGGAGGTAAGCTACCTTCTTTCCCCTCAGGTGAGGTGTAGCACATGTAACAGAATTATGCGGATTCCTCTCTCCTTGCGTAGCTCCAAATCCCCACAGTACACTGCCATGGAGGCTCCCCATAAAATTAAGCACACAGCCGTGGAGTCTCTCAAGGAGTGTGCCAAAATCTCCTCAGTGCACCGCGTCGGGGTGAAATCATTGGTGCTCACCTCACAGGGTCACACAGCTGGTTCTATACCCTCTGGCTCTAGAATCTACTCAGCGCGCCTCGTCAGAGATAAAATCCTCACCGTGTGCACCTTGCAGGGTCACATAGTGGGTTCAATGCTCTTCGGATGCGCTTTGCCAATCCTAACTCGGCCCTCCTAGGATCTTGCCACTCCTGCAGCACTCCTTGGATTGCAACATGGCCTCCAAAGTCACTGCCTGTCAGAGGTGCTCATCAGCATTTCACAGTCCTCACCCCACTCACGGCACACAGCAGCTCACAGAGGAACTGAAAATGCTTACACTCTGGCTATGGCATGTTTCAGTCTCAGAGCTGATAGCGCTACCCAATTAGCTTTGCAAAATTCATGGGTGATCTAGCGCTTCACCGCAAAGACTCTCACCATATAGATGGGTAGGTTGGTTCTTCCTTTCCCATCAGTGCTGGTATAGACAGGTATCTTTCTCCCAGCTGCTCAATCTTCGTCATGTCCGGTTGGATAGGTGTCCTCACATGGCCATACCTGGCGCGCACGATCTGGCAAGAATTCAAATCACAGGGGTGGAGACATCTTGCTGTCCCCTGCAGAGCATCCTGTGCTCGTCGCCATATGAAAAGATGGTGCTGAGGCAGTATAGATTAGATCTTTTTCTTCAGTATCAAGAGTATGACACCTCCAGTCTTGATAATGCAGCTGTTCCTCACGTTCGACAGGAGCCCACCATTCTAACCCATGTCTACCTGAATGTTCTAAGGAAAATACCAAGTGGCAGAGGTAAAGGAGGGGGAAGCAGGTGAGGCATAATATGGTATTTTACATTATGATTATATCAATAATACCATGTCAGATATTGTGCATGACTTTAGAAGCTGTTTTCGGCATGAGATAGTCCATGTACTTGGACTTTCCTTCGACTACTTCTTCAGACAGTACATTTAAAAAAAAAAAACATTTGTTAAGTGCAAAAGCTCACCCAATGGGCATCTTGGCACTAAATTATTATTAAAAGAGCGCAGCAAATCTCACATGCAGAGGAGATATAGAAAAGGGAAGGATTTGTATTTTGCCTACCCAGTTAAGCCATGTTTTCAGACCTTTTCTAAAACTCAACAAATGTGGATTTGATCCAAAGAATTCGGGAGTCTATTCCAGGTTTCTGCATCCTTGATTTGGAAGGATCTACCATCAAATATGGCCTTTTTAAAAACTGGGCACACAACCTTGGTTTGCAGTGGAAGATCTTACAGAACTTTTGAGGGTGTTTAGTAACAGAAATGTTCTTGTAGAAGCTTGGGACCATGCACATTGAGAACATTGTGAATCAGGCACATGGTCTTAAAAATACCTCTCTACCAGTTAGGCAGATACTTATTACAGTTGTGGGTGTGGGTAATGCTGTGGCTTACACATATGCCAGGATGGACATATAATGACTACACATGTGCTAAAGATAAAGGTACCTGATATATATGATGCAGAAGTAGGGTATGACAGTTTCTCAGTACGCAAGCCTGCCCCAGTTCATATGCGGCATAGAGGTAGCCTCATGTGAGGCTTGCCAAGGGATATACATGAGTCTGTGTCTCCGTTTCTGAGTCTGTACTCAGACACATGAGTATGTGTGTGGCACATGATGTATATATACACCCACACAAGAATGTGTTGGCAGTGTCGTTCCATTTGAAGCTGTAACTGGTTTATGATGGATGTCCTGTTACCCTATGATGACTTTCCACTGGAGTATCAAGTATTGATCCCTAGCATTTGATAGCAATAAACTTAGGGCCTAATTATGATCTTGGTGGACAGGATTACTCCGTCACAAATTTGACAAGTATCACATCTGCTGTATTACAATTCCATTATATCCTATGGAACTATTAATATGGCGGACAGGATACCCGTCACGTTTGTGATGGAGTATCCCATCCGGCAAGATCATAATCAAGCCCTTAGTTATTGTTTGCCCAGTAACTAAAATCTCCTTTTGTGTACTAAGGGACCCTTAACAGGATGGGAAGTAACATGAAAGAGAGATACTGGGTCCGGAAATATCGATTCTGACCGACATATCCGCCACAATTACTGACTAGCACAAATGTTTGGGTCCGTACTATGGGATAACAAACAGGACTGGGAATTACCCACGGAATAATTGCATAAATGTCAACCACTGGTGACTGCTCGGGCCGTATCCCAATCCATAGTTTCATCCTTAAGATGGGCTCATCAGCCTGGTATAACTTGATTGCAGTGGCACAGTGAGCACTGGTCCCACGTCTGGGCATACCTGTCCAACTTACGGCATCAAAAAACAAAGTGATGGACAGAATGCATGAATTAATCTCAGCCACTGGCGATCGCTCGGGCCACACCCCAAGCCTTGTTTTTTTTTCATTCCTAGTTTGGAGGCCCTTTTTATGAGCACATTTCCACCTGCTTTGATCAGATGTGAAATGTGTGAGAAATAGTATTTGACTAACTAGAACATGTTCCCACGCCATTGTGCAGGGGGTAGGAGGTTTTCAGTTAACTTCAATGATTTCACTTTATGTAAGGTCATAAAATGACACAGGCCATGTGATATCACTTCCATTGGTGCCACTGCGTTTTAAGTTCATATGGTCTGTTGTCAATGGGGGCCTGGTTAAAGCGTGTGTGGTGTCATTTTTGCTTCATTTACAGTTTTGATTAATGGAATTGACGTCACCGTCTACCAGTAAGAAATGTGTCTGTAGTGCTTCAGTAAAACCTTTGAATAACATGCTCAACGCAGACTCGAAAACCTTGGAGTGCCCCTTTTGTAACAGAAACAGTCAATCTTAGCAATGTTTCTACGTCTTTGCGTCATGGAGAAGTTTTTCCATTTCCCCTTGGCCCTCTGCCACATATTCTTTGGATGTTTGTTAATTGATAACGATTTAGGCCTCTTTAGTGATTTCTTCCAAAAAGCATAATTAGCCTTAATCTTGTTTATGCAGAAGTCTGATATCAGTGCAGTGCAAGTCCCTAAGGCTCACTTCAGAGTAGACAATTTCGCAGTAATTGTATAGTATTCAAATATTTGGAAAAAAAATGAGTTCAAATAAAACCGAAAATTCAAGCATTACCTGACCAAAGCTGCATTAACGTATCAATAAAATATTCATAATGGGGTGACCCAAATTATTTTAGTGTCTGAAGTCAACAAAGCAGTCTCAGAGAGTGCACTTTGACCATTACCATATTAATCATCATGCAACCGCAATACAGCTTATCCAACGATATAGAAGAGAAAGAAGGCACATTTGATGTAGCGCCAGGTATAACACGCAAGCAATCAACAATTGGCAAACATACCTAATCCCTGCAGGCAGGTGGTAGGTAAGTGCTCTAAATAGCCCTACATTAAACTGAAACCGCAGACTCCTTTTGCAGACATCTTTGCTCACCAAACAGAAACCTCTATGATAAGACCAAGTAAGCAAAGTAATTCAATAAACTTTACTATACAAAAAAAATCCACATCTACCCGCATCGATGCTAATCACCTGCTACAGGCCAATGACAAACTTCCAATATAATCGTTAGGAGTTTCATTTCAAACGTGGAGCTAAATCCGTCATGTTAGCGCCATTACTGGAGATTTACAGGCACATGCATCAAAGCTATTTGCGATCGCAAACGGTGCGAATCGCAAAAATCGGCCGTATGTGACCGTAAAATTAGCTTTTGCAATGCATGAAACAACTTGCCATTTGCACTTTAAAAAATCGCAATTATTTGCGAGTTTTCAAATTGCGATTGCATTTAAGGAATCACAATTTGCGATTCCTTAAATGTAATGCAAGAACCACTTGAGGATAGTGATTTCGCTAATAGGGGGTCGCAAATTAACATGACGTTCAACTTCATGGTAATGTGCAAAAACTTTGAAAAACGCACTTTTGTGCATTTTTCAAAGTTAAATGTTGTGCACACACATTGCCTTAGTGCAGGTGTGTGCGCAACATATGTGCACAGATCAATATCAGGGGTGCAACAGGGTGTCCTTTTGACACCTTGCAACCTGAAATTGCATGCGCAATTTGCCAGGACCTATTGGTACTCAAAATTGCGAATGTAATTTCCCATTCATTCCTATGTGCCTGTAGCCCCATAGGAATGAATGGGAAGCCATTCCTTATTTGCAACTCGCAATTTGCGAGTCGCAAATAAGGAATGTGTAGGAATTGCTATTTTTATAGCGATTCCTACATGCATAGGCTTTTACAAGTTCTTAATTGCGATTCCTTAACTATCTCAATTAAGGACTCTCAAAATCCTACCTTGATGCATGTGCCTGTTAGGGCCAGATGTATCAATGCTTTTTGCGATCGCAAACAGGCATTTTGCAATGTATCAAACAATTGTAATTTGCGAATGCACTTAGGGAATCGCAATTTGCAATTCCCTACATGCAATTCTGATAGCTATTGCAAATTGCGAATTAGCATTAAGGAATAGCAAATTATCACCAACTCCTAGTTGGAGGTAATTTGCAAATTCCTAGAAAAATACACTTTCTTGCATTTTTCTAAGTGGCATGTGTTGCACATACATGCCCTTGGGGCATGTATGTGCGTCACATGTGCACACATGCATATTTCAGGGGTGCATCAGGGTGGCCTTTTGGCCTTCTGGCACCCATAAAATTGCTTTCGTAATTTACGAGTCCCTATTTGGGACTCGCAAATTGCAAATATCTTCCCACTAATTCCAATGCACCTCTAGGCCTATAGGAATGAATGGGAAAGTATTCCTTAATAGCAATCCATACATTTCAATTCGCTATTAAGGATCATGTAGGAATCGCTTTTGTGTAGTCCTGGCCTGGTGCCCTTGGCGGTCGGAAGCAAATACTTACTGTGCACTTTATCAGATCACAATCCGCTGTTGGTGAGTTTCTGTTGGGTTGCGGAGCGTCCCATAGCACCGACCTGGAAGTTGCGCCCGGAGATGCTGGAGGATCAGGCCTTTCGTGCGGAACTAGGGGATGGGGTGGACCGATACTTTGCGGAGAATGCGGGCACTGTCACGACGGCGGCCCTGGAATGGGATGCCTTTAAAGTGGTGGTCCGCGGGATCTGTATTGCCGAGTGGGTGGGGGTAAGGAAGCTGTTATTAACCCCTTCGAGGCTGATGACGAGCTGGGCTCGTCATGGTGTAGCCTCCTCAAACACTGATGACGAGCCCAGCTCGTCATGAACAATGGGTTTTTTAAAAAGTCAGCATTCCAGCAGAATAAGAGCAGCGCGCATGTGGTTAAAGGAAATTGATGGGAGCGAACTGGCCCTACGTGAGGCTGAGAGAGCACACTCTGTCAGCTTTGAGACGCGCGACACGGTCCAATCCCGAAAGGAGGCGGTGGCGGTCGAGTGCTTACGGTGCTTCGACCATAGAGCTTACCTGGCCCGCGCACATACGGAAAGGGAAAAGGTGGGAACGCTACTGGCTTGGTTGGCTGACCCCCTCATAGATGTGTACCTATATTAGCAATTGACCTCGTCCTCTGGACAATTGGAATACACGCAGCATAAAATAAATGACCGATTTCGGTCCTTTTACGCAAGTCTTTATACCAGCCAACTACAGACTGGGGAGGCGGATGTTCGAGCGTTTTTAGAGGCACTGGAGCTGCCTACCATTGAGAAGGAGGAGGCGGATGCCCTCGGTCAGGACGTCACACTGGCTTAAATTCGCTGCGCTATCAAGCAATTGGCGTGCAACAAGACTCCGGGTAGCGATGGACTGCCTATTAAATTCTATCTATTGTGTATTGACCGCCTGACTCCTAGACTACTTGCGATGTATAAGGAGGCTAAACAGCGGGGGGTACTGCCGATCTCCACTAGTGAGGCTATAAATGTCCCTCTTCTCAAACCTGGAAAACCTCCGACTGACCCAACTGCATATAGGCCTCTGTCTATGCTCACTACTGATTATAAGATACTGAGCCAGGTGATGGCCACTAGACTCCTCCCCTTTATGACGCGGTTGGTACACTCTGATCAGGCCAGCTTTATCCCGACTCGCAATACCGCCAGTAGCGTACGTCGATTAGTAGGAATATTGGACGGAGAGTATGGAATGGAAGGGCAGGCAATGGTCCTTTCAGTTGATATTGCTAAGGCGTTTGACAGCCTGGAATGGCCCTATCTGTTCTCAATTATGAGGGCATTTGGACTCGGAGCCGTATATGTCCGCTGGACTGAAATATTGTACTCGTCGGCAACTGCTAGGATTCGGGTTGGCAGGGTTGTTTCCTCATCTTACCCTGTGGGGCGGGGCACCAGACAGGGCTGCCCGCTTTCCCCACTGTTGTTCGCCCTTGCGGTGGAGCCAGTGGTGGCACGAGCTAGGATGGGGGTCCGTTCCAATGTCTGCGGCTTAACAACCAGCTGCACTACATCTCGCTATATGCGGACGACTTCCTATTGTTTCTGAGGGATGCGGGAGAGGCCCTGGAGGGGTGCGCTCCCTCCTCGGTTGGTTCGGGGACATTTCGGGACTGTGGGTAAACTGGGCGAAGACTTGTGTCTTTCCGGTAACTAGAGCGTGCGATCAGCCCGCGCTGCCGCCCGACTTGGCATGGAAACCTAGCTGTCTCCCCTACTTGGGGACGCATGTGTACCACACTCAGGAAGATCTCCTCGAAGGCAATTTCTGTAGAGCGTTAAGAGGCCTGAGGAGCAGCATGCGGTTCTGGGGAACTCTGCCGCTGTTGGTAGCAGGTGGTGTGGCGCTGCTGAAGATGGTGGCGCTTCCTCGTCTCTTATATTTCTTCCGGACTCTACTGATACGGATACCTGTTGCTGTTTTTTGACAACTCCGGACTGCGGTGGGGAGCTTTATCTGGGGAACAGCTAGGTGCAGAGTAGCACTGGACACCCTAATGCGACCGAGAGCTTAGCCGGGACTGGCTGCCCCAGATTTTGAATTGTATTACTTAGCTGCGCAATTCAAGCACCTGACTCAGGCAGTGGCATTGGAGTTTCTCGGGCCGGATAGGGAATCTGTACCCGATGTACTGTGGCATTCCTTGTCTTTCGTGGTCCTGCATCAACGACGGCGAACTACTGACTTGTCGATGGTGGAGAGTACTCTGAGGCATTGCTGGAAACGGTTCCACAGCAGAATAGGGGTGCACCGACCGTATGCTCCTGAAATACCGCTGGACATGTGCACGGCATTGCTGCATGGTGGGGATTGGTCCGCCCTTGCCGAATGGAAGGAGTTGGGTCTACAGATGGTGGGTGATCTGTATGTAGATGGTGTGCTGCTACCCTATGGAACGTTGCAGGAGACTTTTGGTCTTTCGCGCCGCCACTTCCTGATGCACGCGGCGCTGGCCGCCGCTATCCAGAGGCTTTGGGGCGCTGGTGTCTCTGAACCATCAACACGGCAGCGGGCACGTATAAAGCGGTTATATGTCTATATAAACGTATGCTGGGAGAGGGGTTACACTCGTTGCAGAAGGTACAGGAATAATGGGCGACGGACTTAGATAAGGAGATATCCGACACGGCCTGGTCGCAGATAATTAAACGGGCATGGAAGAGCACCAGGAATGCCAGGTTCCAGTTGATCCAATTTTTTGTACTTCATAGGGCATACCTTACACCTGCTAAAATTAACCAGTATTTCCGGGTAGACACAGCACTATGCCCCCGGTGTTGACTACAGGGCGCGGACTTGAGCCACATGCTGCGTGATTGTCCGCAGTTGGGCACCTACTGAGAGGAGATAACTGACTTGCTCTGTGGGGTAACCGGGTGACAGATTGCTTTAGATAAGGGGACTTGTCTGTTACACTGGTTTCCGCACACTAGCAAAAATAACTTGACTAGCAAATTGCGGACCTAGGATTCATTCTGGCCAAGAGAGAGATTACGTCACACTGGAAGGCAGCGGCAGGCCCTAGTTACGTTAGGTGGAAGGCCGCCTTGCTTAGGTGGGCAAGTAGCGAGAGTTCGGTTAGGTTGCAGCAGGCTCATAGGTCCCATTACGTTAAGGCGTTAAAGTCGGTGCGGGCCTGGGAGGCCTTGGTGCTGGAGCTACGGACACCAGAGCTAGACACTGACTCGGACTCCAGCGCACCGAGGCGGGAAGGAACCAATAGACGGTCTACTCTAGACATGGGGGGGGGGGCAGCATGTGAGATGATCTCCGATTTTTGGGATAGCCATGATGTTTAATGGTATTGATGATGAAATAGTGTGTATAACACTTATGCACTAGGGTAGTATTTTGCTAGCATTTATTCTTAGTAGCAGCACTGGCGGCAGGGGTGGGGGTAGTAGAGGTAGTTAGATGAGGAGGGTGAGCCTGTACTTAGTGGTGGATGAATACCTGGAGCCTGAACTTCAGTCATAGAGGAACACTGAATGGGGGGGCCTAGACATTACAGCGGCATGGCCGGTATATGGATCTTGTGACATTGATCCCATTTATGTATTTGATTTTTTAGATTGCTGGACAAATGTCAATGTCTCCTTGTTGCTGAGTGTCAGGCATATATACTTATGACAGCCCTTCCTTATGTTCGTTTTGTGTTTTAAAACAATAAAAAGATTTTTTTTAAAGGAAAAAAAAAAAGAATTATGTAGGAATCTCCGCAAATTTTTTTCATAGACCTACATACATTGCATTTTGTGAGTCTATAATAGCGAATCTGTAAAATGTGCTATTATAGACTCGCAAAATGTAATCTTGATACATCTGGCCATTAGCCTTTTTCAAACAAAGGTCCTGATTGCAAGGGGGCCACAAAATCAGCGGCAAATTTCATGCCATGCAATTTGAATTCGTACAGGTCTTCTTTTTCGCTGCTTGCCCAATTTGCAACCGATTCCATGTTTCCCATCTTGGAATAAAGGCTAGTGCCCAATTTGTGCATGGTGCCCAGTTCCTGTACTGGAAAAAGTGAGATCTAAATGGATTCAGGATCAGGCACCTACTCTTGTGCCAGATCGTGGATCCGTGCAGGTCCAGGAATTATTCCCGTCAGTGTCCCAGTAAAGTGTGCTGGAACACAGCAGAGTGGAGCAAGTGCACATTCAATAGGTGTCTCCTCAGCCTGCAGGAGGATACTAGCATAAATGGGCATCAACTCCTTTTTTGGCCGTGATGTGTAGTGTGGGGAAGCAGTTGTAGCTCAGAATGACCACACCTGGAGGCAAATCTCTTGTCCATCAGACGATAACCTCAATAAGAGACAAACTGACCTCAATATTTTGTAGCCTTCACCCAGCTCAGTTTGAATGTAGTGTCTTTATGCTGTCCTAGAAGGTCAGATATATTGGTCTTTGTTTGCACCTACACTCATTATAACATTTTTATTGCAAACTTTACAAACTATGGGCCTGATTACGAGTTTAGCGGTCATGTTACTGCCATCGAAATGGTGCTGGATTCACTGGCGCCCAGTTGGAGGTCCGTCCACCCTATTAAGATGCATGCAGTGCCACAGACAAAAGACAGCAGTGGTCCCACCACCGCCTTGAACTCCTGACCACGGTTGGCAAGAGCGTCTGTCACAGGGGAGACCATCAGTATTCTAGCTGTCCCAATCACAGTGTGCCTTCTCGCCGATGTAACTGTTGCGGGTAGACCTCCATAGCTGAACTCGCAGAAAGGGACATATATAAGGCTGAAGCTGACCTGTACTCAGCTTCACACGTCCTGTGCTGCCAGGGAGCCGATTGTGCACTAAGCATGGGCGAATTTTGCGGATCTCGCGTTCGCGAATTTTGCGGATTTGCGGATTCGCAATCCGCAAAATCCGCGAATTCCCGCGAATTTGCGGATTTTTTTTTTTTTGTGTGTTCGCCCGTGTTTCTGCCAGTTCGCGAGGGTTTTTACAATTTCGCAATTTGCGAACTTACCTGTCGGGTCGCAAGTTTTGCGAACTTGTTGTTTCTACATGTCCAGCCTGTTTGGGACACTCTTCTTCATCACTGCCACTCTCTGTCACCACTGCCACTCTCTGACTACTCATGCCACCCTCTGGCCCACCCATGCCACCCTCTGTTTCATCACCACACCCTCTGGTTGTCCAGTGTACATTATTTTCGGCAAAGCAAAGCACACCTTCCCTGCCTCAAGTGACCTGAATTAATTTGGGGCTGATTAATGTGTCACAGAATATTTTTTTAGCTGGCACCTGCTTCCTTAGTGCGCCCTGATTAGTGATCTTTTGCACTTGCTAAGTGCTTTCATTGTTGCAAAATTAGTTACAACACCTGCCCTGCCCCAACTGACAATAATGAATTAGGGGCTAATTAATGTGTCACTGAAAGAATTTAAAGTTCCAGCCTGGCACCTGCTTGTCTGCTCCTTTAGCTGTAAATCAGGACCTTTGTGGCATACAGTTAAGGTCAGAGCAGGGTCACACAATAGTTGCAAGCAGGCAACCGAATTCTGGAGGGCCCCCTCAGGAAGCAATACAAAGAATCGTTACAAATCATGAGGTTGACCTTTTGCACCTGCTCATTGCTTTTGCTTTTGCTGAAATCGTTTTGCGGTTTTTTTCGCGCTATTCGCGGGGCGCGGCGTCGTGCGAAACCGACCGCGGAAGCCGCCAATTCGTGCGAATGAGCATTTTATTTTTTTGCGGCTTGTTGTTTCGCGAGTTTTTTTGCAGTATTCGCGAGCCGCTTGCAGCGCAACACGCGAATTTACCCCAAGGTCGAGTACGGGCGCGGCCATTTTGTTTGCGTGACGTATTTCCGTTTCCGCCCGCTATGTATAATCTCGCGCAGTAAGCGCATTGCGAGTAGAGGTTCGCACGAGATCGCGCGGGAAATCTAGAGGTTCGCACGAGATCGCGAGGAAAATCTCGCGCGAACTGACTTTCGCGCTCGGAAACGGGCGCCGGCCATCTTGTTTTTCATTCATTTCCTGTGTCTGGGCATGGTGTTTAATCCTCTTGATATCTTTCCCATCCTTTGCTTGTTTTCAGTTTTTTTTTTACGATTTTGCTTCTTATCTATCCCTCTCTTTTCCTAGCTGTATATTTTTGTCTTTTCTGCTATTTTTCTTTACTTTTAAACTACTTTTGTAAACTCTTTTCTTTTCTTCTTCCCTATCCTATTTTTTCTTAATTTTCTACTTCTTCCTACCTTACCTGCCCAGACCATGGTCAAGCCAGGCGCCGTGAAGCTGCCCAGGCACTTGAGGGCCGCAGCGGCGGCGGGGAGTAGTGCTGGACCCAGTGGCAGGACAGCAGGCGTGAGATCGAGGGGGGAGCAGGTGACGCGCCGGGAGATATTCAGCCCGGAGGAAGTGGGCGCGCTGGTCTACTTCGTCCAGCGCCGCCTGCCCAGGACCATCGCGGGAGGCGGCAGGATCGCGGCCGGCGGCTACAACATGCGGGAGCGCCGGAAGCGGTGGGAGAAGGTGTGCTGGGCCATATCCCACCTCTACGGGGTCCAGCGCACCTACAGCCAGGTCACCCATCGCTGGACGGACCTCCTGGACCGCGAGCGCGACCTGCTGGACCAGCTCGGCTTGGAGATCCCCGGGCTTGGTGAGTAGTAGTAGCCATTGGCATTTAATCACTCACTACTATGATGTTTTCTCCTGCTCTGTGTTGTTGTATTGCAAATATTTGTTTTTTACATGGAGCAAGCCAATAATGCCGCTGATGACGATTACATTGTAGTTAAATTATATTTCAAAATCTTCTGTGCATTTCAGGTGCACTGCTCTCCTTCTCAGTGGGGTTGCTACTATGCTTATTTGTTTTCTATTTCGTGGTCTCATTGGCCTGAGTAACTATTATGTATGATTGTACTTAACAGAACTGCGTAATGCTAGACACTAGGGGGCAGATTACATTTACAAGCCCCTTGCGCCACCTTTACGTTGCCTTGCGTGACGCAACAGCGGCGTAAACGTGCCGCATCCCTGCAAGTCATTTACAGCATGACGCATCTAGGGAGATGCGTCACGTTATAAAGCCATGGGCCTGCACCACAATGGGTGCGTTCCTAGTACGCAGGGTGGGCGGTCCAGCGGCTGTGCGCCTCGCAAAATTGCCTGCGTGAAATCTACAAGATTTAACGCAGGCACTTCTGCGACGCTGCTACGTCAATTCAATTCCTTATGTCTGCTCGAAGCAGGCGAAAGGACTGACACAGCATGTAAAGTATTGGGTGGCCCTGAGCATTACTGGAGTTGCATTGCGTTGGCGACGTGACTCCAGCGATGCGCCGCTCTTACGTGACGAGATGCGTCACGCAAGTGCCTACCCTTGCGCCAGGGCGCGCCGCATTGTAAATGAGGCACATCTGCCGTGTCGCAAGGGTAGTTTTGCGTGACGCATTTGATCTGGCGCATCTCTGGAGATGCGCCAGAACGCGTAAGTAAGTATGCCCCTAAGGGGCAGAATTGCAATTACCGTCGCATCCCTGCAAAGTAGCAGGGATGCGCCATTAATTGTGCGGCCCGCTACCACCACCAAACATGGTGCGCCGTATTTGCAATGCGGCGCCCCATGGGCCCAAAACGTCACCGAAGCTTTACTGCTGGAGTTGCGTCGCAACGATGGCGCAGCTCCATCAATGCTCTGGGGTACCCTATCTCCCCAATGCTGGGTCAAGCCGTACGTCTGCTTCAAGCAGGTGCAGGGTTTGTGTGACGCATCATTGTCCTAAAGGTGACTGATTGATATTTTGTAGATTTCCCTCAGCCACTATTAGGATGTGTTCCAGCGCAGGAATGCCCTCCCTTGCGCCGGAACGCCCCCTGATGGCGCAGGGCTTTATAACGGGATGCATCTCCCAAATG
Organism: Lissotriton vulgaris; assembly: GCF_964263255.1. Classification (NCBI taxonomy): domain Eukaryota; kingdom Metazoa; phylum Chordata; class Amphibia; order Caudata; family Salamandridae; genus Lissotriton; species Lissotriton vulgaris. Next base: position 683,960,467 of record NC_141697.1, read on the forward strand.
CGTCACGTTGTTATAATATTATACGCCGCACCATGGCGCCCTTTTTTGTTTAGCTGCTGCGTCACAAAAGTCACGCAAGAACGGCGCAAAAGAGCCGCAAGGGCTTAAATCTGCCCCTTCCTTTGTAACCCTGACAATAAGAAAAATAGTGGCGGTGGATTGATAGTTTGACTATTTAAATGACTGGTAATGTAGCAGGCAACTGTTAGTGTTGTCACTGATCTGACTGAAATCACAATGGAGTTTGTCTGTCACTTTGCGTCTTGCCTGCGGACTGCTGCCTGCCAGTCCTAGGTGAACGTTTCAGTACTTTGTTTAGTGAGTTACGTGACTTTCGAAGTCACAGGTCCGCAAATAAATAAAAAGTAACCATAATCAATATAATTTCGCGGAAATATTTTGTTATTGTTCTTTTGAAATGTTTGATTTGGTTGACATTGACAAGCAACAATCATCCATGTTTTCTGTTCTTTCTTTCATGTTGTACGTCAGCTCCCCCCAGGGGCGAGAGGAGGACACAGGAGCAGCAGGCGGCGGATGCTGTTCAACAGGGCCAGGATCGGGCAGGCGAGGGCTCCTCTGCTGGCCCCAGTAAGTTTTCATTTTAGACTAGTACCTATTTTTCCTAGCGTTCCTCATTTGAATTTTTTCAAAATTGTCTTTGCTCTTCTTGTAGACTGTATCTAAATTCTTATCCTGCCTCTACTATGACTCCCTGTGGTATTACTAGATTATTCTTATTAGTCTGTCTGTGTAGCTAACTAAGATTGCACGGTTGGCGAAACTCCCATGATTCTAGTCAGCAATAGCTCTATCAACTTAGTGCAGTCCTCTGGGATTGTCCATAATGTCTTTTGAAGTGTTCTATCTGGACTCATGCTTGCAAAAATTGCAAAACCTTTCGCTCAGTCACTCTAGTCTGGAGGACCAAAAAACACAGATTGTATTTAAATTTAAAAGCTTTATTAAAAGTAAACACATTTATTAAAATGAAGTCATAATAAAACTAAACGTTTAACTGATAATGGAAAAGTGGTTAGTGCTGACGATTAATTGAAGACATTTCTTGTGGTCGAGCCGAGCTCTCACCTGGTTTCAACTTGATCTTGTTGTTAGAAGTTCATCTTCTGTCTGTGTGGAGAAAAATGGTGCGTGTTAAAAAATCAGCCTTCATCAGTTGTGCCAAAAAGTGCAGCAAGACAACCTTCCCTGGAAAAAGGGACATTTTTTTTAACTTTAACGTAGACAGTCACAAATTACATTGTTTTCACATGTCTTCATTCCTAGACCAAATACTAGTGACTAGTGAGTGCTTTATTCTAAGATTCTTAAATGTACTTTGTAGGTGGAACATCTGGTGGCGGGGCCAGTGTGGTGGTGGTGCTCGACACGGAGGCGGAGGGCAATTCATCAGGGGAGGAGGCGGCGGCGGCGGCTGTGAGAGTTGAGACGGTGGTGGCGGCCAGAGGTAAGCTCTTATATATTCCTTACTTATTGAGATTGAAGACTAGCTGGGAAGGCAAGAATATGAGATGCATGGCTGGGTGAATGATGAAGCAATGATGGGTGGAAGGACAACAGCCTGGGTGGGTGACACAGAAACTGTATGTGTCCATATACCTGGATCATGCTACTATCTGACTCTTAGATAGCATATGTGTATCTAGAGCAGGGGTACTCATAGTACGGCCCGCGGGCCGGTGGTGGCCCGGCAAGCCTTCCTTGGCGGTGCGCAGACCTTGCAGACAATCACTGCTCCCCCGGCCCCCACAGAGCAGAGGCTTTTTTGTATTTCACCTGTTAGCGCCCCTGCATCTCCACTCTGACAATCACTGCTCCCCCGGCCCCCACAGAGCAGAGTGGAGATGCAAGGCCACAAAGAGGTGAAATAGAACAAAGCCTCTGCTCTGTGGGGCCGGGCAAGCAGTGATTGTCAGGGTGGAGAAGCAGGGGCGCTAAAACAAACAAAGCCTCAATAATATGTTAATGGTCTTTTAAAGACCTGTTAAGTACTTTGGTGTTGTTGTCTGTGTGTGCGCGTTGAGGAAGCGGTCTCAACCCGGGCTGAAGGCTGACACAGATAGACACACACACAGTGAGATGACAGAGGGAGAGGGAGGGCAGGAGGGAGAGAGAGATGGAGGGAGGGCAGGAGGGACAGCAGGAGGGAGAGAGATGTATGTAAATGCTGGGTCTGGTGGCTCAGTGGATGAGGGCATCTGCTGCAGGGACCTGTGTGCAACCTCATGGTCACAAGTTATCGTTTTGCTTTAGCCCCGCCCCCTCTGACTCCGCCCCCACCACGGCGGCCCTCGGCCCCAAACTACACTGTAAATGTAGCCCCTGAGAGAAAGTTTGTGAGTACCCATGATCTAGAGAGAGTAGATGGTCAGTGGATGAACTAAGTGTAACTTTGAAGAGCATGTAACACTGCACCCGCACGTCCGTTCCAGTGTAGGAAAGGCAAGGAAAAGAACTTTTAATTTTGTCCAAATACTACCATAAATAGTAGCAGTAGTTTGTATTGCAAGCACTGCATAGATCCGGTTATTATGGTGGCCACTCCCTACCTCTCTTAATAAGTTTAGTAGTACTCAGTCATTCATGTGTGGATGTATCACTGCCTGTCACTCAATAAAAAGCAAAGCACCTAAAGTCATCCCATATATAAGCAAAAACATCCCATGTGAAGTGATAGATAATCAGATTATTTATCTTCTTCAATTTTCCATTTCTAGTACTCATTTCCACTGTAGGGTGAAAGTTAAATTAATTAAGCAGTAGCCCTTGAGTTGTAACAGAGTATTCTCAGTGCCACCCGTAATAGAAAAGTAAGAGATTCACCACCTGCATGTACTGGACGGGTACAGTAACGCAACGGCAACGCAAGTCTAGGTCACTCCTCATGGCGTGCGTCTCTTTTTCTCGGGTGCAAGTTTACCGCGCTGGCATTATGCCGGCTTGCAGAAAATAACGTACCAATTTTCCAAAACAAGAGACAAGAAGAAGAATAAGACTGGTGTACTTTCATAGTCGACTCCAATGGAAGTCCACAGTGCTCATAGAATTTGTTCCTTAAACTCCCACTAATGTTAGAGCAAGGATGAAGAAGTGTGAGGTTAGATAGATACTGGCCTCAATAGTTATGTAATGCGCTTGCAAGTTGCTAGTTGTACTGCAGCACACATTTCTGCTGAATGATTGAGTTAATCTTAAAGAGCATTGGTTACAGACTATGTCTTTCTTTCTTCATATAGGTTCTCCTTCCAAACGAACAAGGAGGAAGGAGCTGGCTAGAGCGGCCCGGCAACGGAGAATCGAGGCCACTGTTGCGGAATATCGGCGGCTGGTGGCCCTGGAGGACGAGGAAAGTGTGCGGTCGACAACAACGACAACGTCGTCTGCATCGGCCTCCGTGGCCCCACCGGCTGCCACCCAGCACAGTGGTCCACCGAGACTGAGCCGGGCTGCCAAAGGCAAACGCCACCGCCGAGCAGCAAGGCCAACAGCTGCTTCTCACAGGCCTTGCACCTGCAAGGCAGTGAAGGCACGCCTGCGCCGCACTACCCTGATGGTGTCCCGCCTTCAGCAGGAGCTCGCCTTGCTCCGCGAGGAGCATGATGCCCTGGCCCAAAAAGTTAACAGCATCCACCCATAGTGTCCCTTGCCCCTTTTTTAGAGACTTTTGGGGGGTGGGAATTGGGAGTTGGGTTTTTGGGGACTTTTGAAGGACAATCGTTGGGGTTAGGGAGGGTCTTGCGGGAGATTATTTTGTTAGGGATATAAATATACTTTTTCAAACTTTATCTGAGCATACCTGTTTTTTACTGCTTGCCTGGTGGGTGGGGGTTTAACGTTGACTGTTTTCCTGAAAGTTTAGTTCCATTTTCTTCCTTTAAGTGTAAATGCCCAAATGTTTTCAACACTAAGTGCCTCTCACAGACTAAGTGAAGTGAATCCAAGAGTCCTAGGACTTTAGTAGTACTACCTTCAGTCTCTCGTCTCTCGTACTAATACTCCATTATACCCCCAAACCACCAAACGCTTATCTTACCTGTAATTTGTGTTTGAAAGTAGGGCTAGGCCCAGGGCTGGCTCCACGGGAAACACCGAATAATGTTGGCAATCTTGGTCGGATAAAATTTCCTCATAGCGGTGGTACTAGTGGTGTGACACAGTGGCAGTTGCATGCCTATGAAAAAAAAGAAAATGAAATCTGGTTTGTCCTCCTGAGCAATTCAACGGTACAACTGAGAATATAGCAGGTGACAGAAGTACAGTAGAGCAGTGCCACATTGTAGCCTAACAAATGGTAAAGTATAACTACTAATTCGGTTGAAGTTCTTTCACATTAGCAATGGTTCTTTGTCAAGCAGAGTAAGAATATATCATCGACAACTGTGGAAAGAAAGAATGCGACAGTACAGGGCCTGTGTGGAATTATTGATAACTATATTCAACATAAGGTCTCTGTAGCCAGATACCCGAGAGCCTTGCTGGTCACTATAAATCCATTCACAACAACACTCAATGGGGTTGGTCTGGAAGGTGTCACGTTTACTCCCCGTGATCCAGTCGATGCAAATATGGTTCCACCTCCAAATGTCACCAACACCCAGAAGTGTAAACACAGGGTGTTCGAGGCATTAGGCGAGGGAGAAAAATAACAAACTAAAATAAAAAATGTGGGATGGGTAAAGGTAGGGTCAGCAGGGAAAGGATACCTGTAAGAGAAGACAAGACAGGCATCAGTGAAGTGATGTCCTAACATACAAGGGTACTCTCATATAGTCTCACTAAATAGTCTGCAAGTCTCCCGCCTACTCATGGGAAATGTAGTTTCATAGTACGGTAGGCGCTTAGGGGCTGCGTAACCTGACAGAAGGTATAGTAGATAGAAAAGGAGAAATTGCTTTTTTTCTAGGTGTCCCCTCACTCACCAGGGTTGCCCCTTGGTGACATGCTTCATCATTGGGGCCATCCCAGTCCTCTACGGCCTGGGGCGTGCTGCGACTTGCGAATTACGTAGGAGCACTTACAAATGACTATGTGTGGTGCAGATAGTGGAGTGGACTAAGTGATGTGTTAAGGGATCAATGTAGAAGCCGAGAGAGAGCAAAGAAATGCAGTCACAGTCAGAGAAAAAGGCAAGGGATACTGTATCTATGTGGTTGTAGTGGTCCTGTTGGAAGTGGTAAGTAAGTTGCCCGCAGAAAAAAAATCCTCCTATTAGCGGCACTCCTCCATTGCAGCCGACGCTTCGTCCACCGATGTTGGTCACCAGAAGACACCCTGTCCACTGCCTGCCTGATGCTGAATTGTGGCTCGCTACTGTGAAGCCTGACTCCATCCTTTTTTCCCCATTGCAGAGACTGAAACCCGGCCTGTAATTATTCAACGAAAAACAGGAAGTGATATAATATTACAACACCACTGATAAATAAATATAAGGTATGTAGGCTGTGGAGTGCAAAAAGTCACAATTTGTTTTTCCTAGTAGACAGACAGTACAATGTTTTTGAAAGTGCGTACTCTGAGTCACCTTTTGAAGGATAAATAAGTATGGGCAAATTAATGTAGCGGATCTTGCCCCTCAAGCTAGGTGTACTGTAAACTGTGTTTTAGAACAAAAATAGATCTTCCTAGCAGTGCTCCCACCCAAAAAACGAGGCCTAGCAGAAAACTGGAGACAAAACTTACTTTGAAAGTAAAAGTAGGCCGAAGTACCCTAATTACCCATTACCCCCCGTGGATTGCATTCAAACCACTTGCAAGCAACCAAGCAAAAGTAGCCATAGCCAGCATCGCTCCAAGACTCGAAATCCCCCCCACTCAAACACATGCAATAGAAATACTGCTAACCCTAACGAACCCTAAGTTAAGAATAGTGGCAAAGGCTTTCTTTAACTATGCCAAATCCCCCCTTTCCCACCATGGATTTTCTTCAAATGACTTGCAACCAAAATTACACATTCTCACGAGTGCTCTAAGACCCCAGAACTCAGTTTGAAAAATCTAGAACACCCCGATACACATGCAATCCTGCTGCTAGGGCTAACCCTAACGAACCCTAAGTTACAAAAAGTGCCAAAACTAAAGGCTTTTCCGCGCGGATTTTGTCCCAACCACTTCTACCCGGTATTAGACCTTCCCAGGAATGCCCCAAGACCCGGCAACCCACCCGCCAAGAAGCATAACACCCCCAAACAGGCCAAAAGCAAAATCTCATACTTGCAATATTTCTGGGCCTTCGGTCCAAACGCGCTGCGTAGCTAGGCCATAAGTCGGGGTTGGCACGACGGATTTCCTGAAAAGCAAATGCAATCAAGATTAGAGTGTCCCAGCAGTGCTCCCAGACCACGAAACTCACCCAGAAACACCAGGAAGCCCCCCAAACAGGCCCCCGAAAACGCTACATAGAGCAAAATGTCAGAAATAGCCCAAAAAAAAATCGGCCTGGATTTAGTCCCAACCACTTCTACCCGGTATTAGACCTTCCCAGGAATGCCCCAAGACCCGGCAACCCACCCGCCAAGAAGTATAACACCCCCAAACAGGCCAAAAGCAAACTCTCATACTTGCAATATTTCTGGGCCTTCGGTCCAAACGCGCTGCGTAGCTGGGCCATAAGTCGGGGTTGGCACGACGGATTTCCTGAAAAGCAAATGCAATCAAGATTAGAGTGTCCCAGCAATGCTCCCAGACCACGAAACTCACCCACAAACAGACGGAACCCCCCCTAAGAGCACCTCAAAGGCAAGCAAGTCATCAAAAACACAAAAAATTTTCCGCCTGGGATTTGGTCCAAAACACTTTTATCCGGTATTAGAGCTTCCCAGCAATGGCCCCAGAGCCGTCAACCCAGGAGAAAACGAGTAGAAGACCCCCAAACAGCCAAAGAGCAAAAGTACAAAAATGGGGACTTAGTCAATTTTTCACAAATTTCCCAAATCACTCCGCGCGCGCTCTGCAGCTAGGCCCTAAGTCCCCTCTGCCACCATGGATTTGCTTCAAACCTCTTGCAAAGTAAAGTAGATATAGCCAGCAGTGCTCCCAGACCACGAAACTCACCCAGAAACACCAGGAAGCCCCCCAAACAGGCCCCCGAAAACGCTACATAGAGCAAAATGTCAGAAATAGCCCAAAAAAAAATCGGCCTGGATTTAGTCCCAACCACTTCTACCCGGTATTAGACCTTCCCAGGAATGCCCCAAGACCCGGCAACCCACCCGCCAAGAAGTATAACACCCCCAAACAGGCCAAAAGCAAACTCTCATACTTGCAATATTTCTGGGCCTTCGGTCCAAACGCGCTGCGTAGCTAGGCCATAAGTCGGGGTTGGCACGACGGATTTCCTGAAAAGCAAATGCAATCAAGATTAGAGTGTCCCAGCAGTGCTCCCAGACCACGAAACTCACCCGCAAACACCAGGAAGCCCCCCAAACAGGCCCCCGAAAACGCTACATAGAGCAAAATGTCTGAAATAGCCCAAAAAAAATCGGCCTGGATTTTGTCCCAACCACTTCTACCCGGTATTAGACCTTCCCAGGAATGCCCCAAGACCCGGCAACCCACCCGCCAAGAAGCATAACACCCCCAAACAGGACAAAAGCAAAATCTCATACTTGCAATATTTCTGGGCCTTCGGTCCAAACGCGCTGCGTAGCTAGGCCATAAGTCGGGGTTGGCACGACGGATTTCCTGAAAAGCAAATGCAATCAAGATTAGAGTGTCCCAGCAGTGCTCCCAGACCACGAAACTCACCCAGAAACACCAGGAAGCCCCCCAAACAGGCCCCCGAAAACGCTACATAGAGCAAAATGTCAGAAATAGCCCAAAAAAAAATCGGCCTGGATTTAGTCCCAACCACTTCTACCCGGTATTAGACCTTCCCAGGAATGCCCCAAGACCCGGCAACCCACCCGCCAAGAAGTATAACACCCCCAAACAGGCCAAAAGCAAACTCTCATACTTGCAATATTTCTGGGCCTTCGGTCCAAACGCGCTGCGTAGCTAGGCCATAAGTCGGGGTTGGCACGACGGATTTCCTGAAAAGCAAATGCAATCAAGATTAGAGTGTCCCAGCAGTGCTCCCAGACCACGAAACTCACCCGCAAACACCAGGAAGCCCCCCAAACAGGCCCCCGAAAACGCTACATAGAGCAAAATGTCTGAAATAGCCCAAAAAAAATCGGCCTGGATTTTGTCCCAACCACTTCTACCCGGTATTAGACCTTCCCAGGAATGCCCCAAGACCCGGCAACCCACCCGCCAAGAAGCATAACACCCCCAAACAGGACAAAAGCAAAATCTCATACTTGCAATATTTCTGGGCCTTCGGTCCAAACGCGCTGCGTAGCTAGGCCATAAGTCGGGGTTGGCACGACGGATTTCCTGAAAAGCAAATGCAATCAAGATTAGAGTGTCCCAGCAATGCTCTCAGACCACGAAACTCACCCACAAACAGACGGAACCCCCCCTAAGAGCACCTCAAAGGCAAGCAAGTCATCAAAAACACAAAAAAATTTCCGCCTCGGATTTGGCACAAACCACTTTTAGTGCTTCCCAGCAATGGCCCCAGACCCGTCAACTCACCTGCAAAGAGGTAGAACAACACCCCCACAAGTGCTGAGTCTTTCTTCATTGGGCGTAAACCAGCCCTCTGCTTTGATGGAAATAGGAGTCTGGAGGAGGAGGATAGAGGAGCATGTTCTTCTGAACTTGTGAACCTGAGGAATGCAGACTGCGGCACCTTCAAATAAATTAGCAAACAAGTGAAGACAGTTCTGCTGATGGGCTTGTCTTTGTGATTATCTGATTAAAGTTTGAATTATATTAACTGTGCACAACAAAGAAAGACAGACACACAGGAATAAAAGTGAATAAGGATGAAAAAGAAAGTTATTGATTCGTTGTCTCATTTTCAGGGCTCGAAGTCGGAATCACGGTCCAGGAATAAGAATAAGGCTTCGTCATCATACTCTGCGAATTCAGCCCGGGTGAGGTCAGTGCCACCTGACAGAGTAGAAATTCCCTCATCTATGGTGCTGGCCACCTCCTCTTCATCCGGCACGCTCTCTCGTACTCTTATATCTGGTGGTATGAGGTGCTGATTCATCTTGATCATTGTTAACCTCTCCACATTTTTGGGCGAGAGGCGGCTCCGTTTGGGAGTTACAATCCCACCAGCCGCACTGAAAACCCGTTCAGAAGACACACTTGCGAGTGGGCAAGACAAGTAGTTTAAAGCCAGGTTGGTGAGCTGTGGCCACAATTCTTTTTTCCCATGCCAATACGCCAATGGGTCAGAATTAACATAGACCTCTGTGGAGTCATTCAGATAGTCCTTCACCATCGACTCAAGGTCCTCCTCCAAGGTTCCTCCACTTTGCGTAGCTCTTGCTGTGCCTCTGACCTTTTGAGAACCAAACCCACGCAGAGCTAGCCAATCCTCTTCAGCCTCCAATGTTTCTGCTGTCTTTCGTGCAGATGATGCGGTTGCCGGTGTCTTTAACGGCTGAGAGGTCACTTGTGCCACAGCCACAGGTGCAGAAGTGGATTGTTTTGACTGGGGATGGCCTGCTGATGTACTGCCATTTCCTTCAATTTCCAGCCGTTCTGTTTCAAACTTCTTGGCTGACAAGGCTAGCCAACGTTTGTACTTTGTAACATCTTCATCAGCAAAAGGAAAGAATGCTCTGCCTGCCAGCGCCTTTTTGTAGCGTGGATCCAGAATAGTAGCACAAATGTAATGCTGTTCTGAGTGGATCTTTTGAAGACGTTCATCACCTTGTAGGAGCTCTAATAATTTCTCAGCCAGAAGCAAAGAGTCTTTCTTTTTGTCATCTTTTCGAAACACAGAACACACCTCCTTCAGTTGGTCCTCCAGCATGTACAACAATGGGATAGCTTTTCCCAAATTAGAGTCTTCCTTGCTGACTGCACGTGTGAAGACCTCAAAAGGACGAAGCATGCGTGTTAGGCTTTCAACTATGTTCCATTGCGGCCCACCCATCCTCAGCTCCTCTATACCCTCTTTCAAGAAATATTGATCGAGTTGCGTATACTGCTCATACAGACGCTCAAGCATGTAGAAGGTTGAGTTCCAACGTGTTACCACCTCCTGGATGAGTGCTTTCACTGGCATTTGACTTTGATATAGCATGCTCCTCAGCTGCTTGCGGGCCTTAAAAGAATGCCTGAAATGCTTGCATATTTTTCGGCAGTTCTCCAATACACTGTACGCTGCACTGCGTTTATTACCCAAGAATTTTTGGACAACCAGGTTTATACAGTGCGCCAAACACGGCACTCTGAAATAGTAACCGTCCCTCATGGCCTTAACTATATTGGAGCCATTGTCTGTGGAAACATAACCAACCTTGCGTTTTAGTGGGGACAGACAGTTAAGGACCTTTGTGTTAAAGACATCCAAAATGTTTTCTGCTGTGTGACGTTTCTCCAAACCAAACATGGCTAGTGTTGCATGTTTCCGAGCACCTTTAAAAACAATGTTAGTGTCAACACCTGAGTTTAGCTTTGCTTTAGCCCCTGAAAAAGAGACCCAGTGTGCAGTGATGCACATGTAATCAGCGCCTGCGCCACTGGTCCACATGTCTGTTGTCAGATGTATAGTGTGAACAGCACTCTTCTGCAAAGCTGCCCCAATCACCTTCAGAACATCTTCATGTAGTGCTGGAACCGCAACTCGGGCAAAATAGAACCGGCTAGGAACCTTCCATTTAGGGCAGAGCGCTGTCACTAATTCTAGAAAACCAACCCCTTCTACAAAAGAAAAAGGGAGAAGGTCCAGAGCTAGCATTTTAGCCAGCTTAGTGTTATACAGACGGGTCATTGGGTGGTTGCGTTCATATTGCGCTTCTGTAAACAACATCTTTTTAATGTTGCCCTGGACCAATGATTTACGGGATGATGATGATCTCTTCGACCCAGTTACGCTCGCTGATGAACTTTTCCGCATTGATGTCTCACTCTCTCCCACACTCTTAGTGTGGCTCCCATGGGGTGTGCTGCTGACATGGGAACTGGGTGTAAGTGAAGTGTTTGAATCGTCTTCTACCTCGTCATCAGCAGATGACAAATCAACGTTTTCATTACGTGCAATTCCGGCTTTCTTGACCGCCTCTAGGTGCGGAAACCATTCGACAGGGTGCCTTCTCTCAAGATGACCTCTCTGGCCTCCGGTACCATAGTTAGAACCAAGCTTACCACGACTAAATCGAAGCTTACAAAGGCTACAAATGGCTACGTTTTCCTTTTTTGGGCAAACACTAAAGAAGTCCCAAACTGGAGACTTGAAATGTCTTCGGGGGCCGGAGGAGGCGGCGATACTGGTGGTGGTGGTCCTGCTGCTAATGACAGATGAAGTGGAGGATGTGGATTGCCGAACTTCAGTACGTTTTGCACTTTCACCACCACGAATTGAGGTCGAGGACGAGGTGGGTACCTTCTTGCGAAGAAATATGGAAGCGGTAGGTTTTGGTGTACTACTTAACTCCAAATCTAATGATTCCATTTCCATTGCCTCCTCGCCGACATCGTCATCACGCTCAGCAGCTTCTCGGGATAGGGTCAAAATGTCTCTTTGCTGCATGCCCGGTGGGGCTGCAGTGACCTTTGTGATGACTAGCTCGTCGTCATCGTGAGAGGCTTCATCACCAGCAGTATCTGTCACTTCTTGTTGAGCCTCATCACACTCCATAGGTTTGAGTTTTTGGACGACCTTCCTTTTACGCTTAGGTAACGGTGTCAGATCATGGTGTGCCTCTGCCTCACTGTCAGACCGCAGTTGTGGTTCCCAAGACAGATCACTTGCACCAGAACGAGGTGGGCTTGAAGAAGATGTAGACACCCCCCTTGATCTTTTCCTTGCTAGGGATGTGGAAGACAATGAATGATCATCAGGAGGAGTGGCTTCCAATGATACCTCAGCTTCATTGTCGATTTCCAAATGTGCCCCTACTTCGGGAGGAACAACTATTGTGGGCACTTGTGAACGTCCATGCACCTTTGCTTGCGCATCTCCTTTTGCTGCCTCTCCTTCCACATGTACTTGGGCGTGTACTTGCACATGGTGTTGTTGTTGCGGCTGTGGTTGTTCAACACTTGTCAGATGAGTTACAACAACCTGTGTTGATTCAGGGACATTGCTGCTACTTTCTTGCGATGAGCCAACATCACTGGTCGATGGTGATTGGAGAAGTACACTGACTGCCTCTGAAGCACTCAAGGGCTTTGACTTAAGTTGGCGTGGTGGTGGAGGCACTGAACCCAATGGAGCAGGGGTGCTGCTCTCAGGTTGGTCCCCAGCAGATCCTGCTGCTGCAGGCGTACTTTTTTTTTTGCTCCCAAAAAAAGTGGCGGGTGGCACACCAGCCTCCTTGGTAACTTGCTTCTTCTGCTCCTTACTAGCAACTTTCTTGCTAGAGGAGCTACGGAGAACTTTCTTTGGGGCCATCTTCTTCAGAGCAGGTCAGACAGCAGGCCGCAGTTGCACGAATTGTAGAGTTGTCTGAGGCCAGACGTGACGTCGCGTGACGTTATGCTGCACACACACACCGCTGCAGGACTTCTTCCTGGCACTGGTGGTTCTCTTGAGTCTTGTGCACCTAAAAAAAATGGAAGACAGAGGAACATCAGTTCAGTTATAGAGCACAAAAAAATCGAAAAACACTGCAAAATCAGCACAATCCCAATCCATCCATGCCCTCCATAATGTTTAAATTCAAGACAACCCACAGAAAGACTAGGCCCATGCAAGACTCACTACCCCTGGCATAAATAAAGGTTGAAAAGTAGGCAAAATGGTTGGAGGCCTAACAACAAAGCCTGCATTCAAAATGGCCACTTGCCTGCCAGCACATGGCCAGTGCCTGTAGCTGCACTCAAAATGGCCACCAGCCACATGGCATGTCCCTCCCCATGAACACCCCCAAAAATCGAAAAACACTGCAAAATCAGCACAATCCCATTCCATCCATGGCCTCCATGATGTTTAAATTCAAGACAGCCCACAGAAAGACTAGGCCCATGCTAGACTCAAATACCCCTGGTGAAAAGGCCACAAGTACAGGCCCAAAAATCGAAAAACACTGCAAAATCAGCACAATCCCATTCCATCCATGGCCTCTCCATGATGTTTAAATTCAAGACAGCCCACAGAAAGACTAGGCCCATGCTAGACTCAAATACCCCTGGTGAAAAGGCCACAAGTACAGGCCCAAAAATCGAAAAACACTGCAAAATCAGCACAATCCCATTCCATCCATGGCCTCTCCATGATGTTTAAATTCAAGACAGCCCACAGAAAGACTAGGCCCATGCTAGACTCAAATACCCCTGGTGAAAAGGCCACAAGTACAGGCCCAAAAATCGAAAAACACTGCAAAATCAGCACAATCCCATTCCATCCATGGCCTCTCCATGATGTTTAAATTCAAGACAGCCCACAGAAAGACTAGGCCCATGCTAGACTCAAATACCCCTGGTGAAAAGGCCACAAGTACAGGCCCAAAAATCGAAAAACACTGCAAAATCAGCACAATCCCATTCCATCCATGGCCTCCATGATGTTTAAATTCAAGACAACCCACAGAAATACTAGGCCCATGCAAGACTCACTACCCCTGGCATAAATAAAGGTTGAAAAGTAGGCAAAATGGTTGGAGGCCTAACAACAAAGCCTGCATTCAAAATGGCCACTTGCCTGCCAGCACATGGCCAGTGCCTGTAGCTGCACTCAAAATGGCCACCAGCCACATGGCATGTCCCTCCCCATGAACACCCCCAAAAATCGAAAAACACTGCAAAATCAGCACAATCCCATTCCATCCATGGCCTCCATGATGTTTAAATTCAAGACAGCCCACAGAAAGACTAGGCCCATGCTAGACTCAAATACCCCTGGTGAAAAGGCCACAAGTACAGGCCCAAAAATCGAAAAACACTGCAAAATCAGCACAATCCCATTCCATCCATGGCCTCTCCATGATGTTTAAATTCAAGACAGCCCACAGAAAGACTAGGCCCATGCTAGACTCAAATACCCCTGGTGAAAAGGCCACAAGTACAGGCCCAAAAATCGAAAAACACTGCAAAATCAGCACAATCCCATTCCATCCATGGCCTCTCCATGATGTTTAAATTCAAGACAGCCCACAGAAAGACTAGGCCCATGCTAGACTCAAATACCCCTGGTGAAAAGGCCACAAGTACAGGCCCAAAAATCGAAAAACACTGCAAAATCAGCACAATCCCATTCCATCCATGGCCTCCATGATGTTTAAATTCAAGACAACCCACAGAAATACTAGGCCCATGCAAGACTCACTACCCCTGGCATAAATAAAGGTTGAAAAGTAGGCAAAATGGTTGGAGGCCTAACAACAAAGCCTGCATTCAAAATGGCCACTTGCCTGCCAGCACATGGCCAGTGCCTGTAGCTGCACTCAAAATGGCCACCAGCCACATGGCATGTCCCTCCCCATGAACACCCGCAAAAATCGAAAAAAACTGCAAAATCAGCACAATCCCATTCCATCCATGGCCTCCATGATGTTTAAATTCAAGACAGCCCACAGAAAGACTAGGCCCATGCTAGACTCAAATACCCCTGGTGAAAAGGCCACAAGTACAGGCCCAAAAATCGAAAAACACTGCAAAATCAGCACAATCCCATTCCATCCATGGCCTCTCCATGATGTTTAAATTCAAGACAGCCCACAGAAAGACTAGGCCCATGCTAGACTCAAATACCCCTGGTGAAAAGGCCACAAGTACAGGCCCAAAAATCGAAAAACACTGCAAAATCAGCACAATCCCATTCCATCCATGGCCTCTCCATGATGTTTAAATTCAAGACAGCCCACAGAAAGACTAGGCCCATGCTAGACTCAAATACCCCTGGTGAAAAGGCCACAAGTACAGGCCCAAAAATCGAAAAACACTGCAAAATCAGCACAATCCCATTCCATCCATGGCCTCCATGATGTTTAAATTCAAGACAACCCACAGAAATACTAGGCCCATGCAAGACTCACTACCCCTGGCATAAATAAAGGTTGAAAAGTAGGCAAAATGGTTGGAGGCCTAACAACAAAGCCTGCATTCAAAATGGCCACTTGCCTGCCAGCACATGGCCAGTGCCTGTAGCTGCACTCAAAATGGCCACCAGCCACATGGCATGTCCCTCCCCATGAACACCCCCAAAAATCGAAAAACACTGCAAAATCAGCACAATCCCATTCCATCCATGGCCTCCATGATGTTTAAATTCAAGACAGCCCACAGAAAGACTAGGCCCATGCTAGACTCAAATACCCCTGGTGAAAAGGCCACAAGTACAGGCCCAAAAATCGAAAAACACTGCAAAATCAGCACAATCCCATTCCATCCATGGCCTCCATGATGTTTAAATTCAAGACAGCCCACAGAAAGACTAGGCCCATGCTAGACTCAAATACCCCTGGTGAAAAGGCCACAAGTACAGGCCCAAAAATCGAAAAACACTGCAAAATCAGCACAATCCCATTCCATCCATGGCCTCTCCATGATGTTTAAATTCAAGACAGCCCACAGAAAGACTAGGCCCATGCTAGACTCAAATACCCCTGGTGAAAAGGCCACAAGTACAGGCCCAAAAATCGAAAAACACTGCAAAATCAGCACAATCCTATTCCATCCATGGCCTCCATGATGTTTAAATTCAAGACAGCCCACAGAAAGACTAGGCCCATGCTAGACTCAAATACCCCTGGTGAAAAGGCCACAAGTACAGGCCCAAAAATCGAAAAACACTGCAAAATCAGCACAATCCCATTCCATCCATGGCCTCTCCATGATGTTTAAATTCAAGACAGCCCACAGAAAGACTAGGCCCATGCTAGACTCAAATACCCCTGGTGAAAAGGCCACAAGTACAGGCCCAAAAATCGAAAAACACTGCAAAATCAGCACAATCCCATTCCATCCGTGGCCTCTCCATGATGTTTAAATTCAAGACAGCCCACAGAAAGACTAGGCCCATGCTAGACTCAAATACCCCTGGTGAAAAGGCCACAAGTACAGGCCCAAAAATCGAAAAACACTGCAAAATCATCACAATCCCATTCAATCCATGGCCTCCATGATGTTTAAATTCAAGACAACCCACAGAAATACTAGGCCCATGCAAGACTCACTACCCCTGGCATAAATAAAGGTTGAAAAGTAGGCAAAATGGTTGGAGGCCTAACAACAAAGCCTGCATTCAAAATGGCCACTTGCCTGCCAGCACATGGCCAGTGCCTGTAGCTGCACTCAAAATGGCCACCAGCCACATGGCATGTCCCTCCCCATGAACACCCCCAAAAATCGAAAAACACTGCAAAATCAGCACAATCCCATTCCATCCATGGCCTCCATGATGTTTAAATTCAAGACAGCCCACAGAAAGACTAGGCCCATGCACCACTCACTACCCCTGGTCAAGGCCCCAACAACAGGTCAAAAATCGAAAAACACAAAATTTTACAAAAAAAAAAAATCGAAAAACACAGAAAAATCAGCACAATCCCAATTCATCTATGGCCTCCATGATGTTTAAGTTCAAGACAACCCACAGAAAGAATCAGTCCACCCACCACTGAGTACCCCTGGGAAAAGGCCCCAAAACAGCCCAAAAATCGAAAATCCCAAAATTTTAGTTGCAGCAACTGTAATGCCCCAAACAAACTTACTTGTAAAATTTCTAATCCAACAGTGATCCAAAGAAAGTCAAAAAGGCCTCAAATCCAAAGATCCAGCAGCATCCACAAAAGGTAATCCTTCCAGGTCCACATCCGAATGAAAAGTGACCAGGAGATGGACAAAGCACTGGGAGGAGCCTGCTGAACAGGAACAGGAAGTTGAAGACTATGGGGCACTTCCTTCCTCCCACCCCCCTGCCCCCCTCCCCAAAATGGACTCCTCGCTAAAAAAGTGCAGGCAAATGTCAAACTAAGGAGTTATTCACATAAAAATCATCATTTCTAGAAGGTTTATGCTGCTTGCTGGTGGATTTCTTGTGCAGAATTGCAAATTTATATTTTCGCGCGCCGCATCTCAAATCTCGCAATTGCGAAGTACCGCGAGACGTGATCTCGTCGTACTCGCGTTGACAAACTATCGCTGGCAAGCCGCGATGACGTAATCGCGCTCGCCAATTCCCGCGGGATCACACAGCAAGATCCAAAATGGCGCAGCACTCGCAAACTATCGAAAAAAACAACTCGGCAAACGATGATAAACGCCGCGCGCCGCAAAAATTGTATCACCAACGCCGCGCGCCGCCAAAAAAATCCGCTGCGTGCGAATTTGCGGATTTTGCGGGAAATCCGCAAATCTCGCGGATTGCGGATTTCCCGAAAATCCGCAAAATCCGCGAGCGGAACGGATTTTCCGCCCACGCTTATTGTGCACATCCTGCTGCTGCTGCTCCTGCTTGATGACATCCAAAACCGTCACTGTTGTTGGCACAACCGACGGTAAGCCACACTCTTACCCGTTTTCATCTACTCCTCAGCAAATAGATTTCCCAGCATGTCAAGGGGTTTAGTTTCCCTAGGTCAAACATATTTTGTGGGTCCCTGTTTGTAATATTTCTAAATTTATGATCCAATTACAGCTCTATGATGCCCTCTTCGGCCAGGTCATTGACACTTCACACTCTACCAAAGTTGACACAGGTTTACATCTAATAATCAGTGATAGTGATGTGTGCATTAAATTGGGTAACATCACAGCACCGTCTCATCAATATCACAGCTACTAATCTCTGTGACACACTCATATTGCTCATAGGCTAAGTCCTGTTGTGATTTCAAAGAAACTGAAACACACCTTCTCTACTAAATCTCTGCAATGGAGTCTCACACATCACCCATATTTAAAGGTAATGGGAGGTAAATAGGTTTCAAAATGGCCAGTGTGAGTAACATTCAAAGGTCACAAGTAAAAGACTCTGCAGATCAGGATTGTCTCTACTAGGGGGACCCTGGAAGGCTGGGGCCCTGGGCCACAGTCAACTTTGCACATGTCTCAAAACCTGTATATGCACAGGACCTGTGGCATGAAGTATATCAGGGAAAACCAAAAGCATAACCAAGTTCCATGCATATGGGGGCAATGTGTGACCTTAAGTCACGAAAGCAAACAAAGCAGTAACAACATTTGTCTCACATTAATATAAAGTAGCTGTATGGTACACACACACACAAATGGACACATGTCAATTAAAATTCCTAATAAGGTTTGACAACTTAACACCCTCCATGTTTGGATGGCCAAATAACTACCTTGCACACACCAAACACATATCCAACCTACATCATAGGGAGAAATGCAAGCTAAATGATGTTGACATTGGCCGAGCCAAGCTGAAATGCTTACCACTTGAAATACCACCCAATGCAACGTTTGCCCCAATTGGATTTCATTCTACATATCCATTCATTAAACATTTTCCCTTCTCCTGTGCAACTCCAACACTGGTTCCAATGTCAGATCATACTAACCACTCCAAATGGGTCAGCAATCAGGGATGAAACAAACACAACTGTAGGCACACATCACAAAGTATCCAATAACATCAAATAGTTAATAAAGTAATGGCAGGACTAATGTGCTCTAAACAAAGCAAATGTTTAATTTATCAAAAACAATTAGATGTAGTAAACCGAAGGTCATGCCCAGTATATTTTCACATTGTGTGGGCCAGCACACTGCTGTGCCACTGTTATGTTTCATATAGGTACTCTAATATAGGTCCAGGAAACATCGTACCCTTTCCCTACATCATTTCCCCTGCATTTTACATGAATGGGCCTTATAAGTACACAACTCCTAATAAGGACAGAACGCCTTATAGGGGAAGGACTCCTTATAAGGATTGAGGCCTTTTATGGACTAAACCTTTCATGTAGATCCATACAGAGGGAGGGTTTTTCCCAATCGATTTTGCTAAAATGTCTTCCTAAGCATGTATGAATAATTAATTTATGAGAACGCTAGCCAGGGGGTATACTTCACCTCTCTTATCTACACACAAGGTTTAATCCCATATGTCATCCTCATACTAAACAATGGCCAACACACACACATGGACTGTATAAATACAGCACCTCTTGCTATCAGTAGTTGGAAGGTAACTGAGACTTCAAGGCCGGCACACTTACCAGAGACGCTGAGAACCCTGCACGCAGTCGCTCCAGCTGACAGTGGTCTAAACAGCCCTTGCGGGGTGTCCAATTCGAAACCAGGACGAGGTCCCACACTCTCATTATTCAGGTAATGGGGTATGACTAAATCCTAGTGGGATTCTTGGCTCTTTGGCTTATTAGCTCTTTCACACCTACTCACATGCTAGGTACACTTATGCACATCTCGACAGGCTTCTTAGGAGTATGTGCTTATTATATAAATGCATTTTATATTCATGTATATGTTCATGACTATTGCAAAATGGCAGAACTATAATATTCCTTTCACTATACTGCTGATCCTATATCTCTGCTACTATGCGCTGGTACGCTTGCGGGCAGCCATGCGCTTTTACAAATCTAATTTCATTTCATTTCATTTCATGTAACAGTTGTATCAGTGCATATATTTCACACCAGAAGGAAAACAGTGCAATAAATTCTTCTTGAAAACACGTCCGACTGTTTCTTCCGTGTATCTCTCTGAGACAAAATGAGCAAGCACGAGTGACTGGGTGAAAAGTAGTATTTCATTTCCACGAGTCTGAAAAATCAGGGTTTGTTGTGTTCTAGAGATTCTAGTGGCACTGTGAGCTAGTAATACATACTCGGTGGGGGTGCAGAGAATCAATCTACCACCAGACCCACATTGTCCAAAAGTGCAGGTCCTGCATAAGGGTACCATAGGAACTACACTACATGGCGCCACCAACATTTGGTTTGGTACTTATTTAACAGTAGAATCTGAGTAGCTCAGTCGTGCTTATTCTCAGAGGCCCCTCCCCACAAAAACCAGAGACGTCTGGATTGGGTGGGCACCCAACTCGGCTACAGCTGTGTAGGCGAAATATCCTATTTATTGGCTGTTGGTTAATCAAGCTTAAAGGAAATTTTTCCCAAAATTGTGCAAAACACCTTATCTTATTTTCCTTGGACAGTTATTCGGTGTCTTCAACACGATGACTACAGAAATATGAGATTTAGAACACGCCCTTAATCACTCAGACGGTGAGGAAGAGGCCAATGCAATACATATTGCAGCCAATGTAAGACACAAATTGACAGTTAAACTCGTCAAACATGGGTTACGACTTAGAGGAGGAGTAGTAATGTTCGTGATAGAGGCACACAAAGATTTCCAAACAGAGGTATTCTATTCCTGGGTTACATTTCCAGCAGCAAATGCAGTAACAAACACTTTTCATTATTACACACATGAAGGGATTCCAGCGGTGTACACTCCGTTTGAGGAGATTGAAATTCTGCTTACATACCAGGAACATATTTTCTAGTTTAATGGCACCCTACCCCACACAAGAACAAGAACAAGGCTTGGTCCTTTAGGAACACAAGGAGCAACATGGCCGATATTAGCGACCTATGCACCACATCATGACATTGACACACTGACACGTGATGAACTGCTTGTTCAACACAAAAAGTTGATAAAATTTTACAGAAACATGACACAATTCATCATGAGGACAATAGCGGTCCAACCTACAGTAATTATACCAAATGCAGCTCCTACACAGAGCATAGCTACTAAAATTACTCCACAAACATTACACACAGAAATGGGTAAATTGCCCACAAAACGTGAACAAATTCCTTTCTGTGCAGATCAGAAAATAACCCAGTTAGAAGCAGTATTCCCAAATACAACACCATTTGAAAAACACAGAATGTTAACAGTCTGCTTGCCCAAGGGGATTACACCACAGTTAGAGGATTGTACCTCTTGGGCTACAGTCTTTGCTGCCATATATACCAGAACTCATGGTATTCCTTCATTAGCATTAATACCAGATGTATTAAGACAAATACAAAATGAGTACGGAGAAGAGCCTGCCCTAAACTTAGGGATGAAGTTATTAAATAACGACGGCCAGGTATTAGCCATAATACTACCTAACATTACAGGGGAAGCAGCATCAGTGGCAATCCGCCAACACCTACTGGAGTTTGATCCATTAGATCAACCACACAAACTACCCAAAATAATTGAAACTGCGTTTGCAGAATTAGGCAGTGATAGTTTGGGGGGAAAAGCTTAAAAACTTCAACTAATGGGCAGTCCCGAAAAGGACACTTCTAAGCAGACACCTACTTCTTCTAAAAAGAAGTGGGATAATACCATTCAAAACTCTTAGTCCAGAGGTAGGTCTCCTCCACAGCAGCCCTCTGAAAAGAGGTAGAACCTTAGGAATAGGGATAATATTAGAAAACCTGACAGGTATCAGGATACTGATACACATTCCTCTCGTTCCTTTCAGGTCTCGAAGAAAAGCTCTGAAAGAGAAGGACGGTCAAAACAAAAGGAGGAGCGCACACGGTCCAGAGACAAGCAGCTCGCGCAAGACTTTACTTCTAAAAAAGAAGATAAGCAAAACGCAAAACCTCAATTTAAGAAAAAGAAAGTTGCTGGTCTGAATATGAGACATGGCCAGAATTTTGAGGACACAACTTCTGAACGGAGAATGGACTCTGACGAAGCTAGACAGTGCAATAGAAGTAACACTAGGTCGCCAAAACCTGAACACATTTCTGTTGACCGCTTACTTGAATGATTTACATCACAGTGGAAACACCAGACACCAGGGTGAGCGTCCCACATAAGTTATATGAAATAACTCTCCGGATGGAGGGGGACAAGCCCAGGAAAGTAAAAGGTCTTTTTTGGAAGAATTTATCATATGGTTATGACATCCTGTTAGCAGAACAAGATTGTCCGCCTGCATTCGTAATGGACTGCCCCAGGGGAGAAAGTACAATTCTTTCTGCATTTTCCGACCACGTTCCCGTTCACCTTAAGCATACATATGCACAGGAGTGGGAAGTAGCCCAAGCTCCAGCATTGTACAAAAATCATGTTGGGTGGGATGAGGACTCATCCTATCACGTGTTCCGGTGAAAAGTTTCACCTACCATTTGCTGTCCAAAATTTACAAAGTGCTGCATTTATTGAATAACAATCAGAACCTTGCAATCTCCTGAGGCGGAAGCCGGGAGACCTCTGTTTTTTAATTTTTTTTATTTCTTGTGTCACCATTTATAAAACTGTAT
This sequence comes from Lissotriton vulgaris, assembly GCF_964263255.1. NCBI lineage: Eukaryota > Metazoa > Chordata > Amphibia > Caudata > Salamandridae > Lissotriton > Lissotriton vulgaris. The sequence continues at coordinate 683,982,768 of NC_141697.1, forward strand.
TTTAAAGCGCACTCACCCGGCAGGCACCTCAGCAGCGGGCTCGAGAAACGCTCAAACAGCGACCCCTTCGCTGCAACGAACAAAGCAAAAACTCACTTTTTGCCGCCATTGACGGCGAGGAACCGAGGCCACGCCTACCTTAGGCCACGCCCACCCGCCCCCTTCCCCACCTATAAGGATGTGCAATCACCGGACGCGCAGCGGACGGGCGCAGCGGGCGCGCCGTCAGCGTGCCGAAGACGCGCCAAAGGCAAGCCCGTCTGGGCCCGTCCGGGCCCAGACGGCCTCAGGCCTAGACACTATGCCCAAACCGCAGAAACGTATCTCTTACACCCAAGATACACTGCTTGCCTGGAATCCAAAAAAACATCCCCAGTGCAATTACATCCTCAAGGAAGACGCCCCCTTTGCAGGATGTATCCTCTGTAACAAATCTGAGGAAACGGAACGCCACCAAGGACTCCGGCTTGGCCTCCTGAATTGCAGATCCCTAGTAAAACACGCCCACGAAACCAACATCCTCGTCCAGGATCTGATGCTAGACATATTGTTTCTGACCGAAACATGGCTGACCCCGCACAGCGACTTCGACATGGTCAATGCAACACCCCCCGGCTACCAAATTTGCTGCCTGAATAGACCAGTCGGGAGAGGTGGCGGTCTAGCCATACTCTACAAAGACCATCTCAAATGTAGAATTGAATGTGGAACTGTCAAAGATTGTGAAAACTGTAATTTCACCATCCAGATCTCACCATCGATCTCCCTCTCGGGACTGTTAGTGTACCGTCCGCCAGGCTCTCTAGGAGAATTCACCAGTACTCTGATGGATTACATCTCACTCAAGACTATTTCAGTCTCTAACTTCCTCCTCCTAGGGGACCTTAACATGCACTTTTTTGACCCCGCGGACAACGCCGCAGCCAACTTACTGGCTGATCTCACTACAGCCGATCTCCATCTTCGAAACTCTAAGGCCACCCATGAGAAAGGACAACTCCTGGATCCAATCTTCACCAACATCAAAAACCTAAATGCCCAGGATCCCACCTCTCTACCTTGGACAGACCATATGCTAATCCCTATGCACTGGTCACTCAAAACGACACCAGCACTCAAACAGAAAACTAGGATACGAACTAGACGGTGGTACAAGTTAGTACCAGAGGAATGGGAAGCCAAATTACGTGAAACTAGCGGCCCTCTATCCACGGACCCGAACACCGCGGACAGAAAATTTAACAATTGGCTAGCCCACCCCCTAGACAGTCTCATCCCACTTACCAATACTTTAAAACATGTCAAAAGAATCAACCCCGCTCCCTGGTATACACCTGCCCTCGACGCCCTTAAGAAGGAATGCAAAAAGTCAGAACGTACCTGGAGGAAAAACAAGTCAACGGTAGAGAAAAGTGCCTACCAATCCTCCATGAAAACGTACAAACGTGCCCTCCACAATGCAAAAAGTGCCTTCTACGAGGAAAAAATAAAAAGCTCCTCCTGTTCAGCCAAGGAGACTTTCTCCATTCTCAAAGAGCTCCTCCATGTCCCTGACCCCCCGCAGGAACCCATGGACCCCCAAGTAGCGGAGGAAAAATGCGTCAAGTTGGCCACCTTCTTTGACGAAAAAATCAAAAAAATCCTCACCTCCCTTCCTGCCGCTAACCCTGATTCCATAGAGAGAGCTAAGGAACAGCCGCCCCCACCCGACAAGCCTTATCTAGCGCCGTTTGTCCCAGTTACAGAAGAGGAAGTGATGGCTACACTCACATCAACCAAGAGCGGAGCCCCTAGCGACCCAGTTCCCATACGGTTCGTCAAAAACATCTCTCAGACCATAGTCTCCCAATTGACAGCCCTCATTAACATCTCGTTGACACAGGGAGAGGTCCCTTCAAACTGGAAGGAGGCTGTCGTAAAAGGACTCCTCAAAAAGCCCTCTCTAGACCCGGCAGATCTATCCAACTATAGACCTATCTCACTCCTCCCCTGGATAGGTAAGGTCGCCGAAAAACTTGTAAATAAAAAATTGTCGCACTTCCTGGAGTCAAATCAACTTCTCAATGACTCACAGACAGGCTTTAGACCAGGTCAGGGTACGGACACTGCTCTTCTCGTAGCAGTAGAAAAGACCAGGGAAATTATCGACACAGGAGGATCAGTGGCAGTGGTCCTCCTAGACCTGAGCGCGGCCTTTGACACGGTCAGTCATCCGGTCTTAATCCAACGCCTCGATAACATCGGGGTAAAAGACATGGCGCTGAAATGGCTCTCGTCTTTCCTCTCCCAAAGCTCCTTTCAAGTTTGGGAAGGTGAAAGCCGCTCCCCCTCCATCCCCCTCCAGTGTGGTGTGCCACAGGGCTCATCCTTGAGCCCCACGTTGTTTAACGTGTACATGGCCCCACTGGAGGAAATGGTCTCACCCTTTGGAGTCACCATCGTCAGCTACGCCGACGATACACAGCTGGTGGTGATGCTCTCCCACCCCAAGCTAGAGCCCTCCAATCTCCACGACTGCCTTTCCAACATACATCAGTGGATGAGTGACTCTGCCCTTAAATTAAACGGCTCCAAAACAGAGATTCTGCTCCTAGGGCATAACACCACGACCCTCCCCCCTAACACCTGGCCCGCCTGCTTGGGTAAACCCCCCACCCCCAAGACGGAGGTCAAGAGTCTCGGAGTGTGGCTGGAGACTGATCTCACCTTTAGGACACAGGCAAGAAAGACGGCCGGCATATGCTACGGACTACTTAGATCTTGCAGGAAGGTGATCCCTCTACTGCCTTTCCAGTCGCGTCTCCTGCTGATCCAAGGCCTAATTTTATCTAGGCTGGACTTCAGCAACGCCATTTACCTGGGATCCCCAGAATCCACTCTCCAAACTCTGCAAAAAGCTCAAAATGCCGCAGCCCGAATTCTAACGAACACCCCGGCCAGAACATCTGCCAAGCCCGCACTGAGGACGCTGCATTGGCTCCCCATCAGGGAAAGGGTAACTTTCAAGGCCCTTTGTCTGGCCCACAAGGTACTTCACAACTCGGGCCCCCCAATCCTAAATAACTGGATCAAACCCTATAGACCCACGAGAGCTCTTCGTTCCGAACATGGAAACTTCATCACGATCCCCAAGGCGAAGAAAGCCCGTGTAGGTGGCTGCCGTTTTTCGGTCAACACGGGAAAAAAATGGAACGCACTCCCCCTGAGCCTCAGAGCAGAACCAAATCTCCTGAGATTCAGGAAATCTCTCAAAACCCTACTCTTTCCCTGAGCCATTTTCTCTCCCGACTCTCCCCCCCTGTGAGTAAGAGGTTCAGCGCTGGGATACCTTTGGGTGACTACGCGCTTTAGAAAAACCTAAAATAAATAAAATAATAAAATAAACAATGCTCGGAAAAAATACAAAACACTTGCAGCCCGATTCATCGAGCTAAATTGCGCTCACAAAGGGCCAGATTCTGAGAATCTGGCCCTTTGCGAGTGCAATTTTTGCATTTGGGATTCATCATCTCAAATGCAAAAATCGCTATTTGAGAATTTGCATATTTGCGAGGAATTGGATTTCAGGAATCTCTATTAGAGAGCTTTTGTAGTTCGGACTGGACGGTTCCCATGGGGCACAGGGTCAGAGCTGATTTGCATATCGCCATTGTCTAACCCAGGGTGGTGTGGAGTGCAAAAAAACGATGGATTTGGGCCCAGATCTTTGGACTGGGATGAATGTGTGACATTGATCCACATTCGGTCCATCACCTGTTTTGTTTGCAAATTCCGCCATAAGTGCGCTGGGGATGCTCAGGCGTGGGTCCCAGGCACTCCACACCACTGGAGTCAAGCTAGCCGGGCTGATGAGAGGTGTTACCTCAAAACCCGTCCGGTCCTCGGATGCTTGATTCCGTTCTGGGAAGGACATGGCTTTTGTAGTTTGGACTGGACTGTTCCCATGGGGCACAGGGTCAGAGCTGATTTGCATATCGCCATTGTCTAACCCAGGGTGGTGTGGAGTGCAAAAAAACGATGGATTTGGGCCCAGATCTTTGGACTGGGATGAATGTGTGACATTGATCCACATTCGGTCCATCACCTGTTTTGTTTGCAAATTCCGCCATAAGTGCGCTGGGGATGCTCAGACGTGGGTCCCAGGTAAGCATGGGCGAATTTTGCGAATCTCGCGTTTGCGGATTTTGCGGATTTGAGAACTCGCAATCCGCAAAATCCCCGAATTCTAGCGAATTTGCGTTTTTTTGTGTTCGCAAGGATTTCTGCCAGTTCGCGAGGGTTTCGTACCAGTTCGCAATTGCGAACTTACATATCGGCACGCAACGGTCGCGATTATGTTGTATCTACGTCTGGTTCATCATCACAGGTTCCCAGCACCCTCTGTTTCACCACTGCAACCCTCTGTTACATCAATGCCACCCTCTGGTTCATCATCACTGTAGATTATGGGGGGAAAAGCAAGCACACCAGCCCTGCTTCAACTGACATGAATTAATTTGGTGTTAGTTTATTAATTTGTCACTGTTTTAAAATTCCAGTCTGGCACCTGCTTCCTTATCTGCAATTTTGCTTTCTGTTGCAGTGCTTTTTTTTTCCCAGGACCTTTGTGGCCTACTTGTAGCTATTCTATGAGCCTGCTGTGAGGGTCAGAGCAGGGTCATACAATTGTTGCAACTAGCAACTGAATTCTGGAGGGGCCCCAGTCAGGAAGCACTACAGGGAATTGTTACTAATGATGAGTTTGAACTCTTGCCCCTGCCGAGTGCTTTCAGTTTTGAAAAACTCGTTTTTCTGCAATTTCACGGGATTCGCGGGGTCCGAACACGCGCGAGATCGGATTTGGAAGCCGCAAATTCGTGCGAATATGCAATTTGTTTTTTTGCGGCGCATTAGTTGGCAAGGTTTTGTGCGTTTTTGCAAGCCGCTCGTAGCGCTAGGCGCAAAGTTACCCTCGCGGTCGTTCAAGGGCGCGGCCATCTTGTTTGCCTGACGTATTTCCATTTCCGGGCACGAAGTGTAATCTCGCAAAGTCTGCGGCTTGCCAGTACAGTTTCGCGCGTGTTCGCAAGGAAATTCTCGTGCGAACTTACCCGCGCGGTCGTGAACGGGCGCGGCCATCTTGTTTCTCATTCATTGCTATGGTTCTGGGCATGGTCTTTGTATCCTCTCTAAATCGCTGCCATCCTTTGCTTGTTTGTAGTTTTTTTTAATCTATTTTACTTATTATCTATCGCTCTATTTTTCTAGCCCTATATTTTTGTGTTTACTGCTACTTTTGGTTAATTTTAAACTACTTTTTTAAACTCTTTTCTTTTCTTCTCTTCCCTATTCTATTTTCTTTATTCCTTTCCGCCCAGACCATGGTGAAGGGAGCCGGGAAGCACCCCAAGAAGGGGAAGGGTCCCGCACCCCGTGACCGGCTCCCGTGCGGGCGTTTGAGGGGGGAGGAGGTCGTACCCAGGGAGATCTTTACCCCGGAGGAGGTGGGCCAACTCATTTTTTATGTTCAGCGCTGCCTCCCCAGGACCATCATGGGAGGCGGCAAGATCAGTGCCGGGTACGGGGTCCGGGAGCGCCGGAAGCAGTGGGAGAAGGTGTGCCAGGCCATTTACCACCACTCTCGGGTCTGGCGCACCTACAACCAGGCCACCCACCGCTGGACGGATGTCCTGACCCGTGAGCGAGATCTGCTCAACCTCCTTGGCCTTGAGATCCCCGGGCTTGGTGAGTAGTAGTAGCTATTTCTTTACTACTATGTTTTCTCCTGCTGTGTTATTATATTGCAAATTTTTATTTTTTACCAAGAGCAATAATGCTGCTCATTACATTGTAGGTAAATTATATTTCAAAATCTTCTGTGCATTTCAGGTACACTGCTCTCCTTCTTCTCAGTAGTGTTGCTACTATGCTTATTTGTTTTCGATTGTGTGTTCATTTCATTGGCCTGTGAAATTATGTATGAGTGTAGTTTAAAGAACTGCGTAATGCTACACACTAAGGTTCAGATTTTTAATTACCGGCGCATCCCTGCAAAGTAGCAGGGATGCGCCAGTAATTGTGCGTCACGCCACCATCACCCACGGTGCGCCGTATTTACAATGCAGCGCACCATGGGCCCAAAACGTCACCAAAGCGTTACGCATCTGTGCCGTAAAGGCGGCGCATTGCTGGAGTTGCGTCGCAACGATGGTGCAGCTCCATCAATGCTCTGGGGTGCCCTATCTCCCCAATGCTGCGTCAAGCCGTACGTCTGCTTCAAGCAGGCGCAGGGTTTGAGTCACGCATCATTGTCCTCAAAGTGACTGATTGAAATCTTGTAGATTTCCCTCAGCCACTTTTAGGATGCGTTCCTGCGCAGGAACGCCCTCCCTTGCGCCGGAACGCCCCCTATTGGCGTAGGGCTTTACAACGTGATGCATCTCCCATATGCGTCACGTTGTTAATATACGCCGCACCATTGCGCCTCTTTTGTGCTGTCGCTGCGTCACAAAAGTCACGCAACAATGGAGCAAAAGAGCCGCAAGGGGCTTCTAAATCAGCCCCTACAGACTCAAGTCCAGTCCTTCCTTTGTACACATGGCGATAAGAAGAAATAGTGGTGGTGGATTAATAGTTTGAGTATTTTAATGACTGGTTAATGTAGTAGGAAACTTTAGTGTTGTCGTTGATCTTCAATCACGATGGACTTTGGCTGTCACTTCGCGTGCTGCGGACTGCTGCCTGCCAATCCTAGGAAAACCTTTTTAGTACTTTGTTTAGTGAGTTACATAAGGTAATTTCCAATTCGACGGTCCGCAAATCAAGCAATACTAAAGTAATAACGTAGTCGACCACATGAGATTGGTCAATAATATATCCCGTGGAGTAGTTGTCTATTTGCTATTTCGCAAAAATATTTTGTTAGTTCTTTTGAAATGTTTGATTTGGTTGACAAATATCATCCATGTTTTCTGTTTTTCTTTCTTTCATGTTGTACATCAGCTTCCCCCAGGGGCAAGAGGAGGACACAGGAGGAGGAGGAGGGTGCTGTTGACGATGCAGGCCAGGACCAGGCAGGCGAGGGCTCCTTTGCTGGCCCCAGTAAGTTTTAATTTTAATATAGAGTACTTATTTTTTCCTAGCGTTCCTCATTCGATTTTTTCTAAATCGTCTTTGATCTTCTTGTAGACAGAATCTAAATTCTTATCCTGCCTCGACTATGACTCCGTGTAGTATTACTAGATTATTCTTATTAGTCTGTCTGTGTAGCTAACTAAGATTGCACATTTGGCATTTCCATTGGACTCCCATTCTAGTCAGCAATAGCTCTATGCACTGAGTGCAGTCCTCTGGGATTGTCCATAATGTCTTTTCAAGTATTCTAAATGTTTATGCTTTGACAATTGCCAACAATAAAAAGGTGAATGACCACCAAGAAAGAATAAGATACTACTTTACTTTTAGTTTGGATAGGAGGACAATCCATTCTACTACTGTTGCCTGGACAAATCTGCACAAACAGAACTATGGACACTAAAAAATGCATTGCTTAGCTTATCAATTATAATAGGTGCTGTTAGACTTTCCACATACCTCAGTGATAACAGACTTTGTAGTTGAACCCCCAATCTCCTTACTGACTAGATAGTGTGGCAGAGTCATTTAGCTCCCAAAGTCACCGACGGCAGAGGCACGGACTCATGCTTGCAAAACTTCCAAAACCTTTAGCTCATCCACTCTAGTCTGGAGGACCAAAAACCACAGAGTCTATTTGAGTTTAAAAGCTTTATTAAAAGTAAACACATTTATTGAAATCAAGTTTGTCATAAAAGTAAACGTTTAGCTGGAAATGGAAAAGTGCTTAGTGCTGACGATTAATTGAACACATTTCTTGTGGTCGAGCCGAGCTCTCACCTGGTTTGAACTTGATCCTGCTCGTGTTCTTAGAAGTCAAGCTACTGTCTGTTAGGAGAAAAAGTGGTGCGTGTTAAAAATAAAAAGCAAGCATTCATCAGTTGTGCCAAAAAAGTGCAGCAAGACAACAGCCTTCCATGGAAAAAGGGACATTTTTACTTTACAGTAGACAGTCACAAATTATTAAATTGTATACAGTTTTTTTCACATTTCTTTCTTCCTCCTAGACCAAATATTATATAGTAGTGAGTGGTGTACTCTAACATTATTAAATGCACTTTGTAGGTGGAACATCTGGAGGCGGGGCCAGCGTCGAGGTGGTGGTGACATTGGATGAGGAGGACAACTCTGGGGAGGAGGCGGTGCAAGTGCCGGACAAATCTGTGGGGGATGACACGGTGGTGGCGGGCAGAGGTAAGCTATACATTCCTTACTCATTTGAGATTAAAGACTGCAGAGTGTGCTTTCTGCACGGGTGTATTATATAAATAAACCAGGCAGTAGGCTCCTGTAAATGTACTTCGACTTAGCTGTGAAGTTTTTGGCGAGAAGAATCCCAATCAGATCTGAGGTGAACTTGATGGAAGGGCTGAACGAAAAGCGAAAGAAGGGTGTAAGTAAGTGTGGAAGGACGAGAAATGTAATGATGACTGGCAAAGAAGAATGATATGTGTTTGCCTGGTCCCCGAGGTGGCTGGGAAGGAAAGAGTATGGTATGGTGCATGGCTGGGTGAATGATGAAGCAAGGATGGGTGTAAGGAGAACAGCCTGGGTGGGTGAAACAGAAACTGTATGTGTGCATATACTTTGAATGGATGGATGCCTGGATCATTCATGGTACTATCTGACTCTTAGATAGCAAATGTGTATCTAGAGAGAGTAGACAGTCACTGGATGAACTAAGTGTTACTTTGAAGAGCATGTAACACCGCACCCGCACGTCTGTTCCAGTGTAAGAAAGGCAAGGAAAAGAAGTTGTAATTTTGTCCAAATACTACCATGAATAGTAGCAGTAGTTTGTATTGCAACTGCAAGCACAGCATATATCCGGTTATTATGGTGGACAGTCCCTACCTCTCTTAATAACTTTAGTTTAGTAGTAGTACGTCATTCATGTGTGGGGGTATCACTGTTCACTCCATAATAAGCAAAGCACCTAAAGTCATCCCATATGTCATCAAATACATCCCATGTGAAGTGATAGATAATCAGATTATTTAGCTTCTTTATTTTCCTTTTCTAATACTCATTTGCACTGTAGGGTGAAAGCTAAATTAATTAAGCAGTAGCCCTTTTAACAGAGTATTCTCAGTGCCACCCGTAATAGAAAAGTAAGAGCTTCACCACCTGCATGTACTGGACCGGTACAGTAACGCAAGTCTGTCTCACTCACCATGGTGTGCGTCTGTTTTTCTCGAGGGGCAAGTTCACTGCGCTGGCATTATGCCAGCTTGCATAAGATAACGTACCAATTTTCCTAAACAAGAGAGAAGAAGAGGAATAAGACTGGTGTACTGTCATAGTCGACTGTAATGGAAGTCCATAGTGCTTGTAGAATTTGTCCCTTAAACTCCCACTAATGTTAGAGCAAGGATGAAGAAGTCGGAGGTTACATAGATACTGTCCTCAATAGTTATGTACTGTGCTTTCAATTTGCTACTTGTACTGTGACAACTTTCTGCTCAATCATTTTGTGTTAATCTTAAGGAGCATTGGTTACAAACTATGTCTTTCTTTCTTCATGTAGTTGCTCCTTCCAAATCCAAGACACCATCAAGGAGGAAGGAGCTGGCTCGAATGGCCCGGCAACGGAGGCTGGATGCCACTGTCGCTGAATATCGGCGGCTGGTGGCCCTGGAGGAGGAGGAGACACAGTCTGGTACAACGACAACGTCCACGGGGACAGCTGCATCCTCCTCCGTGCGGGCTGCCAGGCAGCGCAGTGCTCCAGCGGTACGGAGCCGGGCAACCAAAGCCCAATGCCAACGCCGAGCAGCAAAGACAGCAGCTGCCCCCCACAGGATTTGCAAGGCACACCGGCGCCGCTTATCCCTCAGACTGTCGTACCTGGAGCAGGAGGTCCTGAACTATAAGAACTTGGTGGAGGGCCTCCGCTTTGAACTTGCCACCCTCCGCAAGGAGCATGATGCCCTGGCTGCTAAAGGCAACAGCACCCTGCCATAGTGTCCCTTGCCCCTTTTTTAGAGACTTTTGGGGGGTGGGAATTGGGAGTTGGGTTTTTTGGGGACTTTTGAAGGACAATCGTTGGGGTTAGGGAGGGTCTTGCGGGAGATTATTTTGTTAGGGCTATAAAAATATAATTTTTTAAACTTTATCTGACCATACCTGTTTTTTACAGCTTTTGAGTCTGGTGGGTGGGGGTTTAACAGTAAGTTTGTTTTCCTGAATAGTCCTGTGACTTTAGTAGTACTACCGTCAATCTCTCGTCTCTCCTAATACTCCATTATACTACCTCCAACCAAACGCCTATCTTACCTGTAATTTCTGTTTGCAAGTAGGGCTAGGCCCAGGGCTGGCTCCACGGGAAACAGCGAATAAGGTTGGCAATCCTGGGCGGATAAAATTTCCTCATAGCGGTGGTACTATTGGTGTGACACAGTGGCAGTTGCATGCCTATGAAAAAAAAGAAAATGAAATCTGGTTTGTCCTCCTGAGCAATACAACGGTACAATAGAGAATATAGCAGGTGACAGTACACTAGAACAGTGCCACATTGTAGCCTAACAAATGGTAAAGTATAACTACTAATTCGGTTGAAGTTCTTTGACATTAGCCATGGGTCTTTGTCAAGCAGAGTAAGAATATATCCTCGGCTTTCTTCACCAGCCTGTTGGTATCACCTTATCCTCCCCAGCAAGTGTGTGGATTTATTGCTGTAATTTAGTCACACATCAATCAAAACCACACAGCCCGGGGGAAGAGGGTTAGGGTTTGAAAAATGGATGGGTGCGGGGGTTTTTGGGAAAGGTTTTGTGAGACAAGAAAAAAAAGCACAGCATGGAAAAACAATTGTGAACATAAACAATTTTTTTTTTACAAACCTATCCATCAATCTTTGAAAGTGCATGCACTACTGCATGCATGTCAGTGAAAAGTCAGTAGTACTTTCGACAACTGTGGAAGAAAGAATGCTACAGTACTGGGCGTGTGTGGAAATATTGATAACTATATTCAACATAAGGTCTCTGTTGCCAGATACCTGAGAGCCTTGCTGGTCACTATAAATCCATTCACAACACTCAATGGGGTTGTTCTGGAAGGTGTAGTAGATAGAAAAGGAGAAATTGCTCTTTTTCTAGGTGTCCCCTCACTGCCCCTTGGTGACATGCTTCATCATTGGGGCCATCCCAGTCCTCTACGGGCTGGGGCGTGCTGCGACTTGCGAATTACGTAGGAGCACTTACAAATGACTATGTGTGGTGCAGATGTGATAGTGGAATGGACTAATTGATGTGTTAAAGGATCAATTTAGAAGCAGAGAGAGATCCAAGAAATGCAGTCACAGTCCTAGAAAAACACAATGGATACTGTATCTGTATGTTGTTGTAGTTGTCCTGTTGAATTTGGTAAGTAAGTTGCATGCAGAAAAAAAATCCTCTTATTAGCGGCACTCCTCCATTCCATCTGACGCTTCGTCCATCAATGTTGGTGACCAGAAGACGCCCTGTCCACTGCCTGCCTGGCGGATGCTGAATTGCGGCTCACTAATGTGAAGCCTGACTCCATCCTTTTTTCCCCATTGCACAGACTGAAACCCGGCCTGTAATTATTCAACGAAAAACAGGAAGTGATATAATATTACAACACCACTGATAAATAAATATAAGGTATGTAGGCTGTGGAGTGCAAAAAGTCACACTTTGCTTTTCCTAGTAGACAGTACAATATTTTTGACAGTGCGTACTCTGTCTGAGTCACCTTTTGAAGGATAAATAAGTATGGCCAAATTAATGTAGCGGATCTTTCCCCTCAAGCTAGGTGTACTGTAAACTGTGTTTTAGAACAAAATTAGATCTTCCCAGCAGTGCTCCCACCAAGACCCTTACTAAAGCCAGTCGCAAAAATGTAGAAGACCCCCAATCAAATCGGAAAAAACGAGGCCTAGCAGAAAACTGGTGACAAAACGTACTTTGAAAGTAAAAGTAGGCCCAAATACCCCCTTACCCACCGTGGATTGCATTCAAACCACTTGCAAGCAACCAAGTAAAAGTATCCATAGCCAGCATCGCTCCAAGACTCGAAAACCCCCCCACCCAAATACATGCAATAGAAATACTGCTAACCCTAACAAACCCTAAGTTAAGAGTAGTGGCAAAGGCTTTCTTTAACTATGCCAAATCCCCCCTTTCCCACCCAGGATTTTCTTCAAATGACTTGCAACCAAAATTACACATTCTCACGAGTGCTCTAAGACCCCAGAACTCAGTTGCAAAAATGTAGAACACCCCGAAACACATGCAATCCTGCTGCTAGGGCTAACGAACCCTAAGTTACAAAAAGTGCCAAAAGGCTTTTCGGCGTGGATTTTGTCCCAACCACTTCCACCCGGTATTAGACCTTCCCAGGAATGGCCCAAGACCCGCCAACCCACCCGCCAAAAAGCATAACACCCCCAAACAGGCCAAAAGCAACATCTCCTACTTACAATATTTCTCGGCCTGCGTAGCTTCGCCATAAGTCGGGGTTGCCACCACGGATTTCCTGAAAAGCAAATGCAATCAAGATTAGAGTGTCCCAGCTGTGCTGACAGACCCCGAAACTCACCCACAAACAGACGGAACCCCCCCTAAGAGCACCTCAAAGGCAAGCAAGTCAGCAAAAACACAAAAAAATGTGCGCCTCGGATTTGGTCCAAACCACTTTTATCCGATATTAGAGCTTCCCAACAATGGCCCCAGAGCCGTCAACCCAAGAGAAAACGAGTAGAAGACCCCCAAACAGCCAAAGAGCAAAAGTACAAAAATGGGTACCTAGTCATTTTTCCACAAATTTCCCAAATCACTCCGCGCGCGCTCTGCAGCTAGGCCCTAACTCCCCTCTGCCACCATGGATTTGCTTCAAACCTCTTGCAATGTAAAGTATCCGTAGCCAGCAGTGCTCCCAGACCCCGAAACCCACCCACAAACACCAGGAAGCCCCCCAAACCGGCCCCCGAAAACGCTAAATTGAGCAAAATGTCAGAAATAGCAAACAAAAAATCGGCCTGGATTTTGTCCCAACCACTTCCACCCGGTATTAGACCTTCCCAGGAATGGCCCAAGACCCGCCAACCCACCTGCCAAAAAGCATAACACCCCCAAACAGGCCAAAAGCAACATCTCCTACTTACAATATTTCTCGGCCTTCGGTCCAAACGCGCTGCGTAGCTAGGCAATAGGTCGGGGTTGCCACCACGGATTTCCTGAAAAGCAAATGCAATCAAGATTAGAGTGTCCCAGCAGTGCTGACAGACCCAGAAAACTCACCCACAAACAGACAGAACCCCCCCTAAGAGCACCTCAAAGGCAAGCAAGTCAGCAAAAACACTAAAAAATTTGCGCCTCGGATTTGGTCCAAACCACTTTTAGAGCTTCCCAGCAATGGCCCCAGAGCCGTCAACTCACCTGCAAAGAGGTAGAACAACACCCCCACAAGTGCTGAGTCTTTCTTCATTGGGCGTAAACCAGCCCTCTGCTTTGATGGAAATAGGAGTCTGGAGGAGGAGGATAGAGGAGCATGTTCTTCTGAACTTGTGAACCTGAGGAATGCAGACTGCGGCACCTTCAAATCAATTAGCAAACAAGTGAAGACAGTTCTGCTGATGGGCTTGTTTTTGTGATTATCTGATTAAAGTTTGAATTATATTAACTGTGCACAACAAAGAAAGACAGACACACAGGAATAAAAGTGAATAAGGACGAAAAAGAAAGTTATTGATTCGTTGTCTCATTTTCAGGGCTCGGTATCACGGTCCAGGAATGAGAATAAGGCTTCGTCATCATACTCTGCGAATTCAGGCAGGGTGAGCTCAGTGTCACCTGACAGAGTAGAAATTTCCTCATCTATGTTGCTGGCCACCTCGTCTTCATCCGGCGCGCTTTCTCGTACTCTGAAATCTGGTGGTATGAGGTGCTGATTCATCTTGATCATTGTTAACCTCTCCACATTTTTGGGCGAGAGGCGGCTCCGTTTGGAAGTTACAATGCCACCAGCAGCACTGAAAACACATTCAGAAGACACGCTTGCGAGTGGGCAAGACAAGTAGTTTAAAGCCAGGTTGGTGAGCTGTGGCCACAAATCTTTTTTCCCATGCCAATACGCCAATGGGTCAGCATTAACATAGACCTCTGTTGAGTCATTCAGATAGTCCTTGACCATCGAATCAAGGTTCTCCTCCAAGGTTCCTCCTCTTTGCTTAGCTGTTGCTGTGGCATTTTGAGAACCAAACCCAAGCCGAGCTAGCCAATCCTCTTCAGCCTCCAATGTTACTGTTGCGTCTGGTGGTGCAGATGATCCGGTTGCCGGTCTCTTTAAGGGCTGAGAGGTCACTTGTGCCGCAGCCACAGGTGCAGAAGAGGATTGTTGTGACTGGGGATGGCCTGCTGATGCTGATGTACTGCCTTCTCCTTCAATTTGCTGCCGTTCTCTTTCAAACCTCTTGGCTGAGGAGGCTATCCACCGTTTGTAACTTGTAACATCTTCATCACCAAAAGGAAAGAATGCTTGGCCTGCCAGCGCCTTTTTGTAGCGTGGATCCAGAATAGTAGCACAAATGTAATGCTGTTCTGAGTGGATCATTTTAAGACGTTCATCACCTTGTAGGAGCTCTAATAATTTCTCAGCCAGAACAAAAGAGTCTTGGTTTTTTACATCTTTTTCAAACACTGAAAACACCTCCTTCAGTTGGTGCTCCAGCATGTACAACAATGGGATAGCTTTTCCCAAATTACAGTCCTCCTTGCTGACTGCACGCGTGAAGAACTCAAAAGGACGAAGCATGCGTGTCAGGCTTTTAACTATGTTCCATTGCGCCGCACCCATCCTCAGGTCCTCCTTCTGAGCTGTACCCTGTGTTAAGAAATAGTGATCGAGTACCGTATACTGCTCATACAGACGCTCAAGCATGTAGAAGGTTGAGTTCCAACGTGTTACCACCTCCTGGATGAGTGCTTTCACTGGCATTTGACGTTGATATAGCAGGCTCCTCAGCTGCTTCCGGGCCTTAAAAGAATGGCTCAAATGGTTGCACATTTTTCGGCAGGTGTCCAATACTCTGTACGCTGCACTGTCTTTATTACCCAAGAATTTTTGGACAACCAGGTTTATACAGTGCGCCAAACACGGCACTCTGAAATACTCACCCAGCTTCATGGCCTTAACTATATTGGCGCCATTGTCCGTGGAAACATAACCAACCTGGCGTTTTTTTGGGGACAGCCAGTTAAGGACCTTTGTGTTAAAGACATCCAAAATGTTTTCTGCTGTGTGACGTTTCTCCAAACCAAACATGGCTAGTGTTGCATGTTTCCGAGCAGCTTTAAAAACAATGTCCTGGTCAACACCTGCGTTTAGCTTTGCTTTAGCCCCTGAAAAAGAGACCCAGTGTGCAGTGATGCACATGTAATCAGCGCCTGCGCCACTGGTCCACATGTCTATTGTCAGATGTATAGTGTGAACAGCACTCTTCTGCAAAGCTGCCCCAATCACCTCCAGAACATCTTCATGTAGTGCTGGAACCGCAACTCGGGCAAAATAGAACCGGCTAGGAACCTTCCATTTAGGGCAGAGCGCTGCCACTAATTCTAGAAAACCAACCCCTTCTACAAAAGAAAAAGGGAGAAGGTCCAGAGCTAGCATTTTAGCCAGCTTAGTGTTATACAGACGTGTCAGTGGGTGGTTGCGTTCATATTGCGCTTCTGTAAACAACATCTTTTTAATGTTGCCCTGGACCAAGGATTTACGGGATGATGATGATATCTTCGACCCAGTTACGCTCGCTGATGAACTTTTTCGCATTGATGTCTCACTCTCTCCCACACTCTTAGTGTGGCTCACATGGGGTGTGCTGCTGACAGGGGTACTGGGTGTAAGTGAAGTGTTTGAATCGTCTTCTTCCTCCTCGTCATCATCAGATGAAAAATCAACGTTTTCATTACGTGCAATTCGGGCTTCCTTGACCGCCTCTAGGTGCGCAAACCATTGGACAGGGTGCGCTCTCCTAAGATGACCATAGTTGGTACCAAACTTACCACGACTAACTCGAAGCTTACAAATGCTACAAATGGCTACGTTTTCCTTTTTTGGGCAAACACTAAAGAAGTCCCAAACTGGAGACTTGAAATGTCTTTGGGGGCCGGAGGAGGCGGCGATACTGGTGGTGGTGGTCCTGCTGCTAATGCCAGATGAAGTGAAGGATGTGGATTGCCGAACTTCAGTACGTTTTGCACTTTCACCACCACTAATTGAGGTCGAGGTGGATGGAGGTCCCACTCCCTTCTTGTGAGGAAGAAATATGGAAGCGGTAGGTGTTGGTGTACTAGTTAACTCCAAATCCAATGATTGTTGTGTTTCCATTGACTCCTCGTCGACATCATCATCACGCTCAGCAGCTTCTCGGGATAGGGTCAAAATGTCTCTTTGCTGCATGCCCGCTGGGGCTGCAGTGACCATTATGATGACTGGATCGTCGTCGTGAAGGGCTTCATCAGCAGCAGTATGCGTCACTTCTTGTTGAGCCTCATCACACTCCATAGCTATGAGTTTTTCGACGACCTTCCTTTTACGCTTAGGTATCTTTGTCAGATCATGGTGTGCCTCACTCTCAGACAGCCTTGGTGGTTCCCAATCTCCATCCCGATCATCAGAAGGAGGTGTGCTTGAAGAAGATGTAGACCTCACCCTTGATCTCTTCCTTGCTAGGGGTGTGGAAGACAATGAATGATCATCAGGAGGAGTGGCTTCCTCAAATGATACCTCGCCTTGATTGTCGATTTCCTGATGTGCCCCTACGTCGGGAGGAACAACTATTGTGGGCACTTGTGACCCTCCATGCACCTTTGCTTGCGCATCTCCTTGCCCTGCCTCTCCTTCCACATGCACTTGGGCTTGTACTTGCACATGTGGTTGTTGTTGCGGCTGTGGTTGTTCAACACTTGTCAGATGAGTTACAACAACCTGTGTTGATTCAGGGACATTGCTGCTACTTTCTTGCGATGTGCCAACATCACTGGTCGATGGTGATTGAAGAAGTACACTGACTGCCTCTGCAGCACTCAAGGGCTTGGACTTAAGTTGGCGTGGTGGTGGTGGTGGAGGCACTTAGCCCAATGGAGCGGGGGGGCTGCTCCCAGCTTGGTCCCCAGCAGATCCTGCTGCTGCTGCAGGCGTACTTTTTTTTTTGCTCCCAAAAAACGCGGCGGGCGGCACACCAGCCTCCTTGGTAACTTGCTTCTTCTCTCCTTACTAGCAACTTTCTTGCTAGAGGAGCTACGGAGACCTTTTTTTGGGGCCATCTTCTTCAGAGCAGGTCAGACAGCAGGCCGCAGTTGCACGAATTGTAGAGTTGTCTGAGGCCAGACGTGACGTCGCATGAAGTTATGCTGCACACACACACCGCTGCAGGACTTCTTCCTGGCACTAGTGGTTCTCTTGAGTCTTGTGCACCTAAAAGCAATGGAAGACAGAGGAACATCAGTTCACTTATACACCCCCCAAAAATCGAAAAAAAAACAGAAAATCAGCACAATCCCATTCCATCCATGGCCTCCATGATGTTTAAGTTCAAATTAACACACATGAATGGTAACAGGGAAAGGGGGCGCACAGCTGGGAGTATGGCTAAAGGTAAAGGTCCAAATTATTCCAAATGATTGCTACTAGGCTGGAAAGGAAGGTTACCAAACTTCCTTAATTATCCTGGACAAGTCCAAGATATGAAACTATGTCAATATTCCTGCCGAGCAATCTAACATCCAAATGCAATATTCACTAACATCAGGTATGATATTTATCTAAGTTCATATGAAAGTATAAGAACAAAAGTCCAAAATCTCATCCAATAGACAGTCAGACGCCCGAGTCTTGAAGTCTGATGATCCTTATTATAGTGCCAGATTTCAAAGTTCAATCCAAATTCTCAAGTTCATTGTTCAGTCAAACCATGTTTTTATTCCAGATTTCAAAGTTCAATCCAGATTCTCAAAATCAAATTTCCTTAAGAACATTCACTGCAGCCAACACGTGTTTCGTTGGGCATCTATCTCATGCCAACCAACTTCATCAGGGCTGCTAGCCAAAATAATAAAAGATATATATAAAAAAAGTGGTCAAATATACCAAAATATGCTAACAACACTAAAACTCTAATAGTTTGTTGAAGGAATTAATTTCTACTGATAAGAGTTTGTTGAAGAAATTAATTTCTACTGATAAGGTCACCGCCTAAGTGAGAAGAAAGGCAAAGTACCCTCATTGAAGTGACAAATTATAAACAAATAATTCATGTGAATCCCAGTGTCCAGTATAAAAATACAACAAAACATTCAGATATTTCACCAAATTCAAATAACAGTAATATTGTACCTAAATCGCAGTATTATTTCCTTCAATTTCAAAATCATCGCAGCGGACGTTTGTCAAGATAATTAGCAGTATCTGGAATGATATGAGGAGGCTCTAAGCGCTGTCACCACCAGCTATCATGTTGGAAGATTTTTAAAGCTATATAGCTATCTTAAATTATACAAGTTCCTAAATCTTCACGTATGGAGAAGTCCGAATATGTTATCAATGTCCGATAGTTATATATATACTCTCCATTTTCTAAAATTATATCTCATTAAGTGACACATATATAATACTTCTGATATATCTATTGTAAACAAACACGACCCATCACCTCGAAAATCGTGTGACGCTCTCACACATCCGTCTATTATTAAAAGGTATTACCCAACATAACGCTGAGTCATCATAGGTGTATTTATAATGGTGAATAATATTACCTCTTCACTCCTTCGCTCCCACGCTTGTCAGTTGTACAACAGCAATTGAAATGTTACTCGAGGAGTCTAACGTAAAGAATCACAAAAATTAGACTCCTACTTGCTGCAATATATTAAGGCCAGTACCAAAGGATAGGCATTAGTAGCCCTTACCTATATCTCTGCGCATAAGCATCATACGCTTCACTCCCGTAATGTCAATTTCGTTCGGTCTTTATATTGCAGGGTCTATAAAAAGAAGAACCGCTAATTCAGAGTCCTCCTGTATAATTATCTAATATGTAATTATTTTACGATATACCAAATATCTCTGACCTATATCCCGTTAGAAAGTCTCAGTATGTGTCTTCTCTCAAATATCGGCTATCGGCGTGTGTTGTGGCCGCCATCTTGCTTAAGTACTAAACAGTAAAGTACTTCAACTGTCTGTCAGGCGGCGAGTTATTTCACCGCCATCTTAAAGTGACTAATGAATACATAAGTCCAGGTCCATGTTATTTATAAAGGAGAAAAAAGGGCACATTCAGTAAGGCAAAGTCCTCAAGATTGTAACAAATAATTTAAATTACCAAAAACCGCAATCGTGAAATTTGTAAGCCACTAGTTTCTCAATTATAAAGAAACTCTACGTATCGTAAAGTAACGATAAATTACTATTTTAAACCAAGATAGGGTATTGCATCGTCATATTAACATGAGTATTCTGAATTTATAAAGTCGTATTTCCTGATTAGGAACGGAACTATGTAGGCTCCGTGAATTTATGTATCGTTAATACGAACGGACGTGTATTCGCGTCACAGTAAATAGACCTCCTGCAATTGTAAAATTAGTAGCGGTTTGTAAGCTACTAGTTTCGGTAAATTACTATCTTAAACCAAGATAAGGTTTTGAATAGTGTGTATCCAGCTTGGGAGCAAAACTGTGTAAGCTCCATGAGTTTATATATTATTAATAAGAACGGACGTGTGTTCGCATCTCAGTGAGTAAACTTCCTGCAGCTACTCCTGAATAGAGTTAAAAGATCAAGTAGACTTACACAAGCATCTCTTAAAAGTAATCAACAAGTCAGAACTAAGTTTCATTTCTAACAGGTGGTAACGATGCATCGAGCGTCCCGTATCATTCATTATAACAGTCACTAAAATAAAAAATATTATTATGTAAAAAAGAGAGTCGTGGCATTGGCATTTGAAATACCCAAGTGTCATCATGAAAATCATACATTAACCGTTTTACATTATACAAATAATGATAGAAAAGCCAAATCTCATGTAGTCAATTTCATCATTCACATTTAAATCTGAGATATAACTAATCTCCCAGAAAATACTGTAGTTCCGTATCCATATTAAGCCCATCTTCCACAGCCCGAAGTACCATAATCCAGCGTGCCTCTCTTCGTCTTAGTTTCAGGACTCTGTCTCCTCCACGTCTATCCAAAACCACTTGTTCTATACCATGATAAAAGAATTTATGATTCTCAGAGTCATTTCTGTTTTGAATAGAATGTGAAGCTATGGGGTACCTCGTGTCTCCATTCTTGAGTGCCCGGTAATGTTCCACCATCCGGTCTTTAAGTCTTCTAACTGTGCTCCCAACATAAATTTTTCCACAAAGACAGGCAATAACATAAATCACAAATGTCGTTTCACAGTTAATGAAAGAATCTATATAATGAGTGCCTGTATCATTGTAATCGAATTTTAAAACCTTTCTCTTTGCCCACCAACATGAACTGCAATTTCCACAGTGATAGAAGCCTTCAGGGCGGACACGTAGCCAGTCACTATGACCCTGATGAGAAATCGGTTTTGGGTAGCTCGGGCTTACAATATTAGCAATGGACATTCCCTTCCTGAAGGTAATACTCGGTCTCTCTGTTAAAAAAGGTTTCAAATCTTTATCTGAGTAAAGCATATGCCAATATTTCTTCATAATACTGAAGATTTTATTACAACCAACACCAAAGTTTGTAATCATTCTGATAATTTGCCTATTATCCAATGTGTCACTCTTGTCCTTAGGCCTTAATGTCATATCTCGCTTCAGTTTCTGTACTCTGTTAGCAGCCTTATTAACAATAGTATTTGCATAGCCTCTGTTTTTAAACCTCATCGTCATATCCTTAATGTTTGCATCAAAATCAGTATCTTTAGAACAATTTCTTCTTGCTCTAATCATTTCCCCATAGGGGATGGAATTGATTTGGCTTTTGGGGTGGCAGCTATCCGCTCGTAAAAGTGCATTGCAACTGGTCTCTTTACGAAACATACGGCTGCATAGCTTGTTTCCTTCCACAAATAGTTCAATGTCAAGAAAAGTAAATTTTTCTTTATCATAATGTGTGGTAAATGGGGGCGTGGCTTACGCGCCATCTGCAGAGGACGTCTTTCCCGTGAGCTCCGCTACGGACTGATCCGCGGATGCCGTGAGGACCCTTCCTGCCATTTTTCGGATGGCTTTTTTGGTATACAACAGTGTCAGAAGGTGGACAGTCTACAATGGAGTGCTTTTGCAGCCTCGACGATCGCAATTTCGCCGAAAATTTGCAACGGTAACTTTTCTCTGACATCTCATCATGAACGGCCGCCATTTTGTTTGCCGCCGACGTGAATGTCTCTCTTCGCACCTTCTTCAATCCCCCTTACATTCCGGCATTAGCTTGTTCTGGACATAATATTATGGTGCTGCTCTTTTTGCTGCCTGCTCAGAGTTTCTTTCTACTTTGTGCACTTTGCCTATTTCACTCTACTGCGCAACAGCTCTTCTGAGGTAAAACGGCCGCCATTTTGAGTCTCCTGACTGCGATGTTTTCTACTTCTACATAAGGGCTATGTGGTGACTGCCTCACCATCTCTTCATGACTCTTGCTCTCCTGGCTTCCCATGATCATCTGCCTCCTGCATTTTGACATTACTCTGTTTATACAAGCCTTATTGTGTTCCGGCTTTTACTTCTCCAGCCTGCCACTTCATATTAGTGCTGTGAGATACCACCTTGTCCATGTTCTGGTCTTGGTTGATGCCTCCTTCATGGCGCTGTGTGGCTTTTCGTTGTCTTCGCACTGACTATTAGTGCGTTACTTGGCGGTTCCTTTTTTCATCGCCTTATATTTGCCACATTGTGTGCCCCTATCACCATAGTGCATCTCCAGTCCGGTTCACACTCTACGATTTTATTGGACATACCTGCTTCTGGTATCCTGAACCATGGCGAATGTCTCTACCTCGCCGAAGTTGTCGCAGACCGGAACCAAGCCTAAAAGGCCTAAAAATGACCCGCCCTCCCCAATTAACTCTTCGACTAATCCTGTACTGGACTCCATCCTTGAAGAGGTGCGTGGTCTTCAACCTTTTATGTCTGCTACTAATGCTAAACTACAACAGATTGAGGAGCGCTGGGTGGTTATGGAAAATAAAGTTTTGAATTTAGAACAGCGAGTGAGCGATGTCCAAGACCTCTCAACTAAGATTCCACTATTGGAACAAGAGATCCACAAGCTCAAACTGCACACCGAGGATTTGGAAAATCGCAATAGACGAAATAACCTACGTGTTTATGGTGTTCCGGAAAATTTGGAAGGGGCTGACATGGTCTCTTTTATTCAAAAATTTCTCCAGGAACTTTTGGATCTCCAACCATCGTCATACCCTCTCAACATCCAACGTGCACACCGTCTTGGCCGCCTCAATTCTAATGCCTCCAAACCAAGTGGCATCATCATGCTATTCTTGGAGTTCACCGAGTTAATGGCCGTACTGAAGGCTGCCAGGGCCAAACGTCGTCTCCAGTGGTCTGGTCATAACATTTTCATTTCCCAGGATCTATCTTCTGCTACAAATGCTCGGCGTAAGGTATTCCTGAACCTCCGTCCCATGATGAGACAGCTCAACATTCAATATGGAATTCTACATCCCTGCTTCTGCAAGATCACACATAATGGTCGCACCAAGTCCTATGATGATCCACAGAAACTTCGCGACTACCTGCTAAGTGTCTCTCCTTCCACTATGGACACTGCTAGCTAATGCTTTTATGTCTTTCTTTGTTCTCTCTTTTTACAACCATTATTCTACTCTTTCTCACTCCTCTTAATGTATTTTCCCTCTTTATCTTCGTCAGATATTTACCTCACATCCTTGTGTTATTCCTTTTCCTAATGTCCGTATCCTGTGTGCTCGTGGGTCATGTTCTCTCTCTGGTGTACCCTCGTCTCACATGTTTTGGTTATCCTCTTTTTCTCAGATCGAGCCGTCGTGCCTTGATCTGTTCCCTTTATCTCTTTCTGTCTTTTCATCTCTTTCTTTCATTTCTCTTTCTTCTCTTTCTCTTTGCTTTCTTCTTCCTAAGTGGTCTCTACTGTTTTCTCTGTTTGTTCGATTATTAGTTCCTCATTTTTTGACTCTTGTTGGCTTTCTTATGATGAGCGTCCTACGAATCCACTGTTTACCTGTTATTTTTTGTCTTCCCTTTTCTAGTGATCTCCTTGCCATGTGTCGCCTCCATTTGTTGCCCATCCTCCCCTCCTCCCAACATGTGTAATTTTGTCTCTTGGAATGTTCGAGGTCTTGGTCATCCTGTCAAGCGTCAAAAGGTATTGTCACACTTAACCAAATTCCATTCACAGGTTGTTTTCCTTCAGGAAACGCATTGCTCAGACGTTGAATCGCTTAAGCTTAAGAGACATTGGGTGGGTCAGGTTGTGTTTTCTCCTGCCGTTAACAAAAAAGGAGGGGTTGCTATATTGTTTCATAAAGCTTTAAATGTTCAAATTATTTCCTCTCAAAATGATGATGAAGGTCGTTGGGCAATGGCAAAGGTTCTTATACACGGCAAGACAATGGTTTTATTGAATATATATGGCCCTGTTCGCCCAGATCCCAAATTTTGGAAAGACATCAAACTGCTCATTGCATCTATAGATGCAGTAGTGTGGCTCACTGGTTAGAGGTGGCAGACCCGAGAGCAGAGGACGGCCCGGGACCAGGGTTCGATTCCCGACGTGGCAGGTTTCTGGACCAGGGTCAGCGGACTCGATAATTCTCTCGCCTCGGTGCCCACTCTGATCAGCGATCACACTCGGCAACTCTGGGCATAAGCTTGCCTCATCTGCACTAACGGCCCCACCAGACCGCCGGGGATGCCTGGTCTCACCCTGGAGATACCCATTAAGGGACCATCTCTCAGGGAAGCCAGGAAGGGTTTCGCAGCGGTCGAAGCGCGGAGATACTCCTCCGGGAGTCGATCCTAGCGCTATATAAACTTGCAATTAATTAATTAATTAATTAGATTGCCCTGATTTTATAGTAGCTGGTGATTTTAACCAATCGTTAGACCCTTTTTCAGACCGACAAATCTCACAAGAGTTTTCAATCTGCCATTGCCTACCGTCCTTTATATGATTCCTGGAAAATGTGTAACCCTGATTTATTGGAATATACTTTCTTTTCTAATGTTCATCACACACGTTCAAGAATTGATTATATTATGATTAGTAAGTCTCTTCTCCCCTCCATTCAAAAATCTGTTATTGGTTCTATTTTTATCTCCGACCATGCTCCTGTATATACTACCCTTGATCTTTCCCTCAGCCCCGCTAAATTTAGTCGTTGGAAATTTAATTCTTTTCTTTTATCTGATGCCACTTTCATGAAAAAATGTACTGAGTTTTTCAATGAATACTTTTCCTTTAATAACCCCGCTGACACCTCCATTCCTAACACCTGGGATGCTTTTAAAGCCTCTTTTCGAGCTTTTACAATTTCCTATGTTTCTACAAAAAAGAAGCTCAATAAGCAGAAGTATGAGGATCAACTTAAACGGATTAAAACTCTCGAACACATATATTTCACTTCCAAATCCTCTTCTGCCCTTCTGGACTTGATTCTTGCCAAAACGGCACTTAATAAAATTATCACTAATGAAGCCTGTCACACCCTCCTTAAAATAAAATCTAAATTTCATGGTGGCCAGAACAAAGCAGGCAAAATGTTGGCCAATTATTTAAAAATCAAGTCTGAACGTAAAGCTGTTGGCCCAATTTTTTATGATTCTCTCAATAGACTGGTTACCTCCGATGAAGATATTGCTGAAGTCTTTCACAACTATTACCAAGCCCTATATACAGATGACACACACCCCTCTTATGCAAACTTAACAACATTTTTTAAAGGCCTTCCTTCCCCTCCTTCCCTCCCCGTTGACTTTTCTCACTTGGAACGTGAAATTACTCTCCAGGAAATCACCACGGCCATTCATTCCCTCAAAAAATCAAAAGCTCCTGGCCCTGATGGTCTTCCTGTTGAATTTTACTCCTCCTTCCATTCTTTTTTTGCCCCTAAACTCCTTCAGTTATTTAATTCTTTTATTTTGGAGGCTAAAGCCTCTGGGTCCTTTTTGGATGCTCTCATCGTAATTATCCCCAAACCTGATAAGGATCATTCCCAATGTAAAAATTACCGCCCCATATCCTTAATTAATTATGATTGTAAAGTTTTTGCTAAAATCCTCGCCTCTCGCCTTGACTCCATTATCCCTCGCTTAATCAACACTGACCAGGTGGGTTTTGTTAAGGGTAGACTCGCTGCCGATAATGCCCGTCTTTTTTCCAATGTTCTTGCTCACAGTAAAAATGTCAAAACCCCATTGGCAGCACTTTCTCTGGATGCTGAAAAAGCTTTCGACCGTATTAATTGGCAATATATGTTCCGTACCCTTAATTGGTTTGGTTTTGGCCCAAATTTTATATCCTCGGTTAAACTCCTTTATTCATCCCCTCGTGCCAGTATTTTTGTTAACAACCAATTTTCCAGATTCTTTTCTTTGACCAGAGGCACGAGACAAGGTTGTCCCCTTTCCCCTTTAATATTTATTTTATGTCTTGAGCCCTTTCTACAGCGCATTCGTTCCAACCCTGATATTACTGGTATAAAATTTTCCTCTGTCGAAACTAAATTGTCAGCGTATGCCGATGATGTCCTCATTTACATGTCTAATCCTGAATCCTCCCTTTCACCCTTTTTAAATGAAGTTCAGTTGTATTCCTCCATATCAGGTTATAAACTTAATTTGTCCAAAACGGAAGTTCTACCCCTTAACTCACTGTGTTTTCAATACATGTTTAATAATACTGATTTTGCATGGTGCCCATCTAAAATTAAGTACCTTGGTATATGGTTCTCCTCCTCTGTAAAAGATACCCTTAAATTAACCTTTGATTCGTTGACTAGTAAAATTCAGTCCCTTCTACAAATTTGGTCCCCCTTATTTCTATCCTGGTGGGGTAGACTGGATACCATCAAAATGATGATTACCCCACATGTGTTGTATACTGTTTCTATGCCCCCTTTCAAAATTCCCAAATCCTATTTTTCTCGTATTAATTCTGTATGTACAAAATTTTTCTGGAATAATAAACATCCCCGCATTGGTTTACATAAGTTGATCCGACCTAAAAATGAAGGTGGTGTTCGGTTTCCTGATTTTGGCTCATACCACTCTGCCTTTTTGATCAAACAATCCTTCTCCTTGGCTTACAACTTCCTTGATACTCCTGTCCCTAAGTGGGTTCTTCTGGAACGCTCTCTTTTAGGTTTAAAGTATTTTATTGAAGCAGGGTGGGGCAGGACACAATAGGGCAAGGAACAGATAAACCACAGGAGCCGCACAATCAGTGCGCATTATACTGCAAGTACAACAATACAGTTACAACTTTGCAAGACGCTTAATCCAACTCGAGAGCACAGCTTTCGCACCTGTGGTCACATACAAAGAACTAGGGGGGGGGGAAGGGGGAGGGAAGGAAGGACAGGATAGGGGAAAGGAAGAGAAAATCAGGAGGGGGGGGACAAAGAAAAAATAAAGGAAAAGAAAAGGGGGAAAGAGGAAGGGGAAAAGGGGGAAAAGAAGAAAAAAGGGGGGGGGTGAAGGGTGGGGAAGCATCCCCGCTCCAAAAACCTACCCAACCAAACAGAACCCCCAACTACCATACCCCAACCCACCCCCTGTACTGTGCCATTATCTACAGCCTCCTCTTCATTCAACTCTCCAATAATCCCCGCTATGCAGTATCGACCCCGCCCGTTCAGACAGGTGGGTCCGGTGGCGGCGTCAGCCTTAACAACCTAAGGTATCTGGGGCAGGTGATCTCCCGAAACTCGGAGCATAACAGGCTATGAAAGGGCGCCCACAGTTCTTCAAAGGTATCAGTATCTCCCAGGGCCACTAAGGACATCTTCTCCATTCCAAGGACATGCCATAATCTATGCAGCCAGCCAACTACAGAGGGAAGCGTGGTAGAGCGCCAGTGTACGAGAATATTCTGCACCGCTGACCCCAGAGCAATCGCGATCTGTCTACCCCTCTTAAACCTAAGGGGATACATCAACCCATTTGGTAACCCTAGCAGAACATAGGCAGGGAACCTCGGCAATTCTATCCCAAAGCATTTGTCCACCTCACCCAGGACCTCTTCCCAATAAGGAGCCAGTAGGGGGCATTCCCACAGGATGTGTGTTAGTGTACCAGTGTTGCCACAGTTGCGCCAGCACGTCCCTGGTATTGCCCTGTCCATCTCGTGCAGTTTCTCCGGAGTGCGGTACCAGTAGGTCGAGATTTTAGTGAAGGTCTCCGTAAGACCCGTGTGATAGGCCGAGTGACGCGCGCGGAAGGAGATATGTTCCCATTCCTTGTGACTCAACACTCGCCCGAGCTCCCTTTCCCACCGTTCCCGACCAGGGTTGTGAATGTGAAAGGAGGGGGTCTGCAGCATTTTATACAGGTCTGAGATCAGTTTAGCGTCCGACGTGCGAGTGATTAACCAGCGCTCATACGCCGTGATTTCCCGGTGTGCCACATCGCGCACCTGGGGTTGTAATGCCCAATGACGCGCCTGCATGTATCGCATGCGCTCCGCTTCTGGGAGGCCATAATCCCGCCTCAAGTCCTGGAAGGGGACAACTCCCTCAGGGCTGTACAAGTGATACAAAGTGCAGCAGCGGGCCACCCGCCAGCGCTCAAAAGCACCCTGCTCCATCCCGGGGCCAAAGTCCGGGTTGCCAATGAGCGGCGTAAAGGGAGAGGGGAAGGTAGTGAGCTCGTACCTGGCAGCCACTGAGTCCCACGTCCGGAGCGGGACCCGCGTCACCAGAGACGCATAGAGGTTAGGGGGTCGATGGGCCCGCTTCAAGAATGGTATTTCCTGTAGCGTCCTACCCGCCACTGCCTGATCCTGGAACAGCCAGTGCTTGTCAGACTCCCACCGGCTCCATTCCACCAGATAGCGGAGTTGGGCGGCCTGGAAATATTTCCGCAAGTCCGGTATCCCCAGCCCCCCAGATTCGGGCGTCAGCATAGCGATACTCCTCTTGATCCTCGGCCTGCGGCCCTGCCATACGAACCGCGCAATGGCAGTCTGTGTCTCCGCAAGCCACCCCGCGGGGGGCTGGAGCGGCAACGCTCTGAAAAGGTAAAGCACCTGAGGCAGGAGGGTCATCTTCACCGCGGCCACCCTACCCAGTAGCGACAACATACCCTTATCCCACCGGCCTAATTCCTCCCTGATTTTCGTGCCCAAAGCCGCATAATTGGCCGTGACCATCTCCGGGAGGGAGGGCGCCAACAGGATCCCCAAGTACGGGATCCGGTCCTTGGACCAGCTCAGAGGGTAAAGCCTCTGTAATTCCGCTCTAGTGGCGTTAGTAAGCGAGATGTCAAGGGCAGCCGACTTCCCCAGGTTCACCCTGAAGCCCGCCACGGCAGCGAATAAGTCCAGTTCCTCTACGCAAGCCGGCAGCGACCTCCGCGGGTCATCTAGCGTCAGAATGACATCATCCGCGTACAGGCTGATCGCATGATGGAATTCACCCATCTTGACACCGACAATATCGGGGTTTTGCCTAACCCTCTGGGCAAATGGCTCCATGTACAGGGCAAAGAGCAAAGGGGATAGTGGGCACCCCTGTCGCGTACCCCGTTCAATGGGAAAGGGTCGAGAGCTGCCTCCGTTCACTCGGACCACTGCAGATGGGAACCGGTAACAATTGAAGATCAGATGACGGAACTTCTCCCCAATCCCGAATTTGCACAGGACCTTCTCTAAGTAGGGCCAGTGCACCCTGTCGAAAGCCTTCTCCGCGTCTATGGACAGGAGCATCCTCTCCCCAGGGATCCTGGAAGCCTTCTCAAGGATGTGGGTCACCCTCTTTGTGTTGTCTACTGTTTGCCTACCAGGCACAAAGCCCGCTTGGTCCGAATCGACCATGCCCGGGAGGTGCAACGCCAGGCGTGCAGCTAATATACTGGTGAACACCTTCAAATCTGTGTTCAGCAGCGAGATAGGACGGTAGGACCCACAGGCGGTCCTGTCCTTGCCCGGCTTCGGGATCACGGAAACCGTGGCCTGGAGAAATTCGGAGGGGATGGCACCCGGCTCCGCAAAGGAGTTGAAAAGGCGGGTCAGTAGAGGCGCCAGCTCCTGACAGAAGGTTCTGTAAAACAAAGGGATAAAGCCATCCGGACCTGGGGCCTTGCCCAATTTGAGCCGGGATATCGCCGTGATCACTTTCTCGACACGGATATCACGCTCCAGATACTAAGCCTGATCCAGTGTCAACGACGGGAGCGGTACTGAATCCAGATAGTCCTCCTCGGCCTGGGCCAAGGGGGCATCCCCGGTGTAGAGGTCAGCATAAAAGCTGCGAAAGGCGTCTGCTATCTGCTCGTCAGCCGTGACCATACCTCCGGTTGGGTCAACTAATTCCTTCACTCGGTGCTGCTGGTGTTGCACCCTGAGTTTGTTGGCCAAGAGCCGCCTGCACCGGTCGCCCCCTGTGTAATATTTGTGTTTCAGGCGGAGCATCGCATACTCCGCCCGGTCCGTATCAAGGGCTGCCAAGAGTTTCCGTGCCGCCTTCAACTGCCTCCAAACCCTGGGTGTCCCTGTCCTGTGATGAACCTGTTCCAGCTCCCTCACCTGCTGGGTGAGCTCATCCCTCTTGAGCTGTCGGTCCCTATTCTCGGCCGAGGAGATCGCTATAAATTCGCCCCGGAGCACCGCCTTCAGGGCTGCCCACTGTGTCGCACGCGAAGTGTCCTCATTATCATTCACGGTCTGAAAATCCAAGATGGCCGCCCGGATCTGGTCCACCACCAATCGCCTGTGCAATAGCGTGTCTCGAAGCCGCCAGACCCCCCTAGGCCGAACCGCCGGCGGCAGAGTGAAAGCGCCCTCCACCGGAGCGTGGTCGGAAAGAGAGAGGACCCCCATATCTGCATTCGAGCCAGAAGGAGCATTGGGCCCGACACAAGTAGATGGTCCAGTCGGGCATAGGATCTGTGGGCATGTGAGAAATAGGAGTATGCGCGGGTGGTAGGGTGAAGGTGACGCCACATGTCATGCAAGTCCAGCTCCTCAAGTCGAGTGCGAATCAAGCCCGTAAGCTCACCCAACTGGTGGCGCCGCTGCACAGACCTGTCCATTGCCGCATCGAAAACCAAGTTCAAATCACCCCCCAACACTATGTGCCTATCAGAGGTGGATGCCACATCCTCCAAAGCCCTGTGTAAGAATTGGTCCTGATGATCATTGGGGCAGTAGATGGTGCCAACAGTCAGTGCTAAACCCCCCATCTTGATCTTATATACCAGAAGTCTCCCTTTCAGCTCTGCTACCTTGCACACGACCTCTCCCCTGAACCCCCTAGAAAACAAGATCGCCACCCCTGCCGTCTTGGAGGCGCTAGAGGAGAACAACTGCGTGGGGAACTTGGGGGTACGCATTCTCGAGCAGTCCTTAGCTAGCAAATGGGTCTCCTGCAACAGGCAGATATCCGCCTGTGAGTTTTCCAACAAGGATAACACCGCCCGCCTCTTAACCGGATTATTCAGCCCTTTTACATTGAGAGTGAGCACTTTAAGAGCCATCAAGGAGGGGAATCAGTGGGGCACATATCAAAAAGCAAAGCCCAGCAGGCAAACACAGAAGGCACCACTCGAGGCCTCAAAAAAGAGCAATTATGAACAGTCCACAGGCACAGTACAGTCCCCAAACCCCAACACCCCACAACTAGAAAGGCCCCCCCTACCCCCCGAAGTCCCACACAACCAAATCTACACCACCCCCCACAACAAGCCCCCCCTCTAGGCCCCAGAATCAAAACATCCACCCGCCAGTCCCGTTCCCAAACCCCACTTCTCAAACTTTGCAAAAAAGACATTGTCCCAGTCCGGTCCGGAACGGACAAGACCGTGGTAAATCAGTCTAGTGGACGTCCAGCCACCACCTCCAGCACTCGCCATTCCTCCCCGCCCCCCCCCGAATCCCCGCACCTGCAAAGGAAACAAGCTAGAGTAGACTCCCCCCGGAGTGAGTTCAGGCCGTCAAGGCCACTTCGCCGTTTGCCGCCACTCTGGAGGCCTCCTGGATGGCGGCCGCCATGTCCGCCTGGATCGTGGGCGAGCCCGGTCGCTCCGACGGAGGAGAGCCCCCCTCTCCCACCTGCTGCCATCCGTCACGAGTGCTTCGCCTCCGCCGCGGAGCCGGGGTATCCGTGTCCGATGCTGTGAGGCCCAGCACCGCGCAGACATCTTGGAGGGACCGGAGCTGGTGCAAAACGCCGTTCCATCTAAAAATCAGGCGGAAAGGGTGCCCCCAAGAGTACTGTGTCCCTCGCTCCCGAAGGAAGTCAGTAGCGATTTTGAATGATTTCCTCTTCTGCAGCGTGACCGCGGATAAGTCCTGAAACAGGGTCACAGGGTGGTCCCGGAATCGGAAAGATTGCTGCCCTCGTGCTTCTCGTAGGATCCGCTCCTTCAGGGGAAAGTCCGGGAGGAAAGCCAGAATGTCCGGGGCGGGCGCCGTGGCTCTGCGGGGGCGACCCACCCGATGTGCTCGGTCTATGCGGATCCGAAAGTCTTCCGACTCCCCCAGAATCACACGAAAGAGGGCCACCAGGTATGCAGTCACATCTTCACCCTCCTCGCCGGACGGCACTCCGCGGACCCGTATGTTATTCCGCCTGGACCGATTTTCAAGGTCCTCGGCGTGGGCCTGCAATTCAATCTGTTGTTCCCGCAGTCGCAGGACCTCCTGTTGCAGCTGGGTGATCTCCTCATCCCTGGAGTGACCCGCTTCCTCCACCGTGTTCACACGTTCCCCTAGGGAGTCCATCTCTCTCCTTACTTCACGGACCTCCCCGGCCACCTCACGCTTGAGCGTTTGAAAGTCCTCCCGTAGGGAGCTGAAGAGCGACTCAAGAAATGATCTCGTCACTGGGGGTTCTCCGCCATCCGCACCCCTGGCCGGGGCTGGGGAGGTCGTGGTGGGTTGGGTTCCCCCACTGCGTAGGGCGCCGCGTCCCAGCATGTCCGGCAAGGTTCGGTCGCCCCTTCTCTGTCCTCTAGCGTTCGACATTTCAGCTGAGTAGAGGACGTTGAGGCTGACTGTCCAGCAAAGAGAACCGCCGTACCGGCGTGGCTACACACCAGCCGGGGGTAGCGCCACACAAAGAGCACTAGGAAGACCGAGCTGCCAGGCCGGAGTTCACAAAATGGCCGCCCTGCGATATCAAGAGGCCAACGCCCAAGATGGAGGTCCCTTCTCCGTCCCTGGTCCGGGATCCAGAAATCCGGCCGGTGGGCAAACTCGTGGTGCGATGGTCGCCGGGGCCCGCAAGTCCAGGGGGAGATCCGCTCCAGAAGCCCAGTTCCACTGCTCCACCACCGACAGCTGGCCGGAGCGGCCTCTCAATACAAGCCCCCTCAAGCCGCGGGCCGGCGTAGCAAGACAATGCCGGCTCCGCCTCCGCCCTTCACCTCCGCTCAGCTCCGCTCCGTACCACCGCCGTTGGGCAACTCCGTTCCGCTCGCGAAGCCGCTGCCGACTCCCACTCCGACAGTACACGCACTGCTGCGGGCTTCACACACAGGAGGCAGAGTGCTCCGTCAGGCTCCGAGGGTCGGGAGACTCGCGGCTTCTGGCTCACACACAGTCCATGTAGCGGGCCTCGATCCAGGCTTCACCGGTCAGAATCGCACCCCCGACGGCGCAACCAGGCTCAGCAGTCGCTCCACACCTCTACCGGGGGCACCAGGCTCATTCGCCGCGTGATCCGGGGGGGAATCAGCGGTTACGAGCGGTGCAGGAATTCAGGGGTCCGGGAGCTCTCGGCGAGTGCGACCTCTCAGCCCGCCATCTTGGCCACGCCCGAACGCTCTCTTTTAAAAGATTTCTCATTTCAGCATATTACTTTTATGTCAAATTGTACCTTTATATCCAAATACCCCATTTTGAAGTATTCCCAATCTCTGTTGCAAAATGTTTTTTCCTCTACTCTCTCCCCTCTGCAATGTTTTTTATCCTCTATAGTTTGGTATAACAAATTTCTTAGATATAAAGGTAAATCATTCTATTTTAAACACTGGAAAGAAAAGGATATACTGTTTGTACATCAATTTTTCCTTGATTCCTCTCTTATTTCTTTTCCAGTATTACAAAACATGTTTAATTTACCTTCCTCATTTCTCTCTGAATATTCTATTATAACTTCTGCCATTCAATCTCACTTATCCTCATTACCTTCTTCCTCTGAATCTTTTTCTTCCTTCACTCCTGTCACTCCACTATATCCTCTTTTTTCTACTCAACTCCCTAAAGCTGCTCTTGTATATTCACTTTTACTGTCCAATTCTTCTGTTCGCTCTAAATCCAAAGTAGAGACTGCTTGGGAGACCGATCTTGATGTCTCCCTTGACATTGCAATTTGGGATCGTTTATGATCCAGGATTTTCAAAGTCTCCGTTGCTGCACGCATTACTCAATCCTTACTTTTTTATATCATAGAGTTATTATTACCCCGGTTACTATTCATACATTTTCTTCAACCTCTTCTCCTTTATGTTGGTCTTGTTCCAAAGTTACAGGTACTCTACAACACCAACTGTACGAATGTGCCCCTGTTTTATCTTTTTGGACTGATGTTTGGACTATATGTATGAAAATGTTATCTCTTTCCTCCCAATTATCTTTTTTACGAATATTTTTAGGTTCTTTATCTGAAGATATTAATATTTTTACACCCTCTTCTGCTAAATTGTTAGACCTATTTATTGCTCTTGCATTTAAAGTTATTTTATCGTGTTGGAAAGACAATTCAAAACTCTCGGTCCACACATGGTGGAATTATATTTGTGATGAACACAGTATTTCTCTTGCCTCCTCCACCTCTGTTTCTCTGAAAATTAAATCCGATCTGTTATGGCTTCCCTTCACCTCCTATCTTTCCTCTAATCCTTCTCCCTTACCGCGTGCTCCTCATCCTTCATGATCCCCCTGGTTACCTACCCTTTCTCCTCTTTCTCCCCTCTACTCTTTCCTTCTCTTCTGCTTTCCTCTTTCTTTCTCTTTCCTTCTTTTCTTTCTCTATTTCTTTCTACCCTTCTTTCCATATATAAATTCCTCTGGATTAATGTCATTTATTAATATATTCATATGTACTTTTTCTAATTTTTCATGACATGCTTTTTGTATTGCTTTTCAATGCTTAATAAAAAATTTCTTAAACAAAAAAAAAAATAATGTGTGGTAAATGACATATTTAAATCGTTGGTATTAAGAAACCTAAAAAACGACTCCAATTCTTCTGTAGTACCTCTCCACATTAACAAACAGTCGTCAATGAATCTACCCCAATAGTATATGTGATCTATCCATTGGCTGCCCCTAGGGCCCCAAATCCACTCCGCCTCCAGTCTCCCCATAAAGAGGTTCGCGAAGGACGGAGCAAATTTGGAACCCATCGCAGTCCCTGTCTTTTGTTTATACCAGGTAGATTCAAAGAGAAAGTAATTGTTTTCCAGGACCATTCTTGTCATCTCCAATAGCATGGATGTGTGGTCAAGATATTCTGCTGGTCTATTATTCAAGAAACTCTCAATAGCTGAGATACCTTTCTCATGATCTATATTTGAGTATAAGGATACTACATCTAGAGTAGCAAGAATCATATCATCATCCCACACTACATCATTCATTATATTGAGAACATGTTTAGTGTCCTCAATATGTGATGGCAGATTTTGTACAAAAGGTCTCAGATATGAGTCCACAAATTGAGATCATTTTTCTGTAGGCCCTCCTATGCCCGAAATTATCGGTCTTCCTGGTGGTTTATGTCTATCCTTATGCAATTTTGGCAAACAATACATACACGGGGCCTTGGGTGATTGTATTTTAAGAAACAGAAACTCATCATGATCCAAAAGACACTTGTCATACCACTCCTTAAGTCTCGTATTAATTTTACATTTAACCATCTCTAAAGGATTGACAATTACCTTCTCATAGTATTTGCTGTTCCCCAATTGAGATACGACTTCATTATTATAATCAATACGATTCATAACAACAATGTTGCCACCCTTATCGGCACTGCGTATTATTAAATCAGGGTGATCGGTCAATTGACGGAGTGCCTCTCTTTCATCTATTTATAAATTGTCTCGAAATGTCTTCTTAAGTTGTCGTTCCTTCTTGATCAATTTGTCTATCTCTAAGGTGACAGATTTATAAAAAGCATCAATAACATTACCGGTGGACAACTGAGGTGTCCATTTTGATTTATCTTTGAACCCACTCCCAGATGCTAAACCAGGATTAATCTCTAGATCTCTTAAGAGAGAGTTCATAGTCACCGGGTCGTCTTCTGATTCAGTAAGAGATAACAAAAGTTTCGTGTCATGCAGGTCTTGGATAGTAATATCAGTCAGTATTGGTTTATTCATGGTTTTCACCCTGACATTGTCTTTAAGGGAAAAAAACTTTTTTAGCTTCAACAAACGTACAAACTTGTACAAATCAATTTTTGTTACATACCAATCAATACTTTTGGTAGGACAATAACCAAGACCCTTCTTAAGCACATTACTCATACTCATAGACAATTCAATAGAAGAAAGGTTGATCACTTCAATCTCTTTGGTTCCTGTAGTTATTTCCTCCACGACCTTAGTCTCTCCCTCATCCCTGGGACCACTTCTCCTGCGTCTGCCACGGCTCCCTCTCCTTGTCTTGCTGTTTGTGCATTGCCAAATCTCCCTCCTGTATCTCGATTTCCTCTTTTGAACCTCTGTACCTCTACTAAAAAATTATTATTCGTAGCATCTGCACTCTGGGCAATGGAAGCTTCTGTAGTACCTCTGTCTGTAGATATACTACTCGATGAAGTGTTAACAGCTGAGCTCAAGGGTGTCAAATTTCTCCTATTGCCTTGCCCCTTTTGGAAAAGATAGTCAAATTTACGCGCAAAAGTAAAAACCCTACCGGCTGTGTAATCCTGTTCATCCCTTTTCAATTTACGCACTTTTCTCCTTTTTATATCTGCCTGTAAATTGGTCAAGATCTCATCTAACATGTCATAATTTTTCATAGTAGCTTCTGGTAAGTTCAATTGTTTAATTTCATCCTCACATATTTTTATCTCTATCAAAAGTTTCTCAATCTTACGTTCAGCATTATCAATAAGTATCCTTATCAAGTTACAGGAACTAGTAGTCAACTCGTGCTCCCATTTGTCCAATAAGTCAGGTTCTAAATCTTCATAGGTAGGTACAATAGTTAATTTTAAACCTCTGGGGATGCGGTTTAGAGTAAGGTATTGTTTTAGTGTAACCGCATCCCACCTTAGATAAATATCATACCTGATGTTAGTGAATATTGCATTTGGATGTTTAAGTTCAAGACACCCCACAGAAAGACTAGGCCCATGCAAGACTCAATACCCCTGGTGAAAAGGCCACAAGTACACCCCCCAAAAACGAAAATTACTGAAAAATCAGCACAATCCCATTCCATCCATGCCCTCCATGATGTTTAAGCTCGAGACACCCCACAGAAAGACTCGGCCCATGCAAGACTCAATACCCCTGGTGAAAAGGCCAAAAGTACAGCCCCAAAGCGCAGCATGGACAAACAATTGAACATAAACAAATCTTTGGGTACAAACCTATCCATCAATTTCTGAAAGTGCATGCACTACTGCATGCATGTCAGTGAAAAGTCAGTAGTACTTTCGACAACTGTGGAAGAAAGAGTGCGACAGTACAGGGCGTGTGTGGAATTATTGATAACTATATTCAACATAAGGTCTCTGTTGCCAGATACCTGAGAGCCTTGCTGGTCACTATAAATCCATTCACAACACTCAATGGGGTTGTTCTGGAAGGTGTAGTAGATAGAAAAGGAGGAATTGCTCTTTTTCTAGGTGTCCCCTCACTCACCAGGGTTGCCCCTTGGTGACATGCTTCATCATTGGGGCCATCCCAGTCCTCTACGGGCTGGGGCGTGCTGCGACTTGCGAATTACGTAGGAGCACTTACAAATGACTATGTGTGGTGCAGATGTGATAGTGGAGTGGACTAAGTGATGTGTTAAGGGATCAATTTAGAAGCAGAGAGAGATCCAAGAAATGCAGTCACAGTCATAGAAAAACACAATGGATACTGTATCTGTATGTTGTTGTAGTTGTCCTGTTGAATTTGGTAAGTAAGTTGCATGCAGAAAAAAAATCCTCTTATTAGCGGCACTCCTCCATTCCATCTGACGCTTCGTCCATCAATGTTGGTGACCAGAAGACGCCCTGTCCACTGCCTGCCTGGCGGATGCTGAATTGCGGCTCGCTAATGTGAAGCCTGACTCCATCCTTTTTTCCCCATTGCACAGACTGAAACCCGGCCTGTAATTATTCAACGAAAAACAGGAAGTGATATAATATTACAACACCACTGATAAATAAATATAAGGTATGTAGGCTGTGAGGTGCAAAAAGTCACACTTTGCTTTTCCTAGTAGACAGTACAATATTTTTGACAGTGCATACTCTGTCTGAGTCACCTTTTGAAGGATAAATAAGTATGGCCTAATTAATGTAGCAGATCTTTCCCCTCAAGCTAGGTGTACTGTAAACTGTGTTTTAGAACAAAATTAAATCTTCCCAGCAGTGCTCCCACCAAGACCCTTACTAAAGCCAGTCGCAAAAATGTAGAAGACCCCCAATCAAATCGGAAAAAACAAGGCCTAGCAGAAAACTGGTGACAAAACGTACTTTGAAAGTAAAAGTAGGCCCAAATACCCCCTTACCCACCGTGGATTGCATTCAAACCACTTGCAAGCAACCAAGTAAAAGTATCCATAGCCAGCATCGCTCCAAGACTCGAAAACCCCCCCACCCAAACACATGCAATAGAAATACTGCTAACCCTAACGAACCCTAAGTTAAGAGTAGTGGCAAAAGGCTTTCTTTAACTATGCCAAATCCCCCCTTTCCCACCCAGGATTTTCTTCAAATGACTTGCAACCAAAATTACACATTCTCACGAGTGCTCTAAGACCCCAGAACTCAGTTGCAAAAATGTAGAACACCCCGAAACACATGCAATCCTGCTGCTAGGGCTAACGAACCCTAAGCTACAAAAAGTGCCAAAAGGCTTTTCGGCGTGGGTTTTGTCCCAACCACTTCCACCCGGTATTAGACAATGGCCCAAGACCCGCCAACCCACCCGCCAAAAAGCATAACACCCCCAAACAGGCGAAAAGCAACATCTCCTACTTACAATATTTCTCGGCCTGCGTAGCTAGGCCATAAGTCGGGGTTGCCACCACGGATTTCCTGAAAAGCAAATGCAATCAAGATTAGAGTGTCCCAGCAGTGCTGACAGACCCCGAACCTCACCCACAAACAGACGGAACCCCCCCTAAGAGCACCTCAAAGGAAAGCAAGTCAGCAAAAACACAAAAAAATGTGCGCCTCGGATTTGGTCCAAACCACTTTTATCCGGTATTAGAGCTTCCCAACAATGGCCCCAGAGCCGTCAACCCAAGAGAAAACGAGTAGAAGACCCCCAAACAGCCAAAGAGCAAAAGTACAAAAATGGGGACTTAGTCATTTTTTCCCAAATTTCCCAAATCACTCCGCGCGCGCTCTGCAGCTAGGCCCTAACTCCCCTCTGCCACCATGGATTTGCTTCAAACCTCTTGCAATGTAAAGTATCCATAGCCAGCAGTGCTCCCAGACCCCGAAACCCACCCACAAACACCGAGAAGCCCCCCAAACCGGCCCCCGAAAACGCTACATTGAGCAAAATGTCAGAAATAGCAAAAAAAAAATCGGCCTGGATTTTGTCCCAACCACTTCCACCCGGTATTAGACCTTCCCAGGAATGGCCCAAGACCCGCCAACCCACCTGCCAAAAAGCATAACACCCTCAAACAGGCCAAAAGCAACATCTCCTACTTACAATATTTCTCAGCCTTCGGTCCAAACGCGCTGCGTAGCTAGGCCATAAGTCGGGGTTGCCACCACGGATTTCCTGAAAAGCAAATGCAATCAAGATTAGAGTGTCCCAGCAGTGCTGACAGACCCCGAAACTTACCCACAAACAGACGGAACTCCCCCTAAGAGCACCTCAAAGGCAAGCAAGTCAGCAAAAACACTAAAAAATTTGCGCCTCGGATTTGGTCCAAACCAGCTTCCCAGCAATGGCCCCAGAGCCGTCAACTCACCTGCAAAGAGGTAGAACAACACCCCCACAAGTGCTGAGTCTTTCTTCATTAGGCGTAAACCAGCCCTCGGCTTTGATGGAAATAGGAGTCTGGAGGAGGAGGATAGAGGAGCATGTTCTTCTGAACTTGTGAACCTGAGGAATGCAGACTGCGGCACCTTCAAATCAATTAGCAAACAAGTGAAGACAGTTCTGCTGATGGGCTTGTTTTTGTGATTATCTGATTAAAGTTTGAATTATATTAACTGTGCACAACAAAGAAAGACAGACACACAGGAATAAAAGTGAATAAGGACGAAAAAGAAAGTTATTGATTTGTTGCCTCATTTTCAGGGCTCGGTATCACGGTCCAGGAATGAGAATAAGGCTTCGTCATCATACTCTGCGAATTCAGGCAGGGTGAGCTCAGTGTCACCTGACAGAGTAGAAATTCCCTCATCTATGTTGCTGGCCACCTCGTCTTCATCCGGCGCGCTTTCTCGTACTCTGAAATCTGGTGGTATGAGGTGCTGATTCATCTTGATCATTGTTAACCTCTCCACATTTTTGGGCGAGAGGCGGCTCCGTTTGGAAGTTACAATGCCACCAGCAGCACTGAAAACACGTTCCGAAGACACGCTTGCGAGTGGGCAAGACAAGTAGTTTAAAGCCAGGTTGGTGAGCTGTGGCCACAAATCTTTTTTCCCATGCCAATACGCCAATGGGTCAGCATTAACATAGACCTCTGTTGAGTCATTCAGATAGTCCTTGACCATCGAATCAAGGTTCTCCTCCAAGGTTCCTCCTCTTTGCTTAGCTGTTGCTGTGACATTTTGAGAACCAAACCCAAGCCGAGCTAGCCAATCCTCTTCAGCCTCCAATGTTACTGTTGCGTCTGGTGGTGCAGATGATCCGGCTGCCGGTCTCTTTAACGGCTGAGAGGTCACTTGTGCCGCAGCCACAGGTGCAGAAGAGGATTGTTGTGACTGGGGATGGCCTGCTGATGCTGATGTACTGCCTTCTCCTTCAATTTGCTGCCGTTCTCTTTCAAACCTCTTGGCTGAGGAGGCTAGTCACCGTTTGTAACTTGTAACATCTTCATCACCAAAAGGAAAGAATGCTTGGCCTGCCAGCGCCTTTTTGTAGCGTGGATCCAGAATAGTAGCACAAATGTAATGCTGTTCTGAGTGGATCATTTTAAGACGTTCATCACCTTGTAGGAGCTCTAATAATTTCTCAGCCAGAACAAAAGAGTCTTGGTTTTTTACATCTTTTTCAAACACAGAACACACCTCCTTCAGTTGGTGCTCCAGCATGTACAACAATGGGATAGCTTTTCCCAAATTACAGTCCTCTTGCTGACTGCACGCGTGAAGAACTCAAAAGGACGAAGCATGCGTGTCAGGCTTTTAACTATGTTCCATTGCGCCGCACCCATCCTCAGGTCCTCCTTCTGAGCTGTACCCTGTGTTAAGAAATAGTGATCGAGTACCGTATACTGCTCATACAGACGCTCAAGCATGTAGAAGGTTGAGTTCCAACGTGTTACCACCTCCTGGATGAGTGCTTTCACTGGCATTTGACGTTGATATAGCAGGCTCCTCAGCTGCTTCCGGGCCTTAAAAGAATGGCTCAAATAGTTGCACATTTTTCGGCAGGTGTCCAATACTCTGTACGCTGCACTGTCTTTATTACCCAAGAATTTTTGGACAACCAGGTTTATACAGTGCGCCAAACACGGCACTCTGAAATACTCACCCAGCTTCATGGCCTTAACTATATTGGCGCCATTGTCCGTGGAAACATAACCAACCTGGCGTTTTTTTGGGGACAGCCAGTTAAGGACCTTTGTGTTAAAGACATCCAAAATGTTTTCTGCTGTGTGACGTTTCTCCAAACCAAACATGGCTAGTGTTGCATGTTTCCGAGCAGCTTTAAAAACAATGTCCGGGTCAACACCTGCGTTTAGCTTTGCTTTAGCCCCTGAAAAAGAGACCCAGTGTGCAGTGATGCACATGTAATCAGCGCCTGCGCCACTGGTCCACATGTCTGTTGTCAGATGTATAGTGTGAACAGCACTCTTCTGCAAAGCTGCCCCAATCACCTCCAGAACATCTTCATGTAGTGCTGGAACCGCAACTCGGGCAAAATAGAACCGGCTAGGAACCTTCCATTTAGGGCAGAGCGCTGCCACTAATTCTAGAAAACCAACCCCTTCTACAAAAGAAAAAGGGAGAAGGTCCAGAGCTAGCATTTTAGCCAGCTTAGTGTTATACAGACGCGTCAGTGGGTGGTTGCGTTCATATTGCGCTTCTGTAAACAACATCTTTTAAAGGTTGCCCTGGACCAAGGATTTACGGGATGATGATGATATCTTCGACCCAGTTACGCTCGCTGATGAACTTTTTCGCATTGATGTCTCACTCTCTCCCACACTCTTAGTGTGGCTCACATGGGGTGTGCTGCTGACAGGGGTGTAAGTGAAGTGTTTGAATCGTCTTCTTCCTCCTCATCATCATCAGATGAAAAATCAACGTTTTCATTACGTGCAATTCGGGCTTCCTTGACCGCCTCTAGGTGCGCAAACCATTGGACAGGGTGCGCTCTCCTAAGATGACCTCTCTGGCCTCCGGTACCATAGTTGGTACCAAACTTACCACGACTAACTCGAAGCTTACAAATGCTACAAATGGCTACGTTTTACTTTTTTGGGCAAACACTAAAGAAGTCCCAAACTGGAGACTTGAAATGTCTTTGGGGGCCGGAGGAGGCGGCGATACTGGTGGTGGTGGTCCTGCTGCTAATGCCAGATGAAGTGGAGGATGTGGATTGCCGAACTTCAGTATGTTTTGCACTTTCACCACCACTAATTGAGGTCGAGGTGGGAGGTCCCACTCCCTTCTTGCGAGGAAGAAATATGGAAGCGGTAGGTGTTGGTGTACTAGTTAACTCCAAATCCATTGATTGTTGTGTTTCCATTGACTCCTCGTCGACATCATCATCACGCTCAGCAGCTTCTCTGGATAGGGTCAAAATGTCTCTTTGCTGCATGCCCGCTGGGGCTGCAGTGACCATTATGATGACTGGATCGTCGTCGTGAAGGGCTTCATCAGCAGCAGTATGCGACACTTCTTGTTGAGCCTCATCACACTCCATAGCTATGAGTTTTTCGACGACCTTCCTTTTACGCTTAGGTATCTTTGTTAGATCATGGTGTGCCTCACTCTCAGACAGCCTTGGTGGTTCCCAATCTCCATCCCGATCATCAGAAGGAGGTGTGCTTGAAGAAGATGTAGACCTCACCCTTGATCTCTTCCTTGCTAGGGGTGTGGAAGACAATGAATGATCATCAGGAGGAGTGGCTTCCTCAAATGATACCTTGCCTTGATTGTCGATTTCCTGATGTGCCCCTACGTCGGGAGGAACAACTATTGTGGGCACTTGTGACCCTCCATGCACCTCTGCTTGCGCATCTCCTTGCCCTGCTTCTCCTTCCAGATGTACTTGGGCTTGTACTTGCACATGTGGTTGTTGTTGCGGCTGTGGTTGTTCAACACTTGTCAGATGAGTTACAACAACCTGTGTTGATTCAGGGACATTGCTGCTACTTTCTTGCGATGAGCCAACATCACTGGTCGATGGTGATTGAAGAAGTACACTGACTGCCTCTGCAGCACTCAAGGGCTTGG
Source organism: Lissotriton vulgaris (assembly GCF_964263255.1). Classification (NCBI taxonomy): domain Eukaryota; kingdom Metazoa; phylum Chordata; class Amphibia; order Caudata; family Salamandridae; genus Lissotriton; species Lissotriton vulgaris. The sequence goes on from NC_141697.1 coordinate 684,025,888, forward strand.
ACTTAAGTTGGCGTGGTGGTGGTGGTGGAGGCACTGAGCCCAATGGAGCGGGGGTGCTGCTCCCAGCTTGGTCCCCAGCAGATCCTGCTGCTGCTGCAGGCGTACTTTTTTTTTTGCTCCCAAAAAACGCGGCGGGCGGCACACCAGCCTCCTTGGTAACTTGCATCTTCTGCTCCTTACTAGCAACTTTCTTGCTAGAGGAGCTACGGAGACCTTTTTTGGGGCCATCTTCTTCAGAGCAGGTCAGACAGCAGGCCGCAGTTGCACGAATTGTAGAGTTGTCTGAGGCCAGACGTGACGTCGCGTGAAGTTATGCTGCACACACACACCGCTGCAGGACTTCTTCCTGGCACTGGTGGTTCTCTTGAGTCTTGTGAACCTAAAAGCAATGGAAGACAGAGGAACATCAGTTCAGTTATACACCCCCAAAAAATCGGGAAAAAAAAAGAAAAATCAGCACAATCCCATTCCATCCATGGCCTCCATGATGTTTAAGTTCAAGACACCCCACAGAAAGACTAGGCCCATGCAAGACTCAATACCCCTGGTGAAAAGGCCACAAGTACAGCCCCCAAAAACGAAAATGACTGAAAAATCAGTACAATCCCATTCCATCCATGCCCTCCATGATGTTTAAGTTCGAGACACCCCACAGAAAGACTCGGCCCATGCAAGACTCAATACCCCTGGTGAAAAGGCCACAAGTACAGCCCCAAAAAACGAAAATCACGGAAAAATCAGCACAATCCCATTCCATCCATGCCCTCCATGATGTTTAAATTCAAGACACCCCACAGAAAGACTAGGCCCATGCAAGACTCACTACCCCTGGGCATAAAGGTTGAAAATTAGGCAAAATGGTTGCAGGCCTAACAACAATGCCTGCATTCAAAATGGCCACTTGCCTCCCAGCACATGGCCAGGGCCTGTAGCAGCACTCAAAATGGCCCCCAGCCACATGGCCTGCCCCTTCCCATGAACACCCCCAAAAAACGAAAATCACTGAAAAATCAGCACAATCCCATTCCATCCATGCCCTCCATGATGTTTAAGTTCAAGACACCCCACAGAAAGACTAGGCCCTTGCTAGACTCAATACCTCTGGTGAAAAGGCCACAAGTACAGCCCCAAAAAACGAAAATCACTGAAAAATCAGCACAATCCCATTCCATCCATGCCCTCCATGATGTTTAAATTCAAGACACCCCACAGAAAGACTAGGCCCATGCAAGACTCACTACCCCTGGGCATAAAGGTTGAAAAGTAGGCAAAATGGTTGCAGCAGGCCTAACAACAATGCCTGCATTCAAAATGGCCACTTGCCTCCCAGCACATGGCAAGGGCCTATAGCAGCACTCAAAATGGCCCCCAGCCACATGGCCTGTCCCTCCCCATGAACACCCCCAAAAAACGAAAATCACTGAAAAATCAGCACAATCCCATTCCATCCATGCCCTCCATGATGTTTAAGTTCAAGACACCCCACAGAAAGACTAGGCCCATGCTAGACTCAATACCCCTGGTGAAAAGGCCACAAGTACAGCCCCAAAAAACGAAAATCACTGAAAAATCAGCACAATCCCATTCCATCCATGCCCTCCATGATGTTTAAATTCAAGACACCCCACAGAAAGACTAGGCCCATGCAAGACTCACTACCCCTGGCCATAAAGGTTGAAAAGTAGGCAAAATGGTTGCAGGCCTAACAACAATGCCTGCATTCAAAATGGCCACTTGCCTCCCAGCACATGGCCAGGGCCTGTAGCAGCACTCAAAATGGCCCCCAGCCACATGGCCTGTCCCTCCCCATGAACACCCCCAAAAAACGAAATTCACTGAAAAATCAGCACAATCCCATTCCATCCATGCGCTCCATGATGTTTAAGTTCAAGACACCCCACAGAAAGACTAGGCCCATGCTAGACTCAATACCCCTGGTGAAAAGGCCACAAGTACAGCCCCAAAAAACGAAAATTACTGAAAAATCAGCACAATCCCATTCCATCTATGCCCTCCATGATGTTTAAATTCAAGACACCCCACAGAAAGACTAGGCCCATGCAAGACTCACTACCCCTGGGCATAAAGGTTGAAAAGTAGGCAAAATGGTTGCAGGCCTAACAACAATGCCTGCATTCAAAATGGCCACTTGCCTCCCAGCACATGGCCAGGGCCTGTAGCAGCACTCAAAATGGCCCCCAGCCACATGGCCTGTCCCTCCCCATGAACACCCCTAAAAATCGAAAAACACTGAAAAATCAGCACAATCCCATTCCATCCATGCCCTCCATGATGTTTAAGTTCAAGACACCCCACAGAAAGACTAGGCCCATGCTAGACTCAATACCCCTGGTGAAAAGGCCACAAGTACAGCCCCAAAAAACGAAAATCACTGAAAAATCAGCACAATCCCATTCCATCCATGCCCTCCATGATGTTTAAATTCAAGACACCCCACAGAAAGACTAGGCCCATGCAAGACTCACTACCCCTGGGCATAAAGGTTGAAAAGTAGGCAAAATGGTTGCAGGCCTAACAACAATGCCTGCATTCAAAATGGCCACTTGCCTCCAGCACATGGCCAGGGCCTGTAGCAGCACTCAAAATGGCCCCCAGCCGCATGGCCTGTCCCTCCCCATGAACACCCCCAAAAATCGAAAAACACTGAAAAATCAGCACAATCCCATTCCATCCATGCCCTCCATGATGTTTATGTTCAAGACACCCCACAGAAAGACTAGGCCCATGCAAGACTCAATACCCCTGGTGAAAAGGCCACAAGTACAGCCCCAAAAAACGAAAATCACTGAAAAATCAGCACAATCCCATTCCATCCATGCCCTCCATAATGTTTAAGTTCAAGAGAAGACACCCCACAGAAAGACTCAGTCCACCCACCACTGAGTACCCCTGGGCAAAAGGCCCCAAAACAGCCCAAAAATCGAAAATTCCAAAATTGTAGTTGCAGCAACTGTAATGCCCCAAACAAACTTACTTGTGAAATTTCTAATCCAAAAGTGATCCAAAGAAAGTCAAAAAGGCCTCAAATCCAAATATCCAGCAGCATCCACAAAAAGTAATCCTTCCAGCTCCAGATCCAAATGAAAAGTGACCAGGAGATGGACAAAGCACTGGGAGGAGCCTGCTGGACAGGAACAGGAAGTTGAAGACGGTGGGGCACTTCCTTCCTCCCCCCCCCCTCCCCAAAATGGACTCCTCGCAAAAAAAGTGCAGGCAAATGTCAACCTAAGGAGTTATTCAGATAAAAATCATCATTTCAAGAATGTTTATGCTGCTTGCTGGTGGATTTCTTGTGCAGAATTGCAAATATTATATTTTCGCGTGTGCGAGATTGTTGCTGCTCGCCGCATCTCAAAGCTCGCAATTGCGAAGTACCGCGATACGTGATCACGGCGTACTCGCGTTAGTTGGCAAGCCGCGATTATGTAATCGCGCTTGCCAAATTCCCGCGGGATCCCACAGCAAGATCCAAAATGGCGCTGCACTCGCAAAATATCAAGAAAAATAACTCAGCAAACGATGATAAACGCCGCGCGCAGCAAAATTGTATCACCAAGAAAAAAAAAATCCGCTGCGTGCGAATTTGCGGATTTTGCGGGAAATTCGCAAATCTCGAGGATTGCGAATTTACAGAAAATCCGCAAAATCCGCGAGCGTAACGGATTTTCCGCCCATACTTAGTCCCAGGCACTCCACACCACTGGAGTCAAGCTAGCCGGGCTGATGAGAGGTGTTACCTCGAAACCGGTCCGGTCCTTGGATGCTTGATTCCGTTCTGGGAAGGACATGGCTTTTGTAGTTCGGACTGGACTGTTCCCATGGGGCAAAGGGTCAGAGCTGATTTGCATATCGCCATTGTCTAACCCAGGGTGGTGTGGAGTGCAAAAAAACGATGGATTTGGGCCCAGATCTTTGGACTGGGATGAATGTGTGACATTGATCCACATTCAGTCCATCACCTGTTTTGTTTGCAAATTCCGCCATAAGTGCGCTGGGGATGCTCAGACGTGGGTCCCAGGCACTCCACACCACTGGAGTCAAGCTAGCCGGGCTGATGAGAGGTGTTACCTCGAAACCGGTCCGGTCCTCGGATGCTTGATTCCGTTCTGGGAAGGACATGGCTTTTGTAGTTCGGACTGGACTGTTCCCATGGGGCACAGGGTCAGAGCTGATTTGCGTATCGCCATTGTCTAACCCAGGGTGGTGTGCAGTGCAAAAAAATGATGGATTTGGGCCCAGATCTTTGGACTGGGATGAATGTGTGACATTGATCCACATTCGGTCCATCACCTGTTTTGTTTGCAAATTCCGCCATAAGTGCGCTGGGGATGCTCAGACGTGGGTCCCAGGCACTCCACACCACTGGAGTCAAGCTAGCCAGGCTGATGAGAGGTGTTACCTCGAAACCGGTCCGGTCCTCGGATGCTTGATTCCGTTCTGGGAAGGACATGGCTTTTGTAGTTCGGACTGGACTGTTCCCATGGGGCACAGGGTCAGAGCTGATTTGCATATTGCCATTGTCTAACCCAGGGTGTTGTGGAGTGCAAAAAAACAATGGATTTGGGCCCAGATCTTTGGACTGGGATGAATGTGTGACATTGATCCACATTCGGTCCATCACCTGTTTTGTTTGCAAATTCCGCCATAAGTGCGCTGGGGATGCTCAGACGTGGGTCCCAGGCACTTCACACCACTGGAGTCAAGCTAGCCGGTCTGATGAGAGGTGTTACCTCGAAACCGGTCCGGTCCTCGGATGCTTGATTCGGTTCTGGGAAGGACATGGCTTTTGTAGTTCGGACTGGACTGTTCCCATGGGGCACAGGGTCGGAGCTGATTTGCATATCGCCATTGTCTAACCCAGGGTGGTGTGGAGTGCAAAAAAACAATGGATTTGGGCCCAGATCTTTGGACTGGGATGAATGTGTGACATTGATCCACATTCGGTCCATCACCTGTTTTGTTTGCAAATTCCGCCATAAGTGCGCTGGGGATGCTCAGGTGTGGGTCCCAGGCACTCCACACCACTGGAGTCAAGCTAGCCGGGCTGATGAGAGGTGTTACCTCGAAACCGGTCCGGTCCTCGGATGCTTGATTCCGTTCTGGGAAGGACATGGCTTTTGTAGTTCGGACTGGACTGTTCCCATGGGGCACAGGGTCAGAGCTGATTCGCATATCGCCATTGTCTAACCCAGGGTGGTGTGGAGTGCAAGAAAACAATGGATTTGGGCCCAGATCTTTGGACTGGGATGAATGTGTGACATTGATCCACATTCGCTCCATCACCTGTTTTGTTTGCAAATTCCGCCATAAGTGCGCTGGGGATGCTCAGACGTGGGTCCCAGGCACTCCACACCACTGGAGTCAAGCTAGCCGGGCTGATGAGAGGTGTTACCTCGAAACCGGTCCGGTCCTCGGATGCTTGATTCCGTTCTGGGAAGGACATGGCTTTTGTAGTTCGGACTGGACTGTTACCATGGGGCACAGGGTCAGAGCTGATTTGCATATCGCCATTGTCTAACCCAGGGTGGTGTGGAGTGCAAAAAAATGATGGATTTGGGCCCAGATCTTTGGACTGGGATGAATGTGTGACATTGATCCACATTCGGTCCATCACCTGTTTTGTTTGTAACAAGAGAAAGAGCACTGGCTCAGGGGAAACGCATTATTGTCATAACACCGGTACCGGCTTTAAAAGCTGTTACAAAGGCCAGCATTCCAAATGCGAAAGCATTACATCCAAGATGGATACAATGGGCTAATTCTCTTACTGCAACAGATGTTGAATACAGATTTGATCAGCACTCTAACTCTGAAATACGCCAATTTCACAGTATTAGGCGACCTAAATTTCCATCTCGATAAACCCAACGACCCTAACACAGCATGGCTCAGTGATCTAACTGATGTCCTGGGACTGGAAATATTGACTAAAATGCCTACACACAAAGCAGGTCATATCTTAGACTGCATCTGCACCAATATTAAAACCTTAGCCGTAGAAACTCCCCTGGTTCAAACATTGACCGATCATTGGTTGATCCCCTTCAAACTGGTCGCTAATAAGAAAAGATCCAATACAGCCAACCTGAAAATCGACATCCAGATACAGAGAGACTGGAAAAAACTAGTGAACTCCCCCAATCTGCACCTCATTGCTGAGGACTCGAAACCGCCCTTGACTGGTTGTACCGAAACAGACTACAACAACTTCTGTAAATGGATCACAGACTTCTGCGGTCCTCCTAACTCAGAAAAAGTGAGAAAAAAACAGAACAAAAAGTCCGCCCCATGGTTCTCCCCCCATCTAAAAGACAAACGTTCAGTGGTTAGAACCCTTGAAAAGAAATGGGGCCTCACTTATGATACAACTGAACTTCTCGCCTATAAAACTGCTAGAAAACAATATCACGCAATGATAAAAATCGCTAAGAAAGATCACTTTCTAGAAGTCATCAATCTGTCTAACAACAAACAGAAAGAAATCTTCAAAATAGTTGATGACTTCATGAACCCCATAATCCTTAGACAAGAGATTCCGCCCTCACTTGCTTTATGCAATTCCATAGCAATCTACTTTGAACAAAAAATTCTAAATCTTATCAAAGACTTCCCAGATTCCCCAGAATCCCTCTCTTATGAAAACCCTCTACCTACCAATAAGAATTCTCAGTTAAATAAATTTGCTCCTGTCAGCCTCGACGAAACTCGTCAAGCTATTCTCTCCATCAAGTCAGGCTCCCCTTTTGACCCGTGCCCCCCTCTGCTGCTTCGCACTTTAATGGACACGGTCAATCCAAGTATAAATGCTATCATCAACTCCTCTCTGGCCACTGCCGCCATTCCATCTGAATTGAAACTTGCTGCCGTAAAACCTTTGCAGAAAAAGCCCCTAGCTGACCCCACTACACTCTCCAACCTTCGCCCAATTTCACTGCTTCCACTGCTGTTCAAACTTACAGAAGCGGCGGTAAACAAACAGCTGACCAGATTTCTGGAGGATAACCACCTGCTACACCCCAGCCAGGCAGGTTTCAGAGCTAAACACTCCACGGAGTCAGCCCTTCTACACACAGTGGAGACTCTCAAGATAGCAATGGATCAAGGAAAAAAAGCCGTCCTGATCCTGCTTGATCTGTCGGCGGCCTTTGATACGGTCTCACACCCCGTATTAATTGGCCACCTGGCAGAATCGGGTCTAACAGGAACTGCCTTGAAATGGCTGAAAAACTTCCTCAGTCATAGGAAACAAGTTACCATATTAGGAAGCCACCGTTCAGACGAAAAATCACTAAAAACTGGGGTGCCACAGGGCTCCAGCTTGAGCCCAATTCTTTTTAACCTTTACATGACCCCTCTGATTGAGCTCATTACATCCTTCAACATCAGCACGATATTCTACGCTGATGACACTCAGCTCATCCTTGTCCTGGACAACAACACGACTATAGCAGAAGAAAATCTGAGAGACTGTCTTACCGCAACTTTTGAATGGATGAGAACCCCCCACCTCAAGTGCAATTCAGGCAAAACTGAAATCCTTCCTTTCAGCCAAGACAACCTTTTCTCCCCTAAACACTGGTGGCCCCAAGACGCCGAAGTCCCGCAGAACACCATCAAGTCGGCCCGCAACCTCGGGATTAGGTTTGATGAAGCACTATCTTTCAAACAACAAGCAGGCACTGTGGCAGGGTCCTGCTTTAACATTATCAAGGGCCTCAGAAGGTTCTTTGACCTCCTCCCCCTGACAGCTAGAAAGACGGTAGCAGTGGCCCTCATCACATCCCGTCTGGATTATTGTAACAGCATCTATGCAGGCTCCAACAAAGCTGCTCTGCACAAACTGCAGATGGTTCAGAACGCTGCCGCCCGCCTAGTGCTGAGACTTCCCAGGAAGTCATCTGCCTCAGCAGCACTTAGAACCCTGCACTGGCTACCTATCCACAAGAGAGTGTTATTCAAAATCTTACTAATCACTTTCAGAGCCTACCACCAGTCGGGTCCCACCTATCTGTCCCAAATGTTTGGAAGATATACTCCCTCCCGCTCACTCAGATCTTCCAACTTAAACCTATTGGTGGTCCCCAGGTTCAGACTCACTACAAAAGGAGGAAAATCCCTAGGAGTGTTGGGAGCCAGAGCCTGGAACAAGCTCCCAGCCCACATGCGTCTGATCCCCTCAGAGAACCTGTTTCGAAAGGCCCTTAAAACCTGGATCTTTAATGCCTCTGACACCTTTTGTCTAGCGCTAATTTAACCCCCACACCTTACAAATTACTTTCAGATCCATTAATTTTTCCCCCTCACCTGGTGTTATGTAGTTTCCCTATATTCTCCTCTGTGACACGTTATGACTAGCGCCAAGATGCTCCATGGAGTGTAAGTTGCGCTTTATAAAAGCCAAATCATATCATATCATATCATTGATCCAAGTTTAAAAACACAAGCATTCCCACAATATGAACAAGAGTATCCTCTATCTAATGAAATCTTGCCTCTAGATCAGTATGAATATATTATTTACACAGATGGATCTGCTCAACTGGCCATAGGAAGTAAGCAGCAATACAGTTTGACACGTGCTATTGTTAAAGGTCGCATTCATGATGGCAAGTTTCATCCTAGTTGCACAAAAACACAATCTCTAGGAGACTGCACACCTCAGTTGGCAGAATTAAAAGCAGTGATAATGGCACTTGTAAATACGGATCACAAATTCACCACACTAATCGTGTGTGACTCCTTTTACTGTGTACAGTCGTACAATGAGTACTTACATCATTAGGAACAAAATGGGTTTAAGGATGCGAAAGGTGGCACAATTAAGCATAAAATGCTGTGCGAACAGTTAGCAGAGTTGAAAACGGAGCTACCAAGGACTCACGTGATCCATACACTGAGTCATCAACGTGATGGCGTTCACGTTGCAGGGAATTCATTTTCTGATGAAGTCACTAAGGGGGCTGTTTGCATGGCTTCCGTAGCTGCACTTACTCGTTCAAAAACAAGAATAGACGGAGATATTATTATAGCTGTCATCGCTTCACGTAAAAGCAGCACAGCAGTACATAAAAAAGTTCCACTCAAATACTCCTACAAGTTAGATGCACAAAACATTCCATATGTTCAGATTCCTGGAGTGGGGGATAAAGTAATACCGAATATGGATCGTAGGCAAAGTTTAATATTAGCTGCACACGCAGGTTTGGGCTTTGCGCACACAGGCGTTACAGCGACTATTTCTTTACTGAAATAGTGCTATTGGTGGCCAGGATTAACTAAGCAAACTAAAGACTATGTCCGGCTTGCAGTTTTTCAGGACCCTTACCTGCCGCCGCTAGCCACCCACTGCCTCAGGAGACTTTCCTGCCTACGGAGACTATCTGCACCGGGGCACACCGAGCATCACAGACGCCGCCGTTGTTGTGCCGCAGCGAGGAGGACTACACTGCCCAGCAGTCCTTGTGGCAAAAAAGCTGTGACAGCGTGCAAGAGCGCGAGGAGGCGCATAAAGGGGGGGCTGCGGGAGCCCGACTTGCTGTTTTTCAGGACCTTACCTGCCGCCGCTAACCACCCACTGCCTCAGGAGACTTTCTTGCCCACGGAGACCATCTGCACTGGGGCACGCCAAGCATCATGGACGCCGCCATTGTTGTGCCGCAGAGAGGAGGACTACACTGCCCAGCAGCCCTTGCGGCAAAAAAAGCTGCAACAGCATGCGAGAGCACCAGGAGGCGCATAAAGGGGGGGCAGGGCTCCCGCAGCGCGGGACGCGCACGTGCGAAGCCTGGGCAAAGGGCGGGCCGTCTGTGGCCGACCGTCAGTGGCTGAAGGAGGCTGGGCTGGGCCGCCCCTCTAAGCCCCCCCTGGAAGAGACTACTTGAAGCTTGGAACTCTTACTCATGTAGTAATTCCCACAATTCTTTCTAATCAGTCAAAGCTTGCCCAGACATTTGTTTGTTACTATTAGAAGTCTTTTTTTGGGGCCGCACTTCCTCTTATCTTTTATTCTTTCCTTTTAAACGTGTATCTTAAATTGTGTTTGATAATTTGTGACTATTGGTAAATACTCTTGTACAAGTTTCTATGATGAGTAGCATGGGTAAAAATAGCAAACCCACCGCTGCCCGCCCAATGACTAGGCAACTAGTGGCAACGACTCAACCACTCCCGAGCCTTACAGCTATTGATAAAATGCTCCAAAAAACAATAGGGGTAGTGGCAACAGCCATAGAAAATACTCTAAGGAGTCTCTCAATTACCCCTGCTATGCCCCGCCGTATGCCTCTGGGGGATTGCTCTGTAGTTACAGCCAACCCCGCTAAATTCACGTCATTACTTATCCCCTCTTTTTCTGTCCTAACTTGTGCTCAGATTGTGCCTGACGTGAATGTTTCAATAGAGGTTGTCCCGTCCCCACCTCCTCTGGCATGCAAAAAGGCTCACAAACCTCGTGCTAGAACCCAAAAAGTCAAAACCTGCTAAAAATTCGGCTAAGAGAATAGCATCTATGCCTGATACTGTACTGTCTGACCCTGGTCCCCTATCCTCTACCATAGGATCTCCCGTCTGGGCTTCCCATTTATTAATTGATTTTCAGACCCATATGGAACAGCTTATCAATACCCACTTCAAATATTTGTCTACTAGGATTGATAGACTAGTTTCACTGATAAACAACAAAGGTCTAGGGAGAGCACTGCCAAGCTCCTCAATGGGGAATCCTGCTACCATAGGGGCTTCAGGAGTAACTAAGCCTGCTACTAAGGGCTCAATCCAAGGTGCTAGTATCTGCCCAGACATCCCTACACATGATTTGGCCCCTTTAAACATGCTGAAATCTACCCCAGCCCTGATTGGCGCTGGTCTAACCATTTGTCCTAATTTGCCTTCAGCCGTTTCCAGTTCGAAAGCGTGTGGTCTTCTTTCCACCCCAAAATTCCCAGAATTCAGAGCACAGAGTTGGGTCGGTGCCAACACAACCCTCCCCCGAAATCTGGCAAAAATGGACCTTTAAAATCTCCCCCTCGCCCCTGTTACCCCTGAAGCATCGCCTTATGTGGTGGTGCTCACAGGAGTATCCCCACTGGCCAGCGAACAAAGGGAAACTTTCCCTGAGTTAAAGAATAAAGTCATCTTCTGGCTAAGCAGACATAGACACTTAAGGGGAGCTGGCCAGGGAGAGATTTTATTTGCACAGAGTCAACTGGCTGGGGACTAGACCCAAAGACATCTGTGGTGATTGTGTAATTGTCAACTTTAGGGACCCTAGAGGGATGTATGTCGTTACAACGCATGCTGTTTCCAAGCATGCCTTTACAACTCAGGTTTTACAACGCAAGTCATTACAACAACTTGCGTTGGGGGGCGCTGGATAGTGAATAGTTTAATTTACTATTCCAACTCCAGCGCCCGTGGATAGTAGGGAAGGTTTTGGATAGTAAATTAAACTATTCCCTATCCTACAGCGCCCTCCAGCGCAAGTCATTGTAACGACTTGCGTTGTAATTCCTGCGTTGTAAAGGTACTGCGTGGAAAAAGTTTTGTTGTAAAGGATGTTTCCCACCATAGAGTAACTGGACACATATTAGCTAATGGAGGGTCTTCTGATGCAGGCACTATTAACACTTGCCACCTTGGGTATTTTTATCCTCGAACTTTTGTATCGGATAGGTCAGAACCATCCTATTTCTCTCACGGCGGTCATGAATTTGATTACAACATCCCAGTGGGTAACAGATATAGTGCATTTAGCAATTTAGATTGACTACTATCATCACCGCACTCGGACGGAATGGTTCAGAATCGGCTTGCGAGCCATGTTGTGGAGGGTTTGAGCATAGAGGGGGTCCCCCGAGCAGGCTTCTAGAACTAAGGTGGGTAGCACAACCACAACCACATCCTCATCTTCCCAAAATGTTGGCTCTACAGAAGGTGTAATAGAGTTGGATAGTCATATACATATAGCACCTCCACCTTACATTGTGTTCCAACTCACTGAGGACTCCCCAGCCCAAGTGGTGCTGTCGCGTTCTAATCTAGGACCCTGATCGTTACTGAGACCTTATGCCCCTATTCGGCTATAAATTCATTTATTCCCTATATTGGCATAACCGTTCAAGTGCAATATTCAGAAACTCGTCTCTGGCCTCACACGAACAGAGCCACATTTCAGAATCGCTTTCTCTGCCAATTCCTTTGCAACCAATTAGTGCAATGACATAGCAGAAGTTACTATCTGAGATTCCTAGAGTAACACTCTGAGTTCTTCAACAAGATAAAAACTCAGCAACCTGGAAATCCCCGCTTGCTGTGTTTTGATTAGTAATAGAACTCTAATGAGCACTGATAGACGATCACTTCCTAGTGACATCTTTATTGACGTCTTATGTCCAAAAACCTACGTCAAACAAGGCACCTTTCAGGTATAAATATCACCAATATTGCCTTAAGCAAAGACTGATGTTGCTGCTGTTTCGCTGATGCTGCTAGCTGACCCGCTGCTGCTGAAGTAGCTGTCATGCTGATGATACCATAGCTGCTATCGCTACTGCTATCGCTGCTAACCAGCGAACGATGGTGTGGTGAACTTAGGAGCTGAACAGCCGTCCCCCTGCAAGAGCCCAGCAGATGCAAGCCGCCCGCGGACACTGCCCCTCTTCCTCCTCCTCCTCGACGCGCTGAGAGAGACGCTGTCCTTTCTCCTGCAGAGAAATCCAGCTCCGGCGTTTCTAGTCTACCCTTGCGGGTGATTGGGATATCGACCCCCTGAAGGAGATACCAGACCTCCATCATTCTACTCCAGAGGTATGGTGTTGACTAAACCCTTAAAGAGTATTCTTGAAGCAAACCTTGGCAAAACCAACTTAACTTGAAGCTACTTACTTACTCCCCTCCCAAGTATTAGGCTTAGGTCAGGTACACTGGGGTAGGCGTAGTTAGAAGCACCAGTTGAGTATTTTAGCCTAATGTATATATGAATGTATATATGTTTTATTCATTTTAAACCATTGTATGGCTAAGAAACCATATCAATGCTTTTACAGTATTATTTCGCAATACTCCTCTTACTGTACGTACTTTTTATAATAACAAGTCTTGCAATTGTGGCAATTCATTTCTCTTGTACGAGAAGAAAGACTGTTCAATAAATGTTACCTTTTATTGAAAACGCCCGTCTCTCTATTCTCTACATATTGTGAAAGTAAACTGCACAACCACTGACTGAGTAAAATAACTGTCTATTGTTCACACGACCCTAGAGATTGACTCTTGATCTGAGGAGCAAAGTTGTCATGTTGCACGGTTGTTGGAAAACTGAATCCCTTCTTGTTTGTACCAGGGAAGCTGATCACTTCCTATTCAGAGAAGAAAGTTTCCAGTGACCTCTGAGCTAGTTGGTAACAAACCCAATTAAGTTTAGCATAGTCAGTGGAGGCCTGGAAGATCCGCACTTCTACGTCGATACTACTGTTTATGTTATTCCAATGCGCAGGGCCTATTGGGAAAATAGGAACTACACTACAGTGCCACGTAGACCACTAATTGGGTCTTGGAATATAGCAGGGATGGGGTCTAACCAGCACAATCGGAGTGGGGAGAGCTGATGGACAGTTTCGATATATGTCTGTTCCAAGAGACTTGGTTGTTGTCTGCTCCAGTTAGGGTAGGATATGCATCCTTTCATACACCGGCTGTGCAGGGACCTAAGGGAAGACTCGCCAGGGGGTTATGTACTTGGGTTGCTTCGCACCTAGGTTGCTCAGCTAAGATAATAGATTCTCATTGCTTGGACATCCTATGCATTGTACTTAATTTTCTGGATGGTTTGTCTCTGGCAGTGATTAACATCTATTTACGTCCCCAACCACACCAGTTGGGTTTATCAATTCTGGATGCCCTAGAGGTTCTCCTTCACTCCTTCCCTTCATAGTATCATAAAATCATTGGTGCCGATTTTATTTGTCATTTTGAACCACTCTTTGGGATCCCCTCAGTAACCTCGGATGAAGATGAAAACTGGCTGATTCCGAACTGTACAATGTACCCGGAAAAGCGCTTACTGCCCCTGGCCCTTGTGATCAACAAGTTGGTTGTTTCCCATTCTCTCAGGGCATGTAATGGCAGACTTCTTCCAGATGTTCCGGGTTCATGTACCTTTAATAGACCAGGGAAAAGCACGACTATATACTGGTAAATGTAGAATTCTGGGCCCGATTGAGAGCTTTCTCTGTCATCCCAAGGGTCGATAGTGAACACAATTTACTGTCACTAGAATAACTAAACACTTTGGGTCACCGTAACGAACTGGGGGGAGCTGAGACCACCATTAACTCGAACTTGGTTACATCGGCAGGTGGTAGACGAATCAGGTAGGCGAAGATCGTGTTAGCGCCTGATAAGCTAGCTTAGCTATATCACCATGTCGCATGCTCTTTAACAGAGGTTTCTCACCTCTTGAGCTACAAATTGCGATCCCCCCGATCTCCACCTTCAGGGTTTGCAGTGTATCCATAGCAAGATTCTCTGTTCCCTGGCTGGTTACTTATATCACCGATACTAAGAGGCCAAGGGTAAATAAGCGGGATCATTGGTTTAACAAAAGCTGTAGGCTGGCTAAAAATACCCTGATAAAGGAGGTAAAATCAGGATCCCAGTCAAGACCCAGAAATGCGAGGAATATATATATAAGTCTGATCAAGGAGGCCAGGTCTGAGTGGAAGGCCTCAAGGTGGGAAAGTATCAAAGCAGCCCTGGAAGCTCGAGATTATAGGTCGTTTTGGAACCTTGTTCGAGTTGGGTAGGCTGAAGGGACGTCTGCCATCATTCCTAACCTTAGTGAAGAGGTTTGGCTAGATCACTTCAAGCCCCTCTATATACTCAGCAACCCCGAATCCCGAGTAGATCTAGCGACCCAAATAAGTACTCTGGATCCAGTGCACCGGAAGGCCTTGGGCCTTGTTTACCCACCCTGCACCCTCCTTGAAGTTCAGGCGGCCCTCAGAAGTCTGACGCTGGGGAAAGCTCCGGGTCTTGATAGGATCCCTGGCAACCTATATCGAAGTGAACAAAAGGTTTGGGCCCCCTATATTTGGGTTTATTTTAACGCTATTCTACAGGGCTTGGAGATCGCCCCAACCTGGCTGGGAGCCAAAATCATTCCCATCCACAAAAAAGCTTCCCCTCTCGACCCGGCTAACTACCGCCCCATTAGTTTGATCGACGTCCTCCAGAAATTATTCACCCGCTTTCTTTTAACTAGATGGCAGAGTTGGATGGACGAACATCACATCCTAACCTCCCTCCAAGCGGGCTTTCATACAAAGGTTTCCACCATTGACCAACTGTTTAGATTACAGTTGGTCTACTGGAAGACGGTTTCTATTGGGGCAGGTAGCCTGTATTTGATTTTTGTGGACCTCCGGTCCGCATTTGATCTGGTCCAAAGGGATAATCTCTGGGCAATATTGTTGGAGATGGGCGCCCCGGCCTACCTGTGCCATCTATTTAAATGTATGCACCAAGGTACATACGCAAGGGTGAGATATGGGAGGAGAGGGGAGCTCTATACTCCATTCCCAGTGGAAAAGGGAGTGAGGCAGGGGTGCGTCTTGGCCCCCAAGCTCTTCTCCCTCATCCTCAACGGGTTGATAGACCACCTACTGGGAGCAAGAGACCTGGACTCTCCAAGCTTAGCGGGGCGCATGATACCTGCCCTAATGTTCGCTGATGACACCCTTTTACTGTCAAAATCATCTACGGGCATACAGTGTACATTAGAGGCATTCTGCTCCCTCTGCAGACTGAGGAACTTGGAGATTAACCTCTCTAAAACCAAGTTCATGGTTTATAACTCCAAACTAGCCAATGGCCCTCACCCCCCACATGGATGGAAAGGTGTTGGATCGAGTGTCTTCCTTCGATAATTTGGGGGTTACACTAAATGACAGAATGGATTGGGGGTCTCATATGGCCAAGGCCAACCTGAAGCTGGCCCAATCATCTGGCGGTATCCTAAAGGTTTTTAACGACACCTCTTCTAATTAGTTTGGTCCACCCATGGAAATTTATAAAGACCAGACAAGAGGGGGAGCACTTTATGGTGCAGATTAATGGGGTCATGTCAGTGCTGCCTCCCTATCACTCACTGAGAATAGTTTCTGAGACTCCCTATGAGTACCCCCCTGACCCTCCTTTGGCTGGATTTAGGTTTGGTTCCTATCCAGGAGATTGTCTCAAATCGTCCTCTCCTGTATTGGAGACGTCTATGGTCAACCCCTGAGCTCTTGAGCTATAGGGAGGACCAGGGTGATCTTTTGTCCAGGGGAAGCTTGGGGAAAATTCATTGGCTAAACCACATCCAGCAACTTTGCCACGCTCCAGGTAGGGGGGCATGTTGTCGTCCCCGAGGAGACCTGTGCCCTGTATTCTAAGAAATCATTGAGTGTGGCTCTCAAGCGCTACCGAATGGAACTCATAATGATAGACTCTTCCATGGGTAGGCTGACTAACACCTTTCTGAATATCAAGGCCCACCCTCACTTTGAGAAATTTTTGGATGATATCCAGACTCCTCTGGCTAAGAAATTATTTATCCAGTTTAGACATGGCTCATTGCCTCTTAGGGGCGTAAAACCTAAGTGGTCAAATGCCCTATAGACCGCAAATTCCTGCCCAGGGTGTGCGAGTAGCAGAGACACAGATCTCCACGTTCTGCTCTTCTGCCCCTTCTACGCCAAGGCAAGAGCAAAGTGGATCATTCAACTTTGTGAATCCTGGGGCCTTAGGGACTACAGGGAGGTATTCAGAATCCTTAAATATGATACCGCCCCCCTGATAGTGTTTGCAACTGCTAGATTTTTTTGTCCATGTGGTACTTGAGGTGTGCAAAATTAAAAACTAAATGTCCAGAAATCACCATTCCTGCGGTAGTATAAACATTGTAACAAATGTGGTTCCTTATAGGCATTATTGCTAAGGTTTGTTCACTGGGAGCGTTAGTTCTTTTTTAACGTAGTCAATCAAATTTTATTATTCTCTTTTAACTACTTTATGAATTTTTTGTGTGCTAGGACTGTAATGTACGATCTTTAAACATGTGTATTTTGTATCTGTAAATATGTATATATGTCTTTTTATGGTATTTTACCGATAATAAAAGCTATTGACTGACTGACTGAATTATAGGTACCCAGGGCATAGGAACACCTTAGGCCTACCAGTGGCTGCAGCATGTATTGTGCCACCGCTGGTTTGCCTTCCAAACTGACACCACAGGTCTGTTCACGCAACCTGGGTAAGGTGGTGTAATCACCCCTTACTTAAATATAGTATCCCTTTATCTATATATACATATAGACACATATACACCTATAAGTCACTCCTATGGCAGGCCTTAACAATCCTGGAGGCAGAGTGCTTGGTTTTATGTGAGAGGGTGCCCTAGCATGAGCTGAGACCCTCTGCAGCTTTCGGACCCATCTTCTTATAGCTGTTCTATGATATAGCCATATCATATACTCTTAAGTGCATTATAATCCTCACGTTTAATGCTAACTTTGGTTTGGCTTTATCAAAACATGTTGTGTAAGGTGTCAAACACTTTGGAATACTACCACCCCACCAGTCCTGTTGGGGGGGGGGGGTAGCATTCCACCCTTCTAGAGGGAGAAGACATGTAGTCACTGGTTTACCCAGTTAAAGTTAAACAGAGCCTCAGCATCACAAAATGGATGCTGCTGCCACAGACACGAGTCTGACCTCCTGCTGCTGGATGAAACTCCGGCAGGGGAGGCTTTGACAATAGGTTTCCTGTCCAGGGAGGTGCCATCACCTCCCCAGACAGGCTTGTAGTGTATTGGGGCAGGGAGGGCTGCATTCAGTGAATACTTTCCAGACACTGCCTGGGGCACACAAGGTGCTCCATGCATAGCCCGGTTCAAACCAGTTGCTGGGGCACTCAGCCCCAGCTCTGGTGCGAAACCGGACAAAGGGAAAGGTGTGTAATCACCCCCTTCCCAGGTCCACCCATAGGAGGGACTTAGCCAGGTAGTCCGACCCACATCCTTAGTATAAATAGAGGAGCAGTGTCCCTAGGACTTTAGATTACCCTGGATGAATCTTTGAAATACATAACCTGGACCATCGACATTCCATTCTGACTGGAAGATTGAAGATATCTCCCTTGTGGTCGAGAAGTGACCATCCTGTTCAAACAGGCACCAACAGCAACTTTGCAAGCCAGCATTTTTGAGGCTCCTGACAGATCCTGAAGAATCTGAGGCACAGGACATGGACTTTCAGACATCTCTGACCCCGACCCACACCCACAGCAAAGCTGAGACACGTGGCTGACACGAGAGACATGGGACCGGAACTCCTGGACATCCTGTATTTTGCAAGCTGCACTCCTTTTATGAGGTATCTCGAAGCTGTGCTTTGGGGTGCTTAAAGCTCCAGCCCGAGCACCATTTGCACCGAAGCCCAGGTCCCCACAATCCGCCAGTGTTCCGTGGGCCCCGCTTTTGCATTTGAGCTTGACACGTATTCCCGGTTCCTTGCCCATTGGCTAGTGAGCCCCCTGAAGACCTTCCTTTACAACAATCTTGCTTTCCTGGTTGCTCCAGGCTGGATCCAGCTTCCCTGCAAAGGAGAAGCGCCACAGACCTTACTGGTCTGCAACAGAGCTAATCTTGACATCCTGTTTTGGTTGCAGTTGCCAAGGCTTGTTGGTTCCAATCAAGATGCCAACACTGCAGTCAACTAGATCCATTGTGGGACAGCTCGATTCCAACACCTGGTCATCGTCGATGCCTCCTGGACCTCATGGCTGAAGAGACAGGTTTGACTACTTCACCTGAAATCACCCAACATCGCCTGGTTCCTTCCTGGTCACTGGCTAGTGACCCAGACTCTGTCCCTTCTGCTTTCAGGTTCTTCAGATCTTCAATCCACCTTTGGATCCACCCGGACACTTTTCCTCTGGTTGCCTGCAGCACTTCTTTGCAGCTCTCCATAGAAAACAACGGCGAAACCCGACACGAAAAGACACCTATGCACCTGGCTTCCCTTTGTGAGGTAACACAAGTACTCCAGTGCTCCCGTGGGTCTTAACTCTCGAAGTGTCCTAGTTTAAAAGGGATCCATCCTAGTCCATTTGGAAGTGTCCTTAAATTGTATATTTGTAACTTTTATGTTTCCCATAGAAAGTCCATGGTAACCCGCGCCTGTGTTTAGACACTGCACACGTCTCTAGTGGGCCTCCTCCTTCCTAACCTTTGGTCGTGTAGAGTAGCCCCAGCGATTCCACAAGCTCCAGGCCTGCTTTCTAACTCTCTCATGGTTCTTATACCACTATTTTAGTATATGGTTTGTGAGGCCCCTAGGGCATAACGTATACTGTGCAACTTATCGTATATTAATTGTGTGACTTGTATTGTATTTTTACCTCAGACCTCATAAAGAGTGCAGAGGGGTTGTGTTTAGATTAAATACACATATATTTGATATTTACCTTGTATGGTGTCCTTTAATTTGGTATTCAAGGGATTATAATTGGTAAAACAACTTTCTTAACTCGCCTACTGAAGTCTTAGCCTGATGACTGCTGGTTCATGCTACCACTAGGATAGCTTTCTATAAGGTTGACTTTACAACCGCCATCAATAAGGGTCGATTAGACTAGTGCAAGGTGCCCACTAGAACTAGTGGACATCATATGCCAGGCTCCCTATATCAAGTATAGGGGTCAGAGGACGCACAGCGGGTGGGCAGCTGGCGCGCCGAAGGTGCGCCAAAGGCAACCCTGTCTGCGCCCGTCCGCGCCTGGCCCGCGTCCAGCTCCAGCCACGCTGCCCCACTACAAACAGCTCCTAGAGTAGTATTTACTAGGGAGAAAATCCTAGCACTAATATTTAAAGGTTGCTCTAATCCCACCTGGAGGAATCTCGCGGTATGGACATGCAATCATGATGTCCAGATACCCCATTGTAACAACTGCACCTTTAAGCTCACGGAGAACAAAGATACTAGATGTAAAGCACTGAATATAACTACCTCCCCTAAACAAGATACAAATATCAGAGCATGTCTAATAATCTGCAGGTCACTCCCTAAGCATGCCAATGATATATGGCTACTTTTTTAAACAAATGGTGGGATATGATTTTCCTAACCGAAACATGGCTCAGGGACAGCACAACACCAGCTGTCTTCCTGGCCATCCCTGATGACTATAAAATAGTAGTGGAAAATAGAGATGAGAATAAATTAGTAAGTCGCTTAGCCATCATTGTCAAAAAGGAGTGGGAACTATCAAACATAAAAATAGTAACCAAAGATGTGCTGGAAGCTATCTCTTTTAGAATCACCATCACCCCCACACTCAGCATAGCAGGAATACTTATTTATAGACCGCCTGGCTCCAAACCCAGCGAGTTATGGAACATTTGCGAACTAATAGCTGACCACTCACTGAAGTATACAAATTACCTGGAAAATTGATATTGCCAAAAACAAAGCCAACACATGTTTCGTCATTGTATCGGGAGAGTACTCCCATCATCTTTGCATCAAATCCGTCCAGTGTTTTTTACACCGGACGGATTTGATGCAAAGACGATGGGAGTACTCTCCCGATACAATGATAACTTATTTCTTCTGTGAAACCTTTGATTTATGGAGCCTATCTTGAGTATTTTAAATATCCTATGAAGACTGATAATACACTGGATTGCTATTGAGATATTTGTGACAGAATCGTTTCTATTGCCCTGAGGAAGTCATTGGGAGACTGTTCCCGTGACGAAACACGTGTTGGCTTTGTTTTTGGCTACACTCGTTGTACATTACATTGCTTATGAAATATGGAATGATGAATTTCTGAAGAAGAAGAGAAAAAAGAAAAAGAAAATAAAAAGGACTGTTAAATACCTTGGAAAGGGAATATTTGGATTTGATTTTTCTTCTTTTTCTTTACAATATACTGTTAACTGTTGGATTGTGCTCGGGGACAATATCAATTTTCTTGTATTCTCTGTTTACTGAGAAACCGTGGGGACGTTAGTGGCCGTTTTTCCCTTGTTCCCTAGAGCCACTGATTTGAGGCAGAAAAATAAAAAAGTAAGCAGTGTTGCGCAATATCAACCCAGCCACCAATCTATAACTATTTTGTTACAAATGACCTGGTCATAGGGGAATTTAATATTCATATAGACAACGCTCACTGTCCCCTAGCATTCCAACTAATCGACTCCTTTAAAGGTATACATCTCAATCAAATAATTACAGCACCAACACACATAGCTGGACATATGTTAGACCTAATATTCACTAATATCCCTTCTCTGGTGGCCGAGAAACCTATCCTTGTGATATGGTCAGACCACTATTTGGTCCCATTCAATCTTAGCTTCACTACCAACCTAGACAGAAGGGTGAACAAACATGAGATACGAAGAAACTGGTGAAAAATCAACCCAGAAACTTTTGGCCCTATGCTTCAAAATACCCCTCCTATTTTCTCGGGTGACCCTGATAGTGATGAAAGAACTTTTAATCATTCGGTCACTACTGCCTTGGACTTCATTGCACCCCTGAAAGAAATGAAATCATCTAGGCATAAACCCTCCGCACCCTGATTTACACAGGATCTTCAACTAGAGAAAAGCCGGTGCAAAAGGCTTGAGCGATTATGGCCAGTAATGAAGCAAAAACCATCTATAGGAAGGCAGTGAATTACTTTCATAAACAAAAACATCTAGTCATAAAAGATTACTTTGCCAGTAAAATTAAAGCATCAACAAACTCCACAAAAGAAGTTTTCAAAATTGTTCAAGGCTTTATGAAGCCAGAGGCCTTGAACAGCAATATAACCCCTTCAGAAACTCTCTGTGAGAACTTAGCAAGTTTCTTTCATGAAAAAATTGAAGATATATATACTTCATTCACTGAGAGCGAGTGCCCAGTCACACCAAGGTCCCCAATGTTAGAAACATGCCCCTTTTAGTATGGAAGACTCACTCAAGCTATTGCAAAAAACTAAGGGGCTCATTAGGATGGCGGGCGGAAAGTCCGACCGCCACCCTAACGGAGAACGGGACCGCCCGCCATAAGGGCGGGGGTCCCATAGGGGGAATTAGGATGTGCCCGCCACTGTGGCGGGCACGTCCTCCATGTTTTGCATTGTGGCGGGCGGTGCACTCTGCACCGCCCGCCACAATGCAAAACACTTGTGAACGCATTTGCATGTGCAAAGCGGCAGGCACCGCGCGGTGCCTGCCGCTTTGCATATGCAAATGTGGGGGGGGTACCATAGGTACCCCCCTGTCCTCCCCCTAAACCGACATCACCTGGGGGCCCCCGCAGGGGGCAGCCACAGCAAACACCGCCTGCCTTTCCGTGGCGGCATTGCCGCCGCGGAAAGGAACCTATATGTGGCCATTGTAAAATGGCTGGCGATGTCCATTGGACACCGCCACCATATTATTCCATTACCGCTGCGGTCACAAGGCGACAGCAGCGGTAAAGCAGTGGACGGTCTTTCCATCCGCCGTGCTCCCCCCGCCATCCTAATACGGCGGGGGGGGGTAATCCAGGCATAGGTGTCAGGCGGATTGCCTCCGCCAGGCCGGAGGTGGCTACCGCCAGCCTGGTGGAGGCAATCCGCCCGACATCATAATGGAACCCTAAGTCTGGCTCCCCGCTGGATCCCCTCCCGGCCAGATTCTTCACCACATTAGCACACTTGATCAACCCCTTATTAAATGAACTTTGGAATGCCTCACTAGGACAGGCATTTTTCCATCTTTATGGAAAACAGCCTTCATACAACCCATCCTAAAAAAAGAAAATCTTGACCCAGCCATTTAAAACATTTTTAGACCCATCTCCCTTCTATCAGCCCCAGCTAAGGTTCTTGAGAAGGAGGTTCAAAAACGGCTGTCTAACTTTCTGGAATCCAACAAACTATTGCATGACGCACAATCTGGATTTCGTGCTGGCTACAGCACCAAAACAGCTCTACTGGAAGTCACTGAATCTATCCGAGAATCTCTTGACAAAGGCTGCTGTACAATGCTGGTGCTGCTCGACCTGTCAGCAGCATTTGAGATGGTGTCGCACAAAATTCTGCTTGACAGGCTCAGGCATTTAGGGATTTCCGGGACTGTGCTGGCCTGGTTCCAATCCTTCCTTGAAGGTCGGGTCCAGAAGATACGATTACAGCCATTTGTCTCATCATCTCGCCCCCTAATTTGTGGAGTCCCTCAGGGATCGGCCCTTAGTCCTATTCTTTTCAATGTTTATCTCCCGCCACTAGCCCCACTCATTGTTAGTGTCATGTCATACGCTGATGACACTCAACTGATTTTTTCTTTTAAGGATCATTCGGAAGCAGCCCTTACCAAATTTCGGTATGTCTGGCTGATACATCCACCTGGATGACTAGAAACTGTCTGCGGCTGAACGCCGAAAAAACTGAAGTCCTTTTTTTTAATCAACCATCACCCCCTAGTTGCTAATCTTTGGTGGCCCCCGGCACTCAATCCAGCTCCCTGTCCTGTTCCATCAGCAAGAAATGTGGGTTTTAAAATTGATGAGACTCTGTCATGAAAAGCCCAGATAGCTCAAGTTTCATCCACATGCTTTTGGAAACATACAGGAACATGCATCATTGGAGCCGTTTGCGATTCCTTAATTGCGAAAATTAAGGAATCGCAAATAAGGAATCGCAAACGGCAATGCATCAAAAAATCACAATTTTTTTAGTGATTCCCTATTTTTCCTTAATTGTGATTCAAATTTTGCGAATCGCAATTAAGGAAAATCTTCCCATTGAGTCCTATGGGCCAAAAGGCCCATCGGAATCAATGGGAAGGCATTAACATTTTGCGATTTTCATTTTGCAAATCGCAATTTGTTAATGCATTTCAAGGGTGCTGAGGGGGGTCCAAAGGACCCCCCCTGCACCCTTGAAATGTTATTGTAAGTGCAAGTTACACACACACATGTCCAAAGGACATGTGTGTGTATCATGACACTTTAAAAAATGGATTTTTGAGCATATTTGAAAGATTTTTGCAAATTAATACGAGATTCAACCTCGTGTTAATTTGCTCCCCCTAATTGCGAATTCGCAATTTCTTAAACATTCATGCATTGCATTTCAGGAATCGCAAAAATGCGATTCCTTAAATGCAATCGTATTTTGTGAAATCGCAAAAAATAGCGATTTCTTGTACTTTTGCATTGATGCATTCCAAATAGTGATTTTGGAATCGCAAACGGCCGAATTTTGCGATTCGCACTGTTTGCGACTCCAAAATCGCTTGATGCTTGTGGCTGCAAAAGCTTTGCGTAAATTCCTTCATCTGCTTCCGGCTGAATGTAGGAAAACAATTGTACACGCATTAGTGACATCCCAACTGGACTACGCTAATAGTCTATATCTTGGCCTGCCAGCCTACTTGTACAGAAAGCTGCAGACAATACAAATGCAACTGCAAGGCTCATTAAAAACATTCCTTAAAGACATCACATCTCACCACACCTGCATGCGCTTCACTGGCTCCCAGTAAGAAAACGCACAGAACTTAAAGCACTCATTATCACGTATAGAGCAATAAATGGCACTGGCCCATGCTATCTAAGAAAACGCATCCAAAAACTAAGACACAAAAGAAACCTAAGGTCGAACTACCAAGAACTCCTTGTTATCCCCCTCTTTCTAAAAGCCAGACTGAGTGGACAGTCTTTCTCAGTAAAAGCAGCCTCCTTGTGGAACTCCTTGCTGCTGCTACAAATCAAACTTGCCCCATCTGAACCCAACTTCCGTAAACTAGTGAAGACGTGGCTCTTCAGCCAATTCTAGCTCAGCCGGGTTACACTATGCTGACTTTCCCTCTTTTCTGCTCAGCGCTGGGACACTTTCGTCGGGGGTAGCCGTGCACTCTAAAAAGATGCATAATAATAATAATAATAATAATAATAATAATAATAATAATAATAATAATAATAATAACCTCCCACATTGGTGGCAGCGGCGGGATAAGAGCCTGCATTGTTTTACCAAATAATCTTGAGATATCATCTGAAATATCATATCACGGTACCTGTAGGTACATATAAATCAAGTCTTATATACATAAGTTATATTGAACTTAGCAGTTGTAGGTGGTAAGGGCTTAGCACATCCTGAATACAACTCCTAGAGCGGTTCAAGTAGGAAACAAGTAGTGTGGGTAGGTGAACACACCACACCACACTAGCCATGTCCTTGGAAGCAGGGCCTAGTGGACCTCCGCTAGAAGACAACCGAAGGTTGCCTTCTAAGTATGACACATTCTCTTTTCAGAAACTAAGAAGCTTGTATGTGGTCAGAAAGTTAAGACAAGGACAGAGTCCAACCTTTAACCACCTGGTAGATATCTTAGTGGCTCATGATGTAGAGAATGCATCAGACCCAGGTGGCAAATGTAGTAGAGAGGGGGGCCATCCCTCAACAGAAGAGAATGCTTTTGGGGATGACCCCGTTGTCTCTGATGATGATGTGGATGCTGACCAGAAAGAGGTTGATGAACCTAACCTGGGCAATACAGGACTATATGGAGGTGAAGAGGGCCTAGGAAGGCCTCCCTCTAACCTCCCAGCTAGGCCTAATGGTGGGAACAGAAGGCCCAGATCACTTTCCAGTGGTTCTGAGCATTTTGACTCATCAGTAGGGTCCAATGCCTCTGCTCAGAGGAGGATGACTTCCCCTCAGAGGAGAGAGCATAAAGCTTGAATGAAAGAGGTCAAGCTGAGGATCAAGAGGCAAGAAGTTGCCGTTGCAAAAGAGACCCTAGATCTTGAAAGAGAGAATAAATTGTGTGGGCTAGAGCCCACTGATGGCAGCAACAACCCAAATGGTAGGGAAAGGTCTCATGATTATATAAACCTGAACAAGATTGTCCCTCCCTATCAGCTTGGGGATGACATCCACAAATGGATAACTGCTTTGGAGAGGGCTTGAAAAGTACAGCAGGTACCCCAAAGTCAGTGGGCAGCAATCTTGTGGCTCAACTTTGCAGACAAAGGAAGAGACAAGCTCCTCACTGTTAGAGAAGAGGATGCTGTCAACTACTATGTCATGAAGAGTGCTCTGATGGATGGGTTTGGCCGAACCACTGAGCAGTACAGGTTGCTGTTCAGAGATACCCAAAAGACACAGACTCAGGACTGGACTGATTTTGTAGATTGTGCTACTAAGGCTCTGGAAGGCTGGTTACTGGGCAGTAAAGTAAGTGCCTATACAGGATTGTATAACCTTATTATGAGAGAACAAATTCTTAACAACTGTCAAAACCAGTTATTGCATCAGCACTTGGTTGACTCTGATCTGACCTCTCCCCGAGAATTGGGTAAGAAGGCAGAGAAATGGGTCAGAACCAGGGTGAAGCAGAAGGTACAGAACCAAGGTGGTGTTCAGAAGAAGCAAGACCAAAACGGTGGGGAGAAAGTAAAAGACCAGAAGTTTTCTCAAGGTCCCCAAAAAGCTTCTAATGGTGGGGGGTCCCAACAATCTAAGAAGAAAGAAGGCCCAAAGAATCCATGGTGTAAGTTTTGTAAAGTAAATACTCACTGGATCAGTGATTGCACCAAGAAGGAGGCAGCTCCAGCCACCATTGCCCCTAAGGCAACTGTTCCCCCTAGTTCAGCTCCAAGTGGCGGTTCTCAACAGAAGGTTGTAGTAGGGTTAACCCTGGGAACTGAGATGGATTCTGGCCTAGTCAGAATACCAACCCAAGCTGTTTTGATCTGTGATGTGATGGGGACATAATTCTGTCCTCTACTCTGAGTCCCAATAACTTGGGCAAGTACAGACAAACGCCTTTAATTAATGACAAAGTGGCTTAGGCCTACAGGGTCACATGTGCTAGTGTCGCAATGGTGACGCCCAGCTTTGTGAACCCTGGACAGATCATACTAGGTGAAAATTACCTAGTGATCAATGCTAGCAATGTCACTACCACTCACAGTATGACAATTGGTAATTTGTCCTGGGGAGGGGTAACTGGCCTCAAGAAGGTTGTGGTTAGCTCAGACCTCCCTGTAGAATGTTTGCCTAGCAATGACCTGGAGACTTCTGCCTGGGTTGAAGTGGAGTATGGGACCCATGCAGAAATGTCAGGAATCTCAGCACATGTCCTTGCTGTGACTAGGTCACAGGTCAGAAATTGCAACACTGAACAGGCACTGGATTCTGGAACAATGGACTAGTTGCCTACTAGGAGGAGAAGCAGTAGGGTTAAGGCAGTGCCTTCCCCCTTGCCTCAGGAAGAGGATCTGCCTTCTGAGGAAGCTGATTGTAAGACTCAGGAAGGAACTGTCCTAGAAGAACTTGAGCCTGACCAGGTTGAGTTTCTTGGGACAGGGGGACCTTCCAGGGCAGATCTGAGGCAGGTGCAGTTGGACTGCCCTTCTCTTGAACCCCCCAGACAGCAAGTTGCTGCTGAAGCTGCAGGGAATGCTAGTGGGACCCATAAAACTTATTGGGATGAAGGGCTCCTGTATTCATTGGCTAGAGAGCCCAAGCCTGGTACTACCAGGAGGTTGGTCATACCTTTGGCATTCAGGGGCGTCCTTTTAACACTAGCCCATGATATTCCCCTTGCAGGACATCTTGGCCAGAACAAGACTTGGGACAGGCTTGTCCCTCACTTTCACTGGCCTCACATGTCAGAAGACACCAAGGAGTTTTGTCAGTCAGTCAGTCAGTCAAAAAACGTTATTCGGTTAATTAAAACCATAAAAGCAGTGCATGGTACATAGAATCAAATTAAAAGAGTACTATTAAACAAATGTAAAGGATTGATTGCTACTCCTTCATAAAACACAATAAACAATTTCTTTAAAAAAGGGATTGATAGATGTGGGGAATACCTATATCAGCGTGTTAAAAAACATTCTCGCCAAGGTTTATACAAAAAAGTCAGATTTGGTGATTAAGTGGTGGGGCAGCTCTTAGTTTGTTATGTCTGGCGGCTGCTACTAAAAAACAGGCTACACCATATGCGACCGGCACCGAGTTCAACATCTGGAGGTATAATAAAGCTGGCCGTACCTGGACGAAATTCAAATGTTCAAGATGGGAACAAGAAATTTTTTCCGCGGCACCAAGTAGTGCTCACAGAACATAACCAGGTGCAGAGTGTCCTGTGTGGAAAAACAGTCACATGTACAAGGGGGAACATTTTCTGGGGTACCCCAATCTGTGTGCGAGCCAAGGATAAGGTGGATCAAGTTGAATCTGAACCTTGTGAGCAGAAAGCGATGGTAAGGCTTTGTGACGTATTTTAAATAGGGTTCCATAGCTGTAGTTGTGGCAACTTGAAAAAGTAATCTCACCGTAGGTTTACAGAGTTCAACCGATTCTCTTTCGCCTTCCAGCAAAGTTCGAAAGTGCTGCTTCACCCACTTTACATCCTCTTTTTTAAGGTTTTGCGGTAGAGAGTACATTTCCGGGCGCCCAAGCCTCGCGCATGCCGCTCTAACATACGCCAGCCATGGTATAGTGTGGGCTTTGTCCAGAGACATACAATCTTTAAGGATGCAGTGATTCAAACTGATTTCCTCATTTGTCCAGGTTTTGATCCAGCAAAGTACTGGGGACATTTTTAGAAGATCAGAGACATATCCCATGCCAATTTCATTGTGGATTGAATGTGTGGGAGAAGATTTCGGGAGTGACAACAGGGCCCGTATAAAATTGTTTTCAGCTATTTGTATGCCTGGGGTTGGAACGTAGCCCCAAATGTCTGCCCCACACGATGCGATTGCCACGCATTTGGCTCTGTAGATCCTGGTCATGGCTTCCATAGGTTTCGAGCCCAGTCTTTTGGAGAAACTCAGGAGTGCTGAAGTAGATCTACTAACTCCATTTTCCTTAAGTTTTATTTGTGGCTTCCAAGTTCCTCTCTCGTCAAAAGTGACGCCCAGGTAGCAGAAGGAAGGAACCCTCGAGATTGGTGAGTTGCTGGAGCTAAAAGATCTAATCTTCATATTTTTCTTTCGAGAGCCTACGACCATAACATGGGATTTGGCAGTGTTAATTTTTAGGTCGAGGGCTTCCATGAAGAGGCCAAAATGGTCCAAAAGTCTTTGCAGGCCTATACCAGTCCGAGCTATAAGAACAGCGTCATCCGCATATAGGAGGACCGGGATAGGTAGCCCCCCCATACGCGGCATGTCCAGGGTGGCTGAGTTCAAGGATTTCCCCAAGGCATTGATGTACAGTGTGAAGAGGAGAGGGGCCAGAATGCACCCTTGTCTGACCCCTCTCCCTGATCTGAACTTTGCTGTACACCTTCCATCCCTCGTTGCCCTAACGGATGCAAACAAATTTAAATGAAGGTCATGCAAAAAGCTAACCAAGGTGGTGTCCAAACCCAAATTTCGTAAAATAGACCATAGTTTTGAACGGTTGACCAAATCAAAAGCGGAAGATAAATCCATAAACCCCAAATAAAGAAGCCCCCCCTTCACCACAATATATTTGCTGATGATTAGATGAAGGTTCAAGCATTGATCAATTGTCCCTCTGTGTGCCCTGAAGCCATACTGCAGATCTGAAAGGATCCCGCTCTCCTCCAGCCAATCCTCCAGTCTGTGCAAGA
Organism: Lissotriton vulgaris; assembly: GCF_964263255.1. Classification (NCBI taxonomy): domain Eukaryota; kingdom Metazoa; phylum Chordata; class Amphibia; order Caudata; family Salamandridae; genus Lissotriton; species Lissotriton vulgaris. The sequence goes on from NC_141697.1 coordinate 684,055,557, forward strand.
TGACTCTGCCTAAGATCTTGACGGCAGAGTCCAACAGGGAGATGGGTCTATAGCAGGCCGGGTCCCCCCTATTCCCTTTCTTGAATATAGGCACAATTACAGAGGTGGACCAAGAAGAAGGGAAGCCAGCTGTGGGGATCGCATTGAAAACGTTGGTTAAAATCTTTAACCAAAATTGTGGGTACTGTATATAGAGATCTGCGGGTACCCCGTCGGGTCCTGGGGCCTTGTGTTTACTGGTATCTCTTATCGCCCTTTCAACCTCCATGGTGTTGAACTCCATAACCAAGTTGGATGAATCATGGAAATTAACAGGTGAGGCAGGGACTATAGATTCGTAGATTTTGCCAAAATGGGCTAGCCATCTGTTGTCCTCTATGACACAGTCTAAATCCGATGTCCCATTATCAGAGAAAAAGGGCTGATTTACAATGGCCCAAAACTTTTTACTGTCTCTCAGCACATCCACAGATAAAAGGCTATCCCAAGCTTCCTCCTTGATTTGGGTTTTGCGATTATGGACTACAGTTTTATATTCCTTCCTTAATTTGGCCACTATTAGCCTATCTCTGGGTTTTTGTTTGATGGCTTTCAACAAAGCGCTATGTATCCTCGAGCATTCCTTGTTGAACCATTTATGGGTCTTCGTTTTCCCTTGCCCAACTGACGTTCGTTCCAAGTTCTTGCTAATCCTTAAACAAATTTCCTCATATGCGACCAAAACCTCGGGGCCCTCGGCAGTTGGATCCAAACACACTGCCATGTTGGCCTCAGACTCTAGGGCAAGTGAATGAAAGAATTTGTCCGGTACAATCATCTCCCATTTTAGGCGCCTTCCCTGATCTTTGGACATCAGTTCCTTTGGAGCTGCCACTCCTAACGGGCTTCTGGTCCGAAAGCAGTCTAAGTCCAAGGTCAGGAGGACTGGATGGTGATCACTTGCAATAACATCGACCACACTGTACTCACGTGCCTTAGCCAGGGCCCCATTTGAAACAAAAATATAGTCTATAACGGTGTTGGCATCTCTCCCAACAAAGGTTGGGGCTCTAGGCTCGCTAATGCCTTGGTCAAATTCGTAGAGGTTTAAATTAGCTAGAAGGGACTCTAGGTACTCGCCTTCGGTTGTATGCTCAAAGTGAGGGATTGATTCGGTTGGTATACCCCCATATCTATCATTAAAACAACCATCCTCACAGGGGTGAATATTAAAATCCCCCAGAATAACCAGTTCTGGGGCGGTAGTGCAATCAAGCCTATAGACTGACAGAAAATTTAACAATGAAATCAAATGTTCGTTCACGGTGGCGGACTCCTTTGAATTATAAAAATTAATCAGCAGGAAAGTCTTTGAGTCAGGGAGGGTCCATTCCACCGCAAGGGTATTGATTAGTGCGGTATCTAATTTTTTAAAGACCCCTGCTAAATCCAAAGAACACAATGTGAGTAAGCCACCCTTTGCTCTCCCTCTTACACCTGGTACTGCCGGTATAGAGAAGCTACAGAAACCATCCAGGGAGAAACTGGGTGTGGTAACCCATGTTTCTTGGAGTGCTAGAATATGATGTTGTTTAATAAATCCTTGCCATATTGGGTCTAGGGCCTTTGCATTTAATCCCGCCACATTCCAGGTAAGGACTTTACATAATGCTAAGTCTGTATTAGGGGCAATGGACATACCCACGCCCTGATTCTCACTCATCGTCAGGATATTTCCAGGTGTGGGGGATGAATTAACTATGGACAAGTCCGCTGTGGCGGTATCCATACGAGAGCAGGTTGGGCTAGCACAGGCGCTCCGTTCCCCTCGGAAGCCCTGAGTATGTCAGTCCACCCAATCTGTAGTTGACAAACAATCAAAACGGTTTGCTATGGGGAAATGCAAGGGATTAGATGGGCCATTTAGCGGCTGCTGGTAGTAAAAAGGTTGGATGAGATGGGAACCATGAAATGGGCCACCTTGATGTGGTCTACCTCCTCTACTCCTCACCAGGTTCCATCCCCCGTCCCAGCCCTCGTCCCTGGCAGGGGGTTGTGTGTCCCAGGGGAAGTTAGGCCTCTGTCTGGGTATGCGGTCGTGTGAACCTTTAAGCCAGCTCCAGCGATTATCCGCTTGATTGTGGGGGAGATAAAAATACGAAAGAGGTCTGGCGGTCACCGTACTCGCCTGATATCTTGGGGCCCCGCTATTGCAGATAAAATCTACAACCTCTGGGTTCTCGAAAGTAACCACCACACAGTCCCCTTGCAAATGTTTTCTGTTGCCTCCTACCCAGGGTGCCCTCTCTATCATTAAGATGTTGGTGGGTATGTTTGGCGGAAGGGGATAATTGTTCGCTAGCCAGTGGCATACTTTGTTTTTAAGAGCCTGATAAGATTCTTCTTCTGGCGACCGAATTTCAGTGACTCCGGTAAGGATGACCACGTAGGGCGCTGCATCCGGGGGGAGGTGAATATTTCTACGCGCCATATCCTTAGCTTTGTCCTGTGTGTCAAGTTTAGGGGCCTGAGGTAAACCATCACTGGGTGTGGGCTGGGGAGTTAGGGGGTGGGGGGTTGTATTGATTTTAGAAGAGGTCAGAGTTGTATCTGTTTTCTTAATTTGCTCTACTACAGGAGGTTTAGGTTTTGAGCCAGCCTGGTTTGGGGTGTTACTGGGTTTCTTGACCGTCGTTTTATTGGTCTCCAACGCTTTGTTGGCTACCACTGGGGTCTTTACAGGTTTAGTTAGATTAGTAACCTGGGTAGGTTTATTATTTAAAGTGAAACTAGGGGCACTTATCTCCTTATGGATATTTTTGAGGACCGTTTCCAAGCAGCGTAATCTTACCTCTATGGGTTCTAATAATGCTTTTAACATGTTAAAGATTACTGTTATATTTGTGCTTGAGCCGGTCTCCTCCTGTAATGGTGTTATTATTGGGTTACCTGTGGATCCACTAAGTTGCAAAATTTCTTCCAGACTTTGATCAATTATGGTATCGTCTGGGAGACTCAGCAGTAAACCTGGGTTGTTGGGAAGTGAGGCCTCTATGGAGATAGGTAGAACGACTAGGGGTTTTTCAGAATTGGGGGATTGGGCAAAGTAATGGCCTTCTTTCCTTTCACAATAGATGAGGTATTGGTTTTGCGTTTTTGCTTGGGGATTGCCCCTTCTATCCGGGCCCTTTCTTTTATGATAGCAGTAGAGTTACCAATATTTGACTCACTACATTGCGTTCCACTCTCAGTCAAGATGTTGAGATTGGGTGAAGCCTCCAAGTCCTGAACAATATTTGAGGCATCCAAGTCCCCGTTATCTCCGGGATGATGTACTAAGACCTGTACGTCTGGTCGGGAATCCGTTTTTGGTGTCTGAGCCTGGGCAATGAGGCCAAGGAAGAACGCTTGGCCATGGCCAGGTCTTTAGAGACTCTCCTGTCCATAAGTAGTATCCCTTCATCTATAAGTGCGTGTGTACGGGTGATGAAATCGTCCAAGGTCCCTGTAAGCTTTTTTGCTCCTGCAGCGGCCATGCTTCTCGTTTCACGGCAGGACATAACCCGTATATTCAGAATGAAAGAGAGACGGATTGAGAGCTATGTATGCCCAGCCAAGATTTCTGGCCCAGTCCAGTCTCCTCGGGCCTCTGAGGGCCACAGAGGGCCCGCCCTTTGCCCGGGCTTAGCCCCGGGCGCTCCCGCGCAGCGGAGTTCGCCGCTTCTTAAAGGCGTCAGTAAGTGTAATTAAGCTGGGCGGGGCGGTCAGGGAGAGCGGGCCAGGTGACTTGGCCTCGGGATTGCCGGGACTCCTGGGAGAGCGAGTCCCGGTCCCAGCGCTCGCAGCCCTGTCACTCACACACTCACCCAGCAGGGGCCAACACTTGGATGGGCAGCCTCGGCGAAGCGGGACCCGCGGAGCGGGTTCCGCGAGTTGCAGGTAAATCCTTCCCTTAGACGGCGGCAAAACCTTCCTTTAGCAGCAGTTCAAAAGTCTCTAAGGAGTTTTATCGCTCCTGTGTCACCTGCCAAGCCAGTGGCAAATCAGGTGGTACCACAAAGGCCCCCCTTATACCACTACCTGTGGTGGGGGTTCCCTTTGAACATATAGGCATTGACATTGTTGGACCAATGGATCCCCAAACAGCTTGTCGGCACAGATTTATTCCAATAAAATCACCACATAGTCCACACTTGTTTTTAATGTGACCAGCTGATCCATTAATAAAGTTTTTTTAGGCACAGCTGGGATCTTTTTTAACCTTGCACTCACAACACTTGAGCACACACATCTAAACTAAAAAAACCAGCTCCGCTGCAATTGCAGGTGTTGTAGCACACGGGGGCACACTCGGTCTCCCCTGTGGGGGCCCCATGATGAAGCATGTCACCACTAAGGTGAGTGAGGGTTCTTTTTATCAATAGAGTTGTTCCTTTTCCGTTCTCTTTACTTTCTTGTATTTTTTATCCCCCCATTTTTTCACACTGTGTATATTATATATAATTGTTAGTCACTCTTTAGTTGTTATACTATAACTGATAGGGGTAGAAGAGTGGCTTCTCAACCCTAACTCTCTTGTTGGTCAGATATAGGGACTGTATCAGGACAGAGGTCCAAAAGATGTTGGAATTGGGAGTCATTGAGCCCTCAGAGAGCCCTTGGGCCATTCCAGTAGTCCTGGAGCCTGCATTTTTTTTTTTTTTTTTTTTGAGATTTTTAAAGCGCACAAACGCCCTGGCGCGTCTCAGCGCTGCAGACGGTGAGCAGAATCGGTGGACAGAATTATTAGTTGAACAGCCAAGTCTTTATCATCCTTCTGAAGAGTAACAATGACTGACAAGCACTGATCTCCAGCAGGAGGGTGTATCAGAGTCTTGCCACCGTAACGACAAAACGCCTGTCAACCCAGGAGACGGTTTTTGTGCGTGGTACCGTTAACTGACATGCAGTGGAGGAGCGAAGCAGTCAGTTAGGAAGGTAGATGGATAACTGATTTATTAGGAACTGGGGGCCTATTTTATGAGAGGCTTTATAGGTGATGCATAATGCCTTAAATTTTATACGGTTCTGTACTGACAACCAGTGGTACCTTTTGCTCACGTGGGAAATGGGTTTGAATTTGGGGTCCCTGACAGCATTCTGGCAGCCACATTTTGAACGGTTTGCAGTTTTTGAATAACCCTGCTTTGTGCATTAGCAAACAGCCTGTTGCAGTAGTCCAAGTATGACATCACTAGTGTACTGATCAAAGTTTTACCTACATTCACGGTGAGAAATGGAGGAATTTTTTTGATCAGTCGAAGTTTGTGGAACGCTGCCGAGACCACCAGATTGGCATGGGGTACAAAAGTCAATCTATCATCGAACATGATGCCTAGGTTCTTAACCTTGAGTACTGGGTTAGGTGGGGCGCCTAATGAAGGTGGACACCAGGAACTGGACCATGAAGGGGATAGCTTGCCGAAGATAATGACCTCTGTTTTATCATAGTTCAATTTTAGGCAATTGCTGGCCATCCAGTTACTGATGGCCAGCATGTCCTTTTGAAATCTGGCTGCTACCTTCTCTCCATTGTTGTTAACCGCGAGCACCAATAGGGTGTCATCAGCATAAGATGTAAGGCCCATCCCTTATGCCCTGATGACTCTAGCTAGGTCCCACACATAGATGTTAAAAAGTGTCGAACTTAGGGATGAGCCTTGTGGAGCTCCGGTATGTAACTGTTACCACAGATTTTTTACAACAGATTCCATTACCACAGATTTTTTACAACGCAGGTCATTTTACCACGGATACCATTACAACGCAATACACTACAAAGCAGATACTATTACAACGCAGACCATTACATCGTAAGTATAATTATAGGTAAGTTTATCTTATTATTATTATTATTTATTATTATTATTTATTATTATTATTATTTTTTATTATTATTTATTATTATTTTTATTTTTTATTATTATTATTATTTAGAATTATTTATTATTATTATTTATTATTATTATTATTTATTATTATTATTTTTAGGTTTTAGGGCTGGGTTTGGGTTTTGGGGTACAGGGGTATTTTTAGGTTTTAGGGCTGGGTTTTGGTTTTGGGGTACAGGGGTATTTTTAGGTTTTAGTGCTGGGTTTGGGTTTTGGGGTACATGGGGTATTTTTAGGTTTTAGGGCTGGGTTTGGGTTTTGGGGTACAGGGGTATTTTTAGGTTTTAGGGCTGGGTTTGGGTTTTGGGGTACAGGGGTATTTTTAGGTTTTAGGGCTGGGTTTGGGTTTTGGGGTACAGGGGTATTTTTAGGTTTTAGGGCTGGGTTTGGGTTTTGGGGTTCAGGGGTATTTTTAGGTTTTAGGGCTGGGTTTGGGTTTTGGGGTACAGGGGTATTTTTAGGTTTTAGGGCTGGGTTTGGGTTTTGGGGTACAGGGGTATTTTTAGGTTTTAGGGCTGGGTTTGGGTTTTGGGGTACAGGGGTATTTTTAGGTTTTAGGGCTGGGTTTGGGTTTTGGGGTACAGGGGTATTTTTAAGTTTAAGGGCTGGGTTTGGGTTTTGGGGTACAGGGGTATTTTTAGGTTTTAGGGCTGGGTTTGGGTTTTGGGGTACAGGGGTATTTTTAGGTTTAAGGGCTGGGTTTGGGTTTTGGGGTACAGGGGTATTTTTAATATATATTTACAAATGTAAAAATTAAAATTATTTGATTAATTTTTTTTATTAATTAAATAATAAATAATTTAAATTTAAAATTCAAAAATAATTATTTACATTATATATTAATATTATATACTTACCTATAATTATACTTACGTTGTAATGGTCTGCGTTGTAATATTATCTGCGTTGTAGTGTATTGCGTTGTAATGGTATCCGTGGTAAAATGACCTGCGTTGTAAAAAATCCGTGGTAATGGTATGCGTGCTAAAAGTACACGTGGTAACATCATACATCCTGGAGCTCCGCACAGTAACGTCAGTTGGGCGGGATGGAAAGAGCCCAGAGTCACCGCCTGGGTCCGGTTGGAAAGAAAAGATGACAGTAGTTCTTTTGCCTTATCGTGGATACCCATTGCTGTGTCACGGTCGATCAAGGTGGTGTGATCGACCGTGTCAAAAGCAGCTGACAGATCTAACAGTATGAACACAGCCGTACCTCCCTGGTCCATAATGGTTCATATGTGTCTGAGGCTTTGATAGGAGCTGTTTCTGTGCCATGTGCTTTTCAAAAACCAAATTTGGTGTCATCTAATAAGTGGTCATCTTCTTTGTATTTAGAAAGTTGTTGGTTCATCACCTTTTCAACCACTTTCGCCGGAAAACGTAGGCTAGCTATAGACCTATAGTTCTTGGTGTCCTCCGGATCCAAGTGAGATTTTTTTAGTAGTGGCTTTAAAATGTTTTTTTTCCATGAGGTGGGGTATATTCCAGATGTGAATATGGTGTTATAGATTTTTGCTAATACACGAGCTATTAGGTCAGTGACGGGGCAAGAACCTTAGGTGGACAAGGGTCATTAGCTGATCCAGCTTTAATAGTGTTCATTACCTCGGCGATTGATCCTCAGTGACTGTTTCAAACTGCACGAGGTGATCTAAGGGGTTCGTAAATGTGAACTGTATGTTATGATTAGTGTGTGCTGAGAATTCTTAGTAGATCTTATTTACTTTCTCATAGAAATAATCCGCTAATGAGTTACACAGAGGTTGTGAAGGTATGGGAGCTGCCACTAGTGATCAGCCCACTAATTTATTGACTACTTGATAGAGTTGTTTATTTGAGTTTTTGGCTAGTTCGATTTGGGCTGTGTAATATTTTCTTTTTTCCTGCATAATCATAAGTTTGTACTTGGCCAATTCTTCCTTATAGTGAAGTTTATCTTCGCCAGTGTCGAGTTTACGCCAGTGTCTTTCACGATTTCTACACATCTATTTTTGTTCCCTGAGAGAGTCGGTGAACCAGGGTGCAGATCGAGAGGTCTTAATTTTAGAGATCGTTTTCTTCTGCACCAGCAAATTAATCGCATTATGGAGCCAGTTAGCGTATCTGGTGGTGGCTATGTTAGGGTCAGATGGAACCTCAGGAAGAGTGGAAGACAGAAGAGTTTTAAATTGTTCGTTATTATGTTTTGCCATGCTTTAAACACCTCTGGGCTAGTTGCTGGCACATTAATGTGTGGGTTATTATCAGGTAGTATGTTAAATATAATGGCATGGTGATCGGTCCATGCTAAAGGCAAGACGTCTTTTACTAGAATGTTTTTTGAGTTAGAGAAGATGCATTCCAAGGTATGGCCTGCCTCGTGAGTGGCCTTCGTGACTGGTTGTACTAAGCCCATGGAGCCCAGGTCTGCTAATAACGAGTTAGTGTCATTGTTATGTGTATTTTCCAAGTGGAATTTAAAATCACCTAAAATGGTGAAGGAGTCCTTTACCACTAAGGATTCCATCAAATTGCTAAGCGTGGCTAGGATTTATGTCCTTGTTCCTGGGGGTTGGTAGAGCAGAATTCCTTTGAAAATTTGTGAGGGGGTTAGTGAAATCGAGAAGTAAATTGCTTCACAGGTTGAGGAAGGAACGTGGGCTATGCTAGTAGAAAGATTACTTCGCGAGATTATCACCAGTCCACCTCCTTTTTTGTTTACTCTATCCTTTCTCAGGGAAGCATAGCCTTCAGGGGTGGCTACCGCCAAATCTGGTTCAGAGGCTTGGTCGGTCCATGTTTCTGTGATAAACAATAGATCGATGTTGAGGTCAGTGATCAGGTCTGCTATTTCTTCCTTATGTTTGCTCAGGGAGCGAGCATTGATAAGAGCAGCTACTATGGTCGGTATCTTGTTGTTATCCATAAAACGGGTGATGGTAATATTTCGGTTCGATGTTATGGATAGCTTAAAATCACAGTAGGGGCAAGATGTTTTCAGTTTTTTGGCAGGGTCATCAAATGACCCTGCCAGAATCAGCACTTAGTAGAAATTAGAATATAGGATATAAAATCACTTCTAGAACTTAGAATAAGTATAGCACAAAATAACAGTTATAAATCACATCCAGTAACTACTGGGAACAGGTACCAGGACCTCACTAGGACCACCTGTACTAAAAAGAACAGCCGCCTAAGTATAAAATACATTTAGGGGTATAAACAAGAACACATTACCCATGATGCATGAAACGCATTCAGAGGAGTAATAGAGGAAAACACATGATGCCTAAAACATTCAGAGGTGTAAGGACAACCACCTAAGTATCACACAGCGTGTAGGGGTCTAGGAAAGAACACATTACCCATGATGCATAAATATACATTCAGAGGAGTAGTAAAGAGAAATACATGATGCATAAACCTACACATTCAGCGGTGTTAAGAACAAAGCACATGATGCAATAAACTACATTCAGAGGTGCAGCGCAAGAAGACACATAATGCCTAAAACATTCAGAGGTGCAGCGCAGGGAAAGAAAGGAAGACACATGATGCCTAAAAACATTCAGAGGTGGCAGAACAATACAATAGCGCAAAAATCACATGATGCCTAAAAACATTCAGAGGTGCAGGAATAACACATGATGCAAGAAAACACATTCAGAGGTGCAATGACCATACAATTGCGCAAAACTTACATAAGCCACTACCTGTGGCAGTCCTTAGGCCAACTGGCCTTGTTGGGGCTCAGACGCCCTGTGTCCAAATGTTAGGGCGCGCTGCCATGCAGCGCCAGTCCAAGCACAAGCCTAAACGTAGCAGGTGCCCACTACTTGCTGGGCACCTGTGAACCTCCCAAGACCTAAACGGTGCAGCTGCCCACTAATTGCTGGGCAGCTGGGAATCATCAAAACAGCGCCAGAGCCCTCACTGACCCTTAGGCGCCACTGCTGGAGCCACACAGGCACGGAACTGCGCACTTGGAGCCACACAGGCTCTTAAACAATTGTGGGGCGTTGGAGCCATCTGGCTTTAGAAATACACATGCCCCCAAGTCCTCCGGTGGACTTTTAAAATGAATGTCCAGAGTAGAGCCACGCAGGCTCAAACAAAGCATGCCCGATGGTTGGAGTCCCTCTCTGGGGGACTCGAAATACACAAATGCTCCCGGATGCTGTGCCTACACAGGCACCGACCTGCGCCCCTACGGAGCCTCTCGGGGCTCTGAACAACGTTGAGGTGACCCGCTGCCAACCAGGGCCGCCCTTCCCGCATCACTATCTCCACGTTGGAGCGGCCCACTGCCACACGGGACCGCTCTTGACCTTGTGCCCCCACCAGCACCGCCAGCAACATCACGGAGCCCCCAGCCCTTTCACTCACCGGGCTATTCTCCGCGGGGCTCCTCTCATCAGCGCGGGATTCTTCTCCTCTCTGCCGGCTGGTGGCCTGGACTTGGAGCGGGCACCGGCAATGTGCCCCGCGCCCCCACCGCATGGCTCCACCGTCTCTCACCGATGCTTCTTTCTCTCCCCGGGGCTCCCTCACCACACGGGAGCCCCGGCAGCAGGCCACGCATCTTCTCCTCTTCCCGGGGCTCCCTCCTCCTCACGGGAGCCCCGTGAGCACCAGCAGCCTTCCTCCTTCGCTCCTCTGGCTGGCAGCCAATCACGGCGCGGCCCGGGCAGACGTCATCAAGGCATCCCGGGCCGGCCTGCCAATGGCAGCCCAGCCCACCGGGACGAGCCCCCAACAGCGGCCCAATCCCAGCGTGGCCCCTTCGGTGCTGCCTCCCAGGCAGCGGCGGTGAATTTCAACACGGGGCGATGCCGAGTGGGCACCGGCTTCCATTAAATATGCAAATAAAAGCGCTACTAAGCGCTTGGGCAAAATAATGCGCTCCAAAGCGCTAAAGGGCAAGAACACGCGCCCTCAAGCCCAGGAGTACAAATAAAGTGCTATCAGAGCTAAGAATCAAATTACAGCGCCCCCAGCGCTATAAGGACATCCAAAGTCCAGTAAGGTCTTTCAGGAGATGCAGCAAAGTCCTGGGGGATAAGAAGGTCCAAAGGATCCCAGGGCAAGTCTATCCAGTGTCCAGGGGCTGGGCAGGGCCCAGGGTTTCCCCTGGGCCCAAGCAGCAGCAGCCCCTGGCAAGATTCAAGTCCACAAACAAGAACATTTTGTAAGGGGACACAGCCCTTTCTTATACACAGAAAAGTCTTTGAAGTCTTTGTGTAGGCAGTGTGCGAACCAGCTATGACTGGTTATAGGGAAGTCCCTTCAGTATCAGGGACAGAGGTGACAGTCGCCCAGCGGGGGGGGGGAGCCAGCATTGTGGTCAGGCAGGCACAGCCCTTCACTATCAGGTGCCATCTCCTCCCACCTCCCTGGCAGCAGATGCTGCCTTTCACCCATGAGCTGACTCAGACAACCTCCTGGGCTTTCCAGCCCCTGTCACCCTCAAACCAGACAGTCAATCCACAAGCAGGCCCAGGCACTCCTGGACCAGGCTCACCAGCCAATCACACGCCAGACACAAATTACACAAATATGCCGACTTCTAAAAGTGGCACTTCTAGACTAGACACAATCATGCCGCATATACCATTAAGCAGCATTCAATCTCACGAGTTCTCTCATACCAAACTCGCCCCTGCACTCCCCACACATCAGGAACTACCATGGGCATAGATATTCCCCATTCATTCCTATGGGAGGGCAGGTCACTCACCACACATACACAGAGAGCTCAAGCACTTTACACTGTACCACAGTGAAAAAGTGCGCAGAGGCCTAAAATCACCACCACCAGGTTCCAGAAGCAGGCTAGGAATAAGCAAAAAGTCTTGGGATGAACCTGCCTAAAGCGCCGGGTCCAACAGACACATATACACCTATAAGTCACTCCTATGGCAGGCCTTAACAATCCTGGAGGCAGAGTGCTTGGTTTATGTGAGAGGGTGCCCTAGCATGAGCTGAGATCCTCTGCAACTCTCAGAACCATCTCCTTATAGCTGTTCTATGATAAAGCCATACCATATACTCTTAAGTGCATTATAATCCTTGCAGTTAATGCTAACTTTGGTTTGGCTTTATCAAAACATGTCCTGGAAGGTGTCAAACAATTTGGAATACTACCCCCCCCCCTGCCAGTCCTGGTGGCGGGGGTAGCATTCTACCCTTCTAGAGGGAGAAGACATATAGTTACTGGTTTACCCGGTTAAAGTTAAACAGAGCCTCAGCACCACAAAATGGATGCTGCTGCCACACACACGAGTCTGACCTCCTGCTGTTGGACGAAACTCCGGCAGGGGAGGCTTGGACAATAGGTTTCCTGTCCAGGGAGGTGCTAGCACCTCCCCAGACAGGCTTGTAGTGTATTGGGGCAGGGAGGGCTGCATTCAGTGAATACTTTCCAGACACAGCCTGGGAAACACAAGGTGCTCCATGCATAGCCTGGTTCAAACCAGTTGCTGGGGCGCTCAGCCCCAGATCTGGCACGAAACTGGACATAGGGAAAAGGGTGTAACCACCCCCTTTCCAGGTCCACCCATAGGAGGGACCTAGCCAGGTAGTCCAGCCCATATCCTTAGTATAAGTATAGGAGCTGTGTCCCTAGGACTTTAGATTACCCTGGACGAATCTTTGAGAGACATATCCTGAACGTTCGACGTTCCATTCTGACTGGAAGACCGAACATATCTCCCTTGTGGTCAAGGAGTGACAATCCTGTTTAAACAGGCACCAACAGCAACTTTGCCGGTCTGCATTTTCGTGGCTCCCGCCGGAACCTGAAGAATCTGCGACACAGGACATGGACTTCCAGACATCTGCAGTCAACTAGATCCGTCATGGGACAGCTCAAATTCAGTGTCTGGTCATTGTCGATGCCTCCTGGACATCGTGGCTGAAGAGACAAGTTCAACTACTTCACCTGAAATCACCGGACATCGCCTGGTTCCTTCCTGGTCACTGGCTAGTGACCCAGACTCTGTCCCTTCTGCTTTCAGGTTCTTCAGATCTTCGATCCACCCTTGGATCCACCCATACACTTATCCTCTGGTCGCCTGCAGCACTCTCCATACAAAACGGTGACAAAACCCTACACGAAAAGACATCTATGCACCCGGCTTCCCTGGGTGAGGTAAAACAAGTACTCTGGTGCTTCCGTGGTTCTTAACTCTCAAAGTGTCCTAGTTTAAAAGGGTTCCATACTAGTCCATCCGGAATTGTATATTTGTAACTTTTACGTTTCCCATAGAAAGTCTATGGTAACCCGCGCCTGTGTTTAGACACTTCACGCGTCTCCCGTGGGCCTCCTCTTTCCTAACCTTTGGTCGTGTAGAGTAGCCCCAGCGATTCCACAGGCCCCAGGCCTGCTTTCTAACTCTCTTGTGTTTCTTATACCACTATATTAGTATATGGTTTGTGAGGCCCCTAGGGCATAACATATACTGTGCAACTTATCGTATATTAATTGTGTGACTTGTATTGTATTTTTACCTCTGACCTCATAAAGAGTGCAGAGGGGTTGTGTTTAGATTAAATACATACATATTTGATATATACCTTGTGTGCTGTCCTTTCATTTGGTATTCAAGGGATTATAATTGGTAAAACAACTTGCTTAACTCGCCTACTGAAGTCTCAGCCTGATGAATGCTGGTTCATGCTACCACTAGGATAGCTTTCTATAAGGTTGACTTTACAACCATCATCAATAAGGGTCGATTAGACTGGTGCAAGGTGCCCACTAGAACTAGTGGACATCATATGCCAGGCTAACTTCTCACACTAACTTTATACACTTCGTATTTAGAAGCATTATCGCGGTCTACTTCTGATCCTGCTTGCAATAGCTGGAATCCTGATTGTCGTTTATCTGCTACGCAATGGACGGACCAACCACCAGCGAGATGGCAAAAGCTCTCCTGGAGTGATATTACTGTGAGCACATGGTACAACATCTGGTTGCACCTCTCCGCCGGGAACTAAGTGCTTCTTGGTTCCTATCATTCAGACCAGTCTTTGAAGACTGCATCGTACCTGTTTTCCGATGCCTGTTTTGAGGAGGAGAATGCAAGTTGAACATCTGTCTGACCCTTTCTAATGGAGACGCCGGCGGACCTAGACTCCAGGCTGCAACCACTGCAGTACCATTGCTAAGACGTTATCCTTAGCACGTATGAATAATTTATGAGGACGCTACCCAGGGGGTATTCTTCACCTCTCCTATCTACGCACAAGGTTTAATCCCATATGTCATCCTCATACTAAACAATGGCTAACACACGCATAAGGACTGTGTAAATACAGCACATTTTGCTATCAATAGTTAGAAGGAAACCACGACTTCAAGGCCGACACACTGACCAGAGACGCTGAGACTCCTGCATGCAGTTGCTCCAGCTGACAGTGGTCTAAGCATCCCTTGCGGGGTGTCCAACTCGAGACCAGGACGAGATCCCTCACTCTCATTATTCAGGGAATGGGGTTCGACTAAATCGGAGCAGGATTTTTGGCTCCTAGACTTATTAGCTCTTTCACACTTACTCACATGCTTGGTACACTTAGTCACATCTAGACAGGCATCTTAGGAGTATGTGCTTTATTTTATAAATGCATTTTATATTCATGTATATGTTCATGACTATTGCAAAATGGTAGAACTGTACTAATCCTTTTTTATTCACTGTACTGCTGATCCTATATCTCTGCTACTGTGTAACAGTTGTAGCAGTGCAAATATTTTACACTAGAACAACAACAGTGCAATAAATTCTTATTGTAAATACTCTCAACTGTTTCTTTCGTGTATCTTTCTGAGACCAAATGAGCATGCACGAGTGATTGGGTGAAAAGTGGTATATTGTTTCCATGAGTCTGAGGAATCAGAGTTTGTTGTGTTCTGAGGTTGCCAAAAACTAATCTTTCTGATAAAAGGAGATTCTAGTGGCACTGTGAGCTAGCTAATGCAAACAAACGCTAACAAAATGGGTGGGGGTGCACAGAATCAGTCTACCACATGACCCACAGAGTATGTTGTCCAAAAGTGCAGGTTCTGCATAAGGGTACTATAGAAACTACTGATGACACATTACAGGGAACCTCCTCCAAAGGAGCATTTATTGGGCATGGCATGCACCTCGAAGATGTTACTTGGGAAGGGGGCATTTGAGTTTGGGAGTAGTGTCCTTGGGTTTGGGAATGTGAGGGCTTGGAAGAGGAAGGGTGGACTGATGTTTTGGGGGTGGTTTGGGAGTCAGAAGAGGTGGTCCGACATTTTGAAGTGGGACCCTTGCAAGTGAAAGGGGTGAATGGGTCTAGGGGGCTAGGGGTGGATCTGGAGGTGGAAATGGGTGTTTGGGTGTGGCAGGGGTTGGAAACTTTGTGGAAAGGGTAGTAGGTGGGTTGGGAGGGCAGAAGACCAGGAGAAAGGTTGGATCCCCAGTGGGGAACTTGGGAAGGGCTTTGGGAGTGAGTGGGTCTTGAAGGTAGGGGGAGATGTTTGGGACTGGTGCAGGTGCAGGTGCAAGCATGTCAGGTGTATGTGCTGCAAGTATGGTTGTGTCTTGTTTCTCAGGTGTTTGTTGAGTGCGTGATTGTTTCTGTCTGAGTTTCTTAGGAGTGTTTAGTGTGAGTGATGTTATGAGAACCAATGTACTCCAAAGTAGGCCTAGGTAGCTACACAACCTTTTACATACATTCTTCCTTCCTTGCTCTGCATAACGGTTCTGGCACTGACCTTTTACCTAGTTATGTGCTGAGTACATTTCAATTGTTTTTCTCCGAAACTGGCCTCATTTATTATGTATGAGGATTCCTAGTATCATATCTTAACCCCCTGCCCTTGATGTATACAGTAGGATTACCAACACTTACCTAACAATGAAGGCGAAACTGTAGCCACTGCATACAAATCACCTCTGTATACAAAAGCTGAGATGCGCTGTGCATCCACTGAAAAAATTCTGAAAGCAGTACAGATTGCTGTAAAGAAAGTAAGAGCAATAGCACAGGGAAAATGAATAATTGCTGCAACTTCGGTAGCAACCTTAGAGGCTGTTACCAAGGCAAGCATTCTAAACGCAAAAGCATTACTTCCTCAATGGATACAATGGGCTAATTCTCTCACTGCAACAGATGTAGACTGCAAATTTGATTCTACATTAAAAACCCAAGCATTTCTGCAGTATGAACAAGAATATCCCCTACCAAGTGAAATAATGCTTCTAGATCAGTATCAATACATCATTTACACTGACGGATCTGCCCAGCCTGACATAGGAAGTAAACAGCAATACAGCGCAGCATGTGCAATTGTGAAAGGACGTAAGCGGGATGGCAAGTTCTGTCCTAGTAATACGCAGAGGCAGTCTCTAGGAGATTGCACGGCACAGCTAGTAGAACCAAAAGCCTTGATACTAGCACTAAAAAATACAGATCGGGAATTCCCCACACTCATTGTGTGTGATTCATTTTACTGTGTCCAGTCATACAACGAATATCTTCACTATGGGTTTAGAGATTCCAAAGGTTGCACAATAAAGCACAAGCAGCTGGGGGAACAAGTGGTAGAGCTGAAAAAGGCTTGCCACAGGCTCATGTGATTCACACATTGAGTCATAAGCATGTTGGCATGCACGTTGAAGTGAATTCACTGGCGAATGAACCTGCAAAGGTGACAGTGAGAACTGCTGCCATTGCTGCAATCACTCGTTCTAGTACGAGGATAGACAGACAGATAATCATAGCTGTGTGCGCTACGCGGAACAACATCTCAGCCTCGCCAAAAGGTTTTCCACTCAAGTACTCCTATAAGTTGGATGCACAAAATATTCTGTATGCTCAAATTACAGGAGTGGGGGATAGAGTAATACCAAACATGGATCACAGATTAGGTTTAATTTTAGCTGCACACGAGGGTCTGAGCTCAGCACACGCAGGTATCGCTACAACTATTTCATTACTAAAGCAGCGTTATTGGTGGTAGGGTCTCACTAAACAGACCAAGGGTTTTGTCCTTAAGTGCGACATCTGTCAGCAGATGAAGGGTTCCACCGTAGCATGTCCACCGCATACACCACTACTGATATCAGACAGACGTCTTGCATGTGTTTATTTGGACCACTGCAGCTTCTTACTATCTGACGAAACTTACAGGTACATTCTGGTAGCAGTGGATTCATGCTATAGATTCCTGTGGGTTTGGCCCCAGCGCAATTCTGACACTCAAACTGTGAGAAAGGATTTGTGAGTCTTTATAAGGATATACACAATTGACACATTACATTCTGATCGTGGCCCTGCGTTTAGTTCAGGGGCTTACAAAGAAGCCATGGGAAGTTTAGGTGTTGCATTGCGGTACTCCTCTCCGTATCATCCAGAGACAAATTTTATTATGGAGAGGAAAAACAGGGACTTAAAGCAATCCATAACAGCAAGGGTATTAGGCTCGGGTGGAAGTTGGGTCAATCACCTATATGGGGTCCAGAGGGCACTTAACAACATTCCAAGAAGTTCCCTGGGGGGCCGTACTCCATTCGAAGTCTTGTTCGGGATTAGAATGTAGGTGCCTAACCTTGACTGTGGCAGCACAGTGGTGGATGAAAAAACATTTGACCTCAATGATCGTTTGAATGTTTTAAAAGAACTCAATGAATTCCGCGCATTACAAAGCAACATCCAAGTAAAACGCACTGCCAATGGAGAAGTCAAAGCTGTGCCGGCAAGACCTGCCCGGAAGATTGGGGACCTGTTCAGAGAAAAAATTGTGGACAAAAAAGAACGTGGTCCATCTTACAGAGCGCCTTTACCTGTCCTGGCTGTCGAAGGAACAAGAACAGTACTTCTTCCGACTCTTGCCAACAAGAAAGAAAAAAGATTTGTCTCAATTGATCTGATCAAACCACACTATGTGGCTGATACTGAATAGTAGACCATGTGGGCTCCTGGGTAGCACCAGATCACCTCTCACTACCATACAGTAAGTTTAGACAGAAAGACTAATAACGTTTGAAGATTCTACTCCACGAAGTGAAGGAGTTATCAACCACAGAATGGAACTTGTACCTGTTGACATTGAATGACTACCATCCACAAAAGACACACAGATGTCAATTCAGCCTAACACCAACATCTATGTGGCTATGTCCCAAACTGAGATATCTACCACTTCTACAAAACCTGACAAGCTACCAAGGAAACTGTGTCTGGCTATTTAATTGATTTTGATACTTTCTCATTGGATCTCAGTGAACCCAAGTTACTGCCGCTGCCTGTTTCCCACAAACACCAATTTTGGGATTTCTACATTTGGCTGAAAAATACATACCTTGTTTCTCTCTGGCTACAGCTCTGGATTGCTATATGACTACTGTTCCTAATCCTCTGGATAGGTGTAGTGACTGTCTTTTTCCTGCTCCTGAATGGACATTACCTTCTACAACGCTCTGCAGTATAACATGTGAACTGGGTCCTGAAACCGCATGCATCATCACATCGTGAACAGAGAGACCTGTCCTTAGTGAACTTACAGCAGAACAGTTCCTAAAGGAATAGTTTGGGACAAGGTTTGATATGATGTACATGGTCCAACTGAACTTTTAAAAATACCACACTTGCTTAAAATTTCATTAAGTGACATCATCACCTCTAAAACTGTAAATACTATGCTGTCTGATTTAGAACAATCCACTGAATTTTCGAGTGATGAATTGTATAGTGATACATATAACTTTGATATCATGTACTGTTACCAACACTATGGTCAACATTTCTAGCACAAAGCAGGTATCCCACGTAATGTTTTCACTTTTCATCAATGGGAACATTGACCAATACCGCCAAAAGGTAGTTCACAAATGTTTGCATAAAAGTTTGCTTATTTTTCTTGTTAATCTTTCAGATCCGACTGCACCTACAACAGCAAAGAAAAATATGCTCACTAACACAAATCAGATATACTCTGCTTCCTTTATTGCCCAGCTGTCTGTACAGGATTGCTACTTCTGAAAAGACAATATTGACAAAAACTCAGTCTGGAGGACTAAAGAATGTGAAGTTCAGGGAACTGGGGCCTTATTTAGAGCATGCCTCATACCACATCAGATTATCTTGCTGAACAACACTGTGTAACCAACTTCTTGTCTCGTGTTAGTCAAGATGAAGAATTTGAACACACCTCGTATTCCCTCATTTACACATTTTGAGGGCTGACAAAATTGCATACAACACAGTGAGGATATATTAGATATACAACGAAATGGATAATACAATTCATCAGACCCCAATTGGAAGGGATGGATGGTTTGGCTTATCGACACAAATAAGTGTCAGTCAAGATTCAAGGGTAACACCGAAGTGTTTAGTGCCCATAGGCCCAACCAGCACTATATACAAACAGAACACTTGGGGTGGTGACATCTTACAGTGTTGGGAAGTTATGCCTAGACTGGCTAAACACCTCCACACTGTCCCAGGTGAAATAACACTTGTACTTACTCTCAGATGATAGGGATCTCAGGGATTTTTTGTAAGGTCCCTAGAAGCCACGTCAAAAACACTTCTTATAAACTATTTACAAAGAGGTTTGGAAAATCTCTCAAAAGGAAGCTGCTGAAAGACTACAGGAAATTAATAGGATTAACCTAGAAAAGGCTTTGGCAGTGGTCGACAATAGGCTGGCGACATTAGCATCCAGGATTTATTCACTGGGCAACATTGTGTCTTCTGCAATAGATATAATGGAACAGGATTTGTCTCTATTACAACATGGACAATCGCAATTGCGATCCATTCTATTATTTAGCTGTACGCAACATTGATTGTACTCTTTTCATGTGCCCTGACGGTCTATCAACAATATGGCTCTGTTTTCTGCATACAATCTAACGGACAGACAGACAACAAGGGCATGAAGAGAAGCAAAATATGCACTGACCATAGCTGAGTCACCTTCCAAAGAACGGTTAATCCATGGCCATATTACACTGCCGGTCAAAACCTTCCAGTTTCAATACTGTTTATAGTATTACCAAGTAGGCAGGTATAAAGCGTTGAGACGAGGATATATACATAAATCTTGAGGTTTACCATACAGATGAAGATGCAGAAATGAGGACACTGAAGTCGTTCCCAGTGATTCAGACTGTGAGAATTATTTAAGTGGGTTTTTAATTTATTTTGCTTCACAGAGCCTGTAATGCTTTGGTTGCAAATATACAGTGTCACTTTAATGGAGTCCCAGCTGCTGTGTTTCATTCTGTGTTCAAACTGCTCTTGAAAGGGAGCTATTTGATGTTGAATGATCAAGGTTGTTGTGGGATGGTACCAGGTATCACATGTCTGGTCACAGTAAGTTCCAAGGTTACTTCTTGTATGCAAGTATTGCTTCCACTGACCACAGTTAAGGAGACAACGCTACAACCTTTGTTGGATGTTTCCTTATATGGCTGGATTCTCTCAGCAGTCTAAATGCAATGCTATTACAAAAGGATGTGGCTTAACCTCAGCTCGAGAGACTTTTGATCATCAGGTTGCAAGTTCTTCGGCTGAGATACAGTGGCTAGTCTGAACGAACTTCCCGCTCCATTTCGGAGAAATGGTATAACATATCTTTAACATGTTTGATACAAGTGGGATCGTGCTCCTATTTAAGATCACAGGTTCTAGACTATTGAGCACCTTTTAGTCAATCTACTGAGTTATTCCAGCATTTATACATTTCGTATTGGGAAGTGTTTTTGGAGGGCTTCCGCTGGTCCTACTACTTGTAGTGGGTATCCTGGTTTTAAGTTTACTGCTACGCAAAGGACCACTCAGCTCCACCAGAAGTGTAAAAAGCACTACTTGTGCGACATTGTCGTGAATGCATTCTACTCCATCTGGGCGCACCTTGGCTTCGTGAGCTAAGCAAGCATTGGTTCATATCGTTCAGATCAGTCTGGGTCAATTGCATCTTGCCTGGGCTTCGCTGCCCATTCTGTGGATACAAATGCATGTTGGACATATGTCTAACACTTTCATTGGTTGTGCTACTGGATGTTGATGTACTACTGGACCCATTAAAGGCCCACGTATTACAGTGACCTCAGTGTATTCCCATGTTGATAATGGCATTCGTAGAGCCTCCATGGGATGCTTCATCTCCTGTTGGAACGGACACCGGCTCTATATAAGGCGCACAGGTATTGAGTGTTTCCTCAGCGGCTGCTGTGGGAACTGAAGATGATCCCTTTGCTCTATTGACCTGATACAAGAGGTGTTACAGGGTTCGTCATCTGCAAATGCGAGCAACAGTGATGTTGTGTCTTCCACAAAGGACGAATAAACATTTGGCTCTCCGTGCGATGGGAACAATTCTGCCTTTTTCAAAAAACTAGCCAAATTGGAGTTCGAAAACATTGTTTTGTTTTATTTTTATCTCTTGCTCTCAATGAGAACCATAGCTTTCAATGTGTTCAGTTGGTCTAAAAGTATATTGACTATTTAGAGGACTTATAGAGCTTTTATAACCTTTTCATCGTTTTAACATATACCATGTTTTTAGAATGTTGTTCCACTTATTTTTATAACAATATTTTTATGCTTTTTAGGCATATTTTAGCATTAGTTAATATTAATGTCCTTCGGATGAAGAGTGGGTGTTATGAGCCCCAATGTACCCCAATATAGGCCTAAGTAGCTACACAACCTTTTACCTACATTCATCCTACCTTGCTCTGCATAACGGTTCTAGCAATGACCTTTTACCTAGTTATGTGCTCAATAAATGTCGATCAGTTTTCTCTGAACTGCCCTTATTTATTATGCACGAGGATTCCAAAGGGCATATTTAGAAGGACTTAACGACGCTGTAGCGTCAATTCTTTGATGTTACAGTGTTTTTTTATTGCCTTAATTACAAGTTGCCGCTAACTGCGCCTAAATGTACATTTTTCAAGATTGCTACTTGTGTTAGCGGGGCTTAACGGAAATGAGATGCAAGTTGGGCATTCCCATGCAAAAACTGCTGCTAATCCCACTTGGTGATATTTACAATGAAATTTCCGTCCGGTGATAACCCCTCAAAACTGCAGCTAAGTCCAGTTAGAGGCGTTTTTTTAAGACAAAAAAATAGCTTGTCTTAAAACACTTGGGGTCTCATTTCAGAGATTGTGGTGCTGGACAGGGCTGCAAGCAATGTTGCTGTGCTGCCTTGCGACAAAAAAAAATTGTGGGAATGCACACTACCAATAAGATAGGGCATGTTTCTGGGCATCATTCATGAAAAGTGTTACATCACTGCGACAAAACAGCGTTGCAACACTTTTCACTGCACCCTTCTTGCGACACCATGGATGCGCTGTATGCGCTGTATTCACTGTATTGCGCTCCATGGTGGAATAATGACAGCTATGTTTGGAATCCTAATGTATCTGTCAGCGCTAAAGTCACACATTGCTGCAGTTGTGTCACAAGCATGATGCAACTCCAGCAATGCATGGGGCCAGCCTAGCCCTATGGCACTGCTTCACCCTTATGCCTGCCATGAGGCAGGTATAAGGTTCTGACACAGTGGCATCCTAGAATTGTTGCTGTGAAATCTGATGGATTTCATTGCTCCACTCCTATGAGGCTTTATTGCGTGGGAATGAACCCTCTGCATACATCATACCTTACGCAGGTATAATGTGGCACAGGTATATGCCTAGATGCGTCACTTTGTAAATATGGCGCAACGTGGTGCAAAATTAACGTTGCAAAACCATCAGCAAAATGTCTCATCTGCGGCTCTAAACTGGTGGAAGTGGCTCAAGGGGCTGATGAATTAGCCCCCCTGCATTTTTCCCCTACATTGAGGTACAATGCTTGCCATGCCCCAATGCAGGCACCCTTGCACCATGGTGGTGCAGAGTTGATTGATGTTGTGCAGGAACGGACACCTACCAGCACAAAACCTATAAATCCAGGGTATATCCTTTTCCTCTGTGTGGTGTGCGCTGACGGGGGATTTAAAGGTTGTGTGAATTTCAGGGGTATTGTTGTGGCTCCATCTATTCTCGAGATGTTTGCAGATGCGTCTGAACTAGTGGGGGGTGGGAGTGGACCATTTGGCCTTCTTGGAGTGCTGTTTGCCTGTTTTTTTCTTGAGAGTGCCAGGGTGACGGCGCAGTTGGAGATCCATCGGTGGAGGTTGTGCTCTGCTCACACTTGTCTCCTGCTTGTGGGTTGGTGCGGTGACTAGCTGCTTGAGTCCAATGTTGGTGAGGTACCCCAGGAGAGTGGTGATGTTCTGGTCACTGGGGTTGTTCAGTTGGAAATTGAGGTCTCCGAGTTGGATGTAGTCAGTGGATGGGATAGCCTGGAGTTCGATGAGGTCTACAATGGCATTGTTGAATGGGGGTTCAGGCCCCGGGGGCCCTTTAGATGAGGGTGCCACAGAGGGTGGTGTTGGGTTTGGTTCATAGCTGGAAGTGGAGGTGTTCCATGTTCGCCGTTGGGTCATTAGAGTGTGTGATCAGTAGGAGTGTGCATTTGCAAACAAAGGCATTGCCTCCTCCTTGACGGTCGGGGTAGTGGGTAGTTTTATAATCGTCAAGAATGGTGATGGCACTGTCTGGTCTGGAGCAGTGGTTTCCTTGAATAAGGTGATGTCTGAAGAGGTGGTGTCGAAGAGGTCCCAGATTTATGTGGCGTATTTGTGAAGGGACCACATGTTGAGGAGGATGCAGTTGAGCCGGTGCGCTGTTGGCCGGCTAGGCGGCAAGAGACGCAGGTGTGCTGATGAGGCAGGAGTTGCCTTTGCAATTTTAGCAGATGCAGAGTGCAAGGGTATTCTTCAGTGATGCTGGATGGCAGGCGTTGTGGCGTCCAGGGTTGAGGGTAAGGAGAGTGCTGGTGCTGTAGCAGTGGAGTGTCTGAGAGGCAGGGTCCCTGGTGCTGGGCACAATACAGGAGTGGACGGATGCACACGGACTTGCCTTTGGCTTGCCTTCAGCGCAGCAGTGGCCGGCCCGTTGCACATGGCTGCACAGCGTCCACCATTAGATAGTGCTCCAGGGGGGGCTTCCCAGCTGGGAGGCGGGAAATGCAGGAAAGAACATTGGGGGTGGGGGCGGGACACCGGTGATTGCAGTGGCAACAACGGAGAGGATAGAGAAAAAAGAAATTCAAAATAAGCACAGGAAAAACAAAGCCAAACAAAGCAAAGCTTATAAAAAAGACAAAGGTAGAAAAACAACGGAGAAGGTCAGAAAGATGTACAGGAACAGAAGAAAAGAGGGACAGGAGGGCAGTTAAGCTGCTGAGCCATGATGCTCTACCACTGGACCCCAGAGATGAGGTGCAGGCAGGAGCCTGCGGGTGGAGGAGGGACTCAAAAACCTGACCTCCGTGTCAGAGGAACCAACAGCAGCAGATGGGGATAGCAGCAACATGATGGTGCAGCGCTGTGGGAAGAAGTAGTCCAGCGTACACCAGAAGCAAAATAACAGGGGGCAATGAAAGGTGGCACCACCCGGTTACATCTTTCGATCTAACAATGGCGACCAGATTCCGTGTTCCCCAGCGAGTAACAGTGCATCAAACTGCATACCCAAGGGCCAAGGGCCTTGGCCAGGACCGGCTCCAGGCACCCACTGTTATCAATGGCCGATCTAAAAGACTTGAGCCAGATAGTGAAGTCCCCCACCTGTCTTGTGCGGAGCCCTGGGTGATGTAGGTCAGCGGCAGGGCAGGGATTGCTCAGGGCATGGCGCTAGGCCTGGGCCCAACTCACCCCCGGTCCTCCTCTGCTAAGCGTCCCACCTTCTCCTCACCTGGACATTGACACCGGGGCTCAATGGGCTGCACTCTCTCCAAATCTGTGACTTAGAAAGCAGGAGCCTCAGTTTTCACAAGCCTGGGTACAGCAGTCACAGCCAAGTCCGCTGGGGAACGCCCCCATGCAGGTGATGCTACAGGGCCCCCTAAGGCGTGCAGTTGCAATGCTCCTGCCACACAAGTTTGGCACACATCAGGGGCCTCACCCGCCACAGTGTCCAGTCAGCGCAACATTCTCTGGCTTCTGATGCAGAGAGGCGTGGCCCACCATTGGTAATCTTCACCGTGCACCCCGGTGTAGAGGTGGCAGCTGGTATGCAATGCAGACCTCCCTACGTTGGTGCGCAGGAGCACCTCTACCATTCATAGCTCTAAGGGGTGCCAGGCGGTCTTCTCACAAAGGTCAGCAACGTGTTTCCATGCAACCTGCCAGACTTCACCATCAGGTAAGGGCGATCGTCGTCACCACAATGTCTACCACCATAGCCCAGCAACTCCCCAGCACCTCTGCCTCCCACTCTGGGTCACAGACACAGGCCCAGTGAGGCCTCCGGGCCCCAGAGACTGCCCCTGCTTTCAAGGTTATGGGTTCCATGGTATTGCAAGGAGGGTGCTACGAAAGTGGGTTTTTCCCAGCAATGCGGCTTGTTTCTTAACTGTAGCCCTGAATCTGCATTGCACCTTCCCCTGGGATTCTGGCTGCTGGGGGGGTTTAAGGGGGTTGTTGATGTGTGCTGCAATTGGCCTTGGCTGCTCCATTCTGCATTCCATTGGTTTTATTTACCAGTTCTCATTGGAAGTGGACTTATAGGCTATTTTTGCCTCTAGAGTCAAGTTAGGATGACTAACGTGATTTTTAGGCCTCTAATGGGCCTTTCTTCACTTTTATCTCACTAACGCCAAAATTTTTATCGCCTTGACGCTAGTGTTAGTGGCAGTTTTCACAGCAGCTAGCTGTTACTATCGCCATGTAGCAACGTATTGTGAATACATTGCTAACAGGGTGTTATTTTTGGGCGATAGGCCACACTAAGAAAATTGCCGATCACTAACGATAGCATTAGTTTTTCTTTGTTGTTGTTTTTCTTCCGTCTTCAAAAACCTTTATTAACAGTCGTGCAAAGGAACACAGCTTGGTGCCTACAACCATAGTATGGCCGGCACCGTGTTACTGTAGTCTTTAAGCATCAATGAGTGATTGACCACGAGTAACAAATTAACACAGCAAGCCACCTACAACCACTTCGGGCCGGCCGCGTATTAGCCTAGTTTCAGTATATCTATAATAGCAGAGGAGGCAAAGACAGAGGTCCCAAAAGGACAAATACGTAAACAATAAATCAGATGTGTGGTCCATGTAATCAACATTCAACATTGACCTTTCCCTCATTACACAGTGTATGTCAGATATGTACGCCTCAGTTACGTTTGCAGTGTGTCTGTGCAATCCCCTACATGTATATATATCGCTGTTGCAACAGGGTAAATATAAGTTACCTGTGCCGTGTATTATCGTGGTTGGGTGACATGTGTATGTATTGCACATGTCTGGAAGAGTGTTGTTACTAGCCTTATGTACTATTTAGGTATCCTCTCCTACCCAGAACATAGCTAATGCCCTCGCAGTGTGGCCCCCAGATCTGCCCGGTGCAGGCCGTATGAGAGGGTGTTATATTTCCCTAGCGGCTCCCCCTCGTATATGTGGCAATTATCAGCAGAAGAAGGTGATTATGCAGGGGTATTTCTTACTTCTGGGTCTGGCAGGATGCTGTCTGTCGTCTGTGTCGCAGTCTGTATCAAGTATGTGTGCAGTGGACCCCATATATCCGCCGGCCTAGATGTAATCGGTTGCATTTCCGAGTATATTCCATATTGCTCCTGACAGTACACCATGTCTTGTATCTCCACTCCTTAAATTTTGGGGCACGCCCCCTCCCCCACCTGCACGCCAGTCGTCGCTTGGCCAAGAGGAGTGCTACATTAGTGAATTTTCTGCTACTCTTCGGAATCTGCGCTGTGTAGCCCAGTAAAAACATAAGAGGCTCGATATCTATAGTGCTATCCGTCATGAGCTCTAGCGCCTCATGGACCTGCCCCCACTAACAATAGCATTAGGTAGCAGCAATTCTTGTAAATATACCTCCAGTATCATATCCTAATCCCCTGCCCAGCACGTATACAGCAGAATTACCATGCTCTGTATAATAACTAGGGCTCAGTTTTCCATTTTTTCTGATTTTTACAGATGAATACAGACAGAAAATATTTAGTATTAAAATACAGAAAATAGGCCTTCTTGTATCATTTTTTCTGTTGTCAATCATGAGTGCCAGGGCAGTAGGTATACAGATAGGAGGTAGGGGAGATGAAATAGGACAATAGATTTCCTAATTAAGCGTAATTAAGTGCAGATCTACTGTTATTTATGCTATTTTACAATGCAAGTGTTTTCGGATAACACTATTGCATTGCATAATGCTGAAACCTTTTGGACATTTAAATGCAAGCATACATTTACCAGTTAATAAATGTGGAAAAATACCCATTGCAGTTTCATTTATACAGAAAACACAAAATAAAAATGGATAAATACAGAAAAAAAGAGCAAAAAATAAATACGGATAAATACTGAAGGAAATGTTGACAAAATAAGTACCATAAAACCAGGAGCCCTAATAATAATTCTGTACAAAAGTCACTGCTATAGTCATCCCTGAACAACAGGTCCACTATACATAACGGTAAGCCATTACAAATCTTGGTAGAACTCCTGAGGGTACCTATTAGGTATAAAAGAACCACTTCTTCGCTTGGTAACGAGAGGAGAAGCTTCCACGCTGACACAGGTCACTGAGGTCCCGGCCTGCAAAAGCTCCAGCACGAAGTGGTCTTCTGACATCCCTTGGTCTAATTTGAGACCAAGACGGGGGTTACGTTCTCTACCATCATTCTTGGCTTTACACCCACATATATGCTAGGTGCATGTAGGTACACTTAGAAAGGGTTTGCATTGTAGGAGTATGCTTGTTTACTGCCATGTATCAATATGCCTACATATATTTACAGTTTTAACAGCATGGTAGAATTCTACCTTTTATTTATTCTGTCGGAGCTTGTAATCACATATATCAGTTTCTTTCTAATTTTTTTCTCATCCAACGTTTTATACTAGAATGATGCTGAATCAATAAATACTCATTGAAAGCTTACTCACCATTTATTCTGTGTTTCTCTTTGATACCCAATGAGCACAAGTGACTGAGCAAAAATTAGAGCAGTGTTTTCACGATTCCTGAAGGATCATGTTCGATAGTTGCCAGAAACTATTCCCTCCTTGCTAAGGTTAAGGGGCTAGTGGTGGCACTATGATCTAGCTGGTCTAAAGGCTAAAATATCCTTTGGGGGTGTCTGAAATCAATCTGTACACCAAGCCCTTAGTTTATGTTGTCTAGATGTGCAGATCCTATGTTTCATTAGGAACTACACCACAATGTGTCAGTGGATAATGGTGCAGTGCAAGTGCAGAATGTGTGTTTTGTGACTGCTTACGTGGTGGTGACTGAGAGTGTGGATGTCTGTAATATCTGTATAGATGTGATGGTGGTTGCGGTTGTTGTGATGCATGCAGTTGGGAAGGTATCTGTGCTATGTGGTGGTGGGGGTGTGGTGTGTGCATCCATGTGTGCTGTCTCTTGTGCTGTGTAGAGATGTGATATGGGAATGGTGTGAGCATGTGACTGTAGTGTTGTCAGTGGTTGGTGTGGTGTCTGTGCCTTTGGATGCATGTAATTTCTTTTTGTGTGAGTGGTGCTTGTGTGTGTCTGCTTGTGTGCTGCTTGGGTCTGTATGAGTGGGTGCATGGCAATGTGTGCGTGTGCTATGGGCAGTTTGGTAATAGGTTATTTGGATGGGTATTGGCCAGGGGGAGGAACAAAAGCTTCATGGGGATGGGAGTCTGCAGTAAATGAGGTGGCCAGAGCCTGAAAAGATCTCTATAAGCCAGACAGATGCCTTTCAGGTAGGACATCATCTGCTGCTGATGGGTGCCTTGCCCCTGGACGGCATTCAGAGTGCAGTATGACCCAAGAAGACGTGCCTCAGGACGTCAATAGCCTCCTGAATCAGTGCAGGGGGAAATTGGCTAAAGGTGCCTGGAGAGAAAGAGACTGCTCTCCTCTTAAGGGAGAGGGCCCGGCCAACTGTTTGGGGAACAACAGAGAGGATGGCAATGGAACTGGGGGTGGTGGATAAGGATGAAGGTAGAACTAATCCTGTGGGGACCACCACCACTCAGGAGTTTCCACTGGAGGATGACTCTGTATAAGAAGAACTCAAGCTTGTGTCTTTTGTAGTACTCCCCACACACTCCTAGTCCTGGGTCTCTCCTTGTCCAAACTGTAACGACCTGACCCACAGTCACCAGATTGTATCACCAATAACGTTGGCCCCTTCTCCATCGCATACCCTGGAAGAATCTGAATTGACATGTAGAACTGTTTTTTTGCAAATGCGTTTCCACACCTGGCCATCACATATAAACAGGAAACATTTATTAAGTGCACATATGACACCAGGTTCATGGTTCGCTATATAGGCGTCAACATTAGTATGAGCACATGATTGCACTCATGCTACATACCCCAGAAACAGTTGGTCCCAGTTATGTCGTAACCCCAGACAGCTACAAATGCATTGATGGACTTGTCTACATTCCAACCTTATGTCCATACTGGGATAGACGATCACCATGTATACTTTGGCTCTTTTAGTATACCATAGTACAATGATGTTACCAAACAGGATGGCTACAAAATATACATTTCCATAATGTTCACACAAGGCCCAGATTTCACCAAATGTTCATTTACCTTACAACACATTATGATGTCATGAAAGTCAGGTTAAAGTCCAATGTACCATCAATATGTGCTGTTGCAGAAATCATGTCACATGCAAATGCTCATTGCACAATGATGACACTTTTGACTTGAAACTTCATCATATATCCACTTACAAAAAAGTCTAATGAAAGCTGGACTAAAGTAGTTTAGCTATGTATCACATGAAGCATACAAAAGTAGCCTGGAGATATTGAGAGACGCAAAATTTTCAAGAGATAGATACTCCAAAAACACACAGCAAAAGAGTTCCTTTAGCCATTTGTACATCCTCAATCCTGCTTGGTACAGGTGATAACACCATTCATAGACTTCATTCCTACAGGCCAATACACATTTGAAGGTTGTTGTGTGTTAGTGAATATCTATGACAGAAGATGTGGTATCACAATAGTCCTAATGGGATGGCACATCACAGCACTATTTGGTATAGCAAATACTAATTGCCTGGTGAGGATGAGCGAAGACACTAACATATGATCTCAACATTTCTACATCTTACTCCCAGAGGCATTGTTAGTGGACTGGACTCTGTTGTGTTCCTGGTCATAAAGACAATAGACATAACACATCAGGCAGCCACCTGCTACTAGACGTATACAAACAGAAACTCTTCTTGTGTGCCGCACATGGCCATCCCCAATATTGATGAGCACAGGCCTGCCTATAGCACACAAAGTTGACAATGTAACATGTATGACTCTGGACAGGACGCACCACATTTTAGCTGCTGTTGGGTCCCCAACTTCCCAACAAGCTCTGGGTTTGCCACCGCCAGTATGTGGGCCATTAGGGGGGTCAGGGTCCGGTGTGCATCCTGTCCACGTTGGGAGAACATCCCCAGCTGGACCGCTGTGATCTTCTTGGTCTTGCAACTCCTGTCTTCCCAACTCCTCCTGCAATGAACACTGCACTGGCCATAGATCCCAGAGGTCTGCCCCTTCTGGGCAATGGCTTTCTAAATTGATTGCTTTTGATGGGCGTTGACCTGTATGGTTACAACAGATGCCTACACAGATTATAACTGCAAGTTTTTAGATATCTGTTTGGTTGACACACATTTTATTTACATCTAGTACAAGTCTAAATCAATAGTCAATACACTACATATGTAGTTCTCCCATGCTGAGCGCTACAAAGACATGAATGCACACTTTTGGAGTCAACTACTGACTACCTTTAACCCGGGTCATGTCCTACACTGACTAAGCCAGCCCACTAACAGCATGTAGCTCAGGGCCATCCTACATGTACTGTGATTTGAGCTACTATGAAACACAAAACACCATTGTGACCTTCAGAATGGTAAACTACTTTTTCATGATTGTACAGACACCTTGACAGCCAGGCCTAGTGACCTGATGCATACGGCCCATGCAGGCTGGTACCGTAGAATAGAGTTTATCCTAACACTTTTGCACCAAAGAAAGGCTGGCATGTGTGCCACTGGAAGTGTCTTCTCTGGGGATGTGTGGACATGTGGACTACTTAATGGGATATCATACTGCGCCTGATTGAGTTTGTGTATCATGTACTACCATCACAAAACACATCTTTTGCCATATGTTGCACTGTTACATGGATGACATCAACACACCATTGTGTTTATTGTGTGTTTGGGTTAATGTAATAAAGCTCCTGATTAACATATCAAATTATCTTCTGAAGTAACCAACTGTCTGCACTGTTACTGTGTTGCATATGCAATAGGCCTGTACAGTGAAAACATGACTTTTGGAAAAGTGACAACAGACCTGTGGGAGTAAGGGGCCTGTCATAAGTAAATAACCTACATTGACAATGTGGGTCAATGGAATGAAATATCAGGTCAGGGGGTTACCTCAGTCAACATTCCAGATGTAGTCCATGTAAAAGCATCCAGGGCTACTATTGGTTAAGAAAACTCATTTTTGGAACTTCCAAGGATCTGCAGGTCTACAGAGAGATTTTCCTGTGCATCAGTTGTATTACAACAGTAACTCTGCCCCAGTCTGGGCACAAATCATTGTCAGGCCTTGTTCTCTGCAGGCTGAGCATACCGATTCCACATGAACATGACATTTCCACCATTTCAATACATAAAAGTACATCTTGTGACCATCCAATATGTGACCTCAAGACTGCGTGGCACTCTGAAGAAGTCTGTGAGGCGTAATAGCTAGCTCCGAGGCAACATTTTCGCGAGCCCTGATCTTGGCTGAATGAAATGTGAGACTGTACACATAGCTAACCTACCATGATCTGATTACAAAATATATCATGGGTACCATTAAATGTAAACATGCATAGATATGCACAAGGAGCACCCTTGGCTTACCACACATCAAACATCACAATGGTGATGTTAGGTACACAATGTATACAGTGCTCCACAATCCATTACAGGATTGTCCTATGTAGGGAGTACAAAATGTTACAAGAGTAATCAGGATTTACTCTGGGACTCGGATGCACATTGTACACTGTAGAAATGAAAAGGATGGAGTTAAACACAGATTTTTTGTTTATGTGCGATAAGTACCTGTTCCTCTGGTGAGCCACAGAGCAGGCCATACAGGGGAAGCCCTTCTTCTGCCAGTTGAGCCAGCTCCTCTGGAGAGAAGGCAGGGTCCCTCTCACCTACCTGGCCTGGCATGATTGCTTCAGAGGTGGCAAACAGCAGCTAAAATGGAAGAGGTGTTGATAGCAGCAGTGTAATTAGTTATTTTTCAAACCATAGCGTAAATGTGCATCACACAAGTGGTCATCAACTTAGACGGACATAGCCATTGGCCCTCTACCATCACAATCGCCAATGTTAGTCTATCTCTGTGTCTGTCGTGGATGAACCCGCCACTCGCACAGTAGACTTCTGCCGGCAGGTTCTGAATGTCCAATAAACGGGGTCAGGCATCTGCCATTTTAGCGGATGTAAGTACAGTATTGGTGACTGTTAAGTGCATCCCCACCACTCTAAATGAGGACTAACTCCACTGCCATGTGATTTCCATTACACAAAACATATGTGTAGTGCATAACTGTGCATTGGGGAGAGGATGTGGCCTAATGGCTAGGGCGGTTGACCTTAAATCTGGGAAATCAGGTTTGTGTCTTGGCAACGATGCTCAACATCCTGTGATTCTGGGCAAATCACTCACTCTCCCGTGCCTAACAAAAATGAATGTTTCCTTATGTAATGCAACTGGTGCTCATGAAAACCTATCTGATACCTGATATCTTCAGGTCATCTTTGTGTTATGTAAAACTACAAAAAGAAATATAAAGTGTACACCGCGGTTGAGGGGTCTTCACCTAAAATATCCTAAAATTAACATTATTTTGCAAATAATACATTTCTGAATGTATAATTGCACCTTTATGTTACAGACACATGTAAAGGCCACAATGGGGATTATTGGTGGATTTTGGAAAGTAGACACTTACCATGTGGATAATGTGTTATGCTTTCTGAATTAGTTATGCGTTGTAACATTACTTTTGGGTGAATCTTCACATATGTTACTGTAGAAATTGGGGTCAGTGATAAAAAACTGTTTTCAAATCACAGATAGGTACCCTGGGAGAGGGAGGAGACGACAGCCTCCAGTGTACTGCACATTTCCAGACCTTTAGATCATGAAAGAAAGGCATGTCATCAAAAAGTTTTGTTTGAATAGGCAAACAATACAGGATTTATGTGATCAGTTGGAGCTGGATCTCCTTACTCAAAACACTAATCCCACACGTATATCACCAATTGTGAAACTTATGGCAGTATTGCATTTTCTGGCCACAGGTTCCTTTCACTACACTGTGGCCATATCTTATACTAGCAGCCTGTCCCGACGTTGTCTGGGTATGAAATGTTATGTGTGTAATGTTTTGGAACGTCTTTGTCCGGTTGTGCATGCACTGTTAGTAACAGCGTTCTTCATATGTGCCGCCTTAGCTGTCCCGTATTTGCATGTCCTTTGTTATGTGTGCGTCCTCAGCTTTAAGTTTTGTAGCTTTTGTGTGTTGTGGAGTGTGTTGGTTATATAATTCCGAAGCGAGTTGTCTTTGACGTTAATGTGTGTACGCCGACAGTGCCCGGCGTGATCCCGTGCTTGCGAGGGCTGGTTTGAGGCCCCGCCTGAGGCCCGGACTAAATTTTAATTGTGAAGTGGCTTTGATCATGTGGTACGGTGCCTGCCTTCAGTGTCCGCTGGAGCCGTTGGAGCGTGAATGTCGCGGTGAATGAATGGCGCGCTTGTGCGCCCCCTTTTTTTTCCTGCAGCCACTTCTGACAAATCTTACGTGCATAAAGGAGTAAAGTTTTGTTTTGTCAGTGAAATTTTGTAGGCAGTATGGCAAGGTCCGTCAATGCGGCGCCCGTTGGTGTTTTGAGAGGGCCGTGTGAGAAGTGATCAGAACGCCAAGGCGGAGCGTGAATGTGCGCGCACATTGGTGGGGAAAGCCGCGCCCCTTTTTTTTGTTAATTTTAGTGCAGCCCCCTCTGACAACGCTGATGCCCACAAAGTTTGCGCCGCACTATATATCATTAATGTGATGTCATCAGAACGCCAAGGTGGAGCGTGAATGT
Source organism: Lissotriton vulgaris (assembly GCF_964263255.1). Classification (NCBI taxonomy): domain Eukaryota; kingdom Metazoa; phylum Chordata; class Amphibia; order Caudata; family Salamandridae; genus Lissotriton; species Lissotriton vulgaris. The sequence goes on from NC_141697.1 coordinate 684,089,716, forward strand.
GCGCGTACATTGCTGGCGAAAGGCGCACCCCTTTTTATTTTAATTTTGGTGCAGCCCCCTCTGACAACACTGACGCCCACAAAGGTTGCGCCGCACTATATATGATTAATGGCGCCTGACAATGGGCGTGAATGCGGCGCAGCTAAGCATGGGCGAATTTTGCGAATCTCGCGTTCGCGAATTTTGCGGATTTGCGAACTCGCAATCCGCAAAATCCGCGAATTCCCGCGAATTTGCGGATTTTTTTTTTTTGTGTTCGCCCGTGTTTCTGCCAGTTCGCGAGGGTTTTTACAATTTCGCAATTTGCGAACGTACTTGTCGGGTCGCAAGTTTTGCGAACTTGTTGTTTCTACGTGTCCAGCCTGTTTGGGACACTCTTCTTCATCACTGCCACTCTCTGTCACCACTGCCACTCTCTGACTACTCATGCCACCCTCTGGCCCACCCATGCCACCCTCTGTTTCATCACCACACCCTCTGGTTGTCCAGTGTACATTATTTTCGGCAAAGCAAAGCACACCTTCCCTGCCTCAAGTGACCTGAATTAATTTGGGGCTGATTAATGTGTCACAGAATATTTTTTTAGCTGGCACCTGCTTCCTTAGTGCGCCCTGATTAGTGATCTTTTGCACTTGCTAAGTGCTTTCATTGTTGCAAAATTAGTTACAACACCTGCCCTGCCCCAACTGACAATAATGAATTAGGGGCTGATTAATGGATTTTAACTTCCAGCCTGGCTCCTGCTTGTCTCCCTTAGCTGTAATTCAGGACCTTTGTGGCATATGTGTAACTATTCTGAGGTTCAGAGCAGGGTCACATAATAGTTGCAACTGGCAACTGAACTCTGGAGGGGCCCCTCAGGAAGCACTACAGGAAATGGCTACTAATGATGAGCCTGAACTTTTGAACCTGGTAAGTAGTTTCAGTTTTGCTAAGATCGTATTTCTGCAATTTAGCACTTATTCGCGGGGCGCGAAGTTGTACTGGGAAGCCGCGAACTCACGCGAACAGTGCGAGCAGTGCGAGCAAAATCCGCTGCTCACGGATTTGCGGATTTTGCGGGAGATTCGCGAATCTCGCGGATTGCGAATTTCCCGAAAATCCGCAAAATCCGCGAGCGAAACGGATTTTCCGCCCATGCTTAGGCGCAGCTTGGTGTTTGTAGACTGACGTGTGAGACGCGAAGGTGGAGCGTGAATGGGCGCGCACATTGGTTCTGAAAGGCACGCTACTGAAGTACGCGGCCATTTTTTGTTTTATTTGTGGCACGCCCCTCTGACAACGCTGTTGTGCCATGCCCCTCTGACAATGCTGCACGCCCACAAAGGAATAATGTAGTGTAGTTTGACACGCCCACGCCAACACCCAAGTGTACTTTGGCACGCCCTCACCAATGCCCACAAGGGACTACTTTACCCCTAAGGTTATTTGACCTTTGTAATGTATAAGGGGGCCAGCTGTATAGCCTATGTCCATCTGCTGCATCTCCCCTTTACAATGCTGTATTGGGTGTTGTGATTGGTGCTGTACTTCTTGAGTTTACCCACCTCAAAGGTTTCAGCTCTCTCTTTATAATAGTAGTATAGATCTGGTGGTATGTTACAACCAATGTTCAGTGGGGTATTACCAGACATGCTTTTAGCAATGATAAGATACATAGACAGCTACATCTAGTTCTTCAGACGTGAGGATTTAGCCAATTTGAAGGTTGACTTCTATGAATTTGGTCGCCTTCCACATGTGATTGGAGCCATTGATGGCACCCTCATATCCTTAGTACCACCACAAGCCAGGGAAACATGTATTGGAACAGGAAGCACTTCCATTCTATCAACATGCATGTTCTTTGCTTACAGGATTTGGATATTGTGAATGTCTATAGTGGATTCCCAGGGCCGGACTGGGAACAACAACCTGCCCTGGCAAAGTGCTCGGCCACCCCCCTCCCCACTTGGGGGGATTAGCGGTGCCGGAGAGCACTTTGCCAGGACTGGTTTTTGGCCGATTTTGGTAAAGGGACGATTTTGCAGCTATGCTGCAAAAATGGCCCTGTAACAAAACCGGCCCCCAGGGGCCCAAAACTAGCCCCCACCTGTGCGGCCCACCGGGGGATTGCCCGGTGCCCGCTATGGCCAGTCTGGCTATGCTTCCAAATAGGAGACTCAGCATATCCCAACCATCCATGGTTGTTGGCACCACTGAGGAATCCAACTATGCCAGGGGAAGTCTGCTTCGGTGAGGCCTCTAGAAGAATGCAGATGCCAGTAGAGTGGGCTTTTGGTCTCCTGGAGGCCAGATTCAGATGTCTAGACAAGACTGGTGGAGCGCTCCTCTGCGCAACCGGGAAGGTGTGTCAAATCACCGTAGCCTGCTGCATGCTCCACAACAACACCCTGAGATGGAACATTCCTCATATCGCAGAGGAAGGAGACCACAAAGTGCTACCAGGTGAGGTTCCTAAAATGCCAAATGATGATGATAGTGGTGAAGGGGAAGGGGCTGACTAGCATCAAGATCTCATCGAAAACAATCTCGTGAGTAGAAGTATGTTGTGAGATGTCACGACGTTGGCTATTAAAGAAACTCTTCTTGTGATGAAATGAGAAGTATGTTTAGGGAAAATATTAGGAAGCTAAAGCTCAGGCTAATTCTGGTGAAAGGCGTTTGTGGAGGAGGGTTTTGATACATGCTCATTTTGTTACTGTTGATTTGTTTTGCTTTGATTTTTGTCATGGACGGTGTTCTCCAGAAGTTGACTGCATGAATTGGTCTATAGACATGATCTCCAGAAGTGATCCGATCATGCTGGCATTTGGTCTATATGGAGGGTTTTCTTTATCCTTGTGAATTCTTGGTAAGAAATATATAATCTACTTGCAGGTACATTTATTCCTCAAATTGCAGAAGTCCATGATCCAGCCATTCCTTTAATATCTCATGGTATTCTCATTTGTGTTCCGTGGTTGGATTATTTCTCAGATTCTCATAATAATCCCTTCTGCTCAACTGTTTATATGCCTCCGATACATATTTGCTCTAGTGCATAATAATGATGTTGCCACCCTTGTCCGAGGGCTTGCTAATGATGGATTAATTATTTCTGAGTTGATTCAGTTCCTGCCAATCTTTGGGTGAGAAGTTACTGTTGCCTTGATGTCTGGAAAAAGCTGATCTGTAATTCAATATTTTCCCTTTACTTAGCGGCCGATTCAGTAAAATCCCATTACAAATATCTGTATGGAGCATATTTCCCGTACAAATCGTACCCTTAAACGTCTCCGTACATACGATGAAGTACGATTCAGACCCAAAGCAGATCTCCGTACGAATCATACGAAAGACCATACGACTTAAAAATCCATATGAATCGCATTCGGAACATGCAGTGCACGACGTCAGTACGGATCAAAGCAGCATTTTCCGACCAAGCAAGTACGATTTATCTCGTCAACACTCCGTACAACTCTTTTTCCTCAGGAGCTCAAAACGTCCGTAAAAGCAGATTTCAACTCGAACCGTGTACGAAACGGACACCTCCGGGTACGGTGCGTACACCCCTAGATTGCAGGGGTATGGTGCATAGGGGTACAGTGTGTACACCCCATGATTGCAGGGGTACGGTGCTTAGGGATACGGTGTGTCGGGGTATGGTGCGTACACCCCATGATTGCAGGTGTACGGTGCGTACATCCCATGATTGCAGGGGTGCGGTGCGTATGTGATTGTGTGGCTCTCCAAACCAATCGCTCATACGCGACGTTTTCCGTACAAACGGTGTTCTCATTCCCCGATCCAGATCGTACTTGTCGGGTCGTACAGCATGTTTACGATTCGTACGGTTCACTGTGAGGGTTCTTGTCATATGGATTTTCCCTTGCTTTTTCTATGGTATTTTTCAAACGAATCGTACTACGCGATTCGGACGGAATTGTATGAGTCGTACGGAAAGGGCTACAGATTCCATTTGGTCATACGATTGGTTTACCAAATCGGAATCGGCCCCTTTGTGTTAAAAGTTGTGCCAGATATATTGATAATTCGTAAATTCATCTTAGGTTCCTTTTTTCCACTGCGGTTACTGTTAACTTGTTGGCAGGTCTTCCTCTTGCCCCTCCTTGTCCTGTTTCACCGAGTCCCCGGCCTTTTGCTCTGCCTCTTCCTCATTGGGGCATTGCCTTCCTCAGCAGTCTCATCTCCCCATAAAAATCCATCATTTCTTTTGGGCCTTCATCAGCAGAGGAGCCCGTATCTGCGCTCACTTCTGTTTCCCTGGCTACCGTGTTATCGGAGCCAGTCTGATTCATCCTTTCTTTGGCTCTCAAGGGTTCAGATTTCTTCTTGAAGGTATATATCCAATTTGTCTCTGTTGATCTTATGTGCTTTCCTCATCCATGTTTCTTCCTAATTTCTGGCAATTCATTCTTCCATTTTAGCCAACATCATTTTCACATCTTGATTCCCTTAATTTCTTTTAGTAGGTCCTCAATTTTAGCGGTTTGTGTCTTCATTTTGCATTTGGCATGCTTGATTAGAGTCCACGTCCTGTTTGTGTTCTCCATTTATCAAAAAGCTTTGGGTCCATATCGCTGTATGTGGGCATAACATGGATCCTCAGCCCTTGCGGTATCCTGATGCATTCTATAGAACTTTTTCCTACTTGTGAAGGTTGTGTGAGTTTGCATTTTGAATATGTAACAGTGACTCCGTGATCAAGCCCCGACTTGTCTGGCTGAGGTGTCCTCTCATCAAGCATCATGTTCATGTGGTTCATGTTTAAGGATGCTTGCCGGCTGCGTGATTATTGCTGGAGAGATTTGGCTGTAGCTTGGGCACTGCACAACCAGGTAGCTTTTTGTCACTTATGGAGCGGGAGGCGTGCCTGCTAATAACTTGGGAGCACTTTCAGAAGCAGCCAGAGTTTGGCTGGGTTATTAACCCTGACACGATGGAGGAGTGAAGATTTCATTACTTGCAGGTACCCATACAATGGATCTGTTTAACTCCTTCTGTGAGTTTGTCGGCTAAAGGCCGTCGTGAGCACTACCTCCGTAGTGCTGCGCACATCCGCTGGCTGACGCGGCCACGTCCACTCTGCTAAACCACCGCACCGCGGCAGAGTTGCCGCTGCAGTTAAGCGGTTAAAAGTTCATTATTTACTCTGGGTGAATGCATATATTCCTGCCTGTATTCCTCTGGAACTCACTCAGAGTAAATAATGAACTTTTAATTTGGAATTTACAGGCACACTCGAAGACTGTGCTTTTTTCCGAGCCCATGAAGAAGGGGCGTGGTGCCCAGAAACGCGTCAGCAAAACTTATTAACTACCAGAGAGGAGAAAGCAGGAAGCACATTATAGCTGGATGGCCGAGCACTGCAGTGTGCCTTCCCAATGCAGAGGGCAAGTTGTACTTGATGTCTACGCGGCGGCCCGGCCGTGGGGAAGAGCGCCATCTGCAGCCTGAGGACACGCCACCCACGGGCTGTAAGAGGCTGTCAGTTCAGAACTTTTCCGAACGAAACACAGCGCACTGCTCATCAATGCATATATTCCTGCCTGTATTCCTCTGGAACTCACTCAGAGTAAATAATGAACTTTTAATTTGGAATTTACAGGCACACTCGAAGACCGCAAAGAAACAAACCTGAATGCAGAACTCAAAATCCCACAATGCTTTGGAAAATATACTGCTGAATAAAGCTAACGCATGCAGAAATCAGGTGTGCTATTTTCCGAGCCCATGAAGAAGGGGCGTGGTGCCCAGAAACGCGTCGGCAAAACTTATTAACTACCAGAGAGGAGAAAGCAGGAAGCACATTATAGCTGGATGGCCGAGCACTGCAGTGTGCTTTCCCAATGCAGAGGGCAAGTTGTACTTGATGTCTACGTGGCGGCCCGGCCGTGGGGAAGAGCACCATCTGCAGCCTAAGGACACGCCACCCACGGGCTGTAAGAGGCTGTCAGTTCAGAACTTTTCCGAACGAAAAACAGCGCACTGCTCATCAATGCATATATTCCTGCCTGTATTCCTCTGGAACTCACTCAGAGTAAATAATGAACTTTTAATTTGGAATTTACAGGCACACTCGAAGACTGCAAAGAAACAAACCTGAATGCAGTACTCAAAATCCCACAATGCTTTGGAAAATATACTGCTGAATAAAGCTAACGCCTGCAGGAATCAGGTGTGACGCGTCGGCAAAACTTATTAACTACCAGAGAGGAGAAAGCAGGAAGCACATTATAGCTGGATGGCCGAGCACTGCAGTGTGCCTTCCCAATGCAGAGGGCAAGTTGTACTTGATATATATATATATATATATATACATTCCAGCTCCAAGGTACCCAACGTACAAAGGTACTAGGAAATGCTCCCACATCCGTGTTTAAAATTGTCCTGCATCATTTATGTATATATATATATATATATTCCAGCTCCGAGGTACCCAACTTACAAAGGAGCACTCGGACCTCAGCTGCACACAAGGAGCCTTGAATGGTAAGCACGCCTCCAACACAACGATATCCTTTAACTGTTCAAACTGCCCTGGATGCCTGACGTGTTTCGAAGTGTCCCCACTTCTCTTCAGAGGCTTTGGCAGTTATGAAGAAGCGCTTGAGGCACCACACCCCTTCTTGCTTAGATGCACGCCCTAGATGGGACTTATGGGACTTGTAGTGCCTCTCGTCGCGCTAATGTTCAGTTGGTAACCTTTCAAGCCCACAGATGGGCCTCGCTGTGTGGAATGCATGCAGAATCCATACGCTGCTGTCCCATGTTCTCGGCTCGCAGTCAAGACCGCATGGCCCCCGGTTCTTTCAGGGTGGTGCTCCTTCCGCGGCATGGGCCGCCGCGTAAATATTCCAGCTCCGAGGTACCCAACGTACAAAGGAGCACCCGGACCTCAGCTGCACACAAGGAGCCTTGAATGGTAAGCACGCCTCCAACACAACGATATCCTTTAACAGTTCAAACTGCCCTGGATGCCTGACGCATTTTCGAAGTGTCCCCACTTCTCGTGCATCTAAGCAAGAAGGGGTGTGGTGCTTCAAGCGCTCCTTCATAACTGCCAAAGCCTCTGAAGAGGCCCATGCGCGGAAAGAGCATCACCATGAAAGAACCGGGGGCCATGCGGTCTTGACTACGGGCCGAGAACATGGGACAGAAGCGTATGGATTCTGCACGCATTCCACACAGTGAGGCCCATCTGTGGGCTTGAAAAGTTACCAACTGAACATTAGCGCGACAGGAGGCACTACAAGTCCCATAAGGTCCATCTTGGGCGTGCATCTAAGCAAGAAGGGGTGTGGTGCCTCAAGCGCTCCTTCAAAACTGCCAAAGCCTCTGAAGAGAACAGGGGGCACTTCAAAATGCGTCAGGCATCCAGGGCAGTTTGAACAGTTAAAGGATATCGTTGTGTTGGAGGTGTGCTTACCATTCAAGGCTCCTTGTGTGCAGCTGAGGTCCGGGTGCTCCTTTGTACGTTGGGTACCTCGGAGCTGGAATGTTTACGCAGCGGCCCATGCCGCGGAAGGAGCACCACCCTGAAAGAACTGGGGGCCATGCGATCTTGACTACGGGCCGAGAACATGGGACAGCAGCGTATGGATTCTGCATGCATTCCACACAGGGAGGCCCATCTGTGGGCTTGAAAAGTTACCAACTGAACATCAGTGCGACGAGAGGCACTACAAGTCCCATAAGTCCCATCTAGGGCGTGCATCTAAGCAAGAAGGGGTGTGGTGCCTCAAGCATTCCTTCATAACTGCCAAAACCTCTGAAGAGAAGTGGGGACACTTCGAAACGCGTCAGGCATCCAGGGCAGTTTGAACAGTTAAAGGATATCATTGTGTTGGAGGCGTGCTTACCATTCAAGGCTCCTTGTGTGCAGCTGAGGTCCGAGTGCTCCTTTGTAAGTTGGGTACCTCGGAGCTGGAATATATATATATATATATACATAAATGATGCAGGACAATTTTAAACACGGATGTGGGAGCATTTCCTAGTATTGGGGCATCTGATGAAGGCCAGCCATGCCGAAATGCATTATGAAGTGTGATCACCAATAAAGAGCTTCCGTGGAAATCCCTGTGTGGCCTCTGCTTCTTCATCCTGGAGGAGTTTGCTGGATATAATTTTCGTGTCAGCCAGAGACACGATACAGAGGTCCCGTTCAGCAAGTTGGCCTGGGCTTCACTGGTGTTTGCTTCGGCAAGTTGTTTATCTTCCAAGGTATTGGATTGACCCAGGTCCACCTCCAGAGGCAGACACAGAAAGGGTAGCTGCCACGCAGTTCGTGACTTCACGAAGGAAAGGATGCACTGTCATGCCTGCCCCGGCCCAGCTACGTGAACTGCATTCTTGGAGGTTTGAGCATTGGGGGACCCGAGGAAGCGCCGGTATGTGAAAGGAATCGTACATTGTTTTTTTAACTACAGCGTGTACTGCCCTGCCCTCCGAAAATGCATTGAGCACTTTAAACATACCATTCCCCCACGTAACACCTACCTGGACAATGGAACTCTGGGACTTGCAGTTCCTATGATCGGCAAGAGGTGGACGAACACATGACCGGGGGCGGAGTGTCTTTCCTACCAATGGAAATGATGCAGGACAATTTTAAACACGGATGTGGGAGCATTTCCGAGTATTGGGGCATCTGATGAAGGCCAGCCAGGCCGAAATGCATTATGCCGTGTGATCACCAATAAAGAGCATCCGTGGAAATCCCTGTGTGGCCTCTGCTTCTTCATCCTGGAGGAGTTTGCTGGATATATATATATATATATATATATATATATATATATATATATATATATATATATATATATATATATATATATATATACATACATATTCACTGAAAAAACCATAGGTTAGAGACCATATATAGTTAGGAATTTGCATTTACAAAACCTTGAAAATTCACTGAAAAAACCATAGGTTAGAGACAATATATAGTTAGCTGGACATTTTATTGATATAAACCAATGAAATTCCATATATAGTTAGTTGCACTAACTATATATTTCGCGCATCCGCAATCCAATGCTGATGATGTCACATATTACATCATTCATGACATGGTCAGTGACATCACTGATGACATCACTGATGACATCTCAAATGACATCACTGATGACATCACTGATGACATCATCCAGTGTCTGTGTGTTTTTCTTTAGTTTAAATATGTTTTACATATTGAAGAATGAGTGGAAGTATAAGAGTATGGATGAAGGATTTGATTGTATAAGTGAGTAAGTATGTGTTAGTATATCTGTGAAAATGTAAGCTGTTCTGGTTTAACTGTATAGATGAAGAAATCAAAGTGTGATTGATTCTTTACAGGACTGACTAGGTATGTGAGTAACTCCATGGATGAGTGGCAGTGTGTGAGTGTCTGCATAGGTGTATGAGTGCATATGATAGTGTATGATGAGTGACTGTATGTACGAGTGATTGTATGGGTGAATGAGTGAATGTGTGTGTAGACTTAGGAATCAGTGAGTGCGTATGTAGTAAATGTTATTCGTGTGTCAATGGTTTCAAAAATGATACTCTGTATTTTACACTAGGTGTAACAGAGGTTATATTAGAGTGTAAGGAGGTGCATTGTATTATCACATGAAGTATGTCATCAGTGGTGTGATCATTGATGTTAAATGAGATGTCATCAGTGATGTCATCAGTGATGTCATTTGAGATGTCATCAGTGATGTCACTGACCATGTCATGAATGATGTAATATGTGACATCATCAGCATTGGATTGCGGATGCACGAAATATATAGTTAGTGCAACTAACTATATATGGAATTTCATTGGTTTTATATCAATAAAATGTCTAGCTAACTATATATGGTCTCTAACCTATGGGTTTTTCAGTGAATTTTCAAGGTTTTGTAAATGCAAATTCCTAACTATATATGGTCTATAACCTATGGTTTTTCAATGAATTTCATTGTTTTTTTAAAAGCTAATATCTATAGCTGTAAAATATATTCTTTATTACGTGACGTTTCACGTAGCCACGTGAGCCGCCTCATGACGCGTCGCATAACCGTGACGTATCGGCTCTGCAGCACAAACAAAACCCGTAACGTAAGCGCGCCGGAGCACGCTTACAGATATATATATATTTTTTTAACCTTAATTAGACAAAATCCACACGTGCACATATCTTGAGGCCTTGCAAAGGCACATCAAACAAACAGTCCCTACAATTTTGCCAAGTTTGGTGGAAATCTATTCCCTTAAATTTTATTTTACTGTTTCTCTTGGTTTTCCCCTTGTTACGCTTACCAGAACGCTACCCGGTACGCGATCCGGACGCTCCAAAAACACAAGATGGCGGACTCCCGTTACGCTGCCGGTTAGCTGCCCGGTTCGTGTACCGGGAAGCGCCTCTACCGCGAAAAATCGCACATTTTTTTTTTTTGCCCCGTGGGGCACTTTAATATCCCCCTCATCAATCCTAGGTGGTCAGGAGGGGTCTACCTTGCCCCCTTTCCTTCATTTCCCCCTTCGTTTTTCACCACCTTTTGTCTCTCGATCCTACCGAGAGACAAGATGGCGGCCGCTCCGGACTGTTTAGAATGTTGACAGACACCGGAGAGCCAATCAGCTTTGCTTCGCAAAGTTCCGTTACGCTTCCGGTACGCGAACCGGGGCGCTAACCGGAGCGCTGTCACAGATATATATATTTTAAAATGTTAATTTCTCAAAATACACTGGAGCACATATATTGAGACATAGCAAAGGCACGTCGGGCAAACCATATCTACAATTTTGCTAAGTTTCGTGTAAATCCATTCAGCCGTTCGAGCTAAAAGTGAGTCCAACCGCCCTATGGAAAAATGAATGGGAAAAACGCGTTTTGGGACCCCCCTTTTTTCTCGGCCCCCCCTTGACGAAACCCCCCCAATTTCAGGGGCTGCTCTGAAACAAAATGTGCCATTTTCCTGAAAATTTCAGCCAATTCCGTCCACAAACGCCAAAGTTATTCGACATAGAATTTTCAGAAATCCCATAGGAAAAAAATCCTAACTATATATACCTACTGGCTATCGCCAGTAGGTAATATATATATATATATATATATATATATATATATATATATATATATATATAGATAGATAGATAGATAGATAGATAGATAGATAGATAATATAATATATATGTGTATGTGTTCATGTTTATATGTACATATATAATGTAACTAATATTAAAATATATACATATTTTACATTATATTACATTTAGTGGGTTATTTCTTACATTTACATTTAATACTATGAAAGGCATTTGTATATAAGAAACAAAAATGTAATAACTTACCAAATTAACCAAATCTAAAAAAATCCACAAATGACATTTGCTAAAACTAATATAAAAATTAAAAATAAATTATGTATGTGTGTGTATGTATATTTATATGTTTATACATATTTTCGGCTGCTGCTCGGTCGAGAGGCGGACCCCACCTGTGACCAGGGTCCAAGGCGGGCTTCACTCATTAAGGTCGCTACGGAACGGAGTAAAGACCAACGCCATTGCAGGTGGTGCTGTCTATGGCACGAATTTGCAGCTACAAAAATGCCCCCGAAGGCTCCAAGCGCTGCCCTTCACCCCACTGGGGGAACAATTGTGGTTATTGTGAGGTCCAAGAAGCAGCCCCACTGTGGGAAGAGGGTTAGTACACTACAAGGCACAGAATGCAGTGCAAGATTGGCCACGCCCACTTGGCAGGTGATCTGTATTTGAAGAGGTGCACGACCAGAGACTGTTTCATGAACCTTCAAACCTTTGCCTCTGATGAAAGGACAATTCCTGAAACGCGCCAGGCTCATATGTAAGAAGGTGGTTCTCGGAGCAGCTTGGGATGCGAGCTGCAAAATGGATGCAAAATAAAGAAATGTGCTTATTCAACTCCATGTGGATCTGCTTCACTTGGGCTACCTGTGATGACTTTGATATATAAATATATATACATATATAAATATATAAACAAATTATATATCATTAATAGAATGGACACGTAATAATAATAGATATATTTAAACAGTACTAGGATAAATATTGGAGTGTGGGAATAATGTGCATACTATTCCCACTCCAGTTTATGCAACAGTAGTAAAAGCGTAGGCTTTCAGAGGGGTAAGAGTTATTATTTCCAACTCTAGTCTGTGCAACAGTAGGGGAAGTGTTGGACCTGGGAGGGGTTACATTCATATTTTTTTAATGTATTACTTAATTAACTTTCCACAATATACCCTGACAATCTGAGCAGCCCACACGTAAAACATAACTAAAAGAAATAAGTAAAACACAATCTACACAATTGATAATCAATTAACTAATTAATGATGATAAATTATTATTTATTTAACTAAATATTACTTAATTAACAGTCCACCCTGTACCCTTACACAAGGAGCAACCCAAAACTAAAATATAACGAAAATAGATCAGTATTCCATAATTTACAGAATTATCAATTAAATATTTTATAATAAATAAGTAATTAATTGTTAAATAATTATTACTTAATTAACATTCAATCCTATATCCCCACAAACCCAGCAGTCTGCACCTAAAACGTACGTAAAAACAGTAATTGTTACACAATTTACATAATTAATAATACATTAAATTATTAATAATACATTAGTATAATATTTACCTCCCATCCTATACGGCTACACATGCAGCAGCCCACACCTAAGATATATAAAAAAAATATTATTACATAATTTACATAATTAATAATCAATTAATAAGTCATAACATAATTCAGTAGGATTACATTATAAACTGTTAATTAATTATTATCTAATTAACTTCCCACCCTATGCCCCACAAATGTAGCAAACCACAAATAAAATATAAGTATAATAAATCAATCTTACATCATATATATTGACAAAGGCTTCTGCAAAGACGAAACCCGTCTCTTGATCTTGGGGTCGAGGGAGACCCAGGAAAATAGATTGCCTTATCCAGCAGCTTTCGTGTACGTGCCTTCTGCTCTTGGAGCAGGATTGTTTGTTCATATATATATATATATTTCTCTACAAAGTGATCCTTCGACTCCGGGCGCTCTGCTGTGGGTGCTCTGCATAGGGGCCGGATCCAGGCCCAAAACGTACAATTTTCTCACAAAGGATGCGTCACACAAAGTTCTGAAATATTCGCAATTAAGTTTATTACTCTAGCTCAGAGCTGGAGTAATAAACCTAATTGCGAATATTTCAGAACTTTGTGTGCCTCATACTTCGTGAAAAAAAAATATATATATATATATAATGAACATCAATAACATACTTATTTAAAATACTTATTTAAAAATGTATTAATTAATTATTACTTAATTAACTTCCCACCCTACTACTCTACAAACCCAACAAGCCGCTAAAATACTATAAATTACTATTAACAATTAAGTGAACAATTCTAAATTACTTAAAATACCAACTATATTTAAAAACATGAATATCAATAATACAAACAATACTAACATAAAATTAATATATAAACTAAAATACATTTGAATAATGAAAAAACTATATTTTTTACAAATATATTATTGTAGACCATGTTTACAACAATATTCCTAACAATATTACTTATCTGAAAAAAACGATACTCTTGACAATTGTATTTCTGCATCACAATATTTTTTGCAACATGATATTATTTTTCCTGATATTTCTGTGTCCCGAGACTTATAACTCCATATTTTGTCCGAATACCAAATGGCCTATGTCTTGGGCCACATTAAAGGCCTAATTACGAGTGTGGCGGTTCTATGACTGCCAGATTCGTAGTGGGGCAGCAGTGGCGGTCTTCCGACTGCCACAATATGCCTTAGTGGTCGTGCTGCCCTCGGACTGCTGACTCCACCAGGGAATCGCCGTCCCCTTGCGGTGGTCTTAAGGCAGTAAAATGCTTGGCAGAAATGTTGTGGTCCCACCAAGCATATTAATACTTTCCTCACCGCCACTGATTTCATGAAGGTCTTTACTCCATGAAAACAGTGGCGGTGAGGAAAGAAAGGGGGCCCTACAGGGCATCCTTGTGCCTCATTCCATGCGAATGCACACATGTGGGCACAACATGTGTCCCACTGTGTGCATGCACCCCCAGTTCCAACACTGCATGGGCTTCAATGTCCATGCTGTGCTGAAACTTCCTTTGATGTTCCCATTGCGGTGCCTATTTTATTGGCACCACCAAGGGAAGGCCAAAGGAACTGCCTGCCAGTGACTAAAAAAGTCGGAATACGGGGCGCAGTTCTCATGTAGGTTTGGCGGTGTGGTGGTATCAGGATTGGCTGTAGCCCAAGAATAGAAAAATAGCCACTAACCTTTTCCAAACGCCAAGCAGAGACGACGTGTGATGAAAGTCCCCTAATCCCCCGAAACACGACCCCCAACAAAGGCAAAATAAATACCTCTGCGTGAATTCGTGCCCCCAGGGAAGAAGGGAAAAGGGAAAAAATAATAAAGCAGCTGTGGTCTCGGTGTATCACTGGTAGTCCTGGCCAACCGTCAGCGAAGACCCCAAAGGTGTGCACACTACAGTAGGACGACAAAGAATGGGTATAAGTATTGCGAAAGAAAATAACTGGATTCCTATTATTTCTGTTCTCCTCTCCTACTCACCCACAGCTCACAAGCTGTCTCTTGAAAGAAGCTCTCTGTTCTATGTATATAATCAGGAACAGAATACTTCCACTGGATACAACTTCAAAAATGTACTCTTCGGATAATTCAAAAACATGCACAGTCATTTATCTGCATAATAGGCTAATAGCATTTCTTTTTTCATCAATGGTATTTCTTCATACCACACAAAACAGTTTTCCGGCGTTGCTGAAGCCTTTCTTACTGCACCAAAAATCTTCTTTCCGGATAGAGTATTAGTTAACTAAACAAACAAAGTCTGCCACGGTACTAATTGCCTTGTAGTTCTGTATCTATTTTTGCCACTAAGGAAAGCGTTACAACAGAGGGCGTCTTTGATTCAGATGCACCTCTGATAAACACTTTCACTATTTTCTCGCATGCCCTTTAAAAGCACAGCGGCTGCTCAAGACAGTTTTCAATTGCAAAGACTGATTCAAAAATGATTGCTTCCTCATGAAGCTTCCTCCGACTCGAATACCTGGCAATAGTCAAGTTCTAACGCAGTCCTCCAGGAAACACAGTTCAGCAAGATGACAATCACTGGAACATGGCTTTTATTCTTTCTTCAAGCTGAACTCCGGCGGGGAGCACCATCCGCCATTCCAAACCCTCGAGGAAAAATTGACAAGCACTCTCCTGTTCTCTGGGCGGCCCTTAAGTGTGCACTGCCTTCATTCTTCGCCAGTGTCAAGCCTAGGGATGCTGGGACATGTAGTTTAGTGCACTTTTTCCCCACTATTGCGTTTTTCACTGCATAACAGTGACGATTTTTCTTGCAGCGCCAGGAATTCGCTACAGGTGGCCAGGCAGCCCCACCGCCGCACCGCCAAACTCGTAATTGGGCCCTAAGTGTACACGTCTGCACATTACATGTATTTGCATCACTAACTGATACATATGTCCTGAGAGCACTACGTTGTATTGACAAAGAACTCAAAGAGTGCAACCTTTGGCCTGGATTGCATTATGCAACTGTTGGGCAAGAAAGAAATATCCACCTATGTAAGACGTTGAGTGGACCATGCCATGTCCAACGTAGGTATAGTCATGACTGTTCCACATTAAACACCAACCCATTTCAAGTGGATTAACAACTATACCATATGTTGAAGAATGTACTAGGTAGGGTTAAAACTGGTGGAAAATATGTAAGAATCTAAACTGGAATTTTACCTTAATGCTACGTTAAATGATGGGCTATGTAAAACTGCAGTTACTGAACAACCTATTTCACATACAGGTTTTTAGACATTTTTGTAGCTTCGTTGAGTTTAAATATGCTATTTAGCTGCTGTGTTCTCAAAGTTATCCTGGAGAAGACTATATGCAACACTCCTGATGTGGTTCAGGCTTAGCCAGCAGACCATAAAAGTACTGGACTATTTCTCAAGAGCCATTTTTGTTATTCTAATTATGTGAAAACTGGTCCTTAAAATTCATTTCTTGACCTACTTTTTACCAAAGTGTTCATAGGGGCAGGATCCCCCTCATTTGAATCGCCCTTTGGACAGGCTAGCTATCTGTCTTCGCTTACTTGCTTGAAGAAATACCTGGAAAACATTACACCCCACCCCTTTCGAAGATCACCAACGCCTCTGGTTATCAGGTGTTAGTCAGAAGTTAGCTTGGCCAAGCCTTGAGCTCTAACCATCAGTGATCAAAATCATTAGCACACCTTCCACAGGGAATTGCAGGTGTATTTTAATCTTTGAGTGTATGACCCATAATGTGGGTGACACTTGTAAACAGGAGAGTTGACAGGCTCCTCAAACATTTGCCTAACTAAATGCATATGGGCAGGTGGGTAAAACATCAAATGATATGCCTAGCTTCTGATGCTTATGGGTGAGCTACAGAGAAAAACAAAACATTGATGGGTGGAATTCTTGAATTAACCTCAGACACTGGTCACTTACCTGGCCTGAAATCCAGTCCATTGTTCTTTGCCCACCATGCCACTTCAGATAGAGAGCAGCCAGATGCAAATCAAACTTGGTTCTGCTGCACAAAGGTCTACCAGTCATCATCCTTCGTCAGAAGAGGTACCCAAACCACCATGACTTTTTATTAATGATATATTGTTGCTGTATATTTGCAATTATATATTCTCTCTTTTTTCTTCCACTTAAAATTGCTATCATACTCTGTTAAACAGCAGTCTTTTCCTTATACTGTTTGATACCTTTTAAAATATATTAAGTCTTTTTACCTTCATAATTATTTTTTTTTAACTACAGTATTAGTATTTCCTTTACCCTTGTCTCTCTTTCCCCTTTCCCCCTTGTCTTTTCTCTCATACGTTTTTATTACGAAAGTTCTATATGCAACTATTTTTGATTCGCTACTTCTTGTCTACATATTGTATACGTTCTAATTTACTTAATGTTTTACTTGTCATTTGTTAACTGTTTGATTGCTTATACTTGGTTGCATTTCTTCAAAAATCATTTTTAAACAAAAAAAAGAAAAGCAAAGTTGGAAATAAAAAAAACGTGGTTCTGCTCTAATAGGAAAGGTTTAACTCAGACCGCTAGGTCAGGTCCCCTCTACAAAGGAGCACAAACAACCCCAAGCTAGTTTCAACCTTGTTAGTCCTCATCAGTGAAGTGCACATTCAGTCCTCTGACACAGTGAGCATGAGACACTCATCTACGTATGGCCATCGCACTTAGGTCATCTCACTTAGAAAACCCCATGCTTCAGCTTTGTCAGTGCCAGCAATGTTCAAGTGTCTAAAGAGAAACCACCGACTTCCCATCAAGAAGCAAGGCTGCACGCAGACCTTTGAAAACACACCACACAAGGGCTGCAGTTAGGGACAAATTCCATTCAGTCACTGCACCGTGGCTTCAGCTTTAAACTCTGGGGTGAGTATTTGTGTGTTCACAGAATGCCAGGAATATTACTTCTGCCATCATTACTCAATGTGAGCTTTAACAGAGAGCATTACTAAAATATTAAAATTCAGTGCCAACGCTTCTTAAATACTGAAGCCAAAGCTTCGGTGCCAGTGCAGCAATATTATGGAATGTTTTTAGGAGGCCAGGATAATTAACCCCTTGTATGCTCATGACGGAGCCGCTCCATCATGAGCATCGGCTGAGCTGTGCTCATGACGGAGCAGTTCCGTCATGGCCCTGCCGCCGCGCCTGCGCGGTGCTGATTTCGCGCCTGCGCGGCGCGTTCTATTAAGCGGGCGGGGCCATGACGGAACCGCCCTGTCATGAGCACAGCGCAACCGCGGCTCGTGACGGAGCTGCTCCGTCACGAGCGTGCGAGCGCTGCTCAGCCCCCCCCCCTAGTGCTGCGGCGGAATTGCCGCCGCAGCAAAGGGTTTAAGAGGGAGCCTAGCCCTGCCCCAAAAATATAGCCCTTCCAAACTGGAGCGCCACCTGAAAAGTATTTATATCCAATTTTGCTTTACTGGGCTTGGGTGAATATTTTACTGCAGGATAGCGGTAGTGGACTGTGGCTTCGATCTGCAAAAAATCTCAGCCCCAATTTCCATCAGACATGAGTGAAAAAAAAGGTGAGGGGGAGACAAACTGCTCGTGGCCCGCTAACTGCACGAGGCACTACCCGTGGATGATTTGGCAGTTCGTGGTTCTTGTGCTCCCTGGACCACGTTTCGAATTTAGATTATTCCAAGTAAAATTTCTATAATTATTCTAACTTTCCCACAGTGAAATTAATAGGTCTGTTATTCTTTCATAGCTCCAATAGCAGTCGATAACAATAACAGGGGTGTTAGTAGTTTTCCGGTATGGATTTATACAAGCCTCAGAGAGGTTTGACAATGCCTTAACTTCTATGGGGCTGATTTATAAGCCCCCTTGCCCTGCCGTACATCACTTTGGGTGATGCTCTGATGGTGCAGAAGACTGCTCCATATTTACCAGGCAGCACTAAGCCACTTTTTTTTTCATAATGCTGCCTTTGAAAAATTATTCCCTTAAAACACGGTTTTCTATGTTGAAGGGGTGGCAACAGGGTTGTTGGGGGCGTTCCCAGCAATATCCATGGCTTTTGGACATTGCCCCAGATTTACCAAAAATCGCCAGAAGGCGGGGCCAAAAATGTACGCCTCCCCAGGGGAGGCGTAAGGGAGGCACAACGAGGAGAAATATCATTATTTCTCCTCGTTTTTCATGTTTCTATGTATAGAAAGAGGAAAACACTTCTTCTTTTGATTGTTTTTGTGCAGAAAGGTCTCCCTTCCTGCACAAAAATAATCACCCACAGAACACAGGCACTTGTGTACTATGGTGCAAAGGTGCCTGTATTGGCTCACAGCAGCCCATTGTGTGCCAGTGCAGGGGAAAAGGACAGGAATGAGTCGTATCTGATAGATACAGCGCATTCTTGCCCTTTTCTTTTGCCATAGGGCAGTGCCGCAGGAAGGCCTGCGGTGCTGCCTTATGGCAAAAACTCATAAATGACGCCCCATATCTGCATGCCCAACTGTTGTTATAACTTCATCCCTCTGGCTCTGGGAGGTGCTATGCACAGGCCAGCTAATTCGGAAATCACCCTAAACCTAATTTGTAGCTTCAGGTTGCATGCCAATTAAATCATGTATACAAAAGAAAATCTCCTTTTGTTTCCATGGATCCATGGGCTACAGATCTGACAACGCATTGGGAAGTATTCACAGTAATCCATCAACCACTGTGAAATTCTTTCACCAGTATGAGTCATGTTTTCACCCAACAGTAGATTCTCTATTCCAGGACCTGAGAGGATGAGTAAATAGTCATGTGCAGGTCCAATCATATGAGTCTTCCCTGGGCATGTTGCTGCCTGAAACCTGTGTCTGATTAAGTTCTCCTCTTTGCTTATTCCTATGTTTTTGTCCTTGTCTCCACTATCTACTCCACAGAGTCTTTGCTTAATGAAGCGTGACTTACCTCGCTGTATTCTGCAGGCGTGTGGACATCATTATTTGAGTGCAGTCGTCAATGGAAACATGGAATGTCTGCACCATTTTACGAGAGCCTTTGCATCTTTTTCAGGACTCACTATATGATGTCACTGAGCATGAACTACATTGCCCATGATTCATGAATTCTCAGATTGTTTCGGAATAGCGTTGACTATCCTTGAAGTTGAGTATATGTTTCCAAGTGGTCCTCACTATTCTCTTCGGCTGGTGCAGCCATGATCCAAGACCTTGTGATTGTCTTGCTTTATTTGGTATCCAGTTTGGTCCACTGAGCTTTATAGTCCCAGTTTCTTCTGCCTTGATCATGTGTGTTACTTAAAGCAGTTTCATTTGATTACTTGCCTTGTACCACTCTTGGGTGTGTGTGCACTGATTTAGAACTTGGTGGATAGGTTCCTCCATCAGAACTAGAGGGATATCCCATCCACCTTATTACAAGTGACAAAAGATATATTGCACTTGTAATACAGCACGCAGGATATTCTTCACTTTGTGACAGGGTAACCCATCCATCAAACTATAATTCAGAGTCTCAGTGTAGTGGACTATTTTATCCTCACCTAATTTTTTTGTACAGGGATTGCCTCCAGGATTCCAGTAGGCAGTCCCAGCCCCCTCCCAAGTCTTCTAGTACATGCAGTCTTAAGTGCCTTCATACGTTTCTTTTATTTAAACGAACCACACAGACTGTAAGACCACTCGGATGTTTCTTCTACTCAGCCCTACTGACTGTAATAATACATTGATGCTCATGATACCCAGCTTTGCGGATCCTCGGAATGTACTGCCCATTGTACTTATTCTTTTCTTTTCCTCTCGTACTTTATATATTTTGTATCCCTTTGTTGCATGATTATTTTCTTTTTTCTTTTCATGAAATAAAAATTACCTGAAATCAAAAAGGTAGTGACAGAGAGATGGTGCTATTTCCTTAAGATTCTCTACCACCTTTCCTTCTGGATACATAGGAGCTTGTCTCTTGTATGTAAGTATATCCCTGGTTTGTGCTCTATGGCCAAATATAAAAAAAAAGACTTCTTCAAGGGTTGGTTCAAGCTATATACATTTCAAACATTATATATATGCCAAACCCAAGACCAGGAAAGATTTTGGAACATTCTCAAGGGGGGCTGAAGGTTCTTTATCTGAGCTACTGTTGAGTAATTCAATTATAGCATTTCAGGTCATTACTAATAATGAGGTGAGCCAGTACCCCTCAGAACCTGGGAATTTTAGTGGTATGCAACAACAATTGGTTTTGTCGGACATGTCTTTAAGGTTATCTTATTTTTACTTTTTCATGTTTAATGCACTTTTAGAACTGTCATAAGGCAATGGAGGACCTTAAATGGGATTTACAAAGCCACTCCGGGGGAATCGGCACCTCCTTCTGTGATTTTGTATGAAATGTAACACAACGCAGCAGCCAGTGGGATGCATTCTGTGTTTGGAAAATTGGCATTTCCTTGAACCCACCCATCTAATTTGACACAATCCCAGATTTACTAATGGCGGTAAACTTGGGAATGCTCCAACATGGTGCACCTACCGCAGAGAGGCGTAATGAAGGGAAATATCTTTATTTCTCCTTGTCACATCCTTTTTCTCTGCATGAAGGATTCTGAATCATGCCTTGGATGAGGAAATTGCCTCTTTGGATTATTTTTAGGCTGCAAGGTATAACTTCCTGTACAAAAACAATCCTGCCTGTAACACAAACACCCTTGCAGCATGAGGCAAGGACTCTATGTTGGTGCTAGGTAGGATACAGTGCACCAGCACTGGAGAGATCAGAAGTGCGCTGTGTCTTAACCCCTTGGCTGCTGGGGTAATTTTCCTGCTGTGCTGGGGGGCGGGGGGGGGGGGGCTGAGCCGAGCTGAGCTCGTCATGAGCTACAGTGCTCCTGTGCTCATGACGAGCTGAGCTCATCTCGGCCACACCTGTTCCAATAGAACGTTCAGCACAGCAGGGGAATTATCCCAGCGTGCGAGCGTTCTAATGTCCATGACGAGCTCAGCTTGTCATGAGCACCAGAGCACTGTAACTCATGACGCGCTGAGCTCATCATGAGCATGCAAGGGGTTAATAGATATGATGCCTCAATTCTGCCCTCTCCTTTTCAACTATGTAACAAGAAAGGGCCTGACTCTAATCAGTAAGGCTGAGTCCACTGAACCAGAAACCAAACAACATGCCAATACTGATGAAGATTTTAACCACTAAATGGTTAGTGCAAGGATAACCAAGCCAAGCACCAATGCGCTTATTAATTGCTTTTATTTTCAATATTCAAAAATTCTTTTTTTTTAAGAAACATGTAGGGGATATATACATACATAAAATGCAAAACGAATAAATATTAACTACATACTGTTACTTCCAATCATTACCCATTCCATTGTTCAAACTTTCACTCACAAACACTCCAACTCCACTCAAACAGTCACCACATTAAACATACACCACACAGTCCTAGTGGGCCAATCTAAGAATTAGACCAATAATGCTTTCTACTTTTGTGCTTCCCGCTCCTATGTTGCCACAAGGGTATGTTGTGTTCCGCCATTGCCCATCACAGCAGTTCAGAGCAACGCACTACATCCTTCAATTGGAGGGAGAGATCCACGCCATTGTGTTCATTCTTCTGGAGCTAAGCCAATGCGCCTACTGTGGACGTTTCTATATTTATGGTAGGGCATTAAGCCCCAGAGGCACCCCTGGTGTGCACAGGTAATGTCTGCCTACTGGAGTCTTCAATTGGCCTGTCACATCCCTCCAGTATTGACCAATAAGCAAGCATGGCCATACCATGTGAAGAACCCTGCATTGCTCTGGCTACATCTGTAAGGTGTGTGAAACCCCATGACAATTTTTGATGCAAATGCTTAGATGCAGGATATGTATGGCATGTGTAGTTAAGTGGCAATAACATGAACCAGGCGTTCCAGGATGCTATGGCCATGAGTTTAAGGTGCTTGAATATGCCTATTCAGGTCCTGTGTTCATGGGGATAGTTTCTTTTATCGCTTCTCTGAACAACGCTGGTGGACCACCCTTTGCATCTAGGTATACAGCCCATAGCTGGGTCAAAGTCAAACTTCCTTCATGCACAGGGGCTCTAGACACACTGCGCCTTTGGTTAACCACAGGATGCAGAAGGGAAATGCTCTCTTACAGTCTCACATGTCCCTACTTTGCATACTGCTTTGCCTGTTCGCATGTATTTAGTTTGCAAAAACAAATGGAAAACAGATATTTGTTTTAGAAACTCTCAGTAGTGTCAATCGTGATTGCTACGGACATTTATGTGCAGATTGTCACCATGGGGTACTAAAATAGCGGTAACGTTGGCCTAAGAAAATTTAAACAGTAGCACACATGTCCCAGTGTATGTACCACAAATATGTTTTTTAAAAAAAATGAAAGCAGTGTACCAATATTTGTATTCTATTTATAGCAATTTAACCCAACCGGCATCTTTGAGTGAGTGTACTTGTATCAGATGAATAATGGCGAAATATATCTGTTGCAACTTAAGTTTTTTACTTAACACAAACCAAATATGGAACAATACTGACAACAATAATAAAGCGTGGATAAATGCTGAGGAAATCAAAAGCAAATAAATGCCGTAAACTGGAAGCTTAATCATAAATCTGAGGACATTGAGCCGCTATTTTATGCATGGGGTCGGAAAAGTGACCAGTCTACACAGACATCATGTTTTTTAAAAGCCACACCGAGTTTCTGAACAGTGAGCAGATTGAACCGCAAGATTTCACATACCACAAAATGCCACTTGAAAAAAGTCAATAGTCATCTTTATTTCATGCCAGCGGCCTAGAGAATATTGCTTTTCTGAAATCAATTATAAGTGTAAGGTTTTGTTTGAAGGGCTTACTGCTACTTCATTTTTTTTCATTCTCCTTGCCTTTCTAGATGTTGTGATCAAATCCACTAAGGCTGAAAATGTCTGGTTTTACAACTAAATGGTATTTATAGGATTTAGGCCTGTAAGCTGTCGCACAGCAGTGATCCACCCAGCTGTCAAAAATGTGCTTAAAATGACCATCAAATGGTGGAATTGGCGATCAGTACTGTACTGAAAGCCCTCGTGATGCCTCCACGGTATAAGTAAGCAATATTTGATGTACCTAGTGTCAAAGCCTGACCTCAATTACATCCTTTGATGACGTCTGACAACCAAGAAAGGATCTGAAGGCTTATTGTTGACAGTCATTCTAAAGGGGCCTGCATGACTTAGAACGAAAATTGAAGAAACCAAATAAATAAATATTTCGGTCCAAAAATGTCAAAGTTATGACCGAAAAGTCATACGGTCTGTACATTTAAATTTAAGATTGTAAATGAATATCACGCAACCTACCTTTGCAAGACTTTTCCCATCAATTTGGTCAAATTGACAGATACAAATAAAATAAACCAGTGAAAACTATAAATCTGCTTCTAACCTAGAGAGGTTCCAGTTCAGTGCCGCTGAATTCTATCATAAAAGTTTTGGAGGATCACTTGGGGTTCAGAACTTTAGGGTCTGATGTGATTTGACAGCAATCAAGACCTTTATTCACATAGTTTCCCTTTCACCCTATGATGCCTGAATGTACTTTTGGTACAATATATGTTACTTCTCTTCCCAGACACAAATACATGATTCAGAATTCCATGTAAATCCTGGTACTTGTCACCCTCTGGACATTTTGATAATTATTAATCATTTTGGGAGGTGAGCTTTTAATCAAAGTGCTGCTTTTAAACTACAAGCTCATGTGGTGTGACAGCTTTCAGAGTGAGATCAGTCCCAGTGGATCTATTGAGGCCAAAGTGGGTCACTATCAATGGAACATTCAAAGGATTTTAAAAAATCATAATTTTTGTACATGTATTTGAACAATTGTAGCTCTTTTTAAAAAAAATATCTCTGACTCAATGTCATGTCATTTTAAAGCACTCCAGTCTTGATTGGGAAAGAAAGTTGGAAATCCGACACTAGGTAGTCTATGACTTTGTGTGGGTGCAGGCTTATAACTTGTTCACATTCACAAACATTTCCAGAAGTATGCCTGGACTTCCATGTAGTTTGCACGGTTCCAGGTCTACTTAACAAAAATAGTGAATTACCATTTGACGTATTCCTGATATATTTCCACACAAGTAACTGTAGGTGCAATTATCCAATTGTGTCATTGCCTTTGCACAATTGCACTATGTGTTTCTCCAGAGAGAAACTATTTTCCCTGCAGAAAACTCCCTTCTCCCTAAAATGGCGAATTTAGGGATGTTCCCTTCCAATTTTCTCCCTAAAATGGACTTTCTGCTGCTCAATTCAGACGTCAATTTCTGACCTTTTCCAGAATGGAAAGGGGTCGGTGAGAAGTATGTGAAACGAAATATACGTGTAAGATTGTGGGTGTGCATACTCTCTTTGGCAGTTTAAGCAGCAATACATTCCTCCATAACAGCCAGAGCCAGTCTTGGCCAGTGAGACGTAGCTAGTCAGACTAGTGCGGAGGAGAGGAGAGGAGGCTACGGACCCGGGTGTGGCTAGGTGTGAGCGCTGATCGAAGCGCTGTGAGAACAACGCCGCCGTTCCCTCCCCCCCTCCAGTGCCTCAGAAGAGTTGGTTTGCCCATTTAAAAGCTGGACCTAAACTACAAACTAAATCTGCAGGTCCGGAAGGTCCAGAAAGGTCCAGGAAGACCTACAGGTCATACGAGGGGGGGGTCTAAGCTTTTCTCAACCTAATTCAAGATAAATTAACATGTTTCAACCTAATTCAATCAATTCCAGCTGGCTGTTGTGCATTCTCTTGTTATACAACCTGTAGGAGAGTGATCACACAGGGTCGCGGTTAAGTCTTCGCCCTCTGGTTCTGTGTCTCCCTACACCGATATTTCGACCACCAAATTCACCTTCATTGAAGTGTTTCCCCCCTGACGGCAGCTGCTCTTTTGCCCTGACTTACCTATATGTGGTTTCTGTCCACACTACAGGATTTCAGAGGTAATATAAGAGGAGACAGGCTTGGGTGTGCACGGGGTG
Source organism: Lissotriton vulgaris (assembly GCF_964263255.1). NCBI lineage: Eukaryota > Metazoa > Chordata > Amphibia > Caudata > Salamandridae > Lissotriton > Lissotriton vulgaris. The sequence continues at coordinate 684,115,409 of NC_141697.1, forward strand.
CTGTGCGAATCTAGCACCACAGCATCCTTTGCCTTGAGATACGAGTGTGTAAGTGGAGAGACGCAGGAGGGTTTCCAATCGACCTAATTAGCAGACAAAACGAACTTAGTAAATCTACAATTGTAGCTCAATCCCTGTCATGAGATCAGGAAAAGTAAGAACTGTGGGAACAACAACCAAACGTGCAAAGAGATTGCAACAATCGACTATATTAAAAAAAGTAAAAACTAATGCTCCTGGCCAGACCCAGTCACTTATATCCCCGATTGCGCGGATGTTCGAGAAAGCTGGAAAAATACCAGATAAATTTCAATTTTTGAAGGATCCTGCTGGAGGTATGATAACAATGAGCCCAGATAGAAATACTGACAAACTTCAATCCCCTATGAAACCTATTAATACCACCATTGAAACCCTAAATCTGCTGCAAAACAACATACAAAGCGAAAAAATGGGGCAAGATGATCATAACTGGAGAAAATTCGAATCCGCTGAATTAGACATACAAAAAGGAGACCAATGGCAATGGCTACCTCAAACAGAATCATCCAAAGGATAAGCAAAATTCCAATTTAACAACGATGAACGATAATAATGCCCTTGAAATGTCTGATTCAGATGTCATAACCTCAAACAAATTGATATCACAATCCTTGGAAATTAACCATCATGGAAGCCAACCCATGGAAACAATCCAAAATGAGAGCCTAGATAGAGCGGAACAACCAGTACAAAGGATCCCCTTTGAAGAGATAGTCGATATAAAGAATCCAAAATAAACCCCAACTACCATCGGGAGTACCAAACGAGTGCTAAGAATAACGAAACCCTCAAGGAAAAGATAAATGAAACTAGCTTGCAAGTGCAAAAGCCAGAAGGATCTCATGAAAGTAATAACTCAGCCATTAACATGACCGATTCCTACATCAACAATGACAATACCAAGGAAGATCTTATACACGCCAGGGAATATGATCAGCCTAAGAGTGAAACTGCCCAAAAAAAAGAATTGGGAGGCAAACAACATGACACAGTGAAACCCTGGGATATCTTCTATCAAACATCGACTCTTACATTAGAAGCCCCTCACTACCAATCAAACAAAATGGACATACAAATTGATTTGCCAAAAATGATGGCAAACAATGTGGCGGGAATCGACAACAAACTTGCCCAACTAAATGACTTGATAATCAGAGCGCAAAGAGAAAATGAAAAAACAACCTCTGACTGCATTTATGTTCCTATTATGGACAAACTATCAACCCTTCCAGCAGTACTAACAAGTATAATAGAAGACACAAAAAGGAACACCCAAGCCAGTAAGGATAAACCTATAACAACCATGGCTAGTATGAAAACAATGGAAAAATCTACAACTGGCGCTGGTGTGGAAAACCCAATATTCACAGAACCACTACAGCAAATAAATCAATCTGGTGACATAGTCACTCTCTCATTCCCCCAGGTAAAAGCTCCTCTGAACAAAGAAATTACGGGTGAAACTATAGGTAACTCTTTCAAAAACGATCAAACCAACATGTGGAACCCTGAACAACGCTCTAATTAACAAAATGTTGGAGGATCCGAAAGCAGATTTTCTGATAACCGGCGACTTTAATCTCAATTTATTGTCATCTCATCCAAGAGATGAGACCACGCTACTGAAAAACCATCAATGGCTAATTCCTGAGCAGGTGAATGTGGAGGTTAGAGAACTAGCCTCAAGACTTGGCGCCAAATTTACAACGAAAACAACGTTTTCTTATCCAATTTAATCCAGTTTATTTGATTTATTTGTATTCATTCGGAAACAAATTCTCTAGTGAGTTAATCCATAACGATCTTTGCAGACATAATCTCCATCTTATGTCATAAATACAATCAACGTATAATCCACTTTTTTATACACCCAATGCATTTCGGGTCAAACCACAAAACGTGACCCTTCGTCAGGGGTCTGTAAAGGAAAGTCAGACAGGACCAAATTAGTCACCCTCTGTAATATGAAACAACACAATACTCTCTAAATATCAACATAGCATTACGATGTCACAAAACAACATTCAGCGTGATCCGTGAGCTGTGTTGCCATTAACTCAATGACGAATGTTAACCGGACTGAGTAAGCACATGAACAAAGTTATTACTTGCAATGAACCTCTAAACGTGATCTACATGGTACATTTCCTAGTTACACAAAGTACACTGACTTACATGGGTTGGGACGCAAGGTGCGTCTCCGTGGGATTCTGAATGAAATTGACCGCGAAGGATCAGCGGTTCTCATAGGCTGAAAACTCAGTCACGTGCCCGCAACCGCATCCAATCCTGATGCGGCAGGCAGGACACGTGAACTGAGTAGAGAGGCTTCAAAACAAAGTGGATCACAAGAGCGATGCTACGTGATGACCAATATTTACACGATTGCAGTCACAAACGGAATACATACAGTTCAATTGAAAAGAATTAGTAGAATACAAATTGAATGAAGAGCAAAAGATTTCACATGCTGCATGAAATAAAAATAAAAGTGAAAAAGTCAACATTGAAGATATACATTACCACTCGAATACGGGGCACAGAATATTGCAAAAGACAATGCATGAGAATCAGTCCATTATAGAACCCAAGAATGTTCGATCCTATCATTCAACCCCAATGGGTGTGAAGAGTTCAGTCTTTTTATCCAATAATATTCCGCTCTCAGTCTTTGTTTTATTGGATCCATGTCGGGGTGCTGTTGAATTGCCTCGATCACCATGAATTTTAATTGAGAAATTTGGTGATTCTTCTCTTTCCAGTGGATTGCCACAGCCGATTTGAGGTTGTTAAGTCTGATATTACTCTTATGTTCCGTGATGCGGATCTTTACTTTGCGCTCAGTTTGACCTATGTATATTTTGCCACAGGGGCATTTTATGAGATACACACAATTGGCAGTGTCACACGAACTAGAATGTTGTAATTCTATAGGAAAGCCTTTGGTAGGATGCATTAGAGTTTTACCACATATGACGTTGTTGCAATGGGTACAATTAAAACATTTAGACATTCCTTTCCACGTTTTAGTCTCCTTAGCCGGAGTATTCAAAAGTTCCTTCAGGTTCTTGGATCTTTGATAAGCAAAAGTGATATGTTCACAATACAATCCTTTCAAATCTGGTTCTGCTTGTATCAGATGCCAATGTTTTCTGATGGTATTTTTAATTTTCTCGGAATCCGATGAGTATTTTAAAACACACACCGTTTTTTGTTCCGTTTGTTTGGTTTTGGGTGTCAAAAGGTCAGTTCTTTTAATTTTGTCTACTTTCATTATGGCTTGTTTAAGGACATCATCTGGGTACCCTCTTTGTTTGTACTTGAACGTTTGATCTTTGATCACATTTGGAACTTCTTCATCAACAGATGTGATTCTTTTGAGTCTTATGTATTGTGACAACGGTAGATGTTTTTTTAAAGGTTCAGGGTGAAAGCTCTGGAAAGATAGGCAGGCGTTTCTGTCCGTAGATTTCCGAAACACTCTGGTTGTGATCTCATTCTGATTCAATGTGATGTGTACATCCAGGAAAGGTATACTTTCATTGGAGATAGTGTGGGTGAATTTGATCCTTTCATTGTGACTGTTCAGATTCTTGATGTTACTTTCCAAACTCTCTCTAGATCCGCTCCAAATTAGAAAAATGTCATCAATAAAACGTTTGAATATCACTAAACCTTCAATCCATGCCGGATTTTCCAAAATGTATATGTTGCCTAAGATCCACAAAGACCCGATTAAACCACCCTTCAGACCCATAGTCTCGGCCTGTGGATCGATCTCGGAACCAGTAGGTAAATTTGTGGATGAATTTTTACAACCTCTAGTTCAAAAGAGTGCAACGTATATCAAGGATACGACTGACTTTTTAAACATTCTGAACAATGTGGAATTAAAGGAGGATGAGATTTACTGGCTATGTACCATCGATGTGGTTTCGTTATACACGTCGATTCCTCACAGAGAAGGTATTGAATCAATAGAATGGAGTCTGCTACACAGTGAACTTGATGAATATCAGAGAATTTTCATATTGGAGCTGATGCAGTTTGCACTGTATCACAGCTATTTCGAATGGAATGGGCAGTTCTATAACCAATCTAATGGAACATCTATGGGCTTGGGGGGGCCCCCTCATACGCCAATATATTCATGCAAAAGTTCGAAAGAGACCACATTTTGGAAAATCCGGCATGGATTGAAGGTTTAGTGACATTCAAACGTTTTATTGATGACATTTTTCTAATTTGGAGCGGATCTAGAGAGAGTTTGGAAAGTAACATCAAGAATCTGAACAGTCACAATGAAAGGATCAAATTCACCCACACTATCTCCAATGAAAGTATACCTTTCCTGGATGTACACATCACATTGAATCAGAATGAGATCACAACCAGAGTGTTTCGGAAATCTATGGACAGAAACGCCTGCCTATCTTTCCAGAGCTTTCACCCTGAACCTTTAAAAAAACATCTACCGTTGTCACAATACATAAGACTCAAAAGAATCACATCTGTTGATGAAGAAGTTCCAAATGTGATCAAAGATCAAACGTTCAAGTACAAACAAAGAGGGTACCCAGATGATGTCCTTAAATAAGCCATAATGAAAGTAGACAAAATTAAAAGAACTGACCTTTTGACACCCAAAACCAAACAAACGGAACAAAAAACGGTGTGTGTTTTAAAATACTCATCGGATTCCGAGAAAATTAAAAATACCATCAGAAAACATTGGCATCTGATACAAGCAGAACCAGATTTGAAAGGATTGTATTGTGAACATATCACTTTTGCTTATCAAAGATCCAAGAACCTGAAGGAACTTTTGAATACTCCGGCTAAGGAGACTAAAACGTGGAAAGGAATGTCTAAATGTTTTAATTGTACCCATTGCAACAACGTCATATGTGGTAAAACTCTAATGCATCCTACCAAAGGCTTTCCTATAGAATTACAACATTCTAGTACGTGTGACACTGCCAATTGTGTGTATCTCATAAAATGCCCCTGTGGCAAAATATACATAGGTCAAACTGAGCGCAAAGTAAAGATCCGCATCACGGAACATAAGAGTAATATCAGACTTAACAACCTCAAATCGGCTGTGGCAATCCACTGGAAAGAGAAGAATCACCAAATTTCTCAATTAAAATTCACGGTGATCGAGGCAATTCAACAGCGCCCCGACATGGATCCAATAAAACAAAGACTGAGAGCGGAATATTATTGGATAAAAAGACTGAACTCTTCACACCCATTGGGGTTGAATGATAGGATCGAACATTCTTGGGTTCTATAATGGACTGATTCTCATGCATTGTCTTTTGCAATATTCTGTGCCCCGTATTCGAGTGGTAATGTATATCTTCAATGTTGACTTTTTCACTTTTATTTTTATTTCATGCAGCATGTGAGATCTTTTGCTCTTCATTCAATTTGTATTCCACTAATTCTTTTCAATTGAACTGTATGTATTCCGTTTGTGACTGCAATCGTGTAAATATTGGTCATCACGTAGCATCGCTCTTGTGATCCGCTTTGTTTTGAAGCCTCTCTACTCAGTTCACGTGTCCTGCCTGCCGCATCAGGATTGGATGCGGTCGCGGGCACGTGACTGAGTTTTCAGCCTATGAGAACCGCTGATCCTTCGCGGTCAATTTCATTCAGAATCCCACGGAGACGCGCCTTGCGTCCCAACCCATGTAAGTCAGTGTACTTTGTGTAACTAGGAAATGTACCATGTAGATCACGTTTAGAGGTTCATTGCAAGTAATAACTTTGTTCATGTGCTTACTCAGTCCGGTTAACATTCGTCATTGAGTTAATGGCAACACAGCTCACGGATCACGCTGAATGTTGTTTTGTGACATCGTAATGCTATGTTGATATTTAGAGAGTATTGTGTTGTTTCATATTACAGAGGGTTACTAATTTGGTCCTGTCTGACTTTCCTTTACAGACCCCTGACGAAGGGTCACGTTTTGTGGTTTGACCCGAAATGCATTGGGTGTATAAAAAAGTGGATTATACGTTGATTGTATTTATGACATAAGATGGAGATTATGTCTGCAAAGATCGTTATGGATTAACTCACTAGAGAATTTGTTTCCGAATGAATACAAATAAATCAAATAAACTGGATTAAATTGGATAAGAAAACGTTGTTTTCGTTGTAAATTTGGCGCCAAGTCTTGAGGCTAGTTATCTAACCTCCACATTCACTTGTTTATCAGGCACGTCCCTTGACTACGTGCGACGACTGGGGCACCAACCTCTAGCATATATAAACACGGATAAACACCATAGAAACTGAGTGCTTAGGATAACAGTTCTTTTGTAATTCCTGAGCAGGTCATTGGGACAGATAACAACAGCAATACAAATAAAATAGGACAGAAATTTGTAAAGGATATGGAGGCAATGGGACTTTGAATACCTAACGGTAGAATAAAAATGGACGTCCCACCAAGCTACAGCTACTTCGGTCACAACGTAAACTCGAGGATTGACTACACCATGACTACACTATATATGTTCCATAACATCATCTCATACCAACTAAATAAAGTAATTGAAATTGACCATGCCCAGCAGTTAATACTAATGGATACTGGAATAGCTATGAAAAAAGCCTATCAGACGGTCCAAGGGCATATTGGTACTATCAACTATAAAAAATTGACCTGGAACATTAGGAATAAAGAGGAAATGAATGATCAAGTGGAGAAGATCCTGGATAAATGCATGAAAGACATTACATCAAAGTCAGTAATTGAGCAATGGGAAAATCTGATTGAGACGTTGATTAAAATTGAAGGCCAAACTAAAGCAAATAGGTTTAAAAATGGAAACGCATCCAAAAAGGAAAAAAATGGTAACCTAAATCTATCTCATACAATTAGGGCATTGAAAAAAGAATGAAATAGGACCATAAGACTGACTAAGAAACTGGGGGTAAACGCAGAAATCATAGGAAAGTTAAAGCTAATAAATCAGAATTTGAAAAAATTGATATGGGATGAGAAAAACAAAGCGAAACAATCAATCTGGGCAAAAATATTTTTTGCAAGCAACAAGAAGAATTCAAGAGACTTTTGGTACCTTATCAATGGACTTGCTAAACCCAACAAGCATGTCATCTCATCTCCAATAATGGAGCAGGAATGGTACAAGTTCTTCAAGAAACATTTGAATCAAGACCCCATAATGGCAACCTTCATGGAAATACAACAAGAGCATAAATCTTACAAAGAGAATGTCTTTACCTATCATGATGATGATATGGATACACAATACCATACAGGAAAAGAAGAGATTATCAAACTCATAAAACAACAGAAGAACGGTGCTCCTGGACCAAATGGGATACCGTCGGCGCTTTTCAAAGAAAACCCGGAATTATGGGCAATTTACCTAGAGAAACTGTATATAGAAGTCGCTCGTTCAGGAACAGTACCCAAGTCATGGCACGGATCCTTAATTATTCCAATTTATAAAAAAGGTAGTTGGGCACTGCCAGAAAATTAAAGACTTATCACATTGCAAGATTCCGATGCTAAGCTATTTGCCAGAACAATATTGACGAAACTAACTGCCTGGGTGACGGAAGCAAAAATAATGCCTTTTAACCAAACAGGTTTTATCCAAGGATTAGGTACTTTGACCAACATTCTAGTTCTAGCCCTACTTATAAACAAATCAATAAGATCAAAACAACCCTTGTATTTTTGTTTTATTGATTTTAAATCCGCGTTCGACTGCGTCAATCGAAAACTACTCTGGAAAAAATTAGAAAAAATGAAAATTCCAGACTCCCTACTTAATCTTATCCGCCTGTTATATTCAGAGACATGGGTGAGTGTGAGGATGGGGGATGGTCAAACCCTATCCAAGATGATCCCAGCTAACGAAGGTCTGAAGCAAGGCTGTGCTTTAGCCCCCTTCTTTTTAACTTGTTTCTTGCGGACCTTCCAGGAATATTGGATGAGGAAAATGCACACCCCCCCAAACTAGCTGACAAGCGGCTCACATGTCTGATGTATGCGGATGACGTCATACTTATGAGCCACACAAAAGTGGGCCTGCATCGCTTAATGAAAAGGACCTATACCTATTCTAAAGAGAACAGAATGGTTATAAACGAGACCAAAACAAAGATTATGGTAATAGCCAAAAACGTTAAGCTGAAACATAAAAGCCAATGGTTCATGGATAAAATCGAACTTGAACAAGTAGAGGCCTATAAATACCTGGGCGTATTATTTGACTCAAGGGGTAACTACCAGTTACATAAAAGTGATGCTCAAAGAAAAGCGAACTCACTAGCGGCTGCATTTAGAACTGTGCAGAAATCGCTTCCCTCTTTGTCGTATGGACCTCTCCTGAGCATTGTCGGTGCAAAACTCCTACCCACCATCGCTTATGGTAGCGAAGCCCTAATGGGTAAAGACAGTGATATTTTGAACAAAATTATAACTAAAATATACAGAGTGTTATTTCACCATCCAGTGAATGCTTCCCCGGCGCAAGTAAGGTTGGAGTTTGGTTTAACCAATCAACAATACGCAAGGCAAGGCCATTTTATAAAAGTTTGGAATCAAATAAAAAGCGACCAACAAAATGAGATATCGCTGCTCTTATGGAGGGAAATAAAGAGGGATACTACCTCCTCTGCAGCTCTATATCTTAGAGATTCAATTAACGAGTTTGGGGTTACGACTATATGGGAAACGAATATAACAAAGACATCATTCAAGAAAATCATTAACAAAACCGCAGCACACTTATTCATAGTAAAGGATAAAGCTACCCTTACAAAGAGGAAACACGCTTGGATGGTGCTAAATGGTTACAATAAGCAGGAGATACAACAATATCTAATAACTCCGTGGACGCAAAAAAACAAGCAGGTCCTCCTCAATGCGAGATTCGGACCCATGCCAGGGCTTTGCCATCTTCCCCCATGGGAATTTCAAGTAACCCAAACGAAATGCAGACTGTGCAATAGGGGTGAGGAAGACATTCAACATCTTTTGTGTATTTGCCCTGAACTCCTCCAAGAGAGAAAATCATTGCTAAAAGCTCATTTTAACTCACGCGGCATACGGTCATGTAGGCAGGCCGTGATGAAATGTATGATCTCAAATTATATCATTTTAAACTCCGCTTTTGTAAAGTTGCTACTGCTAGCCAAAAAGAAACTCGGAGATGTAGCTATTTCAAATACTTAATGGGTTGTAAAGACTATGTAATGTCATTTTATATGATTTTAAACTGGAACTTAACTTTAAATTCTTCTTTTAGTTTAAAATGTTTTAAGATTTTAAATAATCATCATAATAAACTACCTTGTACCTTGTACCTTGCATAAACTCCAAGGGTAATCTAGCGGATGCCTATCTTCCATCTTTTGGAGTACATTTACTCACACAAAAATCGGGTTCCAAATCTAAAACAACTTTTGTGAACAGACAAAAGTCTGTTTCCCGGAGTAGGGCAAACTTAGAAAATCATTTAGAATGTTTCCTAAACAATTGCTTTATTCATGTGTGGCAAGGAAAACCATTGGGAAATAAACTTATGAATGCTGGTTTGTTAGGAACTTTTAAAAACTGTGGATCATTTCATGAAATAAGTTTGTCAGGTGTGATCTTTATTGCAGGAGCTGTTTACTAGAGTCTTCCATCTCCACTCAATTCCTTATTTCCTGCCTTATTTCCTGCAACATGTCCATATTAATGCCAGCATCATGTAAAGTTACGTTTTTCAGGGATCTCAGTTTTTTTTTTCTTGGGAGAAAAGGAAGGGACAGCATCCATTTTAAGGTGGATTAACTTCAGGAGTTTTTCCTTGACAAAGTATGCATACTTCTTTCGAAAACTACTAGTTGTACGCATGGAACACAGAGATGGCATCTGTGTGACCATGAATGTTGAGATGCTTTTTAGCATGAGACCTACATTTTCACCATCTGTTCACAAGTATAAATTGCTACACAACGCTTTCAGTAATGACTACCCACTGCCCAGTCAGTTGCGATACAAACCTATCTGAGGTATACACTCACATAAATAAGGCTAGCAAGATATCCCAACAAAGGAATGGCCAGTTTTTTTCTCCATCCAGTTTCTGCAGGTAATGTTTTGAATGTTTATTGTGCTTCACATTCTGCATACTTCCAGTTTTACAATTCCTATGCAATAATTGTGCTCGAACCTTAACTTGCTTTAGAGAAAGCTTCGCGTAGGGGAAGGAAAGCAGAAAATAATGTGACCAACAGGTAATTCAATTATCAGGGTTGATACAAGATTACAATCACATAATGAAAATTCTGCATAGGCCTAGAGCCCTAATCTATTTTCTCTGGTACATTAACCTCAGAACCAGACAGCAACTGATTTTCAAGGCTATAACCCATAGTAACAATTGATGCTTTTAAACACTGAAATTATGATGTTAAATTTTTTTCTCTAATTTGAGAACATTTTGTTTACCTTATTTTCCTAGAACATTTCGTAAAAATATATTTGATAGATTTCCTTGTTTTGCTTGTGTCACAATGATTTTCCGGATGAATGACCAAAATATTGTTTCGAAAATATCTTGGAGCGATATTAGAGTCTAAAATATTGTCAGCCTTAACACCAAAATAAGGTGCAGTCTTTTCAATAGCACAAGGGGAAAGAGTAATACATGGAACAACAATATAGAGAACGTGTCCCTTAGGCAACTACGATTAAGTGGGTGTATATGTGCAACACCAGATTGAATAAGTCATAAAAATAAAATTATGCAGAAGATATCACAAGAGAGTACTTTTAAAATCTTTCTATTTATTGCACAACAGTAAGATACAGATTGCTTACACAACTTTGTCAAAACTCCAACCATCAACCCTTAGAAGTAAAAAACACCAAACCCCCACAAAAATATCAATATACAAAGGGAGATGACACACCGAGAGGGCATGAGAAAAGGAGGTTATTTCCTAAAAATCATTCAACAAGGATTCCCAAGGAGATTATTCCCAACACAGATTGACCCCACGAACGATCTACTCAGTCGACAATTCAGTTCTATTTTAGTTGTCTTCAGGACTATCATCAGAACTAAGGGGTTGATTCCGATCTCATTCAGAAGGGCTCCAAATCTTAGGTAAAATTGCCTTAACCGATCTGTAGCCTTTGTTCCCGACCCCATCGTTCACAGTTCCGAACGACCAAGTACGATGCCTTGAAAGCCTTAGCGCTAAACTAATAGGTTCTGCAAGGCATTCAGAAGGATAGAGCCTTCCGGAGCTGAATCGTACAGCTCTATGGACTAGGTTTTCCAAGCAAGCAAGTACAATGAACGATTCGCACAGCCTTCACAAGTAGGTTTGCCCGGATCGAAAAAGCTGCTGGATTTAGTGTTTGCGGCCCCCCTTCACCTGTGGCCTTCCAAATCGGACCTGTGGGGGTACCCATGGGTCCCTCTTCCTAGCTATGCACAGTGTGGCAGGCATCATGGGCGCCTTCCACAGGGTGCACGATTATTCCCATCCACCCCTTTTGACAATGCAAGCCTGTGTACCCGTTCAGTATACAGGCTCCCATTGAAGTCAATGGGAGTCTGACTGAATCGTATCTGGATGCATTCAAATGCATCGTACTTGTTCGGTCAGACTCCCCAGACCCGAGTCGTGCGGAAAACATTCCAGACACAATTCGGTCCCAATGCTTGCCGAACAAGATCGGAATCGGGCCCTAGGTGAGGGTCAAAACTTTACTTTGAATGAAGGTTGGTGTAAAGGGAAAATCACTTAAACAAAATATTTGACTAGATCAATTCATGGGCATTCTAATTATAGAAGGCTTCCATGAAAGTGGCTAACATCATCCGATTTCTAAAAAGAAAATTGATAAACTCCTCTGCTTACTATATCTGCAAATGCAGAATAGAAAATGGACGAACCATCCCGCAACTTTAATTTAAAAAGAGACAGTAATCATTTTTATATGATTTGCTTCATCCACTTCAGTTCTCAGGGAAGAATGTTATTTTGAAAGAGTAGATGAAGTGAAATCCATAAAGTGATTGCAGTGTCTTTTTTTTTCAACCACAGATAAAGTAAATAGAGTTTTTTGCATGTTCCACACCCGCTTTGGGAAAATGAAATAAAGGAATTGCTATCCCTTTTGTTCTTGCTAGGCAGTTTTTGCCCTTTCTGCAGGGTTATCCCCAAATGTTTTGACTGCACGCCTCCATTTTTGCTGAATTTGTTTTTGTTGGCCTTAGGACTCTCTGCACTTTACCACTGCTAACCAGTGCTAAAGTGCTGTGCTCACTCTGTTAAACATGTCAGAATTGGCTTATGCTAGGTTGACATATTTAGTGTACTTATATGTCCCTAGTAAAGAGGCACTATCTGTGCCCAGGACCGGTAAATAAATGCTACTAGTGGGCCTGCAGCACTGCTTGTGCCACCCAGTAAAGTAGCACTTTAAACATGTCTCAGGTCTGCCATTGCAGCCTGTGTTTGCGGGTTTGAACTGCCATTTTGACCTGGCAAAATAAACCATTTTGGCAAACCGGAAACCTTCCTTTTTGAAACATGTATGTCACCCCTAGAGTAAACTCTAGACCGCCCAGAAGGAAGGGTGCAATATATTTAAAAAGTAGAACATGTACTTTCAAGTATTATATGTCCTGGTAGTGAAAAACCGTTAAATTCGTGTTTCACTACTGCAAGGCCTACCTCTCCCATATGATAGCATTGGGTGGGGGCACCTTAGTACATTTAATAAGCTGTAACTTCCAAATGGGAGTAGGTAAACAGTTCATTTTTGGTGTCTTTGAAATTGTAATGAAAAATCCTAACTAATGGTGAAGTTAAATGTTAAACTACAATATAGAACATTGTTGTTCTTATGCTTTAGCCATTAGGTGCAAGCAGCCTATCTCTGGGTCACATGAATGGGTGTGGTTGGGTTTGTTTATTCCTCCTACACAGCCACACACAATGGGGAGCTTAGGTGTGCTTAGATGGGCCATCACCAGCAGGATGTGAGAGAGAATCTGGACCCAGCCCCACTTACACTTGAATAGGATGTGTCTTGCATCCACACAAAGGGCTGCATACTCCCTTTAATTAGTCTGGAGCCATGGCCAGATAGGCAGTGCACCTGTGCACTTGAAAGTTATACATCTAGAAGCTTCTCCCCACTTCAAAGGCACAACAGGGTATAACTATTGGACCTCACACACTAACCCTTCAGTACACTTCTGGATCTATGGATACTCTGACAAGAAGAAGGAGTGTTGTGCTGCTGAAGGACTGCCACTCTGCTGGACTGCTGTCTTTCTGTATCCCTGCCTTGCTGGACTGCTGGCTTGCTGACCTGAACTGTTGCCCTCTAGCCTGGGTGAGAAGGACAGGGCTTGCATCTGTTGAACCCAGTACCCCTGATTGACTCCAATGGCTAGTTGGCACGCTTCTTGGTTACAGCCTAAAAGACAGAAGGCTCCAATGGCCTTGAACCAAGCACTTGGACTCTGTAATCTGTAAATCTACCCTGCCAAGTGATGCTATCTCAGTCCTGGACCCGTGAAAGTGGGCCTAAGATGCTCTGTCGGCCTCTGTGGATCAAGTAGAACTGAAGCATCTCCTCTGCTGCACAGCAGAACCCTAGGGAGAACCAAGACATCACAGCTGCTGCATGTATTGGCCCTGTCATAAAGAGCCAAATCGACTCAGTAGCCTCCTTGGAACTGGCGCTATTCGAAGCATCCTTGGTGCAGACCCTCGCATTCCTCGTTGATGCCAGACTCTGCTTCACAACTGGCAGCTCCACGGAACAACAGTATCACTCTGACTGTGCAACACACCCTTAACCCCAGACTTCACAAAGCAAGCTCTTGTCAACAGGAGCCTCGACAAAGATGCAGGACCTTACACCGCATGATGAGTTGCTGTGGCTGCATGATGCATTTTTTACACTGATCATGGCAACACGTAGCAAACCGTTGGCAGCCCAAGCTCCATCACGGTCAGCCTGTGCATATGACTTTGTCCCGGTCCTGCATGACCAGATATCCATGCTTGGCAATTTTTGCTTTTTGGCGCTGTTTTCATGAAATCTTTAAAATTGCATAATTCTGTTATGATTGGATTTCTGTCACTTTGGTTTTGTTTTATTTATAAAAAATTACACTGTTTATTTAACTTGGTATACTGTTTCTGTGTTTTTTTTTACTTCATTACTGTTTGAGGTGTGGCACAAATACTTTATGATAGACTTATATTTAATTGTCAATTAATTATGTAATTCAATGACTTGATTAATTTGCATTTTAATTATTTAAGTGTTTTTTTATGTTTTTTTAAATAGTCTGCTGTTTAATTACTAATTCACTATTTACTAGCAGGTTGTTGGGTATTTATAGGGTATAGGGTGAGAAATGATTTAAAATATATGTAATGTAATTGCAAATTATTGTTTGTTATTTTAAATGATTTTTTATGTTAATGAAATATTTAACTGGTAATTAATTTTGGCAATAACTGAATTGGTCAATTATTATTTTATTTAATCAAGTGTATTTTACCATTTTTATTGTGAAATGTAAGTGTCCTCATCTTTGTATACTAATTTATTATTTAGTAGTGGCTTTTTGGGTTTGTAGAGGATTAAGGTGTGGATTTATAGAACATATTAATTATTGTTTTTTATTTGAAATTCACATTTTTATCTTAATTCAATTGTAACTCATAAGCATGCAAAACAGTTTTAATTGATTAGTTGTTATGTCAATTATGTGCTGTATTTTAATTAATTTGTTAATTAATTGCTAAGTGTATTTATTAATACATTTTTTAAAATGAATGTTATATATTTGTAATTATCAACAACAAACCATTACGAGAGGGTCCAAGGGATATAAGGTTTAAAGTCCCGTACCTGGTTATAATCCCCAGCTCCTTCTACATATATAACACCAGAATACAGGGGGTCTAACAGCCTAGTTTTGTAGCTGTGCTGCCAATCTGAATTACCGGAATCTCGGAGTGTTTAAATCACATGAAAACAGCCTATTTTAAAAGAAGGTGAACACTATGTTGATAGAAAAAACAGACACAGAGCAGATCATTCACAGATGGTTTTCAAAATCCAGAACATTTAGCAATGGGTTACCATCAAATTGACTTGGTGATCAGTCCTATCATCTGGCCAAACCCAGGTGTGAGTTAGGCTAGTCCCCTGATCATTGGGACATAAAGCTCCACACCATTTGTTGCTGGTAAAGGATTTGGTCCACCAACACAAATGAACCGTCAATGATGGCTGATCTTTGATGGTTAAGTGAATAATAGTGTAACAAAAACAAAATAGTGAATTTAAAATAGGATGGTGTGTCCTCCTACTAACAACTTTATTCTACGGCCGAACAACATCTAGTTAAAAACCTAGAACAGTGCAAAAGAGACAGTCAGCAAATATCTGTCTTATAAAGGGCCAACATGTTTCTACCTAACGGGCATTGCATCCCTTGGCTTTCATCAGGGCCTCTGTTCTTTCAATAGTTGCACTTAGTGATTATGAAACAAAAAAACCACCACCAACACCAAAGTGGAAAAGGTAAGAAAAACGGTGGAATACGATACAACCTATATCAACTGAAGACATTAGCCCTCCATGTCAATTTAGAAGTACGATTTCTATGGAGGAAAATGTATAATAGTTAATTATCAACTAACTGTGTCCTTATCCTAAAACATGTGTGTCACCAAAAAACATTTATAAGAAAAATAATCTATTCATGCTCACCCTTCATGGTAGGGGAATTGGCCTCACCTCACCTGGACCTTGCTCAGGTTCTACGAGGCCCCACACTACATAGATATAAGAGGTAAAACAGAAAGAGGAAACACCATAAAGCGCAATTAACAGCCTTCTGAAATGCCCAAAACTATTTATGTTCAGCAACTCTACTTATATCTAGAGATCAACATATGTAGAGACTCCAGCACACCAACTATGTCTGCCCAGTCTCAAAGTCTCCCAGATTTATCATATTCAACCACAAAATTGCATTTTCAGAATATCTCGAAGCAATTACATATTCTAAGTGGGGGTAGTATTAATTACCAGACTCTACCTTGTGGATTACTGCAAACATGGACTTTGTAGCTGAATGGCCCGAGCCTATGCAGTATTACTCGAAGAAAATAAGGGAAGATTCTTTAAGCTCACCTCTCCGTCGGTACCTCAAGCTCCCATCTGAGTCTTGGGGGAGGTACCGAACAGGAGAGGGTCGGCGAATTTAACAGTATTTCCGAGGGGTGCTGGTATTGTACCCTTCCGCCTCACTCTTCAAAATAGTGAAAAAACGGCGAGTATATAATTCCCCTTTACCTCTCCATACCTTATTTATGAAGCAAAACGCCGGAATTTTAGTCTTAGCCCCGTTTGTCGGTGAAGTGTAAAGCGCACTCCTTTGCGCTCGAAATCCCACGAGAGAACTCGCGATAGGGACTACCGGATGATGTCATCCCGCCCATAATTGTAGTTCCATTACTAAAACGAGTATGAACTATCAATGTATACAGCGTAAAGGTGTATATAAAGGATCTTTAACCCCTGCAATTGGGTTTGGTGTTCATTAATACACGCATGATTTTGTGCTCTAAGTCCAACAGAGAACATCGGTGAATGAACTAATGGATGATGTCATCACATCCATATTTGTAGTTCTCTATCCACAATGTGTCTAATTTTTGCACCTTCAAGATAAGGTCATTCTAACCAAGCCCCCGACCACATGTATGGTGTTGGGAACCCCAATCTGACCTCTTCGTGTCTATTTATATGCCATGTCTAATACTTAACCATTTTCAGACACACTACTTGACGCTCAGAATACCCCGGGATTCCGCGAGGTGAAACACATCATCCCGCCACTCTTAATGGTATAGTATCCACCCCTCTTATAATAAATACACGACTATTGTAATAGATACAGCTATGTTCTTAGGGCCTATATTAGATAGGTGGTAATGGTGATGATAAAATATAAAAATATAAAACCTGCGCTTTGGCTAGCTGTTCTATGAAGTTACCAACAGATGCCCCACCCGCACATGTGGTGTAATATTATTCACTTCATAGTGTCCTTTGTGACAATTCTCATGTCACCTATATGTGATGATGTTATGTATGTCAAAGTATATCGAAAAGAGGCTTTAACTGTTAGTGCCCCAAATCGACTTTCTTGGAGACGTGTGTAAGATACTAGAAAAACGATTACATCATCTTTTATGGAGGTTTTCCAGATTGCTATACATGATTATAAAATACTCTTCCTGTATTCGATCTTACATTGAGTACTAGGGTGCATTATCCCCCCACCCTGGACCACTATAACAGGGTCCAAGGAATGTCGTTGTTCAATCCATCTGTATCAGTCCGGAGCTTGTAAATCCATTTTTGTTCTTTCAAGAAAAGATAACTAGACACATCTCTTTTATGCCCAGGTATAAAAGGCTTTTCCAGGACAGTCCATTGAAAGTCAGTTTCATGATGTTGTTTCTCCAAGAAATGTCTCGTGAGTTTGGTCAGAGACTTCTTGCAGCGGAAAGAGCTCTTATGCTCTAACATTCTTGTGCGGATTTTCCGGGTAGTCATTCCCACATACCGAAGGGAGCAAGTGCATGTCAACATGTAAATGAGATTATTGCTGTTACAGTTACTGAAGTTACACTGTACCCAAGGTCTATTCGTTCCCATATCTATTTCCCTTGAGTGTTTTGTCTGAGGGCAAACAGAGCAGATGCCGCAAGGGTGGTGCCCGGTACCTCCCCCAAGACTCAGATGGGAGCTTGAGGTATCGACGGAAAGGTGAGCTTAAAGAATCTTCCCTTATTTTCTTCGAGTAATACTGCATAGGCTCGGGCCATTCAGCTACAAAGTCCATGTTTGTAGTAATCCACAAGGTAGAGTCTGTTGATTAATACTACCCCCACTTAGAATATGTAATTGCTTCAAGATATTCTGAAAATGCAATTTTGTGGTTGAATATGATAAATCTGGGAGACTTTGAGACTAGGCAGACATAGTTGGTGCACTGGAGTCTCTACATATGTTAATCTCCAGATATAAGTAGAGTTGCTGAACAGAAATAGTTTTGGGCATTTCAGAAGGCTGTTAATTACGCTTTATGGTGTTTCCTCTTTCTGTTTTTCCTCTTATATCTATGTAGTGCGGGGCCTCGTAGAACCTGAGAAAGGTCCAGGTGAGGTGAGGTCAATTCCCCTACCATGAAGTGTGGGCATGAATAGATTATTTTTCTTATAAATGTTTTTTGGTGACACACATGTTTTAGGATAAGGACACAGTTAGTTGATAATTAACTATAATACATTTTCCTCCATAGAAATCGTACTTCTAAATTGACATGGAGGGCTAATGTCTTCGGTTGATACAGGTTGCATCGTATTCAACCGTTTTTCTTACCTTTTCCACTTTGGTGTTGGTGGTGTCTTTTTGTTTCATAATCACTAAATGCAACTATTGAAAGAACAGAGGCCCTGATGAAAGCCAAGGGATGCAATACCCGTTAGGCAGAAACATGTTGGCCCTTTATAAGACAGATATTTGCTGACTGTCTCTTTTGCACTGTTCTAGGTTTTTAACTTGGAGATGTTGTTCGGCCGTAGAATAAAGTTGCTAGTAGGAGGACACACCATCCTATTTTAAATTCACTATTTTGTTTTTGTTGCACTATTATTCACTTAACCTTCAAAGATCAGCCATCATTGACGGTTCATTTGTGTTGGTGGACCAAATCCTTTACCAGCAACAAATGGTGTGGCGCTTTATGTCCCAAGGATCAGGGGACTAGCCTAACTCACACCTGGGTTTGGCCAGATGATAGGACTGATCACCAAGTCAATTTGATGGTAACCCATTGCTAAATGTTCTGGATTTTGAAAACCATCTGTGAATAATCTGCACTGTGTCTGTTTTTTCTATCAACATAGTGTTCACCTTCTTTTAAAATAGGCTTTGTTCATGTGATTCAAACACTCAGAGATTCCGGTAATTCGGATTGGCAGCACAGCTACAAAACTAGGCTGTTAGACCCCCTGTGTTCTGGTGTTATATATATATTTGTAATTACCATTTTAATGTTAATAATGTTTTATGTATAATGTTTTAGTTCTTGTTTATTTTGGGTACTAGGGAAGAAAGTGTACTCATTTTAAATGTGTTTATGTTGTTCAATATTTCTTAATTCATTTGTATTCACTTATTTACACATATTTCAATGACATTGAATTGTATTAATTTATGCATACTTCTTTATTCAGACTATATTTTAATATTGTCGCCTGTAAGCAGTTTAATGGTGTTTTAAAAAAGATCAAGCATTTGAATGCTATATCTAGTGTCTCCAGAGTCCAACACTTTCACTTCTCTTGCTTACATTGGACCAGGAATAGTAAATCTTACTCTTCCTAAGTACAACACTTTCCCTACTGTTCTCGAGATTGGAGTAGCAATAGTAAATCTCATGCATCCAAAGTCTAACACCTTCCTTACATGTGCCTAGATTTGAGTGCCAATTGTAAATGTTACCCCCCCAAAATCCAACCTTTCCCCTAATGTTGCTTGTGGTGGAGTGGGAATAGTAAATATAATCTCTCCAAAGTCTATTACTTTCCATATTGTTTCTGTTAATTAAAGTGGGAATGTTAAATATAATCCCTGCAAAGTCCAACACGTTCCCTACTATTGCTTGTGGTGGAGTGGGAATAGTAAATCTAATCCATCCAAAATCCAACACTTTCCCTGCTGTCAATTAGATTGGAGTTGGAATAGTAAATCTAATCCTGCCAACATTCAACACTTTCCCTGTTTTTGCTTATGTTGAATCCCTCCAAATTCCAACACTTTTGGTGTTCTTGCATAGATTGGAATAGGAATGGGACTAGTAAAGTTAACCGGTCCAAAATCCAACACTTTTCCTATATTTTTTAATTTTGAGTCGGAATAGTAACTCTAATCCTACCAAAGTCAATCTCTTTCTTTATATTTGCTTAGATTGGAGTGGAAATAGTAAATCTAACCCCTCCAATGTCCAATAATTTCCGTGCTGTTCCTTACAGTGTAGTGGTAATAGTAAGTCTAGACCCTCCAAAGCCCAACACTCTCTCTACTGCTGCTCAGATTGGAGAGGACATAGTAAATCTAACCCACCAAAAGCCCAACACTTCCCCTCCTTTATTTTGAGTAAGAATAATAATTATAACTCCTCCAAATGTTTACACCTACCCTACTTTTTCTTAAGTTAGAATAGTAAATATATCTCCAATAAAGTCCAACAGTTCTGCTAGTGTTGTTTATTTTAATTTGTGGTTAATTTTCACTTCTTATTTTGTATTTATATTGTTCATAATAAACCATTTTTTATTCAATCAAATGGGATGTGTAGAGCACTGCTTATCACCCACGAGGGTATCCATACACTTGGTGTTTCTGCTGCTGGGTGGAATTGGTCGAACAGCCACGTTTTAAGGCACTTTCTGAATCCCTCCAGAGAAATTACATATAATGGTATATTTATGAATACATTGATATACATACATTTTTGATGATATCCTGTTCAATTATATGTCTTACTCAATCCTTTAGTAGTTTATATGCAAATTATGTAAACTTGTGATTTTATAAAAATCATATTTTGACATGATATTCTAGTGTCACTGTATTGTTGTTCTGTCATACAATTGTTTTTCCCTTCATTTTACTTTAACCTCAATCTATTCATAGTAGGTAACAGTTCACCTGTGTTCTCAGAGGTTCCACCTACATTCTTGGAGGTGAGACACAGTTTTTGTGTGAATGTTTTCTCTTTATTTGATAATGTACTATTTTCCTCAAACAGTACTTTCATTGTATTCTAGATTTTACCTTCAAGCCATTTATCTCGCACTGAGTCAATTTCGTGTGAAACACCATTATTGATCTTATAGGCACAAAATGAATCGAAATTGTTAAATATATGAGAATTATCTACTTTGGTAATACAATTTGCTGCTATAATTAATTGTTTTCATTAAGGAAATCCCCAGAAAGGAAGGGTGACCCTTATGTTTCTAACCATATGTGGAAACTTTAAGAAGATGTACTGAAAGAGTTCCTGCATTTTGTTGAGTGTGCTTATATTGAACATGGCTGTGAGAAGTCGGTTGCCGTTAGAGGACATTAGAGAACCCCATGGAGAATTTCTCCATCCACAAATGTAACCAAAAAGTGATTTTCAGGGAGGTGGATTTTGCCTCTGGGTGGCTGGTCCACAATGCATCAAAAATCGGTATGACCATTGTCCTATCTAATCTTTTTCCTCTGTGTGCGACAGTGTAAGGTCTCTGTGTGCCGCAATCAAGGCTATGTGCGCTGGGAACCAGACCGCGCGTGTGGGTGCAGAGCCAAATATCACTCCATACATTTGCTTAAAAAAGTGAAAGGATGGTGCTTTTCCACACCTGCAGCGCCACATGAAGAGGCTTAATGCAGGTTTTCAATTTAGATACACACGCCATGACATGAATTGGTTACACAGGCAAATACACTTCGGGTTTAGAAAAGAACTGGACTCCAATGGCGTTACCATAATGAGATGTTACTAAAGATCCTCAACTCGAGCACTTGGTCACATAGGGGCACATTAGGATGGCGGCTGGACTTTGTCCGCCCGCCATCCTATTGTAACAAGGGACCGCCCGCCATAAGGGCGGTGGTCCCGTATGTGCCATAAGGATGCGCCCGCCACAGTGGCCGCACATCCTGCATCCCTAACATTGTGGCGGGCGGTGCACTCGGCACCACCCGCCACAATGCCAGGGAGGCATGTTATGCACTTCCATGCACAACATGGCAGACACCACGCCGTGCCTGCCATGTTGTGCATGGAACTGCAGGGGAGTACCATAGGTAACCCCCATGTGCACCCCACACCCCCCCCGGAGTCCCTGGGGTCCCGCAATGGGCCCCAAAAGCAGACTCTGCATGCCTTTCCGTGCAACAATGCCGCTATGGTTTTTCACTCTTTTTCTACTGATTTCTCCTTGTTTTCCCCTGTTTATCTGCGTGCTTTCTCCTGCTTCTTTTTCATTTTTTACTGTCAATCAGTCAGAAATACTTTATTCGGTTCATAACAAAAACCACAAAAGTATACAAAAGTCCCAAGAAAAGAATGGCCGAGGTACCAAATTACAATATGGTTAACAAACAGCAAAAAATATATAAAAGAGATAAAAACTGTACAGGATAGATACCAAATTCATGTGTAAATTTAAAAAACATACACAGATCATCCAATTTAATTAAAAATTCATTATTAACAAGCTCTAAAAATAGACCATGCAAGACTATTATCTCAGACTAACTAGTTTTTTCCTTAGTCTCATGGCTATGGTTAAAAATGGTCCCACGTATTGGACAGCAGTTGAAGATATAATAATGCCGGTTTCACTTGTCTAAACCCTTTATCCTTTAGTAGGGGTACAATGAATTTTTTCCGGATATCCGTAAAATAACCACAAAAGAACATGAAGTGAGCAGGGTCCATTATCGAAAATCAATCACAAGTGCACAATTCTAATTCTGATACCCTAGTCCAACATGGACGCCCAGAGAGAAGGAGATGGAATTTATTCAGCCTAAACTTGGTTAGTAGATATCTGTGATTAGCATTAGTAACAACCTTCAGATATGGTTCTAGATCATGGTCTGTTGTTACAACTAACTGATGGGCTCTCACGGTTGGCTTAGTCAACTCATGGCCTTTTCTATCCATCCCTTTATGCAGCCTAAATGCGGTCTTGACCCATTTCATGTCTCCCTTAACAAGTTTGGACGGCTCATCAAATAATTCTGGGCGGCCTAATGAGACTGCAAGTTTTTTGACATATTTTAGCCATGGAATGGATTCCCAATGTTCTAAAGTGAGACAGTCCCTCAGGATCTCATGGTTCACCTCCAATTCCGGATTCATCCAGACCGCAATCCACTTTAATAGGGGTGCGATGGCAATCCGGTCTTCTAGGTATTCCACCCCACATTCTTGATGCACTATGAAACCTGAGGTTGATTGTGGTACTGATAAAATGGACTTCAGAAACGTATCCTCTGCCACCTGTAACAACTTAGCGTTCTTAAAACCCCATAGATCTGCGCCATACATGGCTATGGAAACACATTTGGCGGCATAAACCTTTAACACTGCCTGTAGCGGTTTTACCCCCAATTTACGGGAAAAACCCAGAACTGCAAAAATGGACCGAACAAAAGCATTTCTTTTCTCAGACAGTTGTGGAAGCCAGGTGGAACTTTCATCAAAAACCACCCCCAGATATGGGAATCTAGTTACCCTCCATAACCTATTCCCATTACAGTGGAGTGTCATCAGCTTCCTGTGCCTGCCCTTTGTACCCACAGCCATGACATGAGATTTGGTGTAATTAACGCTGAGATCCAAGGAGGACATAAACTCATAAAAAGAATTTAAAAGACTTTGTAACCCTACTGACGTGCGCGCTAAAAGAGCGACATCATCCGCATATTATATTGCGGGGAGGGGAAACTTGCCTGCCCTCGGGATATCCTTGCAAGCTGCTCCTAGCACACTGGCCAGCTCATTGATGTATAAGGTGAATAATAGGGGGGCTAAAATACAGCCTTGCCTGACCCCGTTGGATATACCTATCTTGCCCGTACAATTCCCCTTACGATCATATGTCACTGTGGCTGTGAGATCCTGTGAAGATCGGCTAAAAAGTATACTATGTTTTCATTGATGCCCATCTTTAGGAGCAAACCCCATAGCTTGGACCTGTTCACTCGGTCAAAGGCCGAGGACAGGTCCATAAATGCTATATACAAGCAACCTTGCTTCGCTATGGTATACTTTCCAATCAGCAATTGGAGGTTGAGGCTCTGATCTATCGTACTGCGCCCCTTTCTGAACCCATACTGTAATGCTGACAGAGAGTTCGTTTCCTCAAGCCAATCTGTTAATTTACACAGAACTACTCTGCCTAGACCTTCACTGCAGAATCTATAAGGGAAATTGGGCAGTAATTAGCCGGGTCTCCTCTATTACCTTTTTTAAAAATTGGTACAATGACCGATTGCGACCAGGTCGTTGGGATACTGAATTTACGAATTCTATTAAATACATTAGATAAAACTTTAGACCATATTGCTATAGTGGATTTAAAAAGATTGGCTGCTACGCCATCTGGGCCGGGGGCCTTACTGCTTGTCATTTTACTGATGGCTTCAGCCACCTCACCCTCTTTCACCACTAAAGTATATGGATGACTAGTCAACGAGGTTGAACCATCAACCCCTATAGTCACCTGTTCATAAACTGACTTAAAATGGGTGAGCCACTTGTCTTCCTGGATGCCACAGTCTAAGATATTGTTACTTGAGTCAACAAAGTAAGGTTGATTGACCACTGCCCAGAATGTGGCACTGTTTTTTATCACGTCTATGGAGGTCAATTCTGCCCAGGCATCTTCCCTGATCTCCCGTCTCCTCTGTTCTACTGCTGCTTAATATGCTTTCCTTAAGAAGGCCACACGTTGTCTGTCGACTGGTTTACATTTTAAAGCCTCCTTCAGTTTACGATTGGCTACTGAACAGTTATGGTCAAACCAGCCGACTGTCCCCGAATCTTTAACTTTACCAGAACACGTTAAATCAGACATAACCTGGTGACAGACCTTTTGATATGCCTCCACTACCTCTATGTCCTCAGCTTCCTCATCCATACATATATGCAACTCCTCCCCTCTAATATTGGAGAGGTTACTTCAGAAATCCTCAGGGACAATTTTACACCATTTAATCCTACGTGCCTGGTCTGTTGCCCGAATATCTTGTTTATCAACTCTGTTCAATGAGCTCTCAGATGTGCTAAGGACGCCTCTAACACGTAGAAAGACAGGGTTGTGATCACTAAAAGGAGACCAGACAGGAAAATAGCCTACTATGTTACTCCCCAGGGTTAAACGTATAAAGATAAATCTATAGTTGACCCGCTGCCATTTCCCTTAAAAGTTGGTATATCCACCTCATCCCCCGTGGGTAACATTAAACCATTTTCAGCCAAGATGTTTTCTAATAGGATCCCTTGACCCGTATGCTCAAAATGAATATCACCTTGGTCAATGGGGGCAAATAGATCATTGGACAAACATTTATCTGGGCATCCATGAATATTGAAATCCCCTAGTAATATTATAAAACATTGAGACTCTGTCAGCTCCTTATATTCTGCTAAGAAGGAATTTAACACTGTCAGGTTGCTGGTTGAGGTGGCTCTATCAAAAGTGTTATAAAAATTTACAATTAGAACATTATATGCCCGTTTACAGGCAATTTTGACTGCCAAACAGTAGGGGGAACCTAAGGCAATCACTGAGTGTGTTCTAAGAATATTAGCTGCCACTAGGGTTACCACCCCCCCTAGCTCTTCCTCTAGTGGTAGTAACTGATGGGAGGGAGTAGGTGATATAGCCATCCAAGGTACGTATGTTCTTTGTGTACCAGGTCTCCTGTAGGCCAATGATGTCTGCAGTACCTATAAATTCCCTCCAAATAGGATCATCAACTTTGTTCCTTAGCCCAGCAATATTCCAAGTTACCACCTTTATGTCTCTGTTGCCTCTGGTGGCTTCCCTACCTACTAATTGACTATTTGCACTAATTACTAAATCCCTGCCCTTGCCAAGCTCCTGGGCAACTGGAGCTGATACCCTAGTATCCACACTAGGGACCCCAATCTCCGGGACCACTTTTGCAAGTGAGACAGGTATGATCCTGTTTCCTTTATCATTTCCTGACACTGTGCTCACCTGTTGTCAATCCACCCAACCTATGTCGGACAGGCAGTCATCCTGGTTCGTCATTGGATGTTGCAGAGGTTATCTAGTACATGGGGAGCTTGGGTATAGTTATTTGAGTGACCAACAATCATACCATTACCCCTAAAACTATCTGCATGGTGTCTATTGCCATAGTTATGCCTTCCTCCTCTTCTCTGAACTAGATTCCACCCCTCCTCCCCACCCCCACCCCAACTATAGAGATTCATGTCCCTAGGCACCTCTTGCCTCCTCACTCCTCTGTGATGATTGGGGTCTTTTAGCCAACTCCATCTATTGTCCCGTTGCTCAATAGGCATGTAAAAATAGGACAAAGGCCTGGCCGTGACTAAGGTACCATTGTTACGAGGATTCCCCCGGCAAATGTATTCCACAATGCGGGAATCTACAAAAGTCACTACTATTCAGTCCCGCTGTATTCTTTTCCTGTTATGTCCCACCCAAGGCGTTCTCTCAACCATTAAGATATTGCCACAGAGTTTTGAAGGTAAGGGATAATTAGTAGCTAACCGTGGTATACCTTATTTTTAAGTGCCTGGAAAGTTTCTGAATTTGGAGGGGCTAGTTCCGTGACCCCTGTCAAAATGATCACATAGGGACAGGCATCCGGCAGTAGGTGAAAGTTTCGCCGAGTCATGATTTTTTCAAGGGGGGGCTGAGTCGGGTTTTGGGGTAAAGGTAACAGGGCCTTTTGGATTACCTTGGTCAGTGGGCTTATTTAATGTAGGGGTTTGAGTACTCTTTTTATTACTCACAGGGTTAGGGAGGTTCAGCACCGGGTTCTTGGGTGTCTTATTTTTGACCACTACTGAGCTTTTACCCGCAGGCCTGGTTTGCTAGCTAGAGTGGTAGCATGAGTTGCCCTGTTGGCATAATGGCTATCCTGAAACCTTATATCCTTGTGTTTATCATGAAGCAGTTTTTCAATACAATGAAGCCTAGCTTCTAAGGGAGCGAGTAGTGTTTTAATAATTTTTGTTATAGTACAGCCTATGGGCTCCTCCTCCCCATCTGTAACTCATGTTCTGTCGACTCCCGACCTGTCGGCTATGGTGCTGTCTTCAAGGATATCGGCCAAGGGGTTATCCAGCATGGTATCGTCAGGGATATTCAAGGGTAATCTTGCGGTCTCAGATTGAAGGACTTCCGCCCCAGTTTTCTGCCCAACAGATTCCCTACTGGGTTCCCTCAACTCTACTATTCTACCCCTCTCATTAGAATCAATACTGGTGTTCCCGGCTGTTATAGTACTGGCTTTCTTAGCTCCGGGGATGTTGGTGTTTGGATGCTTACATTTGGGAATGGCCCCCTCCCGCTTCCCCTCTTCTGGTCATTTGGGGTCGCTACCTGAGAGTCTACCTGAAGATCTACCAAGTTAGACTCCAAACTAGTCCGTGTGAGGTTGTGAGCCTGAGCCTGGGGGTTAAGGGGTGATGAGTCTAGTAAGCCAGGCTGAACGCAGTTAACATTATGAACATCAACAAGAGTCTGCACAGGGTTAGGTATGCGTAACGAAGTATCAGGGGTGCATACAGAACCAATGAGACCCAAAGACGATCTTTTGGCTAATGCGAGTTCCTGGGAAACCCTTCTTTCCATGAGTACGATACCTTGATCGATCAGGGAATTGGTACGCACAATAAAATCATCTAATGTGCCGGTCAGCTTTTTACCACCCGCTGCCGCCATACTTCTAATTTCGCTGCACTCCATCGTCCTCACCGAGAACAGAGAGAGGTAACAGAGAGAACCGCGAACACTAGACTCTCGTAGAATATACAGATGGGTGACAGCTAATCAGCTAAAAGTGCCCCAACAACTAACATAAGAGCAAAGGCAGACAAAGTAGGCTTACAAAACGAATAAATGCTCCACAATCTCGGGTAAACAACCAAGAGCCTTGGCCCAGTCCATTCTCTTCCGGCCTCTGACGGCCGCAGACGGCCCCGCCCTTGTCCCGGGCTTCTCCCGGGACGCTCCCGCACAGCGGGGAAAGTGTCCTATTGATATAAGAGAGTTGGTTAGTGGGGGCGGGGAAAGCAGGTGTCTCGGGTTATACTCACAGGGACTCCTGGGAGATGGAGTCCCTGGTTCTACTGCTCGCAGCCCTGCTGCAGCACTACACACCCCACAGGCAGCAGTCTCCAAGTTCCCAACACCTCCTTTGGTGCAAAGTTCATGCACAGCGCACACAGCGAGATGCAGCGCTGGAAGAGGCACACAGGCAGCAACAAGGGACCAAGGTTCAACGTCCCGACAGGTAGGCAGATTCAGAGTCATTTTTTACTGTTTTTTACTTCCTTGCCCTGCTTTTCTGAGTGCTTTCTCCTGCTTTTTCAAAAATTTTCACTGCTTCTCCTTGTTTTTTCCTCATTTGCCGTTTCTATCCATCTCCGTGTCATCCTCCTAGCCCCGCCCACTGCCTCCCAGCACCCTCTCCCTTCTCTCGCAATGGAGGCCCGAGCACAGCCCCAGTCCCAGCTTTCCCGCACTTTTTTTTTTTTTACAGAGCTTTATACAGCGCGAACTTGACCCGAATCGGGTATCAGAGCGCTTTACATAGCACCAGTTGCATTACATGAGGACGCACTCATTTTTGTTAGGCACGGGGAGATTAAGTGATATGCCCAGAATCACAGGATGCTACGCGTCATTGCCGAGACTCGAACCCAGTTCCCCAGATTCGAGGTCGACCGCCCTAGCTGTTAGGCCAACTCCTCTCACGTTACTGCTTTCCCCTTTCTCCCCTCCAGTTTTCTGAGTGCTTTCTCCTGCTTTCGCCTCACTTTTTACTGGTTTCTCCTTCCTTTCCCCCATTCTTCTGAGTGCTTTCTCCTCCAGTTCCTCCTGTCTTTCTGGGTGCTTTCTCCTGCTCCTCTCTCATTTATTACTGCTTTCTTCTTCCTCTTCCACAATTTTTCTGACTGCTTTCTCCTGCTTTCCCTTCATTATTCCTGCTTACATGGCTGTTTGAATGAACAGAGCAGTGTAAAGCAGATAGCAACTCCAAAGCCCTGAGACCCTCACGGGTGATAAAGCCTGATTGATTGATTTACTGACCAGGACAGCATGTACCTTCCTTGCGCAGGCAGGGCTGATACGATGATATCATCTTGCCTTGTCTTCTTTGCGCATTCCACATTAGTTTAAAGGGTCCTGTACACATAGCAAGGTCTGTAAGGTCTGCCCTCCGGTGCAGCAGAATTCTAACATATCACATGCCCACCACACACTCAGATTGGGTCATGGCTCTGTGTTCACGGTGTTGTAACAATGTTATTGTAAAAGTATATGAGTGCCAGGAGTGTCACCTTGTTACACTACCTCATCTGAGATGTGGTAAGGTCCAAGTAGCTCCAAATAAAGTTTTAACATTCAAAGGTTAAAAATCTGGGCCCCCCCTTATTTGCAGAGGTTATAGTGTGTGGCTGAAAGTGGAAGAGAGTCCATGGAGAGACTCTGGTTGAATCCGAAACAAGTCAAAGGGACATGGTGGTGCCACCAAGGAATAAAATACTCCAAGGCAACCGTAAGGTGCATTCCAGGTTTGCACTGAAATGCAATTAAGTCACTTCAGTATGGTGTTTCCACACTTTATGAATATGTGCAACTATTGCTAAATTTAGCCTATACTGTGGCATTTTATTGCCTTGAGAGTCCAGTTATTTGTGTGATGTAAACTGATTCACAAAAGTAATCTGAGACAAAATCCTAACTTTACTACTTTCGGTATTCACAGAAGGCATTTAGGAGTACTAAAGTTAGGATTGCTAACTTTACTACTCCTAAATGCCTTTTGTGAATACCAAAAGTCACAAAGTTAGGGTTTTTCTCAGTTTAGGAGTAGTAAAGTTAGGGATCCTAACTTTAGTGCCCCTAAATGCCTTCTTTGAAAACTGAAAGCCGTAAAATTAGGATCTTTTTCAATTTAGAAGTAGTAAAGTTAGGAATCCTAACTTTAGTACTCTTAAATGCCTTCTGTGAATACTGAAAGTCGTAAAGTTAGGATTTTTCTCAGTTTAGGAGCAGGAAAGTTAGGAATCCTAACTTTAGTACTCCTAAATGCCTTCTGTGAATACCGAAAGTCATAAAGTTACAATTTTGTCTCAGATTACTTATGTGAATCGGGCCCCTAATCTAACTTGTTGCTACACGGTGGGGGTGATAGTGTTGTATGCTTTGCCTTTTTCCTGCTTAGTTAACCCTTTTTGTATTCATTGTTCATTTATTCATATGCATGTATACATTTTTAAGTACTTGATTTTATTTGATATTTTATTTACTGGCAGTCGTAGTACAGTTAGACACCATTATAGGTTGATGCTAAATCCCTTATCGATATGATAATGTGATAATATAGAAAGACATGCAGTATTCATGTTTCTCTTCACATTCCAAATCACAAGTCACAATGCAGGTTTTTACATCATAAAATTGTAAATCAGTATATACGATTATTCATAGGCATTTTAGTAGAGACAGATGTTTCGGCAATCCGAATGAGCTTCAAAATCACAGAGTCTGATTTAAAGGCACATACTTCTGTGGGCTGGTGATCTTTGCCTCCAGTGTGGCACTGGATTTCTACAGCACCCTTGAAAGTGTGGCCTGTGACTCATGGTGAACGTTCTGATTTCAGGGGCAGATTTATAAGCCCCTTACAGCACTTTTGCGTCACTTTTAACATGGGAAAAGTGACGCAAAAGTGGCGCAAGGGGCTTGTAAATCTGCCCCTCAGTGTTTACCCACGGGGTATTTCCTAAGCTTTTGGTCCTTACGAATGCAGAAATTACCATACCTCTACTCACCCGCAATCTTCCCCGGACAGTTGTTTGGAAGGCTGCCATCGCTGCACTCGCGAGGCCACGCCCACCTCACAGGCCACGCCCACTCCCCCGCCTATAAGAAGCGCTGAATGAGAGCGCGTGCATCCATTACCACCACCTCTGAGGCGGAAGCCGGAGGCCAACTCTAATCGTTTTTTAAACTTGTGTATAATTGTGATTACTGCTATTAAAAACTTGCCAAACCTCTCCCTGAGCTTAGCTAGAACTAAGCGCCAAGCAGACACCCCACGAGCAGCGGAGCAGCACTGCATCGCGGACAGTTGTTTGGAAGGCCGCCATCGCTGCACTTGCGAGGCCACGCCCACCTCACAGGCCACGCCCACTCCCCCGCCTATAAGAAGCGCTGAATGAGAGCGCGTGCATCCATTACCACCACCTCTGAGGCGGAAGCCGGAGGCCAACTCTAATCGTTTTTTAAACTTGTGTATAATTGTGATTACTGCTTTTAAAAACTTGCCAAACCTCTCCCTGAGCTTAGTTAGAACTAAGCGCCAAGCAGACACCCCTCGAGCAGCGGAGCTAGCACTGCATCGCGGACAGTTGTTTGGAAGGCCGCCATCGCTGCACTCGCGAGGCCATGCCCACCTCACAGGCCATGCCCACCCTCTCCCTAAATGTACCATCCACGCAAGCGCAGCGGACGAGCGCAGCGGGAGCGCCTAAGGCAAGCCCGTCTGCGCCTGTCCGCGACCATCAGCGGCCCAGGCCCCGTCCCCCTGGCCATACCACTTCTGACCAACGTGGGATGGTAACCTATACGAGGCAGGCGTTACTACATCTGCGCAGGGTGATGCCGCCGGAATGCGAACACACGCTGCATGTGGAACAATGGCCCCTGAAGTGTGTGGGCTGCGGCTATACTATCCTCAGAGACCAAGCGACGAGTAAGGAAGGTAATGAACTCTCTGCCTTATTACTGAACTGTCGATCGATGAAACGTCATAGATTGAACATTTATGACTTGCTGATAGATGACAACCCTGACTTGGTATTCTTGACAGAAACATGGCTGGATGAACAATCCCTCCCTGATATCATAGAGGCCCTTCCTTCCGGCTTTAATATTCTTCAAATCAATAGAGGGATTCAAAGAGGGGGGGGATAGCTATTATCCACAAAAGCGAGCTGTCATGTTCTCTTGAACCGACTTCCACTAATAACTGTGAAGCAGGACTTTTTTCTATCTTGGTTAGCCCCAATTGCACCATTAAGGGCTACCTTATCTATCGTCCTCCTGGTGTGGCGACTGCGTTCATTGAGAGCCTCCTGGAGGCTCTAACGCAATCTGCTTTACGCCATAATAAGTTCATGATTGTAGGAGACCTCAACGTGCATTTGGATGATGTCAACTGCAGAGAGGCTCTATCAGTGGCGGCTGGTGACATTTGAAAGTGGTGAGGCGTAACATTATTGTTGTACTGCACTACGGGTAGCGAGTATAGTGAGCAAGGTCGAACAACCTACGGGGGGGTTTGAGGGCTTCCCCACCAAGAAAATTTTGAAAAAAAGAGTGGACAAACAGTGCATTTTTAAGCAAATTTGAGGAAGCAGGAAGGTTAATAAAGCAATTAGTGCTGGCTGGGCCTATTAAACAGATCGGTCACTGCACCTCCCCTCCCCTCAATTCACACAGCTTTGCTCTTGTACCTTCACCCAGCTCCACAGAGACCCATGCTCACTACAGTTGTACATACACCTCTCTACTGGGGATTGCCAAGTAGACAGACAAATACACAACTAGCAAGCAGACACATCTCAGTCTTGAAACTGTAAAGCAGACACCCAAACGGATCTTATAATAGGAATTATAATGTAGACAAATAGTCAGACACTCAGCCTCCTCCCCCCTTCCATCTCAGATGTTCAAGGTTTTATCTCTGAAACACCACACTGCATTCTAAAAGCCGGGAGGTAGTTAGGGGTATGAGGCATTAAAATATGATTAAATAAATATAACCATTACTTTTCCATTAACATATTGCACGTTTTATAAAATGGTGCACTGTTAAACATCAATACAGGTACAACCCCTTAAGTCTGCCTATTTCCTGCCCATTCTCTGCTACAGGGTTACACCAAATCACTCCACAAACACTGGCGAATATGAAACATTATGCAATGTGATTGTACCAGGATCACACCTTGCATCAATGGGGACTGAAATGGTGTTGATGTAAAAAGAGGAGAAAAGGGAAAGCAAAGCACTGTGTCCCTTACTCCTGTATGCTGCGCGAGCCTCCGTGCTTCTGCTGTGACACAAGCACTGAAATTTTGGAGCAGCTGCAATGCCCACAAATGACTGCTTCTATCTTTTCTCTCTGTATTGAGAAAGACCACTGTGGGGACAGCACGACAATTACATCATCTTGGGCGGATTGCTGACAGTGTCATCTAGTCTGAACTGCATCTAATTTTAATTTAACATCAAGTTTATTTGTTACACACAACAGATTTTTGGTGAACTGAAAGGGACTGATTCAGTTGTTAAGAGCGATTTTATTACTGTTTATGCTTTAATTTATTTCTTATATTGACTTGTTTCACTTTTTTCTCGTTGCTCACAAATCATTAGTTATATTTGTTTTATTTGAGTTTGGTTCACGGTTCCTGATTACAGGGCCAGTGCATTATGGGTATGTTAGGCACTTATTTATTGCATTAGGAAGCACATCTCATGTTTGGTCACGGGGTTTGCCTTAATTAGGGACTTACAGGGAACACGTGTGAAAATAGGTTTTAGGACAGGTCAGAATGGGAGGGAAGTTGATGATGCCCTGAATACGGAGGAAGATAAGCATACAAATAACTGCCGGTTATGGCGTGATGAGGTAAAAAGAACTGAGTTTGCTTTTATGGACATTATGTTGATGGGTTGGAGCACGTTTTTCACTGTCATTTTAAATTGAGGGCGGTAGTATCAGTTTGTGACAGAGAGCGGCTCTCAATAATAAAAAAGCAAATGGAAAAGTATGAACTTAAATGAAATAGGAACGGGTAATAAAAAAAAATAAACTCACCGTCCGGAGAGACTCTGTCCCGACTCCCGCCTTCCTCATTTTCCAGTCCTGCAGCACGTCATCACAGGAAGGCGGCGCAGCAGGCAGCCTCCCTCCCCTCCACCACCTCGTTTTTGATTGGGGCGGCCGGCTGCCCCAGCCTACGTCATTTTCTCTCTGTATGCTGCTGCAGCAGCATACAGAGAGAAAAGGGAGAGTGAGTGTGTGGTGTTACGCGAGGGCAGGGGGGAGTGGCTTGGGGGAGTGGCTTTCCCACTGTAGTTAATACTGTCTGTTTGGGCGGCCTCAGGCTGACCAAACTATCAGTATTAACAACATTGGGCAAGCCACTCCCCCAAGCCACTCCCCCCTGCCCTCGAGTAACACACCGCCCACTCTGACTCTAAACCAGGAAGGAAGTTCTGCTTTCTCGTGCGAAAAGGCAGAAACAAATCACAAATGGTAGTTATATTAAGGCAATAACTACCATTTGTTTCTGCCTTCTCGCACGGGGAGAAAACAGGGGAGGCGGCGCCCAAACGCCCCCATGGAGGAACCGCCTCTGGGCTCTATCCCTGATTAATGAACTTAGAGATCTTATGTTTGTTTTAGCTGATAACAGAGCCACCCATCAAGCAGGACATCTGCAGGATCCAATTTTTGCAAATTGGGAAGATATAAGTGTTTCTGTCCCGATCAAGATCCTGTGGTCGGATCATTATTTGATCCCTTTTAAACTTAGAAGACTGCCCAACAGGGGGCCTTTACAGAAACCCCCCGCTATTAGGCGCAGGGACTGGAGGAAATTCAGTCACGATGCCTTCAGTCAAGCCCTAGGACAGGAACCCCCACAGCTCAGCGACAATTTGGTTGAGGTGTGCAGGATGTATGATGAATGGGTTGAGGGTGTGCTGGATAAAGTAGCCCCCTGGACTCATAAAGCCATGGCACGGAGCACGAAATCCGCTCCGTGGTTCACCGCTGAGCTGCGCGCCGCTAAAACCAAATGTAAAACCATGGAGCGTAGATGGAGAGTGGAATATGCCCCCTCACTACGTGAAGTCTATAAGAGTGAACTAAGGTTCTATCACAGCCAGATCAGGAAATCTAAAAGAGATTACTATAATAAAAGGATTGACTGTGCAGAGAACACATCTAAAGAGCTCTTTATGATTCTGAAGGAACTCTCCGCCCCTCTAGCGAGTTCAGGGGAAGTCCCCCCTCGACTGAGTCATGCAATGAGATTGCAGACTTCTTTATAGGGAAGGTAGAAAAGATCTATGCATCGTTTCAGACTAACTCTGAAGCCATAAATAGGCCAGACCCGAACTGCGATAATCAGGTCATGGAAGAACTTAGGAAATTTGTGGTCCCCCAAGCAGAAGAGCTTATCAACATCCTATCGGACATTCACTCGGGCTCTCCCTTAGATGCGGTACCAGTGAGGATTCTTCGCAGTCATCTTCCCCAGGTAGCGGAGCACATAGGTAACATGGCCTCTCTTTCCTTCCATGAATGTCTAGTTCCGGACAACTGGAAACTGGCCCAAGTTCTCCCAATAAAAAAGAAAGCCCATATCAGCATTACGCAATTAGACAACCTGAGACCAATCTCCCTCCTCCCCTACTGTGCGAAGGTAGTAGAGAAATTGGTTAACCGACAGCTGGTGAGCTTTGTGGAGGAAAACAAGCTCCTCCACACATCTCAGTCGGGATTCAGAGCAAAACACTCGACGGAGACCGCCCTCCTCCTTTCGACAGAACTGCTGCGGGGTAAGGCGGATGAGGGTCACACGGCCGCACTGGTCCTACTGGACTTAAGTGCGGCGTTTGACACCATATCGCACTCCGTTTTACTGGATCGTCTCAGTGAAAAGGGAATATTCGGACCTGCCCATGAGTGTCTGGTTTCCTTCCTTAAGAACAGGAGATTTCAAGTGCATTGTCCACCATGTAAATCCAGTATAAGATGTCTCAGACAAGGGGTTCCACAGGGCTCGATCTTGAGCCCCACGTTATTCAATCTGTACATGGAACCCCTTGCCAAACTGGTGGAGTCATATGGTGTTGCAATAGTCTCCTATGCAGACGACACACAACTGGTTATCAACCTGTCCCGTGATCCAGTTGTGGATGCTGAGAATTTCTCAGCCTGCTTGGTGGCACTTGATGGTTGGATGAAGCAGAACTATCTCCGCCTCAATGGTAATAAGACGGAAGTTCTTATTGTAGGTCCCTGTCCTTCCATCTGGACTTCTGTCTGGTGGCCCATAGAACTGGGCTCTGTCCCGGCCCCGGTAGACACAGTCAAAAGCCTTGGCTTTCTTCTTGACTCTAATCTAGCCTACACTAATCATGTTGGTAAAGTTGCCGGTAAATGCTATGGCCTCTTGAAGGTCCTGAGGAAAATCCTGGACCTACTGCCCCCTAGCTCCAGAAAAACTATGGTACATGCCTTGGTCACCTCCCATTTAGACTATGGGAACTCCCTCCTATGTGGACTCAGTAAAAAAGGCCTAACACAGTTACAACGCGTCCAGAACGCAGCTGCTAGGCTGGTCCTAAACCTCCCTAGGAGAGCCTCGGGGAAGCATGCATTACGTTCCCTGCACTGGCTCCCAATAAAGGAACGAATTAAATTTAAAACCATGTGCATCACCCACCGTATAGCTCACAAAAAAGCACCTCCATATCTCCAGGACTTGCTTCCAATCTACCGTCCCTCACGCCCTCTGAGATCGATAGGCAGCATGCTATTAGTGGCTCCACGGATACACAGAGCAAGGATGGGAGGACGGTCCTTTAGACACCTTGCCAGTAAAGACTGGAATGACCTACCCATCGAATTGAGGATGGAACCGTCTGAAACCAGGTTCAGACAGAGGCTGAAAACCCATCTCTTCCCCAAGACATAATCTGCATAGTCTCCCCGGTCCCTAGTGCTCATCCTCTGTGAGCTAAGCTTAAGAGATGATGGTGGGAGTGTCAGCGCGGGGACGCACTGTTCTCTGTGCAACCAGGCGCTTAACAAATGTCATTAACTAACTAACTAACTGACTGGTTTGACAAAGAAAAAAGTGACAAAGTCTATTGCTGAAAAAGTGCTAGAAATAGACGCAGTACATATTGATACTACTTTTTATGTCACCCTGGGTCAATGGTATTTATCAGAGGGTTAAAAACAACTCCCTTTTCCATACTTGTCATGAAACTGGCCAGAACCAAAATCAGTCTGGATACTCTGAGTGGATTTAATGACCTGATATCAGTAGCAATATTTCTAACAACCACATACTGTACTGTAGGAAGTAACAACCTTCTACTTGAGATCCAACAACAAATAAAACCCAGATCAGGAACCATGTCTGTATGTACTTTATTGATTACTTATATAAGATTGATAATTAGTGAAAACATCTGGTGTTCACATGGCCAATTAGACGACGCTCCACAAAAGCTGGGCTAGAAATATTAGGACTGGCCAATTGGAAATAATGAAGCAAAAAGACTTAAGAGAATGATTATTGCATTGGACATTTCCTGAACATACATGCTGCTTCACAAATTCCACACAGAGTGGTTGTATGACACAATCTCGAGGACAGAAATATTACCCATAGATAGATTGCGGCTCAGCTACCACTCCATTGTAAAGGAAAACATTCATATGAAGAGTAGATTCACTATTTTCATACACATCTTCCCTCATTGATGATAAGGTGCAAGTTGATATTGCCAAGTAAATATATGTGCACGTCGATGTTAAGAACTCCATATTTTGGTACCACAGCCCGGGAACAACAAGGTGCACAAGGGCAGGACTTTGTGGGCTGTGGGAATAAAGGAGAGTTACCAAGTCATCATCAAACTGCTGTTGCATTTGTGGAAATATCAGATATGCAGGTATAAACTTGTGCCAACCTATTTGTGGTGTATGTTCATGCTCATCTGCAGAACCATCAGTTTTTCAGAATGCTTGCCACTTTTATTTCTGTTACCAAAATACCTGAGAAGAAATCAAAGCACATCTGCAGGTTTCATTCTGACTTCGGCCATGAATATCAGGTTAAGCAGGTGGCTTCTGACTGTGTGATTTGGCAGGTGATGATGGTTGCATGTGCTCAACAGATTTCACCTGTTTCTACCACAACATCATCAGCTTGTCGCCCTTGCCCGACCAATCATTGGTGGTGGATTTATAAAAGAAATGTATATTTTTAATGGTCTTACAGAAAACTATTTACACTTCTAACAAATGACATACAACCAGCCAAACGTCTCTATTAAGCGGAATGTCTCAAACAGGTAGAAATGATTTCATCTCCATCCTACTTACCTCTACACACGATCTCTTCCGACAGTAGGGGGCAATGTATATGACCGGTATGTAATAACAAGGACTCAAGCAGCCTATGTATAACCATCACACAAGCGCCGTAACAAACCTGTATGTATTATTACCGATACGTATGTTTACATTTACCAGTGTTGCCCTCGATCGGCTTACTCTGTACTGTTTTGTAAAAACTTCTTCTGAAAAAAAATCTTTTGAAATTAAAAAAAAAAAAGAAAAAAAAAGAAATGATATTTGGGCAGGGCTTGATGTCCTCGATTTTTTAGCAATCGGCAGATGATATGGACCAGATTCAAACATGACAAGACATTGTAATATGAGTTCAGAAAGGTGTAAGATTGCTGAAGACAATGTGAAATACTCGAGTCCACGCTTGTTGAGGGAAAGGTTGAAGCCCAGTATTACATTAGTTGAGGATGTGAGTTCCCTAACTTTGATGCTTCTCATTCGAAGGAGACTGACTAAAGCTGAGCAAGGAATGAAGATATATGTCTTCGGGCTCACCAATGGACAGGTGGAACATCAAACATGTTGAAAATTCATCTTCCTAGCAAATAGGCAATCCAAGTTCTTCTTATATTTGTGCTGGGAGGGCAGACAGTTGCCCAGGCCACTGATACATTTTAACAGGTCTGTAAAAAAGTCTATCTGAAACCATGGCCCAGACAGACTTCTGGAATTCTCTGAAAGTGCAGGCTAGGATCCATACACCCCCCACAACTTATCTAGAGATAGCTCATATCGGACAGCGATTAATCCTGTTAAAGACTTCCAGGAATACATGTATTTATATTTGTGGGTTCTGGAACATCTTTTACCAAAATATAGACAGGCACATTAAATCCACACGCTATATTTTTTTTAAAGCTTTATTAAAAATTAATGCCATATTTTCAGAATATAGGAATGAGAGTTATTGCAGAAATTAAAAATTATGGTTCAAATAATAAATGAAAACAGATTTATTAAAATGTAACGTAACGCAATGCTGCAAGACAACTTGCTGTGCTGAGTGACAGGATGAGAGCAAGAATGTGTCATATCTACCAAGATATGATGAATTCCTGCTTGCTCCTTGCACTGGGGAACTGAGTTCTGCCTAGCAAAAACGCAGGCACACTTACAACTTGATGCAAGTTTTCCTGTATGTTGATTTTTGGCCCTTTTTGGCTAAAGTTCCCTAAACTTTTTGCCTTCCCCCTAGACCTTTTTTTGACATGGTGTTGCCAACTTAGATGCTTTGGGCACTTTGCCACTGCTGATCAGTGTCAAAGTGCAAGTTCTCCCTGTATAAAGTGTTATGGTGATTGATTGTCCATGATTGGTATGTTTGCCTTACTATTAAAATCCCTGGTAAAATGTACTATGCGTGCCAGGGCTGGTAATGCAAATGCTTCCAGTGGGCCTGCAGCACTTATTGTGCCACCCACACAAGTAGCCCTAAAGAGAGAACTCAGGCCTGCCACTGCAGTGCCTGTGCGCAGTTTGTTAAACTGCCATGTTGTCCTGGCAAGTGCACACACTGCCAGGCCTCATCCTTCCCTTTTTATGCACATCAGACACCCCTATAGTAGTTCCAAGGTACCCCCTTGGGCAGGGTGCAATGTATGCTGAAAATAGTAGGCCATGTACTAAGGTGTGTTCCATGCCTTGAGAGTGAAATAATCTCCATTTCGTTTTTCACTGTTGAAAGGTCATATTTCCCATAGGACAGAATTGGGCAGGCTGTGTGATATGTTTCCAGCCTATCTTCCCAAAGGCTTAAGATGGAGAGGTAAAGTTTAGTGTGCCTGAATGTACAATTTATTAACACATCTTTTTGTGAAGGTGTTTTTTTGCATTGTGTGTTTAGAAACCACTCTTTTAGAAGTGGCTGGGATTTTGTGTTTTAACATTACTATGTATCTTTGCCTGGTTGTGGATTGACTGTCTGGATTTGAATGTGACAGGCTCTGGAAAATGTCTTGACCCAGGGGAGGAGGTGAGACAGCAATAGGCTGACCAGCATCTGGAGAGTAGGGGGGAGGAGTAGCCCCTGGAGGTCTGGAAGCCTGGGCTACTGCCATAAAACAATGGCTCCATCTCCTGCTGAGTGATTAAGGATCCAGACCCCCACTATCAAAGGAAGGTGTCACTAGCAGGGAGACACCCAGAACTGGTTTGGACAGGGGTCAGTGCCCCCTTGAACACAAAGAATTCAGTGACATTTGGGTGTATAACTATGAGAGCTGAAACCCCTGGAATGTGGAATGGAACTGATCCAAACTGTAAAGGATTGAAACTACTTTGTGGTCAAGAGGATCTCTGTCAAGGAAGAAACAGCTGTAAAGACTGAAGGAAAGGACTGACCCTTGCTGTGTGTTCTGGGGCTGGCCTCCAGTTTGCTAATTTATTCAAGGAGAGGCTAAAGGGACTTTTCTGTGTGCTGTTTCCTGAAGTAACTCATCCCCAGGGGCCAGAGGAAGAGCTGTCCCCCTGCTGTGGAAACTCAGGAACACAAACATTTCCAGGTGTGTCTCAACGACACTGTGTGCATGTGCTTTTTGCAGCCTGAGACCCTCGTAAGAATGGCCCTGTGATTGTGGGCACCAGGGGGCAGATTTGCAAGCCCCGTATGCCACATTTGCACCACAGTTGCATCACTTTTTGTGACGCAGCGGCGTGACGCATCTAGGGAAATGCGTCACGTTGTAAAGCCATGTGCCATATGTGGGTGTTCCGGAACAGGGGGGGGGGGTGGGGGGGGCGTTCTGGCACAGGAATGCTTCCGAAAAGTGGCTGAGTGAAATCCACTTTTACGGCCATGTTGCGTCGCGACGCTGGGTGCGTGTGCTTCGTACAGCCTGAGACTTTCGTAAGGATTGCCCTGTGACCGTGCACACCCGGAGCTCAAGTGAGTCCCAGTGACGCTGCGTGCATTTGCCCTGTTGCAGCCTGAGACCTTTGTCATTGCCATCGGCCTGGACCGGCATCCCCAAAGGAGCTGTGCCACCACCCGAGCCTGCCTTTGCCTAGGAGGGATCTCGAACCATCTCCGTCAGGGGGGGCCCAAGTTCCACTGCCCAAAATCAACAAAGTCGCATCAGAGGCCCAAGTCGTGAGGAGAGGAGAGCGAGTTCGCACCCCACAGGTAACGTCCACAAGCGTGCGTGTGTCGCCGCCTGGGGCGGGGTGCAGGCACAGAGAGAAATGCTCTCGGTCTTTCCCATTCTCTCAGTGCGAGCCTCCGCTCAAGCTCGTATTGCGGCCCGAACTTGCCGAGGAGTGGCAGTACCGGGGCCGGAGTGTGGAAATACACTTTGTTTTCCACCATACCCCTGTTGGAGGCACATTTTGGCAGAAGCTGACCGCGAGTAAGTAAGAGTGGCATGGAGACCGTCCAGAGCATCCTGATCGGTGCCAGAGTACATTATTGTTGCATTATGCATTGCATTATTTCTGCATTACGAACTGCCTGATTGTTGCATTACGCATTGCATTTTTGTTGCATTGCGAACTGCCTTATTGTTGCATTAAGCATTTCATTATTTCTGCATTACAAACTGCCCGATTATTGCATTACGCATTGCATTATTTTTGCATACCAAACTTCCTGATTGTTGCATTACAAATTGCATTTTTTTGGCATTACAAACTGCCTGATTGTTGCATATCGAACTGCATTATTTTGACATTACGAAGTGCCTAATTCTTGCATTACGAACTGCATAGCATTGCATTAGAACTGCATTGGATCATTGACAATTGCTCATTAATACTGCAAGAACCTACAAGGGCTTGTTGGCCTAATAACCAGCAAGGTGAAATATTACAAATACGCATATTAGGATTTTTATCGTGTGGTCTCATCGTATATCTTTTCTTTTATAAACATATCATTGTTTTTTTAATGAAACTCGTGTGGAGTCCTCATTGAGTTGCTGAGAGCGTGGTTGCAAATACTTTATACATTTGCCTTGAAGATAAACCTGGATGCTCATGCCAAGTTACCGAGGGGGTGAGCAGGGGCTATCTGAAGAGGTGTCCTTTCTTTTCCTGACTTAGAAGCAAGGGTCTGTCTTTGGACTAAGGTACCTACCACAGCCAACTAGAGACCCCCAGTTGCTTTTGTTGAGGGAGAGACACCTTCCTGCACACAAAAAATAGACTGTGGCCTTTTCCTCTTTGTATGTGTGCTTCAGAATGTAAAAAGAGGAAATAAAGAGGAAAAAAAATATTTCTCCTCATTATGCCTCTGTTGGAAAGGCACTACATTTTGTTGTATTACCAAGTTGACAAGTCTTTGTAAATCTGGTAATGCACCAAAATCCATGGGTAGATGCAAGGGAAGGAATATGCTCCACACATAGAATGCCTTCCCAAAGCAGAGTAATGAAAGGTAGCAATTTGCACTCATTTTCATTACTCTAAATTTGCTAAACCATGCAGAGCTACGCAAGGTGGCTTTGAGTGGTTTAGTAAATCTCACTTAAGCCCTTGTGTTGCCTTGCGTGGCACAAGGGCACCACAAGGGCTTAGTAATTCTGACCCTAAGGGGGCTGATTACAACAGAGTTCGAACAAGCATCCGACCACCATCATTGCGGGAACGGCTGACAGGTAGTTGGAGATCCTGCCTGCCAAATTACAAACCAACCGCTGCGTATACTGTTGGAAGCATGCCTTTTGCCATTGAGGCTTGTGCTGTGGCCCTGAAGAGCACCGCAACACAAGCCCCAATGACAAAAGGCATGCTTACGAACATCCCTGCGTTGTGTGCCAGGCACCACATGTGCCTCGCACATGGAGCATGGATGTTTGGAGGGGACAACAGGTGCCCCTGTGCCTCATAGTGTAGGCCTAGCGGGGACGGGCCATGCTATGAGCACCCAAACTCTCTTCCCATCTGCCTTTTCATGGAGGTTCGAACACCATGAAAAGACAGAGGGACAGGGACATCTTAATCCTGAGTAGGCACTGCCGCCATTCAGGGATTACCTGTCCAACCGCCGCCCCAACAGGATCTCTGATGCTGTCGGAGGCGGTGGTCTTTCCTCCCAGACTGTAGCACTCCGACCGTCGACCTCATAATCCAGGGGTCGGGCCACTGCCCTAAATGTTGGGTGGAGCGCCATCAATGGCCTGTCCATGGCTGTCCATATAACATCATAATTGGGCCCCAAGTGTGTTCTCGGTCTGCAGCCTTGCTTTGAGAAGCAAGGCCAATCTCTCTCTTTTCAGTAAAACTTCCAACCTTTGGCAAATGCCCCATTCAGAACACTGAAGTTACTGAATCAAAATGTTTCCCTCAAGTCACAATCCCCAATTTGAAGGGTGCTGTAAAAATCAGATCTATGCGCAAAACATTGTTTGCACTGGGAGTGATTATCGGATGAGATTAAAGTCCTTCCTACGCAAACTATTCTAGGTCATGTGGAATTTGGTACAGTAGGCACTGGAATGTGCAAGTGATGTTGCCATCTCAAAACATTGAGTTTGAAATGTGAATTATTAACCAGACCATGGTATCTACATTTACCAGGTTCTCTAAATTCATCCTACCACTTGCCCTTTTTTTAATCAATGCCAAAATGAGGGATAAAGAGGAGCAAAAGGCAGATGTATTCCTCTTTAGGCAGGTGCGAGGCAGACTGTCATTGATAAATATGTTTCTATTCCTGCTGCAGGAGTATGGACAGAATCAAACACTGTTTATGTCATACCCCATGCTCACAGCATTATTTTTGGCACCAGGTTTTAGATTCCTCTGTAAACCTTGTCTTCATCTGGTACTGGAACGTCTCCTTCCTTTCAAATTGCTGTGGGATCCAGGACGTGTCTGAGGCAGGCCCTGACAAGGATTGTTACCAGGCACATAGAGAGTTGGCCATTTTGATTTTCCTTCTCACAGACCCCAAATCCACTGCGCCTTGTATACATGAAGCCTGGATGAAATGTCCGTTGCACTGGCATAATTTTGTTAATTTTGCATTATGCTTTTTACATAAAATTTCAGAAATTACACTTTTAGACCACATGGCACAATTACATGCCATTCACTCCCAAAAAAGCTTAGCTCATAAAAACAAAAAAAACAAGCAGAATATGAGCAGCTACTAATTGTAGCACTTGCATTTTTTTTAGCTATTTTGTAGTGAGAAATATGTCCCTGCATCCACACTAGGGCTATGATACAGCCCCAAATGCCGGTATGGCATTTTGTGTAATTAGGCACAATTTCACATAATTTATCCGAAATTTCACATATCTATGCAAAAGCAAATTACACACAACCCTAGTATACACTTAGGGGCTTATTTATGAGAGCTCTGCATCACCTTTGCACCACAGAAAGTAGTGCATGCGTGACGCAGGGCTCGCATAAAGATGTATGACTCCACGCAAAGCCACCCTGTCTGTCTTTGAGAGGCCTCATAAATCATGAGTAAGGCGATGCAGCACAAATCACTACATCGCCTTGGCCTGTGCCAGGGAGGCGTTTCATGAGTGTTAAAATGGCTTTTACCTTTTCAACACCCATGGAACTTGATGCTGTCCCAGATTTACAAAGTAAAATAAACATAGAGAAGCCTCAAACCTGTAAGCTTCCTGAGGTGAGGTGTAACGAGGAGAAATAAGTTCATTTGTCCTCATTGTTTCCTCTTTCCACACCTCGTATGACCGTTTTTGTGCAGGAAGGCTCCCCCTGCTGCTCAAAAACAATCCTGCCTGCAAGTTAGGCACCTTTTG
Organism: Lissotriton vulgaris; assembly: GCF_964263255.1. Taxonomy (NCBI): domain Eukaryota; kingdom Metazoa; phylum Chordata; class Amphibia; order Caudata; family Salamandridae; genus Lissotriton; species Lissotriton vulgaris. The sequence continues at coordinate 684,160,311 of NC_141697.1, forward strand.
CACCAGGCTGCTGAAATGGTGCCAATGCAGGCAGAAAGTACAGGAATGCACTGTATTCCTTAAATTTGCTGCATTCCTGCCCTTTCACTTTGGCATAGAGCAGCCCAGCAAGGAGCGTTGCTGTGCTGTGTTGCCCTAAGCCAAAATGCCATAAATTATGCCTTTAGGCTCCTAAGTCTACAAAAGGGCATAATGGACGGAGCGTTTGAGGCAATCAAACACTCACCCCCAGTCAACTGATCTGTGTTTAATCCATCACCATTCTCTAGCCCACTCAGCCACCCCAGTTCAGACATGGCCATATGCAAATCAGTCTGACCCTGTGCCACATGGGAACAGTCCAGCCCGAACTGCCAAGCCATGTCCTCTCTGGACCAGAAACAAGCATCCTGGGACCGGTTTCAGTTTCATAACCCTCATCAGCCAGGCTGTCTTTAATCCAGTGGCAAAGTGAGCAAGGGACCCACGCCTAGGCTCCTAAGTGTAGGCTTAACATCTTGGTGACCATGCAAATAACCCCAGGGCTGAACAATGTTCACTGGTACTGGGGCTGTCTTCAACTATTATTTCCAAAGATGTGGGCCATATCAAGAGGGTGTGTTTAAGCAGGCGGCATCTGTGCACCTGTATTTATGCAATTACACTTTCTAAAACTCGAAATTTTACTCAAAATGTGTCTGAGTTTGTGCACGCGCTCTAGAGGGCACCGTTTAGAAACAGTTAGCAGAGTGGTGGCTGCTGTGCCATTAAAGTGGTGTGGCAGCGAGTGAGGGCTGTGGGGCGACCAGCGCTTGTGAGAAAAATTAAAAAAATAATGCTTATCTGCCGTCTGCAGCCTAGGTGCTCTTCTGAGCCTCTACTCCTCGACTCCAGACATTCCACAGGCTCCCCTACACCAATCCACCCAGTGAAATTACCCAGCATGAGGGCAGTGCTGGGATTGGTGTGAGCACCCCGGTTTGACGCTTACTTAGGGACTATGGGCCTGATGTACGAAGCATTTTTGCGAATGCAAAAATTTCTTTTCCGATGCAGCAAACCTAATTTTGCGATTCGATAACTTGTTACCAAATTGCAAAATGGGTTGGCAATTCGGTATTAGGAAGGGGCTTGTTAGGGCATCCCTTCCTAATACTGAATCGCATTCCACGGACCACTGACTCCTCTTAAAATATAAAAAATAAAACCCTTCCTTTTTCGTTTTGTAAAGCATCTTGTTTTTCTTTAGGGAAAATGGGCTGTTTTACAAAAAAATAAAGATTGCTTTATGGAAAAGTAATCACGGACATTGTGGTCTGCTGATCTCAACATGCCACCATCCTGTGACTTTTGCGATTTCTAGTGGGTCGCAAATTCCGACCTACCTCATTAATATTCATGAGGTAGGTCATTTGCGACCCCCCTGGGAATCGCAAAAGGTGTACTATACACCTTCATACTATGCATTTTGCAATTTCCTAATTGTGAATCCTAGTGATTCGCAATTAGGGAATTGCAAATTGCTATCTACAAACATCTGGCCCTATGACCCTGTGCCTGTTCTCCACCCGGATCTACAGCACAGCTCGGGTGGAGAGATCTAAGTGTGTATGATGATTTGGCCGTCCAAGATGGTCATATGTGCTTGCAGCCATGCCACCACTCCTCCTCCTTCCTGCAGCTGCCTGGTGTTGATGTATCATCAGAATGGATGAAGTAAGTAAGGAAAAATAAAATTATAATAACCTGCCTTATTAGCGTTTTATGTTTCAGGCTTTCATAGCAGCTAAAGCAGTGAGGCGACGCTCCTCCGCCTTAAGGGAGGAGCTGCCGCTGAGTGAGCAGCTATTGCCTCTCTGTTTCTGATCACAGTTGTACCTTGCATGAACACTCTCGTTCGTGATAGGGCCTCTGCTGGCAGGTCTCAACGTGAGACAATGGTTATGACTGACGGGACCCCAGAGACTCTTTTTTAGGGACCAGCACATTTTTTCCCACATCAAACATGGACCTCGAAGAAGAGGAAAAAAACACACAAGAGTATACAAGTATTTATTTATTTATTTATTTCGATTTGTATAGCGCGTTATAACCCAGGGGTCTCTAAGCGCTTTGTCAGGTACGCACAGCAGACATTTAGAGGGCCATTCGAGAATTTACAGCCCCACCCAAGCTTGTTGGAAGAGCACAGTTTTTAACTGGAAGAGAACGTCGGAAAAAATTGCAAAGGGAGAAAGCAGTAACCTCCATGAGTGAGATAAAGGTGCAAGGAGTGTCTGGTACTGGATGGAAGAGGCTTGAGATCTATTCAAGACTAAGCAGCTTTGGTATTCGGTACGCCAATATTTAAGAGCATGGGCCGCAAGTTATTGGACAGAGCTTTGGGCACAGGCAGTCATTCTTCTACAAATTAATCACCGTCTCTTTTTGCCATGCAAGTTGGTCCGAATGAAAAATGTAAATGCTGTGGCAGGAGAGTAAAATTGACTTTATGTGATCTGACTCAAAGAAGCGTGCTCCAAGAAAGCTTTCAGTAAACCCTGCTGTTAAATACATGGAGTGCTCTAAATATAAAAATCTTTTTGGTAATGCATACAATTGAACAGAAATCTTATAAAATATTGGTTCCGACGAAACCTTTTGCTTTGATGAAGTAAGCAGCGCAGACATAAGTCAATCTGTTACGCCTCGGGCGCTCATTTCCGCGAAACACCTGTAGAAGCAGACCATTCATCTATAAGCTCGATTTCTCAAAAGTCATATTGATTTTGCAAAGAAAAAATAGATAGCGTGTTGCTACTAAAATTAAAAACAAGACCCTGACATTTACGTAAAGAAAAAACCAATAACCAAACAATATTCCTCAACAATGGTCCCCGAAGGCATGCAGAAGTCTGTTGCAGGGATCCCGGAAAATATGCACTAATGGTTGCATCTGAAACAGCAGCACACCTAGCTATTATATGCCTGAAGCTAAACTATTATTTTTGGGAAAGTGTATTGATGTAATAATGTATATTTGATCTTTTTGCTTTTATGATTAGGAAAATAAATTGATGTACGTACTAGATGTAGGGATTGTTGTAACTTTACTAAATGTAATGCAGCAGATGGGTCCATAGATAAGAAACCAGCATGGGCAAAACCAATAGGTCTGGATTTCAAAGAAAAGAAACTCTTCAGTCAGTGATGGGCTTAGGCATTCAATAAGTCATCTTAAATGCACTCTATCCCTCATCTTAGTACTCCTTCATTTATTCATGAATCCCATGTGTTGGCCTTCTTGGTATAGTACAACAGTGGAACTATGGACAATACCATTCCACAAGAGTGAAATGGTCTAGAGCATTGATGCTCAAAATACGGCCCGGGGGCCACATACAGCCCTCCTGACCTTCACATGTGGCCCCCTGATCAACAGCAGCACTGGGCTGCTATTTATAGACTGGGCACTAACCTTGAAAAATATGGAAAATTAAGGGGCACACATTTATTTACAGCGTAACTGAAGTTAAAGGAAGTCATTAAGGTGTCGTGCACCACTTACATTTAAGAATACCTTCATTTTTAAAGACATGTTCCAACCGTAAAAGTGAGATAGTCTCTTCAAGATTTAGAAAGTGTATTTCATTATCATACAGACGCATTTTGTCTTAGTACATTTCATTATATAAGTGCATTGAGAATTTATTTTCTTTAAAGTGAAAGTTTGCAAAGATGAATTTAGAAACAGTCATGCTTCCCCGCCACCCTAGCAACACTGCAATAGCTAACTAAGAAGCAAGTCAGTTGTTGCATTTACATCTGAGTGGCATGGGTTCCTATTATACATAGATAACATTATAGTTTAGTTCTCATCCTGAAGTCATGTTATTTGAGGTCCTCTTTTATATAATAATGAAGAAAATGAAGGTAAAGTGAAATAAAACAATTGTCTAGGATCACACAATTTTGTCAAGTGGGAAAGACAGCATTTAGCCAAGGTTTTCTTGCTTACTAATGTGCAATTCTGTCTTTATATGTACATGCTTTGCTTCCCCCATCCCCACCTTTCACCCACCACCATCAACGCGGCCCTCGATCATCTGACAGACAAACTTTTTGGCCCCCTGGAAAATGATTGTGAGTACCCATGGTCTAGTGGGTATGGCCTCGCATGATGCGGTGCACTACAGATGAAATAACCAGCAAGGAAACAGCCTGTTGGGGACTCTGTGGGGAGAAGTAGTCTACTCTAAAAATAATGCTAAAAAAGATGAGAAGGAAAGAAATAAGAGTTACAAATTAAAAACTGAAGTAAAGGTTTGCCAGTCCCAGTATTAAAGTGCACTTATTTTCAGGTGAATGTGCACTTTATCAGACAATGTCATTACCAATGGGGCAGTAGAGCCAGTATCTGAAGTAGCTTATCCATTGCCCCATACTGAATGTTGTGGATGCAAGCAGGGCTCTTCATCCTTCGGCTAAATTGCTTTGTTTCAATTACCCTAAGAGCGACAACATTTTCCTTCCTGATTTGATTTCTCTCTCTCTCTCTCTCTCTCTCTCTCTCTCTCTCTCTCTCTCTCTCGCTCTCTCTCTCTCTCTCTCTCTCTCTCTCTCTCTCTCTCTCTCTCTCTTCTCTCTCTCTCATTCTCTCTCTCTCTCTCTCTCTCTCTCTCTCTCTCTCTCTATATATATATATATATATATATATATATATATATATATATATATATATGTATATATATATGTCGTTTTAGAAGACGCTCCTGCTAGCAACCCTTCGCCTTCAGTAGGGGTGGCTCGAGCCGGCGGAGCAGCCGGGTTTAATATGAATACAAAAAACGGCGTTCCTCACGAGCACTCGGGCAAAAGGCATACAGACCACAATCCACAGATTAGTCAAAAATAGAAGATTTATTCCATCATAAATCTACGTGACGCGTTTCGCACTCCACGGAGTGCTTGATCACACAAATTGCACCCGTCTGAATACATCTTTTATGTTTACATTGTGATTCGCTTGTGAACATGAAAAACGGACATGAGCATAGGAACACTGTTCTCTAGTGAACTAAACTATCGCCATTTTGGAATGGTGTAACATTCACATAGTATTGCATGGTATTCGTATTTAAACCCAATTTGTCATATTACAAAGCATAAATGCAAAATCAAATTTGTTGCATGTATTATTATAATCTCCCTATTACATAAATGCAACTTATGCTATCTTAATCACATAGCATAATTTCGTAACACTAATATAGTCCGTGATCATGTGTAAATCATTATATTTCAAATAGATTCCATCTGTGAGGTACATAGACTGTACTCTTAGCCTAGAGTTCGTATGGTTAATTAAATACGAAAGGCAATGTTAAATTCTGCTGTCCGGGGAAGGGGAGGCCGTGGCGTCATGTTGCCACGTGTCTAAGCTCCACCCCAAAAAGATATCCGCCCCATCACCCGGTAGTCAAGGAAACCATACCAAATAAACATAAACATTTGAGATGACCCCAGCGAGTGAAATGCTGTCCTGGGTATTGGAGGACATGCACTCGTACATAAGAGGGGTGGCACACGTTAGATTGCAAAGTAAGATCTTAGCAGAACCATAATAGGTAATACAATCCTGGATAGTGGACTAAGTTGATAATATTAATGAGAATAAGAAAACCGGGCATGTTAGCAGAATAATATGTAGAGTCTGAGCAAACATTTCAAATATTCAGTCCTGGATAGTGGACTAGACTAATAATGCATATAGCTGAACCAGGTGAGGAGGGTATCTATGTACTTGTATATCATCAACATTTCATAGGTATAGAGAACAGGCGCAATTATACGTAAATTCTAATAAAGTGCACAAAAAATATAGGAAAAAGTTTAAAAGGTGATACTTTCGTTTCTGATGGATCAGAGAAGACCACAGTGTAAAGGTTTAGGATACGTGTGTCGTAATATCATCAACACATCCCTCCCTTTGTGTTATCTGCGGAGGAGAGAAAAAAGAGAGAGAGAGAAGACCAATGTCTGAGTCCAATCTTATAACTGTACAAAAAACATAGCTTTACACAATTGTCGTTCTAATGGAGAACATAACATATCATGCAACATCATCATATTTATTCCTGTAGGTGTACGTTATACTCCTCATCCATATTATGGCCTTTGGGCTACAGAGTACATAGACTTATTATGTATTTGGATTCTTTTTGTCTTAACTTAGTAAGACGATTACCTCCTCTCGGGCCAATGTTCACTTGTTCTAAAATATAGTAGGTGAGTTTTTTGGGATCTGAGAAATGGTGACTTTCAAAATGGCGTGCGATCGGATATTGTTGATCTAAATTACTGATCGCTCTAGTATGTTCTAATACTCTTTTTTTAGCCATATGGGTCGTGCTGCCTATATATATTAGTTCACAAGGACAAGTTAAGGCATAGATCACAAAAGGAGTGGTACATGTTAGAAATTGTTTGATTTGCTGCATTTTGTTAGTGCTGGGGTTCCAATATTCTTTTTTCATGTGGCTATTAGAGCAAGCCTTACAGTGGCCACAAGGGTAGAAGCCCTGTAAGTTAATGCTTCTGGAAATAGTTTTGGTGTTTATGTCATTATGTACTAGCAGGTCACTCAGAGTACGTCCTCTTTTGTATGTTATACTGGGGCGTTTAGGTAAAGTATCTCCAATAATGGGGTCAGATGTAAGTAAATTCCAGTTTTTTACTATGCTTTTGTGGATTTGCTTAGAGTTCCCATTATAGGTAAGGATTACTCTTGTAGTGCCTGGATCATCTTCCTCTTTGTTGGGAGTTATAGACTTTACACTTAGTAGATCATCTCTCTCAGTTTCATTCACCTTTTTGCTTGTTTTTTTGATCACCCACATTGGATATCCTCTATTGAGGAATCTTTGTGTCATTACTTTTTCTTCTGCTAAATAATCTGAGTTGTTACTACAGTTTCTTTTAGCCCTTAGTAGTTCCCCATAGGGGATGCTCCAACAGAGTTGTTTCAATGGTATCATGCTTAATCAGGACCTTGGTGTCTAGTTATTCCACCTCTCTTTCGCTGATATTACTTGTGAGAGTGATGTTACGAGTAATATCAGCGAAAGAGAGGTGGAATACCTAGACACCAAGGTCCTGATTAAGCATGATACCATTGAAACAACTCTGTTTCGTAAAAAGACAGCAGGGAATACACTGCTACACGCAGCAAGTAGCCATCCTGACAATTTAAAATGGAGCATCCCCTATGGGGAACTACTAAGGGCTAAAAGAAACTGTAGTAACAACTCAGATTATCTAGCAGAAGAAAAAGGATATCACCATCTTGGCGATATCCCAGGCGATATCCCAGGCCCACACACAGGTGGTGGGTCCCTCTCGCGACTCGGCTTAGCCGCTATACATCCAACACAAAGGCGGGTGATCCTGCCGATGTGGGCATGACTGTTGGTTATTAAAAAGTAGGTGTTCCACACTTCTAGTTGCTGCGTTTTGTTTGTTAAGGCTTGTGAACAAGGATTTGTCTCCGAAACGCGTAAAGCCTGCTGATTGACAAAATGCCAGATTAGAGAACGTAATTTTGCTGTAGACCGCGCTGCACGAAGTATGTTACCGAGTGGGCTCCTCACAAAGGTTAACTTGGCTTTTTGGATATATATATATATATATATATATATATATATATATATATATATATATATATATATATATATATATATATATATATATATATATATATATATATATATATATATATATATATATATATATATATATATATATATATAAATATATATATATATATATATATATATATATATATATATATATATATATATATATATATATATATATATATATATATATATATATATATATATATATATATATATATATATATATATATATATATTCAATGAAAAAACCATAGGTTTTAGCCCATATATAGTTAGGGATTAGCATTTACAAAACCTTATTTTACTCGCATAAAACCATTGAAATTCGCATATATAGTTAGATGCGCTAACTATATATCGCGCACCCGCAATCCACTGCTGATGATGTCACATATTACATCATTCATGACATGCTCAGTGACATCACTGATGACATCTCAAATGACATCACTGATGACATCACTGATGACATCTCAAATGACATCACTGATGACATCACTGATGATAACATCCAGTGACTGTATGTTTCTGTAAAGTTAAAATATGTCTTACATATTGAAGAATGAGTGGATGTATAAGTGTCTGGATGAAGGATTTAGTAGGTGCATGACTGACTGTATGAGTGAGTGACTAAATGTGTCTCACTGAGTGAATGGGTTAGTGACTAAACTGTCTTAATTTGTGCATCACTATGTCTGTTGTTCTGTAAACTGCTGCATGTGTTGATCAGTAGCTATATGAGTAACTATATGGGTTATTGATTGGTTGCCCAAGTATTTGTATGGGAGACTGAGTGTGTGTGTGGGTGGCTGGGAGGTGTATGACATGTGCATAGATGTGTGAGCAGTTGATTCACTAGATGTATGGGTTCAAAAGTGCATGTGGAAACAGCTGTATGGGTGGTTAACTGTGTGCATGAGTGTATTGGTGAGTGAATGGATATCTCAGTGCTACATGTCAAAGTAAGTACATATGTAAAACACAGTACATGTGAGAGTTGACATATATAAATAACTGTGCATAAGAGACAGTGAATGTGTGAGTGGCTGTATGGATCATTGTGAACTTGTATCAGGGATTGTATAAGAGAGTAATTATGTGTTAGTATATGTTTGAATAAGTATGGTGTGTATAACTGTATAGTAGAGGAAATGGAGGTGTGATTGATTCTTTGCATGACTGACTAGGTGTGTGAGTAACTCCATGGATGAGTGACAGTCTGTGAGTGTCTGTTTACACTGAGTGTATCTAAGGTTATATTAGAGTCTGAAGAGGTTCATCGTATTATCACATGAATGATGTCATTAGTGATGTGCTCAGTATTGTCAAATGAGATGTCAAATGAGATGTCATCAGTGATGTCATTTGAGATGTCTTCAGTGATGTCATCAGTGATGTCATCAGTGATGTCATCAGTGATGTCATTTGAGATGTCATCAGTGATGTCATCAGTGATGTCATTTGAGATGTCATCAGTGATGTCATCAGTGATGTCACTGAGCATGTCATGAATGATGTAATATGTGACATCATCAGCAGTGGATTGCGGGTGCGCGATATATAGTTAGCGCATCTAACTATATATGCGAATTTCAATGGTTTTATGCCAGTAAAATAAGGTTTTGTAAATGCTAATCCCTAACTATATATGGGCTAAAACCTATGGTTTTTTCATTGAATTTCAATGGTTTTTTAATAGCAAATATCAAAAGCTGTCAAATGTCAAGTACATGATAGGTAAAAACATTTTCGTGTTTATGCACGCTGATGTGCTTTGAACGCTGCCCCCCCTCCCCCCCTCTTTTCTCTTAGCAGTACTCTCTCTTTGCAGATAGTGAAGGGTAGTTAACGCAGGCCTTTGCCCCTGTTGTAATCCGTCGTGCCGGCTTCTCTCTCTATTTGATTGATTGCTATCCAAGCATTTACTGTTTTAGAATTGGTTCTCTTTGGTTCATTCTGTATTTACAAACAAGCACAGAGTCGCAATACTCTGTTTAGTCTTTGCAGATAGTGAAAAATCGTTTAAAAAAACAAAAGGAATCGAGCAAAATCAGTAGGCCACTAATGGGATCTCTTTTTGACCTCGCTAAAATAGAAACATTAAGAACAACCCCTCATGAGAAATACGAAACTAGTGAGATGAACTTAGCTCCACACCATGATGGCTGCAAGACAGCTCGGCTCCGCCACCCACCCCGCCCAAAATAACGACAAACCCTATGCAAATATTATAAATATATACAACACACCAGCAAAGTAACAGGGTAAAACGTTTTATTAAATAACTATATACATGGCAGCCTGCTGCAACATCGATCCAAATGCCTTTTGGTGACTCTTCCATTGTGAACATTGTCCCACAATCCGTTTGACCTGAAACGATTACACAAATAAAACATTTGTGAGTTTTAAATTTCCGGAGAAGTATAATTCACCAATAGTTTTCTCTGTAGATCTTTTTCCAATAACAATCCCAGTTCCATCACCCGCCCAGGATATCACTACTGTTAGTTGTCATTGTTGCTTCTGTTTTAATAAAAAATGTTTTAAGGTGTTTACTGTTTTTGTTGCGATGTATATATTTATAAGTTATTAAAGTGTTATAATCCTACTAATTTTTTTATCGATTATTGCTGTTTGAGATATTCCCTGTCTACAAACAGAGAAGAATAGAAATATTCTGTCTCCCTTTGCAGATAGTGAAGGATAGGTAATGCAGACTTTTGTCCCCCGTTGTAATCCGTCATGCCTGATTAATTGATTGGCTGGACATTTATTGTTCAAGGAATAGTTCTTTTGAGGTACTCTCTGTTTGCAAATAACGTGGAATAGAAATATTCTGTCTAGTCTTTGCAAGTAGTGAAGGAAGGGTAATGCGGACCTTTGTCCCCCGTTGTAATCTGTCATGCCCATCTACTCCCCACTGATTGAGAAACTAGTTCCACCCGGACCATTTATTAGACTCAACCGGAGAGAACCCCTAATAAAGAAGACATATGTAAAATACGAAGTAATCCCTGTATCCTGTTAAACAGAAACTTTAGCATGAAACACACTTGAAAAGGAAGGGAAAGAAATCGAACAAAATCAGTGGGCCTCTGATGAGTTTTTGACTTCGCTAGAAATAAGAAACATGAAAGTGGTGAAAGAAGCCAAGCTTGACGTTACGGCAGCCACAAGGTAGCTAGGCTCCGCCACCCCCCCACTGCTCCAAGCATGTCTGTCCCACCGCCCGCCACGCCCAATAACGGTAACATGAAATAAATACAAATCAGCAGATACCTACCCCCATTCCGGAAACTCCCGAAGTGCAACAGGTTCGCGGCTACGCCCATCCGGAAGACGAGGTCTTCGGCACGTATAGGGCGAGTCCTGCTGGCAGCCGTCAGCCGGGGAGGTCATCCCGTAAGGTGGGCCAGGAGAGGAGCCGAGGCCAACGGGATTCTTCTTCTTTCTTAGATAATGGCTGCGACAACGGGGGGGGGATGTCTTGCACATGCCACCGACCCCCCCCCTCGTATCTCCTGGTCTGGCCCCGGCTTGATATGAGCTCCCCGTTCGGGCCTGAAGCGGCGCCCTGCAGGCCACGGGGGGGGGATGTCTTGACTCTGCCTCCGACCCCCCCTCCTCTTATCGCCTGGTCCGGACATCACGGATATCAACGCCAGGTGTCGGCGTGGGGTGCGCTGGGAGGGAGAGGCGGCGCGAACAAGCCTCTCTCACCCCCACAGGTGAGGGCCCCTCGGCTGCACCCCCAACGCTCCACTCACCCAACAAAAGGGTTCCTCCACTCTTGCGATACAGCGACGCTGCATTCACCCGACAAAAGGGTTCCTCCACTCTTGCGATCCAGCGACGCTCCACTCACCCAACAAAAGGGTTTCTCCACTCTTGCGATGCAGCGACGCTGCACTCACCCAACAAAAGGGTTTCTCCACTCTTGCGATGCAGCAACGCTGCACTCACCCGACAAAAGGTCTCGTCCACTATTGCGAGGCAATGATGCTCCGCTCACCCAGCGGGGGTCTCGTCCACTGTTGCGGTGCAACGGCGCTTCTGAGTTCAACTAGAAAATGAGTCCTGCATCCAGAAACGTTCTCCTCAACTTTGAAGATTTTATAAGAGCTACGGGGGCCCCCGACCCCCGATGGGGAATGACTGCCATGATCACCCACGGAACGACCACGACGTAGCCGCAGGACGTCGGCGCGCTCATGCCGGCGCCGGCCTCAGTCTTGAAATCATCAAAATCCTGCAAGACTACCAACTTGATCAGTTCCGGTGGGACACCAGTATGACCCGGTAGGAGAGATTTTTACCTCCCACCCCTCTTTGACTGATGGTTCATGTCGCCAGTCCCCTCTACTACCCTTCAACGAAAACTTTTAGACTGCCGAAAGAGGTCCCGGTCCAACCACGAGTTGGTGCAGACATTTTGACTATACTTGGACCTTCCTGACCTCACCCAAAATGGCGCCGGTACAAATGAAACTATTGTGCCCCGATTGCTCAGATGATATCATGAGATATATATGCAGTTTTTAGCACATGAATTGATATGGGATAAGACTGATTATATGTTCGGACAATTAATTGATCCGGGATGGGTATTGATTATACGTTCGAACAATAAATTGACATGGGACTTGTACTGATTACACATTCGGACAATGAATTGATATTAAGTTCTAATGCATCATTGATTACTGTATTTATTGAAGGTTAGAATTGTCGACACTTTTGGTACTTGCTCACAATGAATTATCGATATGATTTTGTTGCACTTGTCGCACTTTTTACTGATTATATATTCGGACAATTAATTGATCCGGGATGGGTATTGATTATAAGTTCGAACAATGAATTGACATGGGACAGGTACTGATTACACGTTCGGAAAATGAATTGATATTAAGTTCTAATGCATCATTGATTACTGTATTTATTGAAGTAATACTGATCTCTCCGCATTAAATTAATTTTCCACATGCTACACAAGTCAATCTCATCTGCCCAAAGTTCTTTTGCAGATTTGGGACCGTTTCCCTTGCCTCTGACTCACTTATTGCTAAGTCATTGGTGGATGTTTTTGCCGGTCGGGGGTTATCCCCCAAATCTCGAAGTTGTGCTTTAGAATAATTAAAAGGGTGCCACCTCTCCATGTGCCGATGCATGGTATGATTACCATAGCAATATTTTTTTTCGGTCCCTCTCGAGAGTTTTTTTTTTGCAGATGAGGCAGGTAACGAACCTGGCTTTAACTTTCTTTTCATGAGAAGGAAAAGAAAAAAATTGCCAGATAAAATTCACTTTCACATGGGACGTTCTTGGCATTTCTTTTAGTTTTTTAATGTACATGTTCATAAAACGATTACACAAATGAAACATTTGTGAGTTTTACATTTCCGGAGAAGTATAATTTACCAATAGTTTTCTCTGTAGATGTTTTTCCATTAACAAACCCAGTTCCATCACCCGCCCAGGATATCACTACTGTTCCCCATGTCATAAAACCTTAGGATGTTCAATAACTGAAACAGCTAATATGGGTTTACTTACAGGGGACATCTTTTGTTCTGTTTTGTAAAGTAAAACTATTGTGAACGCAAGTATTATACATAGTAAGTGTTTAATATAGCATTTGTCAGTCATTGGTTAAGCAGCTAGGACCTGTTCACTCTTGACACCCCAGGTGCTGTGTATGTTGCACTATAGTGCTGCATCGGGAATACGGACAACCCTATTGATGTTGATTTTTCATTATTGATTATTGTAAAGAAATGGCGCCTCCCCCCTTTAGCAGATTAGCTAAATCTTTGCGTAATTTGGGCATAAAACTTATATTATTGGAAGTAGATGGTTATAGTTCTGGTTAATTTCCATTCAGAATGTCCTACACAGCACCACTCTAGGTAAATATGCTGCCTTGGGACTATTCGCACAACAGACCGCTACTGACCATTGTTGCTTCTGTTTTAATAAAAAATGTTTTAAGGTGTTTACTGTTTTTGTTGCGATGTATATATTTATAAATTATTAAAGTGTTATTTTCCTTCTACTTTTTTGTGAGTGCTATATATTTTTAATGTGACACATAATTGTGAAGACTTTGATGTACAAAAAGGCATCCCTGGAATCTTCCGCTTCAGGCTCGGTCCCACACACCCTCACAGTGAGAATCCCCTCTCCAATCACAATACAGGATGGTTATCAGATTGCAGGAACGCGTGTAGTGTGACGGATCTCATCGGGTGGGGGCCTTGATCTACTGTAACTTCTTTGAAGAGGGGTGATTCTTTACAGTTGAGGCCATAAACTACATCTGCAGGGCTAGGTGATAGCCTGGGACGGGCCTGGACAATCGGACACAGAGGAAGAGGAGTGTCAGAGGGTGCGGTAGTGAATAGGGTGAAAGGCAGGTGTCGGGCGGGCACAGGGTGTGATTCTCAGAGAAGAACAGCGCAGATGGGAGGAGGTTTCTAGCCCATACATGAGAAAGAGAGCGGGAGTGACCAGTGCGTGGGGGAGATGCTTGCGAGGGTGCAGACAGTGGGTCAGGTCAAGGCATCTAAAATGGCTGCCGTGCTCAACAAAAGTGTGGCATTGCAAAAAAGACAAGATGGCGCAGATAATGTTTATCAATAAGGATTAATTTATAACAATTATTTAAAACAAAATATTTACTCGCAGTGACAACATGGCGGTCAACAGTTCCTGATTTCCATCGAATCGAACGTTAACAGACGTCACGCATTAAAAAAAAAAAACGCTCACGCACAGCCGCTGGAAGACATGTATCAACATATATGAGCCTCCTCAGCCACCCTCAGAAAACAAAAGGGGTCAGGATACGTCTCCCGTACCCCCTTATACCTAGTAATTTAATGAAATCGAAACACAAAATGGCGAATTTACGTTTCGCTACCAGTTTGCGAACCGAGAAGCGCTTCTACCGCGAAAAATCAAATTTTTATTATTTGCCCCACGGGACCCTTTAATAACCCCAACATCATTCCTAGGGGGTCAAGAGAGGTCTACCTAGCCCCCTTTCATTAAATTCCCCCTTCGTTTTTCTCCTCCTCTTGTCTATCGATCCTACCGACAGACAAGATGGCGGCCGCACCGGACTGTTTAGAATGTTGACAGACACCGGAGAGCCAATCAGCTTCGCTACGCAAAGCTCCGTTACGCGAAAAGTACGCGATCTGGAGCGCTATCTGGGACGCTGTCACAGATATACCTGTTTTTTAAACATTAATTTCTCAAAATCCACTGGAGCACATATATTGAGACCCAGCAAAGGCACATCGGGCTAACAGTCCCTACAATTTTGCCAAGTTTCGTGCAAATCCATTTAGCCGTTCGAGCTAAAAGTGAGGCCAAACGCCCTATGGAAATTAACATGGGAAAACGCGTTTTGGGACCCCCCTTTTGTCTCGGCCCCCCCTTGACGAACCCCCCCCAAATTTTCAGGGGCTGCTCAGAAACAAAATGTGCCATTTTCCTGAAAATTTCAGCCGATTCCGTCCACAAACGCCAAAGATATTAGACATAGAATTTTCAAAAGTTCCATAGACAAATAATCCTAACCATATATGCCTACTGGCTATCGCCAGTAGGTAATATATATATATATATATATATATATATATATATATATATATATATATATATATATATATATATATATAAGGCTCCGAGTGGATTGAACGCGACAGAAGACTTGTACACTTGCTTGCACACAGAGTCTTGAAATTGTTTAGTGGAAATGAGACGATAGTCATCTGTAAAGGCTGTTTTTATTAATTATTTATTATTTCCTGCCGGATTTTTAATATTATATAATGTATCAAACACTTTTTTTGGGAAATCACACATTTCTTTTCATTAGTGCTGGAGTCAACATGAATACCTAAGCAGTGTAGACGCAGTGGTCCAGATGAAATTTTAACCAATGCCCACTTGGGCAATATTAATCAAACCCCTTCCTTTGTAAATTTTGCACAAAAGCACTTTATTCATTTGCTAAATATTGCACAGAAAATGTTTGTACATATTACGTCCACTGTGATTTTTTGTACATAGTAATATTGGCATTTTGCATATTTATAAATATTGTTTTAACATATTTATTGCGCAAATTTGCACATTTGTAAGGATTGTTTGTCGCTTAATAATTGTGACAATTGGGGTTAACAAAACATCACAAAAAAATAAAATAACATAATGAATGTAAACAACATTGGTTACTGTGTCTGGTCCAGGCTGAAGTATTTTCTCTATTTCTATAGGCTTGGGACCATGTGACCGGACCGGCACTACAAATCACAGGGTGTAATTTGACCATGTCATGTGATCAAGGGCTCCAGGGCCCGAAACGCGTCATGGCGATCATGAGGGTGCACAGTGTGAAATAAAGACGCTTTAAAATAACCTCATTGGGTCCGTCTTCGTTATTTGGCCTCCACTGAATACCGAAGTTCCAGTCATATATATATATATATATATATATATATATCCAAAAATTGCCGCCAACAGACAAAGAAGGAACAAGCGAAGAAAAGAAACGCGCAAGCGGCAACATCGGCGCCCAAACACAAACCAGAAAAAAGAAACCATGGGTGAGACGCCGCTAAATGACAATACGATAATAAACCTTTCTAATGTAACACTAACCAAAGCAGAGCAACAACTGCTATCGTTAGGCTTAACTTTTTGCCCTGTTCAGAGTTTTAATTATACAATGACCAGAGTCGATCTGTTCTTTTTCATAAGAAAATTAAAACTAAAGAAACATTTTGCGCTCAAAACCATCAAAGGCTCATCCAATGACAATGCCAATGACACATCTGAGGAATCAATGATTGACAATCTGAATATGTTATCAGCATCGGATGTACATACTTTCTTGGATGCAAATGACCTAAACACCTCCACCAATGACGCTGAGGCGGACCTAGATGCCTCCACACAGGCAAGGCTTAGCAGGATATCTGTCTTGCAAAAGGGAGCGGGCCTCAGTCCGTTTAAAAGCAAATCCAGATTTGTTCCTGTAACACCTAAAGACGCTATCGACGTCTTCCATGACTGTGTAATAAGTGACATCAAGAAATTATACAAGCAAACTAATTCCAAATCGAAAAGGAAAGTTTCATTTATGAGAAGAGAATATGGCAAATTAATAAAGAAACTTGAAGAAAATCATGAAATAGTAATAAAAAAATCTGACAAAGGTGGTAACCTCGTGATTTGGCCCAAGCAAGATTACATTTCAGAGGCCAAGCGACAACTTTCAGATCCCTTGTGTTACAAAGTCTCCAGCCAGAAAGAATACCTCCATGCCAAAAGTGAACTCCAACGGTTGCTATCAAAATGGAAGAGAGAAGGACTGATTTCCACCGAGGAATACAAATTCATGAATACAGAATTTCCAATAATGCTATCTTTGTATTTGATTCCGAAGGTGCATAAAGGAGTCACACCAGTACCGGGGAGGCCAATTGTTTCTGCCATTAAAAGCATGGGCGAAAACGTTGGCCAATATATTGACTTCTTTCTTCAAGATATTGTGAAAAATCTTGATAGGTATGTTCGCGACACCAGTGATTTCTTGGACAAGATTGCCTGTATTGATTGGGAAGACAACATGTGGCTGATCTCGTTGGACGTTGAATTGTTATACACGAGTATCAACCACGAACAAGGCATGAATGCAATCAAATATTTCTTGGACAAGAAACCCATGGCTTTTTACGAGCATAACAAGGTCATATTGGGACTAATTCACTGGTGTTTACATAATAATTTCTTCACATTTGGCAAAGACATTTACAGACAAATGAGAGGGGTGGCGATGGGGGCCTGTTTCTCCCCCAACTATGCGTGTTTACACGTAGGCTGGTGGGAGGAGCAGGTCCTCACCGCTTTACATTCCACTACCACGAGGGAACATGTTGTTTGTTATCTGAGGTATATAGATGACATATTTATGGTGTGGAAAGGGTCCAAAAATGAGGCTTTGCAGTTTATAGATGGTATGAATGATAACTCCATGAATCTAAAGTTTTCTGTTAACATCAGCCAAATCAGGATGCAATTTTTGGACCTGGAGATCTATGTGTCAGATGCCAAGCTTAGCACTACACTCCATAGGAAGTCCACTGCTGGCAACATGACATTACACGCTGCCAGTATGCACCCAAAACATACCATCATGGAGATACCCTATGGAGAGATACTAAGACTCAAACGAATCTGCAGTTCCCCTTCTGACTACAAACAATGTTTAGATGAATTGTTAGCACGACTAAAAGTCAGGGGTTATTCTGATAATATTCTTAGGAAAGCAGTGGAAAAATCAGAACTTAGATCTAGGGAAAGTCTATTTCCTTTACCTCAGACACAGTCAGAAGGTAGCATAATTCCTGATACTCAACAAGATGGCCCAAGGATGATTACAGCTTTTAGCAGCGAGCATAGGAAATTAAAGGCAATTATTAAAAAGAATTGGCCCATAGTGTTAAGTGACCATATACTGAATACCAGGTTACCAGCCAATCCTATCATCACTTTCAGACGGGCAAAAAGTATGGGGTCCGCTTTGGACAAACCGGCCCCTGAATTGAAAACTAAAACCCCTTGGTTAAAACCTTCAAAAGGTTTTTTCAAGTGCTCCAGCTGCCGCGCTTGTAGATTTGGCATTAACACCTCGCATTATGTAACTCCTTTTGCTACAGAGCCTAAAAAGATCACAGGCAATTTTAATTGAAAAACAGACTTTGCCGTGTACCTGCGGTTTACGATATGTTGGGAGTACCAAGCTGCAGGTACACGTCAGGATTCTACAACATTTGCGCGCGATTTTGCACAGTCACCCTGCCAATCCGGTGGCCCGGCATTTTAAAAGAGCACACAACAAAGATTTATCGTGTTTAAAGTACTTTGTGATCGGTGCTATACCACCCCTGAAAAGAGGAGGAGACAGGGAATCACTTCTGAGACAGCTGGAGACTAGGATGATTTTAGAGCTAGACACACGTTGGCTGAACGGATTGAACAATATTGATGAGATGCATCACTTTCTGTAATATATTGTTTGGTTCTTCCGTCTATTTTTGCCTGCATATTTCCCCAGACCCGTACCCATTATCTTTTCCTCCCTCTTAGTTAGGTTCCCTATTTTGAGGTTGAGGGCGGGTCTGAAAACATTTCCTCTTGCTACTTCATGTAAATAATTTGATGAAATCTTTCCTTTTTGTAAATATGAAGATGTAGATATTTTGTACAAATATATATTTTTCATATATCTATATCTGTATATACTTGTATTTTTCTATTTTTCTACTTTTTCTACTTTTTCTACTTTTCTACATTGCATTCTAACTTTCTATATTGTTTTCTACTTGATAGGATGTAGGATATCTTAGATACAGATATGAAATTACCATATATAAATTTTGTGGGTTTTTACATTTGCTAATAGAGATGTATATACATGCTATTTAAATTTTTGAATATATATCATCAATTGATTGTCACTAATCTAGGTGTATTTATAGGATTTCATAATGTTTTAACTATTTATGCTATTTATTATTATTAAGGTACGAACCATGCACATAGAATGGAGTGGTAATCAGTTATACCCATATGAAACTGTGATGGGCTTAGATATGGTCTTCCGTACTTGGATTAATGAATGGTATTGCACTTTATCTCGTACAGCTTTCTCTCCCTCGCACTTTTTTCAACTTTGCGCTTTATCTTTAACCTTCACTTAGCACTTTATCAACTGCTATGGTTATATGATCAGACAAATTAGTTGTACATTTATTTTATATGGGAGTTTCCCAGCTTTAGCAACTTGTTAGTATTCTCCCAAGAAATGAGGTCTTGTCATATTGAGATATTATGTGATGTAAATAGTCTTAAATACATTGACTGCCTAGAAATGTACATTTAGGATCAAGGATTTAACCAGTGATCTATCTTATTTGTCATTACTGTCTGATTATGGATTTAACCGGTGATTTATTTTTGTGGTATGTTACCGTCAGATGTATTTTTATATTCTGTGGCAGTATGTTTTCACTATCTATTAAGTCACAAGACTCACTACGTCACTGTGAAGGGGTGGTCACTTTTTGAAACTGCATTTAAAAAAGCATTGAGTTCTATGTACATGTTGCAGCGTGAACAAGGGCATACCTTGCCAGAAACGCGAAGCTGCTTTCTGTGTACCGAATAAAATATCGATATGCTGATGTTGCGTGGTCCGTCTCCCTTCTGTTTGCTGGTGTGCTGAGCAGGCGCCGGAAACACCGAGAAATCCAGAGGAGTCACGTGGTTCATATATATATATATATATATATATATATATATATATATATATATATATATATATATATATATATATATATATATATATATATATATATCCAAAACCAAAGTATACTCCGCGCGTAGCAATCACCGCAGGCACAAATACACCAAGCAGGAACCAAATTTTTCGCCATTCAGATCTTTATTCGCCTGTTGATTTCATATATATATATACAAGCAGGGTTCTTCAGCCTTCAGCTAAATTGCATTGTTTCAATTACCCTAAGAGTGACAACATTTTCCTGATTTGATTTCTTTCCATATATATATATATTCACTGAAAAAAACATAGGTTATAGACCATATATAGTTAGGAATTAGCATTTACAAAACCTTGAAAATTCACTGAAAAAACCATAGGTTATAGACCATATATAGTTAGGAATTCGCATTTACAAAACCTTATTTTACTCACACAAAACCATTGAAATTCCATATATAGTTAGTTGCACTAACTATATATCGCGCACCCGCAATCCACTGCTGATGATGTCACATATTACATCATTCATGACATGGTCAGTGACATCACTGATTACATCACTGATGACATCTCAAATGACATCACTGATGACATCTCAAATGACATCACTGATGACATCACTGATGACATCTCATTTGACATTACTGATCACATCACTGATGATATCATTCATGTGATAATACGATGAACCTCTTCAGACTCTAATATAACCTTAGATAAAATCAGTGTAAACAGACACTCACAGACTGTCACTCATCCATGGAGTTACTCACACACCTAGTCAGTCATACAAAGAATCAATCACACCTCCATTTCCTCAACTATACAGTTATACAAACTTTACTTATTCAAACATATACTAACACATATTTACTCTCTTATACAATCCCTGATACAAGTTCACAATGATCCATACAGCCACTCACACATTCACTGGCTCTTATGCACAGTTATTTATATATGTCAACTCTCACATGTACTGTGTTTTACATATGTACTTACTTTGACATGTAGCACTGAGATATCCATTCACTCACCAATACACTCATGCACACAGTCAACCGCCCATACAGCTGTTTCCACATGCACTTTTGAAACCATACATCTAGTGAATCAACTGCTCACACATCTATGCACAGAGTCATACACCTCCCAGCCACCCACACACACACTCAGTCTCCCATACAAATACTTGGGCAACCAATCAATAACCCATATAGTTACTCATATAGCTACTTATCAACACATGCAACAGTTTACAGAACAACAGACATAATGATGCACAAATTAAGACAGTTTAGTCACTAACCCATGCACTCAGTGAGACACATTTAATCACTCACTCATACAGTCAGTCATGCACCTACTAAATCCTTCATCCAGACACTTATACATCCACTCATTCTTCAATATGTAAGACATATTTTAACTTTACAGAAACATACAGTCACTGGATGTTGTCATCAGTGATGTCATTTGAGATGTCATCAGTGATGTCATCAGTGATGTCACTGACCATGTCATGAATGATGTAATATGTGACATCATCAGCAGTGGATTGCGGGTGCGCGATATATAGGTAGTGCAACTAACTATATATGGAATTTCAATGGTTTTGTGTGAGTAAAATAAGGTTTTGTAAATGCGAATTCCTAACTATATATGGTCTATAACCTATGGTTTTTTCAGTGAATTTTCAAGGTTTTGTAAATGCTAATTCCTAACTATATATGGTCTATAACCTATGGTTTTTTCAGTGAATTTTCAAGGTTTTGTAAATGCTAATTCCTAACTATATATGGTCTATAACCTATGGTTTTTTCAGTGAATATATATATATATACATACATATATAAACATATACCATCTGTATATCTATATAAATACAAACATAAATGCATGCATACATATACTTATATGCATACAGATGCATGTTATTTACATGAAAGTTGAAAAAACACTAATAAAAGCAAAGCTAAAAAGCCACCTCATTACAAACAGAATGGCTTTAACTTAAATGAGGGCGAGATCTATTGCATTTTCAATGCTTGTTTACTTTGGTTCCATCAAGAAGGCATTCAGATGTGTCACACATTTGCCATAAATTCTGAATGTTAGCACTCTAGTTGCACATTAGATCACTGTAGTAAAGCTACTGCTCACCAGGGACGTCTGCTGCTGGTATTCACAGTGCATGTTTCAGTCTGCATGTCAGAATTTTTTTAATGAAATAGAAGAGGATTTGAGAAGTCACTCAAAATGATCCCTAATTTTTCTTTCTGAAGCACTAATCATACTTTCTATGGCAAAATTAACCCCCTCATGTTGTTCCTTTTTAAATTGAGTGTTTTCAGACTTACCACTTCATTCCAATCAAGATGGCTTCTGGTGTGCCATACTTTTGTCATAAGTAAGACTGTTAGCGCTCTAGTTGTTCTTTAGAACACTCTGGGACATTCTGTCATTGGGCTATACTTGGGGTACATCTGGGTGATATTTGGGCTACATTTAGGCTCTTTTGTCTCTGGTGGCCATCTTGGGAGACTGTATGTCAGAATTTTTTAATGAAATTGAAGAGGGTTTGTGAAGTCACTCAAAATGTGCCCTAATTTTTCTTTCTGCAGCACTAATCATAATTCATATGGCAAAATATACCCCCTCATTTTGTTCCTTTTTAAATTAAATGTTTTAAGAGTTACCACTTTATTCCAATCAAGATGGCTTCAGGTGTGCCATACCTTTGTAATAAGTAGGACTGTTAGCGCTCTAGTTGTTCTTTAGAACACTCTGGGACATTCTGTCATTGGGCTATACTTGGGGTACATCTGGGTGATATTTGGGCTACATTTAGGCTCTTTTGTCTCTGGTGGCCATCTTGGGAGACTGTATGTCAGAATTTTTTAATGAAATTGAAGAGGGTTTGTGAAGTCACTCAAAATGTGCCCTAATTTTTCTTTCTGCAGCACTAATCATAATTCATATGGCAAAATATACCCCCTCATTTTGTTTCTTTTTAAATTAAATGTTTTAAGAGTTACCACTTTATTCCAATCAAGATGGCTTCAGGTGTGCCATACCTTTGTAATAAGTAGGACTGTTAGCGCTCTAGTTGTTCTTTAGAACACTCTGGGACATTCTGTCATTGGGCTATACTTGGGCTACATCTGGGTGATATTTGGGCTACATTTGGGCTCTTTTGTCTCTGGTGGCCATTTTGGGAGACTGCATGTCAGAATTTTTTAATGAAATAGAAGAGGATTTGAAAAGTCACTCAAAATGTGCCCTAATTTTTCTTTCTGCAGCACTAATAATACCTTCTATTGCATAATATACCCCCTCATTTTGTTCCTTTTTAAATTAAATGTTTTAAGAGTTACCACTTTATTCCCATCACGATGGCTCCAGGTGTGCTATACCTTTGTAATAAGTAGGACTGTTAGCGCTCTAGTTGTTCCTTAGAACACTCTGGGACATTCTGTCATTGGGCTATACTTGGGCTACATCTGGGTGATATTTGGGCTACATTTGGGCTCTTTTGTCTCTGGTGGCCATTTTGGGAGACTGCATGTCAGAATGTTTTAATGAAATAGAAAAGGATTTGAGAAGTCACTCAAAATGTGCCCTCATTTTTCATTCTGCAGCACTAATCATACTTTCTATGGCAAAATATACCCCCTCATGTTGTTTCTTTTTAAATTAAATGTTTTAAGAGTTACCACTTTATTCCAATCAAGATGGCTTCAGGTGTGCCATACATTTGTAATAAGTAGGACTGTTAGCGCTCTAGTTGTTCTTTAGAACACTCTGGGACATTCTGCCATTGGGCTATACTTGGGCTACATCTGGGTGATATTTGGGCTACATTTGGGCTCTTTTGTCTCTGGTGGCCATTTTGGGAGACTGCATGTCAGAATGTTTTAATGAAATAGAAAAGGATTTGAGAAGTCACTCAAAATGTGCCCTAATTTTTCATTCTGCAGCACTAATCATACTTTCTATGGCAAAATATACCCCCTCATGTTGTTTCTTTTTAAATTAAATGTTTTAAGAGTTACCACTTTATTCCAATCAAGATGGCTTCAGGTGTGCCATACCTTTGTAATAAGTAGGACTGTTAGCGCTCTAGTTGTTCTTTAGAACACTCTAGGAGGCTGCAGTAGAACACAAAGGAATCAACTGACAGTCTCTGTCCTTGTTGGATGTACATGTTTTACTGAGAATGTCAGACTTCATTTTCACATGACTGAGAAAGATAATGTGAATTTACAGAAAATATGCTTTCAGTTTAGCTTATAGATCCCCTTCCAAACCACTGTGGGAAAATCATGAGATATTAGTTTTCTTTCAAACAATATTCATGATATCACAGCAGAAGGTTTTTTCACATGGTAAAATCACCTTAGAACCCACCACAATTCCTACAACGAGTATGGTACCATCAACAAATGATTTATAATGTAACTAAAGTCCTAAAACCCTCTATTAACTACAATGCTTTTTAATGAGGTGCTATCATGTATATTGGTCCCAAGATGGCTGCCAACACTTCTTGGATGAAGTGCTGACAGCCAATCAGATCAGATGTGTGGTTAGGCTCCGCCCAGATATATATCTTTTATTGAACCTAAATTACTCAAAATCCACTGGAGCACATATATTCAGACCTAGCAAAGGCACATCGGGCTAACAGTCCCTACAATTTTGCCAAGTTTCGTGCAAATCCATTCAGCCGTTCGAGCTAAAAGTGAGGCCAACCGCCCTATGGAAATTAACATGGGAAAAACGCGTTTTAGGACCCCCCTTTTTTCTCGGCCCCCCCTTGATGAAACCCCCCCAAATTGTCAGGGGCTGCTCAGAAACAAAATGTTCCATTTTCCTGAAAATTTCAGCCAATTCCGTCCACAAACGCCAAAGTTATTAGACATAGAATTTTATAAAATCCCATAGAGAAAAAATCCTAACTATATATACCTACTGGCGACCGCCAGTAGGTAATATACATATATATATATATATATATATGGAACCAACAATCCTGTTCCGTCAATGGAAGACGGAATTACTCCAGGTGCAGACCTCACACCAACCTCATTTTTAAAGCGCGTGAATCATTCCAAAGAAGATACAACTCCTCACATAGATAGCAGAATAGAGTTCTTTATTCAAAATAAAGGACAAGTGTCCATCCGACGACGCGTTTCACTCCTCAAGGGAGCTTGTTCACAAACCGCGCTCAGAGAGAACAGCCATTTTATAATAGACATAATAGTGGGACAAATCAAAAAAGTGCCCAACCTCGCAGTGAAGGTGGTACAAACAAATGATAGACCAGTATGAAAAGGTATGCTAGAAATTACAAACAAGCGCCATTTTTAAATGGCTATGTTAACCAAGATTAGATTAACATTGTTATCAATTTGATGTATGAAGGTCAGAGGTAACATTTTGTGGTTAAATGAAAAACAAAACAGTTAATAAATGAGTAATTTACAATCAATGATTAATAACCATAATTGCAAATGATGAACATAATTATAATTACAACATAGTGTCCTAATGAAATTCAAAATTGCAGATGGATATAGAGTCATTAGACAAGTGTCACTTAATAAAATGCATATATATAATTCATTATGTCTGTTTTGCAATGAATAAACCTCCAAAATACCTGTCTAGAATGTTGCAGACATACATAATAATTCATTTTTGTATTTATCTATTTCAACTTTATGGTTTGTCAAAAAAAGTGCTCAAAATGTGCAGTTTTGTTACTACATTTAAGTGTGATTAAAAATAAGTGTTGCTCACAGCCGAGTAAGCAGCCAAGACAGTTATATTGAAGCTTACAGTGTTTTATAAGAGATTATTTTCTATAGAAACATAATTATGTCGAGATTCATACATGAAGCCAATATAATTGTAGTGGTCATCAGCCGATGACCTGATTCATGTAAATCAATCTTACAGAAAAAGTATGATTTTCAAACATTATATAAAAAAATGTTACCAAACAGAACAGTTCTTCCAGCTAGGTCTACAAAAAAATGTTTAAATCTTCAGTTAAATTTAACCCATTAGGGGCCTTGGTATCTAATGCTAATATAAAGTGTGATTCTTTTGCCTTAGTAGCTTGTCCCAATTCCCACCCCGTCCGGGCTGGGGCACTGAACACAAGACAGTATATTCAAGATCTTTTAGCAATTTGTTATGTACAGATCGAAAATGCCTTGCTATAGGATAGTTCTCATCACTGTTAATAATAGCTTGTATGTGCTGCAAGATGCGTTTATGCACAGGACGTTTCGTGCTGCCTATGTATTCGAGATTGCAGGTGCATTTTAATGTATAAATGACATACTCTGACCTGCAAGTTAGATGTTCTCGAATGGGCACAGGGACCTCACTAAATGCAGTCATGTAGTGGGTACTGTTTTTTGCAAACGTGCAAGCACGGCAAGAAGTGTTCTTAAAAAATCCTGTTTTTTCGGAGAGACCTCAGGTGATGGTTTATCCAATGCGTCACGCATTGAAGGCGCCCTCCTGAAAGTTATGTCAGGGGTAGCAGGTAAAATGGGACCTAGAATGACATCAGTTAGTATTATTGGCCATTCCTTGCAGATGATACGCCGTATTCTGCGTTCCTGTGCACAAAAAGTTGTGATCAGTCTTACTGAACATTCTGAAATGATGTTATCAGACTTTTTCGGTGCAAGTAGGGACTTACGATCAAGCGATCTAGCCTTAATTAGAGCCTGATCTAGAGTATTTTCAGAATAACCCCTACTCAAAAAACACTGTTTAGAGTCATTTAAACACTCATCAAGTGATATGACGTCACTGCAAATTCTACAGATACGAATAAATTCCCCATAAGGGATACTTTTAATGGTATGTAGTGGATGGGCACTCCGGGCATGCAAAATCGAATTGCCCGCTGTAGATTTGTGGTGTAATCGGGTCTCAAGTTTAGAATCTTTTATAAACATCTGCACATCAAGGAATTCTGCAGTGTCAGAAGTGATAGAAGCTGTGAATTTAAGATTTAATGTGTTAGTGTTTAGATCAGATACAAAAGATAACGCCTCATCTATTGTCCCTTTCCAGATTATACACACGTCATCAATAAATCGCCAATAGTTGACGATGTTACTCAACCAGCGCTGATGCGTGGTCCTGAGCTCGTGCTCCTCCCACCAACCCACATGCAAGCATGAGTAGCTGGGGGAAAAGCACGAGCCCATCGCCACACCACGTAGCTGTTGGTAGATGTTACCATGAAAACGGAAGAAATTTGAGGTGAGGCAATTTCTGATCATTTCCATCAACATTACATTATGGTCACGGAAACATATATCACGTTTTACCAGCATTAATACCCTGTTGATGATTAATAGAGGTATATAATGATTCGATGTCCATTACCAGGAATAGATAATTTTCACACCATTTTACATCCACAATTTTGGTTAGGAAGTCTGTAGTGTCCTTTAGGTAAGACGTTAGATTAATCATATGGGGTTGCAAAAAAAAGTCTACATATTTTGATATGTTTTCATTCATACTTCCAATCGCAGATATAATAGGGCGACCGGGAGTAGGTGTGACTTGTTTATGGATCTTAGGGAGGAAATATAGATTCGGATTGATCGGATGCTCATTGGTTAAGAATTTACTTTCATCTTTTGACAGTAAACCAAGACTCTTCCAATTGGCAATTTGTTTGTGAGTTCTTTCATGGCTGTGAGACATAGCAAATTGTGTGGATTTTAGATAACACAAGGTGTCCGATAAATGTCTTTCTGCCTCAATCATGTAGTCCTTCAATTGCCATAAGACTGTATTTCCTCCTTTATCTGCATTTTTTATTACCACATCCTTGTTGTTTTGTAGTTTTTTTACAAGCAGATGGTATTGATTATTGTTGTAATCTTGCTGTTTCCTTTGAGTTATGACTTGTCTATTTAAAGCTTTTAGTTCTGTTGTAACTCTGTCATTGAACACATCCACCGCGTCTCTTGGCATCAAGGGTAGAAACGTGGATTTCGGACGGAAAGGACTAGTGACTGGACAATTCATGTTGATAGTTTGACTCACCATCGGAGGAGTTTGGGAGTCGTCATTGTATGCCAAATCATATAGGTTTTGTAAGCCTGTGATGTCTCGTACTTGAAGAGTTGATATTGAATCTTCAGTTAAAGGCATATTGACTATTTTAGTTCGCTTAGATTCAAGTTGGAAGTGTTTAATCAATTTTATTTTGCGAATAAATTTAAAAATGTCAATCCTTGTTTGGTTATATGAAAACCTATTTGGCGGGCTATAAGAGAGTCCTAATGAGAGTAGTTGTTCTTCAGCTTTAGACAAGACAAGATCGGTAAGATTGATATCCGTATTTTCCATTGTGCTTGTTATCTTCTCCAACTCTTTTTTGTTTTGCTTTGAGTAGTACTTTTGTTTACAGATCCGCTTCCTTGCGCGCCTGCGTTGGCTATTTGATTTCCTTGCTTTATTTGAGGATTCCGGGAGCGCAGGGAATAACGTCGGTCCTCGCTGACAAAATTCAATTCCTCGACTAGAGAATAGTTGTCACGAATGCTTGGGCCTGGTACTGATTTTTCAGATCCAGCATCATCACTGTTAGAGGTCAATGAATTTATAGACAAGACATCAGAATTATCGGCAGGAATAGAAGATGTGTCATTACTATCTGTAGTTTGGCCCATTGTAGAACTGTTGTTTTTAGAAAGGGCTTTACGCTTTAGGTTATCATATTTGCGAGAAAAAGTGAAGATTCTACCCATAGCGTAATAGTTTTTATCACGTGCAAACTTTGTGATTTTTCTTTCAATGATAGTTTGTTCCAGTTTTTTAA
The DNA here is from genome assembly GCF_964263255.1 of Lissotriton vulgaris. NCBI lineage: Eukaryota > Metazoa > Chordata > Amphibia > Caudata > Salamandridae > Lissotriton > Lissotriton vulgaris. The sequence goes on from NC_141697.1 coordinate 684,189,202, forward strand.
TACGGATATCAATTTCCGCCTTACTTTTGATGATAAAATCAGTCTCACCTGTAGCTTCCAGGAGATTATTAATGTGATCAATTTCCACCAATAGTTTTTCCCGATCTGATTCAGCATATTTAATCAGTATGTGGATCCTGTTCATTGAGCTTTTTAAATTGTTCTCCGCCCACTCCTGGAGCATTTGGGGATCAGGATTATCATACGTGGGTACAATTAGTACCCGTAGGCCACGTGGAACCCTGCTAGCATCTCTGTACTTCTCAAGAGATTTTTTCTCGAACCATTTCGAAATTTCACTGCGAAGCAGTTTTTCCAACGTTTTCGATAATGTTTTAGCATCATTGGCAACAACAGCTGATGTAGCTTTGGTATGATTAGAAATAGGTGCTGGAAGGCTGTCAAACCGCGCCTCGGCTGTGGCTTCCCTGTTCCTGAGCGCGTCACTGGATATCATATTTGAAGTGTCTCTCTTCGGTTTATTATTGAGACTTAGTAAATTGTCACCGAAGCTCTGCTAAATAGAAATGTTTTCAGTGCAAATCAAATTAAGAGGTGTGTAGAGCTGTGTGAGGTAGTCTAGTGGTTGGGGGCGGAGTGATGGGAGGAGCAGGAACAGGAGGAGCCGGGGAAAGGAACTAGTCAGTTAGGGTAGGGACGGGGAACAGAGTGGACGTGCTAATAAAGAGTTGAATAGAGACCACAGTGTCGGTGTATCTTTGTCGTAGGACACGACAGCTGGCGACGAGGGTGGGATCCAGAGGCAAACCCACACGAGTGAGCCCCGTCCCACAGCGTGGAGCGTTCAGAGCTCCACTGCGACTGTGAACCCGCGGCGCCCAAAGTGAGGCCACCAGGAGCAACCTGGCAGACCCTGGATGCGGGAAGAGCCGAGAAAAGAAGAAAGCGCAAAGTGAAAGCGCCGAAGCGCCAGAAGAAAGAGCGCCGAGTGAAAGCGCCGAAGCGCCAGAGGAGAGAGAGCCGGTCGCGCTGGACGCGCGAGACCCATTGGGCGCGAAGATCCGACGAGAACGTGAGTGAAGGTCGGGAGCCCACTCCGACATTGCCCCATCACCTCCTGAAGCTCCGTGGTTGTGGAGCGTGGCGCGCTGCGAGTGAATGCAGTGAAGAATGCAGCTAGCGCGATCGCGCGCCAAGAAAGAATTCAAATCTCACCCCTGAAGCGTGAGTCCTGGAGAAGACGGAGGACGCGACGTCGGGAGCTCACCCCGGTCGTGCCTGTGCCCTTCGCTGTTGTGGTGGATGCGGCGACAGCCTTTGTGCCCAGGAAGAAGTCCCCGCACCCGGTGAGTGTGGTGAATGGGGCCGAGTGAATGAAGCATTGAAGAGAGAGAGCCAAGTCTCGTGTGAACCGAGACTTCACAGCGGCGGCCATCTTTGAGTCAGGCAAGCCAATGGGACACCCCTGTGAAAATCGGGAGCGGCCATCTTTAAGTCAGGCAAGCAGTGTCTGGAAATAAGCATTGGCAAAGACCAAACAAGCATTGGCAAAGGCGAGAGGCACACAAACAAGCATTGGCAGGTGCATGCAAACAAGCATTGGCGAAAGTGAATCAAACAAGCATTGGCGAAGACCAAACAAGCATTGGCAAATGCAAGAGACACACAGACAAGCATTGGCAGTTGCATGCAAACAAGCATTAGTGAAAGTAAATCAACAAACATTGGCGAAGACCAAACAAACACTGGCAAAGGCCAAACAAGCATTGGCAAGGAACAAGCAAGTACTGTCAAGAGCCAACAGACGAGTCGTGGCGAATAGAAACAACAAGCAGTGGCGAAAGGAAACAAACACATGCAGTCGACAAGCCTTGGTACATGACAATCAACACACACTGGTAAATGCCAAGAAATAGGCAGTGGCAAGGCAAACACACAAGCGTGGATAACGGCGCGTGAACAACAATGAACACGGTTTGGCAACTGAAACAGAACAAACACGTGCACACACGAGAGCAAATCAACTAACAAGCACGGGCAACCACAAGAGTCACTTACCATACATACGTTGACAAAACAAATGTCAGCACGGGTGGCAACGCGGAGAAACGCAAACGAATGCGCAGTGGTGAATGCACTGAAGCAACACATGTCTGTAAAATAAGAAGCACAAGCGAACACAAGAACCAAGCAAACGACCAAACCAAAGACCTTGACCAGAATCTCCCTCTCTCATGGCGGGTGGAGACATAGCACGGCGGGTCACTCCATACAGTGAAGTACCGCCCCCGGCGATGCAGACTGATGATTGGATCTTGGATCTCAAACGACACCGGTGGCTCGAAGCTATAGAAGATTTCTTAAAAGCCAATGGTGAGCAAAGAGAGAGGAAATGTCTGATACTACTCCTCCATTTGGTGGGTCCGGAGGGCCGATGCCCAATCAGGACATTTTCCAAAGAGGACACAGAAATCTATAAAAGACTCCAAAGGGAGCTCTGTGCTCATCTCAACGCACAGACAGATGTGGATCATAATCGCATGGCTTTCAATACAGCACGGCAGGAACCAGGTGAACCGCTGCCAAATTTCATCACTCGTTTGCAAAGTATGGTACGAGGTTGCCACTTCAACACCTTCACAAATGAGGATGCGGTTCGACTTCGGATCGTCGAAGGTTGCACAAACCCTGACACAAAGCGCAAGATCCTGCAAGGGCATTGGTCGTTAAAGGAAATCATCAAGAAGGCCGAAATTGGAATGCAAATCAAAGCAAGAGAAGGATTGAAGGACGTGCACCTAAGCGCAAACCATCAAGATACCGGGGAAGATAGAACTCAGAAAACAAACAGAACTGAAAGGAGAGAGAGGGAAGGCAGACCAGCAAAAAGACAACGGGAAAGACACAGTGACAAAGAAAGTGACACAGATTACTCAGAGTCAGATTCCTCAACATCCGACTACTCGACGTCAACCAAGGATTACTCGGAGTCAGATGACCCAGAGTCAACCATCCAAAAGACCGTTACAAGAAGTTATTCACCTCCCAGGAGTTCCTCAAGGAGTCACTCAAGGTATGACACACAATGCTCTGATGGGGAAAGTGCAAATACTGTGGTTGATTTACCAGACCACAACCAACTAAATTGGAACCCAGACTAACAATGACTCAATTGCTAGTCGGTTTTAGAAATGATTAATTGTATTTATTTTTATATTCAGAAATACCTTATTTTTGTATAGACAAACAAATATTGGCAAAATACTTTTTGTATTTATATATATATATAAAGAGACAGACGAAAGATGAGTGAGATAAATTGCAGAGTAGGACAGGCAGTCCGTGCGTTGAACATACAACTTTCACACATCAGTCATTCCACATTCACACTCGTATTCCTTCCATACCATAACAAACATTGTGCATGTGAAATAAGACAGAACAAAAAAGGTCAAGCAAGCAGAGTCAAGAGCAAATCAGAAATAACACTAAAAATGTTGAAAAGATACTTAATATCACAACAATTGTATGACAAACATAATATGTACAATTCCTTATTGACCAAAAAACCTAACAACAAAAGGTACACAAGGTCGACGCGTTTCGAATCGGACCCTTTGTCCGATTCTCATCAGGACCAGAGAATCTGAAAAAAGGAAAGAAATTTCCTTTAGTATATTTATGTTTAAAGAGTGGAAACAGCGACCAGTCAAAACCAAGCATAGCCTCCTACCTGTGTGTATTCAGTGTTAAGTCACGGGGGTGGCTGTGGACAGAGAGGTAATCTATGGTTAGTAATTAAGAACAAGAACAAGCCTACAGTCATCAAAAGGGGTGAATCATGGGGGGTATTCAGATGAAGGAAAATACCTGCATCAAGTGTTTTAAACATCGGATGTTTAATCCAAAACGGGCTGCATGGAGTCGGGGTCGTCAGGGAGCCATCGTGAACGGGCGCTTTTAAAATGAAGGCTGTGAACGTGAAAAAACAAGCACCATAAATTGTTTACATTGAAGGGCGGTAACATAGAGCGAGTCTACTGAGATCTCAATGGAGCGCTAAGTACCTCTAGAGCGTGACGAGTTGCTCGAGGTCCGGTTTTCGATCGTTTGAATGGGGCCGATCAGCAATTCACAGCCGCTGGCTGAAAGAGAACCCGGAAGGGCGCGTTAGTGCTTAGGCTCAGGGATTGAAAGAACAGACATCGAGCGAAGCTGCGTGGCAGCATTTACCTTATGTGAACTCCTTTCGCAGCGTAGATCGGTGGCGTCTCTTTGTGCTCGCCGGTCTTCATGTTCTGGGTGCGGGTAGGAACAGTAAATGAAGGCGCGCCCGATCTACGCTGCGAAAGGAGTTCACATAAGGTAAATGCTGCCACGCAGCTTCGCTCGATGTCTGTTCTTTCAATCTTCGAGCCTAAGCACTAACGCGCCCTTCCGGGTTCTCTTTCAGCCAGCGGCTGTGAATTGCTGATCGGCCCCATTCAAACGATCGAAAACCGGACCTCGAGCAACTCGTCACGCTCTAGAGGTACTTAGCGCTCCATTGAGATCTCAGTAGACTCGCTCTATGTTACCGCCCTTCAATGTAAACAATTTATGGTGCTTGTTTTTTCACGTTCACAGCCTTCATTTTAAAAGCGCCCGTTCACGATGGCTCCCTGACGACCCCGACTCCATGCAGCCCGTTTTGGATTAAACATCCGATGTTTAAAACACTTGATGCAGGTATTTTCCTTCATCTGAATACCCCCCATGATTCACCCCTTTTGATGACTGTAGGCTTGTTCTTGTTCTTAATTACTAACCATAGATTAACTCTCTGTCCACAGCCACCCCCGTGACTTAACACTGAATACACACAGGTAGGAGGCTATGTTTGGTTTTGACTGGTCGCTGTTTCCACTCTTTAAACATAAATATACTAAAGGAAATTTCTTTCCTTTTTTCAGATTCTCTGGTCCTGATGAGAATCGGACAAAGGGTCCGATTCGAAACGCGTCGACCTTGTGTACCTTTTGTTGTTAGGTTTTTTGGTCAATAAGGAATTGTACACATTATGTTTGTCATACAATTGTTGTGATATTAAGTATCTTTTCAACATTTTTAGTGTTATTTCTGATTTGCTCTTGACTCTGCTTGCTTGACCTTTTTTGTTCTGTCTTATTTCACATGCACAATGTTTGTTATGGTATGGAAGGAATACGAGTGTGAATGTGGAATGACTGATGTGTGAAAGTTGTATGTTCAACGCACGGACTGCCTGTCCTACTCTGCAATTTATCTCACTCATCTTTCGTCTGTCTCTTTATATATATATATATAAATACAAAAAGTATTTTGCCAATATTTGTTAGTCTATACAAAAATAAGGTATTTCTGAATATAAAAATAAATACAATTGATTCATTTCTAAAACCGACTAGCAATTGAGTCATTGTTAGTCTGGGTTCCAATTTAGTTGGTTGTGGTCTGGTAAATCAACCACAGTATTTGCACTTCTTTTGTTTATTCTAGTATTGGACTCTGCTTTACTGTGAATGAGTCAAAGCCCTTGTTTGTTGTTATATACTGATGGGGAAAGAGCATCAAGTGGGACAGATCGCACTCCTGGACAAGAGGGCATCCGGCACAGCAAGTGGGAGAGAAAGAATAACCATAGAAGAAGGGGTCGCACTGGTCAACACCGGAAGTCGGCGCAGGAACATCAGTCGACAAGCAGTGAAGACGAGTCCAAGGAAACATCTGGCCGAAGAACACATAAAACTCGAATCAGAAGTGTTAGAGCATCAAACAAGAGAGAAGGAGAAACAGGTCGCACAAGACGGACTGATCCTCCATTGCAACGAACCAAAAAGGAGGACAAAGAGGCAAAAGCTTGGGATCAAGCACAAGGAACAAGCACAGGATCATCAAACAACCTCCCAAATGAGACAGCATTGAAGACGTTCCAACAAAGGCACACGGAGAAACATCTCAACGACAACTCAAAGGGGAAGAGCAATTTGTCATGGACTACGGACTTCAAAAATCCATTACCAAAGACAGTGTCAAAGAAACGTTGGAGAAGGAATGGGGAGAAGGATCTCTCTGACACTGAGTGCACATCTATCCGATCCTGGAGGTCGACAAAAGACTTCTCTGACCCAGAAAGCACGTCCATGGCCAGGAACTCCTCTGGTTCAGAGAGCGCGTCCGTCCGATCCTGGAGGTCAACAAGAGACTTCTCTGACCCAGAGAGCACGGCTGTTTGATCCCGTGAGTCGACCAAGTCATGGTCCCGACAACAGCCATGGCGTCAACCACCCGAACGCGCCATAGAACCAAAGGACACCTTTCCTGTCAAGAGCAACATAACACACACCAAGGTCTCTGAATACTCAGTCACGCCACAAGACAATCTGTCATGTCAATCACAAATATATCCGGACATAGACCAGACACCGTCACCCCTAAAGGGGTCCGAAAGGCTGACTCAAAGGACCTATAAAAAGAAAACAGAGACAGTGGACCTTAGTCACCGGACGGGAAGGGACCTGCCAGCCACTCCGCAAAGAAAGTCGGACATGTCAGCAGAGAGAGATCATCAGATAAAAGAGAAACATGCCCATGCACAGGTAACCCACGAGTTCGCCAGACAACCCGAGGCTGTGAATGAGTTACCGAACCAAACCAAGACAGTCTCGTCAGATAGTACCGCACTGTCTGGTGTGCATGACCCTGAAGTGGAAGACAGTGTTGCCCTCGACCGGACAAGACAAGCGGGAGCAAAAGCAGGCGCAGATGCCCATAAGAGGACCAGAACATTATCCACTCATGAAAAGGACCGAGCACCCGAACCAACCGTTACACCACCAGAAGGAAACATGAGGACTGCAGACTGTGGGAGCGAACAGTTTACACGCAACGTGGTCAAGAATACCCTGATCAAGACACCGGAAAGAGTGACCAAAGCCAAACCCACCACTGATTCGAAACTACTGAGGCTTGAAGAACAGGCTGTCCGCCAACCCGTGTGGTGGATTGAAGAACTGCGAACACTGAGGACATTAAGCTCACTTTGTTGAGGAAGGGGGGAGATGTAGAGCTGTGTGAGGTAGTCTAGTGGTTGGGGGCGGAGTGATGGGAGGAGCAGGAACAGGAGGAGCCGGGGAAAGGAACTAGTCAGTTAGGGTAGGGACGGGGAACAGAGTGGACGTGCTAATAAAGAGTTGAATAGAGACCACAGTGTCGGTGTATCTTTGTCGTAGGACACGACAAGGTGTATCCCGCAACCCGCTATTCTTGACTTTTAAAAACAACCAAGTACACGATAAGTGAAGGGGGAGTGTCTTACCGGAATCGTTGCCGACCGTCTAGCTCCTCAGTGATATATATGCTTGCAATCTTCAATCAGCCACTGGAACCCTCATCACGGTATCCCAATCGTAGAAAAGAGCGGAAGACCCAATTTGCAGGTGAGCATTCAATTTTATTGTTTAGTGGAAGCGCACTTTGCCAGCACAACGTTTCGGCCTGCCCAGAGGCCTTGGTCACATGACGCCATGGGGAAGGAGAGCAATATTTAAAGTGCAAGTGCGAAATTTACAATAAATGTGATTGGTTGAATCAAATGTGAGGCCCAAGTTGTCAAACAAACATAGAAGACATACTTGTCGACTGGAAATGGCGGGATAATCCCGGGGAATTCATCACAAATGTAATACAAATACATCGTTTGAAATTTATCTGGATAAAAATCATTCTGGCTAGGTACAAGATTACATTCTAGTAAAATTCAACTAAAACAAATGATTTCTACTATTTACAAGATTAAATACATGTAAAAAAAAAAAACCCAGATAAAAATACCAATCATTTAAAACATTCCATAAATTATTAGTGTAAACATTATGTATTACATTTTTTTTGCCTCTTATCGGAATGACTGCCGAACACGAATTGTGTAGACGTAGGTTAAGTTGATACATGTATGAATACATATTGTAAGCATCCCTGATTGAGTATGTACTTTCGTTTGCAAAGCCCCGTTTTTGCCAGCCTTCACATATGACCCATGTGTGTAAATGCCCCTAGTTGTGGATTCAACCAACTACGTGTGTGAGTGTGAATTGTGTGAAGAGTAATAACTAAAATTTAACAAAATGTATGTAGGCTACTCAAATGAATCAATGGCAAGCAGGGCATGCATATTGGGAAAGAGGATTAAGAACACTAGGCCTGAAAGATCTTTGGGGCATGCAAGTAAGCCATAATGAATTCAAACGACTAGCGAAAATGAGCACAAAAAAGCTCTCTTCCGTGGAAGACAAGGCTCGGCTGGCAAAAAGAAGTCACGGGTGGATGTCCTTGCAATCCTATGTCCTGTTGACCCCACAGGAGTACCTAACTCAACCATTCACTGCTCGAACAAAATTAAGTTTCCTAAAGTTGAGAATGGGAGTAATCAACCTGTTGGTCCATTTGCCAAAATGGAAAAGAGCCCACGGACAGGAACAATGTAGACTCTGTGGGAATCAAAAAGAAGACATAGTACACATCCTTTATCTTTGCCCAAACCAGTTGAACGAAAGACGGTCCCTCCTGAGGAAACTCTGGAACACAAACATGATTAGATCGTGTAGAGCAGCAGTCTTGGCTTGCTTTGACCCTCGGAACACTAAATTAAACTGTGCCCTAGTAAGGTTTTTGGAACAAGCAGAAAAAAAACTTGGTGAGGTGTCCCAAGTACGCGATCTCTCACCAGCACAATTACTAGCCTAGTTCCAACTGCCACCTTACTGTATAATGGACATGATCCTTAGCTCTCCTTTTTATAAGTATGTTTTACACATTTTTATAATCTTCATAACGCATAGGATCCTATACTTATTTTTATATGTATTTATTGATATATCGTTCATAAAATTCTGTAACTTGCAAAGGTTTTTTTTGTTTTTTTTAAAAATTCTATTGATGTAGGCTACTCCTAGACTACATCAATTAACCACATGCGCGCTAGCGGAATTCCGCTCCTACGCTGAGATTTTCAAATGCGCATGTTACGTGACGAGCTGGGCTCGTCATCAGCGTGCGAGGAGGCTACGCCATGACGAGCCCAGCTTGTCATCAGCGTGGAAGGGGTTAATAGAATGACCACACTTATCAGAACCGGGCTGTGCACTCATAACACTGGCTGTTCTAGCTGAGAGTACATTTTTTGCTAGTAAGACATAATGGATCAGTTTTTAAAGCTGAACCTATGCAAGCAGGGTTCTTCAGCCTTCGGCTAAATTGCATTGTTTCAATTACCCTAAGAGTGAAAACATTTTCCTGATTTGATATATATATATATATATATATATATATATATATATATATATATATATATATATATATATATATTACCTACTGGCGGTCGCCAGTAGGTATATATAGTTAGGATTTTTTCCCTATGGGATTTCTGAAAATTCTATGTCTAATAACTTTGGCGTTTGTGGACGGAATCGGCTGAAATTTTCAGGAAAATGGCACATTTTGTTTCTGAGCAGCTCCTGGAAATTTGGGGGGGGTTCGTCAAGGGGGGGCCGAGAAAAAAGGGGGGTCCCAAAACGCGTTTTTCCCATGTTAATTTCCATAGGGCGGTTGGACTCACTTTTAGCCCGAACGGCTGAATGGATTTCCATGAAACTTGGCAAAATTGTAGGGACTGTTAGCCCGATGTGCCTTTGCTAGGTCTCAATATATGTGCTTCAGTGGATTTTGAGAAATTAACGTTTAAATCAAGATATATATCTGTAACAGCGCTCCGGGCAGCGATCCGGTTAGCGAACTTTTCGCGTATCGGAACTTTGCGATGCGAAGCTGATTGGCCCTCCGGTGTCTGTCAACATTCTAAACAGTCCGGAGCGGCCGCCATCTTGTCTCTCGGTAGGATCGAGAGACAAGAGGAGGCCAAAACAAAGGGGGAAATGAAGGAAAGGGGGCAAGGTAGACCCCTTCTGACCCCCTAGGATTGATGAGGGGGATATTATAGAGCCACGCGGGGCCCCAAAAAAAAAAAAAAAAAAATTTTTTCGCCGTAGAGACGCATCTTGGTAAGCGAACCGGGCAGCTAACCGGGCAGCTAACCGGGAAGCTAACCGGCAGTGTAACGGGAGTCTGAGGAGTAGCTGATTGGCTGTCAACATTGTAAACAGTCCGGAGCGGCCGCCATCTTGTCTCTCGGTAGGATCAAGAGACAAGAGGAGACCAAAACAAAGGGGGAAATGAAGGAAAGAGGGCAAGGTAGACCCCTTCTGACCCCATAGGATTGATGAGGGGGATATTATCAAACCACGCGGGGCCCAAAAAAAAAAAAAATCCTGAGGAGTAGCTGATTGGCTGTCAACATTGTAAACAGTCCAGAGCGGCCGCCATCTTGTCTCTCGGTAGGATCGAGAGACAAGAGGTGGAAAAAAAAAAGGTGTAAATGAATGAAAGGGGTAAGGCAGACCCCTCCTGAACCCCTAGGATTGATGAGGGGGCTATTAAAGTTCCCGGGGCAAAAGAAAAAAAAATTCGCGGTAAAGGTGCTTCCTGGTACGTTAACCGGGCAGCTAACCGGCAGCGTAACGGGAGTCCGACATATTGTGTTTTTTGAACGTTTGTGATATGTGCACGTGTGGATTTTGTCTAATTAAGGTTAAAAAAATATATATATATCTTTAAGCGTGTTCTGGCGCGCTTACGTTTTGGGTTTGGTTTGCGCTGCAGAGACGATACGTCACGGTTATGCGATGCATCATGAGGCGTCTCACGGGCTACGTGATACGTCACTTAATAAAGAATATATTTTACAGCTATAGATATTAGCTTTTAAAAAACCAATGAAATTCACAGAAAAAACCATAGGTTATAGACCATATATAGTTAGGAATTTGCATTTACAAAACCTTGAAAATTCACTGAAAAAACCATAGGTTATAGACCATATATAGTTAGGGATTAGCATTTAAAAAACCTTATTTTATTTGCACAAAACCATTGAAATTCCATATATAGTTAGTTGCACTAACTATATATCGCGGACCCGCAATCCACTGCTAATGATGTCACATATTACATCATTCATGACATGGTCAGTGACATCACTGATGACATCACTGATGACATCTCAAATGACATCACTGATGACATCACTGATGACATCTCAAATGACATCACTGATGACATCACTGACATCTCATTTGACATTACTGATTACATCACTGATGATATCATTTATGTGATAATACATCTTCAGACTTTAATATAACCTTAGATATACTCAGTGTAAACAGGCACTCACAGACTGTCACACATCCATGGAGTTACTCACACACCTAGTCAGTCATGCAAAGAATCAATCACATCTCCATTTCCTCAACTATACAGTTATACACACCTTACTTATTCAAACACATAGTAACACATATTTACTCTCTTATACAATCCTTGATACAAGTTCACAATGATTCATACAGCCACTCACACATTCACTGGCTCTTATGTTCAGTTATTTATATATGTCAACTCTCACATGGAGTGTGTTTTACATATGTACTTACTTTGACATGTAGCACTGAGATATCCATTCACTCACCAATATACTCATGCACACAGTCAACTGTCCATACAGCTGTTTCTACATGCACTTTTGAACCCATACACCTAGGGAATCAACTGCTCACACATCTATGCACAGAGTTATACACCTCCCAGCCACCCACACACATACTCAGTCTCCCATACAAATACTTGGGCAACCATTCAATAACCCATATAGTTACTGATATAGCTACTGATTTAAACATGCAGCAGTTTACAGAACAACATAGATAATGATTGCCAAATTAAGACACTTTAATCACTAACCCATACACTCAGTGAGACACATTTAATCATTCTCTCATACAGTCAGTCATGCACCTACTAAATCCTTCATCCAGACACTTATACATCCACTCATTCTTCAATATGTAAGACATATTTTAACTGTACAGAAACATACAGTCACTGGGTGTTGTCATCAGTGATGTCATCAGTGATGTCATCAGTGATGTCATTTGAGATGTCATCAGTGATGTCATCAGTGATGTCACTGACCATGTCATGAATGATGTAATATGTGACATCATTAGCAGTGGATTGCGGGTCCGCTATATATAGTTAGTGCAACTAACTATATATGGAATTTCAATGGTTTTGTGCAAATAAAATAAGGTTTTTTAAATGCTAATCCCTAACTATATATGGTCTATAACCTATGGTTTTTTCAGTGAATATATATATATATATATATACATATATATATATATATATATATATATTACCTACTGGCGGTCGCCAGTAGGTATATATAGTTAGGATTTTTTTCCTATGGGATTTCTGAAAATTCTATGTCGAATAACTTTGGCGTTTGTGGACGGAATTGGCTGAAATTTTCAGGAAAAGGGCACATTTTGTTTCTGAGCAGCCCATGGGGGGGGGGGGTTTCGTCAAGGGGGGGCCGAGAAAAAAGGGGGTCCCAAAACGTGTTTTTCCCATTCATTTTTCCATAGGGCGGTTGGACTCACTTTTAGCTCGAACGGCTGAATGGATTTACACGAAACTTGGCAAAATTGTAGATATGGTTTGCCCGACGTGCCTTTGCTATGTCTCAATATATGTGCTCCAGTGGATTTTGAGAAATTAACATTTTAAAAAACAGATATATCTGTGACAGCTCTCCGGTTAGCGCCCCGGTTCGCGTACCTGACGCGTAACGGAACTTCGCGAGGAGAAGCTGATTGGCTCTCCGGTGTCTGTCAACATTCTAAACAGTCCGGACCGGCCGCCATCTTGTCTCTCGGTAGGATCGAGGAACAAGAGGTGGAGAAAAACGAAGGGGGAAAAGAAGGAAAGGGGGCAAGGTAGATTAAAGTGCCCCGTGGGGCAAAAAAAAAAAAAAAATGTTTGCGATTTTTCGTAGTCGAGGCGCGTCCCGGTACGCGAACCGGGTAGCTTACCGGTAGCGTAACGGGAGTTCGCCATTTTGTGTTTTGGACAAATTTTATCACAAGATGGAGGAATAACAATGTGGGAAATGGGTGTAAGGGGGCATGGGAGAAATATCTTGACCCCCTATGTTTTCTGAGGGTAACTGAGGAGGTTCATATATGCCATAAGAAAAAAAAATTTTAGATATTTTCGCGCGGTTAGCTGCCGGTACGGGAACCGGGTAGCGAACCGGGACGCGAACATAAGTGAAAATTTGTGAAAAAAGGTACATTCGAAATTTTAAAAGAGTAATTATCGTTAAGGTAGCTCTGAAAAGAGCTTTTGGGTTCTGTGTAAGTTCTAAGTAGGTATCAATACACAGTCTTAAATTTTGTATCTGAGAAGTGCACACCATCTTCTCTGTAGATATATCTTGCATGTAGTAACGCAAGTTATTGTTGTAGATGGAGCCCATTCCATGGTTTGTTATGTAAGCTGAAACAGACTTATTTACATGCTTCCTCGCTTTCTCAATTTGTGGATAAAATTGATTGGACCACTTCCATTTCTGTCTTTGGCATATTTAGGAATATACCAAGGTAGTTTGAGGAAAAAGTGCCATCAATTGCTCAAAGGTGTCCTTTAAAAAGCATTTCCAGACCTACCCCAGAGAAGGAAAAAATGGTGTCTGCTTCTTTAAACAAATATTTCACTTGCCCCATGATTCAGGGAGAATAATTTGCTTACTTGATGTGTATAAAAACGTTTCTTGAAGTCATTTAGGTTTCTTGATATGTACTGCTAGAGTTTTATAGCCAGCATGGGGCATATTTACAAGGCCTTTGAGCCACTTTCAAGTTATTTTTCCCATGTTAAAAGTAATGCAAAATTGGTGCAAGGGCCTTGTAAATACGCCCTCATGTGTGTTAGGGCATTTTAAGTAAATTCCCCATGAATGGGGGAGAATAATTTGCTTACTTGATGTGTTTAAAAACGTTTATTGAAGTCATTTAGTTTTCTTGAAATATACTGCTAGAGATTCATAGTCAGCATGGGGCATATTTACAAAGCCTTTGAGCCATTTTAAGTCAAAAAACACATTTTAAAAACACATCAAGTAAGTAAATTATTCTCCTAGATTCATGGGAAAGTAGAAGCAGATCCTTTAAGCACACCCTGAGCACATAGTAATATAAAAATGTTGTACTCTTTACCATTAGTCTGACTTTTTGTTATAATTACTCTACTATTATATCTCAAATTTTGAAAAAAAATGAATTATGTCTTAAACAATTTCTAATTTATAAATAAAATTTTATTGATATTAATTTTAAAAATCTATGGAAATTTCAAGTAGTACTTCATCTGAAATTTCATGATCTTTATTTTCATAAATTGTCTCTTGTTTATCAAAATTGTCCATAAATTCCAACAGTTGTTCGTCTACTGTCACATTAAAAAAATCGTCATTATTGTCCTGTATTTCAGGTTGTACTTTGGGTTCCTGTGCTTCTTTATCCATAATTGCTGTTAAGGTAGAATAAAAAGAGAGCGACAAATAGAATTTAAGTAAGAAACTTCAACATTTTTATTTTTAACTTAACGTGTACAACATAGTTCTGAGTTTTTAAGAGTGAATTTATGTTTGGGCAGTGTATTCTACAAGGCAGGAAGTAGAAATATAAAGTACTGCATGTGATCAAGTCTAACTCAATCTATGACTACAACAGAGAAGCCTTACTCAATCTATAACTATAACTGAGGGACAGTAAATATCTAACAGGAAACGTTTTTATAAAAATAACTTTAGGTGCACAACATATTTCTCCTTCAAAACTATTAACTTACATTTGGAAAAGTGTCTTAGGTTTCTCAGTAAATGCTCTGTAAATGTGCCTCAGGGAGTTCCAGTCAAAATGGCAGTCTCCCCCTCTTATTTTTCATATATATTCATTATTATTATATTATAGGAGTTTATAAAGCGCCTGGTGACGCCTCCCGGCGTGTCCCCGCGCTGTGGAGAGAGTGTTGCATGGGTGGATAGGCAGCAGGCTGTGGCTAGATAGTGAAAAGGTAGGTTTTTAGTTGTTTCCTAAAGGATGTTTCGTTTTCTTCCTGTCTGATGTTCCTGGGGAGGGTGTTCCACTTCTTGGCTGCTAGAGTACGAAAAGACCTGCCTCCAAGTCTGGCCTTTCTTGGACGTGTTGTTACAAGCAGACCAGTTCCCTTAGAACGTAGGGATCTGTGGGGTTCGTAGGGAGAGGCTAAGTCAGATAAGTAGGAGGGGGCTCTTTGATGAATGATCCGGTGGCACCATAGAAGTGCCTTGAATACTATCCTCTTGCTGATGGGCAGCCAATGCAGAGTATCCAAAGAAGGTTTCGAGGGGGCTCTGCGTGGGAGTCTTAGCACGAGACGTGCAGCTGAATTTTGGAGGACTTGCAGTTTTCTAATATTTTTTTCGGAAGTGCCCAGCAGCAGCACATTCCCATAGTCTATACGGGAAGTGATAAGAGCCTGCGTTAGGGTGCGCCTGGAACTCAATGGGAGCAGATCCATAGTGCGGCTAAGCGTCTTCATAACTCCAAAGCACTTTCCAACTGTTTTTTTGACATGACTGTCATAGGAAAGTTTGTTGTCTATCCAGACACCTAAATTCTTGGCCTCCTGACTAGGGGTAGGTACTGGTCCCAGACATGTGGGCCACCAATCTTGTGTCCATTTGGTGTTGTTCCCTCCTATTATAATCACCTCTGTCTTTGTTCCATTTAATTTGAGACAGTGCTCATTCATCCATACAGCCAGCTTGCACATGCAGGATTTAAAATGATCAGCCTCAGAGGAGGGGGATTGAGACAGGGAGATCAGGAGTTGGGTATCGTCGGCGTAAGAGACAAGCTCTACGCCGAACGATTGGACCACCTCTGCCAAAGGTGTCATATATAAGTTGAACAGGGTAGGGCTCCGGGCGGAGGCCTGAGGTACCCCCTGTTCTAAGATCAAGCTGTCTGAGAGATAGGTCCCTCTTTGGACCTGAAAGCTTCTGTTGGTATTCATGTACCAAACCAATCAAATGTCAGCACATAAAAATACAACTTGAAAGTAATGTTATCATTGGTTGAAAATGTCAACTCTTTCTAATGTGTTTTTGCCATGTAATTTACCTCAGGTTATTTAGACAGGGCTACAACTTGAATGGCTCTATGGAATTCCATCAAATTTTGGAAAATGGTAGGGACTGGTATGTAGTAGGGACTGTTCCAAATTTGGTGAAAGTGTCTGTAGTAGTTTTTCTGTAAATTACTTTCCCACCTTTTTTTATCGAGCGCTTACCGGTGCGCTCCCCGGTACGCGAACCGACAGCGTTACGGGAGTCCTCCATTTTGTGTATCGGTAGAATTGATACATAAGATGGAGGACAAACAATGTACGGAATGGGTAGAAGGAGGCACGGTAGACAGTTTATGACCCTCTAGGTTTTCTGAGGGGGGATTAGGACGCTGATATATGGAAAAATACAAAAATTAAATTTTTGAAAATTTCGCGGGAGGAGCGCCCGGTACGCGCACCGGTAAGCGAACCGGGGAGCGTACTTTGGTGAAGAAAAAAAAATAGAAAAAGATAAACGTTTTGAATGATCTGAGGTAGGGTAGCTCTGAAAAGAGCTATTGTGTTCTGTGGCTAATTTAGATACCTACAAGTAGGTTCCAATGCACACTTTTAAATAAAGGACGAATATTGTATTCACTTCGTCAGAGAAGTGCACACCATCTCTTCTGTAGATGTGTTGAATGTTGGAACGCAAGTTATTGTTGTATATTAAACCCATTCCATAGTCTCTCATGTAAGCAGAAACAGATTTATTCACATGTTTCTGTGCTTCCTCAAATTGGGAGCGTACTTTGGTGAAGAAAAAAAAATAGAAAAAGATAAACGTTTTGAATGATCAGAGGTAGGGTAGCTCTGAAAAGAGCTATTGTGTTCTGTGGCTAATTTAGGTACCTACAAGTAGGTTCAAATGCACACTTTTAAATAAAGTACGAATATTCTATTCCCTTCATCAGAGAAGTGCACACCATCTCTTCTGTAGATGTGTTGAATGTTGGAACGCAAGTTATTGTTGTATATTAAACCCATTCCATAGTGTCTCATGTAAGCAGAAACAGATTTATTCACATGTTTCTGTGCTTCCTCAAATTGTGGAAAAAATTGATTGGACCACTTACTTTTTTGTCTTTGACATATATTGGAATATACCAAGGCAGTTTGGGGAAAAAGTGTCATTTAAAAGAAGAATACATTTTACAGCTTTTGATATTTGCTATTAAAAAACTATTGAAATTCACTGAAAAAACATAGGTTATAGACCATGTATAGTTAGGAATTAGCATTTACAAAACCTTGAAAATTCACTGAAAAAACCATAGGTTATAGACCATACATAGTTAGGGATTAGCATTTACAAAACCTTATTTTACTCGCACAAAACCATTGAAATTCCCATATATAGTTAGTTGCACTAACTATATATCGCGCACCCGCAATCCACTGCTGATGATGTCACATATTACATCATTCATGACATGGTCAGTAACATCACTGATGACATCACTGATGACATCTCAAATGACATCACTGATGACATCTCATTTGACATCACTGATGACATCACTCATGTGATAATACGATGGACCTCTTCAGACTCTAATATAACCTTACATACACTCAGTGTAAACAGACACTCACAGACTGTCACTCATCCATGGAGTTACTCACACACCTAGTCAGTCATGCAAAGAATCAATCACACCTCCATTTCCTCAACTATACAGTTATACACACCTTACTTATTCAAACATATTCTAACACATATTTACTCTCTTATACAATCCCTGATACAAGCTCACAATGATCCATACAGCCACTCACACATTCACTTGCTCTTATCCACAGTTATTTATATATGTCAACTCTCACATGTACTGTGTTTACATATGTACTTACTTGCACATGTAGCACTGAGATATCCATTCACTCACCAATACACTCATGCACACAGTCAACTGCCCATGCAGCTGTTTCCACATGCACTATTGAGCTCATACACCTAGTGAATCAACTGCTTACACATCTATGCACAGAGTCACACACCTCCCAGCCACCCACACACACACTCAGCCTCCCATTCAAATACTTGGGCAACCAATCAATAACCCATATAGCCACTCATATAGCTACTGATCAACACATGCAGCAGCTTACACAACAACAGACATACTGATGCACACATTCAGACAGTTTAGTCACTAACCCATGAATTTAGTAAGACACATTTAATCACTCACTCATACAGTCAGTCACACACCTACTAAATCCTTCATCCAGATACTTATACATCCACTCATTCTTCAATATGTAAAACATATTTAAACTTTACAGAAACACAGTCACTGGATGATGTCATCAGTGATGTCATCAGTGATGTCAAATGAGATGTCATCAGTGATGTCATTTGAGATGTCATCAGTGATGTCATCAGTGATGTCACTGACCATGTCGTGAATGATGTAATATGTGACATCATCAGCAGTGGATTGCGGGTGCGCGATATATAGTTAGTGCAACTAACTATATATGGGAATTTCAATGGTTTTGTGCGAGTAAAATAAGGTTTTGTAAATGCTAATCCCTAACTATATATGGTCTATAACCTATGGTTTTTTCAGTGAATATATATATATATATATATATATATATATATATATATATATATATATATATATATATATATATATATATATATATATATATATATATATATATATATATATATATATATATATATATATACATAAGATATACCAGCACTCACAGGAGCAATGACAGTGGGCGGCCCGAGACGGCGTCATTAGATCCAAAATTCATTGGTGCAGTATAATTCATCAACATCAAAAACGGACTACAGTCCTCATGGTTATAGTTTCGGCCATCTTAAAGCATGCATCGTTACACATTCAATTAATATAATCTCTCTGTTATATACAGAAAAATAGCCCAATATTAATGATTGTGGTGCCACCCATATTACATATGCTAGTTAATTTCATAATTCTGCCCTAAATGGGCATAACGTGTACATGTACCATTGCTTCAAAAACACGTCATAGACAATATGTACACAATAAATTTATTATGCCTCCCCATTCCAACAAATTAACAGTCCCCATGATTTTTCAATTGTGATGGGCATGTTATAGAGCTGAATCTTCTCAAATCATAGATTTATTGCCATAAAGTCCCCACTATTAAGTCCCAAAGGTATCTTTGTCTGAGTATCTATAATGTACCTTGATTCTAATCTGCTGAGCATACGTTGTCTATCTCCTCCTCATATGTCCTTAGGTACATGGTCCGTACAAAACAATTTCAACAGCTCCCGGTTGATTTCATGAGGACTCTCAAAGTGCCTTGCCACGGATATGTAACATCCTTGGTGGTGATGGCCCTAAGATGTTCCACAATCCGCACTTTTGTCAGATGTATGGTGCTGCCAATGTACCTTAGTCCACACGGACATAATAAAAAATATACTGTGTGACTGGTATTACAATTCACAAACTTCCCAATTTCCTTTGGGATCTCAAGATCTTGTACATCATACGACAAAACTTTATGGCTATTTTTACAGGGCTTGCATCTACCTTCGGGGAAGAAACCTTTAATTGGCCCAAAACAGGGTTGTCTGCTATCTTTTGGACAATGGCTCTGTACCTGCTGATCCTTTAGTGAACGTGCCTTCCTAAATGATAATCGGCGTGATCTCCGAAGATCCTCTCCTATAATAGGATCTGTCTTCAGAATGTGCTAGTTCCTCCGTAGCACTTTTCTTATCTCATTAGCATTGCTTGAATAGTTAGTGACAATACGGCAATCCTTCAGACCTGTTGTATTGGCTCTAACCTTTCTTAATTCTGAAATCGACGAGTCATTCACCAGGTCCAATCTGGACTTGGTATCCACCTTCTTCTTTGCCGCCAATAGATCCTCTGTTGAGTTGCCTCTGACCAAAAATCTCTGCATGCTTTCTGCAGCCGCCATCTGAAAATTGCATTCCCTAATGCAATTTCTTTTTATGCATAGGAATTCTCCATACGGAATGCTTTTTTTTTTTTACTTTTCAAGGTAGCAAATCCTAGCATGCAGTAAGGAATTCCCCGCTGTCGGCTTTCTGTGAAAAGTGGTGCACAGTCAGCCTTCAGAGATAAATACATTCAGGTCTAAAAAGTTTACAGATGTTTTACTAATTTCTCTTGTGAACCTAAGAGTCAAAGCGTTCACATTGAGCATTTTGGCATACTCCTTTGCTGAATGTTCAGTTCCTTGGTGTATGATGAATAAATCATCTATATAACTGTTCCAGCTAATGATACATGCATACATATATATTGCCAGTAGGTAGTTATAGTTAGGACCTTGTTTCTACTCAAAAAGCGTTTTCTCTTTTGCCAATTGGCGCCGTTTGCCGAATCTTCCCAAAAGTTTCAAAACTAATGGTTCGCTCAGGTCATCTCCTGTCTTGAAAGACTCGGGGTGATTCGTCGAGAGTGGACCGAGAAAAAAAAGGGGGTCCCAAAACAAGTCTTCTCATTGTTCATTGACATAGGAAACTTTAGACAAAGCTACAGCCTGAACTGCTGAACAAAATTACACCAAATTTGCCAAAAAGGTAGATTTTGGTTCAGAAAGCGTTCTTTTTTTGAATGGTGTAAATCCATTCAGTAGTTCCTGAGTAATTCAAAAACAAAAAATATTGATATCTGATGACTGAGCAGGATTTGCGAACCCTCCCGATCATGCGTTTCATTTTGATTGGCTGCCAACTCTCCAACCCAACAAGTGTTAGCAGCCATCTTGTGACTCAGTAAAACAGAGTCACAACAAAAAAGGTAATAAAAAGATTTTTTTTAAAAAGAAGGGGGCAGGGTTGATACACCCTTATCCCCTAGGCCTGGTCAGGGGATCATACCGGGACCCCCAGGGCCTCAAAAAGCATTTTTTTGTAAAGGCAGGATTTGCACTGGGTGCGCAAATCCTGCCAAGAAAATAAATAAGCAAATGAAGCGCGGTCTCCTGCGCTTCATTTTAATGGGCCCCCGGGTTGGCCAGATCCCGGGGCAATATGCTAAATATATGCGGGGGCCCCCACAGCCCCGTGGACCGCCACTTCTCTGGGGCTTAATTCATTATGTGGGGGCACGCGGCCCCCCTCAGAACCTGGGACCACCACCTTCCCGGGGCTTTTAATAAAAGGCATGGGGGGGGCTCCTTCCCCCCACGCTACCCCGGGTACCACCACCTCCCCATGGCATTCATATATTGGGGAGCCTCATGGCCCCCCAAGCCCCAGGGACTGCCACCTCCCCGGGGCTTTGCCTAATTATGAGTGTGGGGGCCTCGCAGGCCCCCCTACGCCCCAGGGACTGCCACTTCTCTGGGGCTATAACAAATAGTCAGTGTGGGAGGCTCAAACCCCCAGCACTGCCATAGGGACCACCACCTCCTCTGGGCACTAATTATTGAAACACGGGGATCTGTTGCGGCCCCTGACCCCAGGGACCACCACCTCCCAGGGCTTTAATACTGATGAGAGGGGGGCCATGCAGTCCCCCTCCTGGAGCCCTCCATGCCCCTGGGACCGCCACCCTCCCAGGACCAGCTCCAGCAATGTCCCGGGGTGCCCACCCCGGGACATTGCAGTTTGCTATGGCAGGGCTGGAGCATAACTCCCGGCTGGTCATAGCAAATTTCTGCTTTGATTCGTGGAAGCAAGAGCAGGAAACCTGCTCTCCCTTCGACGAAGCAAAGCAGATTGCTTTTGGACAAGGGTAGTTGCATGTCCGCAGCTCCCTTTGTCCAAAAGCAATGCTGGCTCCCGCAGGAGAGGGGGAGCTAGCAGAGACCACGGGGGCATTGGTGCTCCCCTAGCGGTCCCCAACATAAGGCCAGGCCCCAGGGGATGGGGTCCACAGGTGCCATAATTGGCCTCAGGAGGGGGTCCATGGGGCCGCCTTCCAAATATAAAAAAAAAGGCATGCCAGGCCCCAGTGGATGGGGTCCCTGGAGCCAGAGGTGGGCCAGGAGGGGGCACACTTGGCCCCCT
The DNA here is from genome assembly GCF_964263255.1 of Lissotriton vulgaris. Classification (NCBI taxonomy): domain Eukaryota; kingdom Metazoa; phylum Chordata; class Amphibia; order Caudata; family Salamandridae; genus Lissotriton; species Lissotriton vulgaris. The sequence continues at coordinate 684,211,301 of NC_141697.1, forward strand.
CCCTGTTTAATTTATTTATATATTGTTTTAAATATTAAGGCCGGGCCCGACGGATGGGGTCCCATGGGGCCAGAAGTTGCCCAGGAGGGGTTCCACTTGGCCCTCTCCCTGTTTTTCTTTTAAAACATAAGGCTCGGCCCAAGAGATGGGGTCCTGGGGTCCAAAATTGGCCTCAGTAGGGGGGACACACAGCTTCCCAAAAACTAATTGTAAAAAAGCAGGGCAGGCCTTGGGGGATGGGGTTCCTGAGGCCAAAAGAAACCCAGAGAAGGAGGGCCATGAAGCCTCGGGGGATGGGGTCCCTGGGGCCAAAACTGGCCTATGGAAAGGGGGCCTCATGGCCCCCTCAAATAATGAAAAAAATGAGACACAGCCCCTGGGGATGGGGTCCCCAGGGCCAGCCGTGGCCGGTAGTGGGAGTACCGGCCGGGCGGTGATGTGGGGAGGGGGAGGGGCAGGGTGGGGGGTAGTAATGTATGGATTACAGAGTTCAACAGGTAAGTAAACATATAAATAAATAAAATGAATTTCGTTGCACGCACTGCATCACCAAATGCGATGCAGTGCGTGCAACAAAATTCATTTTATTTATTTATATGTTTACTTACTTGTTAAACTCCGTAATCCATACATTACTACCTCTCACCCTGCCCCTTCTTCTCCCTACGTCACCGCCTGGCCGGTACTCCCACTACTGGCCGCGGTTGCCCAGGGCCCAAAAAGGCCTTGGAAAGGGGGGGGGCGCTCGGCCCCCGTCCCATTTTTTACATTTTTCTTTTTGAATGGGTCAGCCCCTGGGGTATTGGGTCCCTAGGGCCCACAAAATATTATGAGAAGGGGGTCCACACAGTCCTCCTTCTATTAAAAAAAAACAGAACCTGGCATCATGCCAGAGGCCCCACCCCCTCCTTGCACCACTATGCAAACGCACATCCTGGTGAGTTCTGGATTGGGGGATTAAGTCCCCTTGAATTCTAAGGGCCCTTCGGGCCCAACTAGCCCACCAGGTACCTCCAGTAAGCCCCACACAGTGGGATTGCTGAGAGGTGGTCCTAGGTCACGCCCCTTTTCACACCATTCTGTAAATGCGCCTCTTGGTGCACTGCTGGTGTGGTGATGAGGTCCTCTTGTGTCCTGAGTCCTAAGGACCTCAGGACTGAAGTGGACTTCATCCCCCAATTTACCTCTTCCTGCACCCCTGTTCCCTCTATCTCCACCTTTCCTGCTTGTTTCTTCACCTCTCTTGCCTCTTTATATACCTCTGTTGATTCTTTCTGACCTTCTCTTGCCTCTGTCTGCACCCTTTGCGCCTCTTTCAGCACCTCTGTCGCATCTTTCTGCACTTCTCTTCCTTCTTTCTACAACTCTCTTGCCTCTATCTGTATCCTACTTGCCTCTTTGTGCACCTCTCCTACCTTTTTCTGCACCCCTCCTGTTTCTTTTTGCACCTCTGTTGGTTCTTTCTGCACTGCTCTAGCTTCTTTCTGAATCTCTTTTGCAGATGTCTGCATGCCTCTTGCCTCTTTCTGCACCCCTTCCCTATTTCTCCACCTCTTGCTTCTTTCTGCACCTCTCTTGCAAATTTTTGTATCTCTCTTACCTTTTTCAGCACCCCTGTTCCCTCTTTCTACATCTTTCTTGCCTGTTTCTATTCCTCTCTTGCCTCATTCGGCACCTCTGATGCTTCTTTCTGTACTTCGCTTGCTTCTTTCTGCACCCCTCTTGCCTCTTTCTGTATCCATTTTGCCTCTTTGTGCACCTCTCCTGCCTCTTTCTGCACCCCTGTTCCCTCTTTCTGCACCTTTCCTGCCTGTTTCTGCACCTGTCTTGCCTCTTTCTGTACCTCTGTTACTTCTTTCTGCACTTCTCTTTCCTCTTTCTGCACCTTTCTTGCCTCTTTCTGCTTCTCTTTTTCTTCTGTCTGAACTTCTCGTCCTTCTTTCTGTACCCCTCTTGACTCTTTGTGTACCTCTCCTTCCTCTTTCTGCACCCCTATTGCCTCTTTTTTCACCTCTGTTGGTTCTTTCTGCACTGCTCTTGCTTCTTTCTGCACCTCTTCTGCACATTTCTGCATCCTTCTAGCCTTTCCGCATCCCTCTTACCTATTACTCCACCTCTCTTGCTTCTTTCTGCACTGCTCCTGCTTCTTTCTACCCCTCTATTGCACATTTCTGTATTTCTTACCTCTTTATGTACCCCATCCCCTCTTTCTGTCCCTTTCTTGCCTATTTCTGTACCTCTCTTGCCTCTTTTGGCATCTCTATTGCTTCTTTCTGCACTTCTCTTGCCTCTGTATGGGCCCCTCTTGCCTCTTTCTGCACATCTGTTGCTTCTACCTGCACTTCTCCTGCTTCTTTCTGCACTACTCGTGCCTCTTTCTGTACCCCTTTTACCTCTTTGTCTACCTCTCCTGCCTTTTTCTGTACCTCTCTTGCATTTTTGTGGAGTTCTCTTGCCTCTTTATGTGCCTCTTTTGCTTCAATCTGTACTGCTCTTGCATCTTTCTGCACATCTGTTGCTAATTTTTAAATCCCTCTTGCCTCTTTCTGTACCCCTCTCCCCTTTTTCTGTACCTCTCTTGCCTCTGTCTACATACCTGTTCGATCTTTCTGCACCCCTTTTGCCTGTTTCTGCAACTCTTGTGCCACTTTCTGCAGTTCTCTTGTCTCCTTCTGCACCTCACTTGCCTCTTTCTGCCCTTCTCTTGCTTCTTTCGTCACCCTTCTTACCTTTTTCTAAACATCTCTTGACTCTTTCTGCATCTCTATTGCCTCTTTCTGCACATCTATTGGTTCTTTCTGCACTGCTCTTGCCTCTTTCTGTACCCCTCTTGCCTCCTTCTGCACCCCTCTTGCCTCTTTCTGTACCTCATTTGCTTTTTACTGAACTTCTCTCTCCTCTTTTTGTACCCCTCTTGCCTCTTTATGCAACTCTGTTGCTTCTTTCTGCACCTCTATTGCTTCTTTCTACACCCTTTTTGTCTCTTTCTGCACTCGTCTTCCCTCTTTCTGCACTCGTCTTCCCTCTTTCTGCACCTCTCTTGCTTCTATATGCACTTCTCTAGCTTCTTTCTACATCCTTCTTCCATTTTTTGCATCACTCTTGCCTCTTTCTGTAGTTCTCTTGACATTTTCTGTACCTCTATTGCCTCCTTCTGCACCTCACTTGCTTCTTTCTGCACCTCACTTGCCCCTTTCTGCACTTCTCTTGCTTCTTTCTACACCTCTGTTGCTTCGTTCAGCATTTCTTTTGTCTTTTTCTGCACTTTTCTTGCTTATTTCTGTACCTCTGTTGCATCTTTCTGCACCTCTGTTGCCTCTTTTTGCACCTCACTTCCTTCTTTCTGCATCCCTCTTGTCACTTTCTGCACTCCTCTTGCCTCTTTATGCAATTTGTTGCTTCTTTCTGCACTTCTCTTGCTTCTACCTTTTTGTACACAAATTTACAGAGTATGCCGTTTGAAACACAGGTGTTCAAGTATTTGTAGGTTTATTTTTATGTAATGTGTCACTAGGTAAAAGCAGAGACACATGCATGCACACCTTCACAAACTTGGTCAGACTTTCAACAGTGATATGCTTAGGATTGCGGTTTTATATCTGGTAGGCCTAACATTCTGAGATGTCATGAGTGATGTCATGAGTGATGTCACTGACATATATTACCTATTGGCGGTTGCCAGTAGGTAGTTATAGTTAGGACCTATTTTCCATAGGACATCCGCAACATTTGCACGCGATCAAAATGAATATGCTAACGGAAGGATATTTACCTTTGCCCGCAAATACGATAACTATAAGCGACAGGCATTGACCGGAAGCAAAGCGCAGAGCAAACAAGTGAATAGTGGAACTGAGACATTAACAGTAGAAGGCGATACTGACTCTGCATCCCTGACATCCAACAGTGACTCAGAGGAGAATAGACCCGGACCTTTGTCTATGAGTCAACCTGAGATGATGAGCTTTTCGGCGGAGAGGAGGGTCAGACGCAGGCAAGCCTTCATCAAGAGGAAATGTAAGGAGGACCTGGAAAAAATAAAAAGTGTCACAGAAAACACGGCTATCAACTTGACTGACACTGTTCTATCAAAAGCCGAGGAACAACTTCTCTCATTGGGACTGTCATTTTGCCCGAAAAATCGCTTTTCATACAACCGGGCATGCATCGATGTATTCATATTTATAAGAAAAATCTAAATGACTAAATATTTCCAGCTGAACACATTCTCAAAGAAAGTGACTGAAACAACATCCGATGCCAGTAACTCTGAAGGTGCCATGCAGGTTAAAGATATTCCTAACCTATAAACATTGTATGATTTGGCATTTGAAAATAATTCTGAGGAAACCCCTACTGTCAGTCAGGTTTTAAATGTGAATAAATCAGCACCAAGTCCTTTCCGTCCAGTCTCCACATTCCTGCCTCTAATGCCAAAAGACTCAATAGATGTCTTTAGTGACAGAGTCGTAACTGAGCTCAATATCCTCAATAGAACTGTGATGTCACAAACACGCCAGAAAAATTTCAGGAATAACTAATACCATCTATTAATTAAAAAACTCAGAAGCAACTCTGATGTGATTATCAATAAATCGGATAAAGGAGGGAATACAGTCCTGTGGTCAAGCTTGGATTACCTGGCAGAGTCAGAACGACATCTATCTGACACATCATGTTACAGGAAATCATCTAAATTCAAAATGAGAACAGACGAAGACAGAACCCGTAAAAGAACCCATCATTGGCGGCGGAATGGTCTGGTAACTAAAGAGGAAATTAACTTTCTGAATGTTGAATAGCCGATTACACCGGTCCATTACTTTTTACCAAAAGTCCACAAAAAGATTTTTCCTGTGCCTGGGCGGACGATCATTTCTGCTCAGGGTAGTATGAATGAAAATGTGTCAAAATATGTAGATTTCTTTCTACAGCCGCATGTGGTTAGTTTGCCATCCTATTTAAAAGACACTACAGAATTTCTGAATATAAACAGCACTGTGACTTGGTGTTCAGACTATTTGCTAGTTGTAATGGATATTGAATCCCTTTACAGTAGTATTAATCACTGTTGTGGAATCAATGCTACCAAATATTTTCTTGAGAATCGCAACTTAACCATGAGGGAACATAATACCATGTAATTGGAGATCATTGAAGTGTGCCTTACCACCAATTTTTTCCAGTTCCAAAATGAGATTTACCGACAGGTGCGTAGGGTGGCAATGGGTTCATGCTTCTCCCCCAGCTATTCATGTTTACATGTGGGCTTGTGGGAGAAGCATGTCCTCAGAACCACTCACCATCGTTGGTGGAGCCGTATAGTAGATTATTGGCGCTACATAGATAATGTGTATCTTATATGGAAGGGGTCAAAGGATGAAGCCTTGGACTTCATAGATGATATCAATGTGAGTGCTTTGAATTTGAGGTTCAGAGCCTCCACTGACAAATCCATGGTTGAATTTTTGGATGTACTCTTATATGTTGATGGAGGTACCCTACAGACAATACTACATAGAAAATCCACTGCTGGGAATTCAATTCTTCACGCCCACAGTACACATCCTAGGCACCTGATCAATAGCATTCTGTTTGGAGAATTTATCCGCATCCGGTGTATTTGTAGCTCTGAGTTAGTGTCCAGAAAGTGTCAAATGAAAGCATTTCAAAGATTCCTTACCAGGGGCTATAGTAAAAAAACAACTTACTGTAGCTTTGAATAAAGCCAGTGATAGGCAGAGGGAGATTCTACCTCAGCCTAATTCTAGGAAGAAGAGTGACATGGCTGTTTCAGACAACATTGTGCACCCAATTCGGCTTATAACTACTTTTTGTACTCATGAGCGGGTTATCCGCAGAATCATCTATTCAGAATGGCCAATAATTCAAACTGATAATATTCTAGGTCCTATTCTGCTGACCCTGCCAGCCATTACATTCAGACGGGCTCCCTCTATGAGGGATGCCCTTCTTAAATAAATGCCAGAGGTAAAACCTAAAAATACCTGGCTTATGAAAACTGGTTTCTTTAAGTGTAGTTCTTGCCGAGCATGCACATTTGCCAAAAATAGCACTCACTATACAACTGCTTTTAGTGAGAAGAAAATTGCTATTCAAGAACATATAACATTCCGTTCTGAATATGCAACTTACAAATTGAAGTGCACCTGCAATCTAGAATATATTGGCAGCACCAAGCTCCCGGTGCATAAGCCCTTCATTCAGGATGTTAGGGCCATTGCCAACTCTGACCACAACTACCCAGTAGCCAGACACTTCAAGTCTGTTCATGACAATAAACATAAAGACTTGGAGGACACTGTTTTAGGATCTGTTCCCAACCCCGAACGGGGAGGTAATCGAGACAAGCTATTAAGATGAAAGGAATCTCAATTTATTTTAACTCTCGATACAAGTGTCCCTAATGGCCTTAATATGAATGAGGATCTTCACAATTTTCTGTAGTGTCTCTGATTTGATTCAGGTTATCAACAGTTGTACATACATTGTGTGTTTTTGGTAACCCTGGGCGAAGAACTACGCTCCGTTCGCGGAGTTTGCGGAGTTTCGGCAACTCCGCGCTCCGCGGAGAACGCGAAGTTGTTGAATACTCCGCAAACTGCTGCGTAGCGTAGTTCTCGCGCGCTCAATAGCATTTTCGCGTGCGCGAGGATGCTTGTCGGTAAGATCGAGTTGCCGAACACGCAGAAACTGCAATCTGGCACAGAATAACTCGCGAACACGTTAGTAGTGACCGGAAATAAGGGGACGCGAGCGGGCGGGACAAACCTCATGGGTAACTTCGCGCGCTATACATCCCGAGCATGCAGGCAATCAATCAATCAATCAATCAGGATATTTGTATAGCGCGCTACTCAACCAGAGGGTCTCAAGGCACTTGGGGGAGGGGGGTCCGCTACTCGTCGAACATCCATGTCTTGAGTTGCTTCCTGAAGCAGAGGTGGTTTTGGGTCAGGCGGAGGTGGATGGGGAGGGAGTTCCAAGTCTTGGCTGCCAGGTAGGAGAAGGATCTTCCTCCCATGGTGGATCTTCGGATGCGTGGCACGGCGGCGAGAGCATGGCTGGTCGATCGTAGCTGGCGGGTGGGAGTGTAGAAGGTCAGGCGGTTGTCGAGGTACCTGGGGCCCAGGTCGTGGAGGGCCTTGTGTGCGTGGGTGAGGAGTTGGAACGTGATTCTCTTGCTGACAAGGAGCCAGTGAAGGTCTCTCAGGTGTCCGGAGATGTGGCTGTGTCGGGGGATGTCCAAGATGAGTCGTGCGGAGGTGTTCTGGATGTGTTAGAGTCTTTTCTGGAGTTTGGCTGTGGTTCCGGTATAAAGGGTGTTTCCGTAGTCCATTCGGCTGATGAAGAGTGCCGGTGTGACCGTCTTCCTGGTTTCGGTGGCGAGCCATGGGAAGATCTTTCGGAGCATGCGTAGGATGTTGAAGCATGATGATGTGACGGCGTTGACTTGTCTGGTCATCGAGAGGGAGGAGTCCAGGATGAAGTCCAGGTTGTGTGCGTGGTCCGCTGGTTTGGGTGCGCTGCCCAGGGCAGGGGGCCACCAGGAGTCGTCCCAGGCGGAGGGTGATGATCCAAGGATGAGGACTTCCGTCTTGTCTGAGTTCAGTTTCAGGCGGCTGTTCCTCATCCACTCGACTACGTCTTTCATCCCTTCGTGTAGGTTGGTTCTGGCAGTTCCTCGGTCGTTGGTGAGGGAGAGGATGAGCTGGGTGTCGTCGGCATAGGAGATGATGTTGAGGTTGTGTTGGCGTACGATGGCTGCGAGGGGGCTCATGTAGACGTTGAAGAGGGTGGGGCAGAGTGATGATCCTTGTGGTACGCTGCATATGACTTCGGTGGCCTTGGATCTGTACGGGGGGAGGCGGACTCTCTGGGTTCTTCCGGTGAGGAACGAGATGATCCACTCCAGTGCCTTCTCTTGGATTCCGATGTTGCGGAGGCGCTGCACTAGGGTGAGGTGGCAGACCGTATCGAATGCTGCGGAGAAGTCCAGGAGGATGAGGGCCGCTGTTTCCCAGTTGTCGAGCAGGGCTCGGATGTCGTCAGTGGCTGCGATGAGGGCGGTCTCGGTGCTGTGGTTGGTGCGGAAGCCGGACTGCGAGTGGTCGAGGCTGGTTGGGCGAGCGCAATTGGTGATCCACTGTGTGAGGTTGTTGGCTGCTTGGTTGGGGTCCGTTGAGCTGGCGGGTGGGTTCTGGCTCAGTGAAGTGGTGAGCTGGTCGGTGGTGATCTTGTTCCAGTTCCTGCGGGGAACCTGTTGCGGGTGGTGGTGAGTCGTGGTCTTTCTGAAGCTGAAGTGGACGCAGCTGTGTTCTGTCCAGTGGAGCCCGGTGGAGTGGCTGAAGGGGATGTACTTGCTGGAGGAGAAGACTGGGTCAAGCGTGTGTCCGGCGTAGTGGGTGGGGGTGTTCACCAGTTGCATGAGTCCGAGGTTGGCGAGGTTGTCCAGCAGGGTGGTGGTGGTGTTGGTTGTCGTTGTTGTTCTCCAGGTGGAAGTTGAGGTCCCCTAGGAGGATGTAGTCAGCGGAGGCGAGGGCGTGCGGGCTGATGAAGTCTGCGATGTCTTCGCTGAATTGTGTGCGAGGTCCTGGGGGTCTGTAGATGAGGGTGCCTCTGAGTGTGGTCTTGGGGTCGGTGTGCATCTGGAAGTGAAGATGTTAAGCGGCTGTGAGGTTGTTGTCTGAGTTGGTCGTGATGCGGATGGTGTTCTTGTGGACGATGGCGATGCCTCCTCCTGTCTCGTTGACACGGTCTCTCCGGGTGATCTTGTATCCGTCCGGGATGGTGACGGCGATGTCGAGCGCTGAGGAGGCGTTCATCCATGTTTCCGTGAGGAAGGCGACGTCTGGAGATGTGGTGTTGAGCAGGTTCCAGAGTTCCACGGCGCTCCCGAAGACGAAAAATGGCTTGCGAACTGGTCAAGCAAGCTACTACGCATGCTCGCGGAGCTATGCGTAGTTCGCGGAGTGCAAGTGCATCTTCGCGTAGCTCGCGGAGTGCGGCTACGCGAACTACGCCCAGGCTTAGTTTTTAGTAGGTTTTTCTTATCTTTATGAATAATTTTGTTTGGATGTCAGTTGTGTATATATGTCTATGAGCTCTGATTTGTGAATACCGGCACATTTGCACTTTAGGATTGCTTAGGCTTTAGTAATCCAGGAGTATTCCCCTTGCTGCTAATGTGATTACCTGTTCTTAGCACATTACACCCTTTTTTGCACAGCACTATTTGTACCTATCAGGCATATGGCACTTTCTGGTCTACTATCTATAACCATTTTGTATTTGTAAATAAGGCATTTTTTAACTATTTATTCTGGTTTTTAGCAGATATTCCTTTTAACACCAGTGATTTTAGTACATCTAAACTACTTCTCTTCAGACATATGAAATATGAAAGATCTAAAGGTGGTTACATTTAAATATATTTGCATTTGCACCTTATATGCGGGCTACCTTTTCAATGATCTGCCTGATGTGAACTATGCATGCAAGTGCTGTCTCAAAGTGGTAGGAATTTTGCACAATTTAAGGAATATTGTTTTGCCTTACACAATTATCAATTTGAATATAGTTTCTAATGCAGTCTGATAAGATGATGCAGCATGCCAGGTATATTTTACGGCACTTGCCATGATTGGCCTTATTTTTAGTGATCTGCTTTTTCGGTCTGATATGGCTGATACTATAACTGTGAAAATATCATTTTTTGCACTATATATATTGTGTTTAAAAGCTGCTAGATGCTCTATGCACTTTATTTATCAGTCTGATAATACGTTTGAGTTTGCCATGCTTTGCGGCACTTGTCGTGACTGACCCAATTACAGTGATCTGTTTCTTGGTTGACATTATGACTGTGAAAATAACATTATTTGCATTATGTATTTACTAGATTTATAAGCTGCTAGATGCACTATGCACTTTGTTTATCAGTTACTGCATTTGTAATGACCACTTCAAACTGTCAGAGTCTGTTGTTTATGTTCATTTGTAAAGCAATCAGTCAGCCTAGTTTCTATGGCTGATTGTGCACCCAGTTCACTTTAAAAACGTCATACTGACGGAGATGCATCATGTGATTAAGCTCCCAGGAGGAGCAAAACGCGCCATGAAGGGCACTGGTCCATGTTATTGTATGCCAAAATAAAATCTGCACTGCTTAGCCACTAGTTTAGTGTGGGAGTCCGGGATTTTCTTGGAAGGAGTTGAGAGGTCCGTGCCTGTGTGGTTCTGCCTTGTGACTTGGGCGTACAGGACGTCATATATATATATATATTTATATATATATATATATATATATATATATATATATATATATATATATATATATATATATATATATATATATATATATATATATATATATATATATATATATATATATATATATATATATATATATACATATATATATATATAGGAATCCACAATCCTGAGTGCCAGCAACAGTGCACAGACACGTACCAGGCACAGACCACAAGACGAGGATTAAAGGTGAATGAAGTGCTTTATTCCATCGATGGGGACGGCAACATGACGCGTTTCGTCCTGGGAACCCGGACTTGATCACATGTATATATATATATATATATATATATATATATATATATATATATACACATATAACCTACTGGTGGTCGCCAGGTAGTTATAGTTAGGACCTATTTTCCGTAGGAAATCCGCAACATTCTATTTGGAATAACTTTGGCGCCAGTTGATGAATCTTCTGAAATTTTCAAAACTGGTGGGGCGCCCCGGTCCGCTCCTATCCTGAAAGTCTTCGGGTGATTCGTGAAGCGGGGGCTGAGAAAAAAAGGGATCCCAAAACGTGTTTTCCCCATGCAATTTTCCATAGGCACCGTTCATCACGGCTACAGCCTGAACGGCTAAACCGAATTACACCAAATTTCGCAAAGTTGTAGTCTTTGGTTCAGACTCGTGCCTTTTGCTTTTATGGTGTAAATTTGTTCAGTAGTTCCTGAGAAAATGACAATTAAAAGTAATTATATATATATGGCCTCGGTGGATGCGTGCATCTTGCGCGGACTATAAGCGCACCGTCCTGATCACGCGCTGATTGCTGATTGGCTGTCAAGTGATTGTCAACTTTCGAAACCAGAAAGCCATTTTGTGCCTCGGTAGAAGCAATGATATAGAAATTAGTGGAAAAAGAGTTCAAAATGTATAAAGGGGTCAGGTAAGAAAATTTTTTACCCTCTAGACCAGGAGTCTCCAACCTTTTCTGTAGTGAGAGCTACTTCTGCTCCAAGAAAGTCTTCCTGAGCTACTAGCAAACTTTATAACTGTAAAATAGTGACTACGCTATGACCAGCCTAAGCAGGATTATCAATAGTTACCACCCAAGTATTCCTGGTGCGGTTACCATCAGAAATGGCAGGAAAACATTAATCAATATAAAATGCCTCCACCTGACTTATGAAGTAACATTCAAATCTAGACATGCCCTATGGCACAAAGTATATAAATACAGCAGTAGGTCGCTCAAGTTCAGCTTGAATTATTAGTCACCAGTTTCTGAAAGTGCACTTCTTTCTATCAAATATCACTTTCCACTATAGGCAAACAAACTCAATTTAACAGAAGAAAGTACATTTTTGAAAACAAAAACTGCCTTTAAAATATTCGTTTTCAGATTTTAGGAAATGCACAGTCCCAAAACTTCAGCTTTTCATTTTCATCAAGTATTCCCATGTACAAATGCCTCATATGGACAGACTACTTTGAATACCCAGGTATTACAGTCTTGTGCCACAGATGCTCACACAAACAAATGATGGACGGAATGCTGAATGAATCATACATTCACCCCAGTCAAAAGATCTGGGTTAAATCCATTGTTCTTTTGCTCACCATCCCAGCCCAGTTTAGACCCAGCCATATGCAAATCAGTCTTGACCCAGTGCCTCATGGGAACAATCCAGACCGAACTGCCAAGCCAGGTTCTCCCTGGACCAGAAACAAGCATCCTGGGACTGGTTTCATGGTATATCACCCTTTATCAGCCAGGCTAGCTTGAATCCAGTGGCACAGTGAACAAGGGAACAAAGTCTGGGAATACCAATCCCACTTAGGGTGAAAAGTGCTACGTAGACAAATGATGCACAGAATATACGCGGACACGCATGAGTGTGGCTATTTTTTCCTAACACTTTCTTGCGCTAGCTGTGTATGCTGACATCCATTCTTAGCAATTTTTAAAAAAACTTTTAAAACTGATTGAATTATTCTGTGTGCACCTTACCTGACATTAATTGATTCCATGCCGGTTTCCCTTCCCCGGTCCACCGCGGGCTCTATCCCGTTTGTGTGGAGGGAAGAGGCAACTTCCGGCGGCAGTTAGCGGTCTAGTTTTAGACCGGGTCTCACTACAAAAGGGGCATGGAGACCGCAGCGCGCAGCAGACGCGCAAGAGAGTAGCTATCTTTTCCTAACACTTTCTTGCGCTAGCTGTGTATGCTGACATCCATTCTTAGCAATTTTAAAAAAAACTTTTAAAACTGATTGTATTATTCTGTGGGCACCTTACCTGACATTAATTGATTCCGTGCCGGTTTCCCTTCCCCGGTCCACCGCGGCCTCTATCCCGTTTGTGTGGAGGGAAGAGGCAACTTCCGGCGGCAGTTAGCGGTCTAGTTTTAGACCGGGCCTCGCTACAAAAGGGGCATGGAGACCGCAGCACGCAGCGGGCGTGCCGACGACGTGCCGAAGGCGCGCCAAAGGCAAGCCCGTCTGCGCCCGTCTGCGCCAGTCTGCGCCAGACCGCCGCCAGGAGCCAGGGACCCTGGCCGTCCCTCTACAGAGTTTACCCCCATGCACCTCTATCCTACACCAGACAGGAACTAATGAACCTACATACCAAACCATCTCATAATTGTAAGACTGCACCTTGGCCACTTCCTGAAGGGCCTTTCTCTTGCTGAGGCTGCTATTTCCAAACTAATTTTGACCAAAGCAGCTGACCCCATGATTTTCACAAGAAGACCCCCCATAGAGTATGTTGGAACATATCAGGTCCCTACCAAAACATTCAATTGAGGTCTGGGACCTTATCTCCTCTAATCAGCCCATGATTGGCTTTTTAACCGAAACATGGATGAAACCTCACTCGCTCCCTGCTATAACCCTGGGCACACTAGAGGGATATAAACTGATCAGATCAGACAGGCCCATTAAAACTGGAGGGGGCCTAGCAATTGTATATAAAGATAGTATATATGTCTCTGTTGTAGATCAATGCTGCGACGCAACGGTAGAAATACTGATTTTTAGAATTGACCTGCCCCAACAGGATGTCTGGAATGGGGCGCTAATCTATCGTCCCCCAGGACCCCTACTAGACTTCTCCCTTAAACTGGTGGAATATCTTGCACCCCAGGTGAAAGAGGTGAGCAACATTTTACTACTAGGAGACTTTAATGTCCACAGTGAAGGTCACTCCAACCCTGACGTCCAGGCCTTTCTGACGGACCTATCTTTCTTAGATCTACGCCTGCTTAATGAAGGGCCGACCCATATAGCAGGCCATACTCTGGATATCATTTTCTCTAACTCCTCAACGGTCAAGTGTAAACCCCCCAACAACTCACTTGGTCAGACCACTCTGTCATCGAATTTGACATTCAGTACTTGAAAAAACCTAAAAATCTCACCCTAACCACACCACATTTGCGGATGGCAGAAGGTAACTGCAGATCATTTTCAAAGCAGCTTTAATTGGCCATCAATTGTTTGAAACTTAACGGCAGCAAGACAGAGGTGCTGGTGGTAGGGAGAGCCCAGTCTGCCTGGTCGCCGGCATGGTGGCCACCCTGCTTAGGACCTACTCCAACCCCCTGCCAGGAGGCAAGAAACCTGGGGGTATGGTTTGATGCAGGTCTTACTTTCGGCCCCCAGATAAACCGGGTGGTCGGAGTGTGTTTTGGGGTACTGAAGAGATTGAGAAAAGTCCTGGACCTACTCCCGATCGAAGCCCGTCAAACCCTGGTACATGCTCTGGTGACAGCCAGGTTGGATTACGGGAACTTACTGTACCTGGGGGCACCAGAGAAAAGCATGGCACGCCTTCAAGTGCTGCAAAATGCGGCAGCATGTTTGATCCTCAGGCTGCCCAAAAGGGCGCCTTCGAAGGTGGCCCTGCAGAAGTTACACTGGCTTCCTGTGAGGAGCAGAGTGGAATATAAAGCCCTCTGCACCTGTCACCGGATCCTGAATGGCAGGGCACCTCGTCCACTGAAGAAACTGATTGAAGTTTACGAACCTGCTCGAGTGCTCAGATCCGCGGGTGGGGGTCTACTGAGGATCCCCAGGGTTAAGAAAGCTTGCATGGGAGGCAGGTCCTTTAGGTGCCTAGCGGCAAACTACTGGAATAAACTCCCAGTGGACTTGCGCCGGGAACCTGAGGAAGTGAGGTTCCGAGCGAAATTAAAAACCTACCTCTACGCCAAATAACTGGCTGCTCGGCAGATATGTGCCCTGCTTGCCGCCTCGCCCACTTTTTTAGTGCATGGACACGCCGGTGCGCGTAACTCAGCGCTCTATAAATGTCCCTATTATTATTATTTATTTTAAGAACCCACAGTTTCTCACAACAGACCACATTGAAGACGCACTATCAAAATTTAACACAGCAGTTACCAAAACCATTGACCATCTCGCACCGCTCAAATCCTTTCGGAGCCGCCCCAATCACCCCCAAGCTGCTTGGTTCACTCCTCTCCTACAGAAACAGAAACAACTTTGCAGGAAGCTTGAAAAAACAGGGCGCACCTCACATAATGAGATGGACAGGGGAAAGTACCGTGCCACTATGACGAGCTACCACAAAAACATAAGATTGGCACGTAAAACACACCTCCTGTCTCAACTAACGCAGGCAGGCAATTCCTCAAAAACACTATACCAAATTCTCCACTCATTCACTAATCCAGAAGCTTGCGAAAGCCTGAAGACCCCATCCCAAGAATTGTGTGACAATATCTCCACATTCTTTGCTAGTCTAGGACACCCCCCGCGCCGCACGGCCACCAGCTGCTGCGTATGCCTCCCGCCTGCCTGCCTCGCTGCCCCTGCTGCCGCCGCGTGACCACGCCCCCTGCCACCGAGCGGCGTGGTCTCCGGCGTGTTAGAGCTGTGCTCGCCTGCTCCACAGGCTCCTGTTCCCCGTTCTCCTGCTGTGTGCCCCCCTGCCTGTCAAGTTATATTTTGTGCATTTATTGTTCTTTTTTGTACATTGTATTGTGATTGTATTCCGCCTGTCCCCCTGTTTCTCGGTCTCCTCCCTCCCCGCTCCCCGCTTCCCGCCACCGCCGCTAACCACGCCCCCTTTCTTTCTGTACCCTCCCCGCTCCCGCCTCCCAGCTGCTCCTTCCTCCCTCGCACTTGGCCATATATGGCGACCGTGCGAACGCGCAGCGGTCACGCGCAGCGGGCGCGCCGATTGTGCGCCGAAGGCGCGCCAAAGGTAAGCCCGTCTGCGCCCGTCCGCGACCGGACCGCGCCCAGCGCCAGGACCCCTGGCCCCCACCGACGGATGACGACCCGATTCTCCTACAACGCCACCGAACTCATCGCACTCAACACCGGCGGGATCCCTGGATGCTACCGAGCCACCCCGAGGCGCACCCACGGACCCTTCAGCTGCCACGCCTGCAAGTTCACCTGTATCCGGACCTGCCCCACACCAGCACCCGCCAAGCCGAACACCAGCAGCAACCACCTCAAGTGCATCCTGCTCAACACCCGCTCCATCCACAGGCACGCCATCGAACTCTGGAACCTCCTCGACACCACATCTCCTGACGTTGCCTTCCTCACGGAAACCTGGATGAACGACTCCTCAGCGCCCGACATCGCCATCGCCATCCCAGAGGGCTACAAGATCACCTGGAGGGACCGCTCCGCCAACCAGATGGGAGGAGGTATCGCCATCATCCACAGGGACACCATCCACATCACGACCAACACCGACGACACCCTGAAAACCGCCGAACACCTACACTTCCAGATCCGCACCGATCCGAAAACCACCCTCAGAGGCACCCTGATCTACCGACCCCCGGGACCACGCACACAATTCAGCGAGGGCATCGCCGACTTCGTCAGCCCGCATGCCCTCCCCTCCGCTGACTACATCCTCCTGGGGGACCTCAACTTCCACCTGGAGAACAACAACGACCGCAACACCACCACCCTGCTCGACAACCTCGCCAACCTTGGACTCAAGCAGCTGGTATCCACCCCCACCCACCTCGCCGGACACACACTCGACGCCGTCTTCTCATCCAGCAAAGACATCGCCTTCAGCCACGCCACTGGACTCCACTGGACGGACCACAGACCTGGATGAACGCCTCCTCAGCACCCGACATCGCCATCGCCATCCCAGAGGGCTACAAGATCACCCGGAGGGACCGCACCGCCAACCAGATAGGAGGAGGCATCGCCATCATCCACAGGGACACCATCTGCATCACGACCTACACCGACGACATCCTGACCACCACTGAACACCTACACTTCCAGATCCACACCGACCCGAAGACCACCCTCAGAGGCACCCTGATCTATCATCCCCCGGGACCACGCACCCAATTCAGCGAGGACATAGCCGACTTCGTCAGCCCGCATGCCCTCCCCTCCGCTGACTACATCCTCCTGGGGGACCTCAACTTCCACCTGGAGAACAACAACGACCGCAACACCACCACCCTGCTCGACAACCTCGACAACCTCGGACTCAAGCAACTGGTGACCACCCCCACCCACCTCGCCGGACACACACTCGATGCCGTCTTCTCATCCAGCAAAGACATCGCCTTCAGCCACGCCACAGGACTCCACTGGACGGACCACAGCTGCGTCCACTTCACCTTCAGAAGAACGACGACCCACCACCACCAGCAACAGGTCACCCGCAGAAGCTGGAGCAAGATCACAGCCGACCAGCTCGCCGCTTCCCTGAGCCAGCACCCTCCCGCCAGCTCAGCGAACCCCAGCCAGGCCGCCGACAACCTCACGAAGTGGATCAGCAACTGCGCGGACGAACTCGCCCCACTGAGGACCCCGCCCAGCAGACCCGGCAGCAAGAAGGCCCCGTGGTTCACCGACGAACTCAAGAGCTCCAAGAAGAACTGCAGAGCCCTCGAGAAAGCCTGGAGAAGGGAGCCAACACCGGACAACATGACCACCCTCAAGCTTGCCACCCGGAAGCATCACCAACTGATCCGCGACACCAAGAAAACTGCATTCAAGGACCGGTTGGATAACAACGCACACAACAGCAAGGAACTCTTCAACATCGTGAAAGAGCTCTCCAACCCCAACGCCGGAAACAACGACATCACCCCATCGCAAGAACTCTGCAACTCCCTCGCCTCCTACTTCCACAACAAGATCGCGGACATACACAATAGCTTCAACACCCAACCGACGAATGCCACGTCCAACTCGACCGAACCACCGCCCCCCACCACCACCCTCCACGCCTGGACTCCGATCTGCACCGAAGAAACCGTCCGCATGATGAACTCCATCCACTCCGGATCTCCGACCGACCCCTGCCCTCACCACGTCTTCAACAAGGCCGACGCCGTCATCGCACCCCACCTGCGGGACATCATCAACACCTCCTTCACCACCGCCACCTTCCCTGAGAGCTGGAAGCATGCCGAACTCAGCGCTCTACTCAAGAAACCAACAGCGGACCCCACCGAACTCAAGAATTACCGCCCCATCTCGCTGCTCCCGTTCCCAGCCAAAGTCATCGAGAAGACCGTCAACAAGCAGCTGGCCGCCTTCCTCGAGACGAACGGATCCCTCGACCCCTCACTGTCTGGCTTCCGAGCCAACCACAGCACCGAGACCGCCCTCATCGCTGCCACCGATGACATCCGAACCCTGATGGACAACGGAGAAACAGCGGCCCTCATCCTACTAGACCTATCCGCGGCCTTCGACACCGTCTGCCACCGCACCCTAGTGCAGCGCCTCAGCAACGTCGGAATCCAGGAGAAGGCGCTGGAATGGATCATCTCCTTCCTCGACGGAAGAACACAGAGAGTCCGTCTACCACCGTACAAGTCAGAGGCCACCAAAGTCATCTGCGGCGTCCCTCAAGGATCCTCGCTGAGCCCAACCCTCTTCAACGTCTACATGAGCCCCCTCGCGGCCATCGCACACCAACACAACCTCAACATAATCTCCTACGCCGACGACACCCAGCTGATCCTCTCCCTGACCAACGACCCCGCCGCCGCTAGAGCCAACCCGCACGAAGGGATGAAAGAGGTAGCCGAGTGGATGTCGACCAGCCGCCTGAAGCTGAACTAGGACAAGACGGAAGTCCTCATCCTGGGATCCTCGCCCTCCGCCTGGGACGACTCCTGGTGGCCCCCCGCCCTGGGCACCGCACCCAAACCGACAGACCACGCACGCAACCTGGGCTTCATCCTGGACTCCTCCCTCTCCATGACCAAGCAAGTCAACGCCGTCTCTTCGTCATGCTTCAACACCCTGCGCATGCTACGGAAGATCTTCCGGTGGATCCCCACCGAGACCAGGAAGACTGTCAACCAGGCACTCGTCACCAGCCGTCTGGACTACGGCAACGCCCTCTACGCCGGAACCACCGCCAAGCTCCAGAAGAGACTCCAACGGATCCAGAAAGCCTCAGCCAGACTCATCCTCGACATCCCACGACACAGCCACATCTCCGGACACCTAAAAGACCTGCACTGGCTCCCGGTCAACAAGAGAATCACCTTCCGTCTCCTTACCCACGCACACAAAGCTCTTCACGACCAAGGCCCGAGCTACCTCAACAACCGCATCAACTTCTACGCTCCCAAACGACACCTCCGATCAGCCAGTCACGCCCTCGCCGCCGTCCCCCGCATCCGAAGAACGACAGGAGGAAGGTCCTTTTCCTACCTGGCCGCCAAGACCTGGAACTCCCTCCCGACCGACCTGCGCCTGACCCAAGACCACCTCGCCTTCAGGAAGAAGCTCAAGACCTGGCTGTTCGGGTAGCAGCAGCACACCCCCCCCCCTAGCGCCTTGAAACCCTCCGGGTAAGTAGAGCGCTCTATAAATGCCTATGATTGATTGATTGATTGATTGATCCACTTCACCTTCAGAAGAACGACGATCCACCACCACCAGCAACCGGTTGCTCGAAGAAGCTGGAACAAGATCACAGCTGACCAGCTCGCCGCCTCCCTGAGCCAGCACCCCCCCGCCAGATCAGCGAACCCCAGCCAGGCCGCCGACAACCTCACGAAGTGGATCAACAACTGCGCGGGCGAACTCGCCCCACTGAGGACCCCGCCTAGCAGACCCGGCAGCAAGAAGGCCCCATGGTTCACCGATGAACTCAAGAGCTCCAAGAAGAACTGCCGAGCCCTCGAGAAAGCCTGGAGAAGGGAACCAACACCGGACAACATGACCGCCCTCAAGCTTGCCACCCGGAAGCACCACCAACTGAGAAAACTGCATTCAAGGACCGGCTGGACAACAACGCACACAACTGCAAGGAACTCTTCAACATCGTCAAAGAGCTCTCCAACCCCAACGCCGGAAACAACGACATCACCCCATCGCAAGACCTCTGCAACTCCCTCGCCTCCTACTTCCACAACAAGATCGCGGATATACACAACAGCTTCAGCACTCAACCGACGCACGCCACAACCGAACCACCGCCCCCCACCACCACCCTCCGCGCCTGGACTCCGACCAGCACCGAAGACACCATCCGCTCGATGAACTCCATCCATTCCGGATCTCCGACCGACCCCTGCCCTCACCACGTCTTCAACAGGGCCGACGCGGTCATCGCACCCCACCTGCGGGACATCATCAACACCTCCTTCGACACCGCCACCTTCCCGGAGAGCTGGGAGCACGCCGAACTCAGCGCTCTACTCAAGAAACCTACAGTGAACCCCACCGAACTCAAGAATTACCGCCCCATCTCGCTCCTCCCGTTCCCAGCCAAAGTCATCGAGAAGACCGTCAACAAGCAGCTGGCCGCCTTCCTCGAGACGAATGGATCCCTCGACCCCTCACAGTCGGGCGTCCGAGCCAACCACAGCACCGAGACCGCCCTCATCGCTGCCACCGATGACATCCGAGCCCTGATGGACAACGGAGAAACAGCAGCCAAATCCTCCTAGACCTCTCCGCGGCATTCGACACTGTCTGCCACCGCACCCTAGTGCAGCGCCTCAGCAACGTCGGAATCCAGGAGAAGGCACTGGATTGGATCATCTCCTTCATCAACGGAAGAACACAGAGAGTCCGTCTACCACCGTACAAGTCAGAGGCCACCGAAGTCATCTGCGGCGTCCCTCAAGGATCCTCGCTGAGCCCCACCCTCTTCAACGTCTACATGAGCCCACTCGCGGCCATCGCACGCCAACACAACCTGAGCATCATATCTTTTTTTTTTTTTTTAATTTTTGTAAACCTTTATTGTGCATGAAAATATAACAAATACGGGCCCACAACCCTCAGGCCGGCCACGATACGATTGAGCACTAAAGCAAACAATACAGTTCCTCAGCGGCACCAGGTTAAATCAGCAATCGATTATCAGAACAACAATTAGATTCGTGTCGCCGAGTAACAGGAGCAATGAAGGTTAATTTTAAAGTTTTTTTTTGTAATCTTAAAATATATAACAGTGAAGAATAGAAATCCAGGAGAGCTGAGTCCGTACAATTACTTCACAGCATGAGCAGGCAAGAGCTTTACAGGAGACCAAGCGTTAAAGCCATTCCAGGCAATATGGCGGGTACGAGCAAGACAACAAAGCCATCGGTGTAGCAACCCCACGCCATGTACAGAACCGCCCACTCTCTAAGCGTCCCTATCCCGGACCCAGAACAGAAAGTAGGTAAGAAAAGCGCAGAGAAAGAATAAAAATAAGGCCCATAGAAACCAACATGAGAACTAAAATCTTCCCCCCACCCTACATCATTGCAGAGGCTACGGCCTACCCCCCCCCCGCAGTGTGTCTGTCGCCCGCTAAAGAACCCGAAATATAGACAAAGAAAGAAAGAGGGAAAACCCTAAGAAAGAAGAAAGAAAAAAGTCACTTTTGAATATAGGGAGAAAGAGCAGTAAATCCCAATCTATAACTCCCAAGAAAAAGGAATGTGGGGAGGAGCCCACCAAACACCAAGTCTCTCTCGGACACCCCGACCAAACAGCAACTCCCACCCTATAAACCACCTCAGGATTATCAGTTATACAGTACGAAATAAAGTAGGGAGAGATCCACGTAACATAGCAGTACTCACATAAAGGGTGTCTCGTCCCGAGGTCCCGCCCGCCTGACAAGTCTAGTCGTCCCTTCCCCCATATGTACCAACAAACCATGAGCTGCGAACCCCATATAGCACAAGGAGAATTACACTCGCACAACGCAGGAACCGATGCATACCGAGATTTTGGTCAGCCAGGAAAACCCAGTCCACCAAAAAAAGGCCGCTAACCCTGACCAGTACGTATTCGCCCCCACAGCCAAAACCCTTGCAAGGCAGTCCACACGGGCAGAACAAAGGGACAAGATCGCCGCCCTCGGCAGTAAGATGGTGTTCCATAGTAAAGTGGACGGGTCCGTTCGCGACCAGTTGCATGTATCCCGCTAGACAGTTCCAATGGTTGCGCACTGGTCAGCAAGAATTCGAGTATCAGCAACAGGGCCAAATGAACCCGGGAAGGCAGACTTACTGGTCGACGTGCCCGTGGCGGCATTGCCAAAGGTAGCAAAGTCTCGATGGAAGCTGTGAGCACTGGCAGAGGCAGAAACATTGTAGCGCCGGCGAAAGAAATAGGTAGCAATTCGCGTCCACCAACACTGCTGGGAGGCTGAAGGGTAGAACACTTGTTTGGCAACAACGTAGCCTGGGCAGGAGTAGCAACAGTAACCTCATCCCAGTGGGGGAGGCAGATCGGCGATGTGCTGGTCACCACGGGCGTAGCAACCTCAAACCTCTCATATAACGATAAAAAGCCCAAATACATCTCCGCCCTCAAGTCGTGAATTGCGGCAAGAATGGAGCCATAAGTTGGTGCCGCTGGGGTGTCCGTATTCGCCTCGAGCACAGGCGCGGGTCCCCAGACAGGACAGTATCCGGGGGACCTCAGCGCAGACCCGGTCCCTTCCGAGGCAGCATGAGCAGTAAATGCAGCCCGGTCAGCCATTGCAAGAGCCCCGCCGGGGGGAGCAAGGGGACGCGGGCACAAATGCCACAGAGACCGTAGAGATACAGGTCGCTGTCCGACCGCTGGCACCCAGTCAATGGGCGACTCGCACTGGAAGCCCCACAGTGGTCGGGAGCAGACTTGAGGGAGAGCTGCGGTGTTCAATTAGCCGCCATCATGGGGGAGCGCTGCGTACCTCGTTTGCAGACCTCAGCAGCGTAGGCGACAGAAGAAGATCCCGGTCGGCAGGCACTCCGTGGAAGAATGACGGGCAGGCGCGGTGAGCAGTGGCCAGAAGCGCAGATCCAGGCGCTAGATTCCCTCCGCCTCCGTAGGCTCGATAGCTCCGGCAGCCGCCATGCCAGCGTGTCCACCCGGGTCTCGGACGCAGGGGTAGAGACGAGCTCCGCAGTTTTCTCGGCCGTGCAATGGGTCCCAGGCAGGCAGGAACGTCGGGAGAGCACCAGTCAGTTCCGCACACCGTTCCCGTCCCCTCGCTGTCGTTTCGTATCAGGATAAGGTCAGGATTTCAACGAGGGGAACAAAGGATCGGGGAGCCGAGAGACTTCACGTCCGTTCACTGCGCCATCTTGGCTCCTCCCCTTGAACATCATATCTTATGCTGACGACACCCAGCTGATCCTCTCCCTGACCAACGACCCCGCCGCCGCCAGAGCCAACCTTCATGAAGGGATGAAAGACGTAGCCGAGTGGATAACGACCAGCCGCCTGAAACTGAACTCAGACAAGACGGAGGTCCTCATCCTGGGCTCCTCACCCTCCACTTGGGACGACTCCTGGTGGCCCCCCGCCCTGGGCAGCGCACCCAAACCGACAGACCACGCACGCAACCTGGGCTTCATCTTGGACTCCTCTCTCACCATGACCAGACAAGTCAACGCCGTCTCCTCGTCATGCTTCAACATCCTGCGCATGCTACGGAAGATCTTCCGGTGGATCCCCACCGAGACCAGGAAGACGGTCACCCAGGCCCTCGTCACCAGCCGACTGGACTACGGCAACGCCCTCTACGCCGGAACCACCGCCAAGCTCCAGAAGAGACTCCAGCGGATCCAGAACGCCTCAGCCAGACTCATCCTCGACATCCCACGACACAGCCACATCTCCGGACATCTGAGAGACCTGCATTGGCTCCCCGTCAACAAAAGAATCACCTTCCGCCTCCTCACCCACGCACACAAAGCCCTACACGATCAAGGCCCCAGCTACCTCAACAACCGCATCAACTTCTACGCTCCCAAACGACATCTCCGATCAGCCAGCCATGCCCTCGCCGCCGTCCCCCGCATCCGAAGAATGACAACGGGAGGAAGGTCCTTCTCCTACCTGGCCGCCAAGACCTGAAACTCCCTACCGACCGACCTGCGCCTGACCCAAGACCACCTCTCCTTCAGGAAGAAGCTCAAGACCTGGCGATTCGAGCAGTAGCAGCACTCCCCCCCCCCCCATAGCGCCTTGAGACCCTCCGGGTAAGTAGTGCGCTATATAAATGCCTGTGATTGATTGATTGATTGCTCAAAAGATTGAAGGTATATATAAGAAAATAATCGCAGATGATAACTCATCATCACAGACCCCTATGACTCTGAACCACTCGGATGTGATCAATCAGATCAAATTAAATTGTTTTCCTCCTATCACCTTAACAGAAATGAAAATCTTGATCCATGGAACAAAATCTGGATCCCCTATGGATCTTATCCCATCTAAGCTGATTTCATCCTTGGAGAACCAGCTGTCTCCCGTGTCACAGTCCACAATCAACCTCTCTCTCTTAGAGGGTCACCTCCCACAGGAATGGAAATTTGCCCAGGTCAGACCCATCCGCAACAAACCTAACATCCCATGGACTGATCTCCCCAACCTCCGTCCCATCTCACTTGTTCCTTTCTAGAGCAAAATAATGGAGAAACACATGAACACCCACCTGTCCAATCACGTCGAACTTTCTGGATGTTTAGATCCTACCCAGTCCAGATTCAGGCCCAAGTACAGCACCGAATCAGGGTTACTTACTGTAACTGATAACATCAGAATGACCCTAGATAAGGGGCATTTGGCGATTCTGGTGCTGTTGGACCTCTCCGCGGCGTTCAACACGATCTCCCACAATGTTTTGCTAAGAAGACTGGAGGAAGCTGGACTGAGAGATTCAGCTCTGGCATGGATGAAGAGCTTTCTAACGGATCGTTTCCAAATTGTCAAACTAGGCAAATGTCAGTCTCAACCACTGGGTATGACCAAGGGAGTTCATCAGGGCTCATGTCTGAGCCCTACTCTTTTTAACATTTACGTTGCTCCCTTGGCCAACCTCATGAGATCGCTTGGGTTTACCCCCATTTCCTACGCAGACTATACTCAGCTTCTCTTCCCTTTTGATAAATTCACACCCCAGGTACAACTGGCTTTTTCCAATGGAATGAGGGCCATCTTGCACTGGATGCGGAACAACTTTCTACAGTGCAACGTGGACAAAACAGAGGTCATGCTTATGAGAGAAGCCCCCCTCCTATGGACACTGGACTGGTGGCCTACTGACCTGGGACTCCCCCCTTTGCCTAAATTCTCGGTTAAAAATCTGGGGGTTTGCCTTGATCATGATCTCAATATGAAAGATCACATCAATCTAACTGCTGGCTCCTGCTTTCACCTTATTAGCATGCTACGCCGAGTCTTCCCTCTACTCCCTGATTCCACAAGAAAAACCATAGTTCAGGCGATGGTTCTAAGTCGCCTGGACTATTGCAATGGCCTACTGTTGTCAGCAAATGAGGCCCCCCTCAACAGACTGCAGGTGGTGCAGAATACGGCAGCACGGCTGGTTCTCAATGCTCCACCCCGAACCTCCTCTCTTCCCCTTTTTACGGAATTACTCTGGCTCCCTATACGCCAACGTATTCGGTTCAAGACATGCTGTATCATAAATAAGGCATTGGTCAATCTGGGTTCCCCATATCTCGCCGAGAAATTTGTGCCTTACACTCCCCGCAGATCTCTACGCTCTAGTGCCAATCACTTTTTGGTGGTACCACGAATTAGAAAGGCCAGACAAGGTGGAAAAGCTCTCTCCTATTGTGGCCCTCTTCTTTGGAATGAACTCCTGTTGCACTTGAGACAATGCGACGAACATCTGCAGTTCAGAAAAATGCTCAAGGCATTCCTATTCTGCGACGACTGATCTGTCTCCCTTTCTCTTCTCTCTCTGAATATATAGTCGTTACCCCACAGTTCCGCAAGCGCAGAGATACCCCTTAGGGGGTTGATTCTAGCGCTATACAAACAAATACAAATACAGTTAAGTGGGCAGGTGTTGACTTGTAACAATTATGTAAGTTTCTCCTAAGTAGCTGTAAAGATGACTTCTTGGTTTGTTTAGATGAAACTGCCAACACATCTTATGTCCTTAGCTCTTTTAGAAACATATCTCAGTCCATACAAAACGAATTATTATCAAAAAGCACAAATCGGGTAGATAGTAAGAAAGGCTGGTTTGACTCTAAATGCTCTAAAGCACATGCAGCGATGATAACTGCCTTACATAAGCCTATGAAAGATCCAGAAGCTATAAAAAGGGCAAGAGTAGCATATAAGCTATCCCTTAAAGAAAATAAGATTGCCATTTATTTATTTATTTATTTGATTTGTATAGCGCGTTATAACCCAGGGGTCTCTAAGCGCTTTGTCAGGATCAACACACCGAGTACAGAAAAAACAGCTGGTCATAAATTACAGGCCACCCCACGCTTGCTGAAAGAGCACTGTTTTTAATTTCTTTCGGAAGGACAACAAATTGGTTTCCTTCCGCAGTTCCATTGGCAACTTGTTCCAAGATGCTGGGAGAGTATAGGAAAAGGCACGACCACCCACAGTGGCCAGTCTACAGCGTGGTTGAGTAACGAGGGTAGCTTCTGCAGATCGAAGTACCCTACCCAGCCTGTAGGGAGTCAGGCGGGATTTCATATAGCTTGGCGCCTTACCATAAAGGGCTTTGTGCACAATGCACAGCCCTTTAAACATTACCCTCTGCTTAACTGGCAGCCAATGCAGTTCTCGCATAAGGGGGGATGCATGCGTGTTCCTCGACTTTTTAAAGATAAGTCTAGCAGCGTCATTCATGACAACCTGCATCTTGTTCAAGAGTTTTTGCGGCAGCCCTATGTATAACGAATTACCGTAGTCCAGCCTGGCTAGGATCGTGGCAGAGACTGCACGCCTCAGGGTAGAAAAAGACAACAGCGAGGAAACGTTCCTAAGTTGTCGAAGGAGGCCGACACAGGTCCCCACAACAGCCATAACTTGTTTCTGCATGGACAGCTTGCCATCCAAATGGATGCCCAAGCTTTTAACCACGGCCGCAGGCAAGAATTGATTGTTCCATGGGTTGCCAGCGATGGTAATAGGCAACACCTTGGTCTTGTCCGGGTTGATCTTTAGTGAGTTCATGGACATCCAATTGGCGGTGTACTTCAAGATGTTTTGCAATCTTGCGAAAGCACCCAGACCATCGTCCAGTTGGATGACGATCTGGGTGTCATCCGCATAGTTGTACACCTGGCAGTCCATCTGGTTGAGCAGTCTAATCAAAGGCTGTAGATAGATATTGAATAAAAGGGGTGACAGGGCAGACCCTTGCGGCACTCCGCAGGTGATCGATGTTGTGGTGGAAAGAAGGTCACCAAGCTGCACTCTCTGTGTCCTCCCTTGGAGGAAAGAGGAGAACCAGGCATGTGCTGTGCCCTGAATGCCGAAGTCCGTCAACCGAGACAATAGTTGTTTATGACAAACGGTGTCAAATGCCGCGGAGAGGTCCAACAGCACCTGGGCACCTGGAGTTTTCTTATCTGCCCTGTTCCTCAATTCGCCCAGAATAGACAGCATAACAAGCTCCGTGCTGTGATTCGCACGGAACCCAGCCTGATTCGGCTCAAGCAGAACGTTACTTTCCAGATGTTCCCACAAGATGGTGAGTACATGTTGCACCACCACCTTCGCCAAGAACGATAGCTGAGATATAGGCCTGAAATTTTTCAGACATTTCACGTCCGCCCCCGTTTTTTTCAGCAGGGGAATCAGCCGGGCCTCCTTAAAGGAAGACGGTACTTGTCCTGTTTGTAAAGATGTATTCAGAAGGCTCAACACGTCTTCCTCTATACCAGACAGTGCCAGTTTAAACACTTCTGGTGGGCACGGATCTGCCTGGGAGCCCGATTTGACCCGCCCCATAAGAACTGTCAACCTCTCCTTCGTAATCAAGGGTAAGGCAGTTAATGGGGTAGTCACTGACATTCTAGCAGGCATAGTCTGCGGAGGGCAGTCAATCTTGGGGGTCGCAACAATTTCGGATACAAGATCCGAAATCTTGTTAGCAAAGAAATCTTGAATTTTTTGGCAGTCCTCCTGCATGAACTCCGTGGTCTGCATCTTGTTTTTCCTAAGTTCCGTAAGGACTCTGAAGATTTCTTTCTGGGGGTTCCTAGCAGTTACAATCCTCTCCTCAAAGAACTTGACTTTCCTAGCTATAATCGCCTGCTTGTAGCTAGTGAGTGCCTGTGTATACCGACTCAGGGAGTTGGAGTCATAATCCTTCCGCCAAGCTGTTTCCAGTTTCCGTAACCCCCGTTTCTTCTCCCTAAGTGATTCATTGTACCATGGGGCCCCGGATCTTCTGTCCACTATATTCATCCTACGTATTGGTACCACACAGTCCATAGCCTTCCTGAGTTTGTCCAATAATTCCTTACAGAGGATATCTGAATTCTCTTTCCGGTTGTTAGGAGATGGATAAGTTCGGAGATAATCTAACATTTAATCTCCATTGATGTTTTTCCACTTTCTAACCGCCTTCCACCCTTCCCTAGACTTCATTTTTTGTTCATCCAACAGGATCTCGCCCCTCACCAAATGGTGATCGGACCAAACGCACGGCTGGACAACTACTGCACCCTGCGCTGGAGATGTCATCCAGACCAAGTCAAGGGTATGACCCTTGACATGTGTCAGGCCCCTCACCTGTTGGACAAACTCCAGTGATGTCAATGCCTCATCAATCTGGAGAGCTTGTCCTTCTTTCGGGACTTTCTCCCAATGATAGTTAAAATCACACATGATGACCACTTTGTCATATCTTAAGCGTATATCCTGGACCAGTCTCAGGAACAGATCAGAGAAGTCCGGCGATGCCCACGCGGGGCGATAAACTAAAAGAATGATCATACAGTCTGTCCCCAGCTTCAGCCTAACACCCAACACCTCAGCACCTCCCATGCTTTCGGCAAGAAGTCTTTCACCCCGTAGGCGAGAGCTATAGAGAAGGGCCACCCCACCCCCTCTCTTAGCATCCGCTCTATTATGGCACAGCGCCGAGAAGTGAGCTGGCCATCAAATGGGAATTATGGCAAAATCTTAAGCAAGCCTCAGATCTGAAAGATATGAAAGGCTTCTGGAAGGCGGTGAATGCCCCATTTCTTGCCTCTAGGAAATTACCCAGCATTGAAATAACAATAGGGGAGGATCAATGGGTGACTCATTTTTCTAGTCTCTGTTGCAATTTGGTAGACCTCCAAAATGAAGAGGCATCTAGAACAGGGGTCTCCAACGAGTAGCTGGGGAGCTACTGGTAGCTCACCAGTACCTTCAAAGTAGTTCTCAAAGATGAAGCCGAGCCCAGTATCAAGTTTGGAGAGTAGGCGCCTATTAAAGAAGGCAGAACTGCTGATCCCAAGATCCTAAGAGTGACAGCCAGCCAAACCTATGGCAGTAACTTATACTAAACACTCAAACACACAAAGTATAGGCCTGTAGGGCCTGCCACTTGACAGTCTGTATCTAATCTCAATATAACTAAGTCACAAGGAGATTGACATCTTGTATCCCTGCTTTATCAGTGACAATATGTGTGTGACCAGTGGACCACAAAAGAAGTATGACAGTAGTAGCCTAAGAAGTAATGAAGCTGACCGACCAAAGTGTGAGACTGCAGTAGTCAGAGTGAAAATGTGGCAGTTGGGTGTATAACCAGCTCAAGACCTGAGGAGAACAGGGCATGATTCAGACCAGAGAAAATGAAGAGACTCATCAGCATTTATGTGCGTCCCTAATAAACACTATTGCTTCTTGAAAGCTACCCCTGGTGTGAAGGACCACCAAATGTCTATGCTAGCCCCCATCATAAGGGTGGTATCTCTGACATAATTGTGCCCATTCCTGGCATAATAGTGCCAATGGCATAATAATAGTCATCCTTGACTATTTGGGGTATTTTTGGTCTAGTTGTGGTATACTGGCAGCCATCATTTACATACTGGGAGAATGACTGGCCTACATTTACTTATGCCTGGCGTGATAATGGTCATGACTGATATATGGTCTCTGCCTTGACCCTTATGGTTTCAAGCCTTGGCCCAACTTTGGCCCTAGTATAATGGTGGGCATTATTGGCATAATACAGACATCCGTGTTTCTGGTCCAGGGAGGACCTGGCTTGGCCGTTCGGTCTGAACTGTTCCTATGAGGCACAGGGTCAAGGCTGATTTGCATATGGCTGGGTCTAAACTGGGGTGGCATGGTGAGCAAAAAAACGATGGATTTAACCCAGATCTCTTGACTGGGGGTGAATGTTTGGTGCATTCAGCATTCTGTCCATCATTTGTTTACGTAGCACTTTTCACCCTAAGTGGGATGGGTATGCCCAGACGTGGTTCCCTTGTTCACTGTGCCACTGGATTCAAGCTAGCCTGGCTGATGAAGGGTGATATACCTTGAAACCAGTCCCAGGATGCTTGTTTCTGGTCCAGGGGGGACCTGGCTTGGCAGTTCGGTCTGAACTGTTTCCATGAGGCACAGGGTCAAGACTGATTTGCATATGGCTGGGTATAAACTGGGCTGGGATGGTGAGCAAAAGAACAATGGATTTAGCCCAGATCTTTTGACTGGGGATGAATGTATGATTTATTCAGCATTCCAGTCCATCATTTGTTTGTGTGAGCATCTGTGGCACAAGACTGTAATACCTGGGTATTTAAAGTAGTCTGTCCATATGAGGCATTTGTACATGGGAGTACTTAATGAAAATGAAAAGCTGATGTTTTGGGACCGTGCATTTCCTAAATCCGAAACTGATATTTTAAAGGCAGTTTTTGTTTTCAAAAATGGATTTTCTTCTGTTAAATTGAGTTTGTTTGCCTATAGTGGAAAGTGGTATTTGATAGAAAGAAGTGCACTTTCAGAAACTGATGAATAATAATTCAAGCTGAGCTGGGGAGACCTACTGCTGTATTTATATACTTTGTGCCACAGGGCATGTCTAGATTTGAATGTTGCTTCATAAGTCAGGTGGAGTCATTTTATATTGATGAAAGTTTTCCTGGCATTTCTGATGTTAACCGCACCAGGAATACTTCAGTGGTAACTACTGATAATCCTGCTTAGGGTGGTCATAGCGTAGTCACTATTTTACAGTTATAAAGTTTGCTAGTAGCTCAGGAAGACTTTCTTGAGAAGAAGTAGCTCTCACTACAGAAAAGGTTGGGGACTCCTGATCTAGAATAAACCCTTCAAGCTGTTTTCCAATTGAGATTGATTTTATTGTCAATGAGGTGATTTTAGCTATAAACGCGATTATGGGTGGGAAAGCCCTGGGTCCGGACAGTATACCTGTGGACCTGTTTAAATCTTGCCCCGTGATTTGGGGACCACTGTTAGCTATGGTCCTAAAGGCTTGTTGTACCCAGGGATTTACAACTACTTGGATGGAGTCCATACTCGTCCCCATTTATAAGAAAGGTAATTGTGACGACCTAGCCTGTTACAGACCAATATCACTGCTGGATTCTCTTGTAAAGGTGGCCGGGCTTGTAGTCTTAAATTGACTGCCACTCTGGGTGGAGGAAAATGGTATACTTCCAGAGTTACAGTATGGATTTCGCCAAGGTTTGGGTCTGTTCAATAGAGCCTGAACTTGAACCTCCTGTTGGGAAAATATCTACAGGCCAAAAGGGGGAGTTTATATTTGTGTTTTGTTGATTTGAGTTCAGCTTTTGACTGCGTCAATCACCAGAAGCTTTGGAGTATTTTAGAGACCATGGGGTTTCTAAAGCAGTCCTATCTAGATGCTAGGGCCCGGCTGCGCTATGTAAGCAGTGGCGAACTCAGCCACAGTTTCCCTGTTAAGAAGGGTGTGTGGCAGGGGTGTGTGCTAGCCCCCCTTCTGTTCACCTTTAATATCAATAGCCTGGGAGCAACATTGAGAAGCGAATGCCAGGACCTACCATGTATTGATAAACGGCCAATTGGAGCATAATTATATGCGGACGGTGCAGTCCTATTGGCACGCACTCCCCTTGGTCTACAAAAAGTTATCTCTAGCTTCTCTGTCGATATGTCAAATCTTGACCTTAATGTAAATATTAATAAAACATTTACAATGAAATGCTGTAAGCCCAATGTTAACTGTCGAGATTTCTATATTAACAACAGGAAACTCGATTTTACTAATCATTTTTCTTATTTGGGCATTGTATTCAAAAGAAGGGGTCTATGGGCAAAAGCTATTGGAGTCAAGAAAATTTCTATTTTGCAAAGCAACTAGTGCATTGATACATTTTGCTAGAAAGTTAGGAAAGCGTCCAATTGCTGATCTACTAATAATCTATAAAGCCAGATGCATACCGATTGCCATGTACGGAGCTGGCATCTGGGGCTATGCTAATGTTGAGTGTTTGCAGGTAGTAGAAAAAAGATTTCTACGATATCTCCTTGCGGTCCCGAATAGCATAGCAACACTTTTCTGCTATGCCGAGTTGGGTTTGTCATACCTGTCCGACCAGATTAAAATGAACCCTATCCTGCTATGTCATAAGGTCTGGACTGGCACTTCCACTAGTCTGAATAGGGATGTGATTAATGACTGTCTGTCTCTTTATGGGGTAGACCGTATTCCCTGGATTACATATGTGAAAACATTTTTAAATGACCTAGGACATCCCGAGTACTTTGCTAATCCTGACAGTTTGAATCACGTTACCAGGAATGAATTAAAACTGTTATGTACTGATCATTTGGTGTCCATCAAATTGGCTACAAATATTATGAAACCATCAGTAAGAGCACATCAATTACTTTTGACTGAACCAGGAACGCAACCCTATCAAATAAGTACCTTAGAAATTTATCATAGGTTGGTATTGACCCGTTTAGGTCATTGAAGTTTTCATATTAGGGTCACTTTTCCAAACTCAAATGACTGGTCTCATTCTCTATACTTATATCCGTGCGATAATACGTCTGCACAGTCGACAATTCATGTCATGTTCTTTTGTAAGTTTTACACTTTGCCTAGAAAAAATGTATTTTGCCTATTTTAAAAGGATATGGCCTGAGACAATGTCGACCTGCTTTTTTAAAGTTGCAATGTTTAGATGATGGACGTGTGATTGATCATATTACCAAATACCTGAAAGGGGTGGTTAGATATAGGATGACAGTGGATAGCCCCTCTATTTTCTAAACCGTTTGCGATTTCTCCTTTTTACTTAAATTATTTTGATGCAATTCATGTTTTTAAATGTATTGTGCTTTTATGGTTTAATACTTCTTAAATCGAATAAAGCGTATTCTATCTGTCACATAGACAATGACTCTCCAGTACAGCCACTCACACAACCAGTTCACCAAGCACCCACTCAAAATGCCACTCAGTTACCCAGACACCCGCTAACAAACACAGTCAATCACCCATACAGCCACTCACATGGCCACTCACCCATACAGCCACTCATACACCCACTCACTCATCAATAGAGACACTCACACACACACTCACTCATCCATAGAGCCACTCAAGCACCCACTTACTCACCAATAGAGCCCCAGACACACCCAATCACTCACCCATTCAGCCACTCATACAGTCACTCTCAATAAAGACAGTCACACAGCCACTCCCACACCCATACAGTTACACACACATCCACATATTTACCCATAAAGGTACACACACACCAACTCACACACTACACAGCCACTCAGATATCCACTCACACACAGATACACAGTCACACATCCACTCACATAATACATGTTATACATGGTATCACTCATTAGTAGTACACAAAGTATAGTAATTTGACTTTTGTTGTACCTTAGTATATATGTTTAACACTCATAAACTTTTAGAAAACACTCACAGTCACTGGATGATGTAATCAATTACATAATTGGTGATGTCATCAGTGATGTCACTGACCATGTCATGAGTGATGTAAAATGTGAGGTCATATGCAATGCATTGTGGTGGCTTAAGTTATAGTTAGCTCTCAGGTAACTATAACTGCCGAATTTCACTGGTTTTGTAAGAGTGAATTCTGAGCCTAACTATAAAGTCCCAGTAACCTTTGTTTTTTTCAGTGAATTCTAGTTTTTTAAAACATTAATTAACATAACCATCGCAATGCACAGTGGGGGGGAAATGGACGCAGGGCCTGGCCTGGCATTGTGCTGCACACTCCAAGCTTTCTGCTCCTGCCTCCCCTCTTCCTTGCCATCACTTGTCCAAGTCCATGACCCTGCTACCTAATTACAGCCCAGTGTGGCTGTTGTTCTGCCACTGCCTTTCCCGCCTGCCCTGAACAGTTAGCTTGCAGTCTCAGCTACCTCCTACCTACCCCCTGTTTTCTGAGTCCATGCAACAGCCCTCTCCCTCCTGTCCTGCATGGTGTGATGTGTTGCCACTGCCCTCCATTTAGCTTGATGTACCTTCCCACTCCTCCTGCCCTCCATTGACCAATTCTGTGCCCCATAATTGCCCTCCTGCTTAGCCTATGCGCTTAGCTTGCTACTCCTACTCTCCTTTCTCCTGACCTCCAATGTCTGTGCCCATGCCCCTGCTCCCTCCTTTTTGCCCACCATGTTCCATAGACCTGTTACTGCCCCTCCTATCTAGGATGTATGACGTTACAACGCATACTTTTACCACGCATGCCTTTACAACGCGGTTTTTACAACGCATGCCTTTACAACGCATAGAGCTTTGGGGTGCTGGATAGTGAAAGGTTTAATTTACTATTCCAACTCCAGTCCCCGTGGACACTAGGGAAGGTGTTGGATAGTAAATTAAACTTATTCCCTATCCTAGAGCACCCCCCAGCGCAATGCGTTGTAATGGTTTGCGTTGTAATGACTGCGTTGTAATGGTAGTGGGTTGTAAAAGTTTTGTTGTAAAGGTTGTATACCCCTATCTACTCTGAATGTTCTGTTGCACTACCACTGCCCCTTCCACCTGCCTAGCATGGTCAGACAGCTGCTGCCTATCCCTGCCACCCCCCCACTGTGCCTGTTTGAGTTCCATGCCCTTATCCTCTGCCTCCTTACCTTCATGGTCCATTTTGATGCCTCTTCCTTCTGCCCTCCACGATCTGTTGTGCTGCAACTGCTCCTCCTGCCTACCCTGCATGGTCCTTTGAGATGCCCCTTCCCCTGACCTCTTTTGTCTGTGTCCAGCCCCTACCCCTCCCTTCTAACCTCCATGGTCTTTTGTGCATGCCCCTGTCCTCCTCCCTCTTGCCCGCCATGGCCATTATGATGCCACTAACACTCCCGCTTGACATGCATGGTCTTCTATGCTGCCACAGCCCCTCCCACCTGCCATGTGTGGCCAGCTTGCTGCCCCTGACCCCCTTCCAAGTTCCTTCCATTGTCTGTGTGTATGCCATTATAGTATCACTGTTGCCCTCTCCATGGTGCGGTGGGCTTTCAGTGCCCATCCCAGCTACCCTCCATGGTCAGCCTGATGCTCCTGGCCCCTAACGTCTGTTTTCCATGTGCAGACCACTATCTTCTCCCTCCTGCCTGCCTTGTCCTGCTCCTTCCCTCCTGCCCTTCATGCCCGTTATGCAGCAACTGTCCCTCCTATCTGTCCAGTATGGCCAGCCTGCCGCCTTTGCCTTTTCCCCCCTGCTCTCTGTCTCTATGTGCATGGTCCTGTCCCCTCTCAATTGCTTTCCACTGTCCGCTGTGCTGCACTGCCATCCCACTTGCCCTGTGTGGTGTATTGTGCTGCTGCCACCCCTGACGCCAACCATGTATCGTCAGTTTGGTGCCCTGCCCATCTCTCTCCTGCCATCTGTTATGGAAGTCCATGTCCCTACTCCATTCCTTCTGCTCTCCGTGATCAAATGTACCATACTTCCCAACATTTTGAACTTGGTAAGAGAGAGATTTTGAAACAAACTGGGAAATGTATTTTCCCCATTGACATATTGAAAAAGAGTAGACTTTAGGCAGGAGACAGATAAAATAAAGCCGTTTTGGGCTTAAAAACATCGGGAGCCTCCTGCCTGGATCAGGTCTGTTGGCATGTACGTTGTACTGCCACTGCCTCTTCGTTCTGCCCTCCCTCAATGATCTGTTATATTACCAAAGCCTCTTTTGCCTGTCCTGAATGGTTTTATTTTGCCCTTGCCCCTTTACCCTGCCCTTTGTGGTACATTGTGCTGCCACTGCCCCTCCCACCTGCCCAGCATAGTCAACTTGTTACCTCTGCACCCTCCTCCCTGCCCTCAATTATCCAAGTCTGTGACAATGACCTCTAACTCCTAACAGTATTGTAGTGAACAACAAGATTTCTAACATTCTATATTTAGTATCAAAGTGTGGCACACCTGACATCATCTTGCTATAATCGAAATTGTAATACATGAATATGACATAAATAAATATGGTTTCTAAAATGTTTCAAGTTTTACCAGTTGATTCAATCAAGATGGCTTCAGGTGTGCTACACTTTTGTCATAAATAGGACTGCTAGTGTTCTAGTTGTTCTTTAGAACACTCTGGAAGGCTGCAGTAGAACACATGGGAATCCACTGACAGGCTACTCCTGTTGAGAGCATAAGTTTTACTGAGAATGTCAGACTTCATTCTGATATGGCTGAGAAAGATAGTGTAAATATCTAGAACGTATGCTCTCATTTTAGCTTCTGGAGCATCCTTCCATAACCTCTATTGGAAAATCATGAGAAAACGGTTTCTATCAAACGTGATTCATGACATCCCAGCAGTAGGCTTTTCACAGGGTTAAATCACCTTAGAACACACCTTATTTTCTAAAATCAGTATGGTACCATTAACAAATGATTCATACTGTAACTAAAATCTGTTTTCACCCTTTATATGTTCTCCTTTTTGCGATCGTAAAAACTTGGCATTTAATACAATGCATTTCAGTGAGATACTATTGCGTATATTGGAACCATAATGGCTGCCAAAAGTTCCTGGTTGGAAGTGTTGGCAGCCATGAGATCTGTGCTTAGGCTCCACCCAGATACACAAATTTGGGTTTCCTTTAATATGTCCGAAAACTACTGAACAGATTTACAGCAAATAACAAAAAGCAATGATCTGCGGAACAAAATCTACCTTTCTGCCATTGTTGATATGATTCTGTCCCATGGTTCGGGCTGCAGGTGTGTCTAAAGACAATATGGAATTAACATGGGAACCACACTTTTTTAATCCACACTTTTTCTCGGCCCTCGCTTGACTGATCTCCACAAAACATTTTATACACAACTAGAATTACTAGCGCACTTTTTTGGGGAAATTTCGGGAAGTTTCTTCAGCCGGCTATAACTAGCTGGTGGCGATCGCCAGTAGTAGGTTTAATATATATAAATATACACAAAACAACAGACTTCTCCTTTCGGATCCCATGACCCGTAGGAAGGTAGTGCGCTGTGTCAGAGGAGCCTGCAGAACAAAATGTCACACAGAAAGTCCAAAATGAAGCACACACTAACGGAATAAAGCAAAGTGCAGATTTAAAAAGTCCAGCTACGCCTTTTGACAGCAAGTTGCCTTGATTACGGCAGCTTGCTGTCGAAACGCGTAACCTACGCGTTTCGAACTGTGCAGTTTCGAACTATGCAGTTCCTGATCACTACTGTGATCAGGAACTGCATAGTTCTAAACGCGTAGGTGGAAAGAAGACAACAGGTCATTAAACCGAGTTGAAAACTCCAAGAAGAGTGCGGCATATTTTGTTTAAACTTAATCATTGCGAGGTTGTCCTTACCTCGCCGCTGGCACCAGCTACCAGCCACTCCTCCCGCAAAGGAAGTCTTGCTGAATGCATATATCAATTAAACTCGGACTCCAGAAGTATTAGTAGATTCATTCACTGAGTTACTGACTTTATTGTTGCAACATGGACAGTTACGCTTATCGGTAAACAATCCTTTCTCACCCAGGAAGTTACTACTTTTTTGTGAGTATTTCCTTTAGAGGCACATAGCAATAGAAACGGAAAACATACTAAAGGGCCAGTAACAAAATAATACATTTATGGACAAAAAAGAATAAAATATATATCACATCCTCAG
This sequence comes from Lissotriton vulgaris, assembly GCF_964263255.1. Taxonomy (NCBI): domain Eukaryota; kingdom Metazoa; phylum Chordata; class Amphibia; order Caudata; family Salamandridae; genus Lissotriton; species Lissotriton vulgaris. The sequence continues at coordinate 684,248,953 of NC_141697.1, forward strand.
ATGTTATGTTATGTTATGTTATGTTATAAGGTACTTATCAAGCGAACGTTCACCAAACGGTTTCTTGGCGCTGGAGTGGAAGTAAGGCAGCATCAGAGGGAAAGCCTAATTGTCACATGCCTGGGAAAACAACCATGTCTTCAGCTGTTTTCTGAAAGGTGCATAGGAGGTGACTGACCAAAGCTCCAAGGGGATCGAGTTCCAGAACTGAGGAGCTTTGACTGCAAATTGGGAACCACCATGTTTCTTGCATTTAAAAGTAGGAGTGACTAATAGGTTCAGATTGGAAGATCGTAGATTACGAGTGGGGGCATAGCGTAGAATCTTGGACAAGATGAAGGCTGGCCTGTTACCGTGAAGAGCTTTGAAATATGTGCATCCCTCCTTAAACAAGCCATGCATAGCCACAGGGAGCCAATGGATGCTTTTCATCAGTGGTATGACACTGTGCCATTTAGGTTGGTGAAAGATCAGTCTAGCTGCCTGATTCTGAACTAGTTGGAGGCGTCTAAGTTGATAAGCCGGGATGCCTATATAGAGGGAATCGGCTTAGTCTAGTCGGGAGATGACCAAGGCCAAGATCACTAAGGTCAGAGCTTCCCGAGATAGGAATCTGCTGATCTTCTGATTCTACATAGTTGGAAAAACCGCGCAGAAACTACAGAGCTGATCTGGGCCTTCATCGATAGGTCATTGCTTACCACTATACCCAAACTTTTGGCTGAGCTAACAGAAAGAGGAGGGTTGCCCAGGGTAGAAGGCCAAAAGTTAGAGTTCCAAGGATTAGCAAGTCCTCCAGTGAGGATTAGCTCGGTTTAATCAGGGTTGAGCATCAATTGATTTTCGTTCATCCTCTCACTTATGAAGGTCATAGTGTCTTGAAAATGAGACACAGAAGATGGAAGGAGAACAATGTCACAGTTGAAGATCATCAGCGTAATTATAAGTCCCAACTTTCCTTTCCCGCAAAGAAGAGATTAGAGGAAGGAGGTCCAAGTTAAAAAGAAGCAGGGAAAGGGAGGAGCCCTGGGGAACTCCACAGGTCAATTCTATTTTCTTCGAGGAGAAGTTGGCATGACATACCAATTGAAACCGGTTACTAAGGTAGAAGAGCCATTTTAAAGCGAGGCCCTGGATCCCAGCATTACAGATACGGTCAATCAAGATGTTGTGATTGACCCAGCCTGGTGGGAGTCCAAGACATGGGACTGTTCAACAAAAGTACTTAGTTGAGTTGAGACATGTGCCTCTAGAACCTTAGCAAGGTACGGTAATAATGAGATTGGATGGTAGTTACCAAGAGTAGATGGGTCCGCACCTGTTTTTTTTAGGATTGGGATGATTCCGCACTTTTATAAAGGTCAGGAACAATGCCTGACTGGAGTGATTTGTTAAGAAGAGAGAGTGGGGGATCTAGGCATTTAGAGAAAACTTCCTAAAGGACGTGAGGAGGACAACAGTCAGTTGGAGAGCCAGAGACAACTTTTTTAAGTAGACCTAGAAAGGTCTCCTGAGAAATAGTGGTATCAAAGTCAGCTGAGATGATGATCTACAAATATTGGGAACATCTGCGGAGGTAGCAGAGGTCGGGATACTAGCCTTAATGGCAGTGATTTTCTCCATAAAGTAAGAGTTGAAAGAATCACAAAGGAGCTGCGAGGGAATGTGTTTTGACATGATTCTGTCAGGTTTAGAGAGCTCATTTACTATTGAAATAATATCTTTAGACTTGTTAGCTGAGTTTAGAACCTTTTTGGAAAAATAATCTGTTTTAGTTTGATGAATAGAGTTTTTGTATTCTTTTATCAAGTTAGTGTAAGTGATCTTATTTTCTACGTGATTGTAAAGTCTTCATCTGCGTTCTGCTTGTCTCAGCTCCAACTTCTTAGTCTTGAGATCATCAGAGAACCACTGCTGCGCATCGTGGGTCTAAGAATCTTAGTGGGCTTAAGAGGGGTGACGCAGTCGCATGCGGACGCAAGCCATACCTTGAAGTTTGTTGCCTGTGTTTGAACCGATTCCAATACATATCAGATATGCGCTATTGCAGATTTGAACTCTTGTCTGAGTGCATTACATCCAAGGTCTAATACCATTATGATAAACACTGCTGCCTGTAAAGGTGATGTCAAACCAATAGATACGTTTGTTATTTTCCGAAAACTATTACTGAATGTCAAAATAATATATTTAAGTCCTAGTTAGTTTTGACGCCAAGAGGGCCTGCCCTTAATGAAGCTATCAATTTAAAAATCACAACATTTCTAATCCATGAATACATATTCGAAACAATAAATGCACATCATTGTGATATGGATATGCCACACATAATCTTCCTCTATGGTGTAAAGATGAATTATTCTCTTATTTAGCCCAAGTGTACGTTATCCAAAGAATGCTGCATCTGTAAATACAAAAAGATAATTGTAACCATTAAAACAGGATTCCTATCTGTAAAGCATAATATCAGCATTATATTTGTTAAACAGTAACCAAGATTATAATCAATTTCAAATGTGTTTTCAATTCTTCATCAGGGCTCAAACCATTCTCTCCACAGGCGCCCAAATCTATAATATATCTAGACTCAAATTGTATCAATTTAAGTTCAGGATTGCCACTTCTAGGGCCATTTATAACTGCATCAATGCCTAAAAAACAACGGGGCATATTATCAAGAACAGTGTTAAAATTATTGCTGCTTTAGCAGCAGGAAATCACTGCTAAAGTGGTGATAATGGACTTGATAATATGCCCTTGAGAATTCCAATAGAAGCCCATGTTCACACCAGAACATGGGCTTCTATGGGAATTCACAAGGGCATATTATCAAGCCCATTATCGAGGCTTTAGCTGCAATTTCCTGCCGCTAAAGCGGTGATAATTTTAACGCTGTTCCTTAATATGCCCCAAAGGTCTTCACAGTCAGACAGATGCATTTGTGAATAGTGTCTTGTTTCTGTTTGTCTTAACCCTATGCTGTATAGCTCTGCTATGTTCAAAAATTATCTTTTTAACTGGTAAAACAGTGCTTCTTACATACCATTTCTTATCGAACATTCCAATACATACTCCACATATAGGGTCGTACAAGTAATGAATTTGCCTTATTGAAATTTGTGTGCGTTAGTTTTGTGTGTTATCTCTTTTCTAGCCGAGTCAAAACGCTTTGCAAATGCATAATCTTGGTGTCACATGCAAATTTTCTTTGTGTTTTCTCAATAATGTATTTCTCCAATTGTTTACTCACTTGAGATTAAAATTCCTCAATATATAGGTCTGATCTTCTTCCTTTGTTAATTGGCCAATCAATGTATTCATTTGCACTAGAAAAGATGCTCTATCAATTTTGGCATACTTTATTAGGGTTCTTATCCAATGTATAGAGCATGCGTTGCTGCCGGGCAGCCATTCATCAAGAAATCCTGGCGGTCTCTTCCACCCATTTATCAATTTTTGGTCTGTGTAGTTTCTCCAATTTCTACAGTTTCTGTTTTAATAAGAGGGATCCCATTGCTGCCCCCACTACATGTACAGGTATGCATGGATATATCAATCAAAACACCGCCTCTCTTTTTCCTGAAGGAAGGCACACCGACCCCAGATGGAAATTGTGTAAAAGGCTTTTAATCCATGTGGGAAGCTGCACTGGTACACCCAACGCGTTCCTCCTCCTACGAGGCTTGATCACGGGTAGAGGTCACTACCATTGACTGGCCACGTGAATTAACACTGCGGTTTAAGTCCTCCTACAGAGTGCAAATACAAAGAAGTGTGTACGTTTTTTTTCTTCACGTCGACAACAGCATGGTAAAACTTTAATATTTCACTTTTGCACAATCGCTGCACTTCGGTCTTTAAATGAAGACTGTCTTAGATAGATAAAAAACTGTCTAAAAACAATGCTTATACTAAATAACATTTGCCACTGGGCTAAGTGGGCTGGCGTAAAGCTGCTTAGCATGTATACCTTGCTCTTTCCGTTCTGTCAGGTGTAAGTGCAAAGTGTGCAAAGAATATTGTGAACTTATTTATGCAGTTGTTCATTCTTCATTTCCCGAATGTCATATAAACTGCATAAAAAAGGTGCAAATGTGAAAGTTGGTACATCTTAGGCTTACTGAAGTCGGCCAACAGGAACGGTCTCAGTTGCCAAATTGAAAATGGGAAACTAAGAATGGGAGAGACATAAAAAATGTCCTCAGGAGACGTAAACTGTTAGAAAATAATATATATATATATATATATATATATATATATATATATATATATATATATATATATGGAAAAAAATATATATATCTATATATATGTCTTTACAATTGCTCCCACGAAGACCCCGGAAAGCAGTACGTGGCACACCCAAGCTGAAACTGTATCCTTTAATTATTGCAGCAACAGCACTCCCTTAATCTTCCCAACGCGTTTCGACAGTTCGTCTTGATCACGGGATTGACAAATACAGGAACTCCTCACTCCCACAGGTGATCTGAAAGAATGCAAAGAAAATGTGTGTCATCGCTGCAATGCATCCTGGGCAAGGTAGTTTCAACTGTCACAATCATAGGGGTCAATATGCTGCAGTCAAATTTTCAAGGGTTCAGCTTGTTCCACCACGGGCCCACAATCATGATTGCCCAGGTAGACCCTCAAACGCGGCTTTCCGCAGTGACTCACACCACCCGTCTCAGAATCTGCGGGCGATATGACGTCGTTTTGGAGGTGATGCAAACTTTTACCGGCACTGGGCTGTGCCGCGAAATATGTCTTTACAATTGCTCCCACGAAGACCCCGGAAAGCAGTAAGTGGCACACCCAAGCTGAAACTGTATCCTTTAATTATTGCAGCAACAGCACTCCCTTCATCTTCCCAACGCGTTTCGACAGTTCGTCTTGATCATGGGATTGACAAATACAGGAACTCCTCACTCCCGCAGGTGATCTGAAAGAATGCAAAGAAAATGTGCGTCATCGCTGCAATGCATCCTGGGCAAGGTAGTTTCAATTGTCACAATCATAGGGCTCAATATGCTGCAGTCAAAGTTTCAAGGGTTCAGCTTGTTCCACCACGGGCCCACAATCATGATGGCCCAGGTAGACCCTCAAACGCGGCATTCCACGGTGACTCACACCATCTGTCTGAGAATCTGCGGGCAATATGACGTTGTTTTGGAGGTGACGCCCACTTCTACCGGCACTGGGCTGTGCCGCGAAATATGTCTTTACAATTGCTCCCACGAAGACCCCGGAAAGCAGTAAGTGGCACACCCAAGCTGAAACTGTATCCTTTAATTATTGCAGCAACAGCACTCCCTTCATCTTCCCAACGCGTTTCAACAGTTTGTCTTGATCACGGGATTGTCAAATACAGGAAATCCCCACTCCCACAGGTGATCTGAAAGAATGCAAAGAAAATGTGCGTCATCGCTGCAATGCATCCTGGGCAAGATAGTTTCAACTGTCACAATCATAGGGGTCAATATGCTGCAGTCAAATTTTCAAGGGTTCAGCTTGTTCCACCATGGGCCCACAATCATGATGGCCCAGGTAAACCCTCAAACGCGGCATACCGCGGTGACTCACACCACCCGTCTGAGAATCTGCGGGCGATATGACGTTGTTATGGAGGTGACGCCCACTTCTACCGGCACTGGGCTGTGCCACGAAATATGTCTTTACAATTGCTCCCACGAAGACCCCGGAAAGCAGTAAGTGGCACACCCAAGCTGAAACTGTATCCTTTAATTATTGCAGCAACAGCACTCCCTTCATCTTCCCAACGTGTTTCTACAGTTCGTCTTGATCACGGGATTGACAAATACAGGAACTCCTCACTCCCACAGGTGATCTGAAAGAATGCAAAGAAAATGGGCTTCATCGCTGCAATGCATCCTGGGCAAGGTAGTTTCAATTGTCACAATCATAGGGGTCAATATGCGGCAGTCAAATTTTCAAGGGTTCAGCTTGTTCCACCACGGGACCACAATCATGATGGCCCAGGTAGACCCTCAAACGCAGCTTTCCGTAGTGACTCACAGCACCCGTCTGAGAATCTGCGGGCGATACGACGTCGTTTTGGAGGTGATGCCCACTTCTACCGGCACTGGGCTGTGCTGCGAAATATGTCTTTACAATTGCTCCCACGAAGACCCCGGAAAGCAGTAAGTGGCACACCCAAGCTGAGACTGTATCCTTTAATTATTGCAGCAACAGCACTCCCTTCATCTTCCCAACGCATTTCGACAGTTAGTCTTGATCATGCGATTGACAAATTCAGGAACTCCTCACTCCCACAGGTGATCTGAAAGAATTCAAAGAAAATGTGCGTCATCGCTGCAATGCATCCTGGGCAAGGTAGTTTCAATTGTCACAATCATAGGGGTCAATATGCTGCAGTCAAATTTTCAAGGGTTCAGCTTATTCCACTACGGGCCCACAATCATGATGGCCCAGGTAGACCCTCAAATGCGGCATTCAGCGGTGACTCACACCACCCGTGTGAGAATCTGCAGGCGATATGACATCGTTTTGGAGGTGATGCCCACTTCTACCGGCACTGGGCTGTGCCGCAAAATATGTCTTTACAATTGCTCCCACGAAGACCCCGGAAAGCAGTAATTGGCACACCCAAGCTGAAACTGTATCCTTTAATTATTGCAGCAACAGCACTCCCTTCATCTTCCCAATGCGTTTCGACAGTTCGTCTTGATCACGGGATTGACAAATACAGGAACTCCTCACTCGCACAGGTGATCTGAAAGAATGCAAAGAAAATGTGCGTCATCACTGCAATGTATCCTGGGCAAGGTAGTTTCAATTGTCACAATCATAGGGGGCAATATGCTGCAGTCAAATTTTCAAGGGTTCAGCTTGTTCCACCACAGGCCCACAATCATGATGGCCCAGGTAGACCCTCAAACGCGGCATTCCGTGGTGACTCACACCACCCGTCTGAGAATCTGCAGGCAATATGACGTTGTTGTGGAGGTGACGCCCACTTCGACCGGCACTGGGCTGTTCAGCGAAATATGTCTTTACAATTGCTCCCACGAAGACCACGGAAAGCAGTAAGTGGCACACCCAAGCTGAAACTGTATCCTTTAATTATTGCAGCAACAGCACTCCCTTCATCTTCCCAACGCGTTTCGACAGTTCGTCTAGATCACAGGATTGACAAATACAGGAACTCCTCACTCCCACAGGTGATCTGTAAGAATGCAAAGAAAATGTGCGTCATCGCTGCAATTCATACTGGGCAAGGTAGTTTCAATTGTCACAATCATGTGGGTCAATATGCTGCAGTCAAATTTTCAAGGGTTCCGCTTGTTCCACCACGGGTCCACAATCATGATGGCCCAGGTAGACCCTCAAACGCGGCATTCCGCGGTGACTCACACCACCCATCTGAGAATCTGCGGGTGTTATGAAGTCGTTTTGGAGGTGCCGCCCACTTCTACCGGCACTGGGGTGTGCCACGAAATATGTCTTTACAATTGCTCCCACGAAGACCCCGGTAGCAGTAAGTGGCACACCTAAGCTGAAACAGAACATGGGCTTCTATGGGAATTCACAAGGGCATATTACAAGCCCATTATCGAGGCTTTAGCTGCAGTTTCCTGCCGCTAAAGCGGTGATAATTTTAACGCGGTTTCTTAATATGCCCCAAAGTTCTTCACAGTCAGACCAATGCATTTGTGAATAGTGTCTTGTTTCTGTTTGTCATAACCCTATGCTGTATTGCTCTGCTATGTTCAAAAATTATCTTTCTAACTGGTAAAACAGTGCTTCCTACATACCATTTCTTATCGGACATTCCAATACATACTCGACATATAGGGTCGTACAAGTAATAAATTTGCCTTATTGAAATTAGTGTGCATTGGTTTTGTGTGTTATCTCTTTTCTAGCCGAGTCAAAACGCTTTGCAAATGCATAATGTTGGTGTCACATGCAAATTTCATTGTGTTTTCTCAATAATGTATTTCTCCAATCGTTTACTCACTTGAGATTAAAATTCCTCAATATATAGGTCTGATCTTCTTCCTTTGTTAATTGGCCAATCAATGTATTCATTTGCACTAGAAAAGATGCTCTATCAATTTTGGCATACTTTATTAGGGTTCTTATCCAATGTATAGAGCATGCGTTGCTGCCAGGCAGCCATTCATCAAGAAATCCTGGCGGTCTCTTCCACCCATTTATACATTTTTGGTCTGTGTAGTTTCTCCAAATTCTACAGTTTCTGTTTTAATAAGAGGGATCTCATTGCTGCCCCCACTACATGTACATGTATGCATGGATATATCAATCAAAACACCGCCTCTCTTTTTCCTGAAGGAAGGCACACCGACCCCAGATGGAAATTGTGTAAAAGGCTTTTAATCCATGTGGGAAGCTGCACAGATAAAGTACACCCAACGCGTTTCTCCTCCTACGAGGCTTGATCAAGGGTAGAGGTCTCTACCTTTGACTTCCCATGTGAATTAACACTGCGGTTTAAGTCCTCCTACAGAGTGCAATTACAAACAGGTGTGTCCGTTTTTTTTCTTCACGTAGACAACAGGATGGCAAAACTTTATAATTTCACTTTTGCACAATCGCTGCACTTCGGTCTTTAAATGAAGACTGTGTTAGATAGATAAAAAACGGTCTAAAAACAATGCTTATTCTAAATACCATTTGCCACTGGGCTAAGTGGGCTGGCGTAAAGCTGCTTAGCATGTATACCTTGCTCTTTCCGTTCTGTCAGGTGTAAGTGCAAAGTGTGCAAAGAATATTGTGAACTTATTTATGCAGTTGTTCATTCTTCATTTCCCGAATGTCATATAAACTGCACAAAAAAGGTGCAAATGTGAAAGTTGGTACATCTTAGGCTTACTGAAGTCGGCCAACCGGAACGGCCTCAGTAGCCAAATTGAAAATGGGAAATCAAGAATGGGAAAGACTTAAAAAATGTCCTCATGAGACCATGAGACGCAATCTATTAGAAAATAATATAAATATATATTTTTATATATATATATATATATATATATATATATATATATATATATATATATATATATATATATATATATATATATATATATATATATATATATATATATATATATATATATATATATTAGAAAATAATATATATCACATCATATATATCACATCATATATATATATATATATATATATATATATATATATATATATATATATATATATATATATATATATATATATATATATATATATATATATACATATATATATAAGGACCGCCAATATTATGATTTAATCAAAAAACTACAAATGGATAAAACTGTGATTATTCGCCAGGCAGATAAGGGAGGCAACGTTGTTATCTGGCCCAGAGAGAAATATATGGAGGAAGCTTGGAGACATTTAAATGACAAGGAATGCTACAAACGAGTAGATATTGCAACTATTAAAACCTTTTGGAACAATTTCTACATAAAGTTGGCAGCATGGAAAGGTTTGGGATTGTTAAGCTCGGATGATCTTAAATTTTTAAAGAACAATCATTCCACTATACCTTGTATATATTTTATCCCAAAGATCCATAAGGATGCCCAGAACCCACCAGCTAGACCAATTATTGCAGCGTGTGATGGCATTCTAGAAAACACCTCCAAATACATTGACTTCTTCTTACAGGACCACATGAAAAATTTGCCTACCTTTATCCAAGACACTGGCCATTTCCTTAGAAAGCTAGAATTGATACAGTGGAGAGAGGATTATTTACTTATGACTCTAGACGTCACCTCCCTTTACACCAGCATTAATCATTTTGATGGATTAAAAGCAGTTAAACATGTTTTTGAATAACAGACCCCTTCACTGTCATGCTCATAATGATATGCTGGTGGCAATGATTGAAATGTGTCTATACAACAATTACTTTATGTTCGATAAACAGTGCTTTCAGCAGACAAGGGGGGTGGCGATGGGTTCCTGCTTCTCCCCCAGCTACGCATGTTTGCACATGGGGCTGTGGGAGAAGCAGGTACTCGGGCTACAGTTTGCTGAAAATATCAATAACAACATCATATGCATGTATCGATACATTGATGATTTGTTTCTGATTTGGAGGGGAGAGGAAGCTTTAGCAGCCACTTTTGTCGAAGAAATTAATGTAAATTGTCTTAATTTAAAATTTACCTCTCATATCAGCAAAACATCAGCTAACTTCTTAGATGTAGAGGTATTTATTCATGAACAAGTACTCCACACGAGATTACACAGAAAGGAAACAGCTGGCAATACCTTATTACATGCTTCCAGCAATCACCCACGCCATCTAATTCGGTGCATCCCCTATGGGGAGATGCTTCGGATTAAACGGATTTGTAGTAGACATGAAGATATGGTAAAAGTACAGTCTGCATGTCGGGAAAGTTTTTTGGCAAGAGGATACTCGGACAAAAATATTCAGGCAGCAGTGAAACGAACACAACTTTTGCCTAGAGAGGAGGCCCTAGTCACAAAAGCGATGAGACAGCAGGCTGCTGAGGTCCCTGTTGATGATACCATAAGATTTATCATGACATATAGCAAGCAACATCGTGATATCAGAAAAATTCTAACCAAACATTGGGATCTTATTAAGAATGATTCTGTATTGAAAATGGGTGATACCATGTCTCCAAATATAACATTCAAAAAAGCTGGCTCCATGCAGAACAGTCTGACTAGTAGCAGCCCTGAAATCCTTGTGAAGACTGATTGGTTAAGTAACAGGAAAGGGTTTGTTAAATTTTCCATATGTAAAGCTTGTCAGAATGGAGTCAACAAGAAAACTTTTACTTCTCCTTTTTTTAAGAAAGAGATTAGCATCTCAAAATACCTAACTTGCAAAACTGAGTTTGCGATATATGTTCTTGAATGTCCCTGTGGACTTAGATATATTGGGAGCACAAGACTCCCAGTCCATAGGAGAGTGCTCCAGCATTTAAGAGCGATTATACACTGTGACGAAAATTACCCTGTCGCCAGACATTTTAAGGAATATCATAAATCAAAATCCCCATCTATTGAAATATTATGCAATAGATGCTGTTATGCCCCTTAGAAGAGGAGGCGACAGAGAGGGTGCTCTTCGCAAACTGGAAACATTTTACATCTTGAACCTAGATAGCAAACATCCTAATGGATTGAATGCAGGGGAAGATCTGTATACATGTCTATAATGAATAACACTCATGTGCATTCATCTTATCGATATCTTTGGTTCTATTTATGAAATCTAAGTATATGGTAATAGTTTATAATGCTAACTCTTCTTACTATAATGAATTTTCAAGTACATAAACAGATATAATATTTTTAATCTGTTTGACTAATTTATTATTTGGAATGTGATTATAACATGCATTGTTTTAAGTGTTATTAATTCATGTTTTGCACTTTTTGCACAATCACAAGGGTTGTACCTTATATTGTTAACAATGCACTACTTTGCACATTGGATCATACCTAGACATTTTAACTTGGTATAATACTATTTAACATACGTTTCATGTCGGATTCGCACTTTAAACTGAAAGGCATTTAGGTCTGGTTTTGGATAGTAAATGTGTATTTTACAGGTAGTATCCTACAAGCAGCTTTTCCCAGTGTGATAGAATGATTTCCCAAAGTCGCTATTTGCTATTTTAGCAGCTATTTTTTGCACAATTTTATTAGATACATTTTAAATATATGATATTTCAATATATTTATCCTTTGTATTTATATGGGAAATGTTTTTAGCTTATTTTTTAATATACAAAACAGTACATTTATTGCTGCTTGTTTGAAAAATAGGTTTACCGACATTTTACACTGTTATAGTATGTTGTTTATATCTATGATGACGTATGTGTTTCCTTTGTGCACTGCCACTTTAAAGTTTGAATTTCACCTCCTTAGCGCTGTCATGTGATCAAGGGTCGAGGAAGACCCGAAACGCGTCATGGCTATGGTGCGGGGGCGCTTTTGCACATAATAAAGATTGCACCTGAAAATTCCTGGGTCCGCTGTCATCCTTCTACAGAACGTGAGGCTGACTTCCTGAGTGATATATATATATATATCCACCCTTAATTCGGCGAGAAAAAGCTTTGATGGCCACTAGCAGCGGCGGGCCAGGACGGGATCGCCAATCCCCCGTATTCCATCGACACTCGTTCTCCCTTTCAACCAAGAACGATATCCAGGCCACAATTCCGTCTTTAAAGTGTATTTATTTCAAGAACGCACTCGACGCCTTTCGGGAAACAAGTTTCCTTGTTCACGAGTGTTTGTGCGAAATAAACAGTGCATTTTTAAATGTTCATCATGTGACCAGTGAGGTACAAACATAAACAACAGACTACATCGTCGAGGGAATATCTGGAGCTGTGAGTACACTTTAAGATCTGTAGCAAGCATCAGCATTAGTCAACAAATACATAATTACATGATTTCCAAATTTCTTCACTGTTACAGTTAAGTAAAATAAAATACTGTGTGTTTTTTGTGCAAAACATTAACATAATTCAGTTCAAAAAGTTTGCGGGGGTGGGGATCGAACCTCCCGTCTCAGGACAATGCGCGCGTGTGAGGCATTATTCGTTTGTGCTAATCACCAGCCCTGACGTTTCCAAGCTCATAGGCGTTCTAGATGGGTGCGAGCCTTTGTTAACAATGTCTATTAAGCCCAAGTGGGCCTACCACATCTCTCTCTTGTTTATACTTTTCGCCAGGTTGTACCCATTATGTACAGCAACCACAATCAGGTTAAGAAACGAACCTCCGACCTTGGAGCATGCATACGTGCAGAGCATTCGCCAGTTGCCCTCTTAGCCTATCTTGAATGTCAGTGCACATAAGATTACCAGGCTAATCCGTGCATACGTCACAAAAAGGTTTCAAGCCCCAGTGGGCATAACTGACACCACTTGATCATTCTTATCTTAAGAGTGTTCCGGTATTAGAATTCATACCACATTGTCGGTGCAACGTCCTTAATTTGTTAAGTGAAACAAACCCTTGAATCACTCATTCGTACTGTAACAGTGTTTTGATTGTTGACAATCTCTCAGCCTCTCTGCATTTAAATTGTCGTGTCTCTCATTCTCCCAAATTAGATCGACCAGTGCCTGTAATAAAATAAACGGGGATATGTGAATTCCAGCAATCAACCGTGTTTTTGTGCATACAAACATTTAAAATTCAGATATTAGGCTGCTATTTTCAAGGCAACTAATAACATTTCATTTTTGAATTTACAACATGTTGTGTCATCCAAGGTGAACCCCCAACGCCTCATCGCAATTGTGCCCCTGGGGTTGCATAGTTTGGTACTTAATAATGAACCTTGATTCAAGGCGTCTTAACTCTTGCAATCTGTTACCTCCCCTTTCTCTTACAGGGACCTGGTCCAGAACGGTAAAGGATATCAGGCTGTTATTGCTTTTGTGATGGGTTGTGAAATGCCTGGCAACCGGGTACTGTTTGTCCAGGTTCTTAATCGCTCTCAGGTGTTGTAACACCCTTTCTTTCGCAGGTTTGATCGTACTGCCTACATAAAATTTATTGCACGGGCATCTCAGTGCATATACCGCAAACTCAGTGTGGCAAGAGACATGTTTTAGGATTTTGTACGGTGCACAGTTTTCAGACAGTTTCAATTCTTTAGTGTTGTGGCTGTACTTACAAGCCTTACACCTGCCACAGACATAAAATCCCTGAACAGGATTGTTCCTCTTTTTATTCGTCACCAAAGTTTGACATACTTTATCTCTAAGTGACATTGGTCTCCTGTATGTTATTTGTGGGAATTCAAGGACACAGGTTTTAATGTCTTTATCAGTCTGCAGGGTGTGCCAAAATTTGTTAATTGCACTCCTTACTCCTTTATGTTGGGAGTTATAGTTGGTGATGAACCTGACTGTTTCCTGGTTCTCAGCCTTCTTTTCTGTGTCTATCTGTGAGAGATCTGTACTGTATACTTTCTTGATGGCTGCAGAGATACATTTTTTACTATATCCCCTAGCCCTAAATCTTTCACACATTACTGTCTTTTCTCTCTCAAAATCTTCAGGTTTGGTACAGTTTCTCTTTGCCCTCAGTAGTTCTCCTAAGGGGATTGAGTTGATCAGATTACGGGGGTGGCAGCTTTGGGCATGCAGCAAGCTGTTGCCCGCTGTCTCCTTTCTGAACAGAGCTGTTGTAAGGTGGTCACCATCTACCTTGACTTTTAAATCTAAGAAGTCAATTGTGGTTTTGTCAATGTGACTAGTGAAGGTTAAGTTGCAGTCATTGACATTGAGAGTTTCAACAAATTTCTCAGCCTCATTCTCACTTCCCTCCCAGATAATAAAAATATCGTCTATATATCGGAGCCAGGTACGTACTCCGGTCTGGTATTGGGGTAAGTGTCTGACTACTTGCTCTTCCCACCAACCTAAATACAGTCCAGCAAAGCTGGGGGCAAAGCAAGTACCCATTGAAGTGCCAAGCAATTGGTGATATACATTGCCGTTGAACAGAAAGTAGTTCTGGGTAAGACACGTGTGGATCATGTCCAGAAGCATTTCTGTGTGGAAAAGGTAGGATGCAGATCTGTTGTTAAGAAAGTATCTACAAGCCCTTATTCCCTGTTCATGTGGGATATTAGTGTATATGCTGTTCACATCTAAGGTCATGAGTAAACATTTGTCATTAATTTCAATTTTAGCAATTTTCTGCAGAAAATCCCCAGAATCTTTGAGATAAGCTGGAAGAGCCTCGAAGATGTAGTCTGTTGTTTATGTTTGTACCTCACTGGTCACATGATGAACATTTAAAAATGCACTGTTTATTTCGCACAAACACTTGTGAACAAGGGAACTTGTTTCCCGAAACGCGTCGAGTGCGTTCTTGAAATAAATATACTTTAAAGACGGAATTGTGGCCTGGATATCGTTCTTGGTTGAAAGGGAGAACGAGTGTCGATGGAATATATATATATATATATATATATATATATATATATATATATATATATATATATATATATATATATATATATATATAAAATATATATTACCTACTGGCGGTCGCCAGTAGGTAGTTATAGGTAGGATCTACTTTCCATAGGAAATCCTCAACATTCTATTGGGAATAACTTTGGCGCCGGTGGATGAATCTTTGTGAATTTCTCAAAGTAGGTGGCCCGCTCCACTCCGCTCCTTCCCTAAAACTGTGGGGGGGATTCGTCAAGCGGGGGCCGAGATAAAAGGGGGGTCCCAAAACGTGTTTTCTCCATGTTAATTTCCATAGGGCGGTCAAACTCACTTTTAGCCCGAACGGCTGAATGGATTTCCACCAAACTTGGCAAAATTGTAGGGACTGGTAGCCCGATGTGCCTTTGCTATGTCTCAATATATGTGCTCCAGTGGATTTTGAGTAATTTAGGTTCAAAAAAATATATATATCTATGGCAGCGCCCCGGTACGCGCACCGGGCGCGCTACGCGACTTGCGCACGGAAAGCTGATTGGCTCTCGGGTGTCTGTAAACATTCGAAACAGTCCGGAGCGGCAGCCATCTTGTGTCTCGGCAGGATCGAGACACAAGAGGTGGCAAAAACAAAGGGGGAATTGACCGTAAGGGGGCAGGGTAGACCCCCCCTCACCCCCTATGTTTGATGTGGGGGCCATAAAAGGGCCCCGCGGGGCAAAAAAAAATACTTTTTTTCCCCGATTTGCGCGGGGGGAGCGCCCGGTACGCGCACCGGGGAGCGGACCGGGCAGCGTAGCATGGGGAAAACCCAGTTTATTCACTGCGTCATCTCTACGACCCTTTCTGGCGTCAATACGCCCCTTTTGCATACATTACACCTGACGTAGGTATAATGTGGCGCAAGGGTTTACAAAGTGAAGCATCTACCTAGATGCGTCACTTTGTAAATATAACTCAATAAAGTGCATGTTTTATGCTGCTGATGCGTCACAAAAAGTGACGTTCCAATGGCGTAAAAGTGACGCATGGCCTTATAAATGAGGCCTTCAGTCTTCTACTCATGCTTCATATTAAATATATGACGTATTATGTCGCAAGTACTTACAGATACGTCAGTATTTCAGACGTATCTGTAAGCGCAAAAGTGATGCATTGCTGGAGTGTGTCACAAAAATGATGCAACTCCAGCAATGCATCCTTTCACATGGGGCCAGGCCCCATGTGAAAGGGCCTGCACGCCTCCTGTCAAACAGGTGTAAGATTTGGACGCAACAGCGTCATAAAAGTGACGCAGTGATATCTCATAGATTTCACTGCGTCACCTCTACGACCCTTTCTTGCGTCAATACGTCCCTTTTGCATACATTGTACCTGACGTAGGTATAATGTGGCGCAGGGGCTAACAAAGTGACACATCTACCTAGATGCGTCACTTTGTAAGTATGACTGAATAAGGTGCATTATTTACAGCACCGGTGCGTCACAAAAAGTGATGCACCGGTGGCGTTAAAATGACGCATGGCCTCATAAATGAGGCCTTCAGTCTTCTACTCATGCGTCATATTAAATTTATGACGTATTATGTCGGAAGTTCTTAGAGATACGTCAGTATTTCAGACGTATCTGTAAGTGCAAAAGTGATGCATTGCTGGAGTGTGTCACAAAAATGATGCAACTCCAGCAATGCCTCCTTTCACATGGGGCCAGGCCCCATGTGAAAGGGCTTGCATCAGTTTTACGCCTGCTGTGATACAGGCGTAAGATTTGGACGCAACAGCGTCATAAAAGTGACACAGTGATATCTCATAGATTTCACTGCGTCACCTCTACGACCCTTTCTTGCGTTAATGCGTCCCTTTTGCATACTTTACACCTGACGTAGGTATAATGTGGCGCAGGGGCTTAGAAAGTGACGCATCTACCTAGATGCGTCACTTTGTAAATATGACTGAATAAGGTGCATTTTTTACTGTACTGATGCGTCACAAAAAGTGATGCTCCGGTGGCGTTAAAGTGACGCATGGCCTCATAAATGAGGCCTTCAGTCTTCTAGTCATGCGTCATATTAAATTTATGACGTATTATGTCGGAAGTTCTTACAGATACGTCAGTATTTCAGACGTATGTGTAAGCACAAAAGTGATGCATTGCTGGAGTGTGTCTCAAAAATGATGCAACTCCAGCAATGCATCCTTTCACATGGGGCCAGGCCCCATGTGAAAGGGCCTGCTGTGAAACAGTCGTAAGATTTGGACGCAACAGCGTCATAAAAGTGACGCAGTGATATCTCATAGATTTCACTGCGTCACCTCTACAACCCTTTCTTGCGTCAATACGTCCCTTTTGCATACATTACACCTGAAGTAGGTATAATGTGGCGCAGGAGCTAACAAAGTGACACATCTACCTAGATGCGTCACTTTGTAAATATGACTGCATAAGGGGCATTATTTACAGCACTGGTGCGTCACAAAAAGTGACGCACCAGTGGCGTTAAAATGACGCATGGCCTCATAAATGAGGCCTTCAGTCTTCTACTCATGCGTCATATTAAATTTATGACGTATTATGTCGGAAGTTCTTAGAGATACGTCAGTATTTCAGACGTATCTGTAAGCGCAAAAGTGATGCATTGCTCGAGTGTGTCTCAAAAATGATGCAACTCCAGCAATGCATCCTTTCACATGGGGCCAGGCCCCATGTGAAAGGGCCTGCACGCCTGCTGTGAAACAGGCGTAAGATTTGGACGCAACAGCGTCATAAAAGTGACGCAGTGATATCTCATTGATTTCACTGCGTCACCTCTACGACCCTTTCTTGCATCAATACGTCCCTTTTGCATACATTACACCTGATGTAGGTATAATGTGGCGCAGGGGCTAACAAAGTGACACATCTACCTAGATGTGTCACTTTGTAAATATGACTGAATAAGGTGCATTATTTACAGCACTGGTGCGTCACAAAAAGTGACGCACCGGTGGCGTTAAAGTGACGCATGGCCTCATAAATGAGGCCTTCAGCCTTCTACTCATGCGTCATATTAAATATATGACATATTATGTCGGAAGTACTTACAAATACGTCAGTATTTCAGACGTATCTGTAAGCGCAAAAGTGATGCATTGCTGGAGTGTGTCACAAAAATGATGCAACTCCAGCAATGCATCTTTTCTTACCCTTCCACACCCCTGTTCCTTTTCAACATTTTCTTTGAATATCCACATTCCCCATATTCACTCTCCTTCTCCTTATTTTCCTTCCCAACACTCACCTTCTTTCAGTCCCCCTACTTCACTTCCTTTCTCCTCTCATACCTTTCTGTTTTTTCTTACTCATTTTCATTTCCATTATCAATGCACTCCACTTCACTTACTCTTTTTCATTTTTTTAAGAATATAGCTCTTTGATGAGAATTGGAGGTAGTTCTGAAAATAACTTTTTTTTCTTCTGTTTTCTTTTTTAAGAACAGAAACAAAAACAGGGAATGGAAACTGCTCAACAGGAGCAAAAAAACCAAAAACAATTAGGGCTGGGAACGGCAGTGATGGTTCTCCAATGCTCGAACCATGAGCAGGACACTTTGCTCCCCAAAGGTAAGGAGTTGATCGCAGTATCTGCATTTCAGGACACCTTTGTTGAAAGCAGGTTGTATATTTGGAACCAGCTCCTGCGATCGCCCCCTCACAGAAGTAGTTGCTCCTCCGGTGGATGTAGAGGCCCCATCACTGGAAACCTCTTGTGCCAGACCCCTGACACTTTCCCGGGCAAAATTCTGGGGGTGCCTCCTCTCCACATGGCGTATCATTGTGAAGTTCCCAAAAGAATTTCTTTTTGGGGTCACCCCGTGACAGGACTTTTTTGCAGATCCTGCACTCCACTTTTGGAGCATTCACCTTTTTCTGTCCATCTGGTATGGAAAATTTTTTCCAGATGAAATGCTCTTTCACCTTTGGCTGAGGAGGCTCTTCATAGATGAATTCATGCTCATCTTCACTGCTGGATGGTCTGGCAGCCATGATTAACCAAGCAAGATCGAAGACAAAAAAGGCAGGTCTTTCAGTCACAAAAGTGAAAGAAGAAGTGAAGGAAATGGGTGGGGATTTCATTCTTTGTAAAAAAAAATTGTTAGCAACAAAAGTGTTATTTTAAGGTCACATGACTTGACGAACTGACGCTGCACGCACCGGAGCGCTTCCGGGTGCGCTTACGCGGCGCGAACGTTGGCACTTCCGGGGCGCACATGTGGCGCGAACGTAGGCGCATACACGGCGCAAACGTAGGCGCTTTCGGGGCGCATACGCGTCGCGAACGTAGGCGCTTCCGAGGCGCATACGCAGGGCGAACGTAGGCACTACCGGGGGCACTTACGCGGCGCACCGAAGTGACGTTTTGATAGTTTCACGGAAATGCTAAATTATTTTAATTTCCTTATTCAAAAAAACTGCTTTTATATGTATGGTACTAAATGTCTTGCGTTATTATTTACTTTTCATTCATATTTTTTTACACGAACGCAAGTAGCACTCTGGGTGCGCTTTCCGGAGAGCTTACCGGTGCGCGGACCCAGAGCGCCCCAAAAAAAATGATAAAAAAAAAATTAAAAAAATATTAATATTATGAGGAGGAGCTTCGCGGGCAACCAAGATGGCCGCGTGAGCTTGGAGCTCCGAAGACGTTCCGATCCTCCGCATTAATCCTGTTATCTATCCTGCCCCACACTAGTGGGAATCTGTCGTGGTACTGTTGCTGATGCAGGGCCCGTTCTCTGATTGAAGATCCGGGTTTCCTACACGGAGTTACGCCGTGTTGAAGGTTGGGGATGACAACGCCATAATAGCCTGGCATTACGTGGGCGACGGTGGTGCCCCTACGCGGTGGCAGTCCGAGGAGGTGGAAGCTCCCCCGTTCTGTGCTGACGACCAGACCAGATCACCCAGCGGATTGACGTGCTGGAGAGACGGTGGAGGCGATTACTGACTTCTGCCGCCTGGAGGCTGCAGAGACGGCTGGATCCTTTTCCGGACTGTGATACCCCCGTCGCCCAACATGGCGGGCAGAGGTGATCCGGACAAGGGGAAGCCCAGGGTCAGCAGGAAACCTTCCCTTTCACAGCCGACTATCTCTGAACGCTTCACCCTTCCGAAGGGATCGCCTGGAGCCTCAGGCCGTACTAAAGACACGCAGCGCGATGTGTCGCCGGACGACTCTGAACCCACCCTCCGGGATGTCATGGGAGCCATTGCGGTAATCAAGGCCGAAATGCATAAACAGCACGAAGTGTTAACGCATAAGGTCGACACCTTGGCGATTGAAGTCAACCTCATCAGGGCCGAACTCGGCAAAACTAATGACAGAGTCAAGTCGCTAGACATAAAGGCGTCGAGTTTGACTACTGATGTGACCGACCTGCAGTCGGAGATTCGGGACCTGAAGGCCACGAACATGTTGTTTGCCCGCAGGCTCGACGATTTTGAAGGACAGGCAAGACGCCAGAACGTCCATATCATCGGTGTGCCGGAGGGCGCCGAGGAAGACGCTGCCAATCTCTTTGTTGAGAATCTTGTGCTGAAACACCTAGCTCCCGGTGGTCTGAGCAAGTTCTTTTCGGTGGAGCGGGCGCACAGACTACCTGGTGGCCAACCGAAACTAGGAGCATCTCCGCGCCCCATCATTGCCAGACTTTTCAATTTCAGGGACCGGGACGCGATCCTGCAGGCTTCGAGGAGTGGTGGTCCGTTAAAGTTTCAAAATGCTGATGTGAACTTTTTCCCCGACTTCACTCAAGCGGTGCAGAAACGCCGACAAAACTTTATGGGCGTCAAGCGTAGGCTGAGGGAGATGAGGATGAAGTACTCTATGTTATTCCCTGCGAAGCTTCGGATAGAACATGGCGGCCGGGCGATGTTCTTTGACATGCCGGAGGCTGCTGGGGACTGGCTGGACACCTTGCCTCAACGACGACGTGCCCCCAAGGATCAATCGGAGGGGGCGTCGGGCGGACCTGATCTACAGGAGTGAACGATTTTTCTCGGACTTCCTTCGGTAGATGGACCTGCACATGCAATCAGTTACGGACTATTGTTTTTTTATTATTGCTCTTCTCAGGATTGGGGGATACCGGGGGGGGATAGGAGGTCTCCTTTCTTCTCGGGGGGCTTTCCGTAGAGTAGTTTTTGGGGCGACAGGCACACTGCTAGTTGGGGGGGCTTTTTAGTCTAATGCAGGGGTGCAGGGTGGGGGGTGGTTGGTTTGAATGTTCTTTTTGTGTTCCTCTCTTTTCCTTTTTCCTAAGGCAAGGTGACCATTCTTCTGATTATTATGTACCGGTGGCTGTTTTCTGGGAGCAGGGGGAGGGCCTGAGCTTCGATGATGGGGGGTAAGACGCTAAATGTACTGAGTTGGAATGTGAATGGGCTGGGGGATCGCATAAAACGTGGGGTGGTATTGCAAATGTTTAAAAGGTGTGTACCCGATGCTATTTTGCTACAGGAGACGCATCTCGTTGGTAATACGTGTCAAGCACTCAATAGGAAAGGGTTTAAAATGGTGGCTCACTCGGGGTTCTCTTCGGGGTCCCGAGGGGTGGGGATTATGGTGCCTGTGTCTCTCCCATTGGAGGTGGAGACTAGCGTGGTTGACGATAGAGGCCGTTACGTTGCCGTCGCGGGTAGATGGGGGGCGTACCCTAGTTTTGGTTTCTGTTTATGTCCCCCCTGGCTTACAATCGACGACCTTTCAGGATCTCGGGGGCGCCATTTTGGGCCTGCCGGAGGGATTGCTCATAGTTGGTGGAGACTTTAATGCAGTTGTGTCGGGGACCCTTGACCGTTTTCCATCCAGGGATCTTCGCGGTGCACAATCTTGGCTCCCAGATTTCCTGAGTGCCATGGGACTTATTGACTGTTGGAGACGTCTCTATCCCGCCCAGCGGCAATATTCCTTTCATTCGGGCGCGCACGGAAGCCTCTCCAGGATTGGTTATATTTTGACTCCGGCAGTCCAGGCTTCGGCCGTCTCCGGGGCCCGCCTGATGGCCAGAGGAATATCGGACCATTCCCCGGTCTGGGTGTCATTTGATTTTGGTATCAGTGCGGCCTCTAGAGTGGCACCGGTCAATCCTTGGTATTTTCGTAACCCCAAAACTCGTGACCTCCTAGCTAAAGCCATTGACCTGTATTTCTCAGAGAATACGGGCTCGGTGACGTCGGCCTTGTCCCTATGGGAGGCCTTCAAGACTGTCCTGAGAGGAGAAGCTTTCTCCTTAATAGCCGAGGTGCGCAGGCGCAGGGATGAGGATGTGGTGCGGTTGGAGTCGGAAATTGAGGACCTTGATTCTCAACTGGAAACAGATCTGACACCTGCCCTGTTACATGTCCTCTCCTTAAAGCAGTCGGAGTATCGGGCCACTGCCACTGACGCTGCCAAAGCGATGGGCAGAGAACAACAAGGGAGGATCTACGACGCAGGGGACAAGGCAGGCAAGCTTATTGCCTGGCTGGATCGCAAGGAGATGGCCTCTCGTGTGGTGCCCGAGGTGCTGGGTGACGACGGGGTGGTTGTTACTGACCCCAGCGCTATAGTTTCGGCCTTTGCCGACTATTTCGAGTCCGTCTACACGTCGGTTTCCACCTCGACTGAGTCCGACTCGGCCTCTTTCTTGGATGGGATTGCGCTTCCTTGCCTGTCGGATACCGAACGTGATGACATGGACAGGGGCATTACGGCGGACGAAGTGGCGCTTGCGATACGCTCCTTGCATTCCGGCAAAGCGCCCGGCCCCAACGGTCTTCCGGTGGAGCTTTATAAGATTAAGGCTGATACCATTGCTGTACCATTGCGACGTATGTTCCTGGAGGCTCGTGAGGCTGGCGAGCTCCCGCTGGATCAGCGCTTGGCTACTATTGTGGTTATTCACAAGGAGGGGAAGCCTAGGGACCTTTGTAGGTCGTACCGCCCGATTTCCCTGCTAAACGCTGAACCGAAGATTCTGGCTAAGCTGTTGGTCAACCGGCTGGTGGGTGTGATCGCTGATCTGGTTCACCCGGACCAATCGGGATTTATACCCCATCGCAACACCGCTCTCAACCTTAGGAGGCTTCACGCGGTCATGGCGCGGGTTGACAAACTCTGTGAGCCAACCGTCTTGGCATCGCTGGACGCAACAATGGCGTTTGATTCCCTTGAATGTAATTATTTGTGGGCGGTGTTGTCCAAGTTTGGGTTCGGCCCCGACTTTATTAGTTGGGTCAGGCTTCTCTACGCTTCCCCGCTGGCCAATGTAACGGTCAACGGCCGTGTATCAGCTTCCTTTGCCTTGCGCAGGGGTACCAGAAAGGGCTGTCCGCTGTCGCCGCTCCTTTGTGCTTTGGCGCTTGAGCCACTCGCTGCCTGGATTCGTACCCACCCAGACATCTGTGGGATTAAGTGGTCGCCGGGCTTTGAGGACCGAGTGTCACTGTATGCAGACGATATCCTGCTCTACCTTACTTCCCCTTGCCGGTCTTTGATTGTGGCCTTCGACGTGCTGGGTACTTTTGGAGGATATTCGGGCCTAGTTATTAACTGGTCGAAATCTTACCTCTACGTGCTTAGTGGAGAGACCCCACGTCTTCCTAGGGGCTGTGCTATACAGGTTGCGTTGCAGGGATTCAAGTACCTGGGTATCTATATATCAACTGATGCCCGGGCACGATATTCTAATAATTTGCTTCCCCCTCTTGCGCGCCTTCGGAGTGACGTGGAGGGCTGGAAAAGGCTGCCGCTGTCCCTGCTCGGCCGTACGGAATTGTTTAAGATGATGTCCCTGCCGAGATTCCTATATGCGCTCCAGAACACACAGGACCCCGTCCCTTCCAAATACTTCAAGGAAGTAGAAGGTCTGCAGTGGACCCTCTTATGGGAGGGCAGGCCGCGTATTGCTGTTGTTAAACTGACGATCCCCTGGTATGATGGCGGTATTGCTCTGCCTGATATCCGTAGGTACTACTGGGCATCTCAATTGGCTGCTCTTAACCATGGCTTTTATGGACCGGCTGAGAGCCCGGAGTACGCCATGGATCGTTGGCTCTTGAACGATGGGAAGTACTACAGAGCACTATATTCAAGATCTATGGATGGAAGAATGACTGGTCCCACCAAGACTGCTGTACACATTTGGAGGGCCATCACGAAAGCACTGGGGTGGAAGGGTAGACTCACTATGGCTACCCCACTCTACGACTCTGACTTGTTGGGTAGGATGTGGCAGAGGAAGGGGTTTGACCGGTGGGATCTCATTGGAATCTCCAAAATAGCTGATATGATGGCCAGGGTGGAGATAAAGTCTTTTGATGCTCTGCAAACTGAATTTCAACTAGGAGCCACAGAGTATTTCACATATGCTCAATTGCGACATGCCTTTGTGGCTGCACTGCCGATTGGAGAGAAGATCCCCGAATCATCCCCGCTGGAGGACAGGGTGCTGGACGGCCATATGCCGGACAGTGCCATTTCCTTGACTTACAAAAAGCTGATAAATGTTCGCACAGATCTTTTGTTGAGTGTGAGAGACCAGTGGGTGCATGATGGAATTGAACTGGATGATGAGGACTGGCAGTGTGCGGTGTCTTCCCCCAAAGAGGTGGCGATTTCGGCTAGATTGCGTCTGGTTCAGTTGAAGATTCTCCAAAGAGTCTACGTGACTGGCCCCAGGTTGATTCATATGGGACTTTCAGTGGATGGTCTTTGTAGACGTGGATGTGGGGAACTGGCCACATTCTTGCATACCATCTGGGAGTGCCATATTATAGCTTCTTATTGGGAACGTGTGCATGCAGTGATGTGTGAGGTGACTGGGGTAGACCTGCCTGCGGAAGCCCGGCGCTGCTTGTTAAATGTGTGGGGTCCAACAGACTACAATAATGCCCAAACCCAATGGGTCACTCTGGGAAACATGGTGGCTAAGCGGGTTATCGCCCAGAAGTGGGGGGCCCCGACTCCCCCCTCCGTGGAACTGTGGAAGACCAATATGGATTGGTGCATGCTTCGTGAGAAGACTGTATATGTGGCCCGGGGAAAGCCCAGAAGGTGGAGAGTCGTTTGAGGGGCATGGAACGAATATAGGGGTGACCTTTGCATACCTCCCGATGCTGATCCGATGGAGGTTCGCCTTTCTCCCTAGTCCTCCCTTCCACTCAACTTTTCATTTAATTGAAATCCTGACTGTCTTCCTCCCCCCCACTTTCGTTTGTTTTTACCAGTATGGTTACCATAGGGAGCCGCCTGGCCCTACCCGCTTCCCGGAACTGTGTGTTGCCTCCTATGTACTTTTCCTTGCCAATTCCCTTCCTTTAGTGTCTCTTTCTCGTTAGTATTTTTTAGGTTTACTGTATTTATAATATAAAATTAAACCTGACGTGCTCCTTTGATTTGATTTGTGCGCACCGTTTATCCGTTCTCTACAATGCTGCCTAGCCTCAGGGATGTAAGGCTGAATAGCTGTGTACTTTGGACTTTTAATAAAGGTTTTCCCAAAAAAAAAAAATTATTATAAAAAAAATAATACTAATTAATACTCACACAAATCAGCAAATTTAAAAAAATCATAGGTTACAAACTCGATATAGAAAGGAATTAGCATTTAAAAAACCTATGAAATTCACTGAAAAAACCATAGGTTTCACACCAGTTATAGTTAGGAATTAGCATTTAAAAAACCTATTAAATTCACTGAAAAAACCATTGGTTTCACACCAGTTATAGTTACCTGGAAATTTTACTGACATAAAATCATTGAAATTCCCACGTTATAGTTAGTTGGACTCACTATAACTTGCGCGCCTGCAATGCACTGCTGATGATGTCACATATTACATCCCTCATGACATGGTCAGTGACATCACTCATGACTTAACTGATGACACCATTCTTGTGACAGAGTGACAGACCTCCTTTCAGTGTTATGTAACCCTTAAAACACATATTCAAAAATAGAAATTAAAATTTTCAAAAAAATGGAGATACCCATACCAGTTACAACAAACTATTCAGTAATTCCACCATCTATATACACATCCACTCATTCACCAACAGTTCTATATAGTCACTCATACATATACCCACTCATCATATGTAGTGATACACCTATACATCCTGTTACACACTGACAGTCATCCAAAAGTTACTTACACACATACTCATACATGCAAATAAACTATTGAACATCCATTTATTTGCATATAGAACTATACACACACTACCACTTTACTTCTATGGAAATTTACACATACTTACTCTCTTAAACAATCCCTTATAGAAACACATACTTATTTAAACAGGAACTCTTACAATCTCTCGCTCTGACATATACTCACTTATATACATCAATACTCACATATAATAGATTAAAACATATGTAGTTACTGATAAAGACACTAGTGAGACAGTCATTCACTCACTAACACACACATATACACACTCATCCACCCATACAGTCCTGCACATATGCTGTCTTCAAAACACATACAAACAGTGAGTCAGTCACCAACCCATGCAGCCACTTATACACAAAGTGAAACACTGATACATATATTTCAATATTTAAAAGTTACTCGCTAATATATGTATTCACTAAGATACACTTAATAAGGCAGTTAACAAATCATTTTTTTTTAAAACATCCGTTTACACACTTATTTAATCATTTATTCTTCCATCGACCATTACAAATACATATATAAAACAAATTTATTTTTCAGTAAGACACACATTTACTGGATGGTGTCATCAGTGATGTCATGAGTGATGTCACTGACCATGTCATGAGTGATGTAATATGTGACATCATCAGCGGTGCATTGCAGGCGCGCAAGTTATAGTGAGTCCAACTAACTATAACGTGGGAATTTCAATGGTTTTGTATGAGTAAAATGTTCAGCTAACTATAACTGGTGTTAAACCTATGGTTTTTTTCAGAGAATTTCAAAGGTTTTTTTAAATGCTAATTCCTTACTATAACAATTGTGAAACCTATGTTTTTTTAGTGAATTTCAAATGTTTTTTAAATGCTAATTCCTAACCATAAAGATTGTGAAACCTATGGTTTTTTCAGTGAATTTCAAAGGTTTTTCAAAAGCTAATTCCGTACTATATCGAGTTTGTAACCTACGATTTTTAAAGTGAATTATTATTTTTTTATGTAGCTGTTTTTTAGTGCAAAATTTGCCAAACTGTTCTTTCACGGGGTGACCCTAGAAGAAAATATAGTTTTGGCAACTCAACAATGATCAGGCATGTTCAAAGGAGGCACCCCCAGAACTGTGCCCGGGAGAGTGTCAGAGACCTGGCACGTAATCCCCCAAGAGATGGCGCCTCAACTTCCACCGGAGGACAAACATCATCGGGGGGAGGAAGATCAGTGGAGCTGATCCCTAACATTCAGCCTGTTCTCAACGACATCAACATTCATTGTAAGCAGTGTAATGAACTGCTTTGTGTTGGAGAACAGAGTATCCTCCTGATTGTTCGCAAAAGGGAGGAACACCGCTGCCCTCCCCAGCCCTAATTTTTCCTCTTTTTTTTGCTCCTGTCGAGCAGTTTGGCATTCTCTATTTTTGTTTTTGTTCTGATAAAAATACCAAAAAAAAATTAAAAACGTTAGTAAAAAGAAAAAAAAACTAAAAAAGAAGAAAAAAACAGTTATTTTTAGAACTACCTCCAATTCTCCAAAAAGAGCTATATTCTTTATATATTGTGAAGGAGTGAGTGAAGTGGTGAGCTCAGGGTGTGCGTACCGGTGAGCGTACATGGGAACGCACCCAGCACTTACCCCGCAAAAATTGCAAAAAAAAAAAAAAGGTGTTTTACCCTTCAGGGTCCTTCTAGGCCCCCCTCAGAAAACCTAGGGGGTCAGAGGGCGTGTACCTTGCCCCCTTTTAAACATTTCCCCCTTTTTATTTTCACCTCTTGTGTCTCGATTCTACCGAGACACAAGATGGCGGACTCTCTGGACTGTTTATAATGTTGACAGACATCCGTCAGCCAATCAGCTTTCCGCTCGCGCGCTCCCGTAGCGCGCCGGCTGCGCTCCCCGGTACGCGTACCGCTGAGCGCTTGGAGCGCGCCTATAGATATATGTGTGTTTTTGAAGTTAATTTTCAAAAAAATCACCGGAGCAAATTTCACCAAATATAGCAAAGGCACATCTGCGTACCAGTCCCACCAATCTTGCAAAGTATGACGTAATTCTGTTCAGCGGTTCGGGCTGTAGCCGTGTCAGAACGTCCTATGGAAAATTGCATGGGGAAAACAGGTTTTGGGACCCCCCTTTTTTCTCAGCCCCCACTTCACGAATCCCCCGAAACTTTCAGGGAAGGAGCGGAGCGGAGCTTGCCAAAATTTTTGAAAATTACACGCAAATTCCTCAACCAGCGCCAAAGTTATTCTCAATAGAATGTTGCGGATTTCCTATGGTAGCTAGGTCCTAACTATAACTACCTACTGGCGACCGCCAGTAGGTAATATATATATATATACATACGTACATAATTCACTGAAAAAAATGGTTAAAATAAAGTTATAGTAAGGTGAATATGCCAGTGACAACATTAACGTTTCTATCGTGAAAAAACAGAATTTACCAGTTATAGTTAGCAGAGCTAACTATAACCTGCACCCTGCCCTGCACTGCTTATGACCTCACATATTTCATTACTCATGACATCAGGGAAGAACACAACCTACAATTATCTAAGAGATGTGTAATAGCATCACAGTGGCATTTGTGTAAGCTTAAATGGCAGGGTGTGACCACATGGTCAAACACAATAGCTTTGCTATACAAAGAGCCTGTCTCCAGCAGCTGGATAAACAAAGCACACCGCTTTTGAAAAATCATAAGCTGTAACGAACAAACCAACATCTGGGCAGAATCAAAGACACTCTCTGTACTACTCCCAAATGCTTTTTAGGTCTCGGTACTATCCGGTTCGTCAGAACCGGAAGTAGCGAGATCTTATGTTTCTTAGAGGGGCTCTTCATCCCGCCTCTAATTTTGGCTCTCTCCCATTGGCTGGCTTCCTAAATGGAGGCCAGCCATTGGAGGAGAGAGCCTTCACTCCAAATAGGCTCAATCTTTTTCGGATTTGGAGGTGTGTTCGGTGTTCTTCTTTCCACTTTTTGGCCACGCCCACCAAACACGCCCCCAAATCCGAAAAATTTGGAACCTTCCGCTGTTCGTGGCACCCGCTGTCCCCCCTCCCACTCTCCGTGTATTTTCGCTGTCCGTGTCTGTTTGTGCCTTCTTCCCCCTGTCTGTTTCCCGCCCCCCTCCTGCTCTCCGTGTATTTTCGCTGTCCGTGTCTGTTTGTGCCTTCTTCCCCCTGTCTGTTTCCCGCCCCCTCCCGCTCTCCGTGTATTTTCGCTGTCCGTGTCTGTTTGTGCCTTCTTCCCCCTGTCTGTTTCCCGCCCCTCCCGCTCTCCGTGTATTTTCGCTGTCCGTGTCTGTTTGTGCCTTCTTCCCCCTCACTTCCTCAATAACCACTCCAGTTTATTTGATCTTTAAATTGCTACTTGCCAAGTAATGTCACTCATGGTGTCAGGTGTGCAGCGACCGACTGTCAGGTATGGCGTGTGCACAGCAGAGGCTGTCGTAGGCACGCATGTACTGAAAATGTCTCTGACTGCCAGAGCATAAACATTGCACTCTGAGGCACTCTTTAGCACTGAGCTGGACTCCGAGCGCAGAGCCGCAGTGTTCCTGAGGGCGGGGCCGCAGAGGGTGACACGTACTGGCCGGGTGGCTATCCTGTGGCGGACAGTACCACGGGAGCTCCTCCGTGGGGGAGTCCACTCATACCAACGTCGCCACTCCACAGCATCTACTCACCGGCACTGGCCCTGCGTGTCCCTGGCCGTCCCCATTGCATTAGACTTAGATGTCCTCTGGCAGAGACGGACAGGCATGATCACCCAATCCAAACCAGCCCACTGACGGAAGTGGAAGTGCTGTAGGTAATTTCTGCTCAGGGGCACATGCTACTTCTTACATCCAATCAACGTTCTGCTATCCAGCCGCTCACAAGCCGTGGTTCGGCTTCGTGATACCGCTACAGCCAATTGTTAACCGTCAGGAACTCTCTTAGCCAATGACAGTTTTCAGGCCCGCAACCAACCCAGTATTTTGACCACGATTCGTCATGTGTAGATTGTCTCCTTGTCTCTGATTGGTTACCAATTTTTTGGGGTTCCGTAAACTCTTGCTCGCTCACCATGCGATTCACGGAACTGAACGCGTGTTTAGGGGGAATACATGATAACAGGTTTCAAGCTCAAAGAACGAGCTGTCCACATGCCGTCGTCCTAATTTGAGCGCAGCGGTTTAAAACAGAGGTACAGCGGGGTATGGTCGAGTACATTTGTGTCTAGTAATGTAGAGATGCATGTGGTGAGTGGGGGTTAGCAACGTATGCATTCTTGCAGTTGCAGTCCTTGCTCACTTCAGTTGTAATTGAACGAACACTTCTAATTATTATGTGTAAAGGAAATGGCCACGAACGTAGAATTGTCTTTTAGCAATTTATGACGGAGTCGTCCAGTCGTTTTACGTTTAGTGAGATATATTGGGCTCGATTTTGTGCTATTAGAAGTTGTATAGCACATAGACTGCAATGAGTATGAAGTTGCACTGTAATGCTGTAGGTAAGCATGGTGTAAGTGAGACCCAAGATGATTCAGCGTGTCGAGGGGAACGATGAGGCACGTTTTCATACAGTCGATGCAGTGAGGTGTGAGCGAGAGGATACCCGGTCTTGGATACAAGGGTACTTGGATATTTCGGGCTATAGTTTTACTCTTATTTATGTGAGTGGATTATTAAGCGCCAGAAACCATGAGCAGGTACCTTCGTGGCGCCAAGACAAGGAGAAGAGGATAAGTAAGGATAGGCAAGGGTGGAAGTGGGGGTCTGTGACAGCCTGGTTCTAGATCGCTTCAGGTGGGCGGGGGCCTGTGGCCTGCCTATTTCTAGATCGCTTCAGTTGGCCTATGGAGGGTGTGTGTGCTTCAGCTGGCCTTTGGGGGCGGGGGTCAGCTTGGTTCTGGATCGCTTCAGGTGGGTGGGAGCCTGTGCGCTGCCTGGTTCTAGATTGCTTCAGGTGGCGGGGGCCTGGTTCTAGATTGCTTCAGGTGGCCTATGGAGGGTGTGTGTGGGCTGCCTGGTTCTTTCACTCATTCATCCATCCACCCTTCACCCAGCCTTCCATCCTTTCACTCTTCATTCCTCCGAACACCCTTTCACTCATCCTTTCATTCACCCATCCATTCTTTCACTTGTCAATAAATCCCGCCTTTCATCCATACATCCTCCCTTTCATTCATCCATCGACTCTCTCACTCATCCATTCTTACAGCCATTCTTTCACTCATCTATCTTTACACTAATCCTTTTAATCATCCATCCATCGATACTTTCAATCATCCACCCTTTCACTCAGTCCATCCATCCACCCATTCATTCTATCCATCAATCCATCTATCTGTCCATCTGCCGCTTCACTCATCCATCAATCCTTCAACACATCCATTGTTACGTTCTTCCTCCCCCCTTTCATGCAGTCCATCCAGCCACCCTTTTACTCATCCAACAATTCCATCACAGTGAGTGCCGAGTAGTGAGTGCCGAGTAGTGAGTTCCGAGTAGTGAGTGCCGAGTAGTGAGTGCAGAGTGCAGAGTAGTGAGTGCAGAGTGCAGAGCAGTGAGTGCAGAGTGCAGAGTAGTGAGTGCAGAGTAGTGAGTGCTTTTAAGTGCAGAGTGCTGTGTGCTTTTGAGTGCAGAGTGCTGTGTGCTTTTGAGTGCAGAGTGCTGTGTGCTGTTGAGTGCAGAGTGCTGTGTGCTGTTGAGTGCAGAGTGCTGTGTGCTGTTGAGTGCAGAGTGCTGTTGAGTGCAGAGTGCTGTGTGCTGGCAATGTAAATGACAATGCCATTTATTTATGATTTAAAGAAAAAAAAAGAAATGTCATGAGCAATGCCAATAGCTCTACCTTTAATGATGCCGAGACCATTGCATTGTAAATGCTTGTTTATTTATCTCATAAGGTCTATCAACAGCCGTGCTGTTAAGCAAAACCTAAACACGAAAGCCAAAAACTCAAGAGTATAATGAATAAATACAGATTTCAATATTGATTGAAAAATGGCAGACTGCTCTTCTCAAAGCTGCCACTTAAATTCACCATAGTATGCCAGACGTCCCTTTAAAGGAAGGGAGAGGCAATTAGTTTTCCCTTTGTATAGTGCATGCACTCAGGGGCAAAACCTTTATACGCACACAGCCGAGACACAAACACACCTATAGATACAAATTTTCTCTTAATCCAGCCTTCACAGTGGCACCTATGCATACAAACAGAAAAACATACAGGCATCTCTGTGCACACACCAACAGCCCTGCATAATCCTGTGCAGTATGAGGCAAAGGGTGATGTACATCAGGGATGCACAGAATGAGGTGCAGCAGTGGGCATAAGGTGACTATCGATGCCTTCAGGGAAATCTGGTGATGCACCCAGGGGAGAGCAGGGGAGCACTGGTTGATACTCTTTACAGGACCTCTTTATGATGCTTATCAGTGGAACTGTTGGTAATGCTTAGTACATCAGAAAACAGAGAATGATGTGCACCTGCTGGACATTGAGGATGCTCCTCAAGGTGGCAATGTGTGATGTGTCTCACATGAGCATTTGGTGCTAGGCTTCATTGGAGCAACAGATGAGCAAGGAGTAATGTGATTGATGTGATTGCAACAAGTACCCTGTACAGTGCTCTGATACCCTCGAGTCATGTTTGTGCTTTAGAAAACGCTCTAAATAATAGGGTGATGCCTGTCAGTAGATTACTGTGTGATGTACTGTTCTGGGGCACATGACAGGGAGCAGTACGGGGGAACAGTGTGATGTTCAGCAGATGGGCACACCTTGATGTGTAGCAAATCATCATCAAAGAACTTTATTTCGATCACTATAGATCAGAAAAGTACACCATAAAACAAGACACTAACAACCACAATTACAAATAGGACATAGAACATTAAAAGTACTGATTCGCGGTCTATTTACAATCGCAGCACAGTAGAGCAATATGAAGTACATCATTATTTGTACCAGAAAAGTTCTTTACAATAGCAGCACAGTGGAGCGATAAGAATTACATCATTATTTGACTCTCGAAAACTTCATAATAAAATACTATAAAAACAACAATAAAACGAATTAAATACCTTAAAGGATATTAAAAGAACAATGTTCATATAAAATAATGCAAAGCCCACGATGCAGCTTTAGCAGGAACCATACAGTACGGCACAGTCTAAGAACTGTCAAGGGAATACTTAGTACGCCTGATCCACATAGCCATTAGGAACTTGGTTGTACAGAATACAATCATACGAGATGTATTTGTCTGCAATATTTTACGTGCCTCCTTGTACTTACTTAATCCAAGATTTCTGCATAGTGGGGCTATCCATTTGGACCGAGCTTGATTAGACAAGGGGCTAAAAAAAAGAACGTGCTCAAGTACTCAAGTACCCCTTGGGAACAGGCACAGATTCCTTCAACCATGGCTCCTACTTTGCACCATTTGCCTTTAAATTTATTTACAGGTAGGCAGCCATACCTCAACTGCAGGTATAGTTTCCTTGCTAGCGGGGGTACAATTTCATCTATTGTACCCTTAAATGACAATGTCTGTTTAAAATTCATAAAAGCAGCCGAAAGCGATCCCTTACTATCCATTATCAAATCAGTCTCAACAGTGCCCCAGTATACAGCTTTGAGACTGAATTTGTTCGGTGCACAGACAAAATATCGACTCAAAAATATCGAATGGACAAAATATCGAGTTAAAAATATCGATAATAATAAAATATCGATAGCAAAAATATCGTTGGTCAAAATATCGATTAAAATAATGTTAAAAAAATATCGAGTACAAAAATATCGACAAAATATATATAAATAGTCAAAGTAAAAAATTTCAATAATATGTAGAAAAAAGGTTAAATTTTTTTATTTTTTATATTAATAGTAATCTAAATTGTAGTTAATGTTTAGGAACGGGATGTTGGGTTAATAGGGGATAAGGGTGGGGAGTAATTTAATAATAATTAATTAATTAATATATGTTTGTAAATATTTTAATTATTAATTAATTGGTAATTAATTAATATTAATTAGTTAATTAATTAAAATATTTTGTACATATTTTTAATTAGTAATTAATTGGTAATTAAATAATAATAATTAGTTAATTACAGTAATTAGAGTAATTTATTTATATATATAATTTTTAGTTATTGGTAATTAATTAATTGGTAAAAAATAATATTAATTATTAAATTAAATTAATTACAGCTAATGTGCTAATATATTTACTTTATTGTTATTGTTAATTAATAATTAATTGGTAATTAAATAATATTAATTAATTAAGGGTAAAGGAGTATTTTTAGGGTTCAGGGTCAGTTTTCAGTTTTTGGGTAAAGGGGTATTTTTAGGGTTCAGGGTCAGTTTTCAGTTTTTGGGTAAAGGGGTATTTTTAGGGTTTACGGTCAGTTTTCAGTTTTTGGGTAAAGGGGTATTTTTAGGGTTCAGGGTCAGTTTTCAGTTTTTGGCTAAAGGGGTTTTTTAGGGTTCAGGGTCAGTTTTCAGTTTTTGGGTAAAGGGGTATTTTTAGGGTTCAGGGTCAGTTTCCAGTTTTTGGGTAAAGGGGTATTTTTAGGGTTCAGGGTCAGTTTTCAGTTTTTGGGTAAAGGGGTATTTTTAGGGTTCATGGTCAGTTTTGGGTTTTTGGGTAAAGGGGTATTTTTAGGGTTTAGGGTCAGTTTTCCCTACTGTTGCACCCACTGGAGTGGGAATAGTAATTTTAACCCCTACGCTATCCAACGCTTTCCCTACACTTGCACTCTTTGGAGTGGGAATAGTATTTTTTAAACTTCTGGTATCGTACGGTAATATAATAGTATATTATTTAATTATAGTATGTTACTATATATATATGTTTTAACAAATAAGATTGTAATTTTTTTTTATTATTTTCATTTATTATTTAATTATTATAAGTTAATGTAAGTATTTTTAAGTATATTTTAATAATTAAATTTTAATATTAATTTAATTTAACACTGTTTTTAATAAAGTCGATATTTTTTACATCTATATTATTGTAAATGATATTTTGTACTCGATATTTTTGTACTTACCTGTTTGTAGATACAAACTTGATATTTTGACTGTCGATATTTTGTCCACGATATTTTTGCAAGTCGATATTTTGTCCCTCGATATTATTTCAGTGATCCAATTTGTTCATCTGACTAAGGGTTTCTGGTTGACTCCAGTATGCATCTAGTCCTAGTTTCTGAAACAAATTCTTAAGTCTGCGTAACCACAGAATCTGGTCCACACAAGTTGGAGTCATCAATTTATTAATGCCCACCCTGTAGGACTCAGGTGCTGCAATAGACCATAGCTGGTGCCAGAACATGAGCAATCTAAGCACAATTTTGTGGGCAATTATTTTCTGGTTAGATCTAAGTAGAGTGGAAACAGAGGGGTGGACACCAGAAGATTCAACAGGATCTAAGACATTTTTGTTCAATTACTGGCAGATCATTACAGTTTGAACAACCCCACAGCTCCACACCATATAAAACTGCCCCTAAGGCTTTGACGTTATAAATCTCGAGCACCTTTGCCATCTCTCTGGATATAGTTTTCCTATGGATTTTTGCTATATTCAACATTTGTTGATTCAGGTATAGCTGCACTATTTCCAGTTGTGGGACCCAACTCATGTTCTGTGTAAGTTTCATGCCAAGATAATCAAACTCAGTCACTCATCATAGGGGGGGCCACCCACGTTCAGCCGCTTCTTACATTCAGTCTTTAAACTAGGAGAAAGAAGCATACATTTTGTTTTGGAGCTATTTAGCTTCAACCCCTGTTCCAGGCAAAATGCATGAAACTCATTCAGCATTTGTTGGAGCCCCCTGCAGTGACTTAGACATAAGCAAAGTGTCATCCGCAAAGAGAAGTGCAGGGACCCTTCGCCCTCCTATTTTCGGAGTGTCACAATTGTCCCTGCTCAGAAGCTTATAACATCATTAATGAACAGGGTAGGTGCTAATACACACCCCTGTCTAACTCCTTTATAGATGTGAATCGTCTCCGTAAGAGCCCCATTGTCCCCCACCTCACTTGAGCCAGGGTGTTCACATGAAGTCCTTTTAAGATATTCAGGAGGGGAGCCGGCACACCTATATCTTCTAGGACTTCCTATAGTTTTACTCTTGGTACTATATCAAAAGAAGCTTGCAGATCAACAAAGGCAACATACAATTTGCCATTGTTGATGGCAAACTTCCCGCCAAAAGTTGCACATGAAGCAGAAGATTTGATCTAGGGTATTCACTTGTGCCCTAAAACCGGCCTGCCACTCTGAAATAATATTCCCCTCGCAAATCCAATCTTTGAGATGGGCAAGCACCTGTTTGCAGAATTCTTTTTCAAGGGAATCTATGCGGCTAATGGGCCTATAGTTCACTGGAAGTGCACGATCCCCCTTCCTAAAAATCGTAACTCTTTCTGCCAACTTCCATGATTGGGGAATTTTCATGCCAGAGGGGATACTATCAGAGAGCAAATTGATATATGGACCCCAGATTTCTGGGTTTTCTTTGTATAAATCATGGGGTGTTCTGTCGGGTCGTGAGGCACGACCAGGAGCACAGGAGCTACTTGCCTTTTCATTCTCACTGAGCGAGAATTGCAGATTGTTGGGATCAAACAGAACCCCACTCACATGTAAGATGTCACTGTCATTTACCATCCCACGCTTATCTGTATACAATTTGCTAAAATGTGCTACCCACTCTTCTGGTTGAATACAAAAATCAAGAGCTGATTTGTTCCCTCTTGAAGCCATAACTGCAGTTTTCCAAAACTCTTTGGTGTCCCTATTAACCAATGCAAATCCGACCATAGCGAGTCTTCCCTCACCCTTTTTGCATTAGTAATCACTGCCCTATGTTGTGGTCTAGATTTAGTAAGCCCTGGCTGCGATTGGGTTTTAAAAGCTGGAAGGAGCTCACCTTTTGCCACTCTACATGCACTATTTTACCAAGATTCAGGTTTAGGGCAAAGTTTCTTTTTTCTTCTTGATTTGCTCAAGACAATCCTTATTTCCCCCATAGCATTTCATGTGTTTGTTTCATCGTATAATTTCTCAGATCACTAGGGAGTTTGGACAGATGTTCAAAGTCAGCAATAACAATTTCCTTGATGATATTTAGGACTTCTGGGTCTTTGACTACCCACTCCCACCTAATAGATCTAAGATTATTTGTGGGCTGGAGTGCCCCAATTTCACATGACCCCTACTTCCATGATGCAAGTTGTTAGAATTGGGGGTCTCTGGTTGGCGCAGGTATTCACTTGTGACAAGCAGGGACCCTCCCCTCTAAGTCAGGGTGAAGGATGACCCCTTAGAATTACCCTTTCTCACCCACTAGGTGCGTGGCGTGAGCAGCCAAGGCTATTCTTCAGGCGTTTCTGAGTTAAGCATTTGTAATCACACACACAGTAAATATACCAATCCCCCCACAAATGGACACCAGGCTGTAGATATGTCAAAATACGTTCTCTTTATATAAAAATATATCTGTGCAGGTAAGTATTTTTCACAAGACCATTGATAACGTTTTGCTAAGCCACAAGATTGTAAATAGGCAAGGGTTCTCTTCTGTATTGCTAGCTGTTTCTTACTTTTAGTCTCTTTAAAATGTTCTCAGGCCCTTGAGACCTTTTAGGATTCGATGGCCGCTTTGTAGCGCTTCAGTGCGCTTCTTCTGGTGAAAACGGGCGAAACCCTACCGCGTCTCACAATCTAGCGTGAGCATGTGTACGATGCGTACCGCTCCGAGCTACGGGGCGTACGGGGCAGTCCGGTCAAGTTGTACGCTTCTCGCGGCGAAAAGGGGGATGGCTCGTACTGGGTGCGCCCCGGCCCTAGGGCGATTAGGGGCCTTTCACTGAGGGACGCCCCTCTCGATCGGCTCAGGCGGGTCGGCACGTACCTCTTTGGTGTGCTGATTGTAGAAAGGAGGGAAAGGCTAGGAGGCCAGGCATACAGGGGCAATTGCCACGCACTGTGCTTTCAAGGGGAAAGAAGAACGTTGCGGGCCCCTAGCCCGTGACAAGCACTTTGCATTGGTGAGCGGCGTTTCTTGGGGGTTCCAGCGAATGCGGGGCGCACGGCGGCTCTAGGCAGAGTGAGGCTGGCACCCGAGGTGTCCGGACTTCGGGGGATCGGTTCTCTGGGTCTTTGGGGTCTGGTGGGGTCTTCAGGTGGGAGTGTGGAGGGCACACCAGCGAGCCTGGGGTGACCAGGTGGCTTGGCACAGCGGGGGAAGAGCGGCTCGGCGGAGCGGGGCTCTTCCTCGGCGGAAACGGCCAAACGGCGGCAGTCACGGCCTCGAGGAGGGGCTGGGGGCACCAAGGTCATGGCAGCGAGCCTCCAGTGGCGAGGTGACAAGGTGACTTGGCACAGCGGGGGAAGAGGGGCTCGGCGGAGCGGGGCTCTTCCTCGGCGGGAACAGCCAAACAGCGGCAGTCACAGCCTCAAGGAGGGGCTGGGGGCACCAGGGTCACGGCTCCGGCGGGGGCAGAAATCCTCACAATTACCGGAAGACGAGCAGAGAGCAGGTTGAGCCAGATGATCCTGTGGCTCAGGTCAGGGGGCAAGCTTAGTCAAGCCCTTGGAGAAAGTTTATAGCACAAGTTTACAAAGTCTTTTCAGCAAGTCTTTTCCTCTCCTTCCTCAGCAAGGCAAGCAGCAGGCCAGTCCTTCCAGCGTCTTTTTCTCCTTCTAGTTGGGCAGAGGTTTGTTGTGGGAAACAGAATTTTGATTTACAAGGAGCAGGGCTCCTACTTAAATACAGCATTTTCTTTGTTCTTCCAGGCCAGGGGGGCCTCAGCATAACTTCTTTCAGTCTCTGGGCACTTTGTTGGGTGTACTCTGGTCTCTTCTTTCAGTGTGAGGGGCAGGCACATCAGACACTCCACAGGAGGTGGAGCAAGCATTGTGTGGCCATGGGCAGCCAGGAGTACCTTGTTGACAGTGCTTCTCCCTTCCTGGGCCAGGTGTCGGGCTGAGTCATCAGTCGCTCCCCAGGGGGCAGAGCCAGCATTGTGGTGGCAGAGCACAGCCCTATTCAGAGTCCAGGGGCACTCCCACCTCCCACCAAGGTGTAATCCTTGCATTCATCACCTGTCATCCCCCAGCCCTGTCACTCACACAACCCAGACAGCAGATACACATCCTAGCAGAGGCGGGCTGAAATGGTTAGGCAAGCAAATGCTAACTTTCTAAAAGTAGCATTTGCAAACACAGGATATTAAAATAAACTTTACTAAAAGATGTATTTTATTATTCTGAGTTCAGGCATACTAGACTTGACTTTCTACCATGTTCCCTGAGCCTGCTGGGATTATAGGGTGTAATAATTCCAGCAGCTCATCTTGGCCTAAGAAAACAGGTAGCCTTACAATAGTGAAAAACGAATTTGCCTGTAATTCACTATTAGGACATGCCACACACATCAGGGTTTGTCCTACCTTACACTTACAATGCACCCTGCCCCAGGGCCTACAATAGGGGTGACTAATATGAAGCAAAGGGAAAGTTTTGAGGCTGGCAAGTGTGTGCACTTGCCCAGCCAGCATGACAGTACCAGACTGCACGCAGGTTCTGCAATGGCAGACCCTAGACACATTTTAAAGGGCTGCTCCTGTGTGGTGGCGCAACAAGTGCTGCAGGCCCACTAGCATTATTGGTATTCACAAGCCCTGGCACTCCTGGTGCACTTTACTGGGGACTGACAGTAAATCCAATGAGCCAATCATGGAGATCAATCACATATCCATTTTGCACAGGGAGACCATATGCACTTTAGCACTGGTTAGCAGTGGTAAAGTGCCCAGAGTCATTATACCAACAAAAACAGATCAGAGAGAATATTGGAGGAAGGCAAAAAGTTCAGGGATGACCCTGCCAAGAAGGCCAAGTCCAACACAAGTTTTTTTTAAAAGCTCAATGACAAGCTAAGGGTGTTGTGATCACTGTCAAGTCAATCAATCGCTTCCATATCTATAATAGCAGGCCAAAGCTCAACTTGAGCTAGGAAGTAGTCTATTCTGCTATGGTGTCCTGGTCTCTTAAAAGTGGCTTTGCCCTGGTGACCTGCGGTACGCCTGCCATTAGTGGCTCTAAGATCATGTTCGAGTGTTAGTGCTAGCAGCTGACCTGCTTCTGGTGTCCATCTTACTTTAGGCAGTTCTAAGTGGGGCATGCCCCATTGGTTATCCAACTCAGAAGATAAGTCATGTGGGGCAGCGACTATCATTTCGATGGTTGCATTGAGATCTCCTGCCATCAGTGTGAGATCTCTTGCTCCATGATTCAGGTGCAATTGTTCAAGTTGGTAGATAGTAGTGGTTTCATTGTTTCTGCCCTCTACTCTGTTGTAAACATTAATTAATTTTAGGGACAGACCAGAGGGGAAGAAGATTCTAAGTGCTAAAATATCCTTGCAATCACAGGGTAAGATACTAAAAGTACGTTAAAGTGAAGTGAATGAATTAATTTATATTTGTATAGTGCATGGCTACCCTGAGTCCTCCCAGCGCTGAGGACGGACGTAGATGGAACACAAGACAGAGAGTTAGAGCAAGTCCTTGAAGAGACAGGTTTTCTAACAGGTTTGGCTCCTTCCACAGATTTATAGGAAGTGTGTTCCAGAGGTTAGAGGCATTGAAGGAAAAGGAGCGCCCGCCCCATCTAGTTCTTAGTATTTGTTTCGGGACAGCAAGATAAGAGGAGCTGGAGCAAAGTTTTCTGGAAGGATGGTACGGGGTGATGAGGGATTGGGTAATGACCGGGCCATTCTTCCAAAATGCCTTGTGAGCTAAGCACCTGGCCTTAAATTGTATCCTAGCCGTAATAGGAAGCCAGTGGAGGCTCTTTAGTGCTGGCGTCGCAGATTGCCTATGGGGATCTGAAAGAGTAGGCGAGCGGCACAGTTCTGGATCGTCTCAAGCTTATGAATGGTAAATTGAGGGGATTCTAGATACAGGGTGTTCCCATAGTCCAGGTGAGAATGAATAAGAGCTTGGACCATGATCCTTCTCGCATGGAGGGGACTGAGGGAGAGATTATTATGCAACATCCTCATCAGGCCGTAGCAGGTAGCTGAGAGGTTAGAGGCCTGATGGTTGAAACTAAGAGAACAATCAAGCCACATACCAAGCCTCTTGACCTGAGCTTTTGGGTTAGGGACAGGTCCCCATTGAAGTCTTAATCCAAATGCCCAGTCCCCCTGTGGGCCTTCTCTTGGTACTCTTAGTTGCTTCAACACAAAAACATTTGTACCCATTTCTATAGAATGGTGTAAGACACCAGGTTTCCTGGAATAGACATATGTCAAAGGAGTCCATAAATTCTCCTCACTCGACATCAGGCAAACGTTTTTGGTTAATCGGGCTACTTTCCATGAAGCAATCCTTACCAAAGAATCCAAGCCTAATCAGCCTCCTGTGAAGTAGGGTTAACTTTTGGACTACTATCAATAGGCATAGTATTAATTGATATTATCATTGGTGATTCTTGCATAAACAAACAATTGCTAGGCTACCCAGAATCGAGCTCCCTAACCCTGGGAGGTTCCTCTTCTTGGAGGAGGAGTGGCAGCAAATTCTCAGTCCACACGTTTTCACCTGTATACAGTATACATGGGTTCATATACTCCAGTCACTGGTGATTCCTACTGACCCCCTATCTAACTTGGCAGGCTGGGATCTCAAAAGATCTGTCGGAGCACATAATTTTAGTTGGACTAGGGTGCACCACAAATGAGCACTGGGTAGGTGCCTGACTTTTTTGCGGGGTGACAGCGCTTAATTCTATGCATCTGTGCATTTTATTTGATGTGTGCAGTGGTGACCCCTTTTCAAGGGATTCATGGCGCAGCCCTGGATAATGTGAGGTACCACAACTGCTACTCTCTCTGCCTTGACTCCAGGCTCCTGATCAGGGGAGGAGGGGAGGAGGGGAGGCTCATGGAGCTGAGGCACGATACTGCTAAAGGGTGCTACTTAAAACAAGCCCTGGCAAAGCCAATAGGTCTGGCAATGGCTGGCAACCTTTTGACGTTGGCAATTTTCAATTTTACTCTGTCATGGTTTGTGCAAAAACCTTGTTGCTGTGGAGGCAGCCGGGAGACAGTCAATTAAAAAAAATTGGCTATAGCCAAAAATAGTTTTTGGTTTTCAAAAAAGCACACATTACCAAAGCAGTCCCTGACGCCTAAGGGGACTACTTGTTGTGTGGATGTGCTCCTTGTGAAAGGTTAGCATGTTGTAGCTCAAAGTAAAATTAGGCTTTGGTTAAATACGGTAACCCCCTGCCCCATGATGCATGCTATTGTGTCTGAAAGAAAAACGTGAAAAACACAACAAACTAATGGATGAACTCTAGATGAAAAACCCTTTAAGTAAATATGTTACACATCATTGTATTAAAATCAAAAGGCCTTGGCTAAAAAGCAGACCTACAAAATCTATTTTTACGGCTTACAAAGACAGACAGGCAGAGAGGGCTGTATAGATAGATAGTTTTGCAAAGATATAAAGATAGTGTTGTAAGAATAGATAGATACATAGACCAACAGACAGACGTGCAGACAGACAGACGAATAGCTATTGTCAGGAATTTTTCCCTCATTTTGGAAAATGGCATCTGCTCTGCTGCGGCTAAAAAAGCCTACTGGTGATACAAGGGTGCTGAGCAACTATAGGCCTATATCTCTCCTCCCAGCTCCTGCAGAAATTCTGGCGAAATTGGCCAATCAACAACTGTCTACTTTTGTGGAGGCCAATTCTATACTCCATGACTTACATTCGGCTTTCGGGCTAGATTTAGCACAGAGGCAGCTCTTCTGGAGGTGGAAGAGTTTTTCATGGAGAATCTGGACAAGAGCACACCTGTCATGGTGTTGCTCCTTGATTTGTCAGCGGCGTTTGATGCTGTATCATATTCTATTTTGTGTAACAGACTTATCAAGCTTGGCATTCAGGGCAAGGCTCTTTTATGGATCAAATCCTTCCATGATGGCAGAACACAATGGGTGCATTTACACTTAGATTCTTAATCTCCTAATCCTTCGGTATGTGGTGTCCCACAGGGTTCTGCTCTGAGTTTGCTCTTGTTTAATCTTTATCTTTCCCCCT
The DNA here is from genome assembly GCF_964263255.1 of Lissotriton vulgaris. Classification (NCBI taxonomy): domain Eukaryota; kingdom Metazoa; phylum Chordata; class Amphibia; order Caudata; family Salamandridae; genus Lissotriton; species Lissotriton vulgaris. The sequence continues at coordinate 684,292,253 of NC_141697.1, forward strand.
TGCCGGATCTCATGGAATCTTGGGGTGCTATGGTGTTGTACGGCATGACCTTCAATTATTTTTTTCTTACCAGGATAATATAGAGAGAGCTTTTTGCAATTTTAATGAGTGTCTTAGAGGAGTGGTGTCTTGCATGGAAGCAAATTGCTTCAAACTGAATTCAGATAAACCGGACTGTTATACCCTAAGGTTTACATGTATAAGTGAATCAGCCTAGGTCCTCCTAGCTGCCCAGCCAGAGTGAGAGATGGTGACGGAATGTTGGTGTGACTGTGATGAATGGAATGCCTGGGTGCCTGTGTGGATGAGTGGTGACAGTTGGAGATGGACGTAGCAGCTAGGCAGGCTGCTCCTGGTGGGGCTGGCCTAGGGGATATTGGAGCTGGGTTAAGAGCTGTAACATGGCTGATCCTTGTTTGATACCACCTGACATGGATTAATAAAGAAGACTTTAAGAATTAAAACCTGGCTACCAGTGTCTTCATGTACAAAGTACAACACAGATGTTTTGGTTTTCAGTCAAATTCATCCTTTACCCCCTCCTTCTGGTGGCTTGTTGAACTCAACATTCCTCCTAATCCAACCTTTTCAGCCAGAAATTTGGATATTATCTTTGATTCTGCGCTTGCTTTTGTGGCATCAATTAAACACATTTCACCTGTCTGCTTTATGAAGGTGAAAATCTTAAAGAAAGAAGTTTCTTCATCTGGTTCCTGAGAAGACAAGAAAAAAGGTAGTTCACTTTTTAGTCACCTCTCACATGGACCACTCTAATAGTCTTTATCTTGATCTCCCTGCTGATCTGATTCACAGACTTTAGTTAATCGAGAATGCTGCGGGTATACTAGGCAGGAGAGTTCTGTGACCCCATCATATCTCTTCACATCTGAGACATGTGCGCTGGCTTCCGGTAGAACAGCCCATCAAATGCAAAGCTCTGACGCTGGCTTTCAGAGCCTTCCATGGTGAAGTCCCATGCTATCTGTCTAACAGATTGTCTTCATACACTTAAGAGAGGGTACTCAGATCCAACATTAGCAGCCTCCTTCACATCCCAAAATTCTGACAGTCTCGCTGTGGAAGGAGCTCTTTCACTTTTATCACAGCAAAATTATAGAACAATCTCCCATCCAACTTGCATGAGGTTGAGTCTTTAACATTGTTCAAAGGGCAACTTAAAACTTGGTTATTTGATGCTTCTTAGTCTCTCTGTTACTTCGAATCACCTTACTCTGCCTGCAGGAGGTCCCGGGCGCTTATGGTGAAGCAGCTGCATGCTTTATCAAGTGTTATTTGATTAGATAGATAGATAGAAAGATAGATAGATAGATAGATAGATAGATAGATAGATAGATAGATAGATAGATAGATAGATAGATAGATAGATAGATAGATAGATAGATAGATAGATAGATAGATAGATAGATAGATAGATAGATAGATAGATAGATAGATAGAATAGATAGTTAGATAGATAGATCCGGAAATGGAAATTAATGGCGGAGCTAGGATTAGTAATATAATACTCAAATGTCTATAATAACAAGAAATACAAAAGCTCTTCAAGCACACCAGTAAGCGACACAAACAGGACTTACAGACAAAACTGGTTTACAAATATAACAACATAGAATAGCACTGAAAGCAAACTAGAAAGCCATATAAGTGGGACATGTAGACTTCATTAGTCTACAAATATAACGGTTGTCCTCAATTACAATACGTCGCAGCATTACGTTCAGGAGTGCAGTAAGAAATGCACTTCATTGTGGTCATGCTAAATGATTTGCATATGGCCATGTCTAACCCAGGGTGGTGTGGAGTGCAAAAAAACGATGGATTTGGGCCCAGATCTTTGGACTGGGTTGAATGTGTGACATTGATCCACATTCGGTCCATCACCTGTTTTGTTTGCAAACCACGCTAAAAAAATGACACCTTCATGAAGAAAATTTCAAATAGACATAATTTGATATGCTGTGAAAGAGCAGCAGTTAGAGAAACAAAGGCCACTCCAAAAGGAATTTACAAGACCATTCTTATGAAAATGTGCTCTGCACTCATTACGGAAGAGATGGTACAAAGTGTTCATCTATCACATCAAAATCTAAACACAAAGGCCATGCCAAATCTATAAAGTAAACAGCTAGCTGAAAGCCCCTTTAAATAAGTATATTATACAAATTATTTTTCAAAACTCAAAAGGTCTTGGCTAACGCCAGACCTAAACACAATACACTGTAGGTGGATATGTAAATTACGCATGTCTGAAGTGCATAGTTCAACTAAGGTCCCCTCATGCGAGCACAGTCCGTTATATTTAGCATATTCACTGCACATTCCTCAGGCAGCATAATATGTCTTCTAAAATGCGGCTGCTAAGGTGCACATTAGTTTATCCATGAGCCCCAGCACTGTCCCAGCTTCTTTTTAATGCATTTGAGTGATGTATTTACATGAGCTGGAACTTAGAGGGTAAACACCTGAAATGGCATAATTTGTAGACTCACCCATTTACACAAGTAACACAAAGGGAACACATGTAGTAATGCACAATTCCTACAAGGCAACACTTATAGCTATGCCGATAAACTTGCACAGCCAAAAGAGACACCTTATCTGTGTCGCACCTTCATTCAATCCTAGGTTTTTTCCAGCTGCATCTGATGAATGGTATTTTTTAGACCTATGAGGGAAAAGAAGAACTATGGGGCATATTTTCAAGATCGTGCGATAACCATTGCAAATATAGCTGAACGCAACTGCGATATCGCAGTCTATCGCGAGAAAATAACACCGTCTTAACGTCCAATTCCCAACCCGGCGGCACCATGCCATAGTAGCATGATAATCGCAAAATGACCGCGCTAAATTCAACGCGATTAACAAAAAATGCGAAACACAAACGACAAAGAGATTGCGATTGCCCAAAGTGCGATACCAAAATCATCAAAAACCAGCGACAGTCCTGCAATACCCACGCGTCATGCGAGAAAACGCACAATAAAAGCCAAAACAAAAAACCAAGCTAAAACCAATTCAAACTGCGTAGCACCATGGTTGCACCCAGACCGAGTGCAGAGGAAAAGCCGAACCCCACAGGCCCCACAGAGGACCAGCATTGAACCCCATGTTCGGGTAGGGCAAGGAGAAGAGGAAGATGGGGTTCAGTCCGCAGCAAGACCAAATCATCGTCACTGAGGTGATACAACACTACCAACAACTGTCTGTCACCTCCACTGTGGCACTGGCAACCCAAACGGAAATATGGGAGACCATCGCCACCAACGTCAATGCAGTCGGAGTGGCAAGGAGGTCAATGGAGGAGGTCAAGAGGCGCTGGCATGATGTGCAAAGGCAGACCAAATAGAAACTCGCCGCCAACAGGAAGACAGCAACGGCGACTGGAGGTGGGAGTTCTGTGCCACAGGAGGAGCTGGATGAGCTGGAGGAAATGGAGACCACAGTCACCAGTGTGGAGATGGTGGCAGGAGGCGGGGGCCTAGACACAGCACGATATGTCCTGACCCAACAGCAACAGGGTGAGTGGCGACCAGGTACTGGGGGGATTGGGGGAGATGGGCACAATGGCACACATGCACAATCATGTGTAGCCCACAGCAAACGCACAATGACAGTGGAACATGTCCCTGATACCCTTGCCACACTGCAACACACATACAAATACCAAGTAGGCCCCCATCCACCATGTGCACAAATGGGCCCCCTCCAAATCACAGACTACACTACCAATCCATGCACATGTGATGAATCCAGCAAAGCAGCGGATGTGTGACCCACACTGACTAAGCGAATGACACTGCATGACCGATAGCATGACAGCAGCCTAAATACATGACATGGTGCATGAATCAATATGGAGGTGGCCCAGTGTGGATCACATCCGTAAAGGAGCAGGCCACACTCTGACACATCTACGTGCAGCTACAACCCATGCCGTCCAATACACGCAGCAGACAAACAATGCACAAGGCCAAAAAATCTGTCCAAGAGCACAAATTACCCAAGTCACAAACATCCCAGCTCCCGAAAAGTACACAATTCAAAGGCACACCACCTCGAAGGGACCTGCGTCCAGGAAATCAGAGCTGCAGGGTCAACTCCCCCACAATGCAGCACACACCCATAGCAAACACAGAACATCACCAATGACGGCACTGTGGGACAAAGTGCAACACCTACACCACAGGACAGAGGGCACAACAGGTTCTGCTTGTGTGTAGTAACTGGCCACTCACATCTGGCATTGCCTGACACTCTGTTATGACAATGTACAGATACTACCACACATCTGTCTTGTACTAGAAAAACCCACTGTCGGCCATCAAATAGCCAGCTCCACCAAAACAGTCACAATGTGCATTGTCATGCAGTCTGCATGTAAACATCTGCAAAGCGGTAACATACATGGGAACCTCTGTTAACATGCATCTCCCCTTAATAGTGCAGGGGGACAAACAACACTTACTGCAGAGCAGACCACAAATCCCATCAGTGATGATGAAGAGGACAACCTGCACATATGTTCAGATACCCTCCAATGGCTAATGGACAGCCTCCGCACCCCACCCCCAGGAGCAGGGTAGCCCAGATGCCTCGAGGTGACCCCACCACCTGCACAGACCACACAGCAGGAAACACAATCCACCACAGCTGTCTCCCAGGACCCATCGCGAACAACACATGGAATTTCAACGCCGTGTTGGGTTGCCACATGGAATTGGAGGATCAGCTGCGGGTGGGTTTCGAGCTCGTGGCAGCCAAACTTGATACCATATGTGGGTGTCTGAGTCCCATCAGGGACCACTTACAGTCCCTAATGGACACACACTGTCCGCACCATGCTCCATGACAATCCTTGCTGACATCGCTGGGGCTATCTCTTGGATAGAAGAACTGTTCAGTCAGACAGGCGCCAGCGTTGACAGCACAGAGGTGGAACAGATGCGCAGGACAATTGAGATCTTGGAGCAGATGCAGGCTGGAAGTATGGCTGCAATGGCTGAACAGCAGCAAGATGTAGCTGGGATCTTCCATGCCTTACAGTTCATCATCCTGCCATTGCTGTCACTGAGCTGGTCCCAGATGACTGCAGCGGGAACTACAACACACACACAGACCTCCTACCCCTGATGTGTCAGTGGCACACAGTGATGCAGTCCCATCACCATGGCACCCTGATGTGTCAGTGGCACCCAGTGATGCAGCCATTATCCCGCCACACACACTGGACACACCGGACACTGAGGAAGTATCAGAGGACTAAGATGTGCATGGTAATTACTATGTGAGGAAGAAGGTAGAAGCATCCATCACCGCCATAGGACCTGTCCCTGCCTGGTTCTGCCCCATGCATTATGCCCTAGGACTATACCGTCCACTGACCCCCAGAACACTCTGCTACATTCACCTGGACCCCGACATGGACTGGCATATCTTCACTGGTTGAAAATAACACAGCAATCCTGCTGCGGACTTCACTCTCCCTCTCCCAAATCACTTTCCAATCCCCAGAGGACTCTGGTTGACCCACCACTGGGCCCCTATGTAGTGTGTGCTTGGCATGGCCATGCACAGCTCCAGCTTCGGAATTGACCAGAATGTGAATAAAACATTCAAAATCACACAGATGTGTCATGACTATGTTCACTCAAGTATGAAAGTATGGATGTATGTATGGACAATGATTGCACAAGAAGGTACACCCGTGTAAATTACATCAATGCACATGTTGAACCCTGAGCCACATGGCCAGTTGGATGTCTGTGAAGGTGAGTACTAGCTGTGGCCTCGTTGCACATTAACGAATATCTCGCATCCCCAACGTAGGCACACGTCCATGTATTAACTAGGGCTGTGTGTTGGAATTTCCAAATCGGTAGCAGGCCAGAAGTGGTGTCTTACATAACATGTGACACCAGAAGTGTACTTCGCATGCCTACTCACACACATCTTTGTGGACACATTCTGTTTTGATTCATAGCATTGCTCCACATGGTCAGAGGTTCGACACCATACTCCATTGCTGGAGACACGTAAGTTCACAGGCCTGCCAGCAACAATCCCAAACACAGTGTGTGGCTCACAGAGTTGGAGCAGTCAAAAGGGACCCACCCCCATTGTACATGCGTCACTCAGTCCCTCCCTGTGTAGGGACGATGCTCATTGTGGCACACGATTCATACATCTAATCAACACTCATCACAGTTGGACAGTAGTGAAGTTGCAGAGACTTTATTGGCATGTGTGTGTCAGTACAGACAAGGCAAAGGCCACAAAATGCAGGGACATGCTTGAGACACTTACAAGCAGCATGGGAACATGTCAAGGTGCAAGACATGGGGAGGCAAAAATGTACGCAAATCATTATGGATGGCAATGGTCTCAGCCCCCCTTGCCTTACTGGACAAGTCACGTGATGTTTGACGTCTACCAATTGCCCTGTGTGAGTGGACAGAACTCAAAGCCCATGGGGTCTGCATAGTGCTGTGCTACCGGACTGCGTCGACAGTCTGCTCTGCTAACAGTGATCAGGTGGAAGGGTCCGACAGGGTCACATGTTGTGCTACATTGCCATGTGTGTACTCCCCCAGCAGTATGTTCGATTTGGAAACATTGCCAAACAACGCTGTGCTGCTCCGACCATGGAAGTGTCTCACCTTGCACAGGTGTGTGTACACACGCGTAGTTCAATGCACATGCATTCTGAGTAACCCTGGGCGTAGTGGGCGTAGTGGGGCTTTGCGGAGCTACGTGAAGTGGGCGAGAAACTACGCCCACCTCCGCACTCCGCGTAGCCCCACTACGCACCGCAGGCCTCCCTCCCGTCCTCCCTAAATACTTTAAATTAAACGTGTAAAAGAATTAAAAGGCACTTACCTTGCCCGCCGCTGCCCGCCGCGTCCCCGGGGCTCGCTCTCTTCATTGCAGCCGTCTTGTGTACTAATGCGCATGCGCGGGCGGCCGTGCATGCGCATTTCTCACGAGAAATGCGCATGCGCGGCCGGCTGGATTCAAGCAAGGCAAGGACGGCTGGAATGCCAGAAACCGGTCCTCGGAAGCTTGTTTCCGGTCCAGGGAAGGCATGGCTTGGCAGTTCGGGCTGGATAGCTCCCATGAGGCACAGAGTCAGACTGATTTGCATATGGCTATGTCTGAACTGTGCTGGTGTGGAGTGCAAAAAAATGATGGATTTGGGCCCAGATCTCTGTACTGGGGTGAATGAATGACATTGTTCTGCATTCTGTCTATCAACTGTGGTTTTTAGGTCTCGGACCTAAAGGCTGTGCTTGCGCAGTCTGGGGTCGGAGATTTAATGACCCTTAGTAGCACTTTGGAACCCGCCTCCCTGCCCTGTCTCTACTCCATTGGCTGGCTTCCTAAACGGAGGCCAGCCATTGGAGGAGAGAGCCGCCCCTCCAAAGAAGCTCCGTCTTTTTCGGATTTGGGGGGCGTAGGTTTTGCTGTTCTTTAGACAGTGACATCGTCCGTCACTCAGGACAGCAAAACCACGCCCTGAATCTGAAAATTTTCAGAAGCTTTTGGCCGCCATTGTTGCCTGTCCACCGCCGAGTCTTCAAGTGCAGAGAGCCTCCTCCTTGAGTCGCCGGCAAGCCTGAAGGCAGCACCGCAGTGAAGATAAGCCGTTTTTCTACCTACCCCGGCCGTTGCAAACAGCGCTTGAGCCTGCGAGCCTGAAGGCAGCACGCACAGAGCACTCCTCGTGCTCCACCTCCCCCCCCCCATTGTGGGCGCCGCACTCCAGTCGCCTCGCGTTGCTTTCCTTCCTCCTAATCCTCTGGCTGGGCTCTGATCCGCAGTTGTGAGCGTGGGGGGTGCCCCCCAAGAGCTGCTACAAGGCTAAAATTAAATGCGCAGGGAACGCCGTTCAGGTCTGCGCCGTGCGAAGCTACGCGAGCTCCGAGGCCCGCACAGCACAGCGTCTGGGGAGGCAGCTGCGAGTCATGGGGATCAGCCAGGCAGGCACTCGGCGGCTCAATCATTCACCTCGGGCCGCCGCATGGTAGTCTAGCAGTCCCTGGCACCCCTCGCATGGCCACAGGAACTCAGCCGTCTCCGAGCGAGACCCCCGCCCAGGGTGGAGCCACCAGAGTCGTTGTGGAGAGAGCCCCGAGCTTGATCTCAGCAAAAGCTCCACGGGGCCGCCACTAGACAGGGAAGAGGGTGTCGGTGTGGCCCGGGCTGGCGCGACTGAAGCTTACAATTCTATATTTACTGATGTGCAATGGTTCGATGTTGGAGGAATTACACTGGTATTCGTGGCCAAACAGTGCAGCGCAAGGGGGGGGAGTATCCTCGCCGAAGGAAGACGTGCCGTCTTCCTGGAGCAGGTATGGACTCCCTACTTGTATGCAGTGATGTCGGAGGTCCCCCAATACACTACAGGCTACACACTGTACAGGCAGACGTAGGGGATCAGTCCAGGCGGTGAATTCAGACCTCCGGTGTTGGGCCCGAGTCCTCAAGTTGATGCACCACCTGACCCCAAGTCCTCCTCATGCCCTCTTACTCTCAGCCCCCCCTCCCCCACAGTGTTAACCTTGCATCACCACGAACCGTCTGCCCACCGACACTCCTTCCCTGCATTTCTCCACCCTTACATCCTCACCGTGTGCAGCCCCCCTGACCTCACATCTCCCACTCGTCCGTCACCCACCCTGTCACACCTCCCAGCCTCGCGTCGCCCCCTCCCTCACCTCACGCTCACAGTCGTATCCCTCACCTGTCACGTGCCTGCACGCTCTCACCATCCACTCACTTCCTTCCCATCGTACCTCTCACCCCTGCATCACCTTGCCCCCTGCTTCACCCCACCCTTACACCCTCTGCCTCACCCCACCCTCATTTCACCACCCTTGCAGTGTCACTCTGCATCATCCCTGCCCCCCTTCTTCATCCCTCCCTGTGTCTCACCCCACCCTCACACCCTGCATACCTCCTCCCCCCGCAGACTCCCAGCGCCTGACCCCATTCATGCTGAAAGCTGGCAGTGTTTGCTGCATCTCGTGATTAACCCCTTTGTGCCCTCTCCCTGCCTGTCGGTGCTGCTGGGAGCTATGCCTGCCCTCCTTCGGAGCAGAGTCCGCACTCTGCCTTAAACATCTGCCCTTTGTGACTGCCCTTGTACTCGGCACCACTGCCCTGCCCCTACCTACGGGGGGCAGGAGCCCCCAACGCCAGAGGAGCCCGCTGGGGGGCACTGAGCAGTACATCTCAACCCCCCAATGCAATGGCCTCGGCATTATTAAAGGTAGAGCTATTGGCATTGCTTATGTTTGAAAAAAAAATGAAAAAAGTCATAAGCAATGCCAATAGCTCTACCTTTAATAATGCCGAGAACATTGCATTGTAAATGCTTGTTGCATTTATCACCCGGAGTGGGATGGGTATGCTCAGACGTGAGTCCCATGCACTCCACACCACTGCATTCAAGCAAGCCGGGCTTAAGACGGCTGGAATGCCAGAAACCGGTCCTCGGAAGCTTGTTTCCGGTCCAGGGAAGGCATGGCTTGGCAGTTCAGGCAGGAGTGTTCCCATGAGGCACAGGGTCAGACTGATTTGTATATGGCCATGTCTGAACTGGGGTTTTGTGGAGTGCAAAAAAACGATGGATTTGGGCCCAGATCTCTGTACTGGGGTGAATGTATGAAATTGTTCTGCATTCTATCCATCAACTGTGGTTTTTGCATTTGTCACCCCGAGTGGGATGGGTATGCTCAGACGTGAGTCCCATGCACTCCGTACCACTGGATTCAAGCAAACCGGGCTGAAGACGGCTGGAATGCCAGAAATCGGTCCTCGGAAGCTTGTTTCCGGTCCAGGGAAGGCATGGCTTGGCAGTTCGGGCTGGACTGTTCCCATGAGGCACAGGGTGAGACTGATTTGCATATGGCCATGTCTGAACTGGGGTGGCGTGGAGTGCAAAAAACGATGGATTTGGGCCCAGATCTCTGTACTGGGGTGAATGTATGACATTGTTCGGCATTCTGTCCATCAACTGTGGTTTTTGCATTTGTCACCCCGAGTGGGATGGGTATGCTCAGACGTGAGTCCCATGCACTCCACGCCACTGGATTCAAGCAAGCCGGGCTGAAGACGGCTGGAATGCCAGAAACCGGTCCTTGGAAGCTTGTTTCCGGTCCAGGGAAGGCATATCTTGGCTGTTCGGGCTGGACTGTTCCCATGAGGCACAGGGTCAGACTGATTTGCATATGGCCATGTCTGAACTGGGGTGGTGTGGAGTGCAAAAAAACAATGGATTTGGGCCCAGATCTCTGTACTGGGGTAAATATATGACATTGTTATGCATTCTGTCCATCAACTGTGGTTTTTGCATTTGTCACCCCGAGTGGGATGGGTATGCTCAGACGTGAGTCCCATGCACTCCACACCACTGGATTCAAGCAAGCCGGGCTAAACAGGGCAGGAATGCCAGAAACCGGTCCTCGGAAGCTTGTTTCCGGTCCAGGGAAGGCATGGTTTGGCAGTTCGGGCTGGACTGTTCCCATGAGGCACAGGGTCAGACTGATTTGCATTTGGCCATGTCCGAACTGGGGTGGTGTGGAGTGCAAAAAAACGATAGATTTGGGCCCAGATCTCTGTACTGGGTTGAATGTATGACATTGTTCTGCATTCTGTCCATCAACTGTGGTTTTTGCATTTGTCACCCCGAGTGGGATGGGTATGCTCAGACGTGAGTCCCATGCACTCCACACTACTGGATTCAAGCAAGCCAGGCTGAAGACGGCTGGAATGCCAGAAACCGGTCCTCGGAAGCGTGTTTCCGGTCCAGGGAAGGCATGCCTTGCCAGTTCTGGCTGGACTATTCTCACGAGGCACAGGGTCAGACTGATTTGCATATGGCCATGTCTAAACAGGGGTTGTGTGGAGTGCAAAAAAACGATGGATTTGGGCCCAGATCTCTGTACTGAGGTGAATGTATTACATTGTTCTGCATTCTGTCCATCAACTGTGGTTTTTGCATTTGTCACCCCTAGTGGGATGGGTATGCTCAGACGTGAGTCCCATGCTCTCCACACCACTGGATTGAAGCAAGCCGGGCTGAAGACGGATGGAATGCCAGAAACCGGTCCTCCGAAGCTTGTTTCCGGTCCAGGGAAATCATGGCTTGGCAGTTCGGGCTGGACTGTTCCCATGAGGCACAGGGTCAGACTGATTTGCATATGGCCATGTCTGAACTGGGGTGGTGTGGAGTGCAAAAAAACGATGGATTAGGGCCCAGATCTCTGTACTGGGGTGAATGTATGACATTGTTCTGCATTCTGTCCATCAACTGTGGTTTTTGCATTTGTCACCCCGAGTGGGATGGGTATGCTCAGACGTGAGTCCCATGCACTCCACACCACTGGATTCAAGCAAGCCGGGCTGAACCAGTCCTCGGAAGCTTGTTTCCGGTCAAGGGAAGGCATGGCTTGGCTGTTTGGGCTGGACTGTTCCCATGAGGCACAGGGTGAGACTGATTTGCATATGGCCATGTCTGAACTGGGGTGGTGTGGAGTGCAAAAAAACGATAGATTTGGACCCAGATCTCTGTACTGGGGTGAATGTATGACATTGTTCTGCATTCTGTCCATCAACTGTGGTTTTTGCATTTGTCACCCCGAGTGGGATGGGTATGCTCAGACGTGAGTCCCATGCACTCCACACCAATGATTCAAGCAAGCCGGGCTGAAGACGGCTGCAATGCCAGAAACTGGTCCTCGGAAGCTTGTTTCCGGTCCAGGGAAGGCATGGCTTGGCAGTTCGGGCTGGACTGTTCCCATGAAGCACAGTTCCAGACTGATTTGCATATGGCCATGTCTGAACTGGGGTGGTGTGGAGTGCAAAAAAATTATGGATTTGGGCCCAGATCTCTGTACTGGGGTGAATGTATGACATTGTTCTGCATTCTGTCCATCAACTGTGGTTTTTGCAGTGGTGGGATATGTGAGCATTTCCCATGATGCAACAAGGTGTTGGGACCTGTTCTGTGGGTGACAATCTAATTTGGCTGCAGGAATGTAGTTACTCGTCCATGAATGCCAGCGCAGTTTCATGGGCAATGTGTTCCAACAGTACGACGTTGTCGAGTTTTAGGAACCCCAGGGTAACCTAATCCATTAACTGGTCCGGTCAGATGTGCTCAGTCCATGCCGTTTCCCCAATCCGCAACACAGACCAATAGGGGAGTGCCTCAATGTGGTCACTGCACACAAGGAGTTGTGCAATCTCCCATGCACAACTACCAGCACATACACCAAAGATCAGTGCATCCCATGCACCGGTATCCCGGTGACACTCCTGTTCGTGGGCCAAAAGGGGGCGCACTGTCAGGTCATTATCTAATTCAGCTACCATTGCGTTGGATAGGCAGACCTCTATGGGGCACTCGAATGTGCATGATCGACAGTGGAACCAGGGCTGGACGCAGGTGACGTAGGCAAGACGGAAACTCAGATGGTAACTGATTCGGAACACTGCCATTGGCACAGATCCCAACAGATGCAGCATTCATGCACGATACAGTTCCACGTGACAGGGGTTGTGCATGTGTCCGGGAATGCCTGCAATTGCGTTTGTTGGTCTTGTAGCAACGGCACTCCTCAGACTGGCGGCAATTCTGTGGACAATATGTCGCAGCTCAGGGCAATGTGTCGTATGTGTGTGCAACGTTTGGACGTATAGGTAGTTTTTGACCAATGTGTCAAGGGCATCCCTTGCAGGTGTAGGTCATGCAGGGACAAGTGTGGGTGGGGTGTGGGCATGTTGGTTTTTCATTAGCGCTGTTCCTGGTATGGGAGTCGTCGGACGCTGGTTCAATATCTCATGCAGTGTGTGGCAGCCAAATCAGGACCAAGGTCAGAGAGTCGGTTGGCCTTCCACCTTGTGTGTAGAGACAAAGGAGCTTTCATACCTAATTTTAATCTGACTACTGCTTGCATTTCTGAAATGTGATGTGGCCTTCGTGCTGACTCTGATGTCAGGCCTGTGATTTGGGGTGCACACATTTCGAGACAAACGCAGCTGTTGGCATCTTTGCACGAGCCTAGGGCCCGAGTGGCATTGCGCTCCTTATTCAGTCTCTCTCTTTCGTTCTCTCTCTCTCTCTCTCTCTCTCTCTCTCTCTCTCTCTCTCTCTCTCTCTCTCTCTCTCTCTCTCTCCCTGTCTTTTGATGACTGCCTGACACACCTTCTTATATTGGATATTGTCTTGCAGGATGTGACTCACAGATTGTCTAGGGATGCCCGCCATGACTCTTCACAATAGTTGTTTGGAGACTAATTAATATGTGACATTTTGTTTGGTCTATCAATGGTGCATGAATGATTCAGGATTTCTGTACTCACATGTGTGTTGGTTGCTGCAATTGTGCGACATCAGGCGCATGCTTTTTTCCATGTTTTCAGGCCGTTGATGTGCAGTGTCTTGAACCGGTGGTGGTGGGGTGTGGCCTGGGTGGGGCCCGAGGGGGGGTGTGGTCCAGGGGGTGGTGGCGGTGGGTGTTTTGGCCCTCTTGGGTGTCCGAGCTGCATGATCAGTGACTCCATGGCATCTGTTCTTCTTCAGGTTTCAGGTGTGACTCTGGGCTGGAATCCCTTTTGTAGTGCAGGCTGTCATCCGACTTTGCCCCAGGTCAGAGCAGGTGTTAAAATCCTGCTGCTAACGCGCCTTAACGCCCATTTGGTGTTCTTATCGTCGATCTGGCTGGTGGTTGAGAATGTTCTGGAGTGGTGTTGTCCTGCCTTTTGGTACGGGAACGCCTACTCTGCATCTCATTAGTTAATAGTTGCCGGGGTCGCCTGTGGCGATGTTTTTGGCGCCTGCTATCGCGGGTAAACTGGTGATATCGGCTGTTAGCGCCTGCTTGTGAATGGGGTGATGATTTTATCGTGACTTTGGCTGCGATAAAGTGCCGTTAACTTTATGATAGCTCCGTGAGAATATGCTCCTATAAGTCTCAAATGCAACTCTCTGTAGCTATAAAGCCAGAATTGCCCCACCAAATGGTTTGATAGGTTTATGAATGGATGGACGACATTTCCGTCTTGTAAAGTTTTAATATTTTATTTATTGTTGGGTTTTTTTGCTTAAAAGTGTTCAGTGCTTTTTCGGTGTCGGAATTGCTACTTTCAGTAGTACTTTCAATTCCTTTCATCTACTCCACACATCATACGTTTTCCTGATCGGCGTTTAAACTGCAATCCAGGCAAGAAGCTAATGTAGTGTGCCGGATAATAGACTCACTTAAACAAGGTCTGGGAATGCACTGCCTGACTTGATTGATTTATATAAAGACAACATTTACTTCCTCCTTGTGGGGCCATTGAAAACTGCAAATCCACTCGAAAGAAGGCAGTGAAAAAGAAATACTCCACTCTTGAAAGAAAAAACTGGTTGCCAAATGAAGTGATAAGCCAGCAGTTCCACTTTTTGCCTTGATCTCATGTTATGTCCCTTAGGCTTCACTTTGAGACCCGCACTGGTGAGTAGCCGCCCTGTACAACCCCGTGATTGATTGATTGATTGATTGATTGATTGATTGATTGATTGATTGATAGGAATACTGCTCCGCAGCACTCATAAAGCCAGGCCAAATATTGCAGAAAATGAAGCGCGGGAGGATGTGCTGAAACGCAGAATCTCTATTAACGCTTTACGAATGGAATTCCACAGAGCATACTTCCTTTACCATGTTTTCTGTGCATACATTGCATCGATCAGTGGCGATGTAACCGAGACAGTAAAGGTATTGATTCTCATTGCTGAATATATTTTTAAAAAGGAATGCCACTGAATAGGACTATTTATTAAATGTGTCTGCAAGTGAATGGAAATTGGAGAATAGGAGACAGTTAAGTCGTTAACAACTGTGATCTGCTCCTAACCCTAGCAAGAGTAGATGTGGCCTCACTGCCAGAGCTGCCGACTTTGGAGCTGGGGAACGTGGGTCGCCTCTCGGCGTGGGCTCAGCATCCTATGATTCTGGGCAAAGCACTTAACCCAAAAAAATCACGAATGTGAAACCGAACTGGTGCTCATGTAAAGCGCTCCAAAGCCTTCTGGTCGAGTTCGCGCTATATAACTCTGCAAAAATAAAAGAGAACGATAAAAGAAGACATATTTAAAAAAAACGTATATATTCGACCATTACATTTTTTTGCTGCATGCCCGTTCACGACCATCTAACTCTTTTACCCTTACCATTACAGATGTTTTCCCCTCCCTCTTGGTTTTTTTACATATCATTTTTCCCTAAATTGCGCTTTGTTATTTTTAACTCCAAATGTTCTATTAGCTCTGGAGTGAATGACTGTATAATCCAGAGGGTGACGTACATCCCTCATGAAGCTTTGGAGAGATTCACGTGTTCTTTATCTCGGGTGTATGTTTCCAGGTACTCTTTGTTCAGAGGCTTTAGTGTTGTGAAGGCTAAAACCACTTTGTTGATGTTAGCATGCATCACCCAGTGACGACGGATCACTTGCAGCAGCTATCTATGTCGAATACTCAAGGCCTTTCGCAGCTGAAAATATATGTTTATGACCAAAAAGGACTTCTGTAATGTACCCCATCGCTGCCAACGACTATGCATTAGCAATCCCCACAGGAGGCTTGGTGAGTGCACACATCAGGCTTGGGTTGCTTTAATGCCTTTGCACAGATTTACAGGCACTTTGTGCCATGGGTGCGATACTTTTTTTAATGCAAACCTGACACAAAGAGGTGTGGTGGGATTTACAATCCAACGCACAGTGGCGGCTCGCCGAGGGAGTGCTGTGGGCGGTGGGCGGGGGAGGGGCAGCGTGGCAGGGGGGTAGTGGACTCGGACATACGACGGAACGGAGTAAAGTAAGTAAATAAATAAATACAACCATTTACCTTGCGCTCGCTGCATCGCCAACTCGGTGTGTGCGTTGGAACATGGCAGCCAAAAGTGCACCAGCGCCGACAGAAAGCAGCACAGTGCCACATCTTAGTACAGCTGGAGTTATTGTGCTCGCTCCAGTCATGCAACCCACCTCAGCAGCTGTACTTGTTGCCCTGCATTGCATGATTTCTATGCAAATCTGGGCTTTTGTTTATATTGACTTTTTTGGACTATGCTTCTGCCTTTCCATCCAAAAGTACACTACCCGCTGAGTACTTGGAATTACACCAAAAGCACTGACTTCAGCAGGGAAGCATTAGTGTGTGGAATTTGAAACATTTTAAAACAAAATGCTAATACCCTGATCTGCAGAGCTCCTGCCAATATAAAAGAGACCACACTTGACTACCTAATTATGATCCACAAAGTATCTTGTTATAGTACCTATATGAGGCAATAAAAATATATAAAAAATATACCCTAAAGGTAGCTAAGCAAAGTTCCTGCACCAACAACTCTTTTAAAAGTGAATAGGTTTAATTTTTCACCAAAACATAACTATGCCCCCGTGGTTTGCTATGAGATTGGTAATTGGAGTAAAGGCATTAAATTTAAGTGCTATATCGCATGACAAAATTATCACATCCTCTATATCAATTACCAATATTTTCTCAAGGTGAGTAGATGTGGAGTTCAGAATAATACATCTACACTTACCCAGATTTAATTGTCTTTACATCATGGTTGTAGGTGACATAGTGGATGCAATATTTTTTAAGCCAATATTGTTGACCTCAATGTAATGGCATAGAACTGTCAATGTTGTATCTCATTTCCAAAGGATGCAAAAGTGAGGTTAAACATTAGGGTGCTCCAAATTTAATTAATCCAAACATTAATTTTACCTCAATAATGTTATTTAGCCCTGTTGAATTTTTATAGTATATACATACATTGCAGTGACAAATGCAAGGCGCACAACATCGTGTCAACATGGTCAGCTCTGAACAAAGTTACAAATATGTTAAGTAGAAATTGATTAAACAGTTCACAATACCTTCCCCTCTTCTGACTGACTTCCTGTTCACATCCAGTGAAAAAATTCATATGCACAGATTCAGACTTGGTAAACGAAAAGGGCATTATTGTGAGTTTGGCAGTGCTGGAGCAGGACCGCACCGCTAAAACCATGTAGGAAGCTCCCCCTCGATCAGGAATTTTCTCCTGTCTGGCGGGCGGTTCTTTGGTGTTCCCAGGGCGGTGCCTATGAAATAGACATGGCAATGAGAATGTCAAAGGCAGCACCTGAACAACATGGAAGGCTGCAGTCAATGCCTTGCAGGTACTGGTGTGCATGCACATAGGGGGGTACATGTTGTGCCCCCCTATATGCATCAACAAGGTGTGTGGCACCAGGGGGTTCTGTAGGGCCCCCGTTGTTTCCTCACTGCCACACCTTTCATGGTGGTTGCACCGCCATGAAAAGTGTGGTGGTGAGGAAACTCGTAATATGCTTGGCATGGCAGCAGCGGCCCGCCAAGTATATTGCAAAGTCAAGACCACCACACCACCACCAAGGATCTATGATGCTTGGCAGTAGTCCTAGTGCAGCCTGACTGCCCTGGTCCTAATATGGCAGTTGGAGGACCGCCATGGTCATGGCCCCATGAGTCTGGCGGTCCATGGACTGCCAGATTTGCAATAAGCCCCAAGTTATTGTGACCTGTCTCTTGCTATAGCTGTGGGTTCTCCTGTGAGTAGGCTACACTACACACTGTCGAGGGAGAGAGGAGCTATGACAATTGTACAACGCATGCAGTTTTGTCTGAGGTGAAAACATAGGCACCTAACCAGAATGACCAAGTCCCTAACTGAGAGGTTTATAATCTAATGTTAGATCTCTTCTCAAACATCCTATAGAGTTATGGGATTTGTTGTCTTCTCACAGTCCCGATATTTGTTTCATTAGTGAAAGGTGACTCCACCCACTGGCTTTGCCTAGTATTTCCATAGCCTTCTCAGAAAATGCAAAATGGTAAGGCTGTAGAGGGAAAAAAGAGTTAGAGATGGAGTACCAACCACCTTCTCTAGAAAACTGAAGGTTTCGATAATCGATACACATCTCTCAGGGCAGCGGGAGATGTATGTGTTTAAGATCGATTTATTAGCTCATGATTCATGGAAAGGATCATTTTGTCTACTGCTCACCCAGTATAAGGAAAGTTTTTAGCATTAGACTGGTGGGTACCTAACTTCAAATATTCTAGAGACCAAAAACTTTCTATTACTTGGTGAGTTGACCTATCATGGAGTAGATACATTAGGAAATCAGGTGACTCATTTTTTGATGGACTTGAAAATGGTAGGACTGTAGTAACTAGTGGTGGGTCCAATGCACATTGATAATCATAATTTTAGATTTATTTTTTACCAACTCCACACTTTTAAACATTGATAATCCCAAGCCTCTAGTATGAGTCGATCACAACTCAATTGGTTTTGAACTATTATTGACTTACACCTTTGGCCATCAACAATCAAATCTAACATGATTGGCATGACCATGGAGGAAGATACATTTGAAGAATCAATAGACCTGTCTCCAACTTTCAGATATTCAAACTCGGATAACATCAATGAAGCAGTCTCTAGTTATCAAGACTACCTTATTAAGGCCTTTGACCACGTGGTTCCTCTCACAGTTTCCAAGACAAGGGTAAAAAACAAAACATCAGGTCTTAACCACATGGCTGCTAGGCGTTTCCCCCCCCCCCTGTGCTGGAAAATGCCATTTTAGTGGCACCATGACGAGCTCAGCTCGTCATCAGCACACGACACCCGTGGGTGATGACGAGCTGAGCTCGTCATCAGCATCGAAAGGGTTAACAATATAGATTGACTGGCAACTGACACCAACCGGGATAACCTTTTGCAAACATATATCTATGATAAATGTAAGCATACGACTAACCCTACTATAAGCCCCTCTGACATAGTGGCTAGGAAACCCAATGATGAGGTGGTCCCTTTTTTCGCAGAAAACACAGTGGAGATGGTCATAACCCCAAACGACGATCAAATAGTAGTAGGAAGTGCAGGAGTGATTAATACAGAGAGGGTTACTAACATAAAAACCAACACCATCACAATATTTTCCTGGAACATAGCGGGGCTCCAAAAAAATCTGAAAATCCTGAATGGAATGCCTTTATAGACCGGTTTGACATCTGCATGTTCCAGGAAACTTGGAGCATATCCCCTCTGTACAAAAGCGGCTACTCTACCTACTTTATTCCCACTTCTAGCGTGGGGAGGGGCCGACCATCAGGTGGATTGCTGGTATGGGTTAATGTGGCTCTGAATTGGAAAGTGATTATGCACACGTTATCGTCTCAGGACTTACTTCACCTTACTGTTGAGGCTCCCATACGTGGAGGCTCAATGGAGTTATTCAATGTGTATGCCAGAGGGTCCCCCAGAGGCCAGTTGTCATCCACATTCGCCTTAATGGACGTGGAATTGGCTGCCATTCCCCCAATGTCTGGAGTTATCATTGGGGGAGATTTTAATTGTACATATGAACACCTTAGCGCGGAAGACCTTTCGGTATCTAACGAAGAGGACTCTAGACTAGCAATTCCGCCTTTATCTTTGCCGCTAATTAAAAAATGGACACCTAGAGTGATCCAACTAAACGCCATGACTCTAGAACACAATCTTCGTGCCCTTAATGGGAGAACCATCTCAGTGAAGTAGTGTGGCTCACTGGTTAGAGGCGGCAGACCTGAGAGCAGAGGACGGCCCGGGACCAGGGTTCGATTCCCGGCGCGGCAGGTTTCTGGACCAGGGTCAGCGGACTCGATAATTCTCTCGCCTCGGTGCCCACTCTGATCAGCGATCACACACGGCAACTCTGGGCATTAGCTTGCCTCATCTTCACTGACGGCCCCACCAGACCGCCGGGGATGCCTGGTCTCACCCTGGAGATACCCATTAAGGGACCATCTCTCAGGGAAGCCAGGAAGGGTTTCGCAGCGGTCGAAGCGCCTTGGGACCCTCCGGGTAAGTAGTGCGCTATATAAATGCCTATACATTTACATTTACAGATCCTAATGGCGTGATGACATACAACAAACTTAGTTGTCCATCCCGCATTGACTATATCATGCTCGACACAGGTTCATGGAGCAGGTTAGTCGATATGGAGGTTATGCAGACACATGATAGTGATCATAACCCCCTATGTATGGAATTAAAATGGGGTAATGAAAAGGCAGCAATAATTGGCCCTCTAATGATTACAAAAAATGTTGTCCCGTCAAATTGTAAGCGTAGATTAAAGTGGAACAGGGTGAGATGTAAAGAAGAGAGTTTAACTTGCATTAAGGAACTAGTAGAAGCAGGAACCATTGACCTTACATCTTGTGACCTGTTGCGCTTTACAGAAAAGAGTACCTATTTTATGGATAACTATATAAATTTAATGGAGAAAATTGGCTCCTTTTTCACAATAGAAGATACTAGAGTGGCCAATAAAAAGAACCCACTAAAAACAGGTACGCCATGGTACACTGCTGGATGCAGAACAAAGAGAAGGGCCATTGCTAATGCCATCAGGAATAAAGACTCCCTTGTTGTGCGGGCGGCCAGAAGGGAATATAAGGCGTGCATTTTAAATGCAAAGAAGGAATGGGAGGAAGACTATTGGCAGCAGCTCAAGGATGCTGCATATTTAAAGAACTCCAATCAGTTCTGGTCCCTGATAAATAAATATGATAGGAAAGGAGCTGAGTCTGTACCAAATCATATAACTGAGTCCAAATGGCATTCTCACTTCTCTAGCTTATATTGCGTTGAAGTTGAGAGATGCC
Source organism: Lissotriton vulgaris (assembly GCF_964263255.1). Classification (NCBI taxonomy): domain Eukaryota; kingdom Metazoa; phylum Chordata; class Amphibia; order Caudata; family Salamandridae; genus Lissotriton; species Lissotriton vulgaris. The sequence continues at coordinate 684,313,035 of NC_141697.1, forward strand.
AACCCCAGAGCGAACCAATGGATGACCTCTCTATTGAGGAGTTAGCATTCACAGAGCCTTTCCTAGCTCGGGAAGTCTCTGATGCAATTAGGACCATTGTCCCTTCTAAAGCTGCTGGCCCGGATGGGCTACCGGGTGATTTGTATCTCCATGACCCTAAACTGTGGTCTGATTACATTGCCCCATTATTTAATCTAATTTTGCGTGGCCATCCTGTGCCTGACTCTTGGAGGGAGGCGGAAGTCGTAACAATTTACAAGAAAAGTGACAGGGAGGACCCTGCAAACTATATTCCTGTTAGCCTAATTGATGTGATTCAAAAAATAGTCGGCAGGGTCATCATAAATAGAACAAACACGTGGCTAGAGGGAGGGAACATTCTTTCCCATTTCCAGGCGGGATTCCGAAAGAACGTGGGTACTATGGACCAGGTTTTCAGGTTCTGGGCAATATACTGGAAAACTGTAACAATCAAGAAGGGGACCCTATATCTGGCCTTCATTGATTTAAAAAGTGCTTTCAACCTGGTGCCTCGAGACAAACTCTGGAGGGTGTTGTTGGATATGGGGTTCCCACGGTACCTACTTGAGATTATAGTCAAACTTCATCAAGACAACTACGCTAGGATTAGATGGGGCACGCAGGGCCAGCTAACAGGGAAGGTATCTGTGAATAGAGGAGTACGCCAGGAATGCGTGATGGCTCCGACATTGTTCTCCCTCTTTGTTAATGGGGTGGTAGACCATTTGAGGAAGGACAATGCTGATGCCCCGATCCTGGCGGGAGAAAAAACACCTTCACTCCTCTTTGTAGATGACACGCTTCTGCTGTCCAAAACGCCCACCTGTCTCCAGAAACTGCTGATTAGTTTCCGCTTATTCTGTGACAACCGTGGCCTTACCATCAATACATCTAAAACTAAACTCATGGTCCTGCCACCCCCACAAAAGCCAAAGAAAATTTTTATCACCCTTGATGGAACACCCCTAGAAGTGGTGGAGAATTTTGATTATTTGGGAATTAGACTTAATAGTAAAATGAATCGGGATTCCCATATTGCCAAGATGCTGATAAATTTAAAGAGAGTGTCTGGCGCTATTTTGAGGAGTCAGCGCATGTCTGCTAGTAGGCCAATAGCTCCAGCGCTAGCAGTATACGAGGGGAAGGCGCTGGCTTCCGCAGTTTATGGATCTGAATTATGAGGTAGTGAAAATGTGTCAGATCTGGTAAGAGCTGAGAACAAGTTTGTAAGGGACCTAGTTACCCTCCCTGTCTCAACCCCATTGAAGCCTCTCTTTCATGATATGGGCAAGCGCTCGATATCAGATATAGTGGGTCTTCGCCCCTTGCTGTTCTGGGTGCGCCTGAGGAGGACCCCAGAACTGACAAATTATGCATTGGTGCTGGACGAACTTATCACATTAAATGGTGCAAACAAGATCCAGTGGTTAACCAAATTGAGCCAGATGGTCACAAAGCTGGGACTGGCCGAATCCTGGACCACCCAGTCCCCTCCACCAAAGCAAATTATCAAGAAAATGTATTGGGAGTGGGTCCTGGCTGAGGAACTTAGGAGCACAAAATGGGGAGCCTTAACCACCCAATTTCTAGAGAATAAGCCATTAGGGAGGTTTGAACCCCTTTTAGACTTCATCCAAAAACCAACAGATAGAACTCTTTTTCTAAAAATGAGGTATGGGATACTTCCACTGAACAATTTTGTGAAGGGATGGAAAGGAAGGCAGGCTCAAAATGGTACCTGCCCAAGCTGCCCATGTATGATGAATCCCTATCGCATTTTTTGTTTGGATGTAAGGCTTACAAGAAGGCGAGAGCAAGATGGTTGAAACCAGTATGCAAGGTTTTAGGAGTAAGAGATTTCAGGGTTGCGCTGCGCATTCTTTCAACTGACACAACATCTCTGGTTGTTATATGCGGAGTTGCTAAATACTTATCAAGCGCCTGGCTTACTCGCTCCAAGTTGTTAAATAGTAACAATGTTTAGAGCTTGTGGGAGCAGAATCGCTGTTTTTATATTGCTGCTATTGAATGAGAGATTGTCAAAACATCTGTTTTAACTTGAATATACATATTCTTTTATTGTTTTTAATCTCATTTTATCAAGAACTGGTTATTAATTGCCCTTCTAAACTTTCTACTTGTTTTTATAATGTATGTATGTTACTTTATGATATTTATATCGAATAAAGTATTACCAACAACAAAAAAACAATTCACCTGGTACAATGAGGAGCTTACAAGAGAAAAAGTGAACTTCAAAAGCCTGGAAAGGAGATGACGATGGACGAATCCTCCCAGGACTGAGGAACATATACAATGTGCGCGTACAAGTTATCACCGACAGCTGAGGGAGGTGCATGGAAGCTTTATTATTCAGATTCGAGCAATCAGGCAATTTGGCTAGAGAATTATTCACACTTTTGAATGAATTCCCTAAGCCAGAGGCCTGTAGTCTGGGAATCCATGCCTCTCAAGACTTGCGTGAGTAGCTGGCCAGCTATTTTGAGCAGACGGTTTGTAAAATATCTAGAGTTTCATCCTCAATTAGTGTTGACTGATAAGACGGTATACTATAATCTACTGCCCCTATATGCCCCGGCCATTTGGCAAGGTTTGATACGATCACTCAGGAGAATATGTTAGAGACACTGCGGAAGGTAAAGCCTGGTTCTCCTGAAGATCCTTGTCCTGTACACATACTTACCTCCCTATCCTCTTTGCTCATTTGGCATATTACAGAACTGTTCAACTAAGATGCCAAAGACCTGGAAGTTGGCATTTGGCTTCCCTGTTCTAAAAAAATCTAATGCAGACCAGACCAACTATGCAAGCTATCAGTCTAGTTCACTCCTTCCTTTTCTTGCAAGGTTTTGGAGAAGCTAATGAACAAACAGCTTTCCAAATACTAGAAGACAACCACATACTATACCCTTTGCAGTCAGGATTCAGAATAGGCCACTGTACCTAGACAGTGCTTATGGTGGTCACTGATGTTATGAGGATCATATTGGATAAAGGCAGACCTGGAATACTGGCATTCTTATAAATGCCGGGTGCCTTCGATATGTTCTATGACCTTATCCTCATGTAGAGACTATTTGATGAAGAAGTGCACGGAAAAGCATTGGCTTGGGTTAGGTATTCCCTGAAAGATAGAAGACCTGTTGTTTCTATATATCCTTTCAAATCCAGGACAGTTATTAATAACTGGGGGGTTCCTCATGGGTCTACCCTGAGAGCCACGCTTTTTAATATATATGTGGCCTTCCTAGTTGAGTCAGTGAAATCCTGCAAGTTTGAAATCCTGCCCTCTACGGATGATGCTCAATTGTTGATTCTGATATGACAGGGCATTAAAGGCAATAAAGCCGAATTTACGAACTGTGTGAGGAAAGTGGCATTCTGGAGGGATCAGTGCTGCTTACATCTAAATGGCGTGAAGACAAAAAGTATTTTGTTTGGTAAGATGCAAGAATTGTGGTCAGAGGATTATTAGCTTAAAGAGCTTAGCAATGTTCCTTGTCTCAAGTAAGTGTTACAAACTCTCGGCTTCTTCTTGGATGAAAAGCTCTCTACTAGGGAGCAAGTGAACTCCATCTGTAGGTCCTGTTTTGGTAGCCTTTGACTGCTCAGGAGAGTGTTCCAGTGGCATCCCATTCGTTTTTGTAAAACCATGGTCCAGGCCCTCATAACGAGTCACCTGGACTATGGAAATGCACTCTGGTAGCAATGAATGGCATCTTCCTGTTTAAATTAAAGCTGGTAAGAAATATGGCAGCTTTCTGGTTTGCAAACTCCCCACCCGGTTCCCCTTCTGAAACACCTTAAGAGCCTTGCATTGGGTACATGTAAGAAAGTGCAACTTGTTCAAACTCCTTTGCCACATGCATAGAGCTCTATTCAGTCTACCGCCAGGTGAGACTCTTGAGACCCAAGAAGAAAGCTGAGGTCTTTGGATGATGCATTTGTAACCCCAATAGCGTAGCCGTAAGGCTAGAAATGGTGATGGTTCATTTTTCTATCTACCCCTCATCTTAACAACAGGCTGCCATTTCGAATTATTCCTGCCAGAATCTTGTAAAGAAAATGTAAAAAACCTGGTTATTTAAAGATCTTTCTGTTGCCATTATTCCGAGACTGTAGCATAAGCACAAGGATACTCCTCTGGAAGTGAGACGATGCATTTGATAAGTACAGCTAACATAACATAACAATAATAGATTCTTACCACCAGCATCAGCATTGCACTGGCTCTAGTATGGCCTCAATTTCCATACTTGGCATAGGACCAAAAAATGAGCAATTGACAAAAATACCAAAATGGAATCCAAAAATACATCTTTATTTAAACTACACAGCATTGCCAGAATGACAAACTCGAATAAAAAATTAAAGAAAGAATAAAGATGAATAGAATAAATTTGAAGAAGGCAGTAAAAAATGTCATATTCCTTAGATGAGTGCTTTTTAGCTGTAGCTCTGAAGTTCACGCTCTTCAGAAGTTCAGAAAGTCCATGAGCCTTGTGTGGGCGACCTTTACCCTAAGAAGTCAACATATGTTTGTCCAAGGAGGGTGATGAAAACGAAACCCCTAGACCATGATTACGACTGAGTCGGGTGTAGTTGTGGGAATGCTCTGTGACCTGAATTAACTTTTCCTGATGGTACCACGCACCTAAATCAGGTTATTAAATTTTTTGTTCCTAGTGAATAATATGTGTTCCCGGAATTATCAGGGCCGAATCCGCATATGAAGTCTACATTCTGTGACAAATCTGCTCTGAGTCGGTGGTAACAGGGAATAGGGTGGGACTACGCCGGGCAGTTGGCAGTAGATAGGGAAGCCATCATGTGGAAGGGGAGGCTTGTCCATAGCAGGACAAGCATACTGATGCAGCGTAAGTGTCGGTGGATTTTTGTCAGCTTACTTATCCACACCAACCACTGTATAATAATCAGAAACGTTACTCTAATGACGGGCCCATAAGTAATTATCACGCAGTTAGCAATATCGAAAGTCCTGCGATGAATCCTTGGTAGAGCTAAAAGGGACTAAATATTGAAATGCGGAATGCTAATCTCCACGAGGACCTACATTGAAGAAATACGCTATATATAGTTCATTATTAACATATCCAAAAATAACTCAGTAACTCAGTAATAAAGACAAACACTATTCTTTTCTATTAGTTTTTCTTCGTATTTGATAATATGAATGGTCAAGCAGAAAATACAAATTAGAATGTCATTATTTGGTTCATAAAAGTACAATATAGATTCGCAATAATCATAACAGTTCATTCATGATACATCAGAACATCCGGTATAGAGGAGAGACAGAGAGAAAAACATCAGCGTAACAACAGTTCACTTACGAAATGAAATACTAAAGCACAGCGTGCAATTAGTATGAAAAGCTAACCCCACGACCGTTAGGTTATAGCAAGAGCAGCCCCATCAGCCAATGATGTAATAAAAGTCTCTAGGAAAGTCTCTTAGGATCAGCATGTATTGCCAGCCAAAGAATCAGAAATCAGCATGGCATTCAGCATAACCGCGAACGCAGGGACAGGTCACCAATCTTGTGAACGAGCCGCTGAACACTTTCCCACAGGAATCTTTATAATTCTCTACTTCCTTTCATTTGTTAATATTGTTGCATTCTCTTTCTACAGCAAACCTCTCTATTGGTTATTCACAATGGTCTGACAATCTACTGACAGTGACTTTACTACTATTTTCTAAACACTCTTTGTCTAAATATTGTATCACTTCCAAGACAGGAAGAGGAAAAGAACCTGGGTACAAATTTATTTATTATTTTATAACAGTTACATTCTTCATCTACATCCCTTACCTAGACAGGAAAGAATTCTAAAGCCCTATTCAGAAAAAGGCAACATATATGTACTCTAAGGAAGCATTTATAACATTTGAAGGGCAGGAGCACAGAAAAAGAACATCCTCTAACAATTCTGAGGCCTACATTACTTTAGCAGAGCAGAGAATAATTTCTAAAAACCTATACTAGTTTCACAAAGAAAAAAGCTTTTTCTTTTATAGTTTATTTTTCTACAGTTAGGAAGACAGAATAACATTCAGTGAGCATTATTCTCATTATTTTGGCTAAGAAAATCAAACTGTCGTGCCTTGTGCTCATATCACATGTCTCTTGTGTTATATATTAGTAGTTCTGTGCATATTATTAAAATGCATGCATTAGAGTGGATTTCATTGGGCATATTTTATATTCAAAAATCGTGCTCCATCAATACAGTGCTCCACCCATGATGTAAGAGGGTATCAGAAGAGGCAGGGAGGCAGGGCTGGGCTTTTCATGTAGCCCGATCCTCATTTGATTTTTTCTAACCAATAAAATCTTGTTGGATGTTCCCCATGGATGTACCATTTTACAACGCATACCATTACAACTACCTACCATTACAACGCTACCATTACAACGCATACCATTACAACGCATAGCGCTTAGAGGTGCTGGATAGTGGTAAGTATAATTTACTATTCCAACTCCAGTCCCCGTGGACACTAGGGAAGGTGTTGGATAGTAAATTATACTTATTCCCTATCCTAGAGCGCCCCCCAGCGCAATGCGTTGTAATGGTATGCGTTGTAAAAGTTGCGTTGTAATAGTAGGTAGTTGTAAAAGTTGCGTTGTAACAGGTGTATACCGTTCCCCATACCCCAGAAATCTGCATGTTATAACACAGGCCACTCGTAATTGGGTGGAGAATTTTCTCACCCTGGGATAACACTCCACTCTCCATGTAATCAGGATCATAGTCAGCAATCTAGAATCTGTTTGCATTCCAACAACTTGAGCATGACCAAATATTGTTCTACACATTCTAGATGGATTTGGTTATTACACAGGTTTTTTCATCTTCCAACATTGCTTGCAGAGCTTGTGCAGTTATCATGTAAACTGCGCTATATCACCATCTAATGGCCTGGTGAGGGACAAAATGTATGTCGTTCACATGCAACACATCATGTCAGTAGCTTGCACACCAAATCGAATGTCTAGACAGTGGTTTTCCCAAATGAATTGCAGTCAGCTCACTGCCAACCTTTTTTCCTTCCTTACTAAAATGCCTTACTTTCATTCTTTTTGCCAGCAAGAGTGGAGTCTCTAGGAGGACCAGCAACAACACCACCCTGAAGAACAACTTCAGGATTATGGAGAAAATTCCAGGGGTAACACTAACCAACTACCCAGTAGGTGTACCAGTAACAGCAGCAGCATTAGGACTTTACTTCCCCTTCTATCGATCTCTGCCCCGCCTTCTGTCAAATGCTTTGCTCCTTTAATTCACTCCATTCATGCCTCTCCACCAACCCAACCCCAACTTCCCACACCAATGCTCTAACCATACTCCCAGTTTGGTCTTCCCACTTTTTCTTACCTTCTTGCAGAGTGGATGTAGCTAACTAGTTTATATATAGTTTTTTTTCAGCAACTGTCTTTGCTAGTGGGCCCTTAGTTGTGAGCACTGGGAGCAGGAAGTGCTTGCAATAAGAGAAGCTTTTTGCAGTTCTGGCTAGCGGTCCAGCTATCACCAGCACAACTCCCAAAACCACCACCATAACCAGCGTGAACACCAGCAACTTGATCTTCATTTTTACACCAAGTCTGCTTGCCTTTGTAGGCTGCTTTCCGTAACATCTAGTATTGGCACCTTGGCTTGTTTTATTAGCAAGCAAGGATTCGAGAGGTGGAGGAAGCAGTGACTGCTATTAAGTGTGAAATGACCCTGCGCTTACTGACAGAGAATCTACTTCAATTATTGGCTTGATAGACTTCCCATCAGTCTCAAGCATCAATATACACTACGCTATCACACAGAATGTCATTGACAAATCACCAGGAAGATTCATCCAGATGTGCTGAGAAGTAGAATAAGAAGCTTGCTTTAATTGAAATGTCAGCCTACTCAGTGAGAAATTTAATCAACTGGCTTTCCCTCGAGCATTCCAGTAGAACTGGTTTGAGTAGGAAGCGAATGTGTATTCGACCCATCAAGACAGGCACCACTTAACTACTTTTAAAAATGTAGCTGAACAAGGTCACATATACACAGTGTGGCCTTCTAGATATGATCTTCAAACAGTTTTTACTTAGTACAGTATAATATTAGTTACAATGCAGGTTAAGACCTATATTTTGCATGGGGCCAAATTACTCTATGGGCAAGCTTTACATCTGTCAAAAATCACCTGTATCATATTCTCTGTGAAGTGATCTGGAATAGAGCATTAAAAGAAATCACAGCTTCTATATTAAAAATATACAGAAGGGATTCACAGTCCCCAAATCAATAACAGCAATGTGAAGATTGTGAGCTGTGGTATGGGGATCTAAAAGGGGTGGGGTATTTGGTTGGTGCATGGGAATATGAGATGTGCCTCTGGGGAACCTCTGCTTCTCTTGTGGACTGACATAATCAATGGGGCTAATGTACTTTAGGGGCATGATACCTGCCCAGAGGTGCCAAACAAGTCTATTTAGACATATGGCAAGGATTGTTTGGGCTATCAAATCATTTTGATTCTATTACCAAATTAAATAGAGTTTATTTGATAAAGGAGAGTTCTGGACTTTCCACTTTGCCTTTTTCTCTTCCATCGAAGCAATCATGTTTCTCTCATCTCAGTGTGTAGGTACCTCATGTTGGACTTTCCAATTCCACTTGGTCACCAATTCAGACCTGTCCTATCAGGGTCAAGATTTTTTAGTACCCTTTGCTTGGAAGCCTTATAGTTAGAGTTATGGCCACATAGGCTCTTGGCACGTGGTATGCAATCTTACCACACACCTAAGTGAAAAACTAATGGTGATGTTGTATAGCAGGTGCATACACATACACACACACACACACGCACGAAACAATGTGCACTCCCAAAACAATGTGTGGAAATCTGATTAGCGTACAATTATCAAATATGCCCTCAACTGCATATTGCCACATGCCTCATTGTCCTCTCAACTACTCAATAGTTTGTGATACACCTGACAATCAGAACCTAATCCACATTATGGAATCACAAAAGTGCTTCAAGGGTTGGTTCTCACTTGGTTCACTCTTTTCTAAACAACTTGTTAGGTTGGACAATTTCTACTCTTTCCCTGACTTTATGATCCACACATTGCCCCAAAGCTTCATTCTTCATCCCACTCTGTTTAACTTCTTTATGGAGCCCTCAGAGTTCTGATGCATGCACTCCATAGCAAGGGAAATGATAACCAAAACAGCTAATAGCACAAGGTGAGAAAGAAATACTCCTCTGGGTGCAGCCAAAGCCCACTTCATGTATAGTTTAAAGCATCAGTAACAATAAGTCTTGCAGACAACAGTGATGTGAAGCCAGTCCTAAAAAGCTCAAATCTCTTCTAAGCCAACCACTTCCACAATGGCTGGTCAAGTTTAAGTAATCTCACACATTGACTATAATAAAGACAACTTTAATGGTCTCACAAAATCAGCCCCAATCCCACTTTAAGAAGCAGTGTATTCCAAAGTCATGCTTCTGTCAGGAAAGAAAAAAGAGCAGTCATAATACAGATGTACTGGAAGAGCTCCACTGTTTCCCACTCAATGCAAGAATTAAACATAGGTTAGCCGGTATCACCTGCAAGGCTCTTCCCAGGCAACAACTGGTTCATCTTTCATACCTGTCAAAAATGTCTAGAGGTAATAAAAATCTAAGGAGCAAAGACAATTTCCAAGTAGAAATTAATAAATGTAACTGTCACTTGGTGGTATTCCAAACGTTATCACATGTGGCCCCCCTCCTTGTGGACCTCTGAAGCCATGAAGCCTTCCCAAATGAAAGGTACATATTTCTCCACATAAACTTTAGGATCATGCAGCTACTTGCATCTATTATGAGGGGGAGTAATCTATATAGCAGTCCTGAAGAAGGTGGTGTTGATCAACTGTTTCCACTGAAACGCGTCAATGGATTTGAAAGCACAATATATTGTGCACCTGTGGGTCTTATATGTTATTAATTAATTTCATGGACACTGAGTGAAATAATAAGTAGTGGTGTATGTACTAAAAGACAAATTGTGCGGTCTTTGGAATAAACTGATGTATTTTTATTGTTATGCATCTGCGTCTTATAATATGTGTTTTTAATTGTTTGTTTTTAAGTTAAATAACAGGCTCAAAAAAAGACAGCCACATATATATACATATATATGTATATTTACACTTGTTTGTGGTATTCAATTATGTTATAGGTATGTGTAGTGAGGAGTTACATGCAGGAAGGATGTAATCAAACATGATTTATTCAAGGAGGTAACATGTTGAATAGTTCAGAACAACAAGTAGTTACGTTTTGAAGGAGAGCCCCACCAGGAGCTGGCTGTCAGCTGCTCAACCCGTGACCAACTGTCACTCTGCCTCTCACAGTCCCAACATTCCGAGGCATCATTAGACTCAAACATTCCAATGGGTCGGGGCACAGACACTAGCTGAGCAGGGAAGCTAAAACACCTTACAATAAATATGCAGGATACTACAGTATGATTATGTGTGTGAGTGATGTAGATGCCATTAGAACTGGCTGTTTGTGAAGTATAAAGGGATTGTGCTATTTGGGTTCACTAGGAGGAGTCTTTGAGATATTTGGTTTACATAACCCTGTCCCTTGGTCTGTGGGGTTACTCTCTTTGTGTTCTTAATATTTAGATTCTAACTACACTGGAATAGGGTTTGTGTAAAAAACTGTGTAGAAACAGCATGTTTCCATATAATTCAGTTTAATCACCTACACAACTCCAGCATGATCAATTGTCTTGCTTCCATCAGCTTCCTCCCCATCAACCTCCCAGATTCCAAATGATGTCACACTTACATTATGAGGTTCTAGCCACTAAGTAACCTTACAACTCTACAGTTTGCTTATCACTGCCCTTTCTTTTAAATTGTATTTTGCCAGATTTTACACCCTGCTGCCAGTAGTGGCTGCTACCGACCCGGGTGGTTGGGCAGGGCCAAGACAAAAAAAGAAAAGACAAAATTGGAGGAAAAAAAACACGTACCTGAAACGGCCGCCGCCTCTCCTCCGTTCTCCATTCCTCCTGCACTCCTGGCCAGCAGCAGGAAGCACCCGCCCTGACATCCTCCCAATAGCCAATCACAACACTTCAATGCAGCGTTGTGATTGGTCTGAATGCCATAGATCAGCGCCCAGATGGAGACTAGTAGGGTTTGTATGTTCCTCACCAGGCTGTGTAATGCAGCTTGGTGGGGAAGATGCAAAGTGCGCATGACTGCTTGGCCGTCCCAAGAGGGACGACCAAGCAGACGTGCTCACTTCAGGAGTGAAAACCACTCCTCACTCTACTCTGCCAGCTCCACCAGCCAGTGAGCCACTGAAGTATATAGGAAAAATAAAATGACAGTAATAATAGTTATTGTCATTTTATTTTTCCTTTTATTCAGTGGGGTGAGGCTCCTTCGCCTTAGCAGAGGAGCCGCCACTGCCTGCTGCTTAATGTTATTCTAACCGACCTCTGACAGTGCTCTTACATCATTTGCTCATAATAGATACAGTAAAAACACTGCTACATAAAAAGAAAGCCATCAGAGTCACAAAACAGAATTTGTTTAAACAATGTTCTATATATTAGGGGCCTTATTTAGTTTATATTTGGCAAAGCACTGCTACTTAACAAACAATGTTGCTATTCAACTGAGTTGCGTAAAATAATTGTACAGCAATCCTCAATTGTATCCTAGCCACCACAGAGGTTGCACCACATCAATTTGCCAATAGTACAATTTCTAAAATACTGCTATTTCATGAATGAAGTTGTTGCTCTGTGTAAACTGAAGTCTAATGGAAGCACAAATGTTCTCAAGTGGTAGCTGTGTTTGTGATACTGATGGCCACCCTTGCGTCTGTAACTTCGACACTGTGAGCTATAAAAATAAATATCATGTAAGCTACGAGTGGCTGGCTAGTGGTGTAAAATACGGACCATTCAGGTAGTAAAGTACCATCATTGGCTGAGAAACTGCACTACAGCAGCAGAGTTTTGTTTTACAAGCCATCACTTGCTTCCCAAGGAGCCTAAAATGTTACTTCTCAAACTGTTATGGGATAGCGGAGTAGAGGAGAAGTGTGGCTCAATGATTAGAGCAGCAGACCCTGATGCAGAGGTCTAGCCTGGGACCAGGGTTCAATTCCCTGCCTCGGCGGGTCTTGGGCTCAAAAATTCCAAGGACCTGATAATTCTCACCTCGGTGCCTATTCTAATCATGGGTCCCACTCTGCAACCCTGGCAATAGCTTGCTTAATCTCCACAACAGCCCCCACAAAGCTAAGGATGCCTGGCCTCCACCTTGGGGGTGCCCAGGAATGGACGCCTCACAGAGAAAGCCAGGATGGGTTCCACAGCAGTATTCGTACAAGTGCCTTGAGACCCTTGTGGGTGAGTAGTGCGCTATACAAGTATCAATTTAATAGCAATGTAATTGTTCCTTGGGAGCAGAGTCCAGATCTCATGAATGCGCTACACTTGTTAATACCTAGCTGTTTACTAAAAACATCTGCTTGAACACCATCAAACGCATATTTTTTCGCAGTTTTTAATTGCTCAAACCTATGTTATGTCACAAGAAGATTGTGATTCTCAGGGAATCACAGGATGTTGAACTGAGGAATTCGAATCTGGTTTAATATGAAATCATACCACAAAATTACTAGTTGTTTACAATACGTGTCAGAAAAAGAAACATCTCTAACACTATGAAATCAGGTGCTAATGCAGAATTGCCGTGTTTAATTGTGTATGTTACATAAGGGATGAAGTACCCCATGTCATACATTATAACGACATTGCAAGTCACTGAGGAGTTCCATAACCAAATTAAGGAACAAGGGCCGTAGCTTGGAACGTGTATAAACATGCAGAAAGGTTCTAGCTTTTCTCTATCTAAGAAGTGCAACAAATACACATTCTCTCAGCTTGTCATTGTAAGCTATTAAAATAGAGCAGAAGAAAGAAAAGCAGTGTTTCTGTTTTAATTGCTTTAAACAGCTGCTTCAGTTATGCTCGGTTGGGCTGCTGGCTCTGGCAGCAGTCATTGTGACGTAAGGACACGAATAACTTAATAACTTATAATAGTCGAGTTCTGGGGTCTTTTCTTTATAATTTGCGCCTGTGTACATCACTAGTCACTGATTATAAAGAAATTAGGTATGTGCATTTATACAGGGAGTACAGAATCTCATGTATTATAAATCCATGCATTAGAAGTATTTTCTCTCCCAATGTCAAATAACAATTTCATACAGTTAAACACTAATGGCTGTACCACTCTGGTCAGCATTCTTCAAAAGCTTTTTTTTATACAAAAAGTATTGCAAGCTACTACTACTACTACTACTACTACTATTACAAGCTAGCACGCTGACTGCATATTAAAGGTTAGACTTATTGGCTTTGCCAATGCTTGTTTTTCATAGATAAGGCACTGGACAAAAAACTTTGTTTACCAAACATTTGGCGAGTGCTGGAGTCTTGCACAATGTTCTCAGGCCTTCCTAATACTGCTCTGTGACATATATTATACCCAATGGAGCCGTCATCTCATCAGTTACCTCTGCTGTGTTGGAACAGCATGCGGTGGGGGCGGCCTTGACGTCCCTGGCTCCTGTTTCCTTTGGCCCAGGGGCTTGCTTTTCAGTCCTTGACCCACTCTTGGCCATCCCTGTTTATTGGCATCCAAGGTTGGGATCAGCGATTGCAGACTGACCAATGACGCTTTTTACAATATTTACATACTTTACTTCTTATTCTCATTACCTTTCAAAACCACTTGACCTTTCCCCTAAATCTACCCAAGTACTAGGCGGTAAAGAGGTTTACATGTACGCTAAGGAAACCTTACTGATGCATATTTCCCTCTGTTTCCTTCCCTGTGTGTGTGAGTGCGTGTGAGGGTGCCTGTTTGTGTTCAAGGGTAGTTCAGCCTAAGGCTGGTAACTGCTTCAGGTTAACCAATGCCCTATTACATGTTGTACTTCCTGCAGGCTGCGTGTTTGATTCATGGCAGGGCGCAATTAAGGGCTGATTCACAAAGAGAAACTTACACTTGTATGCAAGTTTACGATTGTGTGCTATTCATAATGGGATTTAGGAGTAATATCTCTACAAGTGTGGAGTTTCCGCATATCAAAGGACCCCTCTTTTTATGTGGAATCTCCGCACTCCTAAACATACTACTCGTAAATCCCTTTGTGAAGACCAAAGATTCGTAAACTTACACAAAAGTGTAAGTTCGAATCGGGCCCTAAGACATTCACCGGAGGATACACTGAGCTTCACCAGGGGCGGCCTTAGGCATGTGCAAGCTGTGCACCTGCACAGGGCCACCAAACCCCAGGGACCACCACGCCACTATATATCCTTAATATAGTAATCCCCTGAGGATGGATACATATTTGCGTGGCGGCCCCTGGCAGGGATTTTTCCACTTCCAAACACCCTGATTCCCCCCCGCACCCCCCCCTCTTCACTGGTCTCCGCACTCCTCCCCGCCCGGACCCCCTCTTCCAGAGCCCCCGGACCTACGCTCCCTGCCCAGGGCCACCATGAGCCTTGAGCCGCCCCTGGCTTCACTAAATGATGTAACTGCAATATCAGTTGCTTAAGGCATCGAGAAGTGGGAAAATTGTATTATTGAATGCTACATAAAAGGCAAATTTTTATTTGAAGGAGATATGTTCCAAGACTGTTGTTTCCAACGCTGAACCTCAAAAAACTCTAACATCCCAACTTTTCCTTCAATACTACAAACATCTAGATAATTACCTCCTTCCATTATCTCAGCACCAAAAAGACATTCCTTTGAGAACATTGGTCTACTAATGTCAATTATACTTGATGTAAAAAAGAATCAGCATTAAGGGCATTTAAACTGTAGGTGTCTTCTTGAATCCAGTCTCCAGTGGATTTAAGTGGACCTAAGATCTTTGAGAGGTAGACTGGGAAACGGAGACTATGGGGGAATACTTGTCACGGACCATATGCTGGAAGGTCATATTGGCCGCTTTGTAATGCCAGCTAGTGTAATGTCAGCTATTGTGACCTGTTGTGTACTGTGTGTGGTGTTATGTTGTGTTGTCTTATCAGCAGGGCTTTAAGTGGGCCGGGTCTCACCGATTCTGAGCTCCGGCAGTTTTTTAAAGGGGGCCTCGAAACAGGTCTCTATCAGGCTTTGTTTTGGGCCCTGGCAGAGGCGGTCTGTTTTTTCCAGACTGCAGTGAGGTCAGACATGTCGATGTGCGCTGCTCACACTGCCTACTTCTCACTAGTGGTGAAGTTACGCATGACCTCATGCCAGGTGAGCGTTGTAGCGGAAGGGAAATCCTTAAAAGAGTCATTTTCTCTCCGGATTTCCCTTCTCTTTTTGAAAACTCAGGAGCAGCAACATTGTTGTGGCGTCACCAGGGCTTTAAGTGGAAGCTTTTTCAATATTATATACAAGCCATAGTTGCTGCTTATTTATCTTATTTTATTTATCTTAACTAACAACCATTGACAAAGCCTATAGTCCTGACTTGTAGGTATGATGTGACCTATGCAACATGGTGCAAGGGTGCCTGCGCTGGCGCTAGGCAGCTCTTTTAAAGCCAGCGCTTTTGTATATAATCTTCTGTCTACAATAGGGCGCCCTTTTGTCTTAAGATAGTTCTTGTTCTTCTTTGCAGCTAATTATCACAGAGGTAAATTCATAAGCAGCCCTCAAATTGTATCATTTACACCTCCGTATTGCCTCCATGGATTTATGGCTTTAAGGTGGCATCAAAAATTAGAAAAAAAGATATTTAAAGTATTTTCATTTTTAAAGTGTGTACTATTAAATAATAATGTATGGTAATATACTTGTAACACAGTATTTTTCGTAAATACGGCGCATCAAAGCGTTTTGTAAATGTCAAACTGCGACGTTGCCAAATTTGGTTGACACAACACTCCGGCATTTTCCTGTAACTATCAGCCCCTAGGTCTGCTGGAGACAGGCAAAAAGAGCCATGTGTCGAAAGGACGAGACACTTTGGGCCACATGTATGACCCTAAATTGCATGCACAAAATGGTTTGCGACCTGTTTGCGCATGCAAAATGTTACAGGGCCATGTACAATTCCTACATAGTGAGTCGCAATTTATTTGCGACTTGCTAATTAGGAATTTGTTAGTCGGTACTATGAAGGGGCGTGCCAAGGGCATCCCTTTCTAATAGTGAGTCTCTACCCTGTGTAAGAATGTTTTGCGACGGCAATTGCGGTTGCAAAACACTCGCATATTACCACCCTTTTCAAGAGGGTGGTAATGAAGTCGCAAATGGGAAGGGGCCCCCTTTGTGACTGGCTCCAAAAATATGTTTTTAAGGGCAGGCATTGGTCCCAGGGACTACTACCTGCCCTTAAAAAAATGAAACGAAAACGTTTCTTTTTTTTTTTAAATGCATCCTGTTTTTCCTTAAGAAAAACAGGCTGCATTTAAAAAAAACGGCTTTATTGAAAAGCAGTCCCAGACATGGAGGTTTGCTGAGCCCATCAGGCCACCATCCCAGGGAGGGCCAGCCATTCCCAATGGGGTCACAATTTGCGAGTGTCTCATTAATATTCATGAGCTACGCATTTTGCAACCCCATTGGGAGTCACTAACAGTGTCTCTGACACTGTTGTACATTTGCTTTTGTGACTCACAGAATGCGACTCGTAATTTTTGCAAAGAATCATGAACGCGGAAGGGGTACCCGTTCAGCATGTTCACCCATCCTACCAAAAGAGAGGCGTCAGAGCAGGCAGGAAACAAGGGGTGACAGTCACCTCCAGCCAGACACTGGCATTATTCCAGCACTAAGCTCGATATTAAAACTTGTGTGGTTAATTTTACTCGTAAAACCGATTTTTGTTAGAGAGGCATTGCATTTGTAAACTATGAAAATAAAGCAAAAAGAAGATGCTGTCGGAACAGATGGGGGATATGCAATTTAGAATGAACAGTACTGTTATATTACAGAACAGGAGAATGAGCGCTAGCAAATATCCCATTTCACATACTATTTTAGATAAAATGAAGTACACAGCGAGTAACAAGGTCAACATGAAGCAAATAGTAAGGAATGATAGACTTAAGCGCAATGCAACCAAGCCACAGCAACTCTTGATTTCGAAAATCGCTGCAATATACATGCATTAACCACTGCAATCCATCACAACAATGGGCTTGTATTTACATACTAAACCTCCCAGATTGAGAATATCCAGTGATCTTCAGGTATTATGCAATCGCACCACACACGTAAATATTGCGTCGCAAGAAAATAGTGATTTTGTTTTTCCCCCATTATTTGCCCCATCACTTTTCAATTGTTTCAATTTTTCTTGTCCCTCTTTCAAGAGCTGTACAACAAGGAGCTTTAGAGGGAAATCACCAGGCGGCCCTCCTCTCACAAATCATCAATACACAAAAGGCCTGACTAGGAGGGAGTTTTTTAAATGTAAATCTTAGGACCTGTTCTTATCGGGGGATACCTATATCTGCCCACTCTCTGGCAGTCCCAGAACTCTTGAATCAATCTTTACATGTATCTTATTTATCTTTTTTTAGAATTGAAAGAACTGCTGTCAGTAAATCCGCCCAAATGTGTATACCCTCCCACACAATGTGTGAAAGAAGAACACTTACTGAAAATAAGTGAAAGAGTGAGAGGGCACTTCGCGTATGCAACACCTGGAGGCTACCAACACATTCTCGCCAGTATCATCGGTTACCCACTCACAGAACAAATAAAATAGTGTCCAAGAACAGAAATAAACAATTAACTGTCCCAAAACAAAAACCCTGTGATCTGCACAGAACAGTGTGTTCTATGCAATTAAAAATCGAGGTAAGACTCACTGTTAGGTTGCCCTCTTTATTCGTAAATGCGAGCTTACTCAGGTTAAAAACATCGCATGTCGCTAACCTTTTCCAAGAAGGCCAACATGTTTCATTGCCATTTACTTATTTTGTGGCAAATTCGTCAGGGCGTGGGGTTCAATCACTCGCCTCACTGGACAATACTTTGTATGATGCGGATATGTCAGTGTAGGCAGAGGGCTCTCATACCAGCTTGCACCAGACCCGAAGGGGATAGTGTCCGTCACTGTTACCCCTAGTTTAGAAAGCACTATCGTTGCTTATCGTTGCACCGCACCCGCGTCCACACCGAGCAGCGTCTCATCTCTGCTTCCATTTAATAAACTCTCTTCTAGCCAGGCCTTTTGTGTATTGATGACCTCTTTCAAGAGCCACTACTCCTGTCCCCCACTGTCAGCCTTGTCAATCAACTATTTTCTGTTGCATAGAAATTGCCATTCTTCTCCAAGCCTCCACTTCGCACCTCTTTACTTTCTATTAATGGAAAACAATGTAATTGTCCTCTAAAAGATAATAATATCAAAGTGCCCAGGCCTTTATTACAGCTTTGCGCGACATGATAAAATCCACACAAATGTAGGATTCTGATGGTAATGTAGGTACAGACATTTGATAGAGCTGGCAGGAAAAGTGGGTGGTGAAGCTGCTGTGCCCTCTTGAGAATTATGATGGGCCCTGGCACTTATGTTTTTTGCAAGTTAAGCATTGGAGCAGATTGCAGAGGCATTGACACCAGGCCTGTGGTGACAGTGAGGGAATGCTAGAGTAGGCACTCTAACTTTGGGCATCAAGGGAAGCAGATCATGTGGATGCTGGTTAGTGAGAAAGTGCAAAAGGATTGCCTATCTGGCACTGCATGCTCAGCCACATGGGTGTAGCAATGCACTCCACTCTCCCCAGGGCCTCCTGTTTCCAAGGTTGTAGGAGAGCAGACCACTGACCCAAAAGAAGTAAAGCTTAGGTACAGACACAACATTTCACCACTAACCATGGTTTTCATGGATGGCACTTCTGAAAGAATATTATTTGTTCAGGCACAAGAGAGAGAGGAAATACCTGCTGGGTCTGGTGACTCAGTGGACTAATAAATCTACTGCAGGGACCTGTGTTTGACCTCATGGTCACAGGTTCAAATCCCAGCAGGACCACTTCCATCCATCTAAGGTCAATGAAATGAGTACCATTCAGTTGAGTAACAATAAACATATGTTATTCAGCGCCAAGATAGCAATGGGTGAACGTGCGCTTTACAAATACAGGTTATGTTATGCTACAAATATTGTGAGATAATGAGGTTCTACTACAGGGTTTTTCATATTATTTATGAAAGAAAATTATTCGGGGCAAGAGGAGTCATGTACTGTGATTTCTGAAAGGAGTCTCGCATTTGTACTCTAAGGTATTATTATTCTTGAATGATGGGTGACTGCATTTTAGCAACAAAGCTTAGCAGGCTCTTCATGATTTGTCTCACACTTTTTACCTTTATAGTCCCCTTTTCTTTCTTTCTTTGTTTTAAATGTACATAAATATTTTTTGATCTTAGACTAATGTTCGACTCCCTAAAAAGTGACTACAGTTGTATAATGTTGGGCCTCCAAAGCTAATACTAGTGCTTTTGGGGCCTGTGACTACCTGCCACAAATTGCAGGTGTTAAATTTTACTTTAAAGAAGTACACCATTATCTGAACCCGCAAGTGTCAATATGATAATCAGGCAGCACTTGGTTCTCACCAACGGTGTTTCCATTCTCTTGTACACACACAGTGAGATGTTGGAGTCTAGATACAACTAGTGGGTATGTATATATGTATGTGTGTAGGTATGTATTACATGGTATTTTTATAGCGCATACTTAGACAAAAGGCAGCGGAGCACTATACATGGTCAGCGACAAAGAGCAAGCTCTAGATGGCATGGAACTCCTCAGTGAGTTGCAATATCCTTGTATTGTACGGCAGGGAGTACTTAATCTCACATCAGGCGCGCAACGCCCTTTGGGCTCAAAGGGCCCCCCCCCCCCAACCGTGGTGTGTGTCAGCCCGGCTGAGACAGCTTCGCAGGCCGGCGACCCTCTTATTGCAGCCGCACCTGAGTACTTCACAGGTCTTTAAGAGACTATTTACTTGTTAATGAGGCTTTTGTTGTGTTTTCACCCCTTCTTAGATCCACTCTGCCTATCGTGATAGAATTAGCCCCCTCTCCCCGACATTTTTTCACCCCCCCCTCCCCATCGAAATTTGGCTCCAGTTACCCGCCTTTCTCACATGTAGCCCCATTTAAGGCTGCACCTTGTGGGTCGTGTTCAAATGTGTCCCATCATCGCTATTCAGAACTTGTTCTCCACAAGCTGTGACAGGAGATGCCTGACAAAAACAAACATTAATGTTTCCTGCTCTTAGAACTGACACATCACCCTTATCAGTCTCCAGCAAAGCCTTCAGAGGTTTTCGGAGACATGTTGTTTCCAGATTCTGTTTATTAAATCCTTTGTAATGAAAATTACCCATTAATACTTTGTGGTAACCCTTTCCCTTTAAACAAATCAACTGGAAATGAGGTGATGCCAGGCATGTCTGCACTATTTTAAAAAGGATGATACAGACATCAGAATCAGCAACTCACCTTATCTCGGTCCGATCTGGACCTGATTGCTAGTGTAAAGTAAGAAGTGCAAACATCAATATGATAAATATCTACTGCCCAGATTTCCTATAAACAAATTGAAACTATATTGTTTAATATAAATTAATCCAATCAGGATTATCCTACTTCCATTTGAGCTCAGCAATATTCCTTGAAATACATTATTTTGAGGCTTTCCTTGACCTATTTCCTACATCACATGCGGTATTATTGCAATGCTTCGCTTAAAAAGTTCTTACCATATGATATGAAGTAGATTACACAATGGGGGCGTGGCTAGCAGAGCCAAGATGGCAGACACGTCCTCCGGTAGCCCGTGCTGCTGCCCCTTTATCTTGGGTGACCAGGCGTCCCGGATTTGCCAGGACGGTCCCTGTCTTTCACCAGCTGTCTAGGCAGATTTCGAGAAATTTAGCTCATGTCCCGGTTTTTGGAGAGGGTCGACTAAAAACGGAGGGGGGGGGAGTTATGTTTTACAAAGCGGGGATAGAGAAATCAATTTAATTCACAGGCAAACTACTGGTTTTAAAAATTGCATCTTATGTATATTCTTACAGTCTGTTTTGTAATTCTCTGCTGAGGAGCGCAGTCATTCTGTGCGCTCCATTGACGTAAAATTATAGTCCATCTATTTTTGTGAAATGTCCTGTTTTTTTGCTTTACAATTCTGGTCACCCTACTTTATCTGTCACTGAACCTGGACACTACTACCCATCTGCAGTCACCACACTTACTATTGTAAGAAGAGAACACTCCTTTGGTCTTCCTAACAACCCTGCCCGGCCTGTCTTACTGCCTTGTGTCTGTGCCTTTTCATTGCCTGCTGCTCAGACCTGCCTATCCCTGAGTACTCTGGGAGGCATACCAGATTACGCCATTCTTCCTGCCACACCAATAGATATGGCCTGCCTATCCCCCTCCGACCAACTAGATGCCAATGTCAGCACCTGGGATATTACTAGCCTGTAAGGTGGCAGAGGCAGCCATTCACCCATCACCACCTATCTAACATCCAGGCATCATTGAGGAGGAACCAAGCAGTAATGGAACTAGAACATCACTTGTCTGCCTGTTCTGTGACATCCCGAGGTGGTTATTGGCATCAACAAGTGGGCCCATGAAGCTGACGTCATAGAAATATAATAAATGCCTCAGCAAGTCTTACAAGGGGGTCTATGAGTCCTTACTTCACAAGCACAATCGCCCAAGTGACAAGGGTTGTTCATGCTGCAGCTCCACTCCTACACCTGCCGTGCATAAGCAAGCCCCACATGAAGCGGTTCTCCATAGGCGCTTTGATTAGCACACCACCAAGGTGCCTTCCTGGGCTGCTCATGCTGCGGCGCCCCATCGCTAGCCAAGGTGCACGCAAGTGGGCCCTATTTGGTGGTGCAGTAGTCGAACCTACCAACCTCCCAGTGGCTCCCAACCTCCCAGTGAGTGTCTCTCTCAGTGCTAATTTCAGACCCTGAAGAACAACACGCATCGCACCAATGACTCCTCCTGGTCAGATAGTAATGGGTTGTGAGGGGGAGCCTCTGTGTGTGAGACACCTGATCCGGGCCCCTTTAGTGCTCAAGGTGCGCCAGTTGGCCATGGGTCGCCTCTGCAATAGAAGCCAACCAGTAACACCAAGACAACTATAGGCTACGGACCGGCCACTAGGAGAACTCCTGACAATGGTCCCACCAGATTCAAATATGTCCCTTGGCACTAAATTTGACACTGTGTTACAAGCTGTGGAGAGGATTGGAGCATCTCTGGAGGAGACTCACTTTTCACTTGAAAGCAGAATTGATAAACTTATGGCAGACTTCACCCTACTACATGCCGACCACCGCAAATTGGTAGACAAGGTACATAATGTTGAGCACATGCTGGCTGAACTCCAATTGACAGTGCTTGAATCACCATCCTTAGTGCAGACCTTGATAGATCATGTACACACACTGAAATACAGAGTGGAAGATGCAAATGGCCGATTTGGAAGAAATAACATACGCATGGTTGGCCTTCTGGAGGTTGTGAAGGGCCTCGACACAGTGGCTTACGCTGAGACCTGTATCTGCACGCTGATCCCGGGGGCAACTCTCTCCCACTTCTTTTCTGTTGAGCGAGCCTGTCATGTATCTGCTCACTGTCCACCACCTTGCACCAACCCCAAGATTTTATTGTTAGGTCTGCTTAATTGCAGGGATTGTGACTCCATCTTACATGAAGCACATAAGCTGCAGAATATAAGAGTGGGCAAGATTGTGGTGGTGCAGCGGCAAAAGATTTCCTTTCTCACTGTCAAGCAGCATCTTCATGAGTTGGACATATGTATTTGCACCAATTCCCCGCCCATCTATGCATGATGGTAGATGGGTCCACACACTTCTTTGATTCAGCTGAGGAGACATGGCACTGGATGGAGTCAAACAGTCTTGCAGTGCATGTCCTTCACTGAATGCAGCAACGCATCCTAAGGGCACGGCAGGGGGTCACCACCGTGGGCATCGAAGACATGAGTGTCTCCCTTCGCAGCCTGGATCTGCACCAAATCTGGATCAGGTAATCCTAGAGAGGCGCCAGGCCTTGCACATGGCATCCACTATGCGGGACGAATTCAGAGCCCAGACACTTTCGCCCCACCTGCTGCCACTCCCCAGACTGCAGAAGACCTTATATGATTCATTAGCTGTCACCCATACAATCCAATCTGTTTCATTGTTAGCTCTTTTATTTTAGTATTGTATTGCTTGTGTATGTGCTAACCTCTTGTAGATTGCAGCTGTTACTGTCCCAATCCTTTGGGGTGCACCGCCGATCTTAGTGCACACATAGTTTATTCAATGTGGTACACTGTTGTTAAGTGAATGCTTATCACCTTAGTTGATGTCTCTGCATCCTGCAATATGGGGCATTGCAATTTGGGCTTTCACATCGTCCCCATGCACTCCCTTTAGCCAGTGTGCAGGCAAGTAATTGCCACTGATCGTTTGGCAGTTTGGGCTGATAATTGTTTTTCCTCCGCTCTAATGATGTGACCTTTTGTACTTTTTCTGCTCCCCCCAGTTATGAATAATTGCCCGGAACAGCCCTCATCCCCCACCACTAATATGCACTGTAAGGCACCCTACCCCTTGAAGACTAGTCACATACGGGGTTTCAACACACTTCCCATATGACCCACACTAACATTATCACATCGAACATGATGGGCAAGCATACGCCCTCTCTCCATTATGCAGTATATTCCTTCCTTAAATGCAAATCCGCACACATTGTGCTCTTATAGGAGACACACTTGACACTGGTGGATGCCAGCAGCCTTCAGCGTCAGTGGCAAGAACAAGTGTTCGCAACTGACTACTACTCTTATGCCAGATGGGTGCTGGTCTTGGTGAAGCCAGGGATCCCCTTTGTAGCAGATGAAGTTGTTGTGGACGCTAATGGTCGGTTTGCGCTAATTCATGGTCATCTAGATGCCGCCGCCTCCTGTTGGGGGCAAGATATGCCTCAAACACAGATCAGACCTAGTTCTTGCACACATTATTTAGCAAACTGTCCTGTTGGAGTGGGATCTCATGGCTCCTAGGAGGAGATTTCAACTCTGTTCTTGATATAGTACTGGACCGTTCCTTACCTCCCAAGCCACGCACCTTGCCCTCATCCAATGCCCAGGCTCTAAGCGACTGCCTGCACTAGCAACTTGTAGACATATGGTGTGCCTGCAACCCTGACACACATGTAAACATATTCTACTCCTCACCACACAGCTTACATGTTAGACTTAACCAACTTGTGGGGTCATCCAGCCTTCTCCCAACTATCCAACAAATAAACTACTTAGGGCGCACACAAACTCAGACAACAATCCACAATTTTTACAACTAGCATGGGAGACAGCACCCCTACCATACCCACATGGTACCTTCAATCCACAGCACTCAAAGACCCGCCATTCCACGCATCCCTAGGTACTGCCACAACAGCCTACTTTGAGTTTAAAAATAACTCTGCCGCTGATAGGCTGATTGAATGGGATGCCTTTAAAGGGACAAGCAGGGGGCACTGCTTGGGGTTCACCTGGAACATTTGTAACAATTAGATGGTGACATCACGCGCATTGAACATAAGCTCCTGCACCTTGAGACATGCTTTGTAACTGACCAGCTATACACCCAGCAACTGGTGGGGGTACGATGTAAACATACTTCATTGCTGGAATGGCTTTCATGTCTGAATTACTCTGCACAGTTCTCACACTCATGCACGTCAGATCTTGCGGGCTGACTTCTGGCGTGGCTGATACACCAGTGATGGAGCAAGGATTCGCACATAAAGCGACTTGCTCTCATTCATGAACCTCATCTAACCTTTAATAAGCATTAACCAATCCTGTCCGTCTTAAATCTCACCTTTTTCAGTAGACGCGGGTACCCGAGAGAAGCTCGCATCTGTGTTTTGTTAATCATATTGATGCTTGCACTACTGAATGGCTGCTTCGCAGAAATCCAGTCTGCGCATGCGTCGGTCATACCCACGTGATGTGACGCACTCGCAATTTGGAGGGATGTTTTCGCTCATGCGCATTACTGCTAAATATGGCCGCTTGTCTTTAACCATGCTCTCTGCTAGCTCATGCTGCTTCTGCATATCTGTCTTTCCCGCATTAACCCTCAATGCTATGGATATTATAAAGTAAGGGGTGCAGTGAAGCTTTTCCATGGTATACAGTGTATTCATTTTTTCTGTGTTTCTAATTTGTTTTCGCTTACTTTTCATGTACCGCGTATCTGGGGGCTTGGGAGTTGGGGAGCTGCGCCATTTTAGAAGCCCGTGTGGACCTGGTCACCTGACATGAGGACCGGGCCTTGCATCTGTGGAACTCAGCCAGCTGGCTACCGAAGCTGAGATGCTCCTGGGAACCTGCCTCATAACCCAGAGAGGAGAAGCTGAATTTCACCTGAAATGCAACATTTGTTTCTTTCTACTGTATGCTCTATTGTCCTCTTCTACACGTATGCCTGGGAACAGGAATTTAAGGGGTGGGTACTGTCATTTGAATAATAATCCTGGGAACGCAGAATTTAGGAGGTGACAATGACCTAACCACCTCTCTTGACCAATCGAAAGATGGGACCTTGTCACTTGCAACATTTGTGGGTGGTCTGGGGGTCCAAATAGAGTATAGCTAGCCTAGTTTAGTTAGAGAAAGTTGTCCGACTTGTCCGAGTAGCTGACCTGTCACTGACCCTACGAATTCTATAGGTGATTGATACAGAGCGCTGCGGAGCACTCTGTCCGTATTTTCCACAAGCTCCAAGGGGTGGAAATAGTCTTAAGTGCTGGCGAAGCACTTTGCTGGGAGATTCGAAAACCCAATCGGGGTTACTGGCGGATTCCGTGCAGAGGGGGAGTAACGCAGGCGTTGCATCCGAAGTTGCAGGTGTTGGTCGTGCCCTTTGATGAGCCCAGTCCTGACCCAAAACCTGAGGGGTATCCTGTCCTGACTGTCCCTGAGCTGTACCTGCTCGCCTACTGGCATTCCGAATCCTTGAGGGTCCTTGTCCCCGCCTATTCCCAAACTGACCCGTGGCCAGGGTTAGTCCTCATTCTGTCCTAGGTAAATATATGTGTGGGTGTCCGTCTAACTATACTCTTACTTTTCCTCTTCTTAATAAAGCACTCTTGCCTGTGGTATTCTTCTATCACCTTTTCGAAAGTGACTTTTATGAAATTGTTTATTAGTAATGTTCCACTTCTTCCCCTACCTATAGGATATTATTAAAACTGACTGCTTATTTTAGCTTGTTCCATTATCCCTTCCCTTTAGTATGGTTGCTGTGAATTTAGTGAAGATAGCTTAGAGTTAGTAATTAGAACAAGAATATTAAGTACACATATTAGGTCCTATTCATTCATCCTGCCTTAGTTTAAAGTCGTACTGATTAGCATGCTCCCTAATGCGCATACCCTGTAGTATTCCTTAGTACTCTATGGTGCTTGCCTTAATCCATAGTTAAATTTTGGCTTTGATCTTGATCATTGATGTTCTGATTTGTATCTGCCTTATACTCATGGCATATTCGTTCTAAACTTATTTCATATAAACTTTTGAAAACCCATCAGGTGTCTGTGGTCATTATATATCACCAAGTGTTATTAAATGTACTGAATGTGTAAGGTACTTCAACTCCTTTTTAGAATCTTGTCACCTATCCACTGATAGCTCCTGATCCATCAGGATAAATGTGCCTGTGGTAAGTCAGGTACATGAATGATAGTGGTGGGAAAAGTCACCCTCTGAATTACTCATAGTAGCGTGGAAAAATCACCTGGTTCAGGTAAAACACAGTCATCATATGCACGCCAGGGCCCAGTGCGTGGAAATTGGTAAACCAGTGACTCGGGTGACCTACGCGCTCTATCAGTAATTTTCTGGTAGCAGTAGTATGGTTAGGACTAGTTAAGATAGGTAGATAAGATATGTTAATAAATAAACTGTGGAAATAAAAATGTGCTGCTAGATTTCAATGCTGCTATATTGATTACATTGCTTCAAATATTGCGCAAAAGTTTTTTATATATATATATTTTTGATTGCTTTGCATTGCTGCTATATGTAATATTAACAGAATTGTCCGTAAAGTGTTTTATGTTGTCTGAAATCCCCGGGGAATTGTATAGCGGATGGTGAGTAGAATCCATCTCGCGCAGAGGTCGCTTGTCAGGAGGAAAAATTAGTGCATGCTTAGGTAGAACTGGAAGCGCTAATTAGGATTTTTGTATTTGAATAAATGATAGCCTCAAGTCCTATTGTGTAAAACTTCCATTGTGATATCACCTAGTAAGGGTCACAGGAGGAAGGGGTCATAAGGTCTCCAAAGCTTGCATGGTAAGCAAGGTAGTCCACTGGTGAAAGCCTGACTTAGTATATATCCCGGAAATAAGTGGATAAGTCAGAGGAGTAACAGGTTCTATATTGCTCGTGTGAAAGGTTAGGCAGTGAAGTCTATCCGAAGTGAATGAAAAGTAGACTGAAGTGGTTTGCTTGTAGCGGGAGAAAAACTTTCTTTCTTTTTAGGACACTCCGACACAGCGGCGAACGTTATATATTGTTAACTAAAATAAGCACTTGCACTTTAAGAAAAATTCAAAGTTTCCGTTACCTTGTAAAGGAGGGAGTCAGTCGGAAGGCTGCTCTGACGTCACTCCGTGCCGCGCTGGTATTGGTCAAGACAGCGGGCGTGTAGTGAAGCTGAAATTGTAAGGGAGGGGTGAGTGCCGGAGCGTGAGACCTCGTCTCGCGAAAGGCCGCGCACCCATTGGACAGGAATTTTTGTTATCACTGTGGTGATTGGTTGTTGCGAAATAGAAGTCGCTCTAGCATTGGAAGCACAAAAGTAAACAAAATTAATCAAGCCGAGTTAGAAGCTAGTCTGAAAAGGTGTATGTGGTATCCTGAATTCTTGCCTAATCCTCAGAATCTAGGTTTTTATAAGGAGCAGATGCTAAGAGGTAGACCTTACAATATGTACGGAGGAAAGAGAAAATTGTCGTTTGCCGAAAAGATTAAAAACTATTTCAAGAAAGATAAGCCCATACGAACTGGGGAGGGTGTGATCATTCCACCGCCAAATACTCCCGCCTCCTTCATGATGTTTGATAAAGGGTATCATACCTGTGTATGGTTGGAGAATTGGGTGAGGTACACGAAAGATGATGGGGTCTTAGCATTTCCCCTTGATGGTACCTTTAATGGTAGGATCCTGTTTAATTTAAGAACCCGAATGAATGAATTGCATCCCGACCCAGATTAACTCAATACGAAGCATTAGAGGAGTGGGAAATTGAAGGTCTAGAACGAGACAGACCCCGAATGGATAAGGGAGTGAGTAAGTGGTATCCAAAGGTCCAAAAAGAAACTAAAGAGAAAAAGATGCAACAGTGGAGACAGAATATGATGGTTGAGGGACTGTTTCCAATGTTTGGGGTACTCGAAGAGGGGAAAGGGAAGTGTACGGAGAAAGGCCGACACCTCATGGCTATGGGGGACTCAGAAGATGAACACCTAGAGGATTTATTGATGAAAAATCCACCTCCCTATGTTGCAGAGTCAGAATCTTTGAGTTCACAAAACCCGTTTTCTAAATATCCTAGATGTAGAAGGGCCAGTGAGACAGATGTAACGGGTACGGAAAGTAAAGCCAGTGATAGTGATGGGCTTTGCAGACCTAGTTTCGCGGTCCCAAATTACCGACCTTTTGGGGAAGGCCGACCAAGTTTGGTCCTTCCGACAGCCCCAAGTATTTACCCTACATTGGTACCCCAAGTGATGCATGACAATTCTTCAGGAAGGTTTTTGCATGAGGGAGAAAAGGAAGCCCTGAACAAACAGCGAAATGACTTAATTCAGACCATAGCCCAGATAAATCCCAGTCCGGATTCACTGACTATCCCGGTAACAATTGGTCCAGCCATACCTCTTTATGGGGATAGACTGACTAGTCCAAGAACTCCTATTATTACACCAATTGTACCTCCCCCAAGAAAAGAGCCGCTCATAGTCGATGATCAAGAAAGTGAGTGTGAGTCTGTAATCTCTTTAATGGATCTGCCCATAAGGGAACCTGGAACAAGTGTGCCAAGGGCAAGGAGTCAAGCTAGGGCAAAAGAGGTCCTGATTGAAACCACTTCGGGGGTCAGGAGTGCCACTGTAGTAACTCCAGAAGAATTGGATAGATGGACCAAAGAATTAGAAAAAGACACCCCAAAAGACACACCTCAACCCAAACCTTTAGAGATCTATAGACTAAGAATAGAGATCGAGGAACTTATGGCCGGTAATGTGGGATTGGATAGATTGAACACCCTTAGTGAGGAAGAATTGCTGTTTATCAGCAAAAGCCTTACCCGGAACACCAGAGTGCTCCATGAGAGATTAATGGACACTGCCGCTGACATGGGAATAGATGTTAGTCGTTCCAAAGTCCTTCAGAAACCTTACAGAGCGGACTTTTCTGACAAAGACTTGGAGAACCTGAATGTGTCAGGAAAACAAACCCAAATAAAAGAATTACTGAAAATCCTACAGAAATGGGGAGATGTAGAAAAATGGAAAACCCGGTGGGCAAAGAAAAAGGAAGATAGTAGGGCTAAACCCACGGCTTCAGAATACGTACTAAAAGAAGTAGGGCCAGCAGAAAAATTATGTCCCATGAGAGAAGTACCTGGGGGAAAATATGTCCATGTCCCTTGGTCCAGACAAGATATTGTGTCATTTACTAATGACTTCCCAAAACTGCGGGAGAAACCCGTCAACTGGTACAGACAGGTCGAACGTTTCATAAAGGTTCAGAAATGTCTTCTGAAAGACCTGGATGGGTTTTTCGACATTGTGGTGCCTGTAGATTTGTGGACCGAATGCAAAATTGAAATTGATTGGCCCAGTGATGAATATGAGAGAGACTCCAAAACCGGAGCTCCCTCACCCGAGGTAATGAGGAAGTATGATCAAGTCATACAATACCTGAAGAAAAAGGTGCCCGCAAAGGAAACTGATTGGACCCGAATAGATAGAAGTACCCAAGAGCGCGATGAAACCGTTCACTCCTTTTATGAAAGGTTACTGCAGGTGTTCAAAACCTACAGTGGAATCGATAATGTGGACATGAAGGATATGACCCATTTCAGTTACCGATTCGTGTTAGGATTAAGACCTGAAATATCTCAGTGGATTAGAGATAATAAAATCAGTTGGCAAGGTAAGCCCATAGATGATGTCCTGAAATATGCCAAGTATTGCGAAGATGAGATAGAGAACAAAAAGAAAGCCCTCAAAGAAAAGGTTATGTGGGCACAAGTGAAATTGGCTGAACAGCAAGAAAAACAGTTAAGTAAATTGAATAATAATAATAACGCACAGAATCCCACTGCTGGGGGAGGAGGGAAACCCCGAATAAAAATGAGTCGAGAAGAGGCTATGAAGAAATTTCCCTGTCACGGGTGCGGTCAGATAGGGCATTGGAGAGACGAGTGTCCACATTTGCAGGCTGGTAATGCCCCCGTAAATGCTTTAAATCCACAGGTGCAGAAAGAGGGGACACGGAAGAACCAACCACAGGTAAAGCAGCCTCCGTTGCCTCGTGCTCCTAGACAAAATTATAAGAATCAGGCTCAGCAGAATGAAAGGGCCGAGGTGTGGGAAGGAGAGAATGAAAGGAATGCAGCAACTTCACAGTTTTTGTTAAACAATTCTTTCCTTTGTGATGATCAATACTGACGGTGCCTGAGGGGGATGGACAAGGAGTGCGTACTTGGCGCCTCCTTACCGGTAGACCAGACAGGACCATACATTGAAGGAAAGTTTGAGGGAAAAGAAGTCACCTTTTTGTTGGACGCTGGTGCTACCCGTTCCACTGTGAGAACAGTGGATGTTCCTAACCTACCCCTCTCGGGAGAAGCTATCCAAGTAGTAGGTGTTTCAAATCAAATAATCAGTACTCCGGTAACTGAACCAATGGAGATTTCCATTGGAAATTTCAAAGAAATGCACGATTTGTGGTCTGTGACTCCAGTCCCGTGAACCTGCTAGGACGAGATTTGTTGTGCAAAATGAACTGTACCATCTTTTGCACACCAAACGGCGTCGAAATTTAGACTCCAGATGAAGATGGCCTGTATAAATTGATGTTACTAAGACCAGACACAGAAATTAAACTCCTGTCTATTAAAGACTTACCTGAGGAACTGCAGCTAAAAGTGGTACCTGAAGTGTGGGACTTCACTGGGAGAGATGTAGGCTTAATGGCAAATGTAGACCCAGTTAAAATATTATGAAAAGAGAGAGGAACCCCTTGAAGTAAGCAAGGGAATTGGGGTGTTAAACCTAAATCAAACAGAATGATTCCCTTGGGTCGTGTACAGGAGAAGCTTGGAATTAGCTATAACCACAATCTAATATAAACACACTAACTAAAGAAATTAATCAAAAATGAAGTTACATAACAATTTATTGAAACAATAAAAAGACAATTTACAATTACACTGGAAAAAATGTTAAAAAACAATTAAAATACTATATAATTTTGTGACCAGCACAAAAATGAAGGACAGACAAAACTCAATTGTAAAACATACAAATTAGAAATTACAAAGCGTACATTCACAATTAACTTCATTTTTGATTAATTTCTTTAGTTAGTGTGTTTATATTAGATTGTGGTTATAGCTAATTCCAAGCTTCTCCTGTACACGACCCAAGGGAATCATTCTGTTTGATTTAGACCCAGTTAAAATAGCAATAAAAACAAATGCTGTTTACCCAAGAACCAGACAGTACAAAATGAGTGCAGAAGTAAAGGCTGGAGTCGCAATTGAAGTAAACCGATTGCTCGAAGCAAACATCATACAGGAAGTGATGAGCAGTCCCTGTAATTCGCCCATAATTGGAATTAAAAAGCCTAGCGGAAAGTATCGGGTAGTGCAGGACCTGCGCAAGGTAAACCAAATTGTTGTACCTTGCTGTCCCATTGTGCCCAACCCTGCAGTGATACTGTATCAGATTCCTTGGAATGCGGAATGGTTCACTGTCATTGACTTGTGTCATGCATTCTTTTCCATCCCATTGCATCCCGAAAGCAAATTTCTTTTTAGTTTTGAATTTGACAGCCATGTCTATGTCTGGAATCGTGTCCCCCAGGGGTACACTGAAAGTCCTTCGATTTTCAACCAGATCTTAAAAAGATGCCTTGAATCTTTAGTACTGCCAAAGGAGTCTGTTTTGGTACAGTACATAGATGACCTTCTGGTGGCGTCCAAAAGTCAAACCGACTGTGTCACTGATACCATTGCCTTGTTGAATCACCTAGGAAAGGGAGGACATAAAGTATCACCAGACAAATTACAGTTCTGTAAGAACTCAGTGAAATATCTGGGGCACCAGATAGAGAAAGGGATCCGGAAAGTTACTACAGAAAGGATCAGAATAATTCGAGAGATGGATCTCCCCAGAACCCAGAAAGAAGTAAGAATGTTCCTAGGAGTTGTAGGGTACTGCAGGCAATGGATTGTGGGATTCGCAGCTCTAGCCAAGCCGCTGATAAAAATGACCAAGAAGGGAGTGGAAGACCCAGTCAGTTGGGACGACGAAAGCATGACTGCTTGGATAAAATTGCGAAATTGCCTGTGCTCAGCCCCTGCCTTAGGAATGCCTGATTATTCCAAGAACTTCGAGCTGTTCTGTGACACGAGAGACAATTGTGCGCTCTCAGTCCTAACACAGGAACATGGACTGACCAGGCGTCCCGTGGCCTACTTTTAGGCCACTCTGGATCCAGTGGCTGCTGGATTACCCGGATGCCTGAAAGCAGTAGCTGCTACTTGTGCAAGTCTAGAACAGAGTGAAAACATTGTTATGGGACATCCTGTCACTGTATATGTTCCGCATTCAGTTGTGATCTTACTGACCCGAACCAAGACCCAGTATCTCACCCCTAGTCGGCTGACTAAGTACGAGAGAATTCTTATAGGTGCTGAGAATGTAATCATCTCCCGGTGTAATGTTCTGAACCCTGCAACCCTGTTGCCCATTCCCCTGGATATAAGAAGGTGAAGTTGAGCATAACTGCATGGACCTAACTGAATTTAGCACTAAACCACGTCCTGATATCAAAGAAATAGCCTTACTTGATGAGGATCTTATGATGTTTGTGGATGGCTCATGTTTAAGACATGAGGATGGAGGTCTGAGTGCTGCCTATGCTGTAGTTACATTGGAGACAATCCTGGAAGCATCTTACCTGTACGACATAAAATCTGCACAAGTAGCAGAGTTAATCGCATTGACAAGAGCTTGTAAACTGGGGAAAAACAAAAGGGTAACTGTTTATACTGACAGCCAGTACTGTTATGGGGTTGTTCATGACTTCGGCCAACTATGGTTACAAAGAGAATTCATGACTTCCTCAGGTACCCCTATCAGAAATGGAAAGGTGGTACAGAACTTACTGGAAACAATCCAATTGCCCCAAGAATTGGCTGTGGTCAAGTGTGCGGCTCACAGGTCTGGAAATGATGATGTGACAGCCGGAAACCGGTACGCTGACCAAATCGCCCAATACTGTGCCCGATACAAAATGTCCCTCCAAATCAAATTATGGGGAGGTGGAAGCAGCTGCCAACTTATGGTGTTTGAAAGTGTTTCTACATGGGAGGAGTTGAGAGACATACAACAGGCAACAGACAGGGAAGAAAAAGACAGGTGGGAAAGGGATGAATGTAAACCCAGAGACGAGGATGGTGTTGTGGTTTACAAAACGGGTGTGCCTGTATTACCAGACAGTCTGGTAGCCCCAATGGCTAGGATCATACATGAGGACACACATATTGGGAGAGATGCCATGTGCCGTATGTTTGACAAGGTATTCCGTAACTCAAAGTTCAGGAACATAGCGGAAAAACTTTGCCAGAGGTGTTTAGTGTGCCAACAATTCAACGCAGGAAAGAAGACAGTAGTGGAACAAAGTACGTTTGGGAAGGCAGAAGGTCCCTTTGTCAGGATGCAGGCAGACTTTATCCAATTGCCCATGTGCAAAGGGTACAGATATGTCCTAGTCATAATTTGCCTGTTTTCCAGATGGGTGGAGGCCTACCCTGCAAAGAAAAATTATGCCATAATTGTAGCCAACTTATTACTTAGAGAGCTGATACCTAGATTTGGAATTCCAGAGACGATTGAAACAGACAGAGGTGGGCATTTTTCCAACAAAATCCTAAAAGAACTCTAAAGCATTTAAAATCGAGCAGAGGCTGCACTGTGCATATCATCCAGAGGCTTCTGGAATAGTTGAACAAGTGAATGGCACCATCAAGTCCAGGCTGGTGAAAGTGTGTGATTCTACCAAAATGAACTGGATAGAAGCTTTGCCCCTTGTGCTGATGAGTTTGAGAAGTGTTCCGAACCGAAAAACAGGCCTAAGTCCCCATGAAGTACTAATGGGAAGAGTAATGCGACAGGCATGGGTACCTGGACACAAACTGCTAAGTATTTCTGATGATTTAGTGCTAGAATACTGCAGGCAGCTGGGTGACCAAGTGCGTTCTATCTCTCACCAGATTGGAGAGACTGCTGTCGAATGGCCTACAACTCCAGCACATAAACTGAGACCAGGTGATTGGGTGGTGTTAAAGAAACACACCCGGAAGAGTTGCCTTAAACCAAAGTGGGGAAAGCCGAGGCAAGTGATCCTTGTAACCACAACTGCTGTGAAGTGTGCGGGTGTACCGAAGTGGATCCATGTCAGTCACATGAAGCCAGTGACAGGAGAAAACGCGACTGAAGCTGAAGGTAGCACAGCTGAGGAGGCTCCAGAAGAGGGTCCAGATCTCGCTGACATCGAACTACCGAGCTCAAGTCAGGACGTCGAGTTGTTCCCTGCCGATGACCAAGTTCTTGATCCAATAAGAACCCGAAAATATTCTTACCTAGATAGTGAGTGGGATAGTGAAGGTGAGACAGAATTAGAGGACGAAGGTCAGGTCATCGAGACTCACAACAAACCTGAGCAGGAAATAGGCCAAGTAGGGACAGACCAAGTCATCGACACTCCTCCTGAAACTCCAGAAACTGGAAAGGGACAGATAGTGATTAAAGCTGAGGTTCATGCGGAAGAAAATCAAGGGGTCGAAGTGCATGAACAGGAAAAGATAGAAATAGACGAACGCGTTCAGGAAACAGAGTCAAAATTGCCTGAAAATAGAAATCAAATACAAATAAAACCTGAACAAGGCCAGCTTAGAAACCAGGCAGAAGAAACTAATGAAAGACCTGGAACTAGTCAGACAGGAAGGGAAATAGACACTGCCGAAACAATAGTGCCACAACGAAGCGAGAACAAGAGAGTTCACAAGGAAGGCCACGTTTCCTCAACCACCAAAGGGCTCAAGAAGAAGGATGAACCCCGATACATAAAAAGACTGAGACTAAGGATAAAGACAGTTGAAGAAAAACTAGAAGACCGAAAAAGGGCTGCCAGTGAAAGAAAAGAAGCCCGAGACCAGTCCAAACGACGGAGTACACAAGTAAAGAGACAAAACAAACTGTATCGGAGCCCTGAATGGACTTACTTGGTATTGGAGGAAATTGATGAGCCTGAAACCAGTGGCAAAAGTGACTAAGAGTCAATTGCTGATCGGAGTTCTGACGAAGACCCTCCTTGAGGAAAACCTGAGTGAACCGTCGGTGTAAAGAAACAAAGAGGGGTTGGAGAACCACCTGTAAGCCACTATGTCTGATTCGAATGTAAATGGAAGATCCAAATTTAGCTGTTGTAAAACCTGCTGTAAAATCTGTTTTTGTAGTATAGCAATACTGATAGTAATATGGATAGGACTAACCGTTTTTATACCTTTTATGATAAGTAAAGATCCTAACTTGTACCCCACTAACCCAGAGACTCTAGAGACAGAAGCTGTACAGACTGAAGAAACACCATGAAGTGTAGACAGACGTGACAACTCTGCTGTACTAAAACAAAAACGACCCGACTTAGATGCATCAGATGAGGGTGGACTACATTTTCACAAAATAAAAAATAGATCTCAATTAAATGTTTTCGCTAATCTTTTAGTGCACTATGTAGAAGCTATGGAGATAGAAGATTGTTACGTATGCATGAAGCTACCTACTTCTGTAGCTGAAAGCGTGACATATCACCATTTACCCCTGACCTACGGAATTTCCTGTAGTATATTAGCAAGCTTATTCTATAGAAGCACTTTACAGTACTACTACTCAAACAATGACGTAATCTTTTCAGAACTTCCTGTTCGAGGAAACCTGAACATTGTACATATTAGAAGCGAGGTAACCCGTTATATGGGAGAATATTTCCTGACCATAGGTGACATAGACTTAAATGAAGCTAGAGAAAATAATCTGACCTGTTCCTTACAAGAGCAGGAAAAGATGTTCCTGAAAATGGCAGAAAGAAGGAGGGAGAAATTTCAGAAAAAGGCCAATGATTAGAAAGATAGAATCCCTAGATGGGCAGAAAATATGGAAAGCACCTCAGAAGGCGAAGCTAGTCCTGCATTGTTGCTGGATTTTGAACGGAAAGGGAAACTCTGTCTGCATAGAGAGAAGACTAGTTATTATAACAATGTATTCATCGGTTCCAGCGAGTGTGAACATAATTACAAGGTAATTGGAGGTTGGGGTTTCAAAAATGGGTCAGAACCTGTGTTTCCCGGAATTTATTATATATGTGGAAACAAGGCTTATTTCAAATTACCGGATCACTGGTATGGAAGCTGCTATTTTGGCATTGTTTTCCCAAAAATATACCATGTGAACAATGCTGCTGGAAGCAATGAAGATACTAAT